>NC_016477.1:0-1375892 GCF_000226095.1 Thermothelomyces thermophilus ATCC 42464 | reverse complement strand
CGGCGCCGAGGACTCGAAGGCGGCCGAGGCCCGGTCCAAGGCGAGGGAAGTCGATATCGAAGCGGCGGCGGGCGAGGTCACGCCCGTCGTCTCCTCCTCTGGGAAGCGGCTGGTGCCGTTGTTTGGGGCCAACAGGCCGTACTTCCATGTCGACGTCGAGACGGCCGTGGCCGCGGTGATTCGGAAGCTGGAGGCGCGGGCGTCTGAATGGAGTGGCAGGGAATAAGTGGAGCGGTCGGCGGGACGGATGGGCAGATATCTCTTGGTTTTTTTTTAAAAAAACTTGTTCTGAATGTGTCTTTTTTTGGATTCATTTGTCTAATGTTTAGCGGCCATGGGGGCCAGTTCATTAGAACGGCGATGTTATTATTTTTTGGAGAGATATCATTACAATACAGAAGGGGAACGGATGTAAGTTGCATTCGTCATGATCGGCCACGATAACACGTCTTTGGGGTTTCTCTCACGGACATTTTTGCCATTGCCCGAACTGAGAAATGTCTGAGCTTGAACCCAGTGTTATTAAGAAGTCCCCAGGAAAGTTATGCGGGCCCAGCTTGTGGAGCTCCCCCGGCCGGGACGTGGAGCCGGGATCGGCCGCCGGCCGGGGAATCGTCCCGTCGCCGTCCGTTGCCAAGCCGGAGGGCGGGGCAATGCGCGGGAGTCTTAAGTGTTTAATAGTGTAAAGAAGTGTGTGGAGCAATGACAGACGACGCTTGATCAATGCCGGACACACGGCCAGTCCAAGTAAACACGACACAGACGTCCCAAAAAGCAGCGTATTCATCTCATATCTGCTCATACAACACCTCAGTCATTGATTCGGGGTGTAAAACATATCATGCTTTAGAATCCCCTCAAAAAGTCCTCCAAGGATATTGGCCTCCTCACGGCGTTGTTAAGACCTTCGTTATACGTAACCCACACTCTCCCGGCCTTGCCAGCGTCTTGCTTCCTCTTGATCCTCTTCCCGGCATTCGCGTCCGTCTCGGCCAGCGGCCGCTCGACAATGACCCGGCCAAAGAAGTCCCTCTTGACCGCGACGCCCGCCCTTTCCGCTGCCATCTTCGAGTGGCTGTGACTGTTGGCGTTCTCCTTGTATTCGTCGCCGTCGTCGTCACCGCTGCCCGGGGCATGCTGCTGCTGCTGTCGCCCGCCATCGCCAGCAGCGCCGCCCTCGCCTGATCGGAGCCGGGCCTGTCTCGCCGCGCTCTCCTTCTGGGCGAGGGCTTTGTGGAGCTCCTGTTCGAGGACCTGACGGACCGCGTAGCGGGTTGGGGCCTGCGACGCGAGGATGTAGGCGGAGGCTGTTTCGAATGTGGCGAGTGCGTCGAGATCCCTGTGGGTGAGTTCAAGGTTAGCGATGAGAGTATAGTTGTTGATGGGGTTATGGGATTTTTTTTTTTTTGTTTTAGGAAAATTAGTTATTTTATTTTCAAACACTTACGGTTCCATCCGATACACCCACTGCGTTCGCCCTGCCGGTCCGGCCGTCACGTCGGACTCGAGTTTCCCCTTGTGCAGCGCAATGCCGACTTCGGCCAGCACCTGCGCGGCGCGCTTGACCATGGCCTTCTCGCTCTCCCTCCTGACCGAGGCGACGGCGCCGCCCTTGTCGGCGCTGCCCCCCACCACGACGGGTTTCACGTCCGGGGAGACGATGCGCACGAGGTAAGGGAGGAAGTCGGTCGCGATGTGCTCGGGGCTGCGGAAGGCGCGGGTGAGGGTTGGCGGGAGCTGGGCATGGAGCGCCTGCAGAGCGGCGCGGTTCGCCTTCTCGGCCTCGTGCGCGGCGTAGTCGGCTCGCGGGCCCGAGAAGGGCAAGGGAGCAGCGTCGGCCTCGCCGTCGTCTGCTTCCTCGCCCCACCTCGCACCGTAGCCGGACATTGTTGTGTGCGGTTGGTGCCGCCGCGGGGAGGCGAAGAGGTGGTGGCAGGCCAGGATCGGCTGGCTGACGTAGGGGACCAGCTCCCACTCCTGGCTGGAGTAGAGGCGGGAGGAGCAGGTGTCGTGGAAATGCAGCCACTCGTAGGCAAGGTCGGGTTTCGTCATGAAGGAGTCGTCGTTGAAGTCGCGGTTGGGGTACTCGAGAAAGACCTCGGTCATGATGCGGTCGACCTCGCCGGACGAGTCAATCATCTCCTGCAGACGGGCCATGGCATACTTCTTCTGCTGCTCGGAAACGCCGAGCTGCGCCTGGGGTTGCTCGTGGATGGTGTTTTTGGATGGCTGAACGGCCGGGGTCGACTGTTTCGGGAACCCGGCGCCTTCCTGGAAGATTCGGTTGACAATCTCCCTGGTCCCGCCGCGCCCGAGACCTCTGGCGCCCCCGCCGCCGTGGGCCAGGTCGCGGATGATATGCTTGTCAACCCACTGTCGCGTGAGGGTCGGGGTGGCGCCGTCGGGGCAGGCTGCCCTCAGCCGGCCTGCGACCCACTCGCCGACGACCATGACGCCGCGGAGGTCGCCCTCAGCGTTGCTCTCGGCTCCCCGCCTGGCGTCGATGCCGCTGGTCATGCCCCACGCTGCTTCGCACAGCTTCCTGGCGGCATCCTTCTCGCAGGGTATGCCCTCCTTCTCGAAGATGGTCTTGAGCCTGCCAACAACCGCCTCCACCGTGGGCTTCCCAACGTGGACGATCTCGGCCAGGCCGGACTGGCGCAAGGGCCGCAGCGAGGGGTGGTAGACGTCGTTGCAGATGAGGATGAGGGGCCTCATCTGCCTAAAATCGTCCGACTTCTTCTTCCTCCGGCCCGGACCGGGGGCGGCGGCGGCGGAACCGCTCGCACTGCTGTTCTTCTGGTCCAGCATGACGAGGTCGATCAGGGCCTTGACAAACCCGCCGTCGCCCGAGGCGCCGGAGCCGCCGACGACGCCGTCGACCTCGTCCACGACGACGCAGACGGGGCGGGCCACCTTCTGCTGCTTGCCAGGATCGGGCTTCTTGTGCTCCACCGTCTTGACGCTCTCGGTTGCCAGGCTGGTGCGGATCCGACCCTTGACCACGTCCCTGCTTCGCTCGTCGCTGGCGTTGATCTCCATGACCTCGTAGCCCGCCTGGCGCGCGCAGACGTGGGCCAGGGTGGTCTTGCCGAGACCGGGCGGGCCGTGCAGCACGAGGATCTTGCGGTGCGGTTTCTCCTCCTCCGGTGGTTGGCCGGCATGCTGGTGGTGCTGGGCACCGTGGCGCCTGACGGCCGGCTTGTTCTTGTTGGCCGCGTGGGGGAACACGATGGGATCCCAGCGCTTGAGCCAGCGGAGGACCTGGCGGTTTGTCAGGTCGTCGCCGCAGAGGTCCATAAAGGTGCGGGCACGGTACTTCTCGGTCCACAGCATGGTGCGCTTGGGTCTCTTGGGGTTGCTTTGCTGAGCCTCGACGGAGCGGACGGGCCTGTCGGGTTTGGCAGGCGGGGTGAGAGGCGTTGTAGCATTCGCGGATCCGGACGTCTTGCGGGCCTCGGCGAGCTCCTTGTTGGCGCTGTCGATGAGCTCGTGAATGGCGACGCCGTAGTAGCTCCTGTGTGCGCGCCCTTCCTTGGTCCTGGAGCGCGCTGCCACCATGTGGGCGTAGGGGACGGCGGCGGCCGGCCTGCGCTCGCGGATGGGCACCATCTGGCCGGAGCATGTCGAGACATGATATGAAGCCGGGCGGGGATCCTTGCTGGTGAAGGCTGCGAGTGTGGGCAAACCCTGGGTTCCAAATAGGCGCTCGTAGCGCTCTGCTTCTTCCCTCAGGTCGTCCTGCGTCTGGCTGTCGGGCGGTGTCGACACGACTTCCTGGGCCGCCGACATTGTCTCGTTCATCAAGGGATCCTCTGCCCTCGCCGCGCCGGCTCCGGCTCCAGCGCCCGTGTCTAAGCCGGCCTGGGCGTCTTGTTGTGTACCTCGGTGGAGCATGCGCCGCTTCGGCGACGGCTCGTCCGTAATGACTTCATCATCGTCGTCGTCATCGTCGTCGGAGTCGGAGTCGGCCAAGAAGCCGCCAAGAACGCGGGGCTTTGGCGGTTTGGGCGGTTTGGGCGCGTCGGCTGGCCGTGGCCGTTTGCTGCTGGGAGCGGGCGAGGAACTGGGAGGAAAGGCGATTGGTGATGACGGCGCTAGCATTGTTCTCCGACTACAATAATCATTATTCCGCGGCCAGTAAGACAGTGCTGTCCCGGTGGGAGGAGGGATGATTGACGTTGGTGGTGTGCTGTGCTGTTACGGATTCCTCCGTAGCCGATGTTGCCTCAATGTTCGAGACCGGGATGTTTGACGCGAGACGCGTTTTTGTGAGCGCGTCAATTAAACAACGCGGCGCCGGCGGTGCTGCATGCACATTGGTAGGGTTAGGGTTGAGCTCACATTTCGTACTATGTAATCCGTAATCCGTAGTGAGGCTGCATTAACTCCATCGTACAGACTGTAGGGAGTACGTATGTACTGCAGAACAATATGCATGTTTCAGCCCGTTCCGAACAGTGCATGCGACCAGGGCGAGGCGCAGAACGGGGTCCCATGCATTCCCTCTCATTACATCTGCGAATATACGCCTCAAACGCCGCCGCCGCGCTCCCTGCGTCCTCCATCTTGCTGCTCACGTTTTCGCCTGGCTAGGTGGTTGACATGGAAACTTTGAAGGAAAAGTTGTCGTGCTCAGAGACAAGCCGGGTATCAATTTGTAATAGCTCTAGCGAAATAACTTGATAGGACCCCGAAAACATCGCTAGTGTGTCGCGTAGTTCGGACGAAGAAAAAGGACACTCTATTATCCAAAGCAGACTCGAGACCATAGGGGGAGAACCGGTCGCGGGAAACCCGATTGCGGCGCCTCAATCCAAGCTAAGCCAACAATCTCGCCGATATTGCGCCCCGCCCAGCGGCTTACTGAGTAGGATACGGCGACGTCTGCTGCTGGGGGTACTGCTGGGGATACTGCTGGGGATACTGCTGGGGCGCGTAAGGGTCCTGTGCTGGATAGGGCTGCTGGGCCGGATACGGTTGTTGGGCAGGATACGGCTGCTGGTACTGCTGGGATTGGCCCTCGGGCTTGACCTGGCCGAGCTCCGCCTGGCCGACGCCGGCAGCGGCCCCGGAATCGCTCAGGCATGCGCGGATGAAGAAGAAGAGGTGGACGATGGCAAGGATCCTGGAGAGAGAGAGTCAGTCGCGAGCGCCTCAATAACATCTATCCGAGGGAGAGGGGGGAGGTGCATTCCCAACATACCAGATGAGCGCACCAATTCCGGCACAGGCCCCGAGGCACCCGCCAATCGTACCGGCCTTCCACCAGCCATTAAGCGACATCCAGGCCGACGACTGGCTCGCCGACCAGGCCCAGGCGGAGAGCCAGAAAATGATGCTAAGGGGGTAGCAGACGAGGCCGCCGACACGGAAGAGGTTATTGGGAGACCAGAGCTCGAGAGCGCCGGCCGCGCCGTACACGAGGAGGCTGAAGATGGCCTTTTTTTTTGCGCAGTGCTGTCAGCAACGTCACGTCCGCTCCCGCGGGAAGCGAAGCACTCTTCACGGTTACGTACAGCGAACATGTCGAGCGAGGCGGCGCCGCCGTTCGTCAGTGATAGGACATAGCCCGAGATGCCCATGATGACGAGGGAGAGGACCAGCACGGCGATCTTGATGTACAGGAGCCACACAGGCTGCGACGGCGGGACGCCGACGCCGAAAAGTCCTCCGCCGGGCATGTTGATGGCGATCTGTTTCGGAAGCGTACTTTTCGCGGGCTGGCTGATGATAAACACTTGTTGAGTGGTGGTTGCCAAGGTCAACCACGAGACCACGAGACCACACAGGAGAGCGTTTAAATCGATCGGTTTCTGGTGCGTCTCGTTAAAGAATACAGAGTTAGAGATACAGGCTGCGAAATGGCACGGCCAGCAAGCAACGAGCCCAAAGAGCGCGGGGGAGCACCCCGACTCTTATTCACCAGCGCCCAGTAAAAAAAGTCAAGACCGCGTCTCTCCGTTTCCGCTCACGCAGCCCTGTCAGGCAGGCGCCCGCTGCGACTACCTACCAAAACGGACCATTGCGAGCATCCCAATGCTTGACAAGGGGCGGCCCCTCGCAAGGGTTTCCCGCAGAAGCGATGGCCTTGGTCGGGACCAAGGAACTGGGAAAACGGAGGGGCATCGCCTTCCGCGTCTGGGCGCCAAGAGAGTAGGTTGAAGAGGGTAGCGTTTGGGGCCAGGTCAGCTGCCCCACAAGAAGACTGCTGTGCTGGGAGGGTGGGGCAAAAGCCTTGGTTCCAAGACTTCTGGGCAACTGAGCCCCAAGAGTCACGCACGCGCGATCGTGCGCCCTCAACAATTCAGAAAAATGAGCTGAGCCGAGATTGGCGGGTTTTGGCGAGCACTGCCTGATTTGGCATGCTGGATTGGAGGTCATTGGCTCGAGCAGAAGTAAGAAAAGGTTTAACAACAGCCCGCATGTGTGGCTGATGCATTGCATTAGCAAGTTAAGTTACACTAGCTCGTGCTGTCCTTTGTCCCGCTTCCAGCTCACCTGGCCGCACTGTCTGGGATCACCAAACTCTGGACTGCGTTATTAACTAGGTATGCATACAATCACGCGCGAGTGTCCCACGAACTATCGACCTCGCTCTAGTATACATACAACATACGGTGATAGTGGACTTGGTATGCATCTACATGAAGTCGGCAGTGTACAGATCATATACAATCCAAATGCGAATGAGCCTCGGAACAAACAAGGTTCTACTACCCCTCTCAAGTGATGATTCAATCTCCACATTGGCAACTTGGACAAGACGGGGGAGCTCCCTGCCTTTGTGTACTAGTAGTGTAGCCTGCCGATCCAGGGCTTGCTTGTCCATCTGTCAATCGTGGCATGCGAGCCGCCATGTTGCCGAGACGGGGTTACAATTGGGGAACTAAAGAAAGAAAAGAAAATGAAAAAAAAAAAAAAAAACCTACGAGATGATACGCGAGCCGATGTCGGATAACGGAGCGGAACGTGCACCCAAGCAAACAAACACCGGAAAACGATGAAGAGAGAGAGACGGCAGAGAAGCGAAGAAACTTGCGACTCGACGAATTTTCCCAAGAGTTACGCATGGCGGTGAAACAGCCATGGTGTGGCTACATTCGTCAACTACTTTATGTCTCCTGGCTCCCTCTCCTGCGACCAGACGCGCTCGATCCCCAAGGAACCGACTGCCGGCATGCGTACGAAGTACTGCTAGCTAGCGTAGGTGAGCGAATCGGATCGCCCGAGACGCGGAGCATGCTCTAATGTATGTTACACAGCCGCAGGCCGCGAGCAGCCTCCATGCCTTCCGCTAATGACCAGATCTGTATGTACATCTGTGAAGTATAAGGGACATGGTATTTGACTAACTGTGAGCCAGGAGTTCTAAGACCATGAGCGCCATCTAGTGTACCGTATTTTACATAATCTAATACCTAGAGAATGGGCATGATCCACCATCTTCCGCGATAAGTCAGCAGGGGCACTGCCCAAGATGCGCACCCTACGAAGCTCAATTTGAGGCTTGAGCTCAGGGGAGGGGGGACTGCGGCTGGTTGCTTCTCCAAATGGGGATGGCCTGGGAGACTCGTCTCTTCCTTTTCCCCGTGTCCCCTCCCCTTACTTTCGCTGATGTACCAACCGCCCCTTGACCCACACCTTGATGGTGTTGCGGTCGTCTCCAGCGTACACCCACTTGGCCACCCTCTCGGGCCAGCTCTCCCAGCCAAACACGTCCACGTTCCCGGCGCCGCCGCCGCCGCCCTCTTCATCATCCACCTCCTCCTCTTCCCCGTCCTCCCGGATGGCGCCCAGCCCGATCAGCTGCGCGTCCCACTCCATCCCGACCTCGAACCCGCCGACCTTGTCCCCGAGCCCGACCGCCTCGGCCCCGCCCCTGGTGGCGAGGAAGAGGACCTCCTCGACGCCGAGCTTGTCCCGCTCCTGCCCGCCCGGCCCGAACGCGACGTGGCGGCTGACGAGGGCGGCCTGCCTCGCCGCCTCGAGCACGCTGGCGCTGTAGCCGCCGCTGACGTCGGTGCCCAGGCCGCAGACGATGCCGCGGTCGAGCAGCAGCCGGCGGACGGGGGCCGCGCCGCTCGTCAGCGCCGAGTTGCTGCACGGGCAGTGGCTGACCTTGGCGCCCCGCGCCGCCACCAGGTCCGCCTCGCCCTCCGTCAGGTGAACCGCGTGCGCGAGCACCGTCCGCGGCTTGAGCAGGCCCGCCGCGTCGTAGACGGCCGCGTACGAGCCGTCCGCCGCGCCCGTCAGCGACCGCGGGAAGAGCTCCTGCACCAGCGCGATTTCCGGCTTGTTCTCGGATATGTGCGTCTGCACCGGCAGGGCCGTCTCCTCTGCCAGGGCCCCGAGCTGCCGCAAGAGGGGGAGGGTGCAGGCGGGCGCGAAGCGAGGCGTGATTACGGGCCGGATGAGCGAAAAGGCTGGGTCGATGCTGCGGATGTGCGCGATGGTGGCCTTGGTGGCGGCGATGGAGGCCTCGGGGGAGGCGTCGCGGTAGTAGTCCGGAGAGAGCTCCGAGTCCATGCAGACGCGGCCGATGAGGGCGCGCTGGCCAAATCCCATGCAGAGGTCGGCGAGGAGATTGGTCGAGGAGACGTCAATAGTCGCGTAGTAGGCCGCGCAGGTGGTGCCGTGGGAGAGAGTCTTGCGGATGACGCGCGTGTAGACCCGGCGGGCTTTGGCCGCCTCCGAAAGGGAGGCCTCCATCGGAAAGGTGTACGTCTTGAGCCATTGAAGCAGTGTAGAGCTGCCGAATATCCCGGCGTTGGGGTATTGCGGAGCGTGGATGTGCGTGTCTATGAAGTAGTGGTGAATCGTGTCTAGTGAGCGAAACTGAACCCCGACCAGAAGAAGAGTGATGAAAATTGACGGGATGTACCGATAAACCCAGGGAAGAAGAACTGTCCCTCTTTAGCCTTCACAACCTCCACATCTGCCTCCGCCCACCCCAATCGAGGGAGTACCGTCTCCCTTGCTTTGGACTCATCGCAGTCCTTCTCGATGGCGACAATCGTTCCGGACTTGTCGACAAAGACAGCCGTTTGGTGCAGGTACTCGAGCTCGTCGAGCACCTTGCTGTGCACAAAGGAGCCAAGGAACACCTTGTTCCTGGATTCCAAATTGGTCTGCCGCATAGGGTGCCAAGGTGATTTCTGCAATTTGAAAAGGGGAAAATGCAAGCCCACTTGGCTGGCCGTTGCAAGGTAACAACGCGGAAAGAACCACGCTGAGGTGACTCAACAGCTACACCTACCATCTCTGTCAGCTTTGCAGAACACGGAAAAGAGATCGCAGAGAAATTTTCATCCACAACCACTCACTCACTATCACTTCTGGCTCCCGGGTTCACGAGCCAAACCAACTCGTAATCTCGAATCGTTCAGAGATTCCACGATAGAGTCGAAAGGCGGAGGACAAGTCTAAATAACACTCGCAATCGTAGGAGCTAAGAAAAGGAGAGAACAAGCCCCCAAAACCCACAAAAGGAGAATCATTCGAAATCAATGGAGCCAGGGAAGGACTCTTTATACACAATCGCTCCTACCTGCCGTAGTTCATTCAAGCCATCCTTACCTCCAACCTCCGAACTCCCGGTTCTAGGTCCAACTTCCCGCGCCGCGATCCATCGGGCGGGTCCCGTCTTGGCGCTCTTATCCAACCGCGGAAGGTTCAAGAGCGGAGTTCGGCCAGCGCCGGGGGCCGCCCGCAGCTGGCCGCTTCCCACGATTGCGCTCACTGCATCTCTCGTCATTTCGAGGTCGGTACATACAGATCAACCAGATCAACCCAAGCCGACTAAGTGCGTCGAGCTCACCGATTGACGCTGGAGGTCGACCACACAGCGACTGCGGCGCAAGCTTGGCTTTTAGACCGCCGACGTCACAGTCCCAGCAGGTTGGGCAGATGGGGGATCACACCGCCCCGCTAGACCGATTTGATGGGACCGAAAATGGAGGGCAAAATAGCAATTGCGGAACCAACGCTTTTGAACCGAACACCATTATCTAATCATTTGATTACAACATGGGTACGCCCCGAGGCGCACCTCGTCTAAGCCGCGATTTACAAGCCGATAACTCGTACTTATGCTGCCTCAAGCGCAATTACAAGACATGATCATAATAATCCTAGCCCATTCCACAAGGAACTTCGAATCTTCCTCCTGAAGAATCCCAATTCTCTCATAGCTGTGCCGTCGCAATGGCGGCAGCATGGTTCTCCGTGTACGAAATCGAGACAGTCACACTTTTGACGCCCGCCTTTTCAGCAGCTTCCTGGGCGGCACCGTGAAGCTAAACCAAGTTAGTTACTACTTCATGCCACAGTGAGACCGAGGAAGACGCACCTTGACCGTTGGGGCCCCGTTCTGATCCGTCAGGATCTCAATGTCCTTCATGGCCGCACCCGCCCCCTTGCTGGCAACTCCCAGGGCCTTGAAGACCGCCTCCTTGGCGCTCCACCTCCCGGCAAACGCCTTCTGAGGCGACCGGCCTGTGGTCGATCCAAGGCAATATTGCATCTCAGCCGGAGTAAAGTTGCGCTCCAAAAACGTGTCGTTGTCTGCGTTTATGGCAGCGATATCCTCAACATCGAACCCAACACGCGTGTTGATGCTCTCCAGCTGCCGCGCGTTCCGGCTAAGCACCGACTCCAGCGTCGCCTTGCGCTCCGAGTGAGTCTGCGTCTGTTCCGACAGCTTCATGAAGTTGCTAGGGAATGTGATCAATCCCGTTTTCTTGTCCGCAGTAGCCCGCGCGTCAGGGTTCAGGAGCACCGAGCTGAGCTGCTCATCCGTGTATGGTGCCTTGTCCTTGGCGACGAACAACGAGTTGTTGATCATGCCATTGTGGAAGTAGCGGTAAGCCTTCTTCTGCCGAGCCTCAACCTTGACCCGGTACTCCTCGAAGGTCTCCTTGTCCAGAGTGGCAAAGAGATACCGCGGGTGGACGCCGATTGCCTGGGCACCCTTCTGGCCGAAACCAAAAGACGTGACCGAGAACGCCTTCACGCCGTCTGTCTGGATGCTGCGGCTCGGGTAGACGATGTAGTCAAACTTCTCCATCACCTCATCCACGTTGTCGGCATTGCGGTTTCCAGGAACAAGACCAGTATTGAGAACCTGCAAGCACCCGTTCATCATCCAGGCACCGGCAGCGCCCTTGGGGTGGCCCGTGAGGTATTTCTGGAAAATACCGAGGACAGCATTGCCCTTCTTACGACCAAGATGGGCAAGCTGCTGGCAGATGACCGAGGATTCGTTCTTGTCGTTAGCCTTGGTAGACGTGCCGTGGAACGATGCAACACCGAGGTCATCAATCGTGAGACCCCACGTCGCCAAAGCACCACGCAGGGGAGCGATGCTCGGGTCGCCCTTCCAGAAATTGTTGCCATAGCTGCGGAGGACCTCCTTCTTCTGCCTCTCGGCCTCCTTTTCAATGTGTCTTGCGCGGTCCGCGACATATTCGGCGACCTCACCCTCCGACCGACCGTCAGCCTTGAGGGCTTCGGCCTCAGCCGCGAGGTACTCGAGATCAGCTTCCTTGTCTTGCTCAATCTGCCTGGTGCGGCGTTCAATCTGTCGCCGCCTGTAATTGATGTCGAGCAGGGGCGACTCGTATTTGCCGCGGTGCTCCCGAGCAGTTGTGAGGATACCTTGGCCGGGTGCAGGCACCGAGCGCCCAATCTTGTCCGACGCTGTCGTGGTAAGAGCCAGAATACCATAGATCGGAACGCCCATATCCAAGGCCAGCTTGGCAGTCATGATGACCTGGACACCGCAACCCTGAGCCTCCATGAAGCCGTTCCTGGTCGTGGTCGTAGGCCTCGACATCTCCTTGGGCGTCCGACCATGCGCAAACTCGTCCACGGCGTTGCTGGTGGCCTTCATGTTGGCGAACTCATAAGAGCCCTCCTCACCGAAGTCGTCAAATCCGCCGACAATGCACACCCGGGCCTTGCCTTCCATAATGGTCTCGTAGCCGACGTCGAGGGACTCAACGGCAGTGGCGCAGGCTGCGACAGGAGTCTTGATCGGGCCGGACGACGAGAGGAGCAGCATGTTGACCCAAGCAGCCATGGTGTTGATGAACGACTCTTGGAGGATATCGTTCTGGAGCGGCTTGTCGAGGAACCGGTCGCGGTGCATGCCCCGAAGTGCCTTCGCACCGCCCATGCCGGAGCCCACGCAGTTGCCCACTTCAGAGACATGGACATACTTGTAGAACTCGTACGGGTCGGTGATACCGGCAGACAACAAAGCCTCGGCAGTAGAGACAAGGACAAACAAAGCTACCGGGTCAACCTGAGAGATAATATCGTCAGGAATACCATAGCGCTTGGCATCCCAGCCCGTAGGGATCTGGCCGGCAACAAGACGGTCGAACCGAAGCGCCTTCGGGATCCAGAGAGACGCGCCCTTCTTCATGCGCACAGTGTATTCGCCCGTCTCGGGAATCTCAAAGATCTCCACCTTGTCACCGTGCTCACGCTTGAATTCCTCGGCAGTGTCCTTGGAGGCCTGGAAGGGGTCCAGATCCTCCTCAATAACAACCTCATGCATCAGCTGCTTCTTGTTGGGGTCGTAACCGTCAAAAAGTTCGGGTTCGATCAGGCGAATGCCGGAATGTTCCAGGATGTACTTCTCGTACTTGGGCTTCACGTCTTTGTCATCGACCGGCTCGCCAGTCTTGGCATCCACCCAGCCGGAGCATGGCTGGCCCTTGATCGGCCCGTTGTGGTTCTTGATGAGACCCATGATCCAGGCCATCTCGATGCAGCCCTCGATCGAGAACTCACCGTAAGCCTCCATCTCCCACCTGGTCCTGGCATTACCCCATGGTCCGACTTCAGCAAAGCCCGTGACAACAACCACCTTGTCGAGGTCGACCATGCCCCTGAGCTTCTCATTGAGAGGAGCAACCTCCGAGTCCCAGTTCGGGAGGGGTGGGAAGTCGAACTTGATGTTGGCGCGGGGCTCGATGATCTTCTGCTTATAGAGAGCCTCCGAGTCTTCTCCGTTGATGATCTTGTTCTCCGCAGCAGTCTCCTTGCTGACTGCGTAACGGATTTCACTCGTCTCAGTCAGGGTCTTGCGCTCCTTCGTCATGGTCTCGTTGAGGTTGGGGATGAACTGCAAACCGCCGTTGAGGTCTGCAAAAACGGGCTCATTCTGGCAAAGATCGACGATGGTTTGGGACATTAAGCCGAGAAGGTTAAACGCCATTTCCTGCTGCGAGAAAGTGCGAACACCGAAGCGCTCAACAGCCTCGGCCACGATGTTGTTGCCGGACATCAAGCCTGTACCGCGAGTCCAACCAATAATGGCGCCGCAAATGGTGAGGTAATTACCCCAGTCCTCAGAAGCCCACCGATTGAAAAGAGTCTCGAGGCCGAGCTTAGACTCAGAATACAGGCCGTCGCTGCCAAATGTTCCATGGTTGGGCGAAAGCGGGAGAATAACCTGAGCGGGGCGTGTCTCGTAGCCCCGAGCAGCCTTCTGGGCCTTGACATTGCCGAGAAGACGGATGGTGTTGGTGAGCATGACGCGATGAGCTAGCTCAGACTTAGAATCGATCCCATCAATTTGTCGGCCCTGCTCGGAAATGGCAGCGAACGGGACAACGTAATCGAGATCCCAGCCCAGGCCGTTCTTGGGGTCATAGATGTAGTCGACCAGCGCGTTGATGTCCTGGACACTGCCCTGGTTACAAGGTACCACCACGAGCTGAGAACCGCGCGAGCCATACCGAGCATACATCGACTGGTAATACTCGGTGACTTCGCGCGAGAAGCGGCTTGTGGTGACGATGACCTTGGCACCGCCACTGATGAGCCCCTTAAGAACCTCGGCGCCGATAGAGCCAACACCAGCACCAGTCATCAGCACGTATTTATTGCTGAAAGTGAGACCGTTCTTAGCTGCTCCTTCGAGACAGTCAAGATAGATCTTGGTGAGCTTCCTGTCAAAGTCCCACCCGTGCTGTGTCTTTTTGCGGAGATGGAGGAACGGGATGGTCTCGACCTTGCCCTTGGGCTTGCCCTTCTTCGAGAGACCGTTGATTCTTCCATTCTCCTTGGGAATGATCTGACTCTCGTTCATGCCAAGTGAACGAATGACCTCGCTGTACAGGCTCTTGATCTCATGCTGCGACCCCTTGGAGAACTTGTACTGCTGTCGAATCAACTTGTAGATCCTGGAGAGATCATTCTGGACCTTGGTCCGGTTGCCATACTCCGAGATCTTGCCGCCCTCGGCCATTTGCTGCACATAGTGCTCCAACTTCCGGCAGCTCGCCCTCGGAACCTCTTCATAGCTCATCTTGCCCTCAGCATCGATGGTGGTTTTAGGGCCAGTCGGAATGGCGACATCTTTGTACACAGGGTCGACTCCGAGAGACTCTTTGCAATTTTCGATGAGCTGGGCCCCGAGTTCCTTAGCAAGTTTGTAGGTCTCGCCGCGCTCAGTGGGGCAGTTGTCAATGTGGTACTGCATGAACTCCAGAAGAGTGGGATTCGAGCGATTCATGATCCGGATGCACTGGCTGACAATCTCGCGGTCAACAGCCTTCAGCCTGCCGAAAATGATGTCATAGTACATGCTCAAGGCGTCCTGGCGTGCCCAATTCCACGAAGAATCGTAAACGCGGGCCTTGAGAGGGCTGAAACATGGTTCAATCCCCGTAGCGTAGAAGTCGCCGTGCTCGGCCAACCACAGGTCAAGTTGAGACTGGAGGACCTTGGTCGACTCCTGCGACGCCTGGAACGCCTTGTCGCCCGCACGGATATCGATTTTGAGGTACCTGGCAATCAGCTCAAGCTGCTGTTTGAACAGCGCCTTCTGGTCGCTGGTCAATGCCTCGATCGCAGCGGGATCCATCATCATGCCACCTCCAACACCGGCTGCGGGGCCAGCGGCAGCAGCGCTGGAGAGGCTTATGCCCGCATTTGAAGCATATTTCTGGGTCACGTCGTCGAGGAAGGCCTTTGCATCGGCGTCTGATCCCAGACGAGCAGGGGGCTCCATGGTGATAGCGAGCAGAAGCACGCCATCCTGCCGACCAGACCCCAGACCCCACCTTGTCTCGAGGTACTTCCGCGCAGTTGTGATGTTAAAGCCACCCGGCATCTTGGAGGATATAAGACGGGCAATGAGGCCCTGAGAAGTCTTGCCAAGGTTCCCGTCAAAAGTAGCCTGTATCGCGGCACCCAATTCGTCGAGGGGCGTGTCTTCGGGCTTCTCGGGCGTCGAGCCGAATTCTTTGCCTAGATCGCCGAGAATCTCATTTTGGAGAGTCGACTTGCCTGGAGAAACGGGTCCGTTAGCGAGGTTACCCGTAAACCAAAACAGCCGCCAACTTACCGCCAACCAAATCTTTGATCGCCTTGCTGAGAGGAATGTCTTGAATGGATTTCTTAAGTTTCTGGGCAATCAATGCCCGCACGATATCGAGGGCCTGGACAGGTGCATCCGGCACCTGGGCGGCCGGCCCGGCACACGGTGGTGGAGGGGCCGCAGCAACCGGAGCGGGAGCGGCGGCGGGGGCGGCTGCAGGTGCACTCGACGAGCTAGCCTCGGGTGCGGCAGGCTCGGGCTCCTCCTCGACCGGGTCGACAGCGTAATATATCTCTTTGGCGTCCTTGTTGTAGCAAAGAATTTGTCTCTGCACCGATTTGGCAGCGTCGTAGGCTTCGTACTTGGCGGCCAGAGTGCGTTTCGCCATCACGCCGAGTGTGTCCGCAGGACCGATCTCGACGATCCGCTCCGCCACTTGCTCCGCGAGGAAAACATCTTGGGTTTCAATCCACCTCACAGGCGAGGCAAATTGGTATGCAAGCAGCTCCACAAGGAGCGTGTGAGCAAGCTCCTGCTCTACCTCGTGGCGCATCTTGTTTTGCGGTTGAATTAAGGTGTAGTAGTTTGGACTGGAAACGCGGGAAGATGGAGCGAGGAGGCGTTAACAGGAAGATCATCCACCAGGTTTAATGGGGTATCTTCTAGAGACGGTGGGGAGCCTTCCTCGGCTGCTGGATACGCAACAAGAAGGAAAGTGGCCGTCAAGGTTGAAAGGCCTAGAAAGGGCGATTGTGGAAGTGAAAGAAAAGAGCCCTTCAAAGGAAAGCGAGGGGTTGCGTCCTCCTGGAAAATCCGGAGAGGAAAAGATCGAAGAGATAGGAACAACAGCGGTGGACACGAACTTGCGGTTCCGAGTCCGATATGCTACGTATGACACGCTAGGGGCAACAGCAAAAATCTGGAAGGCGCTGCGTCGTCGGGGTGCAACTGTTGAATGGATTTTGGGTAACACCCCCCTGCCGCGGCTGGTACAGCCTGCAGATTTGCTTCTCAACCAAACCACACACTAACCTAACACGGTTTAGCGTCCCGCCTGTCGGTTACCCCACGGCTTTGGAGGCGTTGATCTCGAAGTCGCGGTACTTAAGACGAAGACAAACTTGGCACGCTAGAGTCCAACACGCGGAACCCGAAAATGCCAGTGGCTGCTCACATCCATTTCCTGTCCCGATCAAGATCCATTTCCTGTCCCGATCAAGATAGGGCGCTTCACAACTTTATAGAGTACGTACGGGGATACGAATGTATACGAAGTACATGGTCGGTTAAATATACGAGAACCCATGCATGTCTGTGTATTGTTCCACATTCCAGTTCGAGCGGCGTTATCGCCAATATCTTGACTGTGCATTTGGCCTGCAATCCAGTTCGAACCTACGGAGTAGACTATGGGCGGCATGAGAAAGCGTTGTAGGAATAACTGTAGCAGTGAAAACCGGCCCAACAAGGGAGTGAACATATTTCGTGCAAGATCCTCCCCAATGGGCGGAATCAACAGGACTTGCTCATCAATTCTTGACTCCTTCACCTTAAACTGGTGATGTGAAATTAGACTCCTCCAAGGGGAAACGATTACTAAACTAACCAATCTACCTACTAGGTAGGTATCCATGCATACACACTACTAATCGTCGTAAGGTTTCACGTACTTGCAGTACATGTAATCATCCTCAGTACTTGGTGGTCACTCTATCATCATGATGCAGAAAACGCAACCCGCCTGGTGATGGCTTGAGGTAACTGGTACACGTATTCCAAGACTCGAATCTGCTGCCGCAAGCACCTAAACACGGCCATATCGGTCGGACCACGTGTTTTCTCACTCCACTACTCACCGCATCAAAATGCGTTGCGAGATTTCCAAGGGTCTTGACAATATGTACTTATGTACTTCAACTACCCAAATGTTACCATGAGGGGAGAGTATCAATCTGAGGCTGCTACTGGAGTACAGAATTCTGTTTCCTTTGATCCGTGAGTCCGATTGTCGTGCGAATCCATTGGGGTCTGGATGGAGTCTTCGGCAAAGGTACCGGTACAAATTTTGCTGGGTTGCATGGAGCACACAACTTGACAGGTGGGGCTCCCGTTATGGGCTCAATGCCCTGAGTGGGAGAGTTCGGATGGACAGGGGGTGAGTCCATGGGCGCAGAGCCCGCCACATGCCCGACTCTTCCCCAACAAGATCCAAAAATTTGGGCGAGCAACGCGGCAGCTGCAATCCATGCGATAGCCCAAGGATTTGAACAACTTTGTGTTGAGTGTTAGGGAAAGCTCGGAAAGCAACGCTATTTAGTAAACAACCCCGGTCCCACCTTCAGACCAGGGTCCCGACATTACATCCAATCATTATCCCCCCAGCGAGAGCCACCGCAACCGTCTTGGGGCATTCCTTTCTTCGTCCTCTCGCCTGCGACTTGCCTTCCGGATGCCCCCCTCCTTTCTGTCTGTGAAAACCACGACCCAACTCCCCTCGGGCAGGTTTTACATTCAACAATAACGTTTCTCTTCCACTTCGTGTCATCTCCTGCGCGAGGCACTTCCTGGGCCGTCCTTTAGCAACGCCCTGTCACATCTTTCGCGGCTTCCTGGCCATTGTCGCTGGTCTTTCCCGCTACTGTTGGTATGTCGTGTTTCCTCGTGCTCCTCGACTGGCAAGCTCAAAATTGGAATCAACACTGAACAAGAAGCAGAGATCCCCCAGATACCCGGACCTTTATACATAATGCACATCAACAACGGCAATGGCACCGGCCCACAGACGGGCGCGGTCACACCCCGCTCTTCGGCCTCGTTGCGTCCCCTCACACTCTCCCACGGCTCTCTCGAAACATCCTTCTTAATACCTACCGGTCTTCATTTCCATGCTTCTCGCTTGAAGGAGGGTTTCGTCGCCACTCTCCCTGCACCCACCGACGAATTGGCCCAAGATGACGAGCCGTCGTCGGTACCCGAGCTCGTGGCACGGTATATGGGCTACATTGCCCAGGAGGTTGCTGAAGGCGAGGACGACGCACAAGGATCGGCCGAGGAGGTGCTCAAGCTCATTCTCAACGAGTTTGAGAGGGCTTTCCTCCGCGGCAACGATGTTCACGCTTTGGTGGCGACGCTCCCTGGCATCGACGCCAAGAAGTTGGAGGTGATTCGCAGCTATTTCGCAGCACGGGCGGCATCGAACCGAGCAATGAAGACCCATGAGTCGGCTCTGTTTCGGGCAGCCGACGAGGGGGCTGCCAAGCTCTACAGCATATTCGGCGGCCAGGGAAACATTGAGGAGTATTTCGAGGAGCTCCGGGAGCTCTACGAAACCTACCCATCATTTGTTGGAGATCTTGTGGCGTCCTCCGCCGAACTCTTGCAGACCTTGGCGAGCCATCCCAGCGCGGAGAAGCTGTACTCAAAAGGCCTGGACATCATGAGTTGGCTGCATCACCGGGAAGCCACGCCAGAGGTGGATTACCTCGTTTCTGCGCCGGTCAGTTTTCCTCTGATTGGTCTTGTCCAACTCGCACACTACCAGGTTACCTGCAAGGTGCTCGGTCTCCATCCCGGCGTCCTGCGGGAGAGGTTGAGCGGAACCACAGGACACTCGCAAGGCATCATTCTTGCTGCTGTAACAGCGGCGGCGAATTCATGGGAGTCATTCGAGGACGTCGCCAAATCTGCCTTGACCATCCTTTTCTGGATTGGTGCCCGCAGTCAACAGACCTTCCCGATCACTTCGTTGAGCCCGTCCATGCTTCAGGACTCCATCGACAATGGAGAGGGGACGCCCACGCCTATGCTGAGCATCCGCGACCTTCCGCAAGCCGAAGTCCAGAAGCATATCGATCAGACGAATCAGTATCTTCCCGCTGACCAGCATATATCCGTCTCCTTGATCAACAGTCCCCGTAACTTGGTGGTGGCTGGTCCTCCGAGGTCGCTGTGCGGCCTAAACGCCCAGCTCCGAAAGGTCAAGGCTCCTACTGGTCTTGATCAAACCAGGATCCCCCATACTGAGAGGAAGGTCCGGTTTGTCAACCGCTTCCTCCCTATCACCGCCCCGTTCCACAGTAAATACCTCGCCAATGCCAACGCCCTAATCGCCGATGATCTCAAGGATGTCGAGATTGATGTCAAGAGTCTGGGTATTCCCGTCTATGACACCAACACTGGCAAGGACATTCGAGAGGAGATTGATGGAAACATTGTGCCTGCCTTGGTCCGCATGATCACCAGTGACCCGGTCCATTGGGAGAAGGCCACTGTTTTCCCCGGCGCAACGCACATTCTAGACTTCGGTCCAGGAGGCATCTCGGGCCTCGGTGTGCTGACTAGCAGGAACAAGGACGGCACTGGTGTCCGCGTCATCCTGGCCGGAACTGTGAACGGCACCGTTACGGAAGTCGGCTACAAGTCGGAACTCTTTGACCGCGACGAAGAGCACGCCGTCAAGTATGCCGTGGATTGGGTCAAGGAATATGGTCCCAAGCTCGTCAGGACTTCGAGTGGTCAGACTTTCGTCGATACCAAGATGAGCAGGCTGCTGGGCCTGCCACCGTTGATGGTCGCCGGCATGACCCCTACCACGGTGCCCTGGGATTTCGTGGCGGCTACCATGAACGCGGGCTACCAAATCGAGCTCGCGGGAGGTGGCTATTACAACGCTAAGACGATGACCGAAGCCATCACTAAGATTGAGAAGGCGATTCCTCCTGGTCGCGGAATAACCGTCAATCTTATCTACGTGAATCCCCGTGCCATGGGCTGGCAAATTCCGCTGCTTGGTAGGCTCCGGGCGGAGGGTGTGCCGATTGAAGGCCTGACCATTGGCGCGGGTGTTCCGTCCATCGAGGTTGCTCAAGAGTACATTGAGACTCTGGGTCTAAAGCATATCTCGTTCAAACCGGGCTCGATTGAGGCTATTCAGGCCGTCATCAACATTGCCAAGGCCAACCCGACCTTCCCCGTCATTCTCCAGTGGACTGGTGGCAGAGGAGGTGGCCACCACTCGTACGAAGACTTCCACGCTCCCATCCTCGCCATGTACGGCCGCATCCGCCGTCAGGAGAACATCATCCTCGTTGCAGGCAGCGGCTTTGGCGGCGCCGACGACACCTATCCCTACCTCACCGGTGCGTGGTCTACCAAGTACGGCTACCCTCCGATGCCGTACGATGGTTGCTTGTTTGGCAGCCGCATGATGGTTGCCAAGGAGGCCCACACGAGCAAGGCGGCTAAGCAGGCCATCGTCGACGCCCCTGGTCTTGACGATAGCGAATGGGAGAAGACCTACAAGGGCCCTGCGGGCGGAGTCATCACTGTGAGATCTGAGATGGGCGAGCCGATCCACAAGCTCGCCACGCGTGGCGTCCTGTTCTGGGCCGAGATGGATCAGAAGATCTTCAGCCTGCCCAAGGAGAAGCGCGTCCCCGAACTCAGAAAGAACAGGGATTACATCATTAAGAAGCTGAATGCCGACTTCCAGAAGGTGTGGTTTGGTCAGAACCGCGAGGGCAAGGCCGTCGACCTGGAAGATATGACATATGGCGAGGTTGTTCGCCGCATGGTCGAGCTCCTATACGTGAAGGATGAAGCTCGGTGGATTGACCCTTCTTATATGAAGCTGACGGCCGATTTCATCCACCGTGTAGAGGAGCGATTCACGAACAAGCCCGGCCAAGTGTCACTCCTTCAAGGCTTCGCTGCCCTTGAGGAGCCTTACTCCGCCGTTGAGCGCATTCTGTCACACTATCCCGAGGCCGAAACGCAGCTCATCAATGCGCAGGATGTTCAGCACTTCCTGTTGCTCTGCCAGCGACGTGGTCAGAAGCCGGTAACGTTCGTCCCGGCTCTGGATGAGAACTTTGAGTTCTTCTTCAAGAAGGACTCCCTCTGGCAGTCGGAGGATCTGGGTGCCGTCATTGACAAGGACGTTGGCAGAACCTGCATCCTTCAGGGACCCATGGCCGCCAAGCATTCAACTAAGGTCGACGAGCCCGTTAAGGAGATTCTTGACGGCATCCATAACGGCCATATTGAAGGACTGACCCGGGACCTGTACGGGGGCGATGCCTCCAAGATTCCCACTGTCGAGTACTTCGGCGGCAAGCTCATCGAGACCGAAATTCCTTTGGACATTGAGGGCCTCACCGTCTCTATTGATGCCCACAAAAACACTTACCGCCTCTCATCTGCACCCTCGACTCAGCTGCCGTCACTTGAGGCCTGGCTCTCCCTCCTCGCTGGATCGCGCAAGAACTGGCGCTATGCTCTGCTTCAATCGGATGTCATTGTTCAGGGCCAAAAGTACCAGACCAACCCAATCAAGCAGATCTTTGCTCCCACTCGGGGTCTCTTTGTTGAGATCCTCAACCCCAACGACCCTGCCAAGACGGTGATTCTAGTCAAAGAACAGCCTCGACACAACCGCTACGTCGATGTTATCGAGGTCAAGTTGGTCGGCGAGAAGGAAATCGCTGTGAACTTGATCAAAGATACTACCGCCCTCGGAAAGCCTGTAGCTCTTCCTCTCCGGTTCATTTACCGGCCAGAAGCTGGCTATGCGCCCATCCACGAGGTCATGGAAGGTCGCAATGACCGGATCAAGGAGTTCTACTGGCGTGCTTGGTTTGGTGACGACCCGCTCGACCTTGATGCTCCGGTAACCGGCATCTTTGATGGCGGCAAGGCGACCATTACCAGCGAGGCCATCAACGAGTTTGTCCATGCCGTAGGCAACACTGGCGACGCTTTCGTCGACCGCCCGGAGAAGACCATGTACGCGCCGATGGACTTTGCGATTGTGGTGGGCTGGAAGGCTATCACCAAGCCGATATTCCCGCGCAGCATCGATGGCGACCTCCTTAAACTTGTTCATCTCTCCAACCAGTTCCGCATGATGCCTGGCGCTGAGCCTCTCAAGAAAGGCGATGAGGTTTATACCACGGCCCAGGTGAATGCCGTGGTCAACCAAGAATCCGGGAAAATGGTGGAAGTTTGCGGTACCATCACCCGCGACGGCAAGCCGGTCATGGAAGTCACGTCGCAGTTCCTGTACCGCGGCGTCTACACCGACTATGAAAACACTTTCCAGCGCACGGTTGAGAAGCCCATGCAGGTTCATCTCTCCTCGACCAAAGATGTCGCTGTTCTCCGCTCCAAGAGTTGGTTTGTCCTCGATGATCTCGCCACACCGGAGGTTGAACTGCTGGGTCAAACTTTGACCTTCCGCCTTCAAACTCTTGTCCGGTTCAAGAACAAGACCGTCTTTAGCCATGTTGAGACTCGTGGCCAGGTTCTCGTTGAGCTCCCGACTAAGGAGGTCATACAGGTCGCCAGCGTCGATTACGAAGCGGGCGAGTCCCATGGCAACCCCGTCATGGACTACCTTGAGCGCCACGGTGTATCGATCGAGCAGCCGGTCAACTTCGAGAACCCTATCCCCTTGGGTGGCAAGACGCGTCTTCAAATCCGTGCGCCGGCGTCCAACGAGACCTACGCCCGAGTATCTGGTGACTACAATCCGATTCACGTCTCGCGGGTTTTTGCTGCGTACGCCAATCTCCCTGGCACGATCACTCACGGGATGTACACGAGCGCCGCGGTTCGTAGCCTGGTCGAAACGTGGGCAGCGGAAAACAAGAACAACCGCGTGCGAAGCTTCCATGCTTCCCTCACGGGCATGGTGCTACCGAACGACGACATCGACGTCAAGCTACAACACGTTGGCATGGTCGCAGGCCGCAAGATCATCAAGGTCGAAGCCATCAATAAGGAGACAGAGGACAAGGTACTCCTCGGTGAGGCGGAGATTGAGCAACCAGTGACTGCATACGTCTTCACCGGTCAAGGTTCCCAGGAGCAGGGTATGGGTATGGACCTCTACGATAGCAGCCCTATTGCCAGGGAGGTCTGGGACCGTGCGGACAAGTATCTCATGAATACCTATGGTAAGTGCGATCTGCTCTTGCTACTCTTGTGTATCATCGCGCTGACACGAATTAGGCTTCGCGATCACCAACATTGTCCGCAACAACCCGAAGGAGCTGACTATCCACTTTGGTGGCCCGCGCGGCAAGGCAATTCGCCAGAACTACATGGCGATGACATTCGAGACAGTGGCAGCAGACGGCTCCATCAAATCGGAGCGCATTTTCAAGGAGATCAACGAAAAGACGCAATCCTATACCTACCGCTCCCCCGCCGGTCTCCTTTCTGCGACACAGTTCACACAGCCGGCCCTGACGCTGATGGAGAAGGCAAGCTTCGAGGACATGAAGGCCAAGGGGCTCGTGCCGCGTGATAGCACGTTTGCTGGCCACTCTCTCGGCGAGTACTCGGCCCTGGCCGCGCTCGCGGATGTCATGCCTATTGAATCACTCGTGTCAGTCGTCTTCTACCGCGGCTTGACAATGCAAGTCGCCGTCGAGCGCGACGAATCGGGTCGGTCGAACTACAGCATGTGTGCGGTCAACCCCAGCCGTATCAACAAGACTTTCAACGAAGAGGCGCTGCGGTTCGTGGTCAACAACATTGCTGAGACAACAGGCTGGCTTCTCGAGATCGTCAACTACAACATTGCCAACATGCAGTACGTCTGTGCTGGCGACCTCAGGGCTCTTGACACCTTAACTGGTGTAACCAATTACCTGAAGGCCATGAAGATCGACATTGAGCAAATGCGCAAGGAGTTCCAGCCGGAAATGGTCAAGGAGAAGCTTGTTGAGATCATCAAGGCGTGTGCCCAGGAGACAGAGGCCAAGCCGAAGCCTCTGGAACTCCAGCGCGGCTTCGCCACCATCCCTCTCAGGGGCATCGATGTTCCGTTCCACTCGACCTTCTTGCGTTCGGGTGTTAAGCCTTTCCGCAGTTTCCTGCTCAAGAAGATCAACAAGACAACGATCGACCCCAGCAAGCTGATAGGCAAATACATCCCGAACGTGACGGCCAAGCCCTTCGCACTCACTAAGGAATATTTCGAAGACGTCTATCGCCTCACGAACTCTCCCAAGATTGGCCATATCCTGGCCAATTGGGAGGATTACCAGGACGACAGCAGCGAATTGACCACTGCTTTGACGAACGGTGAGAACGATGCGAAGGTCAATGGCGTCAAGGGTCAGAATGAGGTGAATGGCTCCGTCGAGCATTGAAGGGGGTGATGTTACCTTGGACGTGGAAGTCGTGGCAGTCTGGTGTGACTTTATGACGTATTTAGCCTTGTTTGTTACGTTACGGAAAACTTTAATGTCTGTAGCTTATGCGGTGTTTGGGGTGCGATTTGGCTTTACATTAGACTTTAGAGCTTGGTCGACAATTGTATCTGTTTAGCTCGTGTAGAATGTCGCACTTTGATACGTGTGCTTGTCTACCTGTCACTTGCCCTCTGGATTTGTACTTTATTCACAGAGCTCCACTCCCGGATATGTCTTGAGCAGATTGTGTGTTGAATGTCGAGCTTGTGGCCCTGGGAGTGGTCCTAGTCAGTCAATTAAAGCGTTGACTGAGTGTCTACCTCGAGCGTGCGCCCTGTTGAAACGAGCAAGGACCCAGAAGTAGCCTGTGCTATGACGACGTGATATACAATACATGTCTCCCAATGGAGCGAGCAGCCAGCGTTCTGGATTCTGCAACAGTGGTGGCAGTTTCAAGCCGTCATTGTTGCTTTCCGGCAGATACCGTAACAGGGGTTGTACATATAGCTATCTGTTCTCCGTCCCTCATCAGGGGTAAAGCAGGGAACCCACAAACCACATCACACAGATAGGTACGGTAGTATAGCATGTAATGACGTCCTGCAGGAGAAGGTGTCACTGTTCACCGGACATTTCAGCCTAACGTGAACAAATGTTGAACTGCTCTTCTTCTTGTCTTCTCTCCCCTGTGGATTTTTGAGCGAGTGAAGAAGTGTAGGACCTCAGGATATCAGCTGACAAAGGAAATCGCTCCTGTCCGTGTATGTGGTGTGCCATGTCATCCCTAATCCCCCTCTTACACATATGAACCGAGGGATGAAAGATGACCACGAGATAAGTTGATATGAGTAAGTGAAGAAACAGTAAAGGAGCGGAAAGCACTGTGCAGCGCGTAACTAGATTATCCAATACATGTTTCGTTCCATATCGTAGGCGGAGTTTGACCATCATCCAGTGACCGTTGCAAATCCGAATTCTTATAAACCCGTCCCCCCGCCCCCCCAAATTCAACTCGGTGATGCTGTGAACAAACTGTTTTGAGAAACCTCAAGAGGACAAACAATCGAAAAAAAAAAAAAAAAACGCACTGAACGCTCGACTCCGCGTGGCACCGTGCCCATGCAACCAACCACCCCAATGCTCCTTACCTGAGCATCCAATAAACCAAACCCCAAAGAAGTGCCCAATCGTCATGCAATTCTTTTGTTTCCAAATATGTGAGTTGTAACGCCGTATCCCATATGCCAACGATCATATGATGATGATGATAAAAGATGAGAAAAAATAAAGAAAATCAGTCATTTAATACAGTATCGAGTTGAAGCGGAATGCATGTGTCGCTCCAAATATACGGCGGGAGGAAATAGGAAAAGAAAGGGAAAACATGAGAGAAGGCAACGACCGGAAACATCCAAGCACAGGGCATGGGGAGCCAAGATATCCTGGTCGATGAGCGCCAGTCTTGCGCAAATGCAAAACAGCTCCAAAGCGGCGGCACCAGGGTATGTGTTCCGGGGAGGCGGGCTCACGACCGGGCAGCAACAAACGCGGCACGGGTTGAGGGGGGCGTGCAGGTGTGGACCGTTGCTAGGCCAACAACAACATCTTGACTCATTGTTGCCGGACGCCGTATATCGGAGGGAACAGCCAAGACATGGCGCGATTCCTCTAGCGGGCAGCGGCGAAACTGGTGAACCGCAGAGGGCTCGACGGAGTCGTGGGGCGCTGGTGGTCGTTCGAATACCGGCGGCCAAATACGTGTTGCATGAGGGCCTTGGGGCTCACGGCATCGAGGTTGACGGACTTGAGGGGGGATGGCATGGGAATGCGGTGAGCCTTCTTGGTCTGCCATCTCTCCTTGATGCAGTCGTCGACGAGGGCGATCAGTCCGGTGGCCATGATGACGCTAAGCGGGAGGCGGGTTAGCATTTGGTTGGTACAGCAGTTAAAGAAGACAGGGTGGGTTTCACTTACTCGGCAACGTCCGTGACGGCATCAATGACGGACTCGTCGGCGATCCACATGAAGCACGGAGGGACCCATCCGCCAGCACTGTCGTCGGCAAACACTTGGGTTGGTGCCCTCGTCTCGGGGACGATGTGCGCGACGGGCGCGCCCGTGTTGCCGTCCCGGATCAGGTGGAACGAAACCAAGGCCAGTTGCTTGTCGACGGCGCGCTTCCAGTTGTACCGGTGACCCCACCACTCAAACTCGTAGCGCTTACTGCCCTTTCCGCCGCGGCGGTTGACGTCGACGCGGGCATAGTTGCTGAACTCCAGCTTGATGGTGTTGGTCGGCGTCGGGCGCTGGGCCTTGCTCCGGACCAGGCGGCTGTCGAGCGACAGGCGAGACAGGTTGCTGGCGTCGAAGACCAGCTCGTCGTCGCCTTCGCACGTCGAGTAGCCCGTGCCGGGGCGTCCCTGCACCGTCATGCCGGATTTGGCGCGGCGCAGAACCGGCTTCCCACCACCAAACGTCCTGAGGGCGGTCGACATGGACTGCTTCAGGGTCGGCCGCTCGTCCGCCGCCGTGTTGGGCCTCGGCACGGCAGGCTCGGTGAACTTGCGCTTCGAGTTGCAGACCTCGCGGCCAGAGTCGCGCGAGTACCGCCTCAACGAGAACTCCCGCTTCGCCAGGTCGTACATGCGCAGGTGGAAGAGCTGGATGGCTGTCCTCCGGCGGCCCGTCACCACCGTGTCGATGCGCAGGTTCATGTTCCCATCCGAGGTGAACTCGTCGTGCCGTATCGTCAGGCGATTAAGCGAGGGGAAGAGTTTGCCGAACTCCTGGGGCGTCGCCGGGCGCACGTACGGCTCGACGACTTCGCGCCGGTAGACGGGCAGGGGCGGGATGGAGCTGTCCTCGAAGTCGACCGTCTCGTCGAGATCCGCTGCGTCCAGGTCCTCGCGGGAAGCCGTGGTCGAGGCGTAGGTCTCGACGGACGAGCGCGGGTAGAGCGAAGTAGCGGGGCTGACGTCGTCGCGCGAGTCGTACGCCTGCCGGTGCTTGGCGCCGGCATAGGCGCCGGCCTCTGCGGAGGACGGTGAGCTCTTCAGATCCGAGGGGCATGGCGAGGAGTAGAGTGAGGTAGGAGCGGTAGAATGCGAGTCGTATGAGTCGTTACTCCCCCTGCTGCGAGAGCCGTGGCTGGAGGAGGACTGGCTAGAGGGTTGTCTCCTGGGATATTGAGCAGCCATCTTGAGCTGTGTGTGATGCGTTTCTGCTGCTGCTTGAGAGCAGTCGAGGGATGTGTCCTGTGTGTGTATAGTTGCTGTGTGGAGAACACAAGTTCCCGATCAGACGGAATGTTGGGGGGTTCCTCGGGTGGTGTTTATACAAAGGGTCTATTCTGTTTCTTGACCAATGGCCCGCGGGGGGGTGACGTGGGGTGCCAGAAGGTCTGCGATAGTCTTAGAGGGCGAGTTTCAGGGATGTTCAGCGATTGGCGACTAAGAAGATGGCCCGGCATGGCGTGCCGAGGATTGCTGGGTTGCGCCAGGGCTGCAGTGCGAGGCGTGTGCGTTGTCGAGGTCGCAGTTGTCGGGTTGGGGTCGGGCACAAAAACGCGGGGACCTTGTTGGCGTGTGGCGTGGTGACAAGTGAGCGTCCCCGGACCGGGTGAACAGGTGGGATGCGGTGGCAGGGTCTGCGACTAGGAGTGCTATCAGGGTGGAGTGTGCCCTCTGCCAATTGACAGGTCGATGGAATGAAGGATGCAAGCTGCAGGAGCCAAGTGGTCCATCCAAAAAAGTGCGACGATAGCACTTGGGAGAGAAACAGCTCTTTAAGCATTTGTTTTGGCCACGCGGGACTTCCGTGTGTGCGAAAAAGACTCCGTCCCCAAGAAAACAAAAATTCCAAGAAACTGGCGCGCAACAGGTAACGCCATCATCATCATCATCAAGATGGGCGTTTCCCGTCGTCCACAGGTGTCAGGTGTCGGGTACAGCCTCGGATGTGCCGACATGGGACATTGGCGCTCCAAGAGGCGGAAGAGAGGGGGGAGGTTGGTGGTTTTGGATAAGACCAGCCACTCTCGTCGTGGTCAGCCGTTGCGCGCGCTTTCCCAGTGGACGGCGCCAGGCTGCTCACGTTTCCGAGAACTGCTCGACCGCAGCCATTCGCTGAAATATCGATCAAGGAGAGGTCTTGTGATTGGCCAGGGTCCTCTCGGCAACGCCTAATTGGGAAGTCGCACGCTGTCATGCCTTTGGCTCGGAGTGCCCTCGCGGAGCATTTCTCTCGTGCAAGAAAATTCCTGGGTACTAAAGTACATCAAGGTATATATGTACTGTACATACATACATACCTACCTACCTACCTAGGTACTGTACATACACCACTCCAAACCTTGTCTATTATGCTACATGGGCGGTTGCCCAAGTATCACACCTGACAGGCAGAAGTATTGAATGAAGGCGACCTGAGGCATCATTACCTTTCTGCGGGAAGCGAGACATTGCCACAGTTGCGGCTGGTGCTCCGTGGTTGAGACCAGCTTGAACATTCTCATCCGCAACAACATCCCGCCACGCCTGCAACCCGGTGCACATTGTTTCAATCTCCGTCCCGAGGCTCACCCTCCGGTTGCCACCGAGAGGCGTCCACGAACACTGAGTGATCTCTCTCTCTGACCCTGCTAGGAACAACTGGTAGGTGCAAGATCCTGCCATCGGCCGGGCAAAAACTTGTCATCATTTGCATTTGTTTCCTTGTGACCGACCTAATCGCGGTTTGTACAGACGCATTTTCTGTCAATTCCACTATTCCCTTTGAGTCGCGCCACGAACACGCGACAGCAACCATGGTGCTGTCTCTATTGCCAGATGCCGTTCTATTCTTGACCACCAAAGTAAAGTTAAGGACCACAGCGAACCTTGATCGTCGGTGTTCTCTGCAACGTTTCCTGGACAACGCGGTGCACAGCAAGCCATCTGCCAGCGCGGACAACATTTTCTCGATATTTTTTCTTCTTCTTTTTTAGCCATGCAACTCTCGAAATACGGCCGAGGTTTTGGAACAAGCTCACTCAATGGAATCACCGCATACCCGAAGCGCTGTCCCGGACTGCCGAAAAATGCGAGGTATTGGCAACCATACCCTGCCAAACGTGGTGCGGACGCCGTGCACTACGTGGCGGTCTCATGATATGGCATGGGACGCAATCTGGAACAGCTCATTCTCAGTCGCTGCGTCGATGCCCGGATGCCCAACGCGACCCACACAGGCTTGCCGAACCACCGAGTCGATGACGGTCACTACGGAGGTATCCGTACACTAAGTACGGATTACAGCACTTGGAAGCCTCTGGGGCTGCTCGCGCCAAGCAATATGACTGGCTGCTCAGAGATCGCTGGGGAGGCTGCTAGGGTGAAGCTGTCCCCGTCCAACCGGCAACAGCTCTGTCGAGTTCGATAGGCGATCACCAACCTCCCCAGCATGTTGTGCCCCAGACCCTAAGCAGGAGCTGAATCAACGGAGAAATTTGGAGTCTGCTAGCAAGCGCCTCGCTCGACAAAGTCGCTCAAGTCACGAAGTAGGATCATGCGGAGCTTTAGCGACAGCCGCTTTATTCTTTTTTAGAAGACCATTCCAAGAGCTTCCATTTTGCTCACCCAAGTCCGAACCTCGAATTGAGAAACTGGCCTTGGCGCAGACGGCGGCTTGCCGAATCGAGGAGACGGACTTGTTGGCTACTGCAACCATTTGCAGCCATTCGTGCGCAGCCATGCGATGCTGACTTGTGTCAAGCGTTGATTCGCCGGCAGCTCGAACCACAACCTCCATCCCAGCATTCAGAGCGCGTGTCCGGCATTGGAGGTCCACCAACAATCACCGGGACCATCGCGTTCTGCTGGGCTTTCTCTGGCCGTCTTCATGGAGCGAAAAAAAAAAAAAAAGATGTTGCCGTGACTCATACCATCGCGATTGCGCACCCGCCGCACCGGACCCGGCATCGCCGCTCTGAGCGTCATCAAAGCTCTAGGTAGTAGTACCGCTTCAGGTCCCTTGCACCACTCAGGCACGGGTCTTAGCGGACTCACCGTCTTTTCTTGTTTCGATGCAGGGTGATCTCCAACTCCTTCGGGTTCAGTCGATCAGCACTTTGTCAGAAGACGAGCGTTTCGTCGTCCTCAGCCACGGTTGCTCAGGTGACGGGCCCGGTCCGGTGATGGATCGGAAGTCCTTCTGGGTCGGAACAGGGACTTTGTGTTGAGCAAGGAGCTTCGCATCGCCGTCGGGTGGCCGATTGGCCGGTCTCTTGCATGGCTCCTGTTTGCGGTCTGGACTCCGCCTTCCTTCGCGAAGTCTTCGCGGATCATCCCGGTCCTGGGACTAGATGTTCGTAGCACCTGGCGATATCATTCTGACCGTGACCCAAACGGGCGTCTCGTTGCAGGATCACAGTCTCGGGTATGCCAAGTGATGTTCAAGTTGTATTCCCCTCTCTTGAAGAGTGAAGCCTCTCGGCAAGCTGCCGCTGGTTATACAGCACGTGTACTACGGACCTATGGGGCCCGATGCTCGCCCTTCATGTTCCGTCTCGGGAGTATATTGAAGCTTCATTCACATTCTGCTTCACTCGCTCGAGGCGGATGCAGCGGCCGGTTGATCGAGAGGCGCACATCTCGACTCGGCATGAATGAAACATTTGTTTGCGAGGGAGGAGCGAGTCGTTCAGTCAGGGGCCTGCTCGGTACTCTGCACAGATATGCCGTGCAGACCGGATATACCCAGCTACCAACATCATGTGGATTTAATGGTTCAACATTTCAAGACTGGGGGGTGGGCCTCCTTCCCCTACGGCCACAGCCCTCCTGGAAGTATGTCCCCGTCATATTTAGGCGCGGCGGTTAGACGCATGGCATAGTCTCCCCGCCTCATGCGCAGCCGTTGTCTCTTCCTGTTCTCCTTTGTGTGCAGCAAATCCATAGCCAGATGCCCTCGACGGGTTGGCCCTCGCGTGAAGAAACCGTCTGCATCTGATGTCTGCATCTGATGTCTGGAGATGACGAAAGTGTTCTGTTGCATGCGCGAGTTCTCTCATTGGGCCCCGGAGTTTCATCGACGGGTGGGCGGTTTGAGGCGATTGGGCCTGTGTTGCATGATTTTTCTGAGAGTGTCCCATTCCTTACTTCCAATGGACCACTCTCAATGTCCGGCTGGGATGCAGTTTGGGGCCGGTTAACCCCGTAGAGGGGAGATGATCAGGCATTACCCCACGTTGAGGAATTGGCACGACGTCTGATAGCCTAGAATCATGCCTCCCAGGGGCATTGGATCGTCTATGAGGGATGGGAGAAGTGCGTTGAGTAATTGGCTATGAACCGTAGAAGGGGCGATTGGTTGTATCACTGAACAGACCCGGACATTAAGGTGCTCATATCATCCCGCGTCGTCTTCTGAAGGCTCAAGCAAGCAAAATCTACCAGCGTCGACCGAAAGGCGAGGAGAAGGTTGGGACAACGCGGGATATCGTCAGATCCGCAGCGTTAATCTGGGGCTGATCAGACCTGGGGTTTTCTCTTCCACCAACATCTCGCATTCGTACACCATCCCTCAAAGTTGAGGTCTGTCACACGGCAGTCATATACGGCGAATGGTCTGACCACCATGAGCGCTCTCTTTGCCAACTCACATCCCGCTCGGCGGTCGAGGCTCCATCAATCCAATGCCTCTCCGTGTGCAGTTCACCTTGCTCTCAGCTTCTCGATGGCACCCCGATCTAGAGCAAGCCTGCATGCAGCCCCTTGCCCTCCCAAAATGAGGCGACGAGATCATCAAGCTCGTCCACTCCCCGCACTTATGGTCAACTGTCCATAACCCCACGATCTACCCCGGGCCACCATCAAGGCCGCGTCAACCGCCAGGGTTCGATAGGCACACGGGGTGCGGATGGGACAGGCAGGAATCATACGTGCTCCTCGGGGAGGCGAGGGGGTTGTTGGTTGGAGAGCATATGATGCCCCCCTAAGCCTCAATAAAGTGGCAATGCAGAGAGCACTGCTGCAGCTCTAGGGCGTTACGCCGTGTCGAACCCAGCGCAGGTTAACTCCTATTCCCGGCCAGTCCGTCCTATCCCGTGCTGAGCCTCCCATACACGTGCGTGGGGTTCCCGTACAGTGTCTTGATCAATGTTGGTTAGGAGTACGGACTAGGATCTGAGATATGGAATAGTCCCGTTCGAAGCGTTCAACCCTCATTGACAACGACAACGGCGTTTACCTGCTCTGCTCTGCCTTCCTCGATTCCACTGAATCGCTTTGTAGGTCCAGGGCCGAGGAGACGCGGCGGGCTGTCGACGTTGAATTGATTGGATAGAAACTCTCTCCCCACCTCAGAAAACCCCTTCTACATTGTGCAGGAATACAAGGATGTATGGATGCATTGTGCTGCATATGGAGAGGGACGTTGGGCTGCATGTATGCGGGAAGGGCATCCACGCAGGAACCCCTCCTGCGTACATACATGAGCACTCGAGGTACCCAATTCTGCAGCTTCAGTTGTCCTGCCTACTCAAGGATGCTTAGGTCCACAAAAAATGAAAAAAAATATTTTGTCCGCCTTTACTCGATCAGTTATGACCAGTTATGACGGGATACGGTGGGTTTTGGGTTGTCAAGGAATATATGACTCCTAGTGCATGCCGGCAAAGTGAAGAAAATACGGAAAACAGGACAAGCAGGCAGGGAGGGTCGTGCAGTTATGGTGATAGGATACGGAGGATGAAAGGATGGTTAGATGGAGGAATGGCTCAGGTATCTCACGGCATTCTCGGTCACATATGAGACAAAACTTGACCAAACCACCTTTTCCAATAGCGAACTCGAGAGTAAGAAACATTCAACCGGTTCATCAGAACTTTACCCTCAACCACTGCTGAAGGATCTAATACTTGACACCATTGTGGTTGTGGTAGATTAAGGATCAAAGATAGGAAAAGAGGCAGCTCATCATCTTCATCCTGATGGCTGCACGGAATGGCACAATCCGGCTAGCGAAGCCAGGGTGTTAAAAAAAAAAAAAAAAAAAAAAAGCCCCTATTAGGAACTGGCTGGAGAAAGAAGAGGCTGTGGTAGAGGACAAGGAGGGCCGGACAAGGGGCGAAACAACTTGGAAGCCTCGAGGACGAGTCTTGAAGAATGCTGCTGAAGGCGGCCTCCCCGAACAAAGTCGTCGCCACCGGCCCGATTTAAACGTATATACTCCGTGTTCAGAGGAGGAAGCAAGTCACCCATACCTGTATGTACGCAGCCCGTCCAAGAAAGATGTTCAGACCAAGAAAGAGAGGTAACGCAATAGTTAGCTAGATAAACAAGCATGGTTACAGACCGCGATTGTGTGGTAATTTATGCAACGGCCTAAACAACGACCGAGCCACAAGTCCTCTTGCTTTGCTTTGCTTTGCTAATGACAAGGATCCTCCACTTCCAAACGACTCAAGACAACGCAGCTAACTGTCAAGCTTGACATCGAGACACCACCAACCCCCCCCCCCCCCCCCCTTCTCTTCCCCTCTTCCTTTTTTTCATCATATTCCACCTCACACTGTTCATCTTTTACCACCATCAACTCCCGTAGCGACCCTAACCAACACGTCAACGAACCCCCACGCCACACCAAATCCCTTCAAATCCTTCATCTGCAAGAGGGCCTCCTAATTCCCCGCTCCACCAGCACCGGTATTCGACTCCCAGCCGATCCAGCTCCTAGGCATGACCCGCCAGATCTTGACCTCGCCCGACCGCAGGTCATCCAGCCTGAACGACTCGAGTTTCACCTTCTTGCTCTCCCGGCCCTGCTCCCAAGCCTTGACCTTTTTCTTCGTGCCGTCCCACTCCGCCACGACGGCGACGTGATCGGGCTTGCCGACCTCCATCGAGTACTTGGCGTGCATGGCCCCGTGCTTGCCCTGGAACTTTGCGTTGCGGATGCTCACAATGTCGCCGGGCCGGATCTCGTCATTTTGCGTCGTGCTGGCGTTGGCCAGGTTGCTATAGACGAGGGCGCCGTACGCGCGCGCGCCGACGGGCAAGAGGGCGTCCTTGAACGGCCGGAGCAGCTCGTAGACGAGCGCCTGCGGGGTGCCGTCGCCGACAACCGTGTCCTTCTTGGAGGCAGCCGCCTCGCCAATGGCGCGGCCAAAGCGCTCGTAGCTCTGTTCGAGCTGGTCCTGGCGCAGGGCACGCGGCGGCGGCTCGTGGCGTTGCTCAAGGTGGACGTCGGACGGGTCTTGCGGGCTGAAGCGAACAGTGATGACGGTTTGGGAGTAATCCTGGAACAGGACGTAGATGTCGCGAGTGACGATGGTCTTGCCGCCCTGATGAGGGTCGGCAGAGCTCGACTCTTCGGACTCAAAGAAGATATCCTTGCGCCCGTGGAGCTGAGGAGGGAGACCGTTCGGTTGTAGCCACCAGGACGACGGCTTGGCTAGGTCGATGTCATCAGCAACGAAGCCAGATTCCATTGACGGCCGCGTGACATCCACGGACCGACGACCAACGCCGTGGCGCTGGTAGTCGACGGACTGCCGTCCTGGTGCCCGACCGGTCGGCGGGGGAGGAGGAGGGGACCTCGGATGATGCTGACTGTGTGATGCCTCCTGGGTGAACGCCTCCTCCTGCTGCCTCAAGTGCGGAGACGGCGATGGCATCCCGTATGAGGGCGCTGCTGGAGCGGCCTGCTGGGGGGAAGTGTAGTTGTAAGGGTCGTACTCGTCATCGAGCCTCGGCGCTTCCTTGGGTGGCGGCGGAGGAGGCGGTGCCACTCGGGGCGCATCCACTGAACTCCGCGCCGGGGGCGGTGGAGGCTGACTCGGAACAGGCGGCGGACCTGCTCTCGGGGGCGCTGCAGCGGGGACTGGCGGAGGTGGCGCCTCCGTGGTCGGCGACCGCGGGGACATGACATCCTCAAAGCTCGAGTCACGCTGATGAGCCTTGAGCGCATCCTTATGAGGGACCGAAGACGCAATATCCGTGTCGTAGTCACCTTCGTACTCGGTGATCTCCTCATCCTCACTTTCGTCGCTGTTTCTGCGTCCAACGGGTACTGGCGGCGGCGGTGGAGGGGGCCTTGACTGAGCAGGTGGGATGGCCGGAGGAGAGCTTGGGATCGGCGGTGGCGGCCTGCTATTCCGCTTGCTAGTCGGGGACTCCCGTGGGGAGGTAGGGGAGGATGCCTCCCCAACGTAAGAAGTACGCCTGTCGTCTGAGGTGCGAGGTGTTGATGGAATCGGAGGCGGCGCCGTCGTGGCAGCAGCAGCAGCAGGAGGAGGAGGAGGCGGCGCTCTGGTAACCTGGCTCACACCGTCTCCGGGAGCACCAGGCTCCTCGAGAGGTCGCTCCGAGAGTTCGTCATCCGACACCGATCCTTCGCTGGGCGACTTGACCGCAGAGGCAGCTGGAGGCGGTGGCGGCGGACGTGCTTCACGAGATTAACAATAATATTCCACGGTGCAAAACGGTGGGCGCGGTGATACTCACAATCCGCAGGAACAGGGGGCGGAGCCGGCCGCCCGCCAGGAACCGGAGGAGGGACATCAGACTCCTTGAGCGGGACTAACAACGGTCAGCACTGTCTGTAACCTTGGTAGGCTGGCTTGTCGGAGAACCAACCTGGCGGAGCAGCAGCCTCCTGGTGCGGAGTTTTGATCTGAGATTCTTCATCCTCTTCCTTCTCTTCCTCATCTCCCTCTTCTTCCGGCCCGGGCTGCTTGGGCTCAGGAGCAGGCGGAGGCCGCATAAGCCCGGGCAGAGGAACAGGAGGGGCACGCGCGGTCGGCGAGGTGGGCTCCTCGGCTTCTTCAACCCGCTTTTCGGGAACAGCCTTCTTCTTCTTTGGCAGGATCGGCGCGGGTGCGCCAAACAGAGGCATCCCCATGCCAGGCATTCCCATCCCGCCTGACATCTTGGCCATCCTCGCCCGTAACTCTTCCCTGCGACGAATCTCGGGATCGATCTCCTCCTCTTCCTCCTCCTCTTCTTCATCCTCCTCTCCCTCGTCGCGACTGCTATCTTCTTGCTTCGATGCCGAGGCGACGTGCTTGGGTTTGCCGTCGCTGTCGTCCCTCTCCGTGAGCTCCTCCTGGCCCTCGGTGGTCTCGCCGGCCCCGGACATATCCGCCTCGTTTCCGTCGCGAGGCTCAGTTCCCTTGGAAGACCTGCGCCTTGGAGGGTGTGCCACGCGCGGCGGCGGAGCCTCATCGGTAGATGTTCTGGTAGTCTCTTCGGTCCGCTCAGCGGACTCCCCTTCAACGGTATCCTGGCTATCAAGGCGCTTCTTGGGCAGCCGCTTGGACTTCTCCTTTTTAGCCGCAGCCTCGGCATGCCGCGCGGCAGTCTCCATCTGTTGTTTCTGCAGCAGGGCCAGGCGTTCCTTCAGGCTCATGGGCTTGGGCTGGTCTTCGGAAGCTTGGCCTTCGTTCGTGGAAGCCGTCGGAATGAGGCCTGCCTTGCCCGCATTCTCCAAGACCTCGGCCTCTTGTTCCTTCACTTCCGGGTCTTCTTCTCTCCGGTAGATCTTTGCAACGGGCACCTGGGACGGCGGCGGGATGTAGGCATTTCTGCTAGGCGGGGGAGCGACGAAAGGCTTCTTGATGAAGGCGGCGCCGCTGGAGCTCAGGTTGCCGGGCTTAAAAGGGGCGATCGGCGGAGCCGCGGGTTTGTTGAAGGCAGCAATGCGATCCTTGAACGAGCTACTCGTCGGCTTCTCGGACACGGGAGGCGGCCCGCTGGGCTTGGGCGACGAGGGACCCGATTTGGGGGCAGGCGGTGAGGCCGCAGACGGGACCTGGGCGGGCTGTGGGGCGGGCGGCGCAGGAGCGGGGGCAGGAGCAGGAGCTTGCACCGGCTGCACCGGCTGCACCGGCTGGGGTGCCGGAGGTTTTGCGACGGGCGCGGGAACCCGGGGGGCTGCCGAGGAAGTCTCAGATGACGGCGCGGGGCCCGCCGGCTTCGGTGTCTCCTCGGGCTCCGGCGTCGCCTGCTTCGGCGAGTCGGGTGGCGGGGCGGGAGGGGCAGCAGCAGCAGGAGCCTCGGGCGCGGGAGCCGGGACAACCTCAGGTTCCTTCTTCGGGCGAGACCTCGTCGGGCGGGGTGGAGCGGTAGGTTCGTACTTCTCGACGAAATTGCGCGGGAAGATGCCCTCGTGCTTGATGCCGGACTCGTCTACGTATTCGCCCCCGTACCAGTCATCATCCACTTCATCGGTCACGGTGATGATCTGTCCGACCGTGAATTCGAGGTCGTCCTCGTGCCCAGAGGCGTAGTCATACAGAGCCTTGACCTTGAACATGATGGCGCGGCTCGAGGCCAGCGGCGGTCGCAGACGGCGGGCGTCGAGGCAAGGTAGAAGCTGTGGCGGGGCTTGGAGAGCTCAAGCTTCCAAGCCAAGTGCCGAATCGCCGCACGGCGTGTAGGTTTTGTGGCTAATACGGCGCAAGAAATTTGCGAGGACGGTTGGCTACCGTAAACAATTCTCCTGCGGTAATGGACCTGGCAGAAGCGTGTGCGGAAAGGAATGGGGATGGCCCAAAATCTCAAACAGGGTGATGGAAATCTGCGGTGATTCAAGGCGATCCCTCGCTGGTGGTGGGTATTGGTGGGCGTGCTTGGCTCACGGCCCAGCTCGGGGGAGTGTGGCAGAGGGGTTGGAGCCCGGCAGGCGGGCGAAGCCAGGACCAACACTTCTGACTGGCCAGAGCTCTTGTGGCGGGGCGAAGAGGTCGACGTCAGCGCATGAACCACTGCAACCACTTGGCTGGCTCCTAGTGTAACCACGGCCGTATCAGCATTGGTACGTGTGTCGTGTCGCAATGCTCCAGATATCATCCAGGCAGCAATCCACACGGAGCCTCAATCAGGAGGTGGCTTAGGCCTTCTGTTGATGCATGCGCCAGAGAGTTGCTTTGGTCGTGTTTTCGTGGGGTGGGGGGGGGGGGGGAGAGAGAGAGCAACCCACGTCTCTAACTTCGGACTGCGGATGGTGGAGTCAGCATTGAGAGCCAACAGCCAATCGGCTGAGCAATCATTCTACTTTTCCCCCAAAGAACCAGTAGCAGTCGAAATACGGATTACTCCGTACCGGATGGAGCTCAAGGCTCTCTACGGATTAATTCTCCCTGGCATACGGATTAGTGTACATACATCCGTAGACCGTTCGAAACAAGAACATCCCAAAACCCACCACCGCACGCCACAACCCAATCCACGCTGGCCACACTGTCCACCATGGCCACATCAACCAACGACCGCCAATCTAAGCCGAAACCCAAAGGTATCCTCAAGCAACCCTCTACCTTCCCGCAGCCACAACCGCAGCCATCATCATCACCACCACCACCACCACCCCTTGCAGCGGAACTCACCCGCGCGGAGCGTCTCGCCCAGCAAGAGGCGGCCGCCCGCCTGCGGCTGCTCCAGAAGCTGCGCGAGACCGAGGTGAAGCCGGCGGTGCCGATCGAGACGTTCGAGCTGCTCTCGCAGGAGTTCCCGCGGCACGCGGACCGCGCCGCCTCGTCGCCGCACCCGGACGACGTCGCCGAGCTCCTCCGCCTGCTCGCCGACTTCACCCCGCAGGAGTACCTCGACCTGATCGAGGAGCGCAACTGTCTGGGCAAGTGCGGGTACGCCCTCTGCGCCCGCCCGCGGCGCACCCACGACGGGCCGTACAAGATCAACACGCGCGTGGGCAGCGTGGCGCGCACCGAGGACCTGAACAAGTGGTGCTCCGACGCGTGCGCGAAGCGGGCGCTCTACATAAAGGTGCAGCTCGACAACCCGAGCTATGTGCGCAATGACCAAGGGCGCTTGGTCGTGAAGCTCGACTTGAGGGACGAGGGTGCAGGCGGTGGTGGTAGTGGTGGTGGTAGTGGTGGTGGTGGTGGTGGTGGTGGTGGTGGTGGTGGTGGCAGTGGCCCTGGGAAGGGAAAGACAGGGACAGAGGGTGGGGTCCGATCTTCTGCTGCTGCCTCCCCGAGGGGCAAGGAAGAGGATCGCGATCAGCTTGCCCAGGCTATGGCGCAGCTGGAGATAGATAGGCACAAGCAAGCCAAGAAAGATGCAACGACGCTTGCCGGCGAGAGAGGCGATGCCACTGACGGATTACTCGCCGGCATGACCAGGGTCGACGTAACAATCAGCGAGAGGGTCGTTGACGGGCCGCACGAGGCCCCTTCGTCGGTGGAAGGCACCGAGTCCATGATTGAGGGCTACAAGCCCAAGAATGGCACTGACACTGGCAAGAAGCCAGAGGAGGGTGCCGACAGTGATGACGACGATGACTTTTTTACGGTTCGCTTCTAAAACTTGGGTCTCTACGAGTGGGTGGCGTTTGGCAAGATAAAAATTCAAAACTGGGATACTCTCGGGAGGAAGCGGTCGTTTAAGCGGTCGTTTAACCCGACTGCCTCCCAGATACGACTGGGAAAGTTTATACTGGCGTTTGGCAAGGCGAATTGCATGGGTTGCAATCGGTCTAGACTCGAAGCTCAGGGATCGTAATACAGATCAGATCTCACCTTTCATCTCTCTTGTCTCGGAACTTGTCCGGGCCAAGGGCAGAATCACTACCGATTGACGGGTGAGAGCACAGCCATGCCAGCATGGGCGCACACGACAGCCTCAGAGGGATGTAAAATTGGCGATCAAGCGTCATCCCCGGAATTACCCTAGGGAATCAGCGACACCTTGTGTGGGCAACAGATCTCTCCATTCTGTCGAGGATCTATTCCGCTGCTCTCATGACCTCCCAGATAGACGCCGTGAAGCCACGCCCATGTAATGCCAAAACCCGCAGCCGTGTCCTGTTTTATGTCGTGACATTGTCGCGTTTCCGCGTAGAAAGCCAGCCAACATGGTTCGAATGGCGCGCTTAGTCGCGGCGACCGCCGAACCGCCTGCCGCCGCGCTCGATGACGGGGCTCTGGGTGACGGTAGTAACGTTGACGGGGATCGAGTCGAACTGTACAGAGAAGTCCAGTCAGCAAAAACCAACAACCTTCCACAGCCCAATCCGGCGAGGAGCTCAAGAAGAAAAGAAGAAAAAAGGGATATAACATACGCCAAGGTGCTTGAGCAGGTCCTTGGTCTCGGCGTCGACCTCGAGCTGGCCAGCCTCGGAGAAGTCGAGGGCGGAAACCTCGGGGACGTATTGATCCTTGCGCTCACGCTCCTCCTCCTGGAGCTTGAAGGAGATACCGCGGACGGGACCACGCTGGATACGCTTCATGAGGTGGGTAGTGTAGCCGGCAATCTATGAACCATAAGAGGTCAATTTCCGGTCAAATATCGAAAGCAACCGGGGCTCGGGCTCCTGAGCATTCAAAAACGCACCTTGTTGCGCAGCCTCTTGGAGGCGATGATGGCAATCTCATCGCACACCCGCTTGTTGGTCTCGAAGTCGAGCGTCAGCCTGGGGTAGTACCGCTCAATGATGACCTTGGCGGACTTCTTGACGGTCTTGGTACGAACGCGACCCATCTTGACGGCTTGCTGGTTTGCTGGCTGTTGTGCTGAGCTGGAATTCCGAGACGAGGAGGTTTCGGGGGATGTCGCTGGGGCCGTGCTGCAGTCGAACTTTTTGGCGAGTGCGATTGTGGGGTGGTGCGTTAGGGCACGCCAAGGATCTGGTTGTGGCTGGAATAGTGTGTGGCTGGATTAACCAGTGGCTTAACCCCCCAGGATAGAGTGGAGCCTCTTAACACGCAGGCCTTCACTTCGGCTCTTCAATGGAGAGACGTGCCTTGTTCCAGGTTCGGCTTCAGCCGTGAGGATACAGACAGTATGTATTTCTACAATCGGTTTATTGGTACAATGATCTGGATACAATTGTATCTACACCACCCCACCCCTTCCTCCCAACCCCAAGAATTCCGGGACCATACCGGCCGCAGTACACTCAACCCCAAACCATGCCCAATGAATGCGCCGCCCCTGGCATTTACACCCTCAGCCCGTAGTCTCGGGCACTCGACATGGTGGGTGGTGTGTCAGCGGCCCTGTATTTCTGCCTGATATCACTGGCCGACTCCCGCTTGTTCATCTCGTCCTCGGCCGGCTTCGCGCCCAGGCAGACGGCGTTGCCGAGCAGCTCCTGCGCAACAAGGGTGGACTCGCGCGAGGCGTCGTCCACTCGCAAGATGACGCGCCCGCTGGAATCGACCGACGCGATCTTGGGCTGCACCCAGAGCTTGGCGCCGCCCTCGATGCTGGGGTCGAGCCTGTCAAAGATGGCGCTCGAGCCCGACCGATAGTTGGAGCCCGTGTCGCCCAGTGGGGTGTCGACAATGAAGCCCGCCACACCAAGCTTGGCCGGCATGGCTTGCGCCTGCCGACGCGGCCTCACGATCCTGGCCACCACCGGCGAGTGGTGCTTCTGGGGCCCGTAGATCGGGTGGTTCTCCATGTACATGGACGAGCGCAGGTACGAGATGCCAGCCGACGGGTGCGTGACCGGGGGCCCACGCTCAGCGTACGGGTTCTTCATTTCGGTGAACTTCAGCTGGCTGACCTTGGAGGTGGGAAGGCCGGTCTGGCTGACGGTAGGAGGTGTAAGGGGCGCGAGGTCGAGGAACTGGCCGACCATGTCGTAGAGTGCCTGGTTATCGTGTCGTAGCTTGCGCAGGTAGTCGAGGAGCTGATCCTCCGTCACCGAGCTCGGGTCGATGGCAGGTGGTTGTTCTTGCCCCTTATCAAGGGCCTCCTTGGCCGCAGTCGCGTGCAGCTCGCTGGCGATCTTCTTCTTGAGGAACTCGCGGAATGCGGGTCGCTTCGGGCGCACTTCCTTGGCAAGCCACTTGTTGAACTCGCCCTGGGTCATGCCGGCCAGCCAGGGCCCGGTGAACTTCCACCGGTTGTCAATGGCCTCGGCACGCTTATCCGGGTGAATATCGGTGACGTCGAGCGAATCCTCAAACACGGACTTTTGCGGCAGACCCATCGTACTTGTATTGTCCTTGTGGTCACCGCCGGCTGGCCGACGCGCCGTGAGGGGCATGTGCAACTCCTGAAACTTCCGAAGGGTGATGCCATGGTCCGTGGCCGAGCTGTAGTCGGTGATCTGCTCGATCGTGTCGATGGCCTTGACGCGCAGCATCGCATGCGTAGACTTGGTTGTGGACTTGAGCGGCAGCGGCCGCTTGAGACCCCAGTCACCCTGCTTCCGCGAGGCGCTCAGGGTGGTGATGATCTGGTGAGTCGGGAACGCGAGCGTGGCCGTTTCCGAGTGGAAATTGGCGCCTGCTTGGCCATCGTGGGGCGGTGGAGGGATCGGGTTCGGCAGCGCAAACATGCGCGACGTCCGGAGAAGTGCTCCTCCGGGAGACACGTTCCTGGCCGCCATTGTGGTTGTGGATGGGCCCGGAAGCGCCGTATGCTGTCGGTGTTGAGGTCGGCGTTCGCGATCGGAAACGGAGCAAAATTTCGGGTCCTGGTTGGATGGGCTGCCATTGGCGAGCGCCAAGCTTCAGATTCCGACCCTAACCCTGAACAATCGCTACTCGAGGCGCGAACTCGTAAAAAACAAGATAGATGTTTAGAACAAGATAGATGTTTTGATTGAGACAGATGACAGGTGGTTTGGTTTGATATTTTCCGCTAGAGTCACTGAGGCAAGGTCACTTGAATAGGGGCGAGAAAAAAGTGCACCAAGTGTCTTAGGTTTCTAGCAAGTCGACGCCGACGCCTTTCAAGGCATCGACGGCCCACGTCGGGAAGTCCTTGTTTGGGTATAGATTACCAAAGAACTCCTTCACGAAGGCGGGGAACCTGTCCTCGATGATTGCCTCCCTTGCGCGTCTCATCAGGTCCAGTTGATACCACACGTTGTGTAGCGTGAGCAGATGGGCCGCGACCGTCTCCTTGGCGGCGTTATGGTGCACAAACGCCCTTGTGATCCCCATGGCCCCTTCTTCCTCGATGGGCCTGCAGCACGGGCACCCGCAACCCTCCTCAATGGGCCCGAAGTCGGCCGCATAAATCTCCCTCTTCATATTTAGGACGCCATGCTTAGTGATGGCGTTGCCAAACCGGGCCGTCCGTGTCGGCCAGACACAGTCGAACATGTCCGCTCCCAAGGCCACGCTGACGATAAGATCCTCCGGGTACCCAATCCCCATCACATAGCGCGGCTTCAGATCTGGAAGGAGCTCGGTGCAAGCAGCGACAACCCGACAGAAGTCTTCCTTCGCTTCGCCTCCGCTCAGCCCACCAATCGCGATTCCCGGCGTGTCCCTGGCCAGCATCTCGCGGCAGCATTCGCGGCGCATGTCGAGATCTAGACCGCCCTGTATGATGCAAAACAAGTTCTGGGTATCCGGCTTCTTGTGCGCGGCGATGCACCGGTCCAGCCAGCGCACGCTACGCTCCATGGCCTCACGCATGCGGACCTTGTCGGGCGAGGTAGTGACGATCACGTCGTCGAGCTGCATCATGATGTCGGACCCGATCGAATTCTGTAGGCTAATCGAGTGCTCCGGCGTGAGCAGCATCGGGCTGCCGTCATGCGGCGAGAGGAAGCGCACCCCTTCCTCGGTAATGTTGGCGAGCTTCAGCAGGGAAACCATTTGGAAACTGGGCTGAGGTGGTTAGTTAGTCACGAACCGCGACGGGGGAAGGAAAGGCGGGCTAAGGGCACAAGATTGGACGCACCCGCCGCTATCTGTGAGTATGTTGTGCTTCCATCCCTGCAACTTATGTGCGCCTCCGACAGCGTCGAGAACCTCCTGGCCGGGCTTGAGGCCGAGATGGTAGGTGTTGTTAAGGCAGAGCCGGCATCCCGTAGCCTCGAGCTGTTCGGGAGTGAGACCTTTCAGCGATGCCTGGGTGGCCACGGGCATGAAGACGGGGAGGTTGACGCTGCCATGAGGGAGGGTCAGGATCGAGGCGCGAGCGCGGGTCACCTGGATTGCAGTGTCTCGTTAGCCAGAGTTTGTTTGAGAGGTGAGCCCAGCGCGGAGGGGGGCCTATGGCGTAGCGACCCACCGAACACCGAGCAACCAGCTCGAACGTGAGCGCGGGCGACGTGAAGGTCCGGTTCGAAGCCATCCTTCTTGTTGCCCACATTCTCCCCCACACTTCCGCCAGTGCTGTCGGGTTCTGGGCGCCAGTTCGAGGTCGACGGCCACCATCGCAGCAAAGAGTGGTCCGGCCGCCAAGCCCCGAGTTTGTTCAACGGCGCGGGCTCCGTCGAGCTTTCACCACTGCAGCAAGGCGCAGTGTCCAATGACCCACCTTGCCGGGGTCTGCTGTGGACTCTCGCTCCCTATACATAGTAACCCGTCTTAATGGGAATATTAAATGACTTTTGACGTCAAGTCGGCTGCAACTTTAAAAAAAGGCCAGGAGTGTACTGTACTCCGTAGCTAAGAAATCAATTATGTCGTGCGAGCCTACAGGTATCAGCAGCCATTTTCATCCCGGAAGGGCCACTGAAATACAAATGAGGGCCGGTATCGGCCTGTTGTCGGTTCTGTGGGTACCTACCCAAGAAAAAAAAAAGGTAAAATTACTGGTAGAAGAACATCCAAAGTGCCTTCTGAACGCAACACTCAAAGCCCAACAGAAGCCTACCTCTTCCTGCCCAAATTTCGCCCAGCCGGCTGCCAATGCTGCGGTGGCCGATTTGTCGAACAACATGATTGCTGGACCGATCGTCCAGTCATCGATGGCTTTACTTTCCTTGGCATCAAAGCAGCTGAGAAGCTGAGGCCTGAAGTGACCCACGAAGGGGGCCCTTGGCCGAGGTAGAGCACCTACATAGCCTGAACGAGTCCCACCATCCGTAAATGGTTTCATTAAAAGTGGCGATCTCAAGCCATTTTTTCGGGTCCGTCGTGGCCTTGAATACACCCAGATTCGGTAGTTTTTAAGCTTTCACAACCCGAATCATTTTTTCCACGTGCCCGTCCAGAGGAAGGATAGCAGTACACACGGCCTACTTACAGGTACGTCATGTATGTGCATACTCCTAGGCCTTACTACAGCTCACTTACACGACCAAATCTCAGATTAACAAACGCCATTCGTGCCCAGCTGAATGGATCCAACTGCACACAAACCTCCTCTGAAGTAGATCTCGTTCTCTTCTTTGTTTGCTAGCATAACCATGACGTCGCCCTCCCTACGCTCTTCCTTCCCCCACTCCTCTTCCTCCCTCTCGTCATCACCATCATCATCATCATCCTTCACTCTCTTCCGCCACCTTCCCCCCGAACTCCGCCTCCAGATCTACCGCCACGCCTGCCACCCACGCGTCGCGTCCCTCACCTACCTCCCCGCCCCGCAAGACACCTTCTACTGCCCAACCCGTCCGCCGGCCTTGCTCCACGTCTGCCGCGAGTCGCGCGCCGAGGGGCTCCGCATCTACGTCAAATGCCCCCTCCCGAACCTCCATCATACCACCACTACTACTACCACCAAACCCGACGACGGGAGAGAAGGGCAAGGCGACGACGTCAATGGAGGAGAGAGAGGAAGGGACGAGCGGTACTTCTACTTCCACCCGCACCACGACACCCTCTACCTCCCGCGCCCGGGCCCGGCCGCCGACCCGTTCGGGCTGGGCTACGCCGACTGGGCGCGGGAGCTCGCCGCAGCGGTCGCCGCTACGTTCGCCGGGGTGGTGCGCCGCCTGGCGGTGGACTACGTCCCCGCCGAGGTCCGCCGGCCGTGGGAAGCGTACGGCAAGATTTGCCTGATCGGGGGCTGTCCGAGGCTGGAGGAGGCGTACCTGGTCGTCTCCGGCGCGGGCGCGGGCGCTTGCGCCGCGGGGGAGAGAGGGGGCGCGGAAAGGGAGGTGGAGCTCGTCGATCCCGGGGATGGGGACGGGGAGATCGCGGAGATCATGGAGCGGGTGAGGGAGTCGTTTCGGGTAGAGCTCGGGGATGGGATCGCGGGGCTGCTGGGAGCTCCCGGGAAGGATGGGGAGAGGTCAGGGCGGAGCGGCGAGGTCGGGCTGGAACTGATACCCAAGGCTAAGATGCCGAGTCCGTCGTGGGCGGGCCGGCGTCTAGTTTGTGCATCGTGACGGGCTCTCATCGTCGGGGGTTGGTCAGTCGGGTTCGTCGGTTACTTATCCCTTGTTTCCAGTCGAATTGTCTGGGCTGGAGCCAAGTGTCTTTTAATATGGAGTTAATTAAGCAGTCCGATAGAGGGAGTCCAAGAACAGCATTACAAACATTACAAATAGCCGCGCAATATCCTTTTTTCGCCCCATTTGACATGTAACCAAGACCATCATAGTTCCCTGACACAACTTCCCTGTTATGAGGGGTATTAACTACCATCCTTGTGCGACGAGACCCGGTCATTAGCAATACCTAGATCATCACAAAAAAGGAGAGTAAAAGGGTCGCCAATTCGAAAAGCCAGGCCGCAATGCCGGGTGCTGTCAAGCCTTGGGAGGCTAGACCAGTCGAGCTCGCAGTCGTCACAGCGCTCTCAGACGCCGTGCTGGCATCGGAAGTGGGACTGCTCGCGGAGGACGTGATGGAGGGGGGCCCGAACCCAAGCCCCGTTCGAGTCCCAATCGTGGTAAATACCAATGGCTTGGTACTCTTAAGGGCCATGTTGGCGTCGCAGTATGTCTGGAGCTGGGTGATGACTATATGACGGTCAGGATCTCGGTGAACACCAGGCGAGAGGCTATTAATGGTAGCAATTGTCCACGTACTCGAGTAGTCACCGGGAAAGGAACTACGAGCGAAAGGAGCACACGAGCTCGCATACGACTGGAATGACTTGTTGATTTTACCATCCTCCTCTGGGCTGGCAATGTGTTAGAAGTCCGGAAGAAATGAAGCCCCCCCCCCCCCGGGGGGGGGGTTGCTGCGGGGAGGAAAACAGACCAGAAACACGCTGCCACATCCCTGGGTGCGGCGGTGTAAATGCTCGGAATCGCTGCGCAAGAGGAGTAGATGCTCCTCATTGACACGCATGCCGGGGGTAAACTAATGCTGGTAGGAAGGTCTGATACGGTGCGGACAGGGTCCGAGTCGCTGCAGACGGTCACGTCCGCACAAGCGCTGGACATTTGGGAGGCAACTAGATCGTTTATTAAGCAAGACATACGGGCAAACCAGATGGGCGAACCCGGGAAGAGACTATACCACTATAGATACTGGTATAATCTTGGTCTAAGGCCCAGGATGCGCAACTCGAGTAGATTTCCGGCATGGCCGTGGTATCGTAGCAGCATCCGCAAAGATAACCATCATCACCCGGGGCCGAGGGATTCAAGTAGCCGGCATAGTAGCAGGCACCGATGACGGCGTCGGCAGTTTTGCAGGCCTCGAAGCCGTCGTCGTCATTCACAGCCAGAGCCTCGGCATGGATGCGGAACTCATCGACCTGGACCAAGACGTCTACAAACCGATCCAGCACGGCGGTTGCACTGTGCGCCAGGGCAAGCGCGGTGAGTAATCGGCGCGCCATTCCGTTTGCTTCCGTGGCGCATCAACAAAAGCAGGGAGGAGAGAGATATTCGCAAATCCATCAACAACCAAAGGTGAAATTGGACGGCTTTAAAGCGAACCCAAGGGTTCCATGGAAACCCCAACAAGCGCTTGTTCCTTCCAGCTCAGCGCGGATGGCAATGCACAAGGGCTATGCAGGGCAAGAACCCCTCCCGCTGGTGCCTGGCTACCGAGCTAGTCCGGCGCTTGGCTCGTTGGGGAAGATGGGCGGGTGGATGAGTTGCTTGCTTCGGAGTCGGAGGAAATTGCTACTCGTCGCGCAACAAACGAACAATCCCTTTCCTCCCCGAGACTCAGTCCCTTGCGTGGGTCTGCGGCTCAGCTCTGAGCAGGTGGTGATCTCTTCGCATCTTCGCATCTTGGCAACCCAGAAGAGCCCACGCAGTAGTGTACTCCGTACATACATACATATATGCGGATTACACTACACTAGTTAACAGCAGCCACCCCGCCAGCATCCGTTCTTGGCGCCCAGGGTCGTAAAATACTTCGGGCGAATGTTTGAACGGCCCTGACCTGCGTAATCTCGCACCCTCCGAAGAGTGCTGGAAAGGGGCAAGGGGCACGGCTGAAGGCTGGAACAATGGTGGAGGGGAAATTGCTGGTTACTTTCTTCTTTCTTTCCTTCCTTTTTTTCGAGTGCGGAGCTATTCCCTACACCATGCATGGCTGTACACGAAGTTCATAGCGACGATTGAAGCTATGCAAACCATCCGTACTAGTATGTGTGAGCAGATAGGAAAGGAGTACCCCTCGTTGGTCTTGATTACGATGCTCGACCGAGGAATGGGGATGCCGCTGGGCCTGCTGACGAAGGCGAGCAATGAGATGCACCAGCTGGACCCGCAATTTGCGTTCATTGGAAATCACGTGAATTGGCCGCCCCCCTCAGTCTGCCTATGACGTCCCCAGGTGTCCCAGCGACGCGCCTGTGCGCGTGTTTTGTTTAATACATAGCAAGTACGAAGTACCTGTAGCTTTCCTACAGGTACTAAGAGTGCCCGCAGAGGGGCGATGCATGCGCCATCCCAACTCACCTCAACGGCCATCCGACTGTCATCTGCATCGTTTCGCGCCCGCCTTTCGGACCTCCCTGGTATGCTTTTCAAAGGTGGCACTTGGCTACCTTGATTGGCCAAATTAGTCGAATCGTGCTTTCCTCTCCCCCCACTATTCATATCTGAGGAATACTCGCGGCAATTCGTCGGTGCTCTTGAATGTTGACACAACAGTCCTGAGCAATTTCGCGCTGCGGTCGGGTTCCATGCTTTGGAAATTCTCCCCGGTAGCACCGTATTCCCCACGACAGAATGTCTGCGCCAGTGGATCGACCAAGCAGCAACAATGATGGGAAGGAGGGCGACGGAGGAGACCTCGCGCAGTCTTTGGACCGCCTAACCATCTCAACATCTCCTCCCGCCAAAACACCCCGCTCTCCCCGTTCCGTCCGTCCCGCCGGACCTGCCCCCCTCAAGACGGCCACTGACCGCTCGCCCAGTTTTCCGTCCCCGGGCAATGCGGTGCGCAGTCCCCTTCGCTGTTCCTCCTCTGCTTCGGTACTTCACCCTTCTCAGTCTGCCACTCCAACTCTGCTGCGCAAGGCCTCGTTGAACTCGCTCCATTCCGCAAACACCGTCACTCCGTCTCGTCGCGCGAGTTCCGGGAGCATCTTGCCGTCTAGCAGGGTTAGATCGGGCAGATCGCCCCTCCGAAGCGTGTCCCCTGAGCTGCCAGAGATCGTCATCCCGACCCCCCATTCCATCGCCACCGACCACTTCAAGGCCGAGTTGGACATACATCATGGCCCAGAGCCTACCCGCCGAGCCGAGACCGTCGTGATCCTTCAAGACGCCTGCTATGGCCATCGGTACTCCCGCCCGCGGGCGTCGCGGGCCCAACTCAGCACCATCGTCGAGCGACCCGAGAGGATTAAGGCCTGTGTCCTGGGCTTGTCGGCAGCGTACGTGCGACTGGGCGAACGGCATCAGGATGGCGCATTCCCCCTCCACCCGGACACGGACGCTGCCTCGCTTCCCTCAATACCCTTCCGGATCCAGAAATCCACCCGGCGCCTGTCCCTGGGATCGCAGACGGTGACCAACGTGCATGGGACAAAGTGGATGGAGGAATTGAAGATGATGTGCGAGACAGCCGAGGCGAAACTGGTCGGGGGCGGTAAAGAGCTTCAGCGGCCAGACATCGACCGAGGCGCGAACGCAGAAGCGCCGCAGAAGTTCCACGAGGGCGATCTGTACCTCTGCTCGGAGTCGCTAGAGGCTATTGAAGGGGCGCTCGGCGGCGTGTGTGACGCCGTCGACGCCGTCTTTCAACCTCAGGGGCCGCGCCGGGCGTTCGTCGCCATTCGGCCACCCGGGCATCACTGCTCGGCTTCCCACCCTTCGGGCTTTTGTTGGGTCAACAATGTCCACGTCGGCATCATGCACGGCGTGCTCAGCCATGGCTTGACGCACGCCGCCATCATCGACTTCGACCTGCACCACGGGGACGGCTCCCAGGCGATTGCCTGGCAGCATAACGCCCGAGGCGTCGGCTTGGCTAAGAACGCGGCCTGGTGGAAGAAGACGTCGATCGGCTATTTCAGCCTCCACGACATCAACTCTTATCCGTGCGAGATGGGCGACGAAGAAAAGGTTAGGAACGCAAGTGTCTGCATCGACGGCGCGCACGGCCAGAGCATCTGGAACGTACACCTGCAAGGCTGGAAGACCGAGGCCGACTTCTGGGCCCTGTACGAGTCCAAGTATGCGGTTCTCCTAGAAAAGACGCGCGCTTACCTAAGGAGCCACACCGAGCGCCTCAAGGCGTCGGGCCTGAATTCAAGAGCTGCCATCTTCCTGTCGGCCGGCTTCGACGCGAGCGAGTATGAGGACCCCGGCATGCAGCGACACAACGTCAACGTGCCGACAGAGTTCTACGCCCGCTTCACCCGTGACGTCGTCCGTCTTGCGGCCGAAGAGGGGACGAGCGTAGAAGGCCGCATCATCAGCGTCCTGGAAGGAGGCTACAGTGATCGCGCGCTCTGTTCTGGTGTCTTCAGCCACCTCTGCGGTCTCGCCGGAGATGGGCCTAGCAACAAGGACCAGGAGCTTGGTAGCGGGGCTTCGGAGACCGGCCAGCAGTTCACCCAGCAGCGCGCTCGGAAAGACTCTAGTGCCAGTGAGCGGGGCGTTCGGCGGTACGAGTCGTCGTGGTGGTCTACTGCGCAACTCGAGCAGCTTGAGGCTACCCTTGCTGCGCCTGTGCCGGCACCCCGAGTCATCCGCAACACTCCGCCACCTACCTACTCATCACCTACTCAGGCGTCTCAAGCGAAAGCTGTCAACCCCAAGAATCGGAGCGGTTCTGTGTTGTCCCCAACCACGAGTAACGGAGCGTCTCGGGTCTCGTTCCAGCTGCCGCCGCCGCCGGAGGTTCCTTGGGCCATCGCCACGGTGCAGCTGAGCAGACTACTGATTCCAAGCGGGCGTCAAACGGCCAGCTGCACTGTTGAAGAGCTCAATGCCGACGCTACCAGGATTAGGCGTGAGCGCCAGGCGGCCCTGGCCGGATCCGCTCCTCCGACGGCCTCTTCTGCCCCAGAAGACCGGCCGCCCACTAGAATGGGACTACGGGAACGAAAGCCGAAACCCCCGCCTGTTGACGACGACGTAGATCGTAAGACCAGGCGAAAGACCGTGGCCGGGCCGGCGGTTCTTGACACAGAGGCTGGATCACGCGGAGCCACTTCGGTTCCTGGCAAGCAGTCTCGGCCGTCACGGCGTCTTAGCGCGGCGTCGACCGCTGTCTCTTCCGAGAGCTCAGAAGTGCCACCGTCGGTTCCTCGAATCGTCCCGATTCGCAGCAGCTCGAAGCAGGAAGTGGTGAACAATGCCGAAGCCTCATCGGATGTTGCCGGGCCCGGCGGCAGCAGCAACCTCCAGGTTAAGAAGACTAGAGCCCCGACCAAGAAGGAGGCAGTGCCTCGTGCACCCAAGGGGAAGAAGTCCACTGGCCCCGCAAACGGAGCGCCGGCACAGACTACCCCTTCTGCGAATGTCACTGCTGCATCATCGGCCGACAAAGCCGGCGACGCGGTGGACAAGCTGGCCGGCGAGATGAAGAAGATCAAGATCACGGTGGTCACCAAGGCACAGAAGGAAGCTCGTGAGCGGGAACGCCTGGCGAGAGAAAAGCTTTCACAGGCCAAGACCGTTCCCGGGCCCCCGCCGGCCGCGGGAGATGGATCTCCTTCGCAATCTACACCCGGTGCTGCTGACACCACCACCACCACCACCACCACCACCAACAGCAACAACAATAACTCCTACCTAACCTCGGAAACCGAACATCAGCTGCCCTCACCAACCCCGTCTCCGGCGCCACAGGCACCCCAGATCCAAACCCCCGTCAACCCCTCAACGCCGCCCGCAGAAGAAGACAGGAACATTGCAACAACCCCGTCAGTCGCTTCCCCGCCACCAACAGACCCGCGTCACGTACCCCTCCCAGCAAGCTCACCGCCACCAGCGCTCACGGAGACGCCCCTCAAAAACGATGCCACTCCCCCGCACACCAGCGAAGATTCCTTTGTCCACTACCAACCCGAGGGTCCAACCCCGGGACCGCCTCCCCAGTCCGCGGCAGAGCAGCCGCAACAACAAAACCAGCAGCTACAGTGGCTGCCGCCGAACGTGTCCGCTACGCCTGTGCCGTCGCCCATCAAGAAGAAGGACCTGCCGGTGTTTAGTAGCACCGGTTTCATCCCTTTTGCCCCGAGGCCCGGTACGCACAGCGACGGGTCGGATGCCGCTGATACTGGCGTGGGCGGCGCGTAAGAGGGTGCGCAAGGGAATGAGAAGCAAGGAGATAGCGAGAGACAGGAGGGGAAGGAGGTGCCCGAGTCGGCCCATTTCTGATTATTGTCTTTTGGGGAAGAAAAGGGGGGGTTGGGTGGTGATGTGGACTCTCCCGGACGTGATGGATATTGAGCCTCTACGGGAGAAGGAGACTGTGGGCGAGTTCGTTGTTGGGGTAGGGTGTGCCGCAGTTGTTCAGAATTGTCTTGTTCGTTCCGCGAGGATAGCCTGATCTGAAAAGGGACTGGGCAGTCAGCATGGCTTGGTCTTTATTTTTTCTTTTTCTTCTTCTTCTTCTTTCTCTCTCTTTTCTTGTTATGCGCAAAGCTGTGGTTTGCGGATGGAGTTCTTTTATCGAGGGAAGGTGGATATAGGCGTTTCCGAGGCCTGTCCGCCCTTCGCTCTGGGTTTTATGATATTCCTTCCCTCGGCTTGTTTAGATACAAACTGTAATAGCCATCACGTTCTGTTAGTGCGCGGGCATAGCAGGCCTCTGTGACACCTAATGGCGTCGGGCAGTTGGTACATGTAGAACATGGCTTCTGTCTATTCTGCGCGGTTCTCGTTTTCAGTTGTCGCCCGCCGATCTTACGATTTTTTTAGTGCAGAGTCATGGTTTCTGAAGGCTCTTGGATCGACGGTTGTCTTGAGAGTCAGCAAGCCCACTGCGGGCTTCCATATCCGCTCAACGTGTCCCAACTCTTGGAAAGTTGTCATGGTTGAGTTTTGAATGTACGTGCTTGAATATATTCGACAGGCTATCAGCAACCACGAGCTCTGAGCCGCGGCCTCTATATACTAGGTGTGGTATAATACGATCCAAATAAAGGGAAAAAAGCCAGCTGCCCTAGAAGTGATTTTACGCCCACGCCTCGCAGTCAAATTCCAAAGGTCAATCCTGTCTAGTCCTCGACAGGAGACTGCAACCTCAACGCCCATCATGCATCATCTAATTAGATGAACAACATATTTGAAAATCATCGGGTCAAAGAACCAAGACGGGCTGGACCTCCTTGCCATTTTGTGTTTGCTTTTTCACTCCCCCAACCTCAAGCGTCTCTGCCTTGTCTCCTCCATCTCTCTCAGCACGACCTCGTTGAACTCGTCCGGGTTGTCCAGGTACAAGTTGTGGCCGGCCTTGCGGACGACGATCACCTTGGCGGACCCGTTCTCCCTGCGCTTCTCGTCGTCGGTGGCGTTCAGCAGGGCCTGGACGCGGCGCTGCTTGAGCTTCTCCTCGGCCGCGTACCCGCCCGCGACGTCCATCCAGTCGTTCTCGCCGTACATGAAGACGACGGGGATGCCGGTCTCGCGCACGGCGGGGGTCGTGTCGGTGGCCGGGCGGAGGACCTGCCGGCCGACGTCCTGGATGCGGTTGATGAGGGGGCTGCGGGCGTAGGCGCCCGGGGCGAGGAGGTAGGGGAGGGCGTACTCGCCGCTGCCGCGCTGGCGGAAGAGCGAGTAGCTGTACATGTGCAGCGCGTCCTTCTCGGCGGGCGGGAGGTGGTTGAAGCGGCGGAAGGTCCAGCCCGAGACGAAGCGCGGGCCGAGCGGGCCGGCCATGCGGACGATGCTGAAGGGGGACACGTTGGCGTCCCAGAGCCAGACGAGCCAGCTCGGGATGGGCCGCTTGGGAGGGGCGGCGATGGTGGTGGTGGACTTGTTGTCGGCCGCCGGGGCGCGGACTCGGGCGGGCTCGCCCTTGACGATGCTCTCCTGGTCCTGGGTGAACTCGTTGGCCAGCGTCGACTCTTGCGGCTCGGGCATGGAGGAGTCGATGGCCCAGGGGTCCTCGGGGACGCCGACGGGCGAGGCGAGGATGAGCTTGTTGAGCCGGCCGGGGTATTTCAGGGCGTAGGACACGGCGAGATAGCCGCCCAGCGAGTGGCCGAGCAGGGTGAACTTTTCGATCTTGCGGATCTTGCGCCACTCCTCGAGCGCGTCGATGAACCAGCCCTCCGCCTCGGCAATCTTCTCCTTGGGGTCCTTGGCGCGGATCTTGAAGGGCGGTCTCGAGGAATTGCCCATGCCGAGCATGTCGAGCGCGTACAACTTCCACCCTCGTGCGCGGCTGAGCGGCTCAAAGTTCTTGTAGAAGAAACCGAGGCCGGCGCCGTAGCCGTGAAGCATGACCAAGGTATCGTCCGCCTGCTCCCCGACGCGCTCGATCGACAGCTCGTTCAGGGCCCGGTTTTTGCCGGACAGCTCCACCATGGATGTCCTCCACACTCTGAGGCCGAACGGGTCGCAATTGGCGAGATCCTGTAATTGCGAGCCCACCACCGTTTCGGCGCTGGCTTCCCGGAGGTAAGGGACGAAGGCGAGGACGTTGCGCTCGGCCTGTCGAGAAGATACACTCGCCCACTGTGTCGTCGGTCAGGAGGTTAGCGGTTGTGTGCGGCTTCGTGGCGGGAATCGGGAAGCGGGGAGCGGGGAGCGGGGAGCGGGGAACAGGGGAGCAAAGGAGAGAGCAGACGAACCCATTGCTGAACAGCTTCTTTGTACCCCAGCGGGAAGTAGGCCATCGGGCGCTGGGGCCGAGGCGGGCTGTCGGCGCGGGTTTGTGACATGGCCTGGTGTGAGGCGAGGAGGATGGGCTGGCGAGGGTCCTGTTGCGGGGAGAGGGAGGCGTCGGTCGAGAGGGCGGTGGGCTGCGGAGGGAGCAACGAGGCGAGCTTCAGTCGCTTCGGCAGCAGAAAAGTGGCGGCGGTGTAGGTTTTAAACATGGCGTGAGGGAGGGACGCGCGTTGAGGACGCCGCCCCTTATCAGAACGTGGTTGTGCTGCATCGTCCGGCCTCCCGTCGGCGAGTTATTCCCCGGAAACCGCTCGCTACAGCCAGAGTCGTGGCCAAATCGGATTTTGCGTCGTCCCGCGGGCCGATCGACAGGCGCTGCGGAGGCACTCCGTACCTGGTAGAATGGTTGAATGGGAGTGGAGCCCCCCCCTGGAACCCGCAAAAAGTACGGATTACACTAGGTAACCTGATGACGTTGGCACCAAACAGGGGACTGCCCTGAGACCCTTGCCCCATCACTTCACCGCGCGCCCCAAGTTACCTAGCACCTGCAGCTGTGGAAGCTGGAGGCTTTCCGGCCCATCCAAAAATTCCATCCCCATTCATCAGCACCAGCTGCCAACCCGCCACTGCGGGCACTTGCATCCGGACTCAAGGGCCCAGACTTGCCGGGGCGGCGATAATTTTCCTAAACTCCGCACATACACTACAGGACCCAGGCACACTTTTATTTTTATTTTTTTTTTCTTGTCTGCATGCGGCTAGGCCCGACGCGCTGACGCGGTCCCATATCGGCGGGCTCGTGTTACGCCGCAACCCATCCCTAATATTAGGTCCTCATACGTGCACACCTTACCAGGTTTCTTTGGACCGACCGTTTGTCTCCTGACTCGGCATCCCATCGGCATCCCATCGGCATCCCGTCCCTCCGGAGGGGGCTGCGGCACCCATCTCCCCTGGCCTTGGGCCGGATATCTCCGTGGTTTTTTTTATTTCGTTCATCGGCTGCTTACTCCCTCCTCCTCCCCCTCCCCCCCCCCCCCCCGCGGGGAATTCCGACACAATGGCCGACTCGCTCGACTCCATCGTCAAAGGCGCCCCGGTCACCCTCCCGGGGCAGGACCCCGCCAAAGTCGTCGGCGGCACCACCCCGATCGGGTCCTCCGATTCCCCGCCGGCTTCGGGCAAGATCGGCGACCCTCTCTCACACACGCCGAGCTCCCCCTCGATGATCTACCTCAACCTGCTCATCCTCGAAGCCTCCCTGCGCGCCCAGTACCTCGAGCTGCGCGCCCGCCGCCGCCACCACACCTTCTTCCTGACCCTGCTGACCCTGTGGACCGCCTTCTTCGGCTACGCCCTCTTCTTCGCCCCGCGCGAGGACGGCCGCGGAGTCGGCGGCAGCGTCTACTGGGTCATCGAGACCACCGAGCACATGTGCTTCCTCGCCGGCATCATCACGGGCCTGCTCGTCTGGGCCACGGGCATCTGGGAGCGCGGCGTGCGCTGGCCCAGGCGGTGGCTCGCCGTCTCCAACCGCGGCCTGCGCGGCTTCAACTGCAAGCTGGTCGTCCTGAAGCGGCCCTGGTGGAAGGAGGCCCTCAGCACGATCGGCTGGTTCCTGACATACGGTCTCTTCTCGGATAACGGGAGCTCGTACCGCTGGGTGGAGCCGTCTCTGCTGAGAGAGGTGGACAGGGAGCTGAACCTGACACGGGAAAGCCACCCGGCGGTGCACGTCAACAACCGGGACGAGGAGAGGGGCGGCCACGAGGAGGACTTGGCTCCCGGCGGAGACTACGTCAAGCTTCTGCTGCTGGCCAAGCCGTTTTCGCCCACGTTTAGGGAAAACTGGGAGTTCTACAGGGCGGAATACTGGGAGAAGGAGAACGAGCGGCGCGCCCTGCTGCGGGCCAAGCTCAAGGAGCGGGATCGCAAGCTGAGCAAGCAGAAGGGAGGCTGGTTCTGGTGGCTTCCCGGACGGAGGGTGGCCGATAAGCCCCCGGCGACCTCTCACGAGAAGGCTCACCACCCGCGGCATGCGGCTGTGGCCGGCGAGCACAGGCGGACGAGGAGCGGCAGCGCGAGCACCCGCCGGGGGAGTGTGTCGTCGGGCATGTCGGGCATGCACGGGCCGCGAACCCCCGCGTCCAAGATCGACGGGGAAGACCATCCTGGCATCGCGCGCAAGGGGAGCTCCTCCTCCGATGCTTCGGACAAAAAGCGCAAGAAGCTGACTGCCGGGGCAAAGAGCCGGCCGCCCCGTGTGGAATCTCGCTCCGCGACACCCGAGACGCCGTCGCCATTGGCCAAGGAAAGCACTCCGAAAGCAGACAGTCAAACTCCATAGAGAAGGCTGTTGCTGTCGTTGTCCGAAGCCTTTTCTGTTGTTGTTGTTGATGTTGTCCTTTTTCTTTTTCAAACAGAGGGAAAAAAAAATAAAGGGTCGCTTTGCGTAAGGGATATCTCAACAGAAAAACAACCAGTTTCTATCACATGATGACTCATCGTACCTCATGGGTAGCGGCCTCTGGCGTGTTTGAACTCTTTTATTATCGTGGTCTTCTGCCATCGTTTTGGGAATCATAAGAGGGTTCGGGTTGAACATATTCTTCCGCTGGCAATATAAACTGCCCCACCAAACCCCCCCCCCCCCCCCCGCCCCCAAAACCAAGGCAACATCGGCCCTAGACCTCACACCTTCCCACTTGGACCTGCCAATGCTTTATCGCTGCAGTCAGCAACTGTTGGAACACACGCAAATTGCTGTAACTGAATTCCACATGTTAAAGCCTTGTTTTTTCCTGCTTCTCACTCACACTGGCAAACTTGATAGATAGAAGGCGACGATCTTGGCTCAATTGTCGCTGCTCATCTGGACACACACACATACCGTCCATCCCTCCCCCGCAGCAGGCGAACAGTTCGCAATCAACAGTTGACTTCAACGCCGATGTCCTGGATATCATTGCTGCTCCATAAGTTGCACGCCGGCTTTTTTCTTTGCGAGTCTCAGCGGGAAGCTGCTGCTGTGCAAATCAGTGTCGCTTGGGGAGTTTAGCACGCAACGACAGCCACGCATCTAACACCCCCAGTCTCTTTCTTTTTTTTCTCTTTTTTTTCTTTTTTTTTTTTTTTGGTTCACTTATTCGGTCCACGATGGATGGCCCAACACCAACCCTCAAGGAGAGCATAGCTCCCTCCTTCCAGTCCACTGTCTTCCCAACAGCTCCCTACTCTTCGCGCCCTCCCTCGCCGCCATACATCCACGTTCCACCACCCATGCATTCCAGCCTCAGCCTGGGCAGCAGTTCAAAGCACGACCGCAACGGCGCGGGCACTCTAGAGGAGGAGGACGACCCCAATCACGACAGCGACGTCCTCATGACCATCCGCCCCTCCCCCTCCGCCGTCCACACGGCCGGCCTCACGCAGCAAGAGCTGTACACCGTCACCCAGGGCCTCCTGCCGCAGTCGGCCCGCGACGGCTCCTCCACATGGGTCTACGAGTCGCGCCGCCAGGCCCAGCAGGTCCTGTCGTACCTGTACCTCGGCCCGGCCAGCGCCGTCAAGGACCGGGCCTTCCTGGAGCGCGAGGGCATCACGATGGTGCTGTGCGCGCGCGACGCCCGCTTCGCCACGGGCACGGGCGGCGAGGGCATGCTCGTCAGCGGGGTGCGCCGGGCCGTCGAGGGGATGGGCGTCGAGGTGGAGGGCATCGACGTCGCCGACGGGCGGGAGCTGGTCGGCGCGTTCCCCGTCGCGGCCGCCAAGGTGAACCAGCACCTGCTCGCGGTGGCCGCCGCCCGGGAGGGGGTTGGCGCCGGCGCCGGCGCCGGCGCCGAGAGGCCCGGCAGGGTGCTGGTCGTGTGCGAGACGGGCAACGACCGGTCCGCGGCCGTGGTGGCGGCGTACCTGATGGCCATGTACGGGCTCGACACGGTGCAGGCGGTGCAGTTCATGCAGCTGAAGCGCTTCTGCGTCGCCCTCGGGGACGACTTCAGGTTTCAGCTCCAGACGTACGGCGACATACTCCGGGCGAGGGGCGACGTCGGGGCAACCGGGGGGCAGCATCATCATCACCAGCAGCAGCAGCAGCAGCAGGGCCCGGCCCAGCCGGGAGAGGCTGGTAACAGGGCGCCCGGGACCGCTGCCAAGCGGAGGATCGAGCAGACCATGGGAGAGACGGACGAGGGAGGGGAGGGCGACATGTCGATGGAGATAGATGACGAGCGGTACGAGGGTAGAAGCTTCGCGCCGTTTGTGGATCGCAGCTATTGATGGAGGGCACGGCATGAGTGGGCTGGAGTTGTTGGGATGAATGGCAAGGGTGATTTGGTATTATCGCGACTGGGGATTGATATCTGCTCATCATCATTTTCTTGTTTGGAGGCGGGAGCCGCAGATTGAGCGGCCGAGTTGGCGGGCGTTGGCTCTTTTCTTTTTTTTTTTTCTTGACTTATACCCCCGATCAAGCAAGCCTCTTTAGGGCTGTGTTACTCTGAGTGTGTTTTATACAAGAGGTTGCTGGCCAGCTTTTACGTACAGTATGTCCCCAAGGGGCGCGGCAAGGAGGAAAAATATAGAGGCGGAAGCAGTAGTAGTGTACCTAACACCAGGGTTGTGTGGGTCACAATACATACGACATACAGTACGGAGTAGTGTGCGCACGAGGGATATGGATTACTTACTAGCGTTCGGTTAATTTGTATGTATGTACGATTGATCCTATGTTATCCGTCTCGTCGACTTACCTGCTTCTTGCAGCATCAGGCAGTCAACAAGGATGTAGGAACCATTTGTCAAAAACCGGTTAGTGCTCCCGATACACCGCACCAACAAAGCGAAGCCCGCTGGATAATTACACTAAAGCAGCATGAGCCCCGGGACCCAAATGTAACCAACCCCTTTCTGCACCACACTTGACTGGTCAACTTGTCGTGAACCCCGCTCATCGCATCTTTATACCCTCATAATCTCGCCGTCGACCGGGCACGACCCTTTTGCATACGCACGAGTGAGCCAAACGAGACTTCACGGAATGGCAGACTCAGACGAATTGGCAGGGGCTTCATCCCCTAAGAAAACATGGACCGAGCACGAGACAGAGAGGATTGAAGTGGACGCCACTGTACGGAATACTGAGTCTTTCATCATCATGCTCAAGCATATCTCGCAGGAAAAGATAAGAACTTGACACTGATTGTCTCCTTGATCTAGCTGGCCGACGACCTTGATGACACGGTGTGAGTGAGGCTTCTCAAACTCGAAGCCTCATGATCTCTCTCTGTTCGGTCCTGATAAAGGCAAGTCGCTGAACCAACTAACACGGCTGCACCACCGCATAGCGGAGAGCCGAGCTACACGACCTCCTTGGCCTCGAGCGTGGTCGACTATCCCATTGAATACGGCCGTCGATACCATGCTTTTCGACACGGAAGTACGTTTCAAGCCATGATTTCACCTTGAGACTTGCTAGGCTTCACGCTGCCCCCCTATGCCTCGAGTGTATGAGTGTGGGTGCTGAACTGGAAGCTGTGTGACCGCAAGGGTACTCGCGTCCGAACGACGAGAAGGAAATGGAGCGCCTGATGCTTCTCCATAATATCGTGACACGCCTCATCGGGGGACTCTACACCGCGCCCATCGACAAATCCAAGACTCATCGCATCTTGGATATCGGTACTGGAAACGGCATTTGTAAGCCAGCTACCCCAGACTGCCTCTATCAGAGGAAAAAAAAAAACAAGAACAAGAAGAAAGCCTTATACTCACATGCTCATGACATTGACTTCCTGCCAAAGGGGCAATATCCATCGCCGACGAGTTTCCCGACGCTACTGTTCGTCTTTCCACACGCGACCCCTACCCGATTCCCACCACCACCACCACCACCCACCCCCACCCCCCTCTCGCCCTTATCCTCGCGCACCTCCCTTTCACCGGGCGCCCGGATATATTACTGACCTCCTCACTCTCTTCGGCCTGCTCAGGTTATCGGCAACGACCTCTCCGCCAACCAACCCTCGTTCGTCCCACCCAACGTCAAGTTTGAAGTCGACGATGTTGAAGACCCATGGGTGCACCCGGCCAAGTTTGACTGGATCTTCTGCCGCTACATGGCAGCGTCCATCCACGACTGGCCGAAACTGATGTCCCAGATTTACGAGTTCGTTTCTCCCACACACCTCCCCTTTTTATTCCCTCTCTATCCTCCTCCTCATCATCATCATCATCATCACTCATCCAATTCACTTTACCATGACCAATAATACTAAGAACAACACACAACCACTCGAACAGGAACCTCAACCCGGGCGGGTACGCCGAGTTCCAGGACTTCAACCTGACCTACTACTCGGAAGACGGCTCCCTGACCGAGTCGCACGCGCTGCGCCGGTGGAACGGCAGGCTGACGGACGCCGCGTTCTCGCTCGGGCGCGACCCCAACCCGGGGTCGAAGCTGGAGGGCTGGGTCAAGGCGGCCGGGTTCGCCGGCGTCACCGCCCGCCGCTACCGCGTCCCCATCGGGCCCTGGGCGCGGAACCCGCTGCTCAAGGAGGTCGGCGCCTGGAACCTGGCCCAGGTGCTCAACGGCCTCGACGGCCTCTCCATGCGCCTGTACACCACCGTGCTCGGCTGGAAGGAGGACGAGATCTGGGCCCTGCTGGAGCAGGTGCGGAAGGACCTGGCCGACCCGAGCGTGCATGCGCTGTTTGAACTGTGAGTCTCTCCCTTCCCCTCTTGACATGGTTTTTTTTTTTTTTTTCATTTTCTTTCTTCCTCCTTTGTTGCTACCTATCTTTTTCTCTTTCTTTCCTTATCCATACTTCCCCGCTCCGTCCCGCTTCCGTAAGCTGATGAGTCTGACATGTGCTATTAGCCACGTCGTGTATGGGCAGAAGCCGGAGTAGACCAGAAATGGTCTTTGAGAGTAAAAGGGCGAGAAATGGACCGAGTGATTGCGGAACCCTAGTGCTGAGGACCATGATCGTGCTGGATGCAGACTTGTCAAGGGTGGTTTATTGTTTTTTGCTTCTATTTATTTTTTTTATTTATTTCCTCAGGACGGTCCTTTCTCTTCTTCCTCGTATACGCCGCATCTCCGCCTGTTTTATTCCGCAGCGAGATCATCTGAGTTGAACAGACAGCAGCGATATACTCCAAGTACCTAGATACAGGTGCCGCCTTGAGTCTGAGTTGTCGTTTTCCGATCGTGGAGTGCAGAGCACGTTCTGCGGCACATTCTGCGGCACGTTCTGCGGCACGTTCTCGCGGGGTGCGCCGCTCGACCGAGGCGCCCCCACGTTGCCGCGCCGAACGTGATCGCAAACGGGTCGGAGATTTGACAAGCCAATGCAAGCTCCTGCATAACCACCGCATCCTTCTGACTGCTTAGTTGCATGACTCCTCCAATGTGGTGTAACTGCCGCATATGTGCACAGCGTGGGCGCTACTTCCAGGGGAGCCGGCGCAGGTAGCCCGGTAACGACATTGGGACAAACGGGGCTGATTTGTTGATGATTTTGAAAGCTCAATGCTCAACGGCCACTACCATGCCGTGATATCCTCAACCTCGGCTTCGCCAAACGTGCTGCTCTTGGTCAACTCTCCAACCGAGCTCTCCACCACCGCACCGTCGGTGTCCTTGTTCATGATATCCGGAAGGACCTCCCTCAAGAAGTCCAGGATGTAGTGGTTGACTTGCTCAAACTGCAGTAGGAAGGCATCGTGACCCTCGGGACTGTCAATCCGCTCTAGCCGCGCGTTCTTGATGTGCTCTGCCAATTCTTCCTGCTCCGCAAAAGTGAACAACCCATCGCTCTCGATGCCGAGAACCAAGGTTGGCTGCTCAATCATGGCCAGCGCCTCGGCTATCGTCCCAGCACGGCCCCGGCTCACGTCGTGCGTATCCAGTTTCCGAGTCATCGCGATGTAGCAGTTGCTGTCGAAGCGCTTGACGAACTTGTTACCCTGGTAGCGTAGATATGACTGGGCCGAGAAATAGGTCGAAGTCGGCGGGATGACCTCGCCGCCCGTAAGGCTGCCGTTCTTTGACCCGTGGAACTGCGGATCCGGGGACGCACTTCCCGAGCCCTCATTCTTGGGAGCTTGCTGTGCCTCGCTGGCCCTGCGAGATGGGCTTTTCGTCCACTTGTGTCCGTCGTTATGGATGTGGAAATGGGCCTCGGAGGGAGTGGAGGGCGCGGGCCGTTCGCGGATCGTCTGCCGGCGTGAGGGATCGGGAATGTTACGGCCGAAGCGGGACTCGAACGAGTTTCGGCTCCTGTATGTCAGGAGTGCGGCCATGCGCGCCGCACCGAGCCCTGTCGAGGGAGGGTCGGAGAACGAGTAGTAGCCGTCTTCGTACTTGGGGTCGGCATAGATGGATTGCCGCTGGGCCTCGCCCCAGCTGATACCCCAGGCACTGTGCCTGCTCGAGGTGGCGATGGGCACAATGCACCGCACATAGTCCTTTCCAAAGTACGCCCATTCGAGGACGAACATACCACCAAGCGACCCGCCAATTACGGCAGCAATCTGTTTGACGCCTAGGTCGTCGAGAAGTAGTTTGTGCAACCTACAAGGGTGATGATGATGATAATGATGATGAGCATGAGAACCAACACCTCTCCAGGATAAGAACATCACAACGTACCGGACATCATCCCTAATGGTGGTAAGAGGAAACTCTGGACCATACCGGCCTTTGGAGGGGTCTCCGTCCTTGGCGGTAACCGGACTGGCAGTGCCGTAGGGGCTTCCCAAGCTGTTCATGCACACGACAAAGAAGCGCGATGTGTCGAACGCCCGGCCAGGACCACCGAGGAGAGGACCCCACCAGTCGCCCACGTCGGCGCTGCCGGTGAGCGCGTGGCAGATGACCATGACATTGTCGGCGTTGGGCGAGAGGGTGCCCCTGGTGGTGTATGCCACAGGGACATTGTAAAGCGTCACGCCCGACTCGAGCGTGAAAGATGGGATGATGGCTATCTCCTGGTGCGGAATGAGCTCCGCAAACGGATTCTCCGGCTGCGAACGAACTCTTTCTTGGAAGTATTCAGCCACTATTCTTCTTGAAAAGGCAAAGGTGTGCTTGGGGGCAGGTAAGGAAGGGTTGAAACGAAAGGACGAAATCCAAGAAACAACAGAAGTGACTCACCGTACACCGGCCGCTGCTGGCCTTCGCGCACGGAATCTGGAGTCATGGCGGGGTTGAAAAAAAAAAAAAAAAAAAAAAAAAAAGACAAGGAGCGAGAGCCAACGATGGAGGGGCGAGTCGAGGGAGAAAAGCTGGGGAAAGAGGGCAATCGAAGAAATCGAAGGAAGGAATCCCGGTCAAGGAAAGCACAAAAGCACGGTCTCCCAGCGGCTGCCCTGGAGCTAGTTATAGCCTACGGAGTCAAACCACACTCAGTTGAAGGCGTTCTGGGAAGAATTCAACTCGACGCCGCGCTGCATCCGTCACACCGGCAATTCAATTATTGGGGCGGAATCTGCATTAGAGCCGCAAGCGCGGATTGCGCCATTCTCGCGGCCGCCCCGACAAGGAAAGTCTTGGTCGTGGCGGCCGGCAATCGGCCGTTCGTTGAAGGAATTAAAGTGGGTCGTTGGCGCCGGTAGGGTCACCGATCCCGCAAGCTCGGCAGCTTTATTAGGTATGCAAGTACTAGAGACTTGACCTGGGGCCATTTTTACGCGTATCAACTAAGTCACGACGACTTGCCGCCTGAAAGGTAGGGGAAACTCTTGGCAGCCTTGTCCGATGAGGCTAGCAGCGCCAGTGCTCTGTGCTCGCTAAGGCGCAACCACGCGGGAGAGCTGCGATTTGGCGATTTGACGCGAAAGCAGTTTCTCGGGTTTCGAACGTCAGAACCATCGCCAACAGGGCAGCCCACACCGACCCGGAGCTTTCGTCGGTGCTGCGGAACGGCAAAATCCATTGAAATCTAATCTCAATAGGTAACTTTGCCCTTTTCTCCCATTGTTTCTGGTCGCATTTTTTCTTTCCTTCTCGCCTGCGCCCTCCCCCCCAAAATCAACAACTTCGCGCATCCCTCTTGCCTCAGCTGTCAAACCCGTTTTCTCTTCGCATCGTCGGCGGCTGACAGCATTTGGTATCTGACTGTATGTGCCAAGAAGTTCCGCAATCTCTGGAATTCGATTGATCGCCTGGAGACGTCGACTCCTGGCGACACCGCCGAGCCCTCGATAAATGACCTGACTTCCGCGATTCCCCTTTTGATGATGCCTCCCAAGCGCAAGAGACTCGACCGAGGACCCAGCGACGCTGGCTCTTCGCGGCCATCGCCCCATCGCCCCGCGGATACAGCATTGGGACAGCACGATAGAAGCTTCGATGGAGGCCGTGGCGGTCGCGGCGGAAGGAACTCGCGGAGAGGCGAACGTCGCGGTTCTTTCCAGTCCCAGAGCGCGAATTCCTCTTTGAACGGTCCCGATCCGAGATCACCGCCGCCACCCGCCAGGCCGTCGAGCTCATCTTCCTCGGCCGCGCTGCCACCTCCAACAACCGCGGCACCACTAGCGCCGCCGCCGGTTCCAGCTACTCCGGCCAGCTCTGCGGCCCCGGCCTCTCCCGTCCAAACATTTTACGACTACAGCATTGTCACAGATGATTGTGTCAGCAGGTGGGCGAAGGGTGGCCGGCAAGAGATCATCGACCATGGCGTTCAGTCACGGGAAGACGAAGACCTTACGGAAGTCGTCATGATCTTCCAGGAACTCATCCACTCCGTCACCGACGGGCGACTCCAGGGCTCTGATGCCGGCGACGTCGTCCGAGAGATACTAGGCCCTGAAATCTCAGAGGCGGATCGGAATGATGGGGCATTCGACCCTCACATTCTGTTCCTGGATACCGTGTCTACCTTCCTGGACGTGGAGTCGGGTCCTCTCCAACCACAGCTGCGCGACTTCATGGTTGCCTCAAATGTTTCTCCAGCGCTCATGCGACTCGTCCTGGATCCGCCGATTCTTCAGCACCTCGATTTGATCCGCGACACGTTCGTGCGGATGGGTATTCGACAATCCACCAACTTGTTGTACCGCCAGGCAAACTACAACCTATTGCGCGAAGAGTCCGAGGGCTTCGCGAAGCTCGTCACCGAGCTGTTCACGATTAGTGGTGCGGAGCCGCCGACATCCGAGGTTGTGCAGACCACGTTCAACAAGGTTATGAGCCTTATCGGGACTTTTGACCTACACCCGGGCCGCGTCTTGGACGTAATTCTGGATATCTTCGCCGCCGTTCTCATCAAGCAATTCCGCTTCTTCATCAAGTTCCTGCGCGTCAGCTCGTGGTGGCCACGAAGCCAACTTAGCCTACCAACCGACAGATTTGTCGGAGGCTTGCCGATCTGGGCTCTGCCCGAGCATCCTGGTTGGGTCGCCACTGAGGAGGAAGAAGCTCTTCTCGCTCAACAGCGGCTGGAGCGGGACATTGCTTTCTGGGAGAGAGCACGCAAGCTCAAGCTCGACGCCTATTTCGAGCTGGGCGGGAGACAACTGGCTCCATCGGAGGAGGAGCGACTGGCGGACGGCGCGTCCGGGACCGGTCCGGAGTCCAGCATCGAGCAAGAATGGATCAGGATTACGAAGACGCTGCCACCTCCCGGGAACCGAGACGCCGCTCAAATGTTGGGTTTCAAGCTGCGATTCTACACCTCCGAGGCCAGGGACCCCGAGGACACCCTGCCGGCAAACCTGCTTTACTTAATATCGCTGCTCATCAAAGTCGGCTTCGTCTCGCTCACGGACTTGTGGAACCACGTCTGGCCGCTTGATGAGGACATGGAGACGGTAAAGGAGCAGAAGCTGAAGGAACTCGAAGAGAAAGAGAGAGCGAAGCGGCCGGGCGGCGAGCAGAATGCCTTGATGATGGCTGGCGCTCTCCCAGACGACATGCCCCCGCCCCCCAGCAACAATTCGCGCCGCGACGCCGCGACGACAAAACAAGACCAAAACAATAAGACCCCAACAGCAGCGGAGAAGCCAGAGTCGCGCGGCCCCGACGACCAAAAGGTGCTCCTTCTCAAATGTCTCCTTACCATTGGCGCTATTCCCGAGTCACTCTTCATCATCGGGCGCCATGATTGGATCCTACGGGCATTCCCCGACCTCGTGCCACTTCTCCATCGCATTCTCCACCATTCCATCGACGTCTTGTACCAACAAGCCCGTCCAACTTCTTCGACTCCGATCGAGTGCCCGCCTAAGCCGCAGTTGGATCCCGACCAGACAGGCGTGCCCAAGGGGCACTTGAAGCTTAAAACGCCACCCGTTAAACGCGCACTGAGGTGGCCCAACGCGGACCAGGCTGATGTCGAAGGAATCTCGTACCGCTTTTACTGGGATGAGTGGGCAGACAACGTCCCGGTCTGCCGCACTGTGGATGACCTGTTTACCCTTTCCGACTCGCTGCTCAACATCGTTGGCGTCAAGATCGGCGAGGATGCCTCCCTCGTGACTAAGCTCGCCAGGATCGGCAGCAAGAGCCTCAGCGACGACCCGTCCGCCCACAACACTGAGCGTTGGCTCGGCTTCCTCAAACGAGTGCTAGTGCCAGCTCTGAGCTTAGGTGACGCCAATGCGTCCGCCGTCGACAGCGTCTGGGACCTCCTCAAGCGGTATCCGGTCCGATCTCGCTTCGGCGTTTACGCCGAATGGTATGAGGGTGCGACCTCGCGACTCGAGCCTGTACAGAAAGCCTTCGCGCACACCAAGCTGCTCACCCTCAGCAAGATGAAGCGGCTGTCACACAGTAACATCATGCAGATGGCCAAGGAACTCGCAAAGGTGGCGTATCAGTCGCCTGGCATCGTCTGCAAAGTTGCGCTGCAGCAGATCGAATCGTACGACAACCTGATCGAGGCCTTTGTCGAGTGCGCCAAGTACTTCACCGACCTCGGGTACGATGTCCTTGTCTGGTCAGTGCTGAGCTCTCTCGCCGGCCAGGAGAGGAGCCGTACCCAGGCAACCTCGGTGCTCCTGACCAGCAAATGGCTCCAAGCGCTGTCGCGATTCTCCGGCAAGGTCTTTCAGCGTTATTCCAACATGGACCCGCTGCCTATTCTCCGCTACGTCCACGCCCAACTCTTGCGGGGCAACTCGACCGATCTGGTCATTCTGGAGGAGTTGATAGAGTCCATGGGAGGCATTGTCTCCGCCTTCGATTTCACAGATGCCCAGCTGCGTGGCATGACGGGTGGAGAGGTGCTCCGCCGCCAGACTCTCATCAGCCTCGGCGATAAGCGGGAAGTATCAGCTCGCAGCGCCCAGCGCCTGATGAGGGCCCTATCGCACTCGAACCTCGCCGGCCAGTTGCTTATCAACATTGCGCAGTATCGACAAAATGCGATCTACAAGATCACCGACGACAAGGCCGTCATCAAGTACCTCTCTGCCCTCGTCGACGGCTCTCACAAGGTTCTCTCTCGATACCTCGACCTGCTCCTCAGCAATCTCGATCCCGACACTTTCAACCGCCTGGTCCCCGACGTTGTCCAGCTCATGCGGGATTACGGCCTCGATGCCAATCTTGCCTTTATGATTCGACGGAATACCATCCGCTGGGACACGAAGGCTCTCCCTCCAACCAAGGAAAGTCCGTCACAGGCTACAAAGCCCACAACCGACGTTGACGGCGACGTCACCATGGCGACAGCCGCGGCTGACGGTACCCCAGGCGACGCCAGCAACACAGAGGCAACTAAAGACGGTGCTGGTGACAACAGTTCGGCCTCGAGAACACCAAGCCGTTTGCCGGAATCGCTTTCCGACGCGCTTGCTCCGCTCATCGAGGAGATCCCCAAACTGTTGCCCCAGCAATCCTGGAAATATATCTCTCCTGCATGCTACGTATTCTTCTGGTCACTGCAACTCGGAAACCTTGTCTGGCCTCAGGACAGCTACGAGGCCGCAAACAAGCGGCTCAAAGCCCAGGCAGCAGAACTGACGACTGACCGGACGGACACCCCTCGTTCCGCCGCAAACAAGAAACGGAAACGGGAGGAGATTATGGACCAGCAACAGCGGCTTCTGCAGGAGACCAAGGACGGGATAGAGCGGTTCCAGAAGACCAAACTTCATATCGGCCGGCAGACCAGCGGTTGGTTTCCCGCAGGCATCGCGCATGCTGACGCAACGTCGGACGCCCTGCTCGAAGAGTGCATCTTACCGCGCCTGCAGATCTCCCCCGTGGATGCGGACTACTGCTTCCGGTTGATCAAGTTCTTGCACGAGTTCCCCAAGTCAAACTTCCAGCTCATGTCGCTCTACAACCGCCTGTTCAATCACAACCGCCTGCGCGCCCTAATCTTCACCTGCACGGTTCGTGAGGCCGAGCATCTAGCCCGTTTCCTGAAGTTCATCCTGGGCGATCTCTCGAAGTGGCACGGCAATAAGAATGCCTACGAGAAGGAGGCCCTGGGCCTCAGAGAGCTGCAGGGCACCAAGACCAGGGAATACATCGGCTTTGCCACGGCCTTCGATGCGGATGGAAAGCCTACAGAGTTCATCGAGCACGATGCCTTCAAGGAACTCCTGTTCCGCTGGCACAAGGAGCTCAACTCCGCACTTCGATCATGCCTCAACGGTATGGAATGGATGCACATCCGCAATGCCATCAGTATCCTGAAGGGTGTCATCGATTACTTCCCCGCCATCAACTTCATGGCCGAGAAGTTTTTGGAGCAGCTCAACACCATCAAGGACCGCGAGTCAGCGAATTCCAATGCTCCCGAGTCCGCTCAGGGCCACCGCGTCGATCTGTCCGTGACGGCTCAGACCACCTACTCGGAGCTAGCGAAGAGAAAGTCCAAATGGGTCCTTGTTCAGGCCTTCCGGCCGGGCGCTGTAAGTACCTCGGCTGTGAGCCTCAAATCATCGTCTTGTGCTAACCATGCACAGAAGAGCGATGGCAAAGATGAGAAGGGACCCACGATGCCAGCCAACTCTTCCCTCCGCGGCTCAGCGGCGCCTTTCAAGCCCAATGCGGGACGTGCCCCACAGTCCTCCGAGGTCGAGGACGGAGAAGTGGACGAGAGTAAAGCCGGTCAAGCATCCCCAGGAGGCAACGTGTCCAGCTTGCCGCGACCGCCACCAGCCAGGGAACCGCCAAGGGAGACGAACCCTCCGGCGCCAAAGACGAGCTCAGCGGCCACCCCTTCCGGAAGACCGTCCACCCCAAAGCCTGCCCCAGCACCGCAATCTGGTACCCGCCAGGAGCCACCGAGGTTTTCAACTCTCCCCCCTGGGGGGCCCGGACTTCCCAACAGACCAGAACCTCCCGCCAGGCACGATTCATCGGGGCCCAGGTTCAGTCAGCCTCGCCAGGATAGGAGGGATTTGCCTACGAGGGAAGCCCGCGACTATCGGGACAGTCGGGAACCTCGAGACCAACATCAGCGTGACCCTCGGGAGCCGCAAGGTGCCCGTGATGGCAGAGACTACCGAACCCCTGAAGGATCGCGTCCAGAGCGCTCTCGGGACATCTCATCCTCCGATAGGCGCGGACCAGATCCTGGACAACGCGAACCCGGGCCGCGGGACTCTAGCCGCGATACTGGTCGTGACGCTAGCCGAGCTTCTGATCGCGGCCGAGCGGAGCCTCCCTCGCGTCGACATGATCATGCGCCGGCAGCTGACCGAGATAGCCGTCCGGATAGCCGTCCGGATAGCCGTCCGCCGCCACGGGAAAGGGGCGCTCCTCACGGCTCAAGCAGGTCCGACTCGAGACCTGGAAGGGAACCCGCCGTATCGACCCCGCCGGCAACCACGTCACAGAGCGCTCCTCAGGGACCCCCGATCAACCCAGAGCGCGCACGGATCATCGAGGGTGAGCGGCCGGAGATCATCAACCCAGCCCGAGCCGCTCTCATCAACGACACGCGAGAACCCTCGGGTCGTCACTCGCCAAGAGAGCAACCTCGAGAGCGGCCTCCGCGGGCAGACTCGCCCAGGCGATCCGATCGCCCACCGACCAATCCTCCCTTGCCGGACAACGGCCGTGACGATCGCCATGGCCGCCGTCGCCATTCGCCCGGGCCCGAAATTCCTCGGGACTCCCATATGGAGCCGGCAGCGCCACCTTTGCGAGCCGAGCGGAACATGGAGCGCGAAGACAGGAACGCCGGGCCGAGGGATTCTTACACTAGCCAATCCCGTCCTGACCACGATCACGGAAGACTCGGCCAGCAGGACCCCGATTACGGCCGGTTGAACCCTATCCAGTCCGTCGTCGACATGCCCCCAGGACCGCCTTCAGGCCCCCGGGGCCGGGGTGGCCGAAGCGTGGCCCGACCCCCCCCGGTCAACGGCCCTCCGATGCGTCCCGACAACAGGTTTCCGCCGCTTGAGCCCATCCGTCCGCCGACTCCGGAGCGTCATCCACCGACAGGTCCATCGGCATCTCGCCCTCGTCGAGGACCATACGATAACGGCAGCGGCATCGGCTCTCCGACATCATCCACGCCTCCCACGGTGGGAGTGCACCCAGACAGGATGCGCCAGATCAGCCAAGCATCGTCTGCCCCGCCCCCACCGCCTCCTCCTCCTCCTCCTCCTGCAGCTTCCGGGCCACCGGGGCCGTCCGGCATTCATCCGGACCGTCTGAACCAGATTGCTACTCAGCCACCGGGGCCTGCTATACACTCCCGCGCTCCGATACACACGCCTGACCGACCGCCAATGTCTACTCCCGGTTCCGGATCGCGACCTGCGCCGTCAGGCCCCAGCGCCGATTTCTCGTCAACACCCACCGGTCCTGCCGCTGCCAACGACCGGATGAGACCAGGTGGAAGACAGCTCCGTGGCATACAAAATACCCTGGACAAGGCCTCTGCTGACAATGCTCGAGGCTCGGGCCCGCGAACGTCTCGATCACGACCCAACCTGGCGGGCTCGGATGCCCAAATCTTGGTCGGCGCATCGCCCGTCAGCACGCCGGTTCACGAACGGCCGGCCGAGTCCTTCCGAGACTCGTCTCGTCGGGAGCCTAGCGACCGCCCCCCGCGCGGCGGTCCCGAGCCGATCCAGGTCGTTAGCGATTCCCGCGGTGGCCGTGAGACCAGCAGCGGCCGGGGCCCCGCGAACGGTGACGATTATGGGTCCAGCCGAAGCGAACATGACCGCAGCCGTCGTGAGCACCACCGGTCGGAACGCAGCTCCCGCCCATCTGGGCGCAGCAGCCGGGATCGCACCCCCGATCGGGAGCGGGAACCCAAAGATTCTCGCGAGTACAGGGACAGGAGGTCATCCAATGTGCCTAGCAGCAGCAGCCGCGACGACAGAGATTCGCGCCGTTCGATGCGCGAGTCCACGGGCGGTGGCCGAGAACAGATCCCTGGCGGTGGGAGGGATCTCGCCCCGCCGCGCGAGTCGAGCAGCCATCGTAGCCACCGCGGCGAACCTGGCCCGAGGGGCGATGGAGGCTCCGGTGGTGGTGGAAGGGGAGAAGGGGGAAGAGGGGGCGACGATTATGGACGGGGTGGGTCTTCGCGGAGTAATGGGCCCCCGAGAGACTCGCGGTCGTCAAGACCTGGAGACGAGCGTGGCGATCCCCGGGGAGGGGATGATAGGGCGCGGAAGCGCAGGAGTGAGGGTGTAGAAGTGGGGAGCGGGAGCCATCAGGACAAGAGACAACGGCGTTAGGTCTGACCGTTGCCGGTCCCGATCCATGCCGAGGGAAGGTAATCGCTACACCGGGGATGAAGACATGCCGAAGTCAGCAGTGGGATGATTATCATAAAACATAAACGGGGGGGAACAAGAATGCCCACGGATACGAGATTGCGAAGCATAACATATCAAGGTGGAGGATACGGATACGGACACAAGTTGCTTTTTTCTTCCGCCCGTCGGCTCCATCGAAGGTTGGGAACACGGCGGACGAGACGATTTCCTAGACTTATTCGGCGGGATCACTATTTCGACAAGAGGCATTTTATCATTTCTTCTAAAAATCTCCCGCTTCTTCCGAGCGCCGTCTGTGAGTGGGCCAGGCTAAACAACAAACGTTCGGCTCACGAGCCCGAGGTACATAATGTGTCAACGCAAATTCTTGTACCTCCGTCCGATACATGCGAGCATTTGGACGATTGACAAAACCCTCCTCGACTGTTGGCGATCACACCATGTCCTCTCTCCTGCATTCTCCAGATCTTGCAGTTCATCACGGTCGCCTTAACCTCGGCATTTGAAAGTCGCCTTTTTTTTTTCAAGCCGTATACCTTATACCTCGAGGGCACGCGCATGTCGTGCCCACTGTGCGATGCGAAACAACCCGACTTCCATCCCCTGGAAGATGTAACCACTCGTGTATTCTCTATTCTGCCGCATATTCCTAGACACTACAAAGCAGGGCGTGAAGAAGGAGTATGGAGCGAGCATACAGGTTCTGGGACGGTGCTGTAAAAAATGTGTTGTGTTTATTATACCTTCTGTTTGTATCATGGCGCTTGCGAGTGAGGAAAAAAAGTCTTGCATTTGTCCCGGGGCGTTCCCAAGTTGTTTTTTCTCTTTGAGGGTCTGAAGCACACATATGTATCATTGCCTTTGCGCGTTCTGGATGTCCAATCAGGCAGAAGGAGCCTGTCTTGCTGTTGACTTTGGCCCGGCAGTTCGCAGTCATTATTAACAAGGGCATTGTTTCTCGTCTTGCCACGATATTCATCATGACCGTGTCGTGCCCCTCACCCACCCAACCCCCTTCCCCTCCCTTTTCCTCCCTTCTCAATGTTTTTAGGGAGTCTTTGGTTCGCAGTGCTATTATCGACACAGGTATCATGAAGGCGCCGGGCGGTTGTGGTTATTTTATATTTCTGCTGTGGTTCTTGCTCTTCTCTGGTCGGCGCGCATCCCTGGCTGCATACGGGATATGTCTGCATCCAGACAGCTCTGCACTTTTGTCAGGAGACAAGATCGAAGTTCCCTTCTACGCCATGGGTTCTGTCTATTTCTATTCAAAACCACTCTTTTCTTTGACAGCAGAGACTGCAATGCCGTACGCAGCGTGTGTCCGGCTCGGTCGTTCATACGCGACCCCAAACAGCTCCAGGGATCTAGACTGATCCCCCGGGGGGGGGGGGGGGGGGTCAACATATTCGAGCTACCACCCCTGAATATCATTGAAGTTAGTGACCTGAAACTGTCTCGACTCGACTCGACTCGACTCGACTGGAATCTCCTCTCTCAACCAGTCCAGAGCTTAGACGCAGTTCTCTCTAGTGGGATCAGCAGTGAGCTCCATCAGACCCGGCCCGACACCAGGATCAGCTGGTGTACGGATGTATGTACGGAACAGTCAGGTCGCCGTGCGAACGGAAACGCTCCAATAAGCTAGATCTTTTGTGCGCCGCCGCCTCCACCCCTCACCACGCAGGCGGCGCGGCTCTGCGGCCGAAACTAAAAAGCTTTTTTTAAGCGGCGGCCAACAGATCAAACAGATGCGGCACGGCTCTCTTGATACAGAGACGGATTTGATCCAGGACAACTGGAACGGTAATAGTGGGTTTAGCGAACACGAGTTAGGCGGGTGCAAATGGCATGTGGTTCAGCTCAGGGGGGTGTCGAAGGATGAGAGCATCCATCCGAATGGGTTACGCGGCCCAAGGCGCTCCCGGGTATCACTAAGGTTGCCGTTGTAACCGATTGATTTGACTTTTGCTGTGATATCCCTAGATGCGTCCAAAATCCAACCCCAAAGTTTGGGAACAGACGCGGTCTTGAAGTGCCATGAAGCATCATACCTATGATGATGACATCGCCCGGCATACTCCTTTCTGCTCTCGTTTTGGAGAGATACACGGCCGATATAGCATCTCTTCTCGAGCCCAATCCACCCTCTTCCCACCCAAATACTGCCCGAGCTGAACTGATCCGAGACCGCCACACCAATCTAAGCATGACGTTTTACCTCCTCGATCCCAGTACGTGGTACGCTGACCAAGCCAGCCCCTGTAATAATCCCGTACGTAAGAAAACCTGCTTCCCATGACTATCCCTCTGAACGCCGTGGTATCTTGAAATGCAAATGCAAAAAAAAAGAACAAAACAACCTCGCATGATGCAGACAAAATGCATGTTCGGAAAGCGGGAGCCCGCCTATGTTCCTGAAGCACTGGATCCAACTCGACTTGAGAACCGAAAGAAGAAGAAGAAGAAACGGTGGCTAAATTAATCCTCTTCTGGATCCGGATTTGTGGCTCTCAAAACCCTCGGTGCCTGATGCACGCGTCTCGAATAGTCCTGGTTGTCCTGCAGCGAAGTGAGGCTCTCGCGGCTCCTATTCTGGTCGCCGGAATAGAGGCCGGTCGCGAATGGGTCGAGCCTGGGGTCGACAGGCATGAGGTGGCTGCGTCGCTTGTTCTGGGAGTCCCAGGCGCCCGCGGCTGCCCCGCCGGGCGTGCTGCCGTACCGGCTCTCGGTCATCTCGCCTGACTTGGGCGTCGCCATCCTGCCGGGGGACCCGCCGACCCCGGTTTGTAATCCGAGATCGGCCGCCTCGCGGTCTTTCCTCCGCTTCACAAAGCAGAACCATAGAAAGGCGGCCAGCACGAGTAACCCGCCGACGACGCCGACGACGATACCGGCGATGGCGCCTCCTTTGAGGCCGGAGCCATTATCGTCGCCTATGGACGTGCCATCGGTGGCGGTGGGGACGGTAGGGGCGGTCACCGTTCGGATGGTTCCGCCAACGGTGATGGTTGTCACAGATGGTGGGCCCGATGTGGTGGCGCCGGTCTAGCTTGAGGGTTAGCATGCACCCAAAACCATGGCAGCGTCAAAAAAGAAGTCGTGCCCAGCCCAGCCCAGCCCGTGAGGGGACGCAATGCATACAGTGGAGGAATCGGAAGAGGAAGTTGAAGATGGAGATGATGATGATGATGAAACGCCAGACGACGAAGTCGACTCCGACGATGTTACGGATACCGTGCGCTGGACCGTGCTGCTCTGCACCCAGTCTCAGCTATACTATACTCACGACGACCTGGAAGCCATTACGGGTTTCCGACAGGCCCAGACACCACAGGGGAGTGACGGGAATGGCGACAGCACGCAGGATCGAGAGACAAATGGGCATATTCCGAAGGGGGGGCGCACATGTCAGCTGGTAGGGAAAGGGAAGAGAGTACTCACGGTGCTAGAGGACGGCTCTCCCGTGGCAGACCCGCCGGGAGCTGCTGTTCCCGTTGGCGTGCTGCCGCCGGCGTACATGTAGCCAAAGACCCCATCGCCGCCACAGTAATCACTGGGATAGCCCGGGCAGGGATTTTGGCAGTCACTGAGGGGCTTTCGGTCGGCCTTGTTGGGGACCAGGTTCGAGCACCAGCAGTTCTTGTTCTGGACAATAGCGAGGGCGTAATTGAGGTCGGTGCAGTTACCGTAGCAGCGTCCATCGCTCTGCCAGTTGGAAAAGACTGTGAGACAAGGAGCGGTCAGCATGGGAAACCCGCGGCAGAACGCGGCAGAAAGTGAGAGAGGTGAGCTCACGAGGATCCATATCGGCGGTGTTGACGGTAGCGCAATAGACCTGAGGAACCGAAGGTCCATCTGCCTGCTGCTGTGCCCGGCTCATGCTGCAGAGCAGCGCAGCAATGCCGAAGCTTGCCCATCTCGGGGCGAAGTGTTGCGATCCCATGGCGGGCAATTCAATGTAATATGTCGCGGTATTTCTGCTGCTGCTGCTGCTGCTGCTGCTGCTGCTTGGCCAGTGGTTCCCCCTCGCTGGCACGGTCTTCGACGACGGAGTAAGAGTGCCGGTTCAATTGGATCTGGGTCGTTCGGGTTTGACCTCAACACAAGACGTGCTACGTAAAAAGATTGTGCCCCGCCAGCCCGTGGTAGTCGTTTCGTGACAGAACCTTAAGCGGCCATTCCGGAGATCGAGAAAACGGTCGAGCGATCCGTAGGTTGTCTGCCTGGAATGATGGGGTCTGAACGCTTCCGTCCTCACACTCGACGGCCGGTGGGAAGGTCAGGCCTGAGCGAGCCCTGCCAAATTGGGAGAGGAATAATTAAGGGAGCGACAGGACTACCCTCCGACCCTTGGACCGAAAATTGCTGTGCACCGTTGGCAGGGCGAAGTGTGGAAAGGTTGACGAGAGCGCAAGGGAGACGGTTTGCACAGGAAAGGGCGACGGTTTTGCAGAGGGCAACAGAAAAGAATCAACGGAACACTGTGTAAGAACCCACAGCGGGCCCCTGCAAAACAAGTGCAGCAGTGCACACCTGCAACCAACACAGACCGGTGGGGACCGATTCGGGCGAAGGAAGAGCGGCGGGTCCTCTGCGCTGCGCTCCCCGTACGTATGTATGTACGGATTACTCCGTACTCCGTACATAGTTACCGTATTCCAGGATTTCCCAGTCCCCTTGTTTCGCGCCGTCTACCGCCGCGGCCCCTTGTCAGCGGTTAACCCCTCCGCTAATCCAAACCCAAACAGCCAACGTTCGATCATGGAGCAGGTCAACAGATTATTGGCATCTTGCATTTCTTCTCCGCATTACGCAAAACACGGTGTTGTCACCTATCGATGGTTACTCCGAAAGCAGCAAAACACGTACGTGTAGTGTATTGCGGGAAGCGGAAACAGTGGAGCCCGGAAATCCCAAGCGGGGCCTGCGAGGTAACACCACCGAATGAATGGCGTCACCACCTCCACATTTCACCTTTTTGGCACTTTCCGATCTTCTCGAAAGCGACGACTCTGTTCAAGGTCGGCCCGTGAGTCGGCAAGGCATCCTGTCTACTTCTTTGATTCATTTATTCGCTCATTCATTCGACAGTCCAAAAAAAGAGGCTATTGCCAGATTCAGCCTCCGAATTCCCTTCTTTTCTTTTGATTTCCTTGTTCCCTTGTCTGACGAGATGGTCTTCGCTACGAATACCATGCAAGGTTCGTACCTCCGTACTACTCTCTGTCCGCGGAAACCGAGTGGCTGGCATGCTCGGCGCAATTCCGGGCAACGAATGGCCTGAACAAAGAGATGTGAGGAATGGATCTCCCAAGGCTGACCTGGACATACCCCTGCGCATCGTATTTCAGCGTCGCTAGTGCAGCGTGTTATTTCGCACACTAGCAAAAAGTAGTCGGATTTTGTGTCACCTTTGGCGAACACCTCTGGGCTTAACTACGCAAATTGCCCTAGCTACCGAGTAATCCGGCAGATATCATGGGACCCTGTTCATATAAAGGAAGTCTCTCTGGGCAAATTCCAGAGGTTTTGCACCTCTCAATCAAAGCGCACACACTTTCACCGGCAATGGCTGGTGGTCTCTTCCAGGACAATGCCGCCTTCGTATCCCGGCATTTCGTGAGCAGCACCCAAGCGATTTTTTCAATCGCACTTGCAGCCGTATCTGGAAGTTGGAATGAAGTTGGAGGGGGGCGCCTGCAGGCAAGAGGAGGGGCCAAAGACTGCCGTATCCCGAGACGGCGGAGACGATGCTCCCCTAGCATGATACGAGTTGTAAAGACGGGGAACCTACTATCACAGCGACAGTGAGGTTGCGCGCAGACGATATGGCAGGAGCAACGGCCAGCCATAGTTTCAAGATCCGGCATCAGCGCCCCGTATTGTCTCTCGTTCGAGCCGGATTGCTACCCGGGTTGGGCAAATGACAAAGAGCTCGAATCTTGGCTTCGCTGGAAACAACGGGTGTCACCGAGAGGCCTGTCTCTGTCCCCGGGAGCTTGGCAAGACACTGAAGACCGTGCCAAGCCGTATCTTGATGGCGGCAGAGAGCGCGGGGGTGGTCGGGGGAAGGGGCGTGGGATGATTCGGTTCAACCGACGCAGATACGGGCGCCGAGATCTGTGCAGTAATAATCAGCCCACAAGGTCCTCGGCAAGATCCCAAGCCCACAGGTGATCCGCCGGCCTACACTACACTACACTAACTACTAGTACCGCTCCACCCTCCACACCAACCAGCACCGCGGGTCCGCTTGCTGCCATGATAAGCATCGCGGATTACACTACCAAATATACGGATTACATAGTACACTACTGTGTAGAGAATGAGGATCGACGCTTCGCTCTCCGTCCTACGGCACGACGTTTTGCCGTGCTCGCCGAAAGGGTGTTCAGGCGCAGCAAAACAGCCTTCCTACGAAGTACAGTAATTACATAACTACATGCCACCGCTACTTTCCGGTCAGCTGGTTCGTCGACGAGACTAGCAACGTCACCTCCTGTACTCTGTATGTAATCCGTACTACGTCCGGACGGCGCACGCCTCCAACCCGTTTGAGAAACACCAGCGTTCAGCTCAGCCCACGCGAGCGGTTCAACCACTCAGTAAATCTGGACGCTAACGAGTGTCACTATTCCGCACAATCGCAACGCAGTACGGGTTAGTGTGAGCGTCACGCAATGGCACACACTAACTAGCGTCAGCTCACGATCTTGCCAGAGCCAATAAGAACCCGCGCATCGCTCATGTTGCTCTCTCTCACCTTTGCCCCGCTGTGGTTCGCGGCTTCATCTGCCCGCCTGGCGTCATGACGGTCACACGCCTCGGCGTGTCCCGCAAGGCAGACCCTTCCTTACCTTGGCAGATCGACTGGAGTTGCGAGGATTCAGCTGCCCTGGCTGAGAAGTTGGGGGAGGCCGGAAGCGAACAACAACGTCAGCATCGACGCCCAGTCGAAACACAAGTGTAGGCACGTTTAACTGCGTGTACGGATACACTACATACATACTGTACATACATACGTACGGAGTACTGTACATACATGCAGTACACTAGTCGGCCCAGCTGAGAGGCACGCAGCTCAGCCCTAGCGGCGCTAGTCGCTGATCTGGTCAGTGTCCGCCGCGTATCTCGTGGAGGCATGTCATCAATCCATGTATGTACTATGAGAGATGAAGATCGCCGTTGCGGACGTCGGGGACGAACCTCACAGAGCAACGGGCAGCGTTTCGGCGTGGGTAGCTTGATGACAGGAAATTGAACTTTGAGGAAACGCAATGGAGATCGCGTCGACGTCAGGGCACGCGGCACGTCCATGCCCGGCTTTTACCATGCAGGAACAAGACAACACGCAGGGTGAATCCACGATACACCAGAAAGATAACACTGCTCTGGGAAGGGAAAGCAAGGGAGTACAACGAAATACACTTTGCAAACCTGGACACCGAGAGCCTAGTTACACAACCAACGAGCTTGCCGCTCGCCTGGCATACACGAAACAGCGATACCGTCAATCCAGACGCGGGAACGCGAAAGGCGAGTGAGTATGCCACAAGTCTCATCCGCCTAGTGCAACTCCCTCCCCCGTCTCCGGATCCACGAGCCAGATCATGATCCATAAACCCATAATCATCATCATCATCAAGAACAACAACAAGAAGAAGAACAACAAAAATGAAAAACACTCGCAGCATGCCAAGTTCCATAGCACGCCGCTCCCTGAACGCCCTGGACACTTCTTGGGGGTAGGAAGCGAATGTGGTTATGATCTTCTCACCGGGCTTCCCGTGGGACTCGGCTCCCGGCTCCCCTCCCGGCTTCTGCTCTCGAAGCTCTCGACCATCTCCAGGACCCGAGTCCTCGGCCGCTCCAGCCTCACGGCCTCGGCCGTGTGCAGCGTGGTGCTGCCGATCGACGGTGCCCGCAGCGACGGGGACGGAGACACGCCAACCGGTGGCGGCTCCGACGTAGCAGTCGATAGTCTGTTCGCCGCCCTGTCATCCTGCTCCGTCCGGGGGTCAGCGGGAGCCAGCCAAGGAGGGGGAGGATCCGGAATCGCGCTGGGTTCCGGCGTCTCCTTCCGGGACGGGGGGCCGTCTCCTGGCGCCGCCGGTGCCGTCTTGTTGGTCTTGTCGTCGTCATTGTCATCCTTCTTCTTCTTCTTCTCCTCCTCCTCCTCGGGGTCGACAATCAGCACGCTCTCCTCCCTCTCCACCTCGGCGTTGACCACCCGCAGCGGCTCCCTGGGCACGGTGAACATGATCTGAACCGTCCGCTGCTCGGCCGCCCTCTCCAGATCCCTCTCCCACTCCTCGTCGTCCCCGTCCCCGTCCCCGTCCCCTCCTCCCAGCCATGCCTCCCTCCCATGTCTTCGCCTCTGCAGCCCGGCGCCGCCGTACGGCCGGCCGCCGTAGTCGGAGCTGCTGGCCCCTTTCGCCCCGGAGAGGAGCCCCTCTCGCGTGGGACTGTCGCCCCCGAGGCTGCTCCCGCTCGCGTGGCTCCCGGACTCGGGCGTGCCGCCGCTAAACACCCTCCTCAGGCTCCCGAACCAGCTCCTCCTCGCCTTGCTCTTGCTCGGACTGCCCGGCACGTAGACGTAGTCGCCGTCCGTCTCTCCCTCCTGCTGCTGCTGCTGCTCCTCTTCCTCCCCCTCCCCCTCCCCCTCCCCCTCCTCCTCCTCCTCCTCCTCTTCTCCGCGCCGCCCCAGGAGCAGCCGGGGCCCCTCGGCCTGGAGAACCGCAAAGCTCGACCGGGCCGTATTGTAGCTCCGACCGGAGGAGCCGCCGGAGCTGCTGCCGCTGCTCCCCAGCCGGCCATCCCCGCCGCCGCCGCCGCCGACACCACCGCCCGTCGCACCAGCGGCGGCGAGCGTCGTGCGCAGCCGCGACAAAAGGACCCGGTCTTCCGCGCCCGCCGAGCCTCGGCCGCCTCCGCCGCTGGCGGGGACGAAGCTGAAGGCGCTGCGCTCCGACAGGTTGCTCCCCGTCCGCCCGTCGTCGGTCGCTCCGGACGATGATGATGACGCCGCCGCCGAGGGTGGTGACGACGGTGAATCGGGCTGGCGGCTCGATCTGGCCGACGCGCCGCGCCGGAGCGAGGAGACGCGGCTTATCACCGTGGCCACGGTAGATGTGGGAGGAGGAGGAGGAGGAGGAGGAGGAGGAGGAGGAGGAGGAGGAGACGGGGGCTGGGAAGAAGAGGAGGTAGGCGAGGGAGGAGAGGGCGAGGGCCCCGCGGCGAGGTTCTCGACCTCGTGCACCCAGCCTTGCACGTCCGGGTGCTGCTCTTGGCCTCCTCCTCCTCCTGCTGCTGCTGCTAATTTTGTTTCTTCCGCTGGTTGTTGCTGTTGTTTTTTTCGTTGCGCGGCGGGAGGGGTAGGGGAGCCGGAGTTGCGCGGGCTCGAGTTGGCGGTATGCGGCCTCGGGAAAGCTCCGCCGGTCGGGGTGCTGAGGGTAGGAGTGAGGAAGGGGTCGTCGTCGTCGTCGTGGTCGGTGTCGTTGCCGACGCGCTCCTCTTTGTCCGGGCCGAGCGGGTAGTTCTTGCCGAGGTCGCCTTCCGAGTCCTCGTCGGCTTCGTAGATGGGCTCGATGCGGTTGGGGCCGCGCGTGAGCGGGGTGAAGTCGTACGAGCTGCTCGGTTGGTGGTGGAGGCCCTTGGCCGCCTTCGGCCGGTGGCTGAACGTGGACGCCGAAGGAGGTGGCGGCATGTACAGGGAGGAAGAAGAAGAAGAAGAAGAAGGCCGGTACCCTCCCCGGAGGCTCTCGTACCCCAGCGAGCGCCGGCCCTGCATGTAGGGGTCGTCCCCGCCCATGCCCATGTACCAGTCCCGTGCCGTCGCGGCGGTCCAGGGGAAGAAGGACATGCCCATACCGTGGTCTCGCTCGAGCATCTCGCCGTCGTCCTCCTCCCCGACGCCGCGGGCCAGCGGGCCGTTCAGTCCCTGCGAGAGACCCCGGAGCGTCTCATCGCGGGATCTCCGGCGCTGCCGTCTCCGGCGGAACCAGCACACGCCGAGACACGCCAGGATGCTGAGGACGAGCAAGCCGACTCCAAGGCCGACTCCGAGACCGATCCGCTTCGCTTTTGTCCAGTCGCCCGAGCTGTTTCCGTTCCCGGCCGGGCCGCCAAGACCGCTGTCGCCGCCCGCGTCGCCGCCGTGGGTGCTGCCGCCGCCACCATCACCACCATCACCACCGCTCTTTCCGCTATTTCCTTGAACGAGCGGACTGACATACACATCGGACCAGCTCCCGCTCGTGATGTTGTAGAACATGCTCCCGCCCGTTCTTCTCTTCCTGATCTTGCCGCCCTCGGAGGTCTCGTACCCCCCATACACCATCATGACGTTCCCCGGCAGCACGACCGCGCCGTGCCCGTACACGCCCCCTCCTCCTCCGGACGACGACGACGGGGCGCTCCCCTGGTCGGCGGGGACCTCCCACTCCCAGTCGGCGAGCCCGACGCCGAGCCTCACCACGGCCAGCTGCGGCTCGGCCGCCCGGCTCACGTCCCCGACCCAGCCGCCGTACACCACCAGCCTGGTCCCGTCCTCGCTCAGCACGGTCGTGTGCCCGGACCGACTGTCCACCACCATCCCCGGCGCGGCAGCCGCCGCCTCCCGCCGTAGTCTCCTTTTCGTCTTCGTCTTTTGCTTCTTCTTGTTGTTCTCTTCCTCTTCTTGTCGCTCCCGCTGCCGCGCGAGGTCCGCCCTCCCGTCGTCGTCGTCGTCGTCAGAAGAAGAAGAAGAAGAAGAAGAAGAAGAAGCAGCCGGGGGCGGGGCGATCGAGACAAAAGTCCACGTCTCCTCGGGCAGCGACCAGACGGCGGCGGTGCTCATGTTGACAAAGGCGCCCTGCGTGTGGCCCCCCAGCAGCACGTGGCTGGTCTGCTGGGTGATGATGATGCTCGTCGTCACCTGTTCCGTTCCGGCCCCGTCCTTGCCGCCACCGTCGGAAGTGGTGGTGATGATGGTGCGGTTGGATAGCGACGGCGTGAGCTCGGTCCAGGTGAAGCCCGCCTCGGCCACGGGAGGCTGTTGTTGTCCCCCGGCGGAAGCGTAATCCAGCGTGTAGGAGGAGGAGGAGGAGGAGGAGGGCGGTGGGCTAGGCGGGATCAGGCGGAGCATGCGGTTGGAATAGGCAGCATTGGACTGCCAGGTGTCGGCGGAGGAGGAGGACTTCCGAGGGCACATGCCGCCGTAGAAGTAGAGCGTCGGCTCGGAGAGAACGGGGCTGAGCTGAGGGGAGAAGTTGACGAGTCCGCCGAGGTGGTAGGGTCCCGCCTGGGCATTGTCCCATGAGGCAGACGGCACGACGGGGTGCTGTGTCCATCTTGCATCGGGCTGTCCCGGGGTGTAGCTCCAGAGGGTGGAGGCTGCGGTGGAGGAGCAGTCGCCCGCGAGGACGACGATGGTACCGTTGCGGAGGATGGTCGGCGCGAAGGTAGCACAATCGGCGGCGTCTTTGGAGAGAAAGGGAAGGTCGGGAGTTAGTTTCGTTGGCTCGAGGGCGGAGGCGCGCAGGCTGGAGACGTTGAGGGCCAGGAAGTCGACCGCATCTCGGTCGTCGCCGCTCGGGGCGAAGATGTAGGCGGCGCCACTGCCCGCGGCACCGTCGGGGGCCAGCAATATCGTGGTTGGGGTGTACGGCAGCACCGGCTCGGCAGATGCCCGCGCTGCAAGACCCAACACTGCCGTGACGAGCGTGCTGGCCGTACGTGCTCGCCGGCGCCGGGCCCCGGGACAGCGCCGGGTACCAGCAAGGCTCCTCGCGCCGACTTGACGGGGGGCGGCTCCGGAACGGAGAGCAGCGTCACCCTTCGGCGCGGGAGGCATTGCCGGCCCGGAGAAGATGGGACGAAGCATCACAATGCTGGTTGGTCGGTGATACACTAGGCCGCGGTCGTGATCACCTCGCCTAGCTCCGCATTGCTGTTTCCCTTGAATGGCCGTTCACTATAGACAGGGTGGTGTATGCGCTTGGAATGACGATACGGCGTCTCGTTGGACGAGATCACCCGTCTCTCGTATTCCTGCAACTCCGCGACAGGGTGGAGTAAAAAAAAAAAGGAAACCCGGGGTAGGCACCACAAGGCCGCGTCCCCGGTCCGGAAAGACACAGACAAGAAGAAGGGCGAAAAGACAAGGCAGTTTGGTAATATCAACGATGCTATCAGAGTGTCATAATAATGAATCGGCAGATGCGAGATGATCTGGTACCAGATTCAGTGGGCAAAAACGAGGCAGGGCGCGGTTCGCATCAGGGCAAAGAAGTGCAGGATAAAGTGGGATGTCCGAACTGAGGGGTCATTCAGGGATGTCAACAAACGGAGCCGGCTCCGGCCCGCATCCAAGACCGTCCCTCACCGGTGAGCTTGCGCAGCCGCAGAGCATGTCAACTGGCAATTGGGATTTGAGCCCTGTCATTGGTTCTGATTTTAACAGTATCTGCAAGTTTTTGCCCAGCGTGTCCAGAATCACCGGGTTGATCGTGATGGTGGGTGTGATGGGATGCGCACTAGGTAACTAGTTGCCATGGCAACGTTCGATGCGGGGATCGATTGATTGGAGGGGAAGAGGGGGAGCGCTCCGATCATACCGCACAGTACTGTAGTAAGCGCTCTCAGATTGAGTCTTGGTGAGACACTACTATGTACGCGATGTCATACCGAAAACTAGCCGGAGTGCTCTAAAACTGAGTGCTCTAAAAGGGCAATGAAACCCGGTATCGAGGCGAAGCCTGAAACAAGTCTAGTAGAAATATTTGCCCACGCTTGTCAGAAGAGAAACGAAACAAAAGGAAATGAAAGAGAAGACATGATGCAAGTCCGGGAGTGTGATGAGACAGGAAAATTCCTTCACGATAGAAAAAAAAGAAAAAAAAAGGAAGAAAGAAAAAGAGAGAGAGATTGTACGCAGACATAGTCTCAGATAGAGCCAATCATGGCCTGTCTCTCTGTTCATGCAGTTTGGGGGCCGGCTCGGCCACGTCCGCGCCCGCGCTGCTGCTGGTGCTGGTGCTGTTGCTGCTGCCACCGCCGACGGCCAGGATGAGGGCGTCCCTGGTCTTGGCCAGCATGTGGTTGTGGCGGCTGAGCACGGCGACCTCGGCCTCGAGCTCGTCCATCCGGTTCCGCAGCCGGAGGTTGTCCCGCTCGACGGCGCGCGCCCGGTTGATGCGGTCGCGGAACCTGCGCTCCAGCTCGGTCGCCCGCTCGGGGAACCGCGGCTGCGCGCACGCCACCACCGTCGGCCGCGCCTCCGCCTCGCGCGTGTACTCCACCCCCGGGTGCTGCTCCCACGCGGGCACCACGAACACCGTGCTCCGGGACCCCGCGCCCCCGGCCCCGCGGACCCGGTAGTACCGCGTGAGGATGTCGACGGTGACGATGCCCCTCGCATGGCCGCGATCCTCCTCCTCGTCGTCCTCGTCGTCGTCGTCCTCGTCGTCCTCGTCCTCGTCGTCACGCCGCGGCCGTTGTTGTTGCCACAGGGCGTCACCGATGACGCCGTTGCGCCGCCAGACGCGCTCGCGCGCCGCGGCCAGCGCCTCGCGCCGGTCGAGCAGCGCGTGCACGCGCTCGAACGCGTCGTCGCCCGCGTTGGCCAGCACCCAGCGGTCCTGCGGGTAGACCAGCTCGCGACCTCCTCCTCCTCCGCCGCCGCCGCCGCCGCCACCGCCGCCAGCGGGTGGTGAACGGGTCTGGTACTGGGACAGGGACAGGGACAGGGCCAGGGCGGCGGGCACGACGGCCTCCCCGGCCAGGGCGTCGAGCGCGCTGCCGTAGGCGCGCTCCAGCTCGTGCATGCGGCCGACCAGCGACTGGGTGAAGTGCAGCCACTGGCCGAGCAGGCTGTCGCGGGCGGCGGCGGCGGCCAGGTCCGACCCGGAGGAGGTGTTCGCCGGGGGCAGCAGGCTCATCAGGCCGCCGGTGCTGCCGAGCTCGTGGTCGAGGCGCTCGAGGCAGGCGTTGGCGTGCATGACGAGGTTGTGGTGGTTGGCGTAGGGTCGCTGCTTGTCGGCGCCGGCGCCCCCGCGCGGTCGGGTCTCGGCCAGGGGGCAGTGGTACGCGGTCGTGCCGACGGCTTCGTCCCGGGCGCGGACCTCGTTGGCCAGCGCGGCGAGGGGCTTGTGGTGGTCCGGGTCGTCGTTGATGTAGGGCACGGTCAGGTCGTCGAGGAAGTCGAAGGCGTCGTTGAGCTTGTAGCGGAGCGCCAGGGGGTCGTCGCCGCCGCCGCCGCTGCCGCCGGGGGCGATCTCGGCGGACTCGAGGGTCGGGTTCAGCGCGTGGATGAGCACGCAGAGGGACTGGGCGTGCTGCTTGAGCGCCAGCAAGGTCGGCGGCACCCCGTGGGTCGAGAGGTAGCCGCAGTTGACGTGGCGGAGCAGGCCGTCGCGGATCTCGGGCTCGGACTCGTAGAGGCGCGACCACTGGGAGAAGTAGGGGAGGGCATAGTCGGTGCCCTTGACGTAGCCCCTCTGCCCGGCGTGCTCGTCATCCTCGTGCTCTGCGAGATGGGAGGGGACCGCTCTGCGCTCTCCTCTGCGGTCTCGCTTGGCCATGTCCTTCCTCTTGAGAGTCTCCAACAGCCTCAACTCAACACAATGTGCTTCTGAACGGGTATGCCTCGTGCGTAACTGACTCGACAGCGGGACGCTGTGTTCCCTGCGCGCCGGAGAGACGGGCTATCTGCTCCCTCTCATACCGTTGGGGGGGGAGGTGGTTTGTCCATTGTCCCAGGGTACATATAAACCGAATTCACCCCAGCAGTCCCGCTGCATTGTTTGCTCTTTGTTGCGGAATAATTTTTTTTTTTTTTAAAAAAAAAAAAAAAAAAAAACTTGGGACAAAGGCGTGGCCGCAGCCGCGTTTGACGGAAGCGGCAGTCCATCAGACCTGTTGTCGAAGACTGGAATGCCAAGTCGCGGCCCAAGGGAGATGGAACCGGTGTTGCAGGCAGAGGAGAACGATAATGCTAGATTTGTCGCTCTCTCTTCTCTGAGTTGTATGTACTATAACACGTTTCTACCACGTACCGTACAGTACAACAAACATACCTTAGGTGCAAGTTCTCCTTTGCTTGCCAGGCCTTCTTTCCTATATCTCTTTAAATTATGGATAGCTTCTTCACTCTATTTTCATGTCAGCAGTCATTGTTTTCGCTTTCCTCTCCCTCCCTCGCCACTTGTTTACCTTTTCCCCTCTTCTCTGTTTCCTTTCCTTTTTTCTTTCTTTCTTTTTCTTTCTTTTATTCCTTGCCTTTTCTTTGTTCGTTCCCCTTTCCTTTCCTTTCCTCTCCTTTCCTCTCCTTTCCTTTCCTTTACCTTTTCCCTCTTCTCTCTTGCCTTTCCTTTTTTTCTTTCTTTCTTTTATTCCTTGCCTTCACGTCCACCGCACGTTCGCTGGTTGACGCAAAGACCTCAAATTCATCCACAGACAGAACGTCATCTCGAATCATTGCGAGGAATTCAAAACCTGGAGGAAGAACGCAGCGGTCTGTGCCGATTACCCCTCTCATACGTCAAGGCTGCGCACCTCCAGCTCCTCGAAGTTTTTTGACAGACGGCGAGTTGCTGCCGTGCGCAGCAAGCAAAGGCCCTCGGAGGTGTCTTTGCAAGAGCACAAAATGCCGGATTAGGCATGGAGGCTGCAATAGCGCCTGGAATCCTTGCGTTCGATGGCTCCGTCAGAACTGCACTAGTCAGTGACTACACTAGTGCAGGTATTAGCTAATCCATAACGCGCGAGGTGATGCTAGGCCAGCTGAGCCGGTCTCCAACGCCGTGGCTGCACAGCGGCATGTCAAGACTCTTCCCGAGCAGCACACAGTAGTGTAACATTACTGTTCCCACCCAAAAGAAACAGCCAAATCGTAGTTAATTTTACTTTTCCTTTTCTTCTTCTTTTTTATAAATATAATTACTCCCTTTTCTCGCCCTGAGTTAATGATTTTTCTGCAGAATTGTCTCGAAGCGAGCGGCAGCAGGCAGCAGTGTTGGGGGAGGCGGGCTGCTCACGACCCGTGAACGACAAGTCAGCGAATCTTTTCTTGTTTTGTTGGTTGCGCTGCGTTAGCAGCTAACTACTGTGTAAACAGCTAACTTGGCGGTGTCGTACCTCGTATGATGTTGTCGTCGATCGAGACTTGTCCCGATTCTGTACACAGGCGGAAAGGAACCAGGGCCCGTTCCCCATTGGCATGTCCCCATCGGGGCAGTGGACCCCTGTTTGCCTCTTTCCGGGCCTGTGATATGCCACCCCCACCCGTGAGATTTCCAGGGTTGCATCGCGCGCGATTGCCGTGACCCTTGTTCAGCCGTGACCCTGGTGTTCAGCTGCCCAGATTTTGCTTTGCCCCACAGCGCTCGCCCAGTTCCTCGCCATCTCCTCGCCATCACTGACAAGCTCTTTGCGTCATTGAGCGCCGCCAACTCCATCGATGGCGCGCGTCAAAGAGTTTCAGCCAAGGTGCGCACACCAGGGCCCGTGTCTGAAAATGAAGCGGTCAATTGCGTATTGTCGTAGGGACTGCGATACCGTATGCCAGTCCCTGGTCGGTATATCGGGGCAATGCAGCCCATTGACCATTGACCATCTTCTCAGACTCGGCTGGTGCAAGTCAGAACCTAAATTTTGCTTCTTAAATTCTCACCCCGCCTAGGTCGACGCCATCGAGGGTAACCCCGGTCTCATTGTGTTTGTTTGGTACGGGCCATTCCGTCCATACACTACACTTACACACTAGCTCTTGCACTACTTTTAACTGATTTAATTGATAGCTCCGCTGCTCGCTCCCGTTCTGCACACGCCGTACAACCGGGCGTGTTTTTTTGGGCGAGCCCAACCCTCCAAAATCGAAGACCAGCCCAGTGCTAAGTCTTCGTGTCACGCCCTGTTGACGACGACGCCCTCACGCAGACTACGCCGCCATCACACGGATCTGTAGCTGGAAGATTTGCTCAGCCGGAACAGGGAGCCTGTTGGGCCAGCAGCAGCAATAGCATTGTTTTAAGTCGAATTTGAAGGGGATAGGGACAGAAACTCCACCACAACAACCCCAAACGCCTTAGCGAATCACCAGCTCGAGCCCGGAGATTCTGCACCGCCGCCAACATGAGCAGCAACGGCAATGACCAGTCGAACCCGAGCACCTTGTCGGGTGAGTATTTTCGGATGGCCCTCCCCCTACTTCCCCCTCGTCCCCCTCGTCCCCCTCGTTTTCTTCGAAACCGAGTTGGGGAATCGAGAGAGCTCCGCGCTGACGGCCCGATACAGGCATGCTCTCGACCCTTGCCCCGGTCGCACTCGTCTCGGCAGTCTACATTTCCATCTTCCTTGTGCTCAGGAAGAGCCAGAGACGCTACTATGCCCCGAGAACCTACCTCGGCAGCCTGCGGGAAGGGTAGGTCGCCATCAGGAGGAGGAGGAGCAGCAGCAGGAGGAGGAGGAGGAGGAGGAGGAGGAGTTCCCATCCTCCCCCCTTTCTCCTCGGTTTCCGTCTCGACGCTAACACTGCCTCGTAGCGAACGCTCGCCTCCCCTGCCCAGCGGCCTGTTCAACTGGGTCAGCCGCTTCTGGAAGATCCCCGATGTCTACGCGCTCCAGCACCAGTCTCTCGATGCCTACCTCTACATCCGCTACCTGCGCATGGCCCTCGTCATGTGCCTTGTCGGCTGCTGCATCACCTGGCCTATCCTCTTCCCCGTCAACGCCACGGGCGGCGGCGGCCAGAAGCAGCTCGACATCCTGTCGTACGCCAACATCGACCGGGAAAACCGCTCCAACCGCTACTACGCCCACGTCTTCGTCGGCTGGCTCTACTTCGGCTTCATCATGTACATGATCACGCGCGAGTGCATCTTCTACATCAACCTGCGCCAGGCCTTCCTGTTGAGCCCCTTCTACGCCAACCGCATCTCCTCCCGCACCGTCCTCTTCACCTCCGTCCCGGACCCGTACCTGAACGAGGCCCGCCTGCGCAAGGTCTTTGGCCCCGCCGCCAAGAACATCTGGATCACCGCCGACACCAAGGAGCTCGACAAGCTGGTCGAGGAGCGCGACAAGGTCGCCATGCGCCTCGAGAAGGCCGAGGTCAAGCTGATCAAGCTTGCCCACAAGGCCCGCCAGGAGGCCATCAAGAAGAAGAAGGGCGCCTCTGCCGAGGAGCCCGACATGGACCCCATCGTCGCTGACGCCGAGTCCGGCAGCATCGCCGCCCGCTGGGTGCCCCAAAAGAAGCGCCCGACCCACCGCCTCGGGCCCCTGGGCCTGGTCGGCAAGAAGGTCGACACCATCAACTGGTGCCGTGCCGAGCTCGAGCGCCTCATCCCCGAGGCCGAGGCCGCCCAGGCCAAGTACCGCGCCGGAGGCTACAAGAACATCCCCGGCGTCTTCATCGAGTTCAGGACCCAATCGGACGCCGAGCGCGCCGCCCAGATCCTCGCCCACCACCAGGGACTGCACATGAGCCCCGGCTACATCGGCATCCGGCCCGGCGAGATCGTCTGGAAATCGCTGTCCATCCCCTGGTGGCAGAAGGTCATCCGCCGCTATGCCGTCATCGCCTTCATCTCCGCCATGATCCTCTTCTGGGCCATCCCCGTCGCCTTCGTCGGTGCCGTCAGCAACATCACCTACCTCGAGAGCCTCTCCTTCCTCACCTGGCTGCAAAAGATCCCGTCTGTCATCATGGGCGTCGTCACCGGCCTGCTCCCCTCCGTCTTGCTATCCGTTCTGATGTCCTTGGTGCCCATCGTGATGCGCTGTATGTTCTTTCCCTCTTTCTTTCTCCCTTTCCTCTTTCTCCTCTGTGCACGGATGAGCTCGGCTGACAGGAACCCCCGACAAGTGTGTGCCAAGCTGGCCGGAGAGCCTTCTGATTCCAGGGTCGAGCTGTTCACCCAGAATGCCTACTTCGCCTTTCAAGTGATCCAGGTCTTCCTGGTCACTACCCTGGCCTCGTCCGCCACGGCCGTCGCCAAGCAGATCGTCGATAACCCCGCAAGCGCCACCACCATCCTGGCCAACAACCTCCCCAAATCCTCCAACTTCTATATCTCGTACTTTATCGTCCAGGGCCTAAGCATTGCCACCAGCGTGCTGACCCAGGTCGTCGGCTTCTTCATCTTCACTCTGCTGTACAAGTTCTTGGCCAACACCCCACGCACCCTCTACCAGAAATGGTCCACCCTGAGCGCCATCTCGTGGGGTAGCACCATGCCCGTCTACACCAATATCGTGGTTATCGGTGAGTCCTCGCTTTTTTATTTTTTTCTTCCCGTCTTCCCCTTCCCTGGAAACACGGGGGAAGTGTTGCTTCAGCCGAGCCTCGCTGACACCTTTTTATCTCGTAAGCCATCACCTACTCGTGCATCGCCCCGTTGATGCTCGGCTGGGCCACCGTCGCCATGTTCCTCTTCTACTTTGCCTGGCGCTACAACGTTCTGTTCGTGACCGACACGCAGGTCGACACGCGCGGGCTCATCTACCCGCGGGCCATCAAGCAGCTCTTCACCGGCCTGTACCTGGCCGAGGTGTGCATGATCGGCCTCTACGGCGCGTCCGTCGCCCCGGGCCCGCTCGTCCTCATGGTCGCCTGCCTCGTCTTCACCGTCCTCTTCCACATCTCCCTCAACTCGGCCCTCAACCCGCTCCTCTACAACCTGCCGCTGACCCTCCTGGCCGAGGAGGAGTCCGGCCGCCTGCTCGACCCGGAGAAGACCGTGTCCGCGGAGCCGGTGGCCAGCACCGCCGAGAGCACCGCCGAGAACAAGGCCGGCAGCAAGGAGGACCGCGCCGCCGAGGACCTCGACGCGACCGAGGCCCGGGTGCGGGAAGCCCGCGAGGCCCGCAAGGCCGCCGCCGCCGGCGGCAACCCGTTCACGCGCTTCCTCAAGCCCTGGGTCTACGCCGACTACGCCGTCCTGCGCCGGCTGGTTCCCCGCAGCCTCGACCTGGACCCCTACCCGGACGAGGTCGCCGCCAACGCGTACTACCCGCCCTCGGTCACCAGCACCCCGCCGCTGCTGTGGGTGCCCCGCGACGCCGCCGGCGTCTCCAGGCAGGAGGTCGCCCACTCCGGCCGCGTCATCCCCATCACGGACGAGGGCTGCGAGCTGGACGAGAAAGGCCGGCTGGTCTGGGACCGCGAGAAGACGAGGCCGCCCGTCTGGGAGGAGAAGATTTATTATTAAAGAAAGAAAGAAAAAACGGCATGCATCCCCAAGGGAAAAGGAAAGAAGGGTGTATCTCTGGATCTTCCAAACACCCCGCTCTTACAACACTTCTGTCGGGAGGGGGAAGCCACAAGGGCAGTGTGGAAGAAGAGAGCGTGAGAGGGAGCAGGTGTGGCCTGTTTGTTTTGAAAAGTGACTGTGACGTGCTCAGTCATGATGGGTCGAAGAAGGGGAAAAGGGGGGGGTTGATGTGTATGGTGAATGACTTGTGTGGATGGATACCCAGATACGATGGAAGCTGAATCTGAACCGATCAGGTGTTTGTTGGTGTCAGATAACATTCTCTATGCCCATGCCCATACAAAGGGGGTAATATAATCTAATTTTACATTGCTACTCACAGGCGCGGCCCCGTGCCAGAGACGTGATAGTGCCTGCTCCCGAGCAGCGTGCCTACGACGGAGTAGGAGGGGGCAGACAGACAAACAAACCTCGACTGGTAGGTAGGTAAGCGTGGCGGCGACAGGGGTTCACACACGCGGCCCGCCGCCCGCCGCCCGCGCGTGTGGGCGCCGGATGCATCGAGATGTAGCGTGGCTGACGACCGACAAGGTCTCGGCACTGATGGGGCTAGAGATGGAAAGAGATGGGGAAGATGCGGGTATGGTCCAATAATCGAAGGTGAGGAGGAAAAAGGGGGAAGGGGCTCACGATGGCTGGCTTGATTTTTCGCAACCGATGAACGTGACGTGACCTCTGTCGTGCATTATACTCCTGTTGCTTACAGTGTAGGGTCAAGTGTTCCTCCCCGCGTGTATATGTATATGTATGTGGCCGTACATCGGGTCACGAGAGCAACCCATCTTTGGGGGGGGGGGGGGGGGGTAGTTTGGTTGGGCGGCTCCAGATCAGCTCCCTGGCCCCCCAGGATCCCAACCGTTTCGCGACACCGAGCCGCCTGCAAGAGACGGCTGCAGCCCACGAGGTCCGGATCCGGGTCCCGGGAGGCGGCCAATGGCGTGTTCCCGACCCACGCGACCCCCCTGCAACGCCTCGAGTTCTGTTATGTCAACAGTATTGGCCCAGGATGGGGGGGAGAAAGGAAGAAGAAGGGGGGGGGGGGGGTTGGCTGGGACGATCGTCGAAGGGGAGAGAAGGGAGAAGGGAATAAGTACCGCTCGATGGCACCAAGAGAGAGAGAGAAAGAAAGAAAGAGAGAGAGAAAGAAAGAAAGAGAGAGAGAAAGAAAGAAAGAGAGAGAGAAAGAAAGAAAGAGAGAGAGAAAGAAAGAAAGAGAGAGAGAAAGAAAGAAAGAGAGAGAGAGAGAGACAGTGAACAGAGAGACGGCCACCAGCCCTGTGTGATCTTCTTCCTGCCGTGCCTCTTTTCGATAGGTTGACTTGATGACTTGGGACTTGCGCCCCCCCTGAAGCTCTCTCTCTTTTTCTCATCATACTCACCATCGCATATCACTCTCACCATCATCACTCTCTAAAGCATTGACGAGGGTAAGTCATCAGCAGCTCAAAAGCTACACAGTACGTCTTGCCCCAAGGCCAAGTAATAGTGACTGACGCCCGCACAGCCCGCGACCCACCAACCAAACGAAGCAAAGGGGAAGAAAGGCAAAAGCAAGAAAAGAAAAGAAGAGAAGAAGTATAACAAACCATGTCTGCCCAGCAATCACCCTTCGACGCAGTCGGCATGCTCCCGGAGCAGGGCCATCACGCCCAGCACAGCCGGTCCAGCAGCACGCAGTCGTCGTCGAGCAGCGCCGCCGATGGGGCCGTTCCGGACCTCGTCCGCCTCGACATGGAGTTCTTCATGGCCCGGCTGACCAGGACATCGTCCTCCTCCTCCTCCTCCTCCTCGTCCTCCTCGTCATCATCCACCGGCCCGAGCGTCGTCTCTGACATTTTCGCTGCCTCGAGATGACAAAGATGAAAAAAGGGTGGGGAGAGAAGGCGAAATCGTCTTGTTTTGATAGCTGGAACAAGCAGGGTGGTCAAGGGGGGGATTCCATTCTCGTCGGTATTTGGCCCTTGAGGGTGGTGGGGAGAAAAGGGGGGGGACATATTGGTATGAGGTGTATGTGATATGAAGAGAGAAGGAGGAAGGAGGAGAATAAAACAGAGTTATCCACGCTTCGAAACAAAAGTTGACTTTCTTGCAATGGGAAGCCGACGCAAAGTGAAAGAAAACAACCGACTCGGCCATCATGCTAGACATCAAGTCTTCTTAACCCTGTCAGCTCTCCCTTCTCTGGCTTTGCCGGCCAGCAACAGACACGCCGGCGGCTCACAAAGTAGCGAGCCAGCCACTGTGCGGGTTCCACGGACCACTTCTTGCACTCCCTCTCTCTCCCACCACCAAAGCCCTTCCTCTTCCTGACCAAGCAGTGTCTCAGCAACCGGCCGTCATACACTGTTCCCAGTCCAGAACACCGAGGAGACAAGCAAACAGAACGAGCAGCGAATATGACCTGGACAGCCAACTGACCGACAAAAGACCTGGTGCTGCAAACAACAAAATAAATTATGTTTCTCTTTCTTTGAAAGGCAGCAGCAGCAGCACCACCACCACCACCACCCCCCCCCCCCCCCCCCACCACCGCCGACAGATCTAAGCCGAGCTCTCTCGGACTTTCCCATAGCCATCACATATTTGCAGCAGGGTTTGTTTTGTCCCACAGTCTCCATCAAAACCCCGTCTCAGCACAAGATATCACGGACACCACCCTTTTCGCACTCCAACATTCACACCTCCGAGATACTAAATAACCAGAGCGGGCCACTAGGTGAAAATCACTTCAAAAAACCAGATAATGAGCGAAAAGAAGACTATCGCCACCCACCAGAACACCCTGCCTCTCCCGCCCACCAAGAGCACCTTGCCAAAGATAAAAGTGTGAGAAGAAAAAGCCCCCCTCCATCCCATATTAACAGACTAGACCGCCATCCGAAAAGATCAACATCTCAATGCCAACCAAAGTTACGAAATGATCCCTCGCTCTAGGGCAGCAAGCATATGACATACTTCCTCCCTTTTTACGCATCGCATCTAATAACCCGAATAACCTTGCAACATTCCCCCCATCCCAACCCCAACCCCGGCCGTAGTAGAGCCGGTCCAGTTCTCGGGCATGCTCCCCCAGAAGAGATTCCCCTGATCCAAGTGGTCCAGGTCCTCGGTACCGTGCGCAAACTGGTCGACACCACCCGGCGCCAGGTTCCACGGCATCGACTGGTTCTGTTCCAGGTACATCGCCACTTCGCCGGCGTCGTATGGCGGCAGCTTCGGCACCGCCATCGTACTCATCGCCATCGTCGCGTTCGCGTGCGGGTGTGGGTGCTGCGCCATCTGAGGCGACGGAACGGCGCCCGAGGTCTGGGAGGGCGAAGGTTGCTGGTGCTGGTGCTGATGCTGATGCTGATGCTGATGCTGATGCTGGTGCTGGTGCTGGTGCGGGTGCGGGTGCGGGTGGTGACTGTTGTGCTGGTGGCCGTGGGGCTGCTGGATGCGCCAGAGCGTGGACGCGGCTGCCTCGGCCGCGGCTTCAGAAGCCGAGTCGGACTGGCCCTGGTGTGACTGCGACGTGTTGATCGGCGTGAAAGACATCGAGGTCGACCGGGGCGTCTTGGCGTGGTCGGTCGGGTGGCTGCTGCCGTCCGGGCCGACCGAGGAGCCGGGCTCAACCGTGCTGTCCCGAGAAGTGCTCTTCCCCTCGTCGACGACGAGGATCTCGCCGTTGTTGACGACCTTGAAAGCTCGCTCCTTCCACTCCTCCAGCCCGCCGCCGCCCCTGCGACTTTTATTGTTGCTGCCAACGTACCTCTCGTAGTCCTGTTTGACCGTCTCATAGTAGCGGGCCATCTCGTTGAAGTAGCCAACGTAGGTCTCAGCCAGCTTGAGCCAGAGCGACATGTGCGTCAGCAGCTTGTACGTCAGCCCGGTAGGTCCATGCTTGGTCACGTCGATCGGCCCCTTGGTCTCCTCCTTGGGCAGCATATGACCCTTGGTATCCATGTGCGGGAAGTGGACGGCATAGATGCCGACGAAAGCGGCCGTCCAGATGGCGAAGAGCACGAGGGAGGACATAGGCAGCTTGTCGCGGCAAATCTCGGCGAGGTCGACAATGTCCTTGGCAGCATGGAAGATCTCTTCGGCACTGGCCTCCCAGAAGCCCTGCGGCTCCTGCCCCGGGGCGAACGTGGGCTCGTCGAGCGGACCGACCGGCGTGGAGCAGAGAATGGGAATGAACGGGATATATTCACGGTGAAGCATGATCCTGCACACGGCACCCAGCATGTGGAGCGAAACGTAGACGCTGCTGGCCTGGTGGTTTTCGTGTTTGTAGTAGTTGCTGTCTGACCATTTGAAGTGGTCTGGGAGATCCCCGTAGAACGCCTCCAGCTTCCGACGCAACTGGAAGAAGTTCGATTCGGGCGACCATGGAGGGTGGTCCTCGGTGAACCGGCCGCCCGAGAAACTCCACTTGGAGATCTCGCCCCAGAGGTCGACGAGGCGGACAAAGCGACCGAGCACGCTGTCCGAGATGGGCCGGTTGGGGTCCACCCCGGGCGTCGGCTTCAGGAAGCCCGTGTAGACGTCATCCGAGAGGTCGAAGGAGACTTCGGCGCACGGCAACTGGATCTGCAAATCCTCGGAGCGAATGGTGGAGACGCGATCCTTGCCGCAGCCCAACAAGCGATCCAAGATCAGACAGCTGAACATGGTACGTCTCCTAATTTCTTTCGCTGTTATCCGCTGGGTCGGCGTCATGGTTTGCTGGGCGGGCTTGACGGGCCGGGACCGGAACACCTTGCCTGACTCCTTGTCGCCGTCGCCCAGCCCCAGGGCCTGCGCCATCCGGATTGCCACGCCGACGTACATCCACGCCGCCATCCCTCCGACTCTGGGCCGCGCCTGACTCCATTCATAAAGCCCCAGCATCAGGAAGGCCTGCACTCTCTCCACCGAGGCTACCGTCATGCTCGTCCTCAGGCCGCCGAGCGCCTTGGTCAGGACATCGGCGTAGTACTCTGACGCGCTCGATGCGTCCTGGGCCGGGCCGCCTTGCCGAGGCTTGGGCACGCCCGGCCCTGCTGGGCTGTTCCGGGGTGCCGTGACGTACGAGACCAGGGTGCTGTGGAACCGTGCCGTTAGCGTGAGGATGCCCAAGAGCACGAGGTTGATCTCGGGCGAGGTGTCGGCAGGTTTCGCCCTGAACCGGTTTCCGAGCTTCTCCTTTAGGGTGGCCAAGTGGAGGAAGGGCAGCTCGGTCGCAAAGTGCAGCCGATATATGTCGAACAGCTGGTTCCACACGGTCTCGGTAAGATAGGGGGCCGAGAGGACGTCTTCGGCGACCACGGCGGGCGGGACGGCACCTTCCATCTTGACAATGTCTTCGATACGCCGTAGACGCTTCCGTTCCGGGCCCTGCTCCATCTTGACGCCCGAGGACGGCTCGGACCGCTTCGGCGGGGCGGGCGTCACCTCGGGGTAGGTGCACTCCTTGCCATTGCGAATGCATGTCTCGCAGGGCTGGTCGCCGCCCGTGTTATTGCACTTGATCTTGGACTTGCGGCAGCGTTGGCAGGCGATGCTGGATCGCAGTGGTGTCCGCTTGATGCCCTTCTTGCTGTCAATGGCGCCCGGGCTGCCGGGGCTACCCGACATCATTGGAGCCTGGGCGGGCGGCCTGTGATCATCGTCGGCAGCGGCGGCTATGGTAGCGGTGTGGCCCTGGGTGCGGACCGCCCCGACCGCGGCGGGGCGTGGCGGGCCGTGCGGCAGTGGCTGGCGAATGTTGGGCAAGCGCTGGGGGAGCAAGGAGTGCGGCGGCGCAGGCGGCTCTGCCGAATCGATGGGCGCATCGGGCGCCGGCGCGGTAAAGGCGTGGTGGAACTTCCTCTTTGGCGTCGGGTTCTGCTGGTCCAAGGAGGGCGTTGCCGCGGCCGCGTGGGCGTCGGGCGGCTCGGGAGGGGAGATGATGGATTGGATACGCAACTGGGAAGCAATCGTGACGGCGGTTGGGTCTCGCAACGGGACCCCCCTTGGCGCAAACACCACGGAGATCTAGGCCTTCCCCGGCCACACCACACACAGTGCGACTGGCGGCTTAAGACCGCTCAGCGGAAGCAATGCGGACTCGGGAAGCAAGAGCCGAGACTCGACGTTTGATCGGGGTCGTCGGGCGGCCCGCGAGAGAACGAACTCAAATACGCAGGCTCAGAACGTCCGCCTCTGCGAGTGAGGGTGACAACAGTCGCAGGAGCGGGGTCTAAGGCAGTGCAGCAAGCAGTGCGGTGGATGGACGGAGCAAGAGCTCGATTGTCGGAGGGCAATGAAGGGGATGGTCGGGACGGGGCGATGCGGCAAGTTGGCTACGAGGAGGACTGGCGTTTGCACAGCTCGTAGTGCCACTGACGGTGCAGGTATCCGTATGTGCGGGTAGCCGGACGAGAGTGGGCGGCAGCCGACCGCCAAGATGTGCCTATCCGGGCGAGCCAGTGTGACGACGGCCGAAACGTTGGTTGGCAATGCCTGTCGGATTGCGCAAAGATGCGGGCGGGGCTCGTGAGTTTGTGCGGATGTGGTCAGTCGAAGGCGAAGAGAATGCAGCAGAGCGCTGAGGTTGGATGTGGTAGAAAGTCCGGGCCGTTACGCAGCTTCCAGGACGCGAGTTTCGGCGGTACAGGGTTGACTCTGCCGTGTGCAGTAACTAAGCGAGGCGGACGGCTGAGTCGGGCGGTGGGCGGCAACGCGGGATGCGGATTGCACTACGCACAAGGGCAGGCGATTCGTCGGTAGCCGTCGGTGCAAGTCGGTAACGTCGGCAGCCAGGTCCCTGTGCCGGGATCGGGTGGGTGCTTTGCTAGGGTACTTGGTATGAGTGGGCGACTCGAATATGGTTGTGGCAGGCCGTTGCCAGGGTCTGGATCGGCCGAGCTTGATTTCAACAGTCAAGGATTTGAGCTCGGATGAAGTGCAGAGTACGTCGGACGCAAACGAGATCAACGGAGTGTCTTGGTAGGTTCCGGTCGCAGGGAATAAGCGTTTTTGTGGGCTTTATTCTTGAGGGCCTGGAAAACGGGGAAGGTGCCCCTCAAGGAACTAACGCGGTGCTGCGTGGGTTGAGCTAGTGTACCTACCAGGCAGGAACAATACCTAAGATACCTAAGTATTCACTCTAACTACATATGCAGTGACTACCGGGTGTCCTGTCTGGAATTGGAGGTAGGGCAGGCGGTGAAAGCGAGCCAAGCCCCAGCTCCGGTCGGTTGGAAGGGCAGGCGCCAGAGACACAACCCTTCTTTCCCATTCGGTTTCAACAGGAAGTGGTCGTTTTTGGTCAAACACACCCCGATTTGTGTCTGCGGGAAGTAGCTGGATTGAAACTTAGCTTGTTGATCGGCAACCTTGCTGAAACGCAGACAAACAGAACAATTGTGACAGGTGCTCTATGCCCTCAACAACTACCCCCCCTTTTTTTTTGACACCGACAAGTGCCAGCTCCGTTGGTTGGGGTGGGCTCCCCCTTTGGTGCTCGCTTGGCATCGGAACTCGCTCCCACTGGAAACTCCAGAAGTTGCCTTCACCTTGCTATCGCCCGTCCCGGAAGGGTTCGAAACATGCCAGATGAAGATAGAGGAGCACGGAGATATTGCAGCACACCGGCATTGCATGGATTTGATTTACATACTGCAAACCGAAGCTGCCCATTAGTGTGCGGATGCACAGGCAAACTGGCACATTATCGATGCAGGCACTCGAGACCGGCAGCGTCTGCTCGTTAGGCCTTGGTCCAGCACAACAGCTTGTCTGCCTGGTATGTGGCCACTCTTCTAGATCCATCGAAATTTCACCACAAGTGCGCCTCGTGGATGCGGTGCAACTTCATGGATGGTTGAGCATATGGGTTGTCCTGCCACCCACCTGACATCGTGAAGGGCAGCATGGACTAGGTTAGAAGGTAACCGCGCAATTCACAGTTCTCGGCGCATTGAGGCTGGTGTTCTCTCCTCTCAGCCGTAGTGTATACTACTACATAATGTACGCATGCTTGCCTATCTCAAAAAAAAATAAAAATAAAAATAAAAAAAAGAAAGACGGCTTGTGTCATAAACCTGGAAGGTGGTGCAGGACCAGGGCCGTCTTCTTCTGTAGCCGACTCGGTCCCAAGTCGCTCCGCCGGCTGTCGTGCCCTCTCAGCAGCCGGAAAGGCTCCCTGTTAGCCGCTTCGGAATGTGGGACGAAATTGCCGGAGCAAGTCGGGGGTCCTCAGGGTTGTAGATTCCCCAGGATACCTTACGGTAGATATACGGAGGAAAGGACGGAGTACCTCCGTATATACATCCCTGACATACCTTATAACTATATATGTATGTGATACGCAAAACACGCGACTGGTCGTATGCAGTGGTAGCTGGTTCGGGATCACTTGCAGCGCCCAGTGCCCAGAGCCACCCCGTCTCTGAGGGAGGTCAGGCAATGCAGCCGCGAGACATCGCTCCTCGACAAATCTGCTTAGTCTCTTGTTGGTATTAATTGACAATGTTCGAGTTCCTGATCGTGCCCCTCGCGCGAGATGGGATAGTGGGCCCACATGGGAACTGATCTCTCCTCTCCTGATTGCGGCCTGCGAGCTCCGAAGCTGATAAGGGAAGCCTGGTGGATACTCGTATGGATAGGAAGCAACATTCTCGGCGTGGAAGTACGGAATACACCTGGGTACCTGAGGCGTAAGGTATGAAGTACGAATACGTGTGCTTCAGAGTGTTCTTGTATGTATATTTCGGCGCGGAATGTCTCCTCTGGCTTCATCAAGGCCAGCCAACTCCTACCACTCCACTGCTCCAAGTGGGAATTTGCCGGGCGCATGGAGGTATGGGCCACCAAAAACGGTATCTCCAACATCTCGGCCTCATCAGCGCTGGCAGTAGGCGCACTCATGTACTTGTAGGAAGAGGTGATCCGCTACATCCATGCACAATTTGAAAGCCTTTCTGCAGCATCTTATTTGTGAGCGCGCGTTCACTACTTTCAGTCACCTCCCAAAAAGACTTCGATACCGGCGGGAGTAAAAAACTTAGTTTACGAAGTCAATCCGGTCTCGAAGTAAAAGGTGGTGTCGCATCGCAGGAGAACAAAAAGGTTAGTGCTGCAGGGGCTGCGCTAGATCACTTTCAAATGGGTGATCTGATAGACTACGTTAGTGACTAGAGTTGGCCTCCGGGCGAGCGCACCGAGCAGCCTTGCCGTGCCACTCCGTGCTCCTAAAAACTCTCTACCAGTACAATACGAAGTACACAGCCAGGCTCGTCGACCGGAACAGTGGCGGGCGAAGACTTGCCCGAACTTGGCACACCAATGACGTCGATCCTGTGAGAGAGGCTCGAGGAGGCCTCGCGCTTTCTCCACACAGGAGTCGTCTTTAAGCGCCTGGGGTCGCGCGATGCTGGGCAGTTGCTATCCTGAAACCCTTTTGGATCAGTTGCCAACCAACCCCGCCTGCAACGGATTTGTGGGATTGCAAACCAGACCTGTTGGGAGCGCTTTTCTGATTTAACTTCCCCAAGTTCTGATATTCAGGAGCATCTTTGTCGAACTAGACCACTGCAGTCATCGGCAGCGAAGGTTGAGCGTTCATTGCAGTTCACCCCGCCCCCGCACCCCGGTGCATTACAGCTCGCGCGAGGTTTCTTGAACCGCACTCGGCTGGCCCCAACCAATTGACCCCGAGCACCGAAATCCCCTCCAAGATGGCATCTGGGCACAATGTGAGACATTTCCGCGCGCTGAGATCCGGTGCTGGGCTGACACACGACCCCAACAGGATCCGAAGTTACTCTACGCCATCAATGGCGTGTCGGCGTACCATATCGTTAATGGCAAGGAGGAGCCACTCACTCCCGCCGGCCCGCAAACACTGTCGCTGCTGATGGTGCCGACGACGTCCGCCTTTGCCGACCCCGCTATCGACCCCGACGCCACGCCGGAGCAAGACTTCTACCTGCACCTCCACCTGCCGCCCGAGCTGGATCTACCGCTCCCGGCCACAACACAGATCTACCACCAGCCGCCGACCAGTTATCTGATCCCGCGATGGGATCTTGGACCCGATAGCGGCGCGTTCACTAGAATCGAGTTTCCCCAAGTAGAGAGCCGCAAGGGGATCCAGGAGGATGTCGACACGTTCGAGACGATCCTGGCGCAATGCACCGCCTTCCTCGAACGGGCGCCACCACCCAAGATTGGGAAGGACGAGCAATGGTGGGAAGGCGGTAGCGAGAGCCAGAAGAGCGCAGCGAGAAAGGCCGCAGAAGCGGCGGGCGACGCGCTCCCTGCATATAACCCGGCCGACTTCAAGCCTGGGGAGGGGTACGTGCGGGGCAGCCACAGCGGGGCCGCAAAGGGACAGATTGTGCTCGTCGACGAGGAGGATGGCAGCGTCATAGGAGAATTAGCCGATGGATATCAGGTCGTCGAGGACAGCAAGCTGAAGCCGGGTTCGAAAGGTTCGCTGCGCTTGTCCGCCTTTGGCATTTGAGAAGCACTGCTGACACTTAGTGATGCATCGCAGACCCGGTCGAGATAACCCTCCCCGCCGCTGGCGGGCAGAATATCAACGTCGCCCCGATTTCCCAGGATTTGTACGCGGCAAACCTTCATCCGGCGTACAAGAAGTCGTTTCTCGTGTCCAACGCCTCGGCGGCCTCGCGTCTCATCATTACTGGTTCCGACATGCTCTCCAAGCTGCTCCAGAACCAGGCCGACAACTTCACCAAGAAAGTCCAGCCAGATGCCAAGCCCCTCACGTTTAAGCCCACCACGCGCGAGCACATCCGGCGCATCAGCGCCTTCACCGGTAGCGCGGCAGCCCTCTCGGCCAAGACGGTTGGCCAGATCACTAAGGTGGCTCAGAACTGGGGCGCCTCCCTCGGTGGTCACGGCAAAAACAAGGATGGCTCCCCGCACAAGGGCTTCGACAAGGACGGCAAGCCGATTCCGACATATAAGCCGGGCCTGCTCAACAAGAGCATGATGGCTTTCTCCACCGTCATGGACGGCGTCGAGCAGGCCGGGCGCAACCTGCTGGCCTCGACGTCGGAAGCGGCGACCACGGTAGTGGGGCATAAGTGGGGACCCGAAGCCGGTGAAGTGACCAGGAGCCTGGGTAGTGGGGTCAAGAACGTTGGATTGGTCTACATCGACGTCACGGGCGTGTCGCGGAGGGCCATACTGAAGAGCGTGGCCAAGGGCATGGTAGTCGGCAGGACGTCGACGGGAGACAACATCATTGTTGGGGGAGGCGATGGAGGAGTCGCTACCCTGAACCGGGAGAGGCAGGACACGCAGTCGCTGAGCGGCATGACGGTAGCTGAGGGAAAGCAGCCTGCAGGCTCGCTGAACGAAAAGTACAAGTGATCCTGCTAGTTGTTTCGCATAGTGTTGACCTTTGGGTTGGGAAACGGCGGGGTTATGCTGTCTAATCAGGGTGTTTCTCTTTCTTTTTAGATTTTAGAAACTTCCTTTGCGAACCTTTTTTTGTTGCTTTGTGCCTGAACCCTCGCCCGCCTGAACGTTCGGTCTCAGACCCCTTCGCCTTTCATCAGGGAGTTATAGCTGGGGCCAAGTTGAGAGCTATCACGTGAGCGCGTCAGAACCGCGTCACAAAACTGGGGAAGGACGCGTTAAGCCATTCCTACACCCCACCTAACAAGTACAGTAGCATCCGCTGCAAGGGCCCCGTCCTGCATGCTGCACTGGCAACTTGCAATTGACATGAATTTCGAGAGAATGATTGTATTGTAATTAGGGAGATTGCTCGGAGAAGCAAGCTTTTTTTTTTTTTTTTCACATCCAGCCCAACATTGGCCTCAAAGCCCTCACCGCCCCTCCTAGTGCGTCTTATGTGCTGTCGATTTGAGCTCCTCGGAACCCTCATCCTCTGCTTACAGGCAATCAACCAGCGCCGAGCCCAGAAGCGAGCGGCTCGCGTCCGACAAGCGGCGAAACGCCGCCGCCAACCAGCATCACCCCGTCCAGGATTGACCAATACCATTCTCCTGGATTGATAACCCCTCGGCCGCCTCAGCTATGCTCCATGAAATCCTCCTCTCCCTCGCCGGGCATCCTTCTCCTCTCCTCCGTTCCGCTGCCTCCCCGCCAAACCCCGACGACCCCCTCTCCAGCGATGTCGTGATCTCCCCGCCCGAGCGCGCCCTCCTCGCCACCCTCGCCCGCCTCAGCGACCTGCACATCCGGCTTGTCACCGCCACCGCCCACGTCAGCGCCACCCACCCCTCCGTCATCTGCCGCGCGGTGGCCTCCGCCGTCGACGGCCTCCACCTGGCCGCGTTCCGGCGCAAGGTGCTCGAGGTGGAGCGGACGCTGCTGCGCAAGGACGCCGCGCTCGTCGGGGCATACGACATCGTGCCGCTGACGGCGGTGGTGGCCGAGTTTGCCGGGTGGGAGAGGAGGCTGGAGTGGCTCGCGCGCGTCGTCGGCGTCGTCCGGGAGCAAGGCTGTACCGGGGCGAGGGCGATGGATTTCCTGCGCGGGGAGCTGCAGACCGGGTTCCGGGACATAGAGGAGGCGGCGCGGAGCCTGGTGGGCGTCGCCGAGGCGGCCTGGGTCAAGCAGGTCGCCGCTTGGGTCCTGTATGGGCGCCTGCCCGAGTTTGGCGAGCGGGACTTCTTCGTGGTGGTGAAAAAAGCGGCGGAGGGGGAGGAGGGCGGAGAGGAGTTTGCGTGCGAGTCGGCGCTGTTGCCCGGGTTCGTCACGCCCGCTACCGCCGCCTCGATGCTCTTCATCGGAAAGTCGCTGAACCAGATCCGGGCCAAGAGCGTCGACGACCACCGCTTGAGGGGCACTGACCATCTCTCGACCCAGCTTACGAGGCTATCGGCGCTGCGGCACCCGATTGACTCGGCTACGTTTGCGAGGACGATCGCAGACATCAGGCATTTCCTGTCCAGGACAACGCTACAGCGCTTGTTACCCCTGAGCAAGGTTCTGGAGACACTGCAGCTGCTACGAGACTTCTTTCTGCTTCGCCGCGGCGAATTTGCCATGGCGCTGACCCAGCAGGCGGACGAGAAGATCAGGAGCCGGTGGAAGCGGGCCGAGAACCTCGCGTACGAGAGACGGGATGGGCTGAGCAACGTCACGGTGAAGGAAGGGGAGGTGGCCGCTGTCCTGGCGAAGACCTGGGCCGCCATGGGTTCGATGCAAGGCGAGCATGCCGAGGAAGATGAGGGTCTAGAGCTGGCTCGCGATCTCCTGCGGTTATCAATAGCCAAGCCGAGAGCCACAACGCCCGCGACGCCCGTTTCCGCCGAAGGTGGGCTGCCGCTCGTAGCGCCTACACCATTCCGGAACCTCCTGTTCTCTGTGCCGGTTGTCTTGTCTATGCAGATCCCGTCCCCTCTCGACCTCTTCCTCAGCCACTCTGATGTGCAAACGTACACCGCGATCAACTCGTACCTCCTGTCCCTCCGAAGAGCTCACATTCGCTTGACTGATCTATGGAAGATCACATCACTTAGGCGCCATCACCCGGCGCCACCACGACCACCCTACGGAAGCACTCGGGGAGGGAGGGAGAGGGTGCACCTCCTACGTCAGAGATATGCGACACGGTCCAGCATCCTGCGCAACTCCTGGGCTACTGCTAGCGCAGCCATCTTCTTCCTCGGCGAGATCGAAGGCTATCTCCAGACAGAAGTTGTTGCAGGGCTGTCGGACGGCTTCCACCGGTGGTTGACAACAGGCGAAGACGACCAAAGGCATGACGACGACAACAGTGGGCGCAAACAGACCCCAATACCTGCTTCGCCCAAAGACGACATTGACATGACCGACGAAGACGACGAAGACAACGAAGAAGACATATGGCTTGAAGGGTCCAATTCAGCGTCACAGCAGACAACAAGCAAAGCCTCCCTTCACCACGATCCGCAGACTCTCGCGACCGCCCACCGCCTATACCTCCGCGCCCTCGTACACCGTCTCCTGCTCACACAGCAGTCCTTCACAGACCCGCTCTATGAGCTCCTCGTTCAAATAGACCACCTGGTCGCCCTCGTCCATCGCCTCCACTCTGTTTGGACGGCGGCCGACCTCGAGGCGGACGCTGGCGTCGTTGACGCCTTCGTCGATCTCGAGCGCGAAGAGCGGGACGTGCAGGGCGAAATCCGCAGCGTGGAGGAGAGGGTCAAGAAGGGCATCGAAGGGCTGATCGCGGAACTGCGGCGGCTAGAGGGCAGCGCAGCTCTGCAGGGTGGTGGTGGTGGTGGTGGTGGTGGTGGTGGGGAGTTTGCGGGCGGCGCTGACGAGGGCCAAGGCGAGGGCGACTCGGCGATGAGGGAACGCGGCGAGTACGTGCCGAGACGGGTCGGGGGGGTAGATCGGTTGCTCATGAAGCTGGACTTTGGTCGCTGGTTCGGAAGGGGAGGGGATGAGGGGGCAGTGGATGACGGCGGTTTCTGATTAGGGGTCGTGGACCTCTACACTACTATACACTAGGACGTGTGTTGCTGGCTTGACTTGTTTCATCGTGCCTGTTCAAAGGGAGAGCTCGGTATTCGTACTTTTTTACTGACGCTAGAGACCTTGGTAGTATCGTTGTGATCGTTATACCCCTTGGTAGTATCGTTATGATCGTTATACCCCTTGTCTGCTGTGCAAATCTGAGTCTAGTTCTTTGCTTTACTCCCTTTTTTCCCCTCTTTCTTTTTTTTTTTCTTCTCTCAAAGCATCCGTCTTGTAACTTTCAACATAACCGTGTGGCTCTTGGTTTCTGGTGAATGCCCATCTCAACGGGGTAGGGATGCTTCGCGGGGATCGTTGCAACCCGACCTTTTCTAGTGTACGTCCAGTAGGAAGCCGGGGGTGTCGATAAACACTGTCGCGCACCCCGAGGTGTGTTTTGCGTAAAAACAGCACATCCACCCCTCTAGCACTACTGTTTTCCATGACAAACTGTACCTTGCCGCAAGTTAGTATAGAAATAATATCTCACGCAAACAGTGTTATCTTCGGGTTGTATTTGTCAGTCTTTTTCTAATATCACTGGTGTTGGTTAATGTTCCAACAATAGAATCTACTGTTGGTGCTTTTCGCTCTTGATTCCGAGGCGTCAAAGGCGCAGCTGCCTTCGGGTCGGATCAGCTCGATGGTGTGTGGCGGGTTCTCAGAGCTGTGGAGAAGTGATGGCGTGTCATTATTCTGATTGGCTGCACAATACGAATAGATACCCTCACAGTGCAAACTATTTCATGCACGATAACTTCTGACAGTGCCAGCGCTCCCACCTCTTCTGCTTTTGCCCGCCCAGCTGCTTTTTGACACCCTCCCCCCCTTACCTTCCTTCTTTCTCCATCTCCAGCCACGCACACCTCCTCGCTCGGTACACGCCCGCCCGCGATCTTGGGTGACGGAAGGGTCGAGACCCCAGACCAAACCCCTTGGATCGACCTAGTGTATTTGCACGCGCTCGCTCAAGTTCACACTTTTCTTTTTATTGTCGTCGCGATGTCGAGTGCAAATAACCATCCGGGGCTGTCGTTTGGTCTGAGACGGTCGTTCCCGCCGCCGCAACAGCACAACCCGACCAACAAGCCATCCCCGTCCCTCTCGCAACATGCATCTCCGTACCCACCGCACGCCTACCAGCATCAACACCAGCAACACCCGACCAGCCAATATCCTCACCATCTCTTCACGCCTCCCCCGTCCCAAATTCCCAACGTCGCCAGTCTCCAGAATGCCTCCCGACCACCGCCGCCCCAGGCTCCTCCACAGCTTCCCGGGCCGCGGCAGCGGGCTCCCCCACCTCGGCAGATGCAACAACCATCTTCGATCAGCTACCTCCACCAGTCCCTGAACTCTCAACCCATGGGACAGCAGTCCATGCCGCCGCAGTCTATGCCACAGCAGTCCCTGCCTCAGCAGTCATTGGCGCCTCAGTCGATGACGCCACAGAACCTGAACCCACAACCGATGAATCCACAGCAGCTAAGCCAGCCTTCTATGGGACAGCAATCTTTGGGCCAGCAGTCTCTGGGACAGTCATCTTTGGGACAACAATCCCTGGGGCAGCAGTCTCTGGGACAACAGCTTCAGCAGCCTCTGAGCCAGCCTCCCATGGCCCCGTCCATGACCCAGTCCATGAGCCAGCAGTCTATGGGCCAGCAGTCTATGGCTCAGCAGTCCATGTCACAGCAGTCCATCAGCCACTCGGTCCACTCAGTTCAACATAATGACGGGTCGATCCTTTCACAGCAATCAACGCCTCGTCCCTCGTCGCAGCCTACGCTCCCTCCGGCACAACAGCCAATGTCACAGGTCCAGCAGGTTCAACAGGTGCAGCAGGTTCAGCAAGTGCAACAAGTTCAGAAATTGCCACAGGCGCAGCAAGTGCAGCAGGTTCAGTCAGTCTCCCAAGTGCAGCCGGTTCAACAACAGCCGGCTGCTCGCCACAGCGACTCGGCCGAGCCCGTGCAGGAGAACCATCAGGAAGAGGACGCGGAAGGTGCGAGCCATGACGAGTCTGCCGAAACGGAGACGGCCCTGGAGCCTAAGTTGATCGAAAGCTCGCCATTTGTTCCCCGCCAACCAATGGGCGGTATGATGACTCCTCCCCCCGAAGGTGGCAGCTTTCCGACCCTGGAGGCTGTTCACAAGTTTGTGCTGAGCTATTGCACTTCTGTGGGGTATGCTGTGGTCATCGGCCGGTCCAAGAAGACTGTCCCGGGCTTGAGAAAGGTGTTGTTCGTCTGTGATCGTGCTGGTAAACCCCCCAATCGTGTCAGCCCTGAGTTGCGCAAGCGTAAGACCACATCCCGCAAGTGTGACTGCCCGTTCGGCTTTTTTGCCATCGAGCAGAGGACACAGTGGACAGTCCGGTACCGGCCCCACGAGAGTCACAAGAAGCACAATCACGGCCCTAGTGAGAGCCCGCTCCTGCATCCGGCAGCGAGGAAGCTCGACAGCAAAATGGTTGCAGCGGTTAAAAAGTTGAAGGAAGATGGTACGTGTAAGCATGGCCTGCCTTTCCGTGGTTTCTGAACTGACGAGGGGCTTCTAGGCGTGGGGGTCAGCCAAACTCTGGAGATTCTGCAGCAGGAGAATCCTCATGTGCCTCTCCTTCCTCGTGACATCTACAATGCAAGAGCTGCCATCAACCGCAATCCTCAGAAGGTCGCCTCGGGGTTGGCGGAGAACCGTCCAGCCATCTATAGCAAGCCCCACCCGACAGCCGAGGAGCGCATCCGAGCCGACCTTCGCCGGGAACTTGCAAACACGCGAGAAGAGCTCGAGAAGGTGAAGAAGGACAGCGAGAAAGAGATTGAGGAACTCAAGGCGAAGCTCCGGGAGAAGGATAAAATGATTGAAAAGTTTGAGCAGTTTATCGACATATGCAACCAGCGGGTCATAGTCAGCCTGTCAAACAAGGAAGACAACCGTACGGGAGGCTCTACAGCCTCTTGAGGAGGCGGGGATTGGATCCCTGGTATCGGCGCGGTGGCCTTGGGAATGCGATGGTCAGAGATCGCTAAGTGGTAATGGGCGTGGTTATGGCCGCGAGGCTGGGTCTCTTTCTTTTCCATTGTTTTCCCTCTCTGAGAGAAGCATGGGCGTTTGGCGGTTTGGTGAATCAAGGGGCATAGGGAGCGTTTTGAGGATGAAACTTATGAGTGATTCTGCATGAGCTTAGCATCAAGTGGTCGTATACGCACTATGGAATACTTTGTCTACCTCGCTCTGTCCAAGTATGGGGAGGTTTGTTGGTGGTGTGGAACCTCTGACTCGTCAAGTGGTTATGTCCACCCCCGCGTCGAGTTGCACTCGTGAATCACACCCCCAACCAAAGCTCCCCATGCAAGGCACTCCCAAGCCTGTGTGTACTACCATGTCAGGCATGCACCAGTACTAGGTATGTCTGTACGTACAGAGTACATACAAACATCCACTCGGCACAGAGGGTACCACAGTGTCTCAGTCCAAGTCGTCCTCGATGGCAGAATCTCTGTAACGGTCTTGGGCCCAGTATAAGATGACACTAGCCACCGCGGGTCGTTGTCAACACACGACAGACCTATCTTGTCGTGCAGGCCACTAATGAATGAGGGTTAGGGACCCGGTGATGGTGGATTCGTTCAAATGTGAAATGAAAAAAAGGGTGGCCCGCTCACCTTAATGCTGCACCGCACTTGATTGGACGGCAACAGGGGCATATTGTGAGCCAATCACAGGCTGAGCAGTGCGGAAGGGAGGGCCCTGATGCATGTGCTCCGCGACAGGGATGCGGCAGTCGCGTCAGGTCCCAGACGTGGTCAGGAAACACCAATTTCCCGTTCTGGGAGCAATCGAAGTTGAACCTTCATTCCAGACATCACATCCCGTTCGATCTCGTCTTGCGGGGGGTACTCCCGGCGATACCCAAGATACCCATTAGATTGTCTACTTGCGCTTCTTCTTTTTCCGACCTGTACTTTTTTGCTGCGCCGTAATACTCTTCCCCCCTGCGACATCACCGGCGACGCCTCAGCTGCGCTCTGCTACTTCTTTACCGGTACGTCGCCGAAAGCGACATGACATCGACCGAGCCGTGATATCGACTTGACGAACCGATACTATTCGCTCTCCTTGACCGATTTCTCGCGCCATGGAAGCGATTACCTCTCCCCCGGCCACGAGTCCGGGAGGAAACAGCGTTGCAGCGACGCCCTTCGCTGCCGTCGACCCCGTCCGTGTTGTCGACCATCTTGCCTCCCTCCTCGAAGCCGCCCTCGGTGCGACCCGGAAGGAGCTTGAGGCTCCTGGCAGTTTGCTGTCCAAGGCTCGCTACGCCGAAACGTTGCAGCGGTGCACGCGGTTTGCTGTGGACACCCAGGTCGCCCTCTATGTTCAGAAGGACTTGGTGCCGACAGACACAGTGGAAGATGGTGAGGCCGAGGGTATGGTTACTGCCGAAAGAAAGATCCCCCATTACGACGTAGGTCTAACAGGGCTCTAGAGGCGCCATCGCATGCCTACACGATATCCTCCGACTTCTCCTCGTCCTCGACGACGGTGGCCTACCTCGTTCTGCTCAAGCGACCCCAGCCCCTGGATCCCAACATCCCGATAACGTCGCAGATTCAGATGCTCAACTTACCCGGCCCGGCATACCTGTCGGCAAACGGCGGAGAGCAAGGTCCCACCGCCTCGCCCTTCGAGATCCTTCAGCTCTATCTCCATAACGGCCTGGCGCCATACTTCGACGCGAGCACGAAGAGCCAGCAGACGCTTAGTGGCGGGAGAGGGCGGGCTGACGTGGATGCTAAGACCGGCATTCCCGTCACCAAGAAGCGGTGGACCGAGCTTGAGCTCGCCCTCCTCCACCTCCAACAGAACGTTGAGATTCCCGAAGTGTCCCTTCCGTTCCACCCCATAGTGCAAACAGCACTCGATGAGGCGGTTGCCAGGGGCACAAAGCCCACTCTCGATCTTATTCCGCCCTCCGTTCTGCAAGACAGCACCTTCCTCAACAACCTTCAAGCCACGGTCAACAACTGGATAAAGTCGATTCAGGTCATCACGAAGATGACGAGAGATCCGACTACCGGCACGGCAACACAAGAGATCAATTTCTGGCTCTCGATGGAGTCGGCGCTCGAAGGGATCGAGAACCAGCTCAGGAGCGAGGGTGTTATGCTGACTCTTGAGATCTTGAAGCACGCCAAGCGTTTCCAGGCCACCGTTAGTTTTACTGCCGATACTGGCCTGAAGGAGGCGATGGAGAAGGTGCAAAAGTACAACCAACTTATGCGCGACTTTCCCCTGGATGAGCTACTCTCGGCTACCACTTTGCTCAAGGTCAAGGACTCGATCGGGCAGATCTTCACCCATCTGAACAAGAAGCTGAGGATTTGCCCTTACCCCATCCGCCGCGCGCTCCCGCTTGTGGAAACCATCTCTGGTGACTTGGACGAGGTTCTGCACCGCTTGCTCCCCGGTACTGAACTGGTCAAGCTTGACTATCAGGAGTTCCGCCGCGTGATGAAGCAAACCGACGACATCTTTCGGATCTGGGACGAGAATATCAAGGAGTTCACCAATGTAGCACGTGAGGTCACCCGCCGCCGCAACGAGAGGTTCATTCCCATCAAGATCGTTCCCAGGCACGCCGAGCTGCAGGCGCGGTTGAAGTACGTCAGTAACTTCCGTGACAACCACGAGCAGTTGCAGCGGACGATTGTCAATGTTCTCGGGCCCAAGGCGACCGTGAACGGCATCTCGGACGGGTCCGGTGCCAACGGCACCGCTGTCGTCGAGGAGATCGGCGATGTCGACGCTGTCGAGGAGGTCAGACAGGCTTGGGAGGGCCTGAAGGATGTTGATCTTCTCGATGTCACCCCCGAAGGTACTGCGAAGTGGGCTCGGGCCGAGAACATCTACAACGAGCGGACCTCGCGCGTGGAGAACTCCATCATTGCCCGACTCCGCGACCGGCTGGCCACGGCAAAGAACGCCAATGAAATGTTCCGCGTCTTTTCCAAGTTCAATGCGCTTTTCGTGCGGCCCAAGATCCGCGGCGCCATCGCCGAGTACCAGACTCAGCTGATTGACAACGTCAAGCAAGCCATCACCGCACTTCACGAGCGCTTCAAGCAGCAGTACGGCCATTCCGAGGCACATGCCATGGCTCAGCTGCACGATCTTCCCCCGGTTTCCGGCGCAATCATCTGGGCGCGTCAGATCGAGCGGCAGCTCGACGGGTACATGAAGAAGGTTGAAGACGTGCTGGGCGCTGACTGGGCCCTCCATGCCGAGGGTCAGAGGTTGCAAAGCGAGAGCGACCTGTTCCGCAAGAAACTCGACACGCGGCCCATCTTCGAGGCGTGGCTTCACGATGTGCAGAGGAAGCAGATCTCAATCTCTGGTCTCCTCTTCAACATCAACCGCATCCGGTCTGCCGGAAACACGCTGGAACTTGCTGTCAACTTCGACGCCCAGGTGATTGCGCTGTTCAAGGAGACACGTAACCTGGTGTGGCTCAACTTCCCTGTCCCTCACTCCATCAACAACGTCGCGAAGGAGGCGAAGCGTGTTTATCCGTACGCTGTGAGCCTGATGGAGAGCGTAAGAACATTTGCGCAAACCAACCGCCAGATTGCCGACATGTCCGAGGTCGCCGTTCTTCTCAGCGGCCACCGCGACGAGGTTTACACCTTGATCGCCAAGGGCATCCCTCTGAAGTGGGAGTCGTTCGTAAACACGTATGAGGTGCACTTCAAGAACTACACAGCAAACGGCGGCCTTGACAATTTCAAGGGCGGAGAGAGCAAGCACGTCATGTTCATCCGCGAGTTTGCCGCCGCTGTCTCGTTGCTTCAGTCAAAGACCATCACCTTGGCCAACATCCACGCCACAGTGCAAAAGGCGATGGCCGAGTTAGAAAAGTGCCCCTACGAGGTTTCCGAGTTCGAGTCCCGGCTGGAAACGATCCAGAGTGCGGTCGACCAGCTCAATCTGGAGCAATATGTCAACCTCGGCTACTGGGTAGAGCGCATGAACCGCCAGATCAAAGCTATCCTGCTTGCTCGTCTGCAGCACGCCGTTCAAGCCTGGATCGAGGCTTTTGAGGACGAGCATCTCGAGAGGTCGGGCGACCGCCGGAGGCCTCTCCAGACCACCGACGGTGCAAAAGCGGATGTGCCCGTGATCAAGAAGCTGGTTCACGAAATCACAATGCGCAATCAAGTGATCTACCTGGACCCGCCACTCGAGTTCGCCAGAGCTAGCTGGTTTTCGCAGCTCCAGGAGTGGATCGGTGTCGTCTGCAACCTGAAGAAGATCAAGGCCACGCGGTACCAGATGTCTATCAGCACGACCGTGTATGATGAACCGCGCTTCAGCGACCTGCCCAGCGAATGTACCCCGGCTCTCCTCCGAGTCCAGACGTCGGTCGAGAAGAAGATCAGCGAGATTAGTGCCTATGTGGACAAGTGGCTCCAGTTCCAGTCGCTCTGGGACCTGCAATCGGAGCATGTCTATGATGTTCTCGGCGACCAGCTGTCTAGGTGGTTGCAACTCCTTCAGGAGATCAGAAAGACGCGGCAAACCTTCGACACTACCGAGGTTAGCCGCTCTTTTGGTCACATCACCATCGACTACGATCAGGTCCAGACCAAGGTCAATGCCAAGTATGACCAGTGGCAGCACGACATCCTCATCAAATTCGCCAGCCGCCTGGGCACGCGCATGCGAGAAGTCCATGCAGAAGTCGAGAAAGCCCGCAGGGATATCGAGGGCCAGGCGATCGAGGCCAACTCCACCGCCCAGGCCGTGCAGTTCATCACTACCGTCCAAACCTGCAAGCGCCAGGTGAAGCTTTGGGCGCCTGAAGTCGAGACGTTTAGGCAAGGAGAATCGACCCTTGTCAGGCAGCGGTACCAGTTCCCCAACGACTGGCTCCATGTGGAACACGTCGAGGGCGCTTGGGATGCTCTCAACGAAGCCCTCGCGCGCAAGGCCAAGATCGTCCAGGACCAGACGGACGCACTTCGCGCCAAGATCATTGCCGAGGACAAGGTCATCCTCGACAAGATCAACGAGATTGCGCATCTCTGGAATGAAGAGAAGCCTGTCTCCGGCACCATTCCCCCTGATGTCGCTTCTGCCACCCTCAGCGACTTCGAGACCAAGATTACGAGACTCCAGGAAGAGTCGGCCATGGTCGCTAAAGCCAAGGAAGCTCTTGATCTGCAGCCAACACCTGAAACTTCCCTCGGCATCATTCTGGAGGAGGTTCAGGATTTCAAGTCGGTGTGGGCCTCGCTCTCGACCATTTGGAATAATCTGAACGAGCTTCGCGAAACCCTATGGACCAGTGTCCAGCCGAGAAAGATCCGGTCGTCGATTGACAATCTCATCAAAATGACCAAGGAAATGCCGAGCAGGATGCGCCAGTATGCCGCCTTTGAGCATGTCCAGAACGTTTTGCGGCAGCTCATGAAAGTCAATCCCATACTCACCGAGCTCAAGTCGGAGGCTGTTCGCGACAGGCACTGGACCAAGATCTACAAGCAGATCAAGCCTGGCAAGCGATACTCTCCCGTGTCGATGACGCTTGGTGATGTCTGGGACCTCAACCTGGTTGCCACCGAGGTCATCGTCAAGGATATCATTACCCAGGCCCAGGGAGAGATGGCCCTCGAGGAGTTCCTCAAGCAAGTGCGCGAAACATGGACCGGGTACACCCTAGAGCTTGTCAACTACCAAAACAAGTGCCGCCTCATCCGCGGCTGGGACGAACTTTTCGCCAAGTGCAGCGAGAATCTCAACTCCCTGCAGGCCATGAGGCATTCACCCTACTATAAGGAGTTTGAAGAGGAGGCGTCTTCTTGGGAGGACAAGCTCAACCGCGTCCACGTTCTCTTTGACGTATGGATTGACGTCCAGCGCCAATGGGTGTACCTCGAGGGTGTGTTCACCGGTAACGCGGACATCAAGCATCTGCTTCCCATCGAGTCTTCCCGCTTCCAAAACATCAATAGCGAGTTCACGGCTGTCATGAAGAAAGTTTACAAGCAACCCAACGTTCTGGACGTGCTCAACATCCCTAACGTGCAGAAGTCACTCGAGCGCCTTGCTGAGCTGCTCAACAAGATCCAGAAGGCTCTCGGCGAGTACCTCGAGAAGGAGCGCGTGTCGTTCCCGCGTTTCTATTTCGTCGGCGACGAGGACTTGCTTGAAATGATCGGCAATAGCAACGACACCATGCGCATTGCCAAGCATTTCAAGAAGATGTTCGCTGGTCTTACTGGCTTGGTGATGGATGAGGAATCCGTCATCACAGGCTTTACTTCGAAGGAGGGCGAGGTCGTCCGCCTCAAGAAGGAGATCAGCCTTGTCAAGACGCCGAGGATCAACGATTGGCTAGCTTTGCTGGAGAACGGCATGAAGGCGACTCTTGCCGAGCTCCTGGCGGAGGCCATCGACGAGTTCAGCCCAATATTTGCCAGCGAGGTTATCGACCGTGAAGCTCTTCGAAAGTTCATGGAAGCCTATCCCAGCCAAATCGTTGTCTTGGCTACCCAGGTCGTCTGGACCACTTCGGTTGACCAATCCTTGGCCGCAGGGGGCACAACGCTGCAGACCCTGTTCGACCGCGAGGTGCAGCTTCTCCGCCTGCTCGCGGACACAGTGCTGGGCGACCTCGAGGTGCTGATGCGGAAGACGTGCGAGCAGCTCATCACCGAGTGCGTGCACCAGCGGGACGTCATTGAGAAGCTCATCAAGGCCAATGCTCGCTCCAATACCCATTACCTCTGGCTTCTCCAAATGCGCTACGTCTATACGCCCGAGGGCGACTTCTTGCAGCGCCTCCACATCAAGATGGCCAATGCCAAACTGAGCTACGGCTTCGAGTATCTGGGAGTGCCTGACAGGCTGGTCCGGACGCCGCTCACTGACCGCTGCTTCCTTACCCTCACTCAAGCACTGTGCCAGCGTCTGGGTGGCTCACCATACGGTCCGGCCGGTACCGGCAAGACAGAGTCAGTCAAGGCCCTCGGTGTTCAGCTCGGTCGCTTCACGTTGGTCTTTTGCTGCGATGACACGTTTGACTTCCAAGCCATGGGCCGCATCTTCCTCGGTATTTGCCAAGTCGGCGCCTGGGGTTGTTTCGACGAGTTCAACCGTCTGGAGGAGAGAATCCTTTCTGCCGTCTCTCAGCAGATTCAGAATATCCAGCTCGGCCTGAAACACGGCGCAGAAGACGAAAACGCCCAGATCGAGCTCGTTGGCCGCCAGCTCCGCGTCAATGCCAACACGGGCATCTTCATCACAATGAACCCCGGCTATGCTGGCCGTTCGAACTTGCCGGATAACTTGAAGAAGCTGTTCCGCAGTGTCGCCATGTCCAAGCCCGACAAGGAGCTCATTGCCGAGGTCATGCTCTACTCGCAAGGTTTCAACCAGGCGAAGCAGCTTTCCAAGCAGACGGTGCCCTTCTTCGATCAATGTTCTGTCAAACTCTCGAAGCAGGCACATTATGACTTTGGTCTGCGTGCCCTCAAGAGTGTCCTGGTCAGCTCTGGCGGCCTAAAGCGTGCCCGGCTCACCAACAGCGGCGGCAACCTGGGTGCCGAGGAGGTTGTAGAGCCTGAGATTATTGTCCAGAGCATCCGTGAGACCATCGCGCCCAAGCTGATCAAGTCCGATGTCGAGATCATGATGGGCATCGAAGAAGTCTGCTTCCCCGGTGTCAAATACGTGCCTGCCAACCTGGCTAAGCTGGAGGAGGCGATTCGCCGCTTGGCGGCTGAGAGGCATCTGGTTGTCAGTGAGCTCTGGATGACCAAGGTCCTCCAGTTGTACCAGATCCAGAAGATCCATCATGGTGTCATGATGGTCGGCAATTCCGGTTCCGGAAAGTCGGCCGCCTGGAGGTTGCTACTGGATGCGCTGCAGCAGGTTGAGAATGTCGAGGGCGTGTCCCATGTCATCGATAGCAAGGTCATGTCCAAGGAGGCGCTGTACGGCAACCTGGACTCGACGACAAGGGAGTGGACCGACGGTCTCTTCACAAGCATCCTCCGCAAGATCGTCGACAACCTCCGCGGCGAGGACACCAAGCGCCACTGGATCGTATTCGATGGCGACGTCGATCCCGAATGGGTCGAGAACCTCAACAGCGTGCTCGACGACAACAAGCTGCTCACCCTCCCCAACGGCGAGCGTCTCAACCTTCCGCCGAATGTTCGCATCATGTTCGAAGTGGAGAATCTCAAGTATGCCACTCTTGCCACCGTCAGTCGCTGCGGTATGGTCTGGTTTAGCGAGGACACTGTCACGCCCGATATGATGGTTACCAACTATCTCGAGACGCTTCGCTCGGTGGCCTTTGAGGACCTGGATGAGGACGCTGTTGCGACGGGCCAGAGCTCAGCCAAGGCTCTGGAGGTTCAGGGACAGGTTGCTGACCTTCTACATGCGTATCTCACCACGGACAACTTCATCATTTTGGCTTTGCAGCAGGCGGAGTCTTTCAACCACATCATGGAGTTCACGGTCGCTCGTGTTCTGAACACCCTGTTCTCGCTGCTTAACAAGGCCGTTCGCAACATCATCGAGTACAATGCGCAACACTCGGACTTCCCGCTCGACCCGGAGCAGGTTGAGGCGTACATTTCGAAGAAGTTACTCCTCGCCATGGTGTGGGCTTTGACCGGAGACTGCCCCCTGGCAGATCGCAAGGTGTTTGGTGACAAGGTCGCGGGCTTGGCTAGCTTCGGCTCGCCACCACTGGACGGCAGCAGCTCTCTCATCGACTTCGATGTCGCCCTGCCGGGGGGTGAATGGACGCCCTGGCAGAGTCAAGTGCCGACGATTGAGGTCAACACGCACTCGGTTACGCAGACTGATGTGGTCATCCCGACTCTGGATACAGTCCGCCATGAGGATGTCTTGTACTCGTGGCTTGCCGAGCACAAGCCGCTGCTCCTCTGCGGTCCTCCTGGTTCCGGAAAGACCATGACCCTGTTCAGCGCCCTCCGCAAGTTGCCCAACATGGAAGTGGTCGGCCTCAACTTCTCCAGCGCCACCACGCCCGACCTCCTTATCAAGACCTTCGAGCAGTACTGCGAATACAAGAAGACGCTCAACGGTGTCATGCTGTCGCCCACACAGATCGGGCGCTGGCTGGTCATCTTCTGCGACGAGATCAATCTGCCCGCCCCCGACAAGTACGGCACACAGCGCGCCATCTCCTTCCTCCGCCAGCTTGTCGAGCACAACGGCTTCTGGAGAACATCGGACAAGTCCTGGGTCACGCTCGACAGGATTCAGTTTGTCGGTGCCTGCAATCCGCCCACTGATGCCGGCCGTACGCCCATGGGCGCCCGCTTCCTCCGGCATGCGCCGCTCATCATGGTCGACTATCCCGGCGAGCAGTCGCTCATGCAAATCTACGGCACCTTCAACTCGGCCGTGCTCAAGATTATCCCGTCACTACGCGGCTACGCCGAGCCCCTCACCCAGGCCATGGTCCGCTTCTACCTCGAGTCGCAGCAGCGCTTCACGCCCAAGATCCAGCCGCACTACGTCTACAGTCCTCGTGAGCTCACCAGGTGGGTGCGTGGCATATACGAAGCTATCAAGCCCCTCGAGACGCTCTCGGTCGAAGGGCTCATTCGTATCTGGGCGCATGAGGCCCTCCGTCTGTTCCAAGACCGTCTCGTGGCAGAGGAGGAGCGCAAGTGGACCGACGAAGCCGTGCACCGCATCGCTATGGAGTACTTCCCAACCATTGACGAGCAGAAGGCGCTCGGCGGGCCAATTCTCTTCTCTAACTGGCTGTCGAAGCACTACATGCCGGTCGACCGCGAGCAGCTGCGCGACTTCGTCAAGGCCCGCCTTAAGACCTTCTGCGAGGAGGAGGTCGACGTGCCGCTCATCCTGTTCAATGACGTTCTGGAGCATGTGCTGCGCATTGATCGTGTTTTCAGGCAGCCCCAGGGCCATCTGATTCTGATTGGCGTCAGTGGCAGTGGCAAGACAACACTCTCGCGCTTTGTGGCCTGGATGAATGGTCTCAAGGTGTTCCAGATCAAGGTTCATGGCAAGTATTCAGCCGAGGACTTCGACGAGGACCTGAGGGAGGTGCTCCGCCGGTGCGGTTGCAAGGGCGAGAAGATCTGCTTCATCATGGATGAATCCAACGTCCTCGACTCCGGCTTCTTGGAGCGCATGAACACGCTGCTGGCCAACGCGGAGGTTCCCGGTCTGTTTGAAGGCGATGACCTGGCGGCACTCATGACCGCCTGCAAGGAAGGGGCTCAGCGCCAAGGTCTGCTGCTGGATTCGCAGGAGGAGTTGTACAAGTGGTTCACGGGGCAGATTGTCAAGAACCTGCACGTCGTCTTCACCATGAACCCGCCCGAGGACGGCTTGTCATCCAAGGCGGCCACGTCGCCTGCGCTCTTCAACCGTTGCGTGCTTAACTGGTTTGGCGACTGGTCGGACCAGGCGCTGTTCCAGGTCGGCCATGAGCTCACCCATTCGGTCGACTTGGACCGCCCGAACTGGGTTGCGCCCGACACCATCCCCGTGGCTTACCGCGGACTCAGCCTGCCTCCATCGCACCGGGAGGCCGTCATCAATTCCATGGTTTACATCCACTACTCGCTGCACCGCTTCAACGCGAAGCTGCACAAACAGCAGGGCAAGGTTACCTACCTCACACCGCGCCACTTCCTCGACTTCGTCGCGCAGTACGTCAAGCTATACAACGAGAAGCGCGAGGATCTGGAGGAGCAGCAACGCCATCTCAACGTCGGTCTCGAGAAGCTCCGCGACACAGTCGACAAGGTCCGCGATCTCCGCGCCAGCCTCGCCGAGAAACAGAAGCAGCTCGAGCAGAAGAACGACGAGGCCAACGAAAAGCTGCAGCGCATGGTTGCGGACCAGCGCGAGGCCGAACAGCGCAAGGCTACGTCGCTCGAGATCCAAGCGGCGCTGGAGAAGCAGGAAGCGGAGGTGGCGTCGCGCAAGGAGGTCGTGCTCAGGGATCTCGCCCGCGCCGAGCCCGCTGTCGAGGAGGCAAAGGCATCCGTCAGCAACATCAAGCGACAGCATCTCACCGAGGTCCGGTCCATGAGCGCCCCCCCACAGGGCGTCCGACTTGCCTTGGACTCGGTCTGCACGCTCATCGGTCACAAAGTCAGCGACTGGAAGTCGATCCAGGCCGTCGTCCGCCGCGATGACTTTATTGCCAGCATCATCAACTTCGACAACGAGAAGCAAATGACCCGGGCGCTGCGGCTCAAGATGCGCAACGAGTTCCTGGCGAATCCGGAGTTCACCTTTGAGAAGGTCAACCGTGCCAGCAAGGCCTGCGGCCCGCTCGTCCAGTGGGTCGAAGCGCAAGTCAACTACGCCGAGATCCTAGACCGTGTCGGCCCTCTGAGGGAAGAGGTGAAGCAGCTCGAAGAACAGGCTCTGCAGACCAAGGCAGAGGCCAAGGCCGTCGAGGAGACGATCCAGAACCTCGAGGCCAGCATTGCCACGTACAAGACCGAGTACGCGTCCCTTATCAGCGAGACGCAGGCGATCAAGGCCGAGATGTCGCGGGTCCAGTTCAAGGTCGATCGCAGTGTCAAACTGTTGGATAGCCTGTCGTCGGAGCGGACCCGGTGGGAGGAGGGCAGCAAGTCGTTCGAGACGCAGATCAGCACGCTGGTGGGCGACGTGCTGGTTGCGGCCGCGTTCCTCGCCTACAGCGGTCTGTACGACCAGACGTTCAGGAAGTCGATGATGGAAGACTGGCTTCACCAGCTGCACCTCTCGGGCATCCAGTTCAAGCAGCCCAACCCGGTGACCGAGTACCTCTCCACTGCCGATGAGCGGCTCGGCTGGCAGGAAAACACTCTCCCGGTGGACGATCTCTGCACAGAGAACGCCATCATCCTGAAGCGCTTCAACCGGTACCCGCTCATCATCGACCCGTCGGGGCGCGTTACCGAGTTCCTGCAGAGGGAGTGCAAAGATCGCCGGCTCACCGTCACAAGCTTCCTGGACGACTCGTTTACCAAGCAACTCGAGAGCTCACTCCGCTTCGGCAACCCCATCCTCATCCAGGACGCGGAGCACCTCGATCCCGTACTCAATCATGTGCTCAACAAGGAGTACCAGAAGACGGGCGGCCGTGTCCTCATTCAACTCGGCAAGCAGCAGATCGATTTTTCGCCGTCCTTCAGGCTCTACCTGTCCACGCGAGACCCTTCGGCCACCTTCGCTCCCGATATCTGCAGTCGCACGACCTTTGTCAACTTCACCGTCACGCAGAGCAGCTTGCAGACGCAGTCCCTGGCCGAGGTGCTCAAGTCGGAGCGGCCGGATGTGGACGAGCGCCGCTCGAATCTGATCAAGCTGCAGGGCGAGTTCAAGGTGCACCTCCGGCAGCTCGAGAAGCGTCTCCTCCAGGCGCTCAACGAATCGCGCGGCAACATCCTCGACGACGACAATGTCATCGAGACGCTGGAGACGCTCAAGACGGAAGCGGCCGAGATCTCGACCAAGATGAGCAACACGGAAGGCGTCATGGCCGAGGTCGAGGAGATCACGCTGCAGTACAATGTCATTGCGCGGTCGTGCAGTGCGGTCTTTGCCGTGCTCGAGCAGCTTCACTACCTCAACCACTTCTACCAGTTCTCGCTGCAATACTTCCTCGACATCTTCCACTCGGTCCTACATGGCAACCCGCACCTGGCCGGCGAGACAAACCACACGGTGCGTCGCGACATCATCGTCAAGGACTTGTTTGTGAACACGTTCAAGCGCACGGCGCTGGGGCTGCTACAGAAGGATCGCATCACCCTGGCTATGCTGCTTGCCCAGGCATCGCCGTACAAGATGGACAAGGGGCTGCTCGATGTGATCCTGGATGAGCGGATCGAGGGCAAGGACGTGTCGACGGACACCGCGGCCAAGGAGGAGGTGTTTGCGCGTGCCAAGCGGATCTCGGCGCTCAAGGAGAAACTGGACGGTGTTTCGGAGGCGGACTGGGACAGGTTCTTTACCGAGGAGCTCGCCGAGAACTTCGTGCCCAAGGTCTGGGACGACAGCACCGCGCCGGCGGGCCAGGCTCTCATCTCGCTCCTCCTGGTCAAGCTCTTCCGCCTTGATCGGTTCGTCCCCGTCGCAGAGCGTTTCGTCACGCTCGTGTTCGGCTCCGACCTCTTCGACATCGTCGAGGATCTCAAGCAGACGGTCGACCAAGTGTCGGCCACGCGGCCGATCGCGCTCGTCTCGAGCCCGGGCTTCGACGCCTCGTACAAGGTCGAGTCCCTGGTCGAGCGCATGCGCGTCCGCTGCACCAACATTGCCATGGGCTCGAACGAGGGCGTGGCCAGCGCAGACAAGGCGATTGCCAACGCCGCGCAGACGGGCTCATGGGTGCTGGTCAAGAACGTCCACCTCGCCCCGACGTGGCTGCAGAGCCTCGAGAAGCGCATGGAGTCGCTGAATCCGAACAAGGACTTCCGGCTGTTCCTCTCGATGGAGTCGTCGCCCAAGATTCCGGTCAACCTGCTGAGGGCGAGCCGCGTGCTGATGTACGAGCAGCCCGCGGGCGTGCGCGCCAACATGAAGGACTCGATGTCGTCGCTGTCGACGAGGTCGGTCAGAAGCCCCGTGGAGCGGACCAGGCTATATCTGCTGCTCTCGTTCCTGCACGCTGTCGTGCAGGAGAGGCTGCGGTATGCGCCGAACCTGGGATGGAAGGGGTTCTGGGAGTTCAATGATGCCGATGTAAGTCTGGCCCACTTAGTCAAGATTTCCCTTCCCAACTATGATGGCTAACAACGCGGCCAGTATGAATGCTCCGCCTTTGTGATCGACACGTGGATCGATGCCGCGGCGCAGAACCGCACCAACATCGCGCCCGCCAACATCCCTTGGGACATGATTCGTTACCTGATCACGGAAACCTACGGCGGCAAGATCGACGACGACGCCGACTTCCGGGAGCTAAACAAGCTTGTGGAGACCTTCCTTACACCAGCGGCGTTCGAGATTGGGCACAAGCTTGTCGCGGCGAGCACGGCCGAGCAGGAGGGTGGCGAGGCTCCCGCCGAGCTGGTGGTGCCCTCGGGCACGTCGCTGCAGGAGTTTATGGGGTGGATCCAGAGGCTGCCGGAGCGCGAGCCGCCCACATATCTGGGCCTTCCGGCGAACGCGGAGAAGTTGTTGCTTGTTGGGCTGGGGAAGAGTCTGATTGGTAACGTGAAGAAGGTGACTGATCTGCTTGATGAGGGGGAGGCATTGATGGCGGAGGCCTAATAAACCTGGGTGGGTAATTCATGAAGAGATTGAGGATGTTTCTTGCGATCGGTAATAGAAGTAGGGTGGTGCATGTGTGTGTGTGTTTGTGTCATTCCTGTTGAGAGAGGTGATTAGAGAGGTTCTTTTCTTTCTGCTTGGGTTATACATACATATTTTGATAGAGAAGTCAGTAATTGAGAGGAGGTTGTTGGCTCTGTATTCGTGGGTACTCGAATACAAATACGAGACATGCATGAGAGCATGGCAGTCAAAGTAAGTGATTAATCGATAATAACACGATACCGAAAGGTGTGAGACACTCGGATCGGCTTTGAATAACTAACTCCTCCCAGCGCCGAGTTGATCCCCACTAAAGTTGTCCTTCTCACAGCCGGGTTTCGGGTATGTGAGTGGACCCTACCGAAGTCGCCCGTTTGATCTAGGGACCCACGCTTGAGCCGACGACTCTCTCGGCTTAAACCCGCCCGTTCATGTTCATCCTCATTCTGCATCCGTTGAGCATCAGAAAGCACTGAAGCGCCCTGGGTCTCTTGTATTCCGTGTGGAAATCTATACATGATCTGTGTAAGTAGTCTTCCTCTTTCTCTTCTTTTTTCACCTTTTTTTCTTCACTTTCTTCTCTTTTTTATTTTTGGTCTTCTCTTTTTATTTTTTTTTGGGGGGGGGAGGGGGGTTTGCACGCAACGTGAAGATAAGACCTACTACGGCCGTAAACGGCTCAGAACCCTCCGGCCCTGACATCGCTCGCCTAGCAACCACCCTCACGATGGCCTTCACAATGCACTCCCACTCGGGCCAGTTCTGCCCTGGCCACGCCAAAGACCAGCTCGAGGACATTATCCTGCACGCTATCAAGGTCGGATACAAGACCATCGGCCTCACCGAGCACATGCCGCGCACTGAACTGTCCGACCTGTATCCCGAAGAGGTAAGTACATTCACTCTACGTTCACATTCCCCCTTTCTTCCCTCTTCTTCCCCTCATTCCGACAAACGACACCTCCCTCCCCCTCCCCCTTCCCCTCCCCCTCCTCCTCCTTCTTTTTCTTTTTCTTCTCCTTCTTCTACTTAGGGCCCCGCCCCCCCCTTTCACCCCCTTTTTTCTCCTCCTCCCAACGACTAACGATCCAGCTCGACCCCTCTCCCGAAGAGACGCTGGCGTCGCTCGCGCCGCGACACGAAGCCTACCTGGCCGAGGCGCGCCGGCTGCAGCAAAAGTACGCCTCCCAGATCCACGTCCTGATCGGCTTCGAGGGCGAGTGGATCCGGCCGGCCTACGGGCCCCTGATCCGCTCGCTGGCCGCCGACCCGGCCGTCGACTACTTCGTCGGCTCGATCCACCACGCGCGCGGCGTGCCCATCGACCTGGACGCGCCCACCTACGCCGACGCGGTCCGCGCCTGCGGCGGCACCGAGCGCGCCCTCTTCGCCGCCTATTTTGACGAGCAGTTCGCCATGCTCGAGGCGGTGCGCCCCCGCGTGGTCGGGCACTTTGACCTCGTGCGCCTGTTTAGCTCCGCGCCAGGCCGGTCGTTGCGCCGGTGGGAGGAGGAGGAGGAGGACAACGACAACGACAACGGCAATGGCAGCGGCAAGGGCGGCGAGGAAGTCTGGGCGCGAGTGGTGCGCAACCTCGAGTGCGTCCGCCGGTACGGCGGCTGGCTCGAGTGCAACACGAGCGCGCTGCGCAAGGGCCTGGCCGAGCCGTACCCGCAGCGCGAGATCGCCGAGGAGTGGGTGCGCATGGGCGGCCGCTTCACCTTTGCCGACGACAGCCACGGCATCGCCCAGGTCGCCACCAACTACCGCAGGGGACTCGACTACCTCGAGGGCCTGGGCGTGAAGGAGGTGTGGACGCTCGAGCGGCGGCGCGCCCCGGCCGCCGAAGAGGGAGGGGGAGGGGGGGACGAGGACGAGGCCGAGCTGGTCGAGAGGAGCGTGTCCATCGACGAGTTCAGAGCCAGTATGAATCTCGAGTAAATAAAGATATAGTATGTATGTATGTATGTATGTATCAGCTAGGGGGCCTAAGTGTGGTTCCCGTGGGTTCAGGAGACTCGTGGGTTTCTGCGACGTGATTTGGTACCATCCCCTCTCTCGTTTCTGAGGATTGTTCTAAACCGAGAGCACGGCCTGGATGATATTCACGTATCTGATTCCGTAGGGTAAACGAAGAACCGGCGTGCTGGTCAACCCTTGTAGGCGCGCTCTAATGCTCTCCACGCTTAACCTATGCTATACAAAGTGGAGAAAAGGACGTCAAGGGAGAGGGCAGAAGAATTAGAAAGCTGGAAAAGGCCGATCAACGTATAGCTCAGATAAGTCCCCTTGATAGGTCTCAGAAGACGCCCTTATGTTGTCGTTTGAATCGAGGTAGCGTGCTAGAAGAAGAAGGAGAAGGAGAAGGGGGAGAAGGACGAGAAGAAGATTAGGACGAAGAAGGGGGAGAGGAAGAGTGAGAAGAAGGGGAAGTAATCTTCCTATAAAAGGAATACGAAAACAGAATGATGATTAAAAAGTGGCGGGGGGGGGGGGGGGGGGGGAGACGGAAGGGATGATGGATAAGAGGAGAAGAAGGAAGGCAAGGCGTGGCAAGGAAGATGACCGAAAACGCCTCCTTGAAGGGATGAGCTGACCCCATCATCTCTTCTCGCAAAGCCCTCCCAAAACTTCACTTCTTTTTCTTGTAAAAAAAAAAAAAAAGAAAGAAAGAAAAGTCTTAGGTCGGCGGGGACAGGTCGGTGACCCTGAGCGATTCGGCAATATACCGGCGGTACGGCGCCATCGAGTCCGCGTCCACCCGGACGTCGCGCACGCGGCACCCGAGGTCCCGGTCGTGCAGCTCCGTCAGCGGCCAGCCCACGGCGCAGGCCTGCCGCAGGAAGGCCTCCAGCAGGGCGTCCTTGCCGGACTGGCCGCGGTCGAGCAGGCGGTTGAGCGCCTTGGCGCCGGCCAGGGCCCGCTCCAGGACTGGGCGGCGCGCGGCCTCCCCGCAGGTCTCCTGCAGGTCGGCGGCCGTGATCATGCAGACCACGATGCCCAGGAGATACGGCGCCTGGATGCCGAGCTGGTCCTCTGCGTCGAGAGCCCAGGCCGGGGCCCGCGCCCCGGCTCCTCGGCGGCAGGGGAGGATGCCGCCGCTCTCCTGCGACAGATGATGCCAGAAGGTGCAGAGAGTGGTGAAGAAGTCGTCGGCGCCGGGGCGGATGGCGGAGTGCCGGCGGCGTGTGCCCGGCGGTCGAGGGACCTGCGGCGGCACGCCCGCGTCGTTCTTTTCCAGCTCGGAGATGCACCATCGCAGGCACGACGAGAGGCAGGTGATGTCGGGGCCGGAGCGAGTCGTGGTTGGCAGGTGCTGGGCCACGAACTGCTGCATGATGTTGTCAAGGTCGAACTTCTTGTCGTCCGGATGGACCGAGTTGTAGCGCGCCAGGGCCGAGCGGAGGAGGACGTACGCCGGGGTGTCGAGACCGGACACGCGCCGGTCGAGCTGTTTGAGCCGGTCGGCCCCCTGACCATCTTGGAAGATTATGCGGTCGAGAGCGATCGCTATCTGTTCTTCCCCGTGCGTCTCCTCGCCCCCGGCAGTGCAATATGTATAAGCGTGACGAAACTCCCAGCACAATCTCTCCCACGAGTCCTGGCTCGGAACCGGCTGCCTGTCGCCGGACCTCGCTAGCATCCGCGCAACTTTGGGCTCCATCTTGGCTCGAGTCGTACTGAGCCACGCGTCGCCGCCGTACCTCCTCAGGTTCGTTTTCCACTGCTCCGTGACTATGTGGCCGACATTGCGGAAGTCTCCTAGGAGCGACAGCATGTCCGCCAGCCAGAGAAGCGAATCCCTCAGGGGCCCTGGTTGGCCTCGGCCTCTCTTGGGCCAGCCAGCATTCGCCGTGAGTTCCGGATAGTCAGACGAGGGCCGGACTCGCACCACGCACAGCTCATCAACATCGACAGGGGGCGGCGGGGCATCCGAGCCGCTGGTGGCAGGGGCAGGACTGCTCCGGCGGACGGGTCCAGAATGGGTCGGTTTGTACTTGCGTACCCCCCACCCCTTGAGCCTATGGATGTACTGCCTTCTCCTGGACGACCAGTCAGTCTGACGGCATCATGCAGCGTCGTGAAACAGCCTCACGTTGCAGAGAAGTTGTGTTCCTTCTTCATGTACTTTACGACCGCCTCGAGCGGCAAGATCCTGTACTTGTCCATAATCACCTGCTTCATCCTCTCCCACTCTTTGTCAGGAAGCCTGGGTGCACTTCTGCGCGTGCCATTCCGGAATTTCGTCATGTTTGCTTCCTTCGCAACCTGGGGAGAGAGTCTGTGCCCAATCGATATTGGGAGTGTTGCCTGTGAAACAATCGGGAAACCCTGGGTGCAACAATATGGCGGGTACCATTCCCGAAGTTTGTCATGTTTACCACCTCATTCGGAGAGGATGCCCAAATGATATCGGGAGGGATCCTTGTGAAACGGGATGCGGTGCCTAAGGTACTGTTTAAAAAATTGCTTAGCAGCCCCAATGGATGGTTGAAGAGAGGCAGTGTTGCTGGTGGTGGATATGAAGGCATCTCCGCGGTTCGCGCCCTAGCGGCATAGAGAACGCCTCGAGTACATAACATACATACATACAATCCGAATAAGGTAATTGTACATACATTTGAACAGAGGTAGGTATGTGCATTTGCATGGCACTTCGCTAAGGCACCTTCATGCCTACTCGATTGAAAGTGAGCCAATCAGGCATGTAGGGGATGTACGCACTTCCCCCGCAGTGGTTGAGCAACAATGTTCGGATGGCAATTGTTATTTCGTTACTGTGAGGTATGGTGAAAGCGACTAAGGAAAGCCGATTCTTGTGGCCTTTTCGAGTGGACGCTTTACCCGTTGAGTAGGACCATTTATCGCATGCTTTTTATGACCGTAGAATTGATCCTTCTTTCGGCCTGGTTGTATGTAGCTGGTCGTAACCGACGATACCATGCACTGGTGGGGTCGAGGCATCGTTGTCTGATGGTAAAGCACGGCCCGGACGCCTCGCAGGCGCATGATGGTAGCCTTCTTTTTAGAGCTCGAGTATACCTGGGCTCAAAGGTAGCTCAAAGTTAGCGTCTTTCGATGCTGGGAGAAGAGTGGAAATGGTTAAATTACATTATTGGGTTTCGTTAGGCGCTTATTCTCTCCTGTTGGGGGTTTTGGGGGGGGGGGGGGGGGGCGGAATGGCGCTCTGGAAAGGCAACAGAAGACCCACTGCTACGCCCGACAACGGATCTCTTTGCCTTGCCAAACAAACGGGGCGAAAGGAATCGGTGAAGGACTGGCAGGAGCAGCCAGGAGAGAGCTAGCACGAGCAATCTGTCTGCCTTAGGCAAACATGGCAAACTCGTGTTGCACACACAAGGTAGGTACGTAGGTACTGTAATCAGTATGTGCCTTATGCCCTTCGTACATCAGGAACTCAGCTGAACTTGGTGGGAAAAAGGCCGGCTAGTCTAAAAGGCTCATGCTCGTTGGTGCTTGCACTGTTGGCGGAACAAGCCACAGCATGACGTATGCCAACGTCTCAGCCCATTAATTCCCCGCACTCGCTGGGAATCTCCCGGCCCCACTTGCTCCAGTAGAGCATTTGAAGATTTCCATGATCCTTGTGCTCCGAAGCACCATGTTGAGTGGGACTGAGGAAATATTGCATAGAACCTCTTCAGATCTAAGGGAGGGCCGATGAAGATTCCTCAAACTATGTGAATGAGATGAAGAACTACGGATTCTGCCAATGGATGGAGGGCGTTCAATGCGGTGGACAGGAACAAGGTTAGGTATTATTGAACCGAGCAACGGTTGAGGGGAGCATTGCAACAATGACGCAGTGACCCCGATTTTCGGTTTGCTGCGGCAGGCCATCATCGCGAAGGCCATCCAAGTACGTAACGGCGAGAGTACCTGGCTGTTCAATTTTCTCTTCTTGCTAGCAGGAGACAGGAAGATACGCCGCCACACCTCGGTGGTCAGGCCTGTTTCCCGTCTTCTGTGTTCTGTCCCGGTCGGTTGCGCATCCTTGCTTGTCCTATAACAATAACACCGGCAAAGTCCCCGCGTTTCCCACGTCACGCCATGACTGCCACCAACAACTTCTGGATCCCTCGAATGAAGCATCATCCCAGCCAACCGCCAAGATGGATCGCTTTCATCAATGTGAGTGCGCCGCTTGAACAACAAGCCCTGGCCGGGCCATGCTCACCAACCATGTTAGTGAACCCGTTTGCGAAGAGAGAGTCGCACAGCGCCAGATCGATCGTCTGGTACAAGGTCCTGACTCTGATCACCTGGCTGCTGTCGGTGGTCGTTACCGTCTACTACACCCTTGAGCGGCCGCAGGATGGCAAGTATCATCGCGGAACCATCTGGCACCAGAACCACCGCCACCCCTCGGGCTTCTCTCTGAACCCGGTCATCACTTCTATCTACTGGTTCGTTGCTGCTCTCTCTCTCTATTGCACCGCTTGGACTCTCCTTTCTTTCCTCGTCACATCAGAAGTAAAAGCTAACACCAGCCGTGCCAGGATCGTCCTCTTCCTCCTTCAGTTGGGCTATATCTCGCAGCTCTTCTCGTCCAAGACGGAATCCGTCAACGCAGCATGTTCCGTAGGCAGTCGTACGTTACCCCTCTCGCTCTACACCCTTCACATTTCAATGAACAAGAAGAAACAGAAAGGGGAATATACTTGGAAATAAAAAAAAAAAAAAGAGAAGGGAAGGGAAGGGAAGGGAAGGGAAGGGAAGGGAAGAAGGAATCATCAAGAGAACGTGGACTGATAAAGGAACACCCAAACGAAACGGAACGGAACGGAGATGAACAGACTTCATCGTCAACAACCTCCTCCACTTCGCCTTCGTCATGCTCTTTGTACGCTCCCACTTCGTCTGGGCCGAGGTCCTGCTCCTGCTCAACTTCGCCAACCTGACGTCGCTCTACTTCCGCCACAGCGCCCACCCGCGCCTGTCCGTCCACCTGCCGGCCGTCTCGGGCCCGCTGGCCTGGACCTTCGTGGCCATCTACTGGAACGGCGCCATCATGGTGCCGCACCACAACAGCCTCGTCGCGCGTGTCTTTGCCAACATTTTTGTGTGGTCCATCCTCGGCTACGGCCTGTTTTTCATCGTCTTCTACAGGGTACGTCTTTTAAAACTCTCCTTCTTCTATCGTCATCTCTTTCAGCCCCTCCCCTCCGCAATAGGAAATGACGGGATAAGGGGGTTAACTTTTTTTTTTTCTAAAAAAAAGGGAGGGGGTCATATTAATCTGGGATGACTGGCTGACCGGCTTTTCCCAACTGTAGGACTACACCATGGGCTTCGCGCTCAGCGTGCTGTCGGCGTCGCTGGGGGTCGCCCAGTTCCTCCGCCAGATCGTGGCGCTGCAGTGGATCTTTGCCTTTACCATCATGGCTGTTCTGTTTGTCCTGACCGTCGTCGTGGCCCTCCCCGCCTGGGCGGGCAGGCAGGCCCCGTGGGGTGGCAGAGCCGAGAGGCGGCAGCAGACCGACGCCGAGCGCGCGCCGCTGCTAAACGAGTAAGTGCTTTGGAAGCTGTTCCGGTGAATGGGCGTTGGTTGGAGACGAGTGTGGTGGGAGTGGAAGAAAGAAAGAGGTGGGTGCAGGAAGGAGGGGGGGGAGGGCCTAAAGTGGAGGAGGTTGCTGCGGGAGAGCAACATGAAGGAGGGTATTCGGGACAGATTGTCTCGCCAGGCGTTTTGGAAGTATCAAGGTTGTTTGGGACATGACAGTTGGCCTGCCTCTTTGGAAAGGTCTTGTTGTTGGATTGCATCTGAAGGCAGGCATCGCCTGGTTTGTAAGATCAAAACGTAGCTTTTGATGATGTCAACACCATGTATTCTAAATTTGCAAGATGTGGTTTTTTGAGGGTCAAGACGGTTGGGGCGATGTAATACTTGGACAAAATTCATCAAATTGGGACCTGAAAATTTCCCGTGTCGTGCAAAAGGTACCGGAACAGCTGGGTGGGATGAAAGCTTAAGGAAGCTGGCCCATTGTTGAAATGTTGGCCGAAATCTGATGTTTCTGGCCCAAGCCAACTTCTACAGGAAGGTGGGGCACGTCCCAGCACCTACACTGCAGTTCATCAGCGGCCCATGCAGTACCTCCGTTACCTCCGTACTCCGTAGTACTACGTTGTATTACTCTTTAAAAGTTTCCTCCGCCTCTAATAAATAATAATAATAATAATAATAAGCATCAACCCACGATGCCGCCCCTGCCGCTAGCCTTCCCCTACCCTCTCCGGATCGGCACCGACATCTGCCGCGTGGCGCGCATCGCGCACATCCTGCGCAGCAGGCAGGGCGCGCGCTTCATCCGGCGCGTGCTGGCTCCCGAGGAGCTGGCCCGCGCCAGACCGGCCGTCCACCAGGTCCTCCGGGTCGCCGCCGCCCAACAAGCCGGGGAGGAGGAGGAACGGGCGAAGGGTTCGGCACGGCAGGAAGACGAGGCGGACGAGGCCAAGGGCGGCGACCTAGACGCGTACGCGCGTGCGGCTACGTACATGGCGGGACGGTGAGTTCTGTGACCTGACGGGGTGCTTGTTTTTGGGTGTCGGGGAAGGCGGAGGGATAGAGCATGCGCGGAGGGAGGAAGGAGTTGTGCTAACGTTTGCCCTCAAAAAAAACGAATGGGGTTTGGGGGACGTCCCAGGTTCGCGGCCAAGGAGGCAGCTTTCAAGGCGCATCCGCATCTCAGGCTAGGATTCCACGACATACTCATCCTCTCGTCTTCCGACGCCGAGGAGCTGACGGGGGAGAGGGCTTTGGCCGGCCCCGGTGCGTCCGCGCCGGTCGCCCTGATACGGGCCGGAGAGGGGGCGGGAGCGGGCGCGAGGGACCAGATGGCTAGGGTGAGCATCAGCCACGACGGCGAGTATGCGACTGCAACGTGCATCGGTTTCGAAGCGGGCTCGGCGGGGTCAGGGCAGTGTACTAGCGAGCCGCCGAGGAAGGGCTGGGCTGCTTGGTTTTCGAGGATATGGTCATGACATGGGGAGGGCTGGTGGGAGCGACGGCGAAGGTCCATATGAACAGAAAAGACCGCTCAGGCCCACTGCCTTTGCGCGGTCGGGCATTTCCACAAACCGCCCAATTCCTACTGGCCCTAGTAGGCCGCAGCTTGGTGGTGGTGGTGTGGTTAAAAGAGAGGTGGGCTTGGAAAGAAGACAACGGCCCCACATTGTGCCCGATAAGCTCGGGCTTATAGGCTGCACATGCACTCTGCGCCCCCAACACACCAGCTCCTCTGGCTTTCAATCAGTGAGCTGTTCTAAGGTCGGGTGGCGCAACGGTAGCGTGTGGTCCTCCTATTAGAAGGAATCAGACTGAGGTTGTGGGTTCGAGTCCCACCTCGATCGGCCTTAGCTTTTGCCAGTCCAGCTCCTGGAACTGGTTGAACTTCGGGGCAATACAGTTGCTTTTTAATGCCCTTTTTTACTGATGAAGAACTGCTGTGTTTTTGGGTGCTGCGCTGCGTCCACTGCAACTGATTAGTGCTCTATTTCCGAGGGTGCGCGTTTACGCCCTGACACACACACACACACAAACTTTGGCTGCCTGTTACGCCTTTTTTCGGGGCTCAATGAGCCATCTAGATGCGTGCTCGAGTTTTAACTGTTCCCATCAGCAGTACGAAGTAGACCCGATACAATATAAACTTATGTATCAATCGTAAACGGACGGACGGACAAGGGCAGCGAAGAAGAGGTACGGATTACATATATATCCAAGTAAAAAAAAAATTGCAAAATAAGAAGCCGAAATGTTTAAAATGGTTCTTTCAACCATCGCATCGATCCACCCAGGGGTCGAACCTGGAACCTCCTGATTACTTGATCAACCCTCAGAATCCCAGGGGACCCAAGGGAAGGAATCGTAGTCAGACGCTCTGCCATTGAGCCAGCGGACCTGTTGAAGGGAGGGGATAATCGCTGGCACCTATGAGTTGTGGACAGGAATGGTTGTGCGGTGGGTACTAAACAGGATCCACGTCAGGGCTTGTTACTACCCTTCACCACCACCCCCCCTCGGAGGGTGGGGACGCAAGACAGCAGACAACTAATCCGTACTTGTATGTACATACGTCCGTACTGTGGTGGAGTGGTGCTGATGTTTGTTTTAATGTGAAAGGAGGTTAAGCTTACCCCTGAACTGCCCCTCTGAGCTTATGTTTACCTAGCAACCAGAAAAGTAACAGAAATTGAGCACAGAATACTCCAAGGATTAATGATATGAGTTTAGAGTATTTAACTTATATAGAAAGGAAAACTACCTAGGGTTCCGTGTGCGCACAAGAGTGGAGTCTACGTCCGTACACCATCACAGATGATCTGCTCCTCTAGGGACCTCCTTTTTTTCTTCCTCGAGTTGTTGCCCATCATCAGGTCAGCCAGGTGCCGCGCCGTTCATGGTGGCCCTGGAACGTCGATTAATAGTGAAATTCTCGGGGAGATTATATGAAGCTTCGAGCCAGCCTTATCTCGGAGCCAGAATTTTGATGATGCCTCTCAGGGATCTGGTGATGTATGGTTGGTGATGTATGGTTTGTTGTCGAGTTCAGTCTCTCCATCTATCAGGAGCCTCGATGGTCGAGCCTGGATTCCGTCCGAGTCATTGGTCCTGCTTCCTCGCGTGTTGCCATAAGCCCAGCCATTCTCATTTGTTCTCTCGGTCCATACCTTGCACTCACCTCTTCTCGTCCAGAATTGGCTAAGCCCCTAAATGTGGAATCTGATTCATGGTTGAGCCTTCCTGGCCGTCGACTGCGATTCTTGATCTTGGCTGGGCATACTGGGCAAACAGACACTCATATATGCGAGCTTATAGCACTGAGCGGGTGTGGAGTATACAACAACTGGACCTGGTTATGCAATTCTCTCGTCCACGGCACTTCCTGCCGTAATATATACATCATCCACGATTCCCATCCCCTATTTCCCAACAAGGCTTCTCTTTCTGCCATCGGAGAAGTCATAGATGCAAGACATACCCGCGTCCTCAACCGCCCTAGACTTGTACCAAAACGTTTAGCCGGTTTCTCTGGAAGTTCGGCCTGAGTACCAAGAGAGAACGCCCGCGAGGCTGGAATAGAGGTTGTTCGGCCTGCAAGGTTGACAGATACTCAAGAGCAAGCACAAGCCAGTGCCTCCCTGGAAACCGCTAGCCATCTGGATGACTCAAGGAGCATGCAGCAGCCAGACGAGAAGCTCACCGTCTTGCTGGCGTTCTTGTCAGGCAAAGCCGGCGTTTGTGTTTTGTCAATCTCGGAAACCTTGCTCCTTGCCGCTCTAGCCGATGTCAGAGGACAGATAGAGCCTAAAGCCTCAGACGAAGGGAGGGAGGCAGTATAGCCACCTTCCGACCTTAGTAGACGCTGTGCCGTGCCACAATAACGAAGGGGGTTGCTCGAGTGAGCGAGACAAATCAGTTGGCTCTTCCCTCCTAACAGCGCCCCTTGTTCAAGGGGGGAGAAGGGGACGGGGGTGCTCGTAAGGGGTAGTAGCAATGACAGGAGCAATGCAAGCGCTATGCAAGACGGACGCTTGTTTCCCGAGTTCCAGCCGGCAAAGGAAACCTTCTCGAATTCTCGATCGCGAACGTTCCAAGGCACAATCGAGGACCGAGCGTTCATCCCAACCGACGACTCGGTCTCCCTCCCTGAACCATGCCCTTGGAATCAGGTCCGTTCTTCCCCCTTCGTGCGCGAGGAACGACCATCCAACGAAATTTGAGCATTGTCTCACAGTCTAATCCAGACGCACCTACCGAACATTTACATCAAATGCCAGTGCCATCCCGAGCCGCACCCGAGTAGATCGGAGACAGGCAGATGGCGCGTTCGCAATGCTCGACAGCGGACCTGCCTCTACATTCCGCACGGCAAGCCAGAATGCATCCTGCCGGCATCCAGATTTCCTTGATCCCTCGTTCCCTCCTTCAAAGTCCTCCTGATTCCGTATCTTGAGGCAAGGCAAGGGGAAAGGGGCGTGTGAGGGTGGTGGAATGGAATACACACCCGCTCCCCTGACGCAGGCCGTCCGTCCGTCCCGTGGTTACACGACGGCAACCTCCAGAAGAAGGTATGAGAAGCAGAGAAGGAATACGCAACTGCAACGATCCGCAGACCAACGCGACGCTGTAGATATGGCTTAGGTGTCCTCCTATATTAGAGACCGGATCAGATGAGGAAAAAGGAGGAGCACGAAAAAAGAAAATTGTCCCTGTTGGCTCTCTAATTTCCATACGTATGGCCGTTGCAGAGAAAGAGGGTAATAGTAATAAGCGGTCCGGCGAGACCATACGACGCTCAAAGCTCGACAGGTACGCCACCACGATCCAGAGGGCGGTCCACCGTCCGCCACGCTTGCGACCCAGATTCACGGGAAGAGAGGAGAGAGGTAAATGTGGGCTGAATGCGATTGGATCAGCATAGAGATCATCCAAAACACGGATTTTCTTCTCCAGGGCACGTCGTGTATAACCGGTTGCCAGCCATCGATCAAGAGCTTCGGAATATTTAGCAGCCGCTCGCCCCTGACCGAATATGGGGGAGGGGGGGGGGGTTGGGGGGGTTCTATAACGGCCATATGTGGCCAGTAACTGCTTGTAATCGGTGCCTAGAACCTCTCGGTGTAGCGGGGAAGAGCCCGGCTGAAACAGACGTTGAAGAGGTGGTATAGTGTGAGAGATGCCAGGAAAGCTTGAGACGCGGGCTTGTTGAGGAAGAACAATTAAAGACCAGCTTTCGATACGAACAATGCTCTGCAATACCAGAAGGAAAGGGGGGGGAGAGCGGGCGTCTCCATGGGACGTTGCATGTGTGGTAGGGCTATTATTCAACGGGCAGCAGTGGTGACCCAGTGTTGCCACGACAACGGTAGGCTTCCAGAAGCAATGCTTCATCGTATTACTGCGCATGGCTGTCGTTGGAGCTTCCAACGTGTTCATCATGCGGGAGGCGACGTTGTACATACCTAAGGTATGTGAAAGGCCGGCAACTGGTCGACGTGCAGTCCTTGAAACGACAAAGAAATAACGTTATTTGAGCCGCTCTTTTATTCTTCATGCGCCGCGCCCAGCACATATGTGGTGGTAACACGAGGGAGTTCGGACGAAGAGGGGAGGGTTCTAATGAGACGGGAGGAACACGATAGGCGACGGCAGAAGAGATGGACTCTGTTTGTTTGATCGCCAGGCTCTCTTGTGGCGGGATCATTGTTCCAAGAATTACTGCGGGGAGAAAGCCGTGCTCTTCGCCCGTCTTGTTTGGTTCTGGACTTCCCGCCGTTTGGCGCTCGCGGCAGCGGCGTGTCTGCCCCTGAGGGCACAGGCAGATTCAAAACACAAACTGTATCAGTCCAGGCTCGCGGTTGAAAGCCAAAGACAGCAAGCATATCTCGTCGAGCCCTGTCTCGGATCATCAATCGATCACCCGCAAACAAGATTCGCTTTGTTCTGGCCAGGCCCAGCTATGTCCATCATTTCTCCCTCTTGTTCAGCAAGGGGAGACTCATCGCGCTCCGGCGTGGTCGACTCCCGTGTTGGCCAGAGACCCAGCCAAGGATCACCGTCGGAGAATTGGCCATGAGATGTTCCCGAAGCTTGCGTGGAACAGCTGATTTCGGCGCCCCCAGATGTTGTATTCCGACGATTTGCGTTGCGAGACTCGGTATACCACCCACCTCTACTTCCCCACAAACTTCTTCGGCTTAAGCTTGGGGAGATCTGACAACTGCCGTGCAGGCCGGTGGGGGATGGAACTTGGAGCGGAGCATGTTGCCGCATTGAGCCGGCACCGCCGTGACTCAGCACGAGTACCTAGCGTAGTATATGAGAAAGAGGTCGGCGCCGGACGAGAACCTTAACCAGTCTTCTGCCCGGAACCACGGATACATGCAAGGGGGGTGTTATGCGCACCCGCAACCCGATTCTGAGCATCTGCCTTGTAGAGAGGAGATGGTGGCATATGGCCTTTGCCGCCTTTTTCGCAAGCGGCATTCGCTTCCGAGCCACTGCTGCCCCATGACAGAGGTGGATCAAGCCAAAGGGTCGTCTTCTTCGCGGACCTTCATGTACCATACGACTGCCGATGTCACCATCATGGCTGCAGGCGAGGCGAATCGAGGTGCACCCGTCAGTACCGGGGTAGGTAGGTACATACAGGTCGCACATGCGCCTTACTTGGTAGAGCATGTTCATTGCGCCAGGCCGAGCGGATGCGTTGCCACCATGCGGTCGGTTACTTTGGTCAAGTCGCAGGGTCGCTCGTGAGGGCCACGACCTCAGATATTGCCCGATAATATAAGGCAATCTACTCTCCGCCCAACACTTCCGGCGATATACAACCCTGAGGCGTCAGGGGGTGCTTAAACGGCGTTTTGTTGCTGCAAAAACCAAAATCATCAGTCCAAAGCCATCATCACCTTCACCGACAGACGAGGAGTCCGTCACAATTGGGGTGTTTGCCATCATGGTCAGGCGCGCTCTTGTGGGGAGCCCTTGGCCGTTTCCCTGGTTGGAAAGCACCTCAGACGCGGCGAGGGTACAGCAGCTACAACCACCAACACCACCACCACCACCACCCACACAGTTCAAGCACGTGGCTCTTCGTATGCATGCTTCTCCGCTCCCCCGGGCACATAACTACGGGGTTTGGGGGGCATCCACATCTACCAACCAACACCAGTGGCAACTCATTTCGGCGGCGCCATCGCGGGCCTGTCGCCAACGACGGGTAGCCGATCCCTCCCCGTTCGAGATAGATGACGCCGCGAGGGCTGAACCATGGTGTGGTTCCGGCGGAGATGAGAGGTTGCATCGTGGCGCCTGGCTGTTGACCTGGTTTTCCATCACACCGCACAGAGAGTCTGCCCGCCGCATCCAGTCTTTCGCACGCGACACCCATCTGTCGTGTAGGAGCGCTGCTTGGAAGCCTCCGCAAAACGACCGTTGTGCGATTGCCCCAAAATCTGCAGACAGAACGAAGAGATCAAAGGATGTACTAACGTTAGTGTCGAGCTAGAAGCTCTTGGGCTCCCCAAGCAGTAGTACACTAAGCTGGAGGTCAAAGGCCATGGTGCCGGCCAATAATGCCGGTGTCTTGGCATGGGGTTCGTTTCGCGGAGGTGACGGTGGAAAAGCGGTCCCCGTCCCGGAGAATATTGCGGGGAGCGTTGCGAAGTAATCTATCTACCCCGGTATTGATAGACAGAGGTTATGTCTCGCAGACCAACACGCCCCGTGCTCAGACTTCGACCCCAAGACCCCCCCCAGCCGCCTCATTCTCCGAAGCGTCAGGCAAGCAATTTGAACTGCCATAATGCCCCATGCTCGTAGGAGGAATAGCGGCAGGTTCTTGTTCAGCGCGAGAGCCGAAGGACCACTCTTGATAGCCTCCTTCCGCACGAGCTTCGAGTCGGCGTACATTAGTTACCTGCATGGAGAGGCTGCTGGTCGGCAACTGCCGTTGGAAAGGTTGACGACGACAAGCCGAGTCAACTTTGAGCCAATCGCTCGTCTTCCTGAAAAGCCACATCACTTCCTTTCAAGGCAAGTTTGGAAAGAGTCCCATCTGACGGGACCCTGGTGCCGAACAATGATCGAAACCTTCTGGAAGGCGGCAGAACGCGTATCCCTGTCCATGTATGTACATAACACGACATAACTTCAGACTTGTACAGCACTGCATATATGTCCATACATACGCAGTATGTAATCCGTACATACATACCTCCGTACATACACACTTACATACAGGCACGCTCGCCTCACACGGCTCGGCACAGAAGTAACTAGATGGTGCGTGCGGATGAGGCTGAACGGTGCGAGGCGCACGCACATTTTTGTAGTTGACTTTGAAAGCAGGCTGGGATGGTGCCCCGAAGAGCTTTGCGTGCGCTCTTCAAGTTCAGCGTCGCTGACCCGACCAAGCTTCGGGTTGCTGTCTGCCTTCAAGCAGCTGAGGCGCCTTCGTTTGTTTGGACGAGTCGACGAGCCCACCTCCATCACCCGACGCGCCCCAGCAGACCGATTGCGAGTTCCATGTGGCACGGGGTTTCGGGGAACAACTCCAGCCATGGGTCTTCGGTCGCCACTCTCATTGGATGATGTGCAAGGTCGGCACATGGAACCGACAGGGGCGCCAGCGAATCAGAGGTGCAGCAGGCCCTCAACTGTGCGCGATCTTGCTTATATGTGGAGTTTCGGACCGTCGGCCGCTTGACTGACTGACCTGGTCCGGCCGAGATGCCGAGAAGATCTAGTGGCGCCGAAATCGCGTCCAGTGCGCACACACGTCGACTTTCAGTTCGACGGACGTACAGAGCAAGTGTGCCCTCCGAAGCATATGAAACATTGATAGTTGTTCGGCCTGAGCGAAGCGCAAGAACCGCAAGTTTCCGTAAGCAGCCAGCAGCACACCGAGCGGTGAGGAAATAGCCCCGGGCTCCGAGGAAAAACGAAGCTGGGGCCCCCAAGCTTACGGTGTGGGGAGCAGCAGTGGTCTTCAACTACGGATTACTGCTTTGCAGTCCTCCGTTAGTGTTGTGGTAGTCTCGGCTGGATCTGTACGAGGAGCGGCACTTGTGAAGGTGGATTCTCGCGCCGTCAATTCCGCCGGCACCAGCCACTGACCAACAGGTGTGACAGGCGACTGCAGCGTCCAGGAACCTGGGGGCCGCCAATCACAGCCGCAGGCACGCAGAAGTTCAGGAAAACCTTGGAGTCGAAGAGCATACGGAAGCGGGGCGAGTTTATACTGTGGCTGACAGATGAAGATTGAAGCTGTTCAACGCTCGTGACAAAAAGTTGCGATTCCCGGCTTCGCCTTGCCCTAATCTGGCAGAGGTCACAAACAAAAACATGTTAACCAGAGCTGAATGAGTTTTGCTCGATCCTAACTTAGATGAAGTACCGACGTGAAGGAAATACGGACGAGCTGACATCGGAGGATACCGCACCGTTCGCAGATAGCATTGCAATGTGCGACAACCTAAGATGTAGCTACTTCTTGTATCGAGGCGCTGTGTGATTGGTTCAGGAGGCCAGAACTGTTTCGAGTCACGTCTGGCGTCAACTTCCTTGTTGAGAAAGGCGAAAACCCGCGTGTTCGTTCACCACTTCTTCGCCGCTTTTTTGGCCGATATCTGATAGTATTAAGGTCGGTTCGGCGATATTGACCTACCGTGGGAACCAAAGTTGGATTCAGGCCCAGCACGGGTCGAGAAACATTTTGCCCTAGCGGACTAGCAACTGGAAACGCACCGCAGCTGGGGTCGGCTTGTTCTGGAATGCCAGGAGTTCGGTGCCATTGCTATGGAGTGTCGCTTTGCCATTTTACAAATTTGCTGGTTCTCAATGCAATTAGAAATTGCGGGGCATCTCGCCACCTGTTCTCGTGACTCAACCACCTGTCGTGCCTGCCTTTTACAGGACTTTCCCTGAATAGCCTTCAGTCGAGATCAGTCCCGATTTCCATGTCGGACGATCTCACTTTCTTTGGCGCTGTTGCCTGGCGCGGGCGTGATCAGGAACACTGGCATAGTAGTCTCCATGTTTCGAGAGCATTGCTCCTTCCTAAGTTTGCAGAACTTAGGCTGGGAGGCCAAAACTTGAAGACCAATAACATTCACTGTGTGGAAGTGTGGATTCCACTAAAACGAAGTTGTGGTTTACTCCGTGCTTCGTACTAAGTTCTCTGTAAATTCTCGGTGCAACATCACGTACAACGGGACTGGCTTGGCGTAGCCCACTTCGTTCAGGCCGCTGCTGCCATATGCCGCTCTCGTCGACAAAGTCCGATGCTGAGCGCGGGCGAATCCCTTGAAAACTGGCCTCCACCGATCGACCTCGAACAAGCTCTCTTTGGGATCTCGACTAACACACGGCCCCCAGGTGCTTTCGGCAATGCCTCCGACAAACATGGAAACTTCGCTTCGTGCTTCCGTCCCCAGACGCATAACAGCAGGCACATATAATCCGTACACTACACACACCACCATTGCAACGAAATAACAGGCGTCTTATAGCGCGGCGGATCGGGATGGTCACGACCATCTGCGTTTGAGGGTTCCATCTGCCCAGAAACAGTCCACTGCTTGGTTAACGCACGGCAAGCATAGGCGACCAGGGGGCTCTACCCCCAGACGCACACTGGGTGCCGGCTGGAGCAGCAGGGCCCATCGTCTCGACTGCCTCGAGCAATCAGCAGTCATACCGAATATGGAGTGATTAAGCAACCGAAAAGATGGCCCAGCTGATCCGGTTTGGCTCCGACCCCAACTTTTCTCCCAGCGGTGACGGGTACCCCGCCCAGCACCCATGGCTGCGACTCCATGGGGAGATGATGGGGAAGCCTCGGGGCCCCTCTTCTCGCTACTCGCAACTCCACCGGCCGACAGGGATAGCACAGTCCACAACCGCCGGCAACGAACAAGCCCTGGCTTCGCTGCGGCTCCTGGCGCGTTCATCGTTCCGCATCAACCTGTCACACCATCTACCACCCACTGCGCCTATACACTCAAATGAAGGATCCGGATAGATGTGTTGTATACGTCTGTATGGACTATGTACACACGTACACATGACGGAGGCAGGGTGCGCAGGAAGCAATGGAGCGCCGGTCAAAAGTGATCCTAAACCAGTCTGAAAAGGGAGCGTCAGACGCATGGCCTCGCGCCCAGTTTGTGCTAGAGGAAAAACAAAACCCTCTTGAATGTCTGGCTGCTGATTAACAAGTGCCGCGGTATTAGTGGGCACGTTCAGGACAGCGTACAAGTAGTGGTGCGCTTTGATGTCCCCCATGCTGTGCCGATGCGCTGGAGGACAAGGGGCTTTGGCAATCCATGCTACTCCACGACTCCGTACTTGGTAGTGTATTGTACCAAATCCGTACACACACTACAAGACGAGGATGGTGGAGTTCCATTGCACTTTCTCCACCATGACCGCTGTCTGGACCCCTGCCAGAGTGGCAACCCTTGTTCAACAGTTCTTCGCAGCGTGCCGGCGGGACAAGCAGAGGCCCATATATCCTCAGCAGGCCCTGACGAGGCGGACTCTCCAGAGCCCGCTGTTGCTAACTCTTTCAGCTAGCACTACCCGCCCCGCGCTCTCACACGGTACTTCTCTGCTCTCCATAGACGCCCCTTCCCGCCGGCTTATATTGCCCTCGCAATATATCCTTGATACTCGATATTGTGCTGGACCAGGAGCCGTCGCCTCCTTGCCACCAATCGCGTCTAGTTACATCCACGAGCATTATCGCGCGTCTTCTGTTGTGGATGTGCGCCAAGCCGACCTCCAGACTCGCCAGAAAGTACTTTGAGAGGCAGGAATAGCGCGCATATTTACCGATTCGCTCACTTGTTCGAATCGGGCATCCCTTGGTCCTTTTGGCGCCCCGGGCCCCTCTTAAGCACTATACGGCACATCGCCCTGAGGCTCAGACCAGGAGAGCAGCGCTTCATCGATAGACGGACAACCGGGAAGCATCTGGTGTGTGCAGCGAAGGCCTTCATCTGAATTTCAGGGTTCAAGGGGCTCGGAAAGGACTTACAAGAAACGGCCGACCCAACGGTCTCTGGCAACGAGGACTGGCCAAGCGCTCTCTTGCCATCCGACCCCGTATCCCGTACGTTGATGGTTCCCTCTTCCCTGCCCTCCACGTTCTCCTTCTCCCGCGCCCCCCCTTGCCGGCCGGTCCGCTGTCCCTCGTCCATCCAGACACCCCTCCCCCCTTCCCCCTCCTTCACCCCCCTTCACCCCCCTTCCCCTTCCCTTAACCCCGACATGCGCTGCTGGTGCTTCATCCTCCGTGCAGTGAGTTGACTGTGGCACCCGTTCGCCCACATCCGCGCAGATCAGCTTCCAGCGCTTTGGTGTCTGTCAATGCTATTCTCGCATCTCCCTAAATCTAATGCCTGCTACTGACCTTACCCCAGGGGGAAGCTCACTCAACTCCGTCTGACTGCCGTTCCTCCAATCAGGACCCGGCAGCTTAGCACCGGCGGAGCTTGAATATAGATACCTCCCGCTCCCCATCGCCGCTGTCGACGGGTTCCCACCTGTGGTGTCTGTTCTCCTGTTCAGACGCACCCTCGCTTCAACCAACTGCCCGCACTCGCTCGAAGCCGGCCGTCTTCATATGTTCTAAGTTAGGGTCTTGACGACCCCATCTCCATCTAATCTTAACCACAACATAACCTCATTCAAAATCATATCTCCATCTCCGGTCCAAGATGTTGTCTAACCCGCTTCACCGGTTTTCACCTTATCACATCCCCTCAACTACGCTGCTGTCGAACGGCCATGTTCCGGGCGGCCACCTTCACGCGGCCGGACTTGACTCGCTCGCCCCTGGCTCTCACTACGCTCTCCAGCAACTCCAGCAGCATGTCGGCGTCCACACCCCCCACCTCGCTCGGACTGGCCCTCAACCGAAGCATAGGCAACATCCTTATGGGCCTGCCGCCAGATCTTCGGGGGCAGCTGGACCGATTCGGAGGAGGATCAGCAGGGCCTGCGATCAGTGCAACCAGCTAAGGACCAAATGCGACGGCCAACATCCATGCGCTCATTGCATTGGTGAGATCACTTCGCGAATGTCCCAGGGTGCAATGACCTTTTCTAACCTTTGGTAGAGTTCCAACTGGGCTGCGAGTACATCCGAGAGCGCAAGAAGCGTGGCAAGGCATCCAGGAAAGACCTTGCACAGCAAGCCGCCGCCCAAGCCGCTGCCCAAGCAGCTCAGAACGGCCAGAAGACCGAGAATTCAACGACGGAGAATACAAAGCCCGCGGAGAACCGGAACGATACACCGAGCAACACCAAGCCTGTCTTGACGGTTAACACCGACCAGCCACCAGCGTTGGACAAGAACGTGACCGATGTACCAGAGGATCCTAATCTGAGGGAGCAGAGGACAGGGAGCATCGAGGCCTTGGGCGACATGAGCGCCCATCCGGCACCCATGTCGGCTCACCCCGGGGCGATTGAGCGAGAACACCTCGACAACCCGACAGCACTGGACCTTAACGGATATGGTTCCGTTCACTCAGCGTATGACCGCCAAATGGGCGCACACATGATGAACGGCCCACCTCATGCGCCCTACGGCCCAAACCAGGGCAACATGTCCAGTTACCCAGAGCTCCCATATGCTCTGCAAACGCAGAGCCCGACGGGTTATCCCGCAAATGCCGCGAATGGGTTCCGCCTCGCCAACAGCCCTCTCGGCCCCTATTCGATGGGTGGAGAGGCCCCATCGCCGGGCGGATGGATGAACATGTCATCGCCGCCCCCCCAGTTTGCTTCGCATATGCCGCAGAACGGGTATAACCGTTCGCAGCTCCGGTACCCAGTCCTGGAGCCCCTTGTTCCCCATCTGGGCAACATCATCCCTCTGTCGCTCGCGTGCGACCTCATCGACCTCTACTTCGCGAGCTCATCCTCGGCCCAGATGCACCCAATGTCGCCTTATGTCCTCGGATTCGTCTTCCGGAAGCGGTCGTTCCTCCACCCGACCAAGCCGCGACAGTGCCAGCCGGCTCTCCTGGCCAGCATGCTATGGGTTGCTGCACAGACAAGCGACGCTCCTTTCCTGACGAGTGTCCCTTCGGCCCGTGGCAAGATTTGCCAGAAGCTCCTGGAGTTGACGGTCAGCCTTCTCAAGCCGCTCATCCACACGCCCTCGGAGGAGGCATCGCCTGTCTCGAGCCCCATCGTGGATGGCGTTGCCCTCGGCGGCCTTGGCGTCGCACTGCCCGGGTCCATCAGCATGGATGCCCTCACCAGCGAGTCGGGCGCTTTCGGCGCGGCCGGTTCTCTGGACGACGTGGTCACCTACATCCACCTTGCGACGGTCGTGTCGGCGAGCGAGTACAAGGGAGCCAGTCTGCGTTGGTGGAATGCCGCGTGGTCGCTTGCTCGCGAGCTCAAGCTCGGGCGCGAGTTGCCTCAGAACGCGCCGGCGAGTCGCCAGGGTGGAGCCGCCGAAATGGAAGGCGAGGGCAATGGTGCCGAGATGACCATTCCCGGCGTGATCACGGAAGAGGAACGCGAGGAGAGGCGGCGGATCTGGTGGCTCGTCTACATTGTCGACCGCCATCTCGCCCTCTGCTACAACCGCCCGCTCTTCCTGCTCGACATCGAGTGCGAACACCTCTACCAGCCCATGGATGATACCGATTACCAGAACGGTAACTTCCGTGCCTACACAACCGACCCGAACGTTCTCGGTTCGGATACCGAGGGAAAACGCACCCGGGTCAAGGGCCCCTCGTTCGTGTGCAGCGGCCACAGCATCTTTGGCTACTTCCTCCCACTAATGACCATCCTCGGCGAAATCGTAGATCTTACGCACGCCAAAAACCACCCTCGCTTCGGCGTCGGGTTCCGTTCGTCTCGCGAGTGGGATGACCAAACGGCCGAGATCACCCGCCACCTTGACATGTACGAGCAGAGCCTGAAGGAGTTTGAGAAGCGACACCTCAGCATCAACGCGCAAGCCCAGGCAGCAGACGAGAAGGCGGCCGAGGCGGCCGGCGTCCCTACGGCTAATGCTAACGACCTCCCGGGCACCCCTTCGGGTCACAGCGTGCACAGCGTGCACACCACGTCGAGCCGCATGACGGAGAGCGACATCCAGACCCGCATCGTCGTGGCCTACGGCACTCATGTCATGCACGTGCTTCACATCCTCCTCACCGGCAAGTGGGATCCCATCAACCTCCTCGACGACAACGACCTCTGGATCAGCAGCCAGGGGTTCATCACGGCGACCGGCCACGCGGTCAGCGCAGCCGAGGCCATCAGCAACATTCTCGAGTACGACCCCGGGCTCGAGTTCATGCCCTTCTTCTTCGGCATCTACCTCCTCCAGGGCTCGTTCCTGCTGCTGCTCATTGCCGACAAGCTGCAGCTCGAGGCGTCGCCGAGCGTGGTGAAGGCCTGCGAGACCATCATCCGCGCGCATGAGGCGTGTGTGGTGACGCTCAATACCGAGTATCAGGTATGTACATGTTAACCCAATCAAATCAAAATCACTCTGGTGGTGGTGGCCTCGAGGAAACATAAACAGATGCTAACTCGCTATTTTTTTCACCCAAACAGCGCAACTTTAGCCGAGTCATGCGCAGTGCTCTCGCTCAGGTACGGGGCCGCGTGCCCGAGGACCTTGGCGAGCAGCACCAGCGTAGGAGGGAACTCCTCGCGCTATACAGGTGGACGGGCGATGGTACCGGTCTGGCGCTGTAGAAAAAGGGCCTGACCGGTTATTTCCACTTGTTACTCCTCGTGTGTAACCGTGGGTTTGGCTGTGTCTTTTTCAGCCCCGCCCGGATTTCCCGCATCTCTCTATTCTGTTCTCTACAGCCACACACAACGGGTTCGTCGGTTGGCATTTCAATTGTTTTTCCCCCCCTTATAACCGGCGATGCTTCTTCTCGGCTGGCGTTTGATGGCTTGATGGCTTTTCATTTGGGCTTTGGGAAGGTGTTTTCAGGGTTGTTCCCAAAAAAAAATAACCGAAAAGGCAAAGGGGGTTCACTGGGGGGTCTTTGGAAGGTTGGCGGATATCGGCCGATGAGAGATTCCCTTACAGGACGGACAAGGTGGGATGGTTTGGAGGAGGTAGAACATGAGCAGATGGGGACGATTTTTGATGGCTCCTTCAACGACGACGGAACGGACCCCGACATGACTCACTCTATGGATGAGGGAGATTGTGTGGCGGTGCTGGGTCTTGAGCGATATATTTGACGGTTTCTGTTTTAGACGCCGTTTGGCATTGAGGTTTTTTTTTTTTTTTTGTTGGGTTGCTGTGATTTTCTCTTTGGATACCTCAGTTCTTCTGGCTTTTGGAAGGGGCCCTGGAAGTTCTTTTGTTTCTTCTGTCGACTGTTGGCTAGGGGGGACACTCTGGGAACCTGTACTGCGAACAATACTGTGTAGATATCATGTTTTTGTATACGGATTAGGTAGTGATGATACACCGTATGACTTACATGACCCCGGACTGAGCCTGCTCGTCTTATTTTCTTACATAGCCTGCCAGATGTGTTAGCCGGGCTCGCCGCCGGTCTAGTCAACGTTTTCTCTCGCACGGCAGTCAATTCTCGCCGCCCGGGCCGCATTCAGCATTGGATTGGTTTTTAGCTCATCAGCTCCATGTCTGACACAACTCTACACCTCAGAAGCATCGAACCGGAGGAGCTTTCGATCGCATTTCACATGGCCGACCCAGCAATTCGTTCGTTGACAATAGCAACAACAGTGCATTCTTCCACAGGTAGATCCTCATGAACAGCTGGTGACAGATATCTGTTTGGTTTTCATGATCCCGGATGGTTTCTTGACGTTTACTCGTCGTGCCGCCGTCAACTCAACACTTCGCCGGCCGACCACGGGAAAGTGACGGGCGAACATATTCGAGTCCCTTGTGTGGGAAGAATCGTTCATGTTCTTACCAATGCTGACCCTGTCTGGGGACACATTGGTCCGGTAGTATCCTGCTCTGGGCGACCTTGAAACAAGCAGGCCAAGATATGGCCCATGACTCTATCGTGCGCATTCAACTCGGGGTCGCCACTGTGATTATGTCCGCCGGTTCTTAAAGGGAGCTTCTCAAAGTCGTGGCGGATGAGCTATTCGTCCAACAAGAAGATATGGGAGGCCACCAACAAGGACATGCTCCTCAAAGCATATCGAGCATCAAGCAGCAATCAGGGGCGCCGACTTTGTCCTCGGCGTCGGGCTCAGGAGCCGCCCTCGTGACTGCCAACGATCCATTCGAGAACAAAGAACCCCCGCAAAGCCAGGGCTGGGCATTTGCGTGGAGGGATGCGAGGCATCGCCACCGACGAGACGGCCGTCTCCATCAAGAGTTGGACCAATGAGGGTGTATGGCCCGTCGAATAGCGAGCAAGACACGCCGTTGCGTCGAACCCGAGATGTCTGGATCGGCGACGGCGATGAAGATGCGAAAAAACTGGTTAGGCGACGCGGGCGTGCGCGGAGGAGACTGGCCTAGTAGATAGAGGCAAAAGGCCTGGCGGGAATGAGGTGGTGACGTCGACCGATATTCTGGACGGTTCCCCTGAAGCAGGTCGGGGGCTTAGGGCGGTAAGTCGTCGTATATAGCGAAGTCAGAGAGAGTGTGGCCGTTGTTTGTCCGAGGAGGCGGCGGCCAGCCACCAACCAAGTCTCCAGCCACACTCTCCTCAACCGCTCATCCATTGGTCACCTCAGAGAGATTATCCTCTTCCCCCCCCCCCCCCCCCCCCCTCTTTCTCTCTCAAACCCCCCTAGCCTCCAGATCCGCCATCTTCTCGTCCATCCTCCTCGCCGCCTCCTCTTCCGCATCATCCGCCTCGGCGGCGCCACCACCCCGGGGGGCGCGCACTACCACGACCTCGATCCCCCTCCTCCTCAGCTCGTCCTCGACATCGCGGCGGGTGACCATGCCCCTCTCTGCGCCGCGCATGATGCGGGCGAGATCGGCGCGCATCTTGCGGCCCCAGCCGTCGAGGCTGCGCATGCCGACGACGAGGAAGCCGAGCTCCTCGCGGTCGACGTCGAAGACCTCCCACCACTCGCACTCGGGCATCTTGGCGCCGACGTCGCGGGCGGCGTTGTAGACGGCCGCGACGGCCAGCGCGTTGGGCTGGCTGGTCAGGTACAGCATCTGGGGCGAGAGCAGGGCGGCGTTGAGGTAGGCGACCGCCCGGCTGCCGATGCGCTCCCGCGGGGCCACGGCCAGGAAGTCGAGCGCCTGCAGGTACGTGACGGCCAGCGGGTGGGGCAGGGCGACGTGGGTGTCGAAGGCGAGGGCGTAGAGCGCGCGGGCCTCGAGCGCGAGGACGCGGGCGTGGAAGGCGTGGTAGGCGGACTCGGACAGGTAGTAGCTGGCCGGCTCGTTGGCCGGGGGCGGGGCGGTCGGCGGCTGGAAGAGCGAGCTGGACGGGGAGAGGAGGTAGGCGTAGACGTTGGCCAGGTCGCGCGGGGACCGTGGGTGGGCCGAGAGCTTGGCGGTCAGGTAGACTGTTGCGGCCGAGACGTCCTGTTTAGATAGTGGGCGTTGGGGAGGGGAGACACGCCCCGGCCCATTCTATCAGTCGTCCTAGTCCCGGTAGGTGGGTTGCGTGAGGATAAAGCGAAGAAAGGGCGAAAAAGAGCGTACGCTGAACTCATGAGACATCATGGGCTCGACGAGCCAGTATCGCGCAAGAAGCACGTTGGCCTGCGCCGTGACGGACTGGGGGAGCTGGAGGAGGATACCGGCGGCCTGGGTCAGGCATTGTGTCGCGAAGAAGATGGCGTCTTGCAGCTCAATTGGGAGGGCCTCGAAGGAGCGGCGCTGAAATAGCTGGTCTGGCGTTGCCAGCGGATTGGTCATGTGCGACATGGTCGCTCGTCGCTGGCGGGGGAATTGGAGGAAAAAGGTGCTGGTGCTGTGCCAATTGCGTACCGCGAGTAGATGTAGTGTTGTATTGTGCGGATTAATTACCCAGTAGTGTAGTGTACGTACTGTAGGTCTCTGGGAAAGAGACCCCAGCTGCCTTTCCACTATAGTAAGTGCACTGTACGGAACGGTCTAGCGCGGCTCTGTCACAAGCAGCAACAACTCCGCCCACGAGACCAACGGCCCACATTTCTCAACTTCGCGCGATCTTGGGCAATAATTATTAAAACTTCACACATGTAGGTATTTTTGTACAGTCAACTTGGCTTCATGACGCTCCTTCCCAAGGATGCACAAACACGACGCGACATTAGAATTCTTTCTCAGCATGTCTGTCTACCAAAAACAATGGATCCCTCCCTGCACATCAGGAACACCTTGTGATACCACCGAAAATACAATTTCTCCAAAAGAGAAACCTCAACAACCTACTTAAACATTAACCCTCTCCTTTGAGAGACGTGCTCCGTCCCGTTGCCAGAGTATAATAATACACTGGGCTCCGGCCTGTCAATGAAGATGATTCCGCCTTTACTGTTCTGGCTCCGCCTTGACTGCAACGTCGGGGTCTTGAGACAGCGCATCCGGCTCGTCCTTCGCGCCAGCGCCGCCATCATCGACATCGCCAACATCCTCCTCATGCGCATCGCCGAAAAGAGGAGCAAAGAAGCGATCGGTCTTGGCCAACACGGGCACCATCTCCGCACGCAGCATCAGCTCTGCGCGAGATGGGCCCAGGCCCATGGAAGAGACATCAACGCCGATAAGGACAGCCAGGTAATCGCGCGCCAGCCGCGCGCGCAGCTCGTCCATCTCGGTCTTCAGACTCTCTCCGATGCGTTCACATAGCTCGAAAAGCCGCCGCTGTACGTGGTTCGTGGCATTCCGGAACATGACGCCGCGCCGTTGTTCGACGTGGTTGAGCATCAGGTCCTTCATGCGCATGTAGGAGCCGGGACCTGTTGTTGTTCCGTTCAGTATCAACCGTCCAGGATGGATCTCAGATAGGATAAGGTTGTTTGGAAGGCGCGGGGGGGGGGGGCGAGAGGGCGTCATGAGCATACCTCGCTCGTCTGTACAGCCTTGGCATGCAGGCATCATCTCCTCTTGAATGACGGGAGTGAATCCTCGGTTGGCTTCCCGCTGCAGTTCCTGTGCGAGGGTCAAGATGGCAGTTCGCACGTCGCCAATGTGCCGCAAATGTGCTTGAAGTTGTTGCGTCAGCATGTTCAGGCCGGTATACTGGGTTCCGCGCTCCCTCGCCCGCTCTGTCGCCTCGAGGTGGAACTTGTCCAAGTACTCCCGGATGGCGCGGACAAAGTTGTCCAGAGCCCATGGAAGACGTCGCTGGAAGGCACGTTCCCAGCCATTCGCGAGGTTTCTTGATATGGGGTCGAAGAGCTCCTCATTGAAGTCATGAAAGCCGGAAGCCCCGGCGAAGACACCGTTCCTCCTGCATGTTGCTTTGTAGGTCGCCCAAAATAACCCGACCGGTCTCGGGGCTCCCCATTGTGATGCGGTAGGCAGCGCCGCATCGACCGCCGCCGGTATGTACCTGTCAAAGTTCTCATAAATGTTTTCCGTCAAAAGCTCGTGTATGGAAGCCATGCATTCCTGCAACATTGTGTCGAGGTCCTAGTCGGAGTTAGTCCGATCGATGAGTTGGTGCTGACGCAGCAGGGTCGCTAACCTGCTCCATCTTGCGAAGCTGCTTTCTCAGGCGCGTCTCCTCCTTCCCCTTCTCCGTGTCCGTAAGGCTTGAGCCGGTTCCATCATCCGATGCCCACATGGTCATCGAGTTGAGGAGTTGCATTAGGCTATCGAGGAAGCGGCGGGCAGCAGCGGTCCGGCCCGCCTCGGTGAGCTTCTTAGCATGCGCCTGAAGCTGGGGAATCTCGGTATCCTCAGGCGACTGGAAGCCGCTCCCGTTGAAGTCGTCCTTCTGAAGCCGGCCACTCAGCTTTTGATACGCCCGGCTGCTGACACAGAAGACGGGAAGCGACGCGGCGACGGCGTCGTAGTCCCGAAGATCGACATCGGGATCGAAGTTGGCCTCATCCTCCTCCGCCGCGTTTTCCTGGTCGAGCCTACGTAGGGGTTAGAGCAACTCTCCTCCGCCGCTCGAGCGAGTTGGCTGCGTTGGTACTTACTCTTTGATGCCCATTGCAAAATCCTGCTTAATGGCCTTTCTGGAGTACTCGTTCCTGCCCTGGATGCAAACAGCCTTCACTTCGGCAAGGATCACCTCTTTCTCGGCAGTCAACTGTTTGATCCGCTCACGGAAGGCCTTGATTTTTTCTTCAATCTCCTTCTTCTTGGCTCGGACTTCCTTCTTCTCATTCTTCAGAGATGCAAGCTTGGCGTCAACCTGCTCAGATGTGAGAGGCTCCCTCTCCTCGTTCCGTGCCTCTTGATTTTCCTTGTCACTCGAGTCTGAGCCGTCTGTATCCGAGAAATCGCTGTCGATATCACTCGAGCAGCAGTTCTTGCGACTGCCCTTCGGTCCGGACTGCCTCTTGCGCTTCTTGCTCGGCGAATTGGGCGGATAGACAGTGGCACCATTAGCCAGCTTGCTGCCCAAAGCCTCCCACTTGTCCCACGTCTGCTCGATCTTGTCAATCAGGTCGTTGCAGGCATCTCGCTCATCTCTGAGATCATTCATGTCGGACTTGAGCTTCCTGATGTCGTCCGAGAGCTCTTGGATCCTAGACCAGGACTCGGAGATCTCTTCCTCAATACCCAAACTCTCTGCCGCCTCGGTGACGGAGATATCGTCCGTCTTGGAGCAGATGAAGGTCACGGCCGAATACGTGCCATCATACTTTAACTGGCGCCTTTGTCTCGGTTAGCGACTCCAGCCAATTGTAGTCGACGACAGCGAAGAATGTACGATCAACATACCTAAAAGAGTCGCCAAGCAACGATTTGGCTGTTTTGTCGTCCACCGCCCGGGTGATGGGGGCAACGATCCACAGGCCAGTGCAGGCCTTCATGTAGTTGGCAGCTACGGCGGCACGCGCTGCGTTCGAGTCCTGGACACCAGGAAGATCGACCAGGCAAGCGCCAGTGGAGAGGGCAGCGGCCTTGGTGTAGATGCGGACAACCTTGATGAGGGGCCAGTACTCCATGCGCTTCTCAGTGTTCTTTTCCTTGCTGTCGACATAGTCCTGCAGTTGACGGTATAAACTGGCAGACGTCGTCGCTCGAAGTTTCTTGACAGTGCCCAGGACCTGGCGGACGGCGGTTTGATTGACCAAAGATTCAGGAGTCGCTTGTGCGATCATCTCCTTGGTCATCCTGGGATAGACGGCTTTGATCTTGGCGTACGCGACGCCAGCATCACTATCCTGGTTACTGCACTCTCGAGACACCTCGCCATTGCCATCCAGAAGGTCGCTATAGAGGCCGCGGAGGTCCTTAAGCCAATCATCAGCGGTGATGAAGTCGACCTCGGCACGATACAGCTCGTCAGGGTCTTCTGAGTAGTTGTACGAAATCTCAGTTGGGGACGCCGTGCATGCCCTCATGCAGTTTGTCGGGAGTAGCCTGTTACAGGGAGTTAGGCACCAAATCTCGCGCAGGGGATGCAATGGGCTAGGAGAGTAAGGGGGGCACAGTTCTCAGATCTCCGATTTCAGGAAGGAAGAAGCAACCCTGAAAGGAGGGGCAAGTGGGATGAGCGCCATGAGATAGGAGGGTTAAGCCGAGGGGAAATAAAAATGTTGGTGAAGTATACCTCTCTTCGTCGAGGACAGCACTGATGACGGACGATTTCCCGGCTCCTGTATTGCCCACGACGCCAACAATAGTGCGTGTAGGCTTTGCAAGAGCCTCGAGATCGGCAATTGCTTTTAGCCATCCGGGGCCCGAGGTTTGTGCAGGCCCAGACGCTAGTGATTTCTTGAGGTTTTCGAGGACCCGCACACCGATACTGACACCCTTTTCAAGGATCTCCGGCGGGTTGTCGGGCGCAATGAGCCTCTGAAGATAGCTGATGGTGTCGACATGGTCGGCGCTGCCAGCGACGTTGTTGTCATCGACCGGCTCGGGTTTCACGGTTGTCATGATTTTGGAAAGGCCCTTCTTTGGCCGGACAACCGAAGTAACGGATTGAAACTGAGGGTAGATGGGTCCGCTTATTCCTTGTATGGATGCAATGAAACCATGAAGCCGTAGAGTCTGGCAGACGGGCGGCCGTGTCTCTCGCGTTCTGGGATGTGCATCAGAAAGACGCGGCACCCCTGCAAGTGGGGCAGCGAAGCACTTAATCGCGTCATATCCGACGCGTCAGCTCGTGACCACGGAAGATGCCCCACAAGTACCTCGGGGAGGTACCGTAGGTACCTCCATAGTTACCTTCCCTCACCTTGTATCTTCCCTACCTGAGGTTAGCACGGAAACTTGCTGCGTACAAGTACACTTGCTGCAATATCGCAAATGTAGTACAGGCGCAGTCCGTACAACGGCTAACATGATACGCGGACTTGCTGAGCCGGCAAAAAAAAATTCACTAGAAGAACCAAAAAAGTTTCTTTGGGCATTGGTGTAAACGCTACTTGAGAACAAAAATGAAATAGAAGAGTGCAAAGAGACAAGTTCTGAGGGGATAGTCAGTACCACTTCCACTACGTCGGCGTGGTTTTATGGAGGCAGACCAGCAGCTCATCAACACAATGGTTCATCTCGTAGATCTCAGCAGTAAATTCCAATCTGATCTAGATGTTGCCACAGCGCCGAAGGTCGACACCGTTCCTTTGTGGAAAAGACCACATCAAAAAGAACTCCTAGGACTCGTTGGGGTGTACTTGCCCGCCGGGGAAGCGGAACCCGTGTAATGAACGCCGTTTTGTGCAAAGTACGGAGTACTACTGCGTTGCGGGAAAGCGGGACCGTCAAGGTACTTTGAGGCACCAAAAATTTAACCCCTCTGCCCCGCTCAACAAGACGCACCAAAGAAAAGTTGCCTCGACAGACAACAAGGACTGGGAGTAAACAAGGTTCAGGGGTAGGAGACGATCGAATTCGTGCGGTGCACCGGACAATATCCGCGATCGAGATTCGGCGGTGTTAGGGATCAAGTGCCACATAATACCATCTCCGGTTGTCACTTCTCACTTCGTCGCTTCTCACTTCTCATTCAAATTACTCACAAGTCCACGGCGAAAGAAGGATCGAGCCAGAATGGACCAAGTTACCAAAAACACCGAGTCGCTCAATCTCGGAAGCTCACAACCCAATGAATCCGCTGGTTCAGCCCCCGAGCCGGGGCCGATGCTGCCAGAGCTGCCACCGGGCCGCACCCTGAACTCGGGCATGACACTCGAGGAAACGGTGGCGGATCTCAACAAGCATCCTCTCTTCATGACGGAGCTCGACGATGCCGAGGATAACGAGCATCTGGCGGCACTGCAAGCGCTGGCCTACGAAGGCACTCCCCTCGAGAACGCTGCCAACTTCAAGGAACAAGGGAACGAGTGTTTCCGCGAGAAGCGATGGGCGGACGCCAAGGAGTTCTACGGCAAGGGCATCCCCATCCTCGTGGCGGAGGAGCGGAGGAGGGCGAAGGGCGAGAAGAAGAGGGTCAAGAAGGCCGCCGAGAAGCCGGTGTCCATCAACCCGGACGCCAACAACTCCGCCTCGGGCCCGGGCCCGGACCTGCAAGAGGAGGAGCAGCAGGCGCCCCAGCCGAACGAAGACGAGTACGAGGAGGTCGATGATGACCCGGCCGAGGTCAAGTCGGAGCAGGCCCTGCTCGAGACGCTCTACGTCAACCGGGCGGCGTGCCACCTGGAGCTGCGCAACTACCGCTCCTGCACCCTGGACTGCGCCGCCGCCCTGCGCCTCAACCCGCGCAACATCAAGGCCTTCTACCGCTCGGCCCGCGCCCTGCTGGCTGTCGGCCGCGTCACCGAGGCCGACGACGCCTGCGCGCGGGGGCTGGAGGTTGAGCCGTCCAACAAGCCCCTCCTGGCCCTGGCCAAGGACATCGTCAAGGCCGCCGAGGCCGACGCCGCCCGCCGCAGGCGCGAGGAGGAGGAGCAGGCCCGGGAGCGACACCGGGAGGCGCTGCTGCGGGCCGCGCTTGAGGCGCGCAACATCCGGACCAGGAGTACCGGCAAGCCGCCCGACATGGAGGACGCCAGGGTCAAGCTGTCGCCCGACGAGCACGACCCGACCAGCTCGCTGGTCTTCCCGACCCTGCTACTGTACCCGTGCCACCTCGAGAGCGACTTCATCAAGGCGTTTAACGAGCGCGAGAGCCTCGAGCAGCACTTTGGCTACGTCTTCCCCTTGCCGTGGGACCGCGCCGGAGAATACAGCTCGGCAGGGGTGGAGTGCTACGCCGAGACGGTGAGTGGCGGGCTGGTCAAGGTGGGGAAGAAGGTGCCGCTCCTCAAGGTGTTGAGCGGCGGCAACGTCGAGGTCGTGGACAACCTACTCAAGATCTTTGTCGTGCCCAAGTCGAAAGCCGACGCGTGGGTGAAGGAGTTCAAGGAGAAGAAAGCGGCCGGGGCACCATGAGAGGGGCGCGGGGAAGGGGGGATGAAAATGATTATTGATACCCGGATACGGAAATGGTTTGAATACCGAAACTATGGGTGTCCAGTGAAGTCGTTTGCAGCATGGAAAGGGGAAAAAAAATTACAAGACTCTAGACGATTAGATCTGCAAGAAAAGATAACCGGTATGCTGGCTGCTCACCCCATGGGAGCTAGCATGATGACTCCGATCGAAAGCAAGACTATGGACCTATGAGAATTGCCCTCAGTGACGACAACAGCAAGGTGAGGTAGGCACCGCCCTCCTGACATACTTACTCTCTTGGTCCATCCTACGCCGCACAGCCCAACAATGCAAAGGCGAAAAATCACACCAGTCGGCCGGGAGGTCCCATCGACCTCTTCCCAACTTCTTTTCGTTTCCCATCCGCCTCCTTACCAATTCCAGAGAAGAAACAAGGCCCGAGAAAAGACAAGGTAAAACAAAACGGCATAGCACCGAGAGACACTGGGCAGCTCGAGGCTGACCAACCACAGCCCCACCCCTTACTCCGTCAAGTCAGAACCGGCTACCGTCCCTCCCGTCGTCCTCCTCAGCGCTCCAACGTCCGTCTTCTCTTCGATCTCGTCGTGGGCCCAGCAGAGGCGGGGCGAGGAGGATGGGGAGGTTCGATCACGAGCCCGTCCGCGACGACGGCCATGCCGATAGCGGACGGCGGCGGCATATAGCTCGATGCCGGCCGGACGGCACCGGGCGCAGCGCCAGCGCCAGCCTCGGTGTCGTCCTCCCCCGCCGCCGCCGCCACCACCACCACCGCATCCCCCAGAAGATGATGATGATGACGATGACGCGCCGTCCTCGGGCTGCGTGGCTCCGCTCCTGCGTCGGCATCTTCTTCTCTTCTCCGTTCTCCTTTTCCTCTTCCTCCTCCTGCTCCTGCTCCTGCTCCTCCTTCTTCTTCTTGTTCTTCGTCTCCCTCCTCAACGTCGCTCCCGCCCAGGCTGCTGCTGCCGCCGCCGCGGCGCCGCATCCGCATCAGCATCATGGCCGCATCGCGCTCGGACTCGCGGCGCGGAGGAGCACCGCGACCGCGACCGCGACCGCGACCGGCAGCAGCACGACTGCCATCGCCACCGTCGTCGTTGCTGTCGTTGTCGTTGTTGTCTTCCCGCTGCCGCCGTGGAGCGGTCCTGTTATTGTTGCCGGGCTTGCTCTGCGCGCTGGCGGCGGCGGCGGCGGAGTTTGTGGTGGTGGTGGTGGTGGCGCAGGTGTCGGTGCGAACAGCGGCGCGAGGCAGAGGCGGTGGTGTTGACGACGACGACGATGATGACGATGATGACGATGATGATGGCGACGACTTGGACTTTTTACTGGACGCGCTCGCCGGGGTCGGGGGCGGCGCCGCCGTCACTGACTCTGGACTACTACCGCTGCTGCTGCTGCTGCCGTTGCTGTTGCTGCTTCTTTTCCAGCTGCTGGCCGCGTGGCTCTCGCGGGCGTCGTAGGCGGCATCGTCGTCTATATTGTCGTCATTGTTGTCGTTGATGTTGCTGTCAACATTTCTGTTGTTGTCGACGCTTCTGTTGCCACAGGGCCCAGTGACGGTGGCATCTACCTTGCTGAAGCGGCGCTTGAGCCGGAGAGGGGGGAGGATTATGCCCCGTTCCGGGAGGGTGGCCGAGATGGGCGAGGTTCCGTGGTGAAGATGTTCGAAATGCCCATAGCGGGAGTGGTGGGACCGTGGTTTGTATGGATGCCATCTGTTTGTGCTGCTGCTGTTGTCGCCGCTGCTGCCGCCGTCGCCGCCGACCCCAACTACGCCCGGGACTGGAGAACGCGGAACTGCGGACAGCCATGGGTTGGCGGTCGCGGACACGTTGAGGCTCGGTAGTTCCTCGTGGAGGTTGGGGGTCTCGCGGCGGATGTGATGATGGCTTGCAGCGTAGGCCTGAGGAGGAGGATGGTTGACTGTGGTCCATGCCGGGGAATGCTGGGGCGTGGGCACCGCCGCCGGTCCCGTCGGCAATCTCGATGTTGGGATTCGCAACGGGGCGACGGAGGTTGCATATGGGCGAAGACCTTCGTGGTCTGATCCCCCCAGCCTGTAGTCAGCGTCTGCGTCTGTGTACGGGCTGATCGGCAGGCGCTGGTCATGGTCGGAATGGAGGTCGTGAGGGTTGGAGACGCGCACTGAGCGCTGGGCTAGCAGCGGACTGACGCTGCGAGATGGTCGGGGACTGGGAAGAGCTGCATTCGGTCGGAACAGCGCAGCGGCATCCTTTCTCGCTCGCTTCACGATGTCCGGGTCGATGACCATGCGGCCATATCCGGGTACTTTCTCCGGAATGCATTCCAAAGCGAACCGCGGGCCGAAGAGCGGGATAAGGGCACCAGAGATCTTGTGGCAGAATGTCGCGCAGACGGCTTTGGCACACGAGTACGGCATCCAGTAGCCTGGAAACCCAACGTTAGTACTAGTATGGGGCATATCTCGCAATACTTGGGGCCAAGCACGCACCCTGGGCCTTGATCGAGCCCCCGGTGATGCTGTATGTGATGTCTTTGAGCCCGGGGTTCAGATTGAGCATCTTGGCGGGCGTTGTCTGTTTGAGGTCAGAAGCAGCACACAGGGGTGGTTGGAGGACGAAACTGACTTTGCTGTAGCCACGGCACTTGAAGAAGGGAGTCATGCGGACGAGGCCGACGTTGTGGTCCCACATTACGGTGTAATCGGTGTCGTCCCCGGGAACTTTGAAGTTGTAATGGAAGACTGGTTCAATCAGCAGTGTTCATCGGCCCCCCCGAGAAGGGGCGGGGAGAAGGGGGGGAAAGTCCATACCTTCGAAGCCTTCTCTTCCCGTCTTGGAAAAGAAATCCTTTTTGCCGCTGTTGTAAGGTATCCGTTCGCCGGTCTCCTGAATCGAACCGAAAGGATGGACCCGGAACCTGCGCACTTCCCGGATCGAATGCTCATCCAAGACCTCAAAAGGCGGGAAGTTCACTACAGCCCTGGTTTTGCGTCGAGGAGGGCCATCGGCATTTTGCGTCATCCTGAGCACCTCTATCGATGGCGTGACTGGAGCTTGTTCATTTGACGGGGCTACAGTCTGGCGGGCCGGAAAGCACAGTGGACGAGAGGTCGGTAATGGAGCCCGTGGAGGCGTAGGCGGCGCCGGGTTAAGAAGTTCCGCGACGGATACCATGACGGTGAAGGGGTCGGGAGATGTCTCGCGTACTCGTTGCTGTGACTGCAGCTCGTCTGAAGAGAGATGAAGAGAGAGGAAGCAAGAGGAGAAGTCGGCGAGAAGGCAGGGGGCACAGGTTATGAAGTCAGACAGTGCTTGCGGGCTCCCCGGCGGGCTGAAGGCAGACAGACAACCAGGTTCCTCTTTGAGTTCGCAAACAACAAAGGTCCGCGCAACCACGACGAGTTGACGGCCACCTCAAGGGCGTGCAACTGCAACAAGGAGCACGGCCGGCCCTCTCTCTTCCTTGAGTGCCGGCATGCAACGACCTGCAGCCCCGGTGAAGCGTCTTCGTCCTGTCTAGTGATCTCGATGCAGATTCTTTGTCCGGGAACCCAGGGATTCGACCGCTAGGGGGCGGGTACAAGCGTTTGGTCTCTTCCACCGCTCTTTGGGTGCTCGAGTTTGGCAGCCAGAAAGTGACAAATGACGGCGGAAGGGGCGGTCAATATTCGGGTTTGATGACGGTAGCAGAGATGGTCTGATATCTGTGACGGTGGCGGTAGGCTAGCTCAATAGGGAGGAAGTGTGACTACGCTCTAGTGGTTGTGTACCCTCTCCTGGCGGCATTGCTTCAGGCGCCAGTGCTGCACGGCAACTCTAGGTGAACCCCTCCCCCCTTTTTCCCCAACAAGCCGTGCCCAGATATTGTATGACCACCCAGCAAATTAGATCTGGCAGACGGTCAAGGCGGAAACGGTAGTGAGCAGGCCGGTCGAGGGAACTGCACTCTCACTTGTTGGGGCTTGATTCTATCCCAGGGGCACAGGTGTGTCCAAGCTCCACGATGACCCTGTGGCCACAAAAACAGCAAATGAGTTTGACACAGCAAATACCATACCGTGACCCATCGGGCAGGGATGCACCTGTTTGAGGCACCTGACATAAAAGTAGACCGTCGGCCAGCTGCAGGAGGCGTTGTCCGGCTACTTGGTTGAATATTTCCAATGAGGAGGTGAAACAAAGAACGAAACCCCGCCCCCGTGTTGACATCCCAGGCGAAGATACCTGCTCGACTCGACACACGTGGCTGCTTCACTGCTGATGGGCAAGATCTTCTTGATGAGGGCGTAGGAGGAAGTGGACTAACTGAATTACCGCCCTGGTACGGATGTGTTGGTCTCGCAACTCGATGCGCTAATTGTCTTGGTCTTGCTGTTGCCGAAAGGAAGCGCTCCATGATACTGGTTCCGTACAGGAACAGAACAGATGCCGCAAGTGCCAATTTCGACGACCTCAAGTCATTCTCCTCGCCATGACCTCTTCCTTACGTAGAGACATCTAGGCTGCTTCGAGAAAAAGAAGAGAGTCAGACATTCTCCGCCGTGACTAGTGGTAGCAGGGGGCAGTTGTCATTGCACTGAGCCTTACTTGCCCCCACGAGCTCACACTTTGTGCGACGGCAGCATAACAAGAAACAGCCCGATGGAGCAGAGACGTGATCTGAAACCCGCAAACCCTTCTGAGAGCTTCTCTTTGTTTCTTTAACAACAACGGCGGTGACAACGCCATGTGTGGGTTGACAAGGTCGGCCGAACACGCGGCAAAAGGAGTGTATGCGATCCGTGTTGATGGCCCCAGAGTCGAGGAGATCGCACGAGGTTGAAAGAAAATGTGGCGCAGAGGCTGCCGACAGGTGAGATTCGGAGATGGCGCGGATGAACACCACTTGACCAGTCGTCGCTACACGCCCTGAGGGCCCCTGCCGGCGCAGAGGTTGGACACAGCAAGCCGTTGTGTTCCAGGCAACATGGATCCCTCGACTGGCTTCCCCTGAACCGCGCCCAAAGCCCACCGTTTCCAAGTGTGCGTGACTACTGCAGTCACCCGGCGTTCCTCACGGCAAGGCCGCCTAGCACCCCGACTCCCACGCACGGGAGACAGATGCACTCCCCCCCCCCTTCCCCCTCCCCCTTTTCCTCCCCAAACGGCATCACACGGGCTCAAAAGGCCAAATTGGTCCACGAGGCCAGAGAAATTTGGCGGACCCCGTTTGGCAGAAGGACCACCAGCAGCTGCACAAGCCGCCCACGTGCTGACCGTTCACCGATTTAAAATAAAAGGACTGTCACAGACTGATGGCCCGGCCAGATTTTGGTGCTTCCATCAACAACCTGGATTGTGGCAATATCGGTAGCTCAAGGGTTGTGCAGTTCACATCTCCATGTCCTTGCTGGCGTCTATCCGATAGGATCCCTGCTTGGCCGTCGATTGGGAGCCGAAACACAAAAGGATTGGTGCCGGAGTCGGGCGTCGAACTGCCTTCCCCGACCACCTCGAAATGAGGAGGTCCATCTGACCGCACGCCAGCGTGCCATCCGGGCACTGTAGAAGAAGACTAACCGTCGCGTCCAGGCATCCCAGCCTTGAGCTTCGGTCGCGGCATAGCGGCGCATGTCAAAAAGGCTCTAATGCTAAGCAGTGCAACGGCCAGAGATGTCGCGGCTCTAAATATGGGCCCGGGGAATTTCCTAGCGCGTGCTTCCCGAAAGGCAAGTAGCACGACACACTGGGCACAACATCCCCTCCGCCCCCTACGCACAGCATGCTCCTCACACTCTGAGAGCAGAATGCGCGGCGACGAAATGCCCTTACAGTTGAAGATTGCCCACTCGCCGCCCAGAAAGGTCGAATTGGGGTCGCTTCAAACAGGTGTACCCCAACTGGACGGGAGTTTACAGCCGATCCGGAAGGGAAGTGGAAGTAGCCGTGCTGCGCCGTCATTCATTAACCCTCGAGGTCTGATCCAGAATTCCAAGAAAAGCCAGTCAGGGCCAGCCATTGATGGTGGAAGAGAACCTGGAAGATGGTCAGCTCATGACCTGTTATTGAGGAGCAACCAAAGCGGGTGAACTTGGTAGAGGCGTGTCAAGTACAACTAGCCTACATTCATTCCTTCTCGCTACATTCGGTCAACCACAGACAGCAGCCACGGCCACGGCCGTGAAAGACTCGATCCGAATTTTGCCGTGATCGCTGCCATTGCTGTATCGCCCGCATCTCGCTGCCTAACCACACTGCCTCTTTCTCATCTCACTTGTGCGATCCTCCGCTGGTGTTGGAGATTAGAGACGCCGATTTCGCAGAAGAGCAAACAGTGCACCGGCCCAACCAGAAGGCGACCTTGGCGGACACAGAAATAGCGAGAAATCGTAACAAGTCACTAAGCTTGCCGGTGCGGGCGGGTATCGTGGGAACCGAAATTTCAGGTGTGTACAAAATCTCTGTCACTTGTCACTGCCCGCCTGTCAATTGGTTTGCTGCTTTCATGAGGGCTGTTGTTTCCTTGTCGAGTCGCCCGTTTGCTGTTAAGGAAAGTGGGGCGTCCTTATTGTCTCTTGATCCCTGCATGCACTGCCTTGATGCCTCAGGCACGGATCAGGCAGCAAGAGGTTGCAGGTCGCGTCAAAGTCGCGCGCAACGCTGTGGGGCTTCATCTCGACCACAGGTCGAATTCGGTCCTGTTTTGGAAATCCATACAACATTGTCTGTTTACATTTGGCACGCTTTTCCACAACAACAACAACTGCTGTGCACACCACCACCGCTCAGCTCTGCCCCTCGTTCACTTCGTGTGCTTGCGCCCTTCTTTTTGTTTGCGACGTCCCGGAGCCGACCGAGTCGCCGAGGCTAGCCCCTGGTGCTCTTTTTCTTTGTTCGTCGCTGCCACGAATTTTTTTGTTCTCTTTCACCTTCTGCATGCGCGTGCCTCTTTTGTTGTCCGCGCCTCGGCCCTTTGCTCATAATCTTGAAATAGCGCGTCGTTTGCTGTGCAACGCTGTCTTTCACCCCTCGCCATGGATTCAGACGTTGACTCCGTCTTTGGTGACTACCAAGACGATTCAGATGATTACACTCCAGAGGTGGTACGTAGGTTGCGCGTTGCCCCTCCCTTTCCAAGGTTCGACAAGTGTCGCTATCTCAGCAACGGTGTCTTGATGCAATCCCCGGCCCACCGACATCGTACGGCTAACAATCCTTTAGAAACCCAAGGCCAAGGCGGCACCGAAAAAGATGGCGACTACAAAACCTGGCAAGATGGTTCAGACAACACTCACAGGCGCCAAGGCGCCCGCAAAAAAGCGGCCAAAGCCCGACAGTGATGCCGAGGACGACATGCCAAAGAAGAAAAAGGCGCCCGCGAAGAAGGCGAACGCCAAGCCTCTCGCAGAGATCGAGAATGATAGCATGGCGATCGACAACAACGACGACGATGATGCGCCCGTCTCGAAACCGGCAGGCAAGCCTAAGTCGGCCACCGAGACATATCAGAAGCTTACTCAGCTCGAGCACATCATCAAGCGCCCAGACACATACATTGGCTCCGTCGAGCGCACCGACCAGAAGATGTGGGTGTTCAACAAGACCGAGAAGTTGATGGAAAACCGTACCATCAGCTACGTCCCCGGTCTCTACAAGATCTTTGACGAGATTCTTGTCAACGCCGCAGACAACAGCCAACGCGACTCGTCAATGACATACCTCAAGGTTACGATTGACCGCGAGTCGGGCGAGATCTCTGTGGAGAACAACGGCAAGGGCATTCCCGTGGAAATACACGAAAAGGAACAATGCTACATCCCCGAACTCATCTTTGGCCACCTCCTGACGGGTTCCAATTACGACGACAACGAGAAGAAGACAGTCGGTGGCCGTAACGGTTATGGTGCCAAACTCACCAACATCTTTAGCCAGAGGTTCACCATCGAGCTGCAGGATTCCACCAACGGCAAGCGGTACAAGCAGACGTGGACGGACAACATGGGCAATATGGAAAAGGCCAAGATCGTCTCGAACAAGTCGTCGGACTTCGTTAAGGTCACCTTCCTGCCTGACTACAAGAGGTTCGGCATGGAGAACGGGATCGATGATGACCTTGAGGCCCTGCTCTACCGCCGTGTCTACGACATGGCTGGCACTGTGTCCGGCGTCAAGGTGTGGCTGAACGGCGAGCACCTCAAGGTGTAACTTCAAGACGTATTGCGAGATGTATGCCAAGGCCATCGCCAACGAGCGTGGCGATGCCGCTGTCGACGGCGAGAAGCCGGCCGCGAAGGTCGAGTTTGATCAGCAGAGGTCCAACGGTCGGCTGTGGCAGGTTGGCTTTACCGTCTCGGACGGCTCGTTCCAGCAAGTATCGTTCGTCAACAACATCGCCACCACGTCCGGCGGAACGCACGTCAACTACATCGCCGACCAGATCTGCGAGGCGCTCGGCAAGGAGCTCAACAAGAAGAAGAAGGGCCACTCCCTCAAACCTTCACACTTCCGCAACCACATCTTCATCTTCATCAACTGCCTGATCGACAACCCGGCCTTCACCTCGCAGACGAAAGAGCAGCTCACGACCAAGGTTAGTGCCTTTGGTAGCAAGTGCCAGCTCAGCGACCAGTTCCTCAAGAAGGTCAAGGCTTCGGAAGCCATCGCGAACATCATGGAATTTGCAGACAGGAAGGCGGATAAAATGATGGCCAAGAGCGACGGCAACAAGCGCTCGCGCATCAGCAACGACAAGCTCATCGATGCCAACTGGGCCGGCACGAAGCGCGGTCATGAGTGCACCCTGATCTTGACCGAAGGTGATTCGGCCAGAGGTCTTGCTGTCGCTGGCCGTGCCGTCTTGGATCCTGACCGCATTGGCGTCTTCCCCCTGCGTGGTAAGATGCTCAATGTCCGCGATGCCTCGCTCGACCAGATCATGAAGAACAAGGAAATCGAGAACATCAAGAAAATTCTTGGGCTCAAGCACAAGCAAGACTACAAAGACACCCGTGGTCTCCGTTACGGCCATTTGATGATCATGGCCGATCAGGATCTCGACGGGAGCCACATCAAGGGCTTGCTCATCAACTTCCTGGAGGTGCAATTCCCCTCGTTGCTGCGCGTCGAGGATTTCTTCCAGGAGTTCATCACTCCGGTAGTCAAGGTTTGGCAAGGGAACAACCCGAAGAAGCCGCAGAATCTCAAGATGTTCTTCAACCTGCCCCAGTATGAGACCTGGAAGGAAGCACACAAAGCTGAGCTGCGTAGATGGAAGTACAAGTACTTGAAGGGTCTGGGTAGTTCCTCCAACGAGGATGCCCAGATCTACTTCAAGGACTTGGACCGCCATCTCAAAAAGTTCGACATCCTGAAGCCTGAGGAGTCGCAGTTGCTCGAGCTGGCTTTCTCCAAAAAAAAGGCTGACGCTCGTAAGGAGTGGCTGGGCAATTTCATCCCCGGGACTTACCTCGACTCGACCATGAGCCGGAAGACCATTGCCGACTTCGTCCAGAAAGAGCTCATTCTTTTCAGCATGGCTGACAACATGCGGTCTATCCCCTCCATGATCGACGGCTTGAAGCCTGGTCAGCGTAAGGTTGTCTATGCCGCCTTCAAGCGCAACCTCGTCAGCGACCAGAAGGTTGCCGAGTTTGCTGGTTACGTCTCGGAGGTGGCCGCCTACCATCATGGTGAGATGTCACTGCAGCAGACGATTATCGGTCTGGCACAGACCTACGTCGGTTCCAACAACGTCAACTGCTTGGAGCCTAGCGGTAACTTTGGTTCTCGTCTCTCTGGTGGCTCAGATGCCGCCAGCGCTCGTTACATCCACACCCGGCTGTCGCCCTTCGCCCGGCGTGTCTTCTCTAAGCTTGACGAGCCCAATCTGGAGAACCAGTACGACGACGGCAAGATGATTGAGCCCAAGGTCTACGTCCCCATCATCCCTATGGTTCTGGTCAACGGCGCCGACGGTATCGGTACCGGCTGGAGCACGCAGATTCCCAACTATCACCCACTTGACATTGTCGAGAACTTGAAACGGCGAATGGGCAGACTCGACCCTAACGATCCGGAGGAGAAGCCGTTCAAGCCAATGACTCCTTGGTGGCGTGGTTGGAAGGGTGTTGTCGAGCCGGATGGCCCGAACAGGTTCAAGTTCAACGGCGTCATCAAGCAGGACGAGCAGAATCCGAACGAGATTCACGTCACTGAGCTGCCCATTCGGATGTGGACGGATGACTTCAAGTCCAGACTCGAAGAGATCCTTCGCGCCGAGAAGACTCCCTCATTCATCAAGGACTACAGGGAGTTCAACGATCATCAGACTGTCCACTTCATCATCGAGATGGAGGACAAGCATCTGAAGGCAGCACTCGACGAAGGTTTGTTGGAGAAGTTCAAGCTTACCAAGACTGTTACCACTACCAACCTCGTCGCGTTCAACACCCGTGGCCAGATTCACAAGTACGAGAGTCCGGAGGAGATCATGGAGGAGTTCTACCAATACCGTTACAACATGTACACGGAGCGGAAGAAGCACTGGCTTGGCGTCTACCATGCCGACTACCGCAAACTCAAGAATCAATACCGCTTTGTTTCGGAAATCATTGAGAACAAGCTTGTCGTCAACAAGAAGAAGAAGGATGTGCTTGTTCAGGAGCTTCGCGATCGGAAGTACGAGGCTTTCCCCCCCAAGGAGGACAAGAAGGTCAAATCCACGGACGAGGAGCTCGGCAAAGACGATGCCGAAGACGAGGACGTCTCGAGCGATGCGCGGGACTACGACTATCTTCTCTCCGTACGTGCTTAAATCCCATCATTGTTGTTGCCGGTGCAGCTTGCTAATGAGTACAGATGCCCATCTGGTCGCTTACAAACGAACGTCTTGAGAAGCTCAAGAATCAGATCGCGGCCAAGAAGGCCGAGTATGATGAGCTCGAGGCCCTGAGCGAGAAGGATCTGTGGGTCAAGGACCTGGATGAGTTTGTCGAAGAGTGGCACACCCAGCTGAAGCTGGATGAGGAGATCACCACCGGTATCCGTAGGATGGGCCGCCGCACGTCACACAAGATTGGTGCTGGCAAGGGCCGTCGCCCAAAGGACGATGATGAGTACCAGCCGGAGAAGAAGACCAAGGCCCGGGCTCCCAAGGTTGAGAAAGTCGAGACCAAGAGTCACGAGAGGTTTACCGAGAAGTTTCAGGCGGCAACCAAACCTAAGCCCAAGAACGATCTCTCCGACGACGACTTTGCCCTTCTTGGCAAAAATGCTGTGGTGAAGCAGGAGTCCGAGCCCTCTGCTTCACGTCCAGACACCACGAGTGGCCGCAACAAGCGGGCAGCTGCGACTAAGGCAAAGTACGCCTTGAGCGACTCTGATGACGACGATTTCATGGATCTGGACCAGCCGGAGGTCAAGGACGAGTCAGAGGTATCCGAAGCGAAAGAAGTTGCCGAAAAGCCGGCCAAGCGGACAACAACAAAGCCAGGAGCACTCAACATGGATGACGAGTTCAATGAGTCTGCTTCTGACGCAACTGCGGAGAAGCCAACCAAGCGGACCGCAACGAAGGCCAAGCCATCGTACGTCGACGATGACTTCGGTGAGTCCGGCTCAGAGGAGGTTGTCGAAAAGCCAGCCAAGCGGGCTGCGACAAAGGCTAAGCCCACCTCCGTGGGTAGCGAGCCTGATCGGTCTACCTCGGAAGAGGTCGCCGAGAAGCCAGCCAAACGAGCAGCGGCCAGGAAGCGCTCGTATGTGGACGACGACTTTGGCTCTACAGAGGACGACGACGACAACGGTGACGACATGCTTGGCGATGTCGGTGCAATGGTTAAGGGCATAGGAGCCCCCGCTACCAACAATGGCAGACTTAGTCTGTTTTCCATGTCGCGGCCGGATGCAGCAGACGCGCCAATCCCCAAGTTAAAGGCGAAGCAGTCAAGGTCCATCCTCGACACGGACGACCACGACGACACCAACTACGAGGCTCTCGCCATGTCCTCGCCGCGGAAGCCCACAAAGACAGACGATCTTGACGATTTCTTATCCGACGACAACCTGCCGGGCGCAACCAAGCCTGCAGCCAAGATTGCCGCCGCCGCCTCCAAAGCCAAGGCACCCCTCAGCGTGGTGCCGGCCGCAGGGGCTAAAAAGCGCGGCCGCCCGGTCGGATCCAAGAACAAGCCCAAGGGCGACGACGCTTCTGCTCCCAAGACGACCAAATCAGTCGCCTCTAGGCCCAAGACCTTGACCACACTTTCCCCCGCTGCGAAAGCCTACGCCGCAAAGAAGGCCAAGAGCACCAAGAAAGCCGTCAGCGACGATGACGACGAGGACGAGCTGATGGAGGACCCGGCCCCGGCGAGCCCCAAGCCTGCGGCGAAGAGGCCGGGGCGCGCCGCCGCGGCCAAGGCAAAGGCTAACCCCATCTACCTGGACGACGACGACGACGATTCCTTCGTCAGCGCTGACGATGGTAGCGGCGGTGCCGGTGGTCGGGGACGAAGGGGCAAAGGCAAGAAGGACGATGATGATGCCTTTAACATGGACGAGGACAGCGACTGAACTTAGGTTGCTACCCGGGTCTCGTTTGGTTTTTGGTGAAGTAGTGTGGTTGATATTTGATGAGACATATCTTTTCTCTCTCTCCCTGTTTCTCTTGGGGGGGGGGGGGCAAAGTCGGATGACTTCCTCGGCGGCACTCTTCTCTTTCCTTAACTCTTGCAGTCTTGGTCGATGGGGGAAACAGCTTGGACTGGAGCGGCTAGAGGCGTTTTGGTAGTGAGGGTGGTCTTTTGGAAGGGCAGGGGGATGATCTCAATTTGTTTTGTTTGCTTAGCTAGTTTGTAGTTTGTTTAGTGTGTCCTAGTGTCCTAGTTCTTGTGTTCCCTGTTCCTGTGCATCTTTGCTCTCGCTTGGTCTCTTGGTTCCGATTTGCGCAGCCATGCAACCTCATTCAGATTATTTGGCCTCAAGAGGCTTCGCACTGCTTCGTAATTAAGTTAGCTTGCGAAAGTCGTGGTTCTGCAACTTGAACCTCTTCGCTTTTCCTTTCGTTCCGTTCTGCTGATGCAGGCGTGTGTGCCGTTTTATTCCCTTTGCGTTGGAACAGCTTGCGGCTGATGGCTTCAGCGCAACCTGTGAGAGATGCATTTAACCCCGTAGATCTCCGTCAACTATGTGGGAAGTATAGCGTCGGCCATCACATGCTGCACGACCCCAGTCGACAACGAGGAAGAAAACCCTGCTACGAGCGTGCAGCTTTCCTTCAGCAGAATATAGAGCGAGTTATGTCACAAGGCACAAAAGTGTACAAGACAGCGCGAATATAATTAGCTCCGAAAGACATCCCAAGACATCAAGGAAAAGTAAGCATCGCCTACCTAGACTAAGGTCACACATATCATATTCATATCCCTCTCCCTTCCAGAGCGCCACTTAAGGACGCACACATTACAATGCGCGAGCCGACGTTGAGGTTTTAAAGGGCACGAATACACCGATTTGACAGCACGATACTCCATCCATCCACCTGACTATCCGGCCAATGATAGAAACCCTGGAATACCCGTGTTGATTGATACCCGGCTCCCAAAAAGAAACATGCGCCTTCCGTCACCCCCTGTCCATTCTCCGCTTTCTTGGGTTGTGTTTTCCCAGCCCAAGGAACAAGGTTTGAAACGCCCCAGGTATTCTGACAGTCTCGCCGTGTTCCTCCGATCTGTTCCCTCACTAACCTTCCCTTGCAAGCAATCGCCCTCGTGTCTTGTCTCGTCAGACTTTGTGGTACCAGTTCTGGTCGGCTGCGACTCAGGATACAGGCGGTAATAAGTGGGCTATCAAGCAGCCAACATCGAACCTTAAGCGGCGATGAGAGGTTCGTCGTCGGTCTTGGCGACAGGCTCGGGCCCGTGAGCGGGCTCGCTCACGGACTCAGTCTCAGCAGGGAGCTTAATATCCTCCTTGGGAGGCGCGGGGAAATCAGTCTCCTTAATGGGCGTTGCCTTCTGCGGCTGCTCCACGTGGTGACGGGCGCCCTTGATCAGCGCCTGGGCTTTGGCGGTGTAGTCACCCACGTATTGCTTGGTAGCCTGCGTGGCCTGCGCAGTGTGCTTCTGAGCAACCGTGCGGAGCTGTGCGGTCTGGGCATTGACAATGTCGCTCGCGTGCTTGAGCTGGTTGTCGATGAGCTCCTGGTTAGTGGTGTAGATGAGTGGGGTGAAGAAGATGACCGTGGTGGCGATAACTGCCAGGCCCCAGTAGGGCACAATCTTGACGAGGTAGTAAGAAATGAAAGCGGCGAGAGCGGCCTGGGCGTGCATCGTTTGTTAGCGTTGCAGCTCCAATGCGCCCTAGCTGCAGGAGCTCTGAATTCGGGCGGAGCCAACTGTGGAGACCACTTACAGCAGCCGATGCATATACGTTCTCGGCGAACAACACACGTTGCGATTCGATAACGAAGAAGTTGATGAGTTCGTGGACGTCCCCAATCACCAAATCGAGGGTCTCCCGCGGGATGGTGTAGTACTTGCGGGGGCGCAGCTGGGTCGCGAAGCCGTTGTTCAGAAGGACCTTTCCTGTGACCTCGGCGGCGATCGTGATGCCAAGAACCATCCAGGTGATCTTGAAAGCCCAGCGAATAATATCAAGGTACCTAACCGAGAAGATGAGCGTGATGATGGAGGCATAGGCGATGGCCGAAGCGCCTGCAGTTTTGTCAGCACGGGTCCTGGCAGCAACATCCGAGTATCACGAGGAGACGTACGAGGATTGCGCCACGACAGGAGCTCCGAGAAGAACGAGTGATAGTGGGTCAAGGGCTGGCCAGTGGCAGCCGTATACGATGGAGTATGGCGGGAAGCAGCGAGGTTCGAAAATTCGGCCGAAGCCTTGGAAGACTGGTCCATGACGTTCTGAGCTACCGGACCTGTGCACCCCCCGGGTCAGTGTTTGGAGGGGGAAAAAGGCTATTGGGATCGGCTCAATAGACAAACCGTTGGCAACGGCGTTATATGCAGCTGCCGCATCTATTGAGGGTTATCGTGAGTTGATCTGGTGCTCGGAGAGGATCGGACGTCAATGGGAAAGAAATCATGACACTTTGCAGGAGTTAGCGAACGTTGTTGGCAGAGCAAAGGAGATTCCTACGAAACTGGGTTACACGAACCTTACTGGCTTTAAGGGCCTCCACGTTGGAACTGCCGTTGGCGGCGGCGCTGTCTGCCATTTTTGGTTTCGGTCGCTCTCGTGATAGAAACGTAAGGTGATGCTGGTGCCTTTGCTACACGTGGACTGGTGGAGAGGTTGATTGCGTGACGTCGACAGGAGGGGCAGAGCAGAGGGAAAGAGAAAGAAAAAAAGGGCGGCGATTGCAGAGGGTAGCCAGCCAGCGGGAGCTAAGGGCAGGTTCTGAAACCTCGAGGGGTGCGATGCTTTGTTGTGCAGGGGTTCGAGAAATCGGAAGCTTTGATGTTGCAGGAAGAAAGGAAGCAGAGCTTTCGGTCCCCTAGAAGATGGGATTGGCAAGCAGCAATGAGGGCTTTGAGACAGTCTAGGGTGAGAACTATGATTTCAACCTAGCTTATCAAAAACTTGCAGGCAGTCGTGCTCCATGACGGGGCCCTGGAACCAGCCCAGGCCAGGTAGGTCCCCACCTACCCTCCCAAGCTCTGCTTGTCCGCAAAGTGGAAGAGGCGAGGGAGGAGCATTCCAGAACGGCAAAGCGCCAGTGCAATGATCTCATCATGCGATAGACAGCCACCAAAGCTGGACAACCTATCAGAGAGCTGCTTGCTGCAGCTCCGGAAGTGCCCTTCGTCGCACAATCTACCTCATAAGAGGCTCAGGAAACGTATGTTTCTATCCCCTCTTTGCGCTAGAAGGCTTTCCGCTTTTTTTGAGATTGCCTCATGCCATTCGATTCTCCTGTTCCAGCTTTATCGCTGAAATTTTTTTTTTCCTTCCGCTATCACCGTTTTAATTTCGCGAACACCGACACTACAACTATTCTAGATGCATGTACAGTACATTGCGTACTGAATACGGACTACATTGCGTCTAGGGTGGTATCCAATGTAGAGTATTTCAATGCCAATTAGCAAATCAATGCCGACCTGACCCTAGTTCACGCCCCTCCCCCCTTTTACCAGGGCTGTTCTTGGCCTTGGACCTTGGTGCATGCCGTCTCCAGCGCGCAGCGTCATCTAATGCATGTGATTGCACGCTAAGTTGGGCCTGTGAGAACCGGAATGGTTGCCATACCAAACAGCACACGCGACACGAGAACGGATGACGTTTAAGATCAAACATGTGCACGACCAGTCAACTACATCGCATCCTTGTCTTTTTGCACCAAGATGTGTGCTTTTATGGATTACTTTAATCTACAGCTTCTTTCTATCAAATAACCGGTGTTTCTGACCGGCTGAGCCTCGAGTCGCTCCCGAGCAATGCTCTCTCTCGTCTTCGAAGTAACCCCGGCGCCCGCCAGCCTCCCCAGACATATTCCATTACACACAGGAACCAGGAATCAGTATTGGTATCATCATGATGCTCACAAAGAGACAAGCCGTCCCGCGGCCGGGTCATTTCCGTCTCCATCCCCAGCCATTAACGTAGAGTAAGTATCCACAAAAGCGCCCCAAATTAAAACGGATTAAGCCAGAGAAACAGAAAAGCAGTTATTAGACCGAGCAAAACTTCACCTCCTCCAGCCCCAGAACCCGCCGCTCGATGTGTTATTCGTTGTCGGCGAGAGGGACGCCTTCGTGAACGACTCCGAGCCGACAGGCATCGTGCTTGAACCCGTCAGCCGGCCAATCATGCCGCTGAAGGACGTCGACGTCGACGGCGGCGGCGGCGTCGAGTTCCCTCCATGCTGTAGCACCGGCGGCGACTCCCCTGGAGCGAGTCCGAATGCCTTGCGGAACTGCTCTAGCTTCTGCTTCGCCTCTTCCAGCTCCTGCCGGGCAACGGCTTCGGCGGTCTTGGCCTGCACAAGCTCAAGGACAAGGGCGTCATTCTCGTTGGGAGGTGTATTATTCTGAGTGCCCCCGGACGGCAACGGCTCGTTGCCGTCCTGCTTCTTCATCGTCGCGGACGACACGCGCTTGTTTCCGTGATTTGACGCCGCTTGCGAGGGCGTTGATCTGCTGCGGCCCAGTTTGAGCCCGCGAAGCCCCGTTCCTGCGACACCGCCGCCAACGGTCCTGGGAAACCATTCGCCATTGTCCGCGCTTGGTGGTGTGTCAGACGCCCTCGCCCGCAGCCCGTGGATCTGTCTCTCGAGCCGCTGCTTTTCTTGGTGTACACTCCGAACATGCGCATGGGTGTCCCTCAATTGGTCCCTCACGGTGGCCACCTCTTGTTCCAACTCCTGTATCTTGCGGTCATATTCCTTGACCTTCGCTCGCTCTTGTGATAACTGTTCTCTCGTTCTCGCCAATTCCTCTCGTAGTTGCATTTTCGTCTCGTGCGTCGACGATCTGGGACTGGCAGCCGGTTCGTTGAAGCGCAGTTCGACGACGTCGAGCAGGTCGGAAAGTTGCTCCGCTGTCGGCCCGGTACTGGCGCCTCCGGACACAGTGGCCTGCTCGGTTGGTGTAGTCTCGTTGCGTTCCATCTTTGCATCCGCCTTCTTGCGCAAGCCGTCCAGCAGCGACCGAACGGCTCGCCGGTCATCCTCGCGCTCTTCCTTCTCCCGCTGCAACTGATTCGCCAGGAGCGCATGATTCCGCTGCAGTTCGCTGAGCGCGGTGAGTAAATCTTCGATCTGACTGTGCAAGTACTTGCTGCCGTCCTTGGACGTATTGACGCTCCCAGAGAAGGCGGTTGGCGCCGTCTTGGATGCCAACGGGGTCGCTTCCCTGGGTAGGTCGTCGGGAGCGCTGTCGCGCGAAATAGTGGTTGCTTCGGTCGAGACGGAACTGAGAACGCTAGCAGCAGATGATGTTGTCGAGGAGGCAGCCTCCATCGACGAGAGGCTCTGTTTCGAGGTGCTTCGCCGAAGCATGCTGAGCGAACGCGATCCGGTGCCGATTCCGGGGTTGAGCGTGCTGTTGGACGTGGATCCAGAAGGCTGAGCTGCCGCCGGAATAGGGGCAAGCTTGGGGGTGGATGAAGAGGTCCAGATGCGACCGAGGAAACGGGAGGCGGCGGTCGTTACATCTGCCGACGCTTGTGCCGCCTGTGCCCCACGGAGATTGGCGCTCGGACTAATCTTAGCTTCCCTGTACCCCTGTTCTAGCGCTATCAGTCGTTCCTTGGTAACGACGTTGGCGAGTGCGACAAAGTCTTGGACAAACTCGTCCGCGTTGTAGTTGTAGCAGTCCCAGAGTCCCCGCGAGAGCAGCAGGCGCATCACATCTTCGAGCTCGGTGCAGGCCAATATGCGCACCTGGTTCTTGCGCATGAGAGACAAGCCTACTCGCATGATGGTTTCCGAGGCGCCCTCGGCGAAAATCACATCGTAGATGCGAAACAGCATTGGCAGGGGGCACGTTACGGCGTAGAGCGACAGGAACCATTGCGAAACGTAGGCGGGCTCGACCTGCAATCCGTCGAGATGGGCCGACAGTGTGGGGAGATGCTGCCGCAGCAGTTCGCGAAATTGGTAAATTCGGATGTGCAAGCCCGACAGGTCAGGGACAAAACATTGGCGCAGATCGTAGTTTTCCATCAGCCTTGGTCGCGCAAGGTTAGCCTACCACCTTTTTTTGGTCGGTGGGTATTCAGATCTGACGTACCTGACTAAAACGCAGAAAGCCTGCTTGTCCGGCAAGTGCATCAACAGAGGCCCTACAAGGAACGCTAGTCCTTGGCAATACCCAATTTTGGTGTCGTAGAGGCTGAAACACTTGAGCACCCGGCCCAACATTCGCTGGCCATCGCCGTCCGGATCGCGAAACATGTCCACACCGGGAAAGCTTCGCCCGAGATCTTTGCTGATGACGCCCTCATACGGGCTGGACTCGCCGGAAAGTCGGTCAAAGATTTCCTCCAGGGCGCTGTCGCGGGCACCTGCCATGCTCTGCCAGACGACCCCTCGCAGGGGCGGCGGGATGCCCTTTCGTACCTTGTTGGTCAGCAGCGTGGGCAGCCGAGCCGCCGTCTGCTTGGGGTCCTTGACCAAGGCCAGGTAGAAGTCAAGCTCGGTCATTGGCGTCGGCGGCAGCTTCGAGTATCGCAGTGCGGGAGGGGTCGGACCGTTGACCATCTTCCGCAGCTGTGCCATCGAGGGAGGCCTAGGCCGGCTCTCGCGTGACTGCCGCTTCTCGGTCGCCTTGGACCTCCCGCCCTTGGAGCCTGTCGCAGATCGGACATTTTCCTGCTCTGTCCTGGCCAATAGCGAAGCCGTGGTCTGTCGCGTGCATGAGGTGTCAGTCGCGGCAGGAACGGGAATAGGTGTGCCTTGGGATGGTGAGCGCACATTGTTGGAGCCTTGTTCTTTCAGTTCCAGTTCCTCCTTCTTTTGTAATTCTTCCCAGTCCACTCGCTCAGACCCTACGCTGGAACTCGAGCCGGGGCGATTATTTTCCCCTCCCCCATCGTCTGTACTCTCCGCATTGGCCCGCCCTAATTCTTGGAGCAAGTTGGGTCTGCGTTTGGATGCCGAGTTCTCAGGCTCGAAAATCTCCGATTCGCTGTCATCGTCGTCCTCCCCTGGCGTCTCAGCCTGGGCATCGCTCGACTCGTAGTTTGTAAGCGGGCTCGTCTTCGCGGGAATCGTACTCGGCGGTGCGCCCGTGACTAGGTGAAGCGATGGCGGCTCGGAAAGGCGAACAGTGACGAGAGAGTCGTGGGTGCTTGTCTCGCTGCTCGTTTCCGAGGTAGTCGGCGGTGAATTGGTTGGCCCCGGAGCGCTCTCTTTAGGTGACGTCGAATCTTGCAACGCACATGCCGGTCGTGTCTCTCCTCCATCCCGGTCTGGCTCCATCCCGAAGCCAGACCCGTTTCCGCAGCCTCGGGTGTGCAACAACCACTTGAACGCAGCAAGACAGTTTGGGGCGCGTACAGTTGCAGAATCGAGAGGGTCGGTTGCGGGCGAGGAGCTTTCGACGCAGTCGTCTCAACCCTCGTTTGGCGGAGACGTTTGGCGGAGACAAGGCCGTTGAAAGGCAGGGACTGCGCTGCACTCGTCTTGGTAATCTTTCACTGGCACGCTTTTTCGAAAAGCCTTGCCGGCTTCGAAAGAGCGTGTCTGCTAGCCTTCAAAAGAGAACGGGACAGGGATGGGTCCGGTGCAGGGGAAAGAGGTGGAGAGAGGAGACCTAGATCGTCGACCGCGAATTGTGTGGGTCTTGGCTCGCGGCAAGCTGGGCAGGCGCTCTGCGCGTTTCATCGAGTGGTCGGAGGGCACCGAAACAGTACGATCAGAAGCGATCTGCGGCAAATTGGGCCACAAGTCAACCGGCAAGCAAGATGCGATGGTTGTGCAACTTGGCCACATCAAGAACGGCGGAGTGTAAAGCAGTAAGCAAAGAGTGTGCCGAGCGGTGGGCATTGGTTAAGTCGGTTGAGATGGGATGCTTTTGGCGCGAGGCCCCTGCATTATCCATGCAATCTGCAGGAAGCAAGTCGCTCTCCCAAGGCTTGGGCAATGCGGGGCAGCTCTCCACCGCCAATTCGTTGTCAGGTTATGGATCAGAAATTTGCCAGCGCGACAGCTCCCCTCTTCCTCTCTCTGGGTTCTCTGCTTGAAGAAACGCTGAAGAAAAAAGAAGTCTGCGGTTCCAAGGGTGACGCATTAATTTACCTTTGGGCGACCAATTCCAGTTTTGAGCAAGCAGCTAATAAGCTCGGTGCATTGGGTTCGCGCAACTCCATCATCAAACTCAAGGTGGGTATCAATGTGGAAGAGGTGGGGTCTCATTGGAGACTTTTCCTGCCAATCGGCATCTGCAGATGCGCTCCACCTTCGAGAAGCCCGCAGGGACGGAAGCTTCAACTGCAAGGCGTCAGACAGCCAACCAGCAATGCGAACCCATAATCAGCCCCCTTATGAAAAGCAAAAAGTGCTGTGGTAAAAGGGGTAGTTGAAGCCTTCAGGAGACCAACAAAGAAAAAAAAAATACTGTCTTCAACAGGCCAATTCAGCATCATTCCCGTATTTGAGGGGAAAAAAAAACCCTTACAATCCGCCTCACCAAACAAAGCCCAGATCGCTTATCCCATGCTTCTTAGCGACCTGGCTAGCAGGCCATGCTCTGCCGCACGATAGGTGGTGCCCATCAGTTAGAACGAAAGCCCCGAGGGCAGAGCGGAGGCCCATTCTGCAGCACCACAAGTTCGGGGCCCCGCCGCGGCCGGAGCGGGCGACCCGGGGATGTGGCCCGTACGCACTGTAGTAGTGGTTCAGTGTAGGCGTCCCCTAAAACAAGCCGATACTCGTCCGATCTCATTTGCTTTGCACCTCCAGGCACAGTACGTACATACATACAGTACGCAGTACTCCGCGAAAGATGACGCTTGTGTTTTTATGACACCAACGCCAGGTGCTGAGCATTCTACTGAAACAGTCGAAGCAACCGTACACCGGGGGAGCTCATGCTTCATTTTGCCTGCATGTTCGCACAGCGGCCTATGTATATCAACTTCTTTCCCTACTTGGATCTCCTTGACAGAGCAAACCAAACCAGTTACATCCAACTACTACCGACAGCGTTCATTACTTTCCGCGCTCCCATCCTTCCAAATTCCCCCATTCAGCCCGTCTCAGTACCTAGTAGCCTGAACAAGTATCGCTGAACCTACCTGTAAACCCCAACGCCCTGAACCGAGAGAACCTGGATATCCCTCTTTCCACTTCTCCCCGCACCTAAAAAGAAAGGCTATGTAGAAATGGAAAAGAGAAGGGAAGAAAAAAAAATTACATCCGCCATGCAAAAAACACCGCAAGATCAGCGTAAAGAATGCACAGGGAATCCAGCCGCCCATCCCTTCATCAGCCGCCTATGAAATTTTCCAGATCTATGTATCAAAGCCAAAGTCCATACCTCAATCCACCACTCCATCGTACATACACTACAAACCTCCGTCACATATTGGCTCAGCCATGATGCCACCTCTTTCTTTCCGTTACGGACTTCCTTCGCAAATCATTTGTCTACACCAATCCCGGCGCCGCAGCCTCGGCCATCATCGATGTCATCGATGTCCCCTGTATCCGCCCGGGGCCGGGAGCAGGACTGTTCTGATTTGGGACTTGAAACGCGCCGCTGACGCCGCCGTTTTGTTGTTGCGGAGAGGCCTTGGCTCCGGCGACTGATCGCGGTGCCGGTGCTGCTGTCCCGGCCAAAACATTTGCGTTGTTAGGGTTGGGGTTGTGTGTAGGGTTGGGACCCGCCCCTCCTCCTCCTCCTCCTCCTCCTGCTTCTGTTGTTGGCGCTGCCGGTGCTCCTCCGGGTGCTCCTCCCGACGGCCGCACACCGGCAGGCGGCTGGGCAGGTGGTTCCTTGTTGGGGTCGATACCCGGATACAGTGTGTGGAGTTTCTTGTAAAGGCTCTTGAGCAGTTGGTCGCGCTCGGCGCGGTCGGCAACTGGGTCAGCCGGTCTCTCGATCGGGTCGCCTGGCGTGCTGGGCGGAACTCTGAGCTTCAGCTGCAGGTTCAGCGGGGGCGGAGTGAGGTAGGCCGGTGATGGCGGGAGCTGAGCTTTGCCCTTGCGATCGGCGAGGGCGAACATGTAGGTGAGGTTGGCTTGTAGCCGCCTCATGCATCTGGGTCGCCCCTTAGTTAGACGTTCTTGTGGCGCGGAGACAGTTGTTTTAGGCTCACTCACTGGTTGTAGTCGAGGTTGGCGAGCTTTTCTTCTTCGGCATAGTCCACGTCGTTGTTTTTGACGCCACTGGCCTGGGCAGCAGCTTGCTCCTTCTTGAGCTCGTTCCTGCTGTTGACAAGCTGTATTGATTCGTACAGTAGCTCCTGATTGATCTCCAGGAGTACGGCCATCCTCTCCCTGTCCCGAGAGTCGGTCGCCGGGCTCTGGGGAGTGGAGCCGCTAGAAGTCCCATTCACCTGCGGTTGCCCCTGGTCTGCAGGGAAGGTGGGTGTTTGTGGGGTTGCTAATGACCCTGGCGGAGGGTGTGCCGTGGTGGGCGTCTGGTTCTGGGGGGTTCCTTGGGTCTGGGGCGTAGAGAACTGTTGCTGCTGGGGAGGCATGGTGCTCGTAGGGGTGCCTTGGGACTGGCTAAACTGGCGCTGAGGCGTGGACACCGAGATGCCGGCGGGATTCTGCTGGGCCGGCATCATCCGCTGCATCATGGGCTGCTGACTGGGCAAGCCCGGGTTCATCTGATAAGGTCCCATCTGGCCGGCCATCATGAAGTTGGCCGGCAGCTGCGGCTGGGGAGCCGTAGAGGAAGGGACGGCAGCCACATAAGGCGAGGTTGTGAAAGGAACCTGGAATGACACTATCGGAGGTAGGTGTCAGTCTCTGTCGCAAAGCAGGGAAAATAAAACCCAGGAGCCTCCCCGCGGGGAAGGGTGTTAAGCAGAGCCCTAAGCCCCCGGGAAGGTCGCTGAAAGCACGGCACGTGGGGGAAACATCGTGTATTGTATGTCGGAAAGAGAGCGGGACGGGAAGAGGGCAGCCTGGCCCAAAAGTCGAACGGTATGTAGGGGAAGATAGACATGATAGCAAGGGAAGAGCGCTTACTCTGACCATTAGCAGCCATGTGCGGCATGCCAGGATTCTGCATCATTCCTGCAGAGCCGGCAGCACCTCCTCCCATGAGGGCTGGATTAGGGCCGACGGGAAAGGCACCGGGCTGGCCCGGCATGGGAAACTGCTGTGTGTTATACATCATCTGCTGCTGCTGGTTCGGGGACGGGCTGGGCTGCATGTGGGCAGCTTGCTGGGGTGGGGCGCCGTTGAAGATGGGGCCTGCGGCGGCATTTTGGTAGCCATAGGGAGCCGAATACATGACTTGGTATTTGGGCGAGAGGCTGCCCAAGCCGAGGACGGGGGGGGAGGCTCCAGGGGGAGGAGCGGCGGATGGAACGGCGAGGGTCGCCGCGGATCAGATCAGGAAGTGCGGCTGTTAGGGTTGTGGGGAAAGAAGGCTGGACTACCAATCTGAGGGGCGCTCTTTCTGTCTCTCTCTCTCTCTTCTCTCTCTCTCTTTCTCTCTTGTCTTTGGTGTAAGGCGAGACAGGCCAACAGGTTGTACTTGGGAACCCCAGTCCGACGGCAGCGTTGAGCCGGGATATGACGAACTTCTGCGTTGTCAACCCAGCGCCGTTGGACCGTCCGAGCAGCAGACGGGGATGGCTGGACGGGATGAGACGGAGCAGCGTGGATTAGGTGCCAACCTTATTATTAGCGACCTAGCGACAGGTCAATCCACACACAGCTGGTGTGGTGGTGGTGGTGGTGGTGGTGGCGGCGGCGGCGGCGGCTGTTGCTTGTTTGCTGCTACTGCTGCTGCTGCTGCTGCTGCTGCTACCTGTCCGTGCCCGGAAGACGACAGCCAGCAAGGACTGCGGCCTGTCACGGCGTGCGAGCGTGCCTTGCAGGGCCGAAATGCACGGTGGGCAGGCTATCGATCGTCCGGATGGCAGACCCACGGGATTGCCGCCAGTGTTTCGCGGCTTTTGTGTGCGTGTCCGAGAGTGGCAGTGGGACACGACAAGTGCCGGGGATGGGCAAGGTCCGTCGCAGGCGCCAAGTCGGGGAAACACCGATGGGGAAAATGAGGTGAGCTTCAAAGATAAAAGGGGAGGGCAGGCCAGTTAGTGTCAGCGACGGGGTGTGTTAGTGCAGGTTGTCAGTGGGCGTCAGCCGGGCTGCTTGCTTTCACGGTCGGCAAGCCGGTGTGTGTCAAAAAGACCTGGAGCGAAGGGTTTGCGTGTCGCGAGAATGCCACGAGGACTGGGGGGAACCAGATTGCAGCGGGGCGGAAAAGCGGGCACTAGCGGGGCACACCCCGCTCGCAAACACGACGGCGCTAACCCGATCGGTTTCCGCCCCTGCACAGATGTGGGTCACAGCTGTGGGATTGAATGCAGGGATTTCAACGCATTGGCAGCGAAACCTGGTTTGCGCCGGTTCGAAGTTGGTGGTTCATCTCGTCCTTTTCCATGATCCCTTCATTTCTACGTTATCATCCCTCCCGTTTCCAATCGGGATACAAATCTCAGCATGGTTTCCGATTTGGGTCTGGGCAATTTTTTTTTTTTTTTTTGCCGGTACAGCCCCGACGAAGCAAAGTAAAAGGATCCGACATGGCATACTTTGTGACAACAAGATAACCACAGCGACATTGAGCGGCTACGGCTTTCTGGTGTTTTCGTATCTACCTATGTACGGAGTGTATATGTATACGTATACTAATAGTAGATGGGTGTGCACATAGTACACTACGAGATGAGCCCATAGCCACATTGGATGGCGAACTCCCTGGGCAGCCCAGTCACGCCACCGGTATTCTGGCACTGGCTTCTCGAAAGCGACGGAGGCGCGCCGAAAACCTAATGGAAGCGCGTTCCGTACTTGGACTTTCCAGCAACCACGTCGAGGAAGTTCCGTGCAACGATGGAGCCTGCATGACAAAGTCAGTCTCCCCATATCCCAGGACCGAACGAGCCAAGAAGAACGTACTGGTCTTGTTGGAGGGATGCAGCTCGTCATACCACATATACCCATTCAGAGAACCGGGCTGGTCAGTGCACGGGCTGCCGGCCGGTCCGCACTGATGGTAGTAACTGTTGACATTGTGCGGCGCATCCAGGTACTTGGTGGGCGCATTATAGATGTCGTTGAACAGGCTGTGGACGTCAAAGACGTCGACCATGGCCTTGGGCCAGCGCTTCTTCAGGGACGCCATGACAAGGGCGCCGTTTTCCAGCATGGTGTTGACGCTGGTCGAGTACTCGCGGATCTTCTGGCCGTACTCGGTCATGTTATACTTGGTCTTGGTGTTCCAGTACTGCGAGTCGAGCGTGCCGCCGTTCTCGGGCAGCGCATAGAGCGGGGCCAGCTCCAGGGGCACCGTGTTGAGGATGACAAAGCGCCGTCCGCCCGTCTTGTAGACATGGTCGAGCACGGAGAAGACGCAGCTGACAAAGTCGCTGATGGTCTTGCCGGGGGTCTGCGAGTCCGACAGAAAAGCGCCCCAGCCCAGGTCATTGGTGCCGATCCACACGGCATACACCGTGTTCTCGGCAGTGCGGTGCGGGTAGAGCGACTTGAAGAGCACGTCAGCCTGGAAGGACGGAATCTCGTCGTCGAGGATGGCCGGGAAGGTCCGGTTGATGAGGTCGAAGTACCGGGAGACGATCTGGTTGGAGCAGACGGCACCGCTGACGGCGTAATCCATCAGCGTAGCTCCAGCATCCCTGGCAGCGAACTGGGCCCATGATAGGCCACCCGACGCCGTTGTGGTCGTCTCGTCGTGCATCGTCCCCGGCCGAGGCGCCTTCCCACCATGGTTGATGTAGTAGCCCAGCCGGCCGTTGTCGGTGTAGCTGTCGCCGAAAGTGACCAACGTCTCGAAATTGTGGTCTTTGTGCGACTTGGCCAAGGCGATCGAAGCGCCAACGAGAACCCAGGAGAGACGCATCGCGAGTGTTGTCGGCGGTGTGTCTGCGAGGATGAAGTTGGCGCAGCAGCGCAGAAACCGGGTAACCTGGGGCAGAGGGGTGGGAGTTGGAAGAAGATGCCGACTTTATACCAAGTCTACTATGTATTTGCTCTGGTGTACTCGTACAAACCGTCTCACGGGCCAAAACTTCTCTTGGGCAACCCCGCTGTTCCATTCAACCGGGACTAAAGGACTGGTTCCCGCTGCACAGGCTATATTCCGTCTCCACGTCAGGAGCCTTGGGGGGGGAGGGGGGTTTATCGGGACGCGAAGGTTACGTGTAGTGTAGAGAGGCGACGCGAGATAGCACAGTGCCGCCCCCCCCCTTCCCCTTCCCCTTCACCACTATTTTCCCTAGCTCCTCGACATGCGTGGAAAATCTGCAGAGATCGAGGGAACAGCGGAACAGCGGCTAGCCGAAGCGAAGAGGGCGAGAACGATGGAAAATGGTTAGCAGAGAGGGAGCAAAAAACGGAAGCTGTCTTCCCCGGCAAGCGAACAGAGGTAGTGTACGCTCCATCGTACAAACTATTGCCGTTACATCGCGCCTTCACCGGCAGCACGCCACGCGGTTGACCCTGCGGGCAGCCAACACCAAAAACAACATGGTCTAGCGGGCCTGGCATGGTGTTGATCCGGCAGCTTTTCCAGGGAGCAGGAGCATCTCGCTCGGGTTTACCGGAGCCCGGAAGCGATGGGGGTAATTAACCAATCAGTCCAGCCGCCGAGCCTGGTAACTAGTGTATCTCTGCGCGCCCGAGCATGCGCTGCCGAGCCAAAAGTGGAGGATCGACGAGACCGGGGTCCTAGTGTAATTAACCATCTTCGGTTTGCCTTCCAGAAAAGCTTGGCTTCCGAGGGTTGCGGAGAGAAAAAAAATGCAAGGCTGCATGAAACGGTGTGTGTGAGAGAGAGAGAGAAAAGAAGAGGGGGGGATATTTGATTTGGGTGGGCGGGGGCGGGTTGCAAGGGCCTATTGGGTCACACACTGAACAATAACTACGCCTAGGGTTAAGATCTGAAGTGTATCGGTTAGGGTTAGGGTATAACTAGAACATCTGTTGATGGCGACTCGTTCTGCACAACGACTCAATAGATTTGCACAGGAAGAAAATGTGCAGGGATGCGGGCCTAATTCGGTGGGATTCAGTTGCAAGTGCAATGAATGGCAGTTCAACTTCATGTTCTACGTCTACATCGTTTGTGAGCGAGCCATGATGTGTCGCTCAAGTGAGGACCCGCTCCGGAGTCGGCGTTTGAGCTTGGATGTTCATTTTCACTTTCACACCCGATGACTCCTTCCTGTGTGACTCTTTCACAACGACTTCGCAACCTTCCATAAAGGGGCGAGCGAATCCACGAGCCCGACCATCCAAACCACATTGACAGAAGCACACAATTGAGATTGACTCATCACCCACCATGTCGCCCTTCAACCTCGAGACGTGCGCGCGGCCCAACATTTTGGCCCTCGAACCGTATCGCTGTGCCCGAGAGTAAGCCTTCACTCACCCTTTTGTTTTTCATACTTGTTTTCCAGTCCTATCGTAAGACAGGGAAAAAAAAAAAAAAAAAGAGCAGGAAATCAGCCAGAGGGAAAGTTCTAACACCATCCAGCGACTACAAAGACGACGGCACCAACATTCTGCTCGACGCCAATGAAAACGCCTACGGCCCGCCCCTCACTACCACCACCGCCGCCACCACCACCAGCACCACCATCCCCTCCTCCTCCCCACCCCAGAGTCAAGTGGACGGCACCGCCCCGCTCAGTCTCGACCTCTCGGCCCTCCACCGGTACCCGGACCCGCACCAGACGCGGCTGAAGCAGCTGCTCTGCGACCTGCGGACGACGACGACGACGACGAGGACTAAGGGGGGGGAAAGGAGCCGGGCCCTGTCGCCGGACAACGTGTTCGTGGGCGTGGGCTCGGACGAGGCGATCGACGCGCTGCTCCGCTGCTTCTGCGCGCCCGGGCGCGACCGCATCCTCGTCTGCCCGCCGACCTACGGCATGTACGCCGTCTCGGCGCAGGTCAACGACGTCGCGCTGGTCCGCGTGCCGCTGCGCCCGGCCGAGGAAGGGTTCCAGCTGGACGTGGACGCCATCACGGCCGCGCTGTCCGCGTCTGCATCGGCTGGCGGGGCAGCGGAAGGCCCCATCAAGATCGTCTACCTCTGTTCTCCCGGCAACCCGACGGGGGCGCTGCTGCGCAAGGAGGACGTGCGGGCCGTGCTCGAGCACCCGACCTGGAACGGGGTGGTGGTGGTGGACGAGGCCTACATCGACTTTGCCTCGGCCGAGGAGGACAGCCTGGCCGGGTGGGTGGTCGAGTGGCCCAACCTGGTGGTCATGCAAACGCTCAGCAAGGCCTTCGGGCTCGCGGGCATCCGCCTGGGCGTCGCCTTCGCGTCGCCCGAGATCGCCAGGCTGCTCAACAGCCTCAAGGCGCCCTACAACGTCTCGAGCCTGACGGCCGAGATCGCCGAGTACGCGCTCTCCGAGAAGGGCGGGCTGGCGAGGATGAGGGAGAACCGGGCCAAGCTGATCGCGCAGAGGGAGAGGATGGTCCGGGAGATGGCCAAGATCGAAGGGGTTGGCCGGCTGAGGGGTGGGCAGGACAGCAATTTCTTGCTGTACGAGATGCTCGACAAGGAAGGGAAGCCCGACAACGTCACTGCGCTGGCCGTGTACGAGAGGCTGGCCGAGACCAAGGGAGTGGTCGTCCGCTTCAGAGGCAAAGAGCACGGTTGCCTGGGCTGCCTGCGGATCACGGTCGGTACCGAGGAAGAGGTGACCCGGTTCTTGGATTCGCTGAGGAAAACCCTGGCCGAGGTGCGCGGTAGAACGCCGGTCGCTGACGAGGAGCAGAGGGAGGCCGAGGCGAGCGGCGTGGTGGCTTAATTAAGGGTTGAGGCGGTGGTGGGACGCGTAATTAACTCTTTAAACAACAAAAACACCGCGTACTAAAAAAATAGAATGAACGAAAGTCAAGAATCATGTCCATGTTTGTCTATCTTGCCAGGCTGTCCGGGATCCTATGCCACATGCCAAAGTGGCCCCGCCCGTTCACACCTTGAGCAGAGAAGAAATTGTCAAAAAAAGGTCACCAGAATATGTATATATATATACAAGAATGGAATGATAAAAAAAAAGAGAGCCGAACTCAGTATCCAGACAAGCCACGGTCGCCCACCTACGCAAGACGAGCATCGTACCTCCCCCCCCGCTTGGTGTTCGACGAGCCTTCAAAAGTGCGGACCGTCTTGATCTGGTCGCCCTTGAGCGGCGGCTCCGCCTCGCCGACGAGCAGTCCCTGGATCGTCTCGAGCGCGCACATCTCCTCTCCCAGGCCCGTGGTGCCGTCGAAGCCGCCGTAGTACCACCTCTGCCCGCACTGGGTGCCGTCCGGGCCGCCCGAGCAGGACTTGGCGGCCGCCTTCGCGGTGGGATGCCAGAGCTCCTCGATGACCGGCTTGATCGAGGGCACGAACACGCTCGCCGCGTACGCGAAGCGCGACAGGTAGCCCTTGAAGCTGCGCATGTCGGCGTTGCACGTGCCGACCTGCTCGCAGGCGTGCTCGTACATGATGTTGGTGGCGTTGGGGAACGGGCTGAAGAAGGAACGGGCGGCGTCCAAGATGCGCTCGGTACGCTGCACCCACTTCTTGTCGCCCGTGACATCGGCCATGACGGCCGCGCCGTACATGTAGATGGCGGCCGTGTACGAGAAGGTGACTGGGTTGATGTCGGTGCAGTTGTGGCTGGCGCTCGCGCCGTCGTGCACGTTGAAGTCTTTGTCGATCATGCCGACGCCCTCGGTCCAGTCCCAGACCTTCTCGGCCCATTCCAGGTAGGTGTTGTTGCCCGTCGCCCGTGCGAGGCGGGCCGAGATCTGGAACAGGCCGCCGTTGCTGACGCTGTTCTTGTAGTCGAGGCCGTTCGGGTTCGAGGCGAAGATCTGCCACAGGAGGCCGCCGTTGCACGCCGTCGTGTTCCACCTCGAGGCGAGCGAGTTCCAGAGGTTCGCGCCCAGCTGCAGCCACGAGGGGACATTCTCGTCCGGCTGCGGGAAGTTCCTCTCGGCCGCCGCCATGACGGCAAATCCCCAGAAGGCCTGGTCGTCGTTCCCTTCCTGGCCAAAATGTGACGGAAGCATGAAGTCGAAGTTCGGACCGACCTGGCCCAGGAGAGCCGTCGCAATGATGCGGTCGTAGCTCTTGTCGCCCGTATAGTGCGAGTAGTCCAGCATGCTCCCCATGAGCGCACCGGCCTGCCACCAGTAATACGGCTCAGGGAGGTCGACAAACTTCTCGGCGGTGCCAGAGTAGTAGGACATGGCGCCGGAGGCGATGGTTTTTGCCACGCCCTTGATCGAGGCTATCGAGGTCAGGAGTGCCCAGCCAGTAAAGTCTCGGGCTCTTAGTCACTTACATGGGTCGTTGATATCTAGATCCTTGGGAGCGATGGCCGCAATAGCGGCCGTGGTCGCAAGTGCGGGCTTGAGGGACCTGAGGAAGCGCATGCTGGGCAGTGTGTGTGTGCCTGGTACTTGGGACTTGGGTATGCAGTAGGTTTTGACGAGAGAAGAGAGAGAAGAGTAGGTGTTTGCGCAATCCAGTTGCTGTCAACGAGCAAGAAGAAAAACACAAGTGTTGTATTCAGTGTTGGTGTCTGGGGGGTGCCCGTGCTTGGTGGCACGAGGACAACAGTACTCCAGGGATTCAAAGGCGACGTCGAGCAGCGTGATTGCTCTTGCAACACAACAAGACAAAGAGGACAACAGCGCCGCAGGGGCGCACCAAAGGAAGCAAAAAGTGTACAAGAGAAACGGAAAGGGAAAACGATGGTTGGTGATCAACACGTCGAAGGGCAAGACAACAATAGCGGACAACAGGAACAATAGAGAAAGGAGAGCCAAAGCCAGTTGATGGATGTACCGGAAGCCCCTTGTGTTGCCTTGGGGGATGGGCCTCCATCCTTTTTGAGGGAGGCACCTTGTCTTCTCTTTCGAGATGATCAGCCGCCGACCCAACGCCTCTCGGTCCACAAGGTCACAAAAAGGACTCAAGAGCGGGTGGCAGTTGCCCGGCCTTTTCAGACCCACAGTGTACGGTACGCTAGGGGCAGCCAATGGGCGATTTCCTGGGTTCAGGGGAATTGCCATCTTCAGGGGGGAGTACTATGAGTAGCTCGCATCCCTCTCCAGAACCCTGTTGATCCTTTATCCCCCAGTTGTTTCGTTTCTGTCCACATGTCCGCGGCGCAAACCCCGCATGTTTGACGAACAGAGGGTTGCAATCTGGATGCAATTGGAACTTTTGCTCGGTCCGCCGAGGGGAAGGCGAAGACGCCGGCCCGCGCTGATCGGCGAGGGGGAGGGTTCATTCTCAAACAACGGCGGGGAGTTCCAGAACCAATGCAGGAACCTCCTGGAGTTCCAGCTCTCTTTTTGGCGATCTTTAGAGATCTGGGCCTTGGGTCTTCTTTTTTTTTTTTTTTTTTTTTTTAAGCGTTCGTTGGGTTTTGAAGAAGTGGGAAGGCCGCTGTCAGGGGCCTGCAGCAGTCGATTGGTGACTAACCTAGGCACGCCGTCTTGGCGGCCCGCTTTTGAAACATGAAACTTGAGCTTATGGCGGAAGTTCTGAATGACTGGCAAGCAGCGCCTGCCTGGCAAGAGCCACAAACAGCCGCGCGACTGACTGATGAGAAGGAACTCTCCGGGCTGGCAACCGTTGGCCTAATACCACTTCTTGGCAACTGCCTCGGCATCAGTTATGCAGCTGCAACCCATGTGGGTGGTCCTTATTACTGCGTAGGCGTATGTACGGGCAGGCAGTTAAATAGGTAGGTATGTACCTTATTTTTGTTAATCTTAGCATCTTATCTTTTAGCGCTACAACGCGGCGTAGGACTGGACCCGGAGGTGAATGCGCTACTATAGTAGCGTAGTGCACTAAACATCGTACATACATACATAATGATCTGTATGGTAGGTATCTATCAATTGCCGGTATTTCCAATTGATGTATTCCAGGTTGCACATGCGCCCGCCGTCTTTAACAAATTTAACCCCCGAAATAATTTTCCGACTCGTGTGCCTCATGTCTCCTCACCAACCACAACCAAGGAAAAGGGGTATTTTGTTAAACAAAGAAGGAACCGTTGCCATTGCTCAACCATGTCCAACTGGGAATCCCGCACCCCAGGATAAGATCCGTCATCCAAGCAAAAACCCAAACACGGTCACGCTCAACAATATCATGACCGCTCGACTACTCTCCATACTGAGACTTCGACTCCCCCCCGAGAGGGGCGCCGGCGTGCTTGTCATGGGCGCAAGCGCAGTGCCGTCGATGCCGGTAGTGCTGGGGGGCGGAGCCGGGGTCGACAGCGTGAGCACGCCCCAGGTCACGTCGGCGCCGGTAAACGTGCTCGTCCAGACGGTCTCGGTCGGCCCGGTCAGCTGGCCTTCCCGGTGGCTGGTACCCACGGATGTCGAGCCCGTGCAGGTCGCCGCCGTCTTTCCATCCAGCTTGCATTCAAGGTCAGCCGTCCTGCGACAAAGAGTCAGTAAAACACACGCAATTCGGCAGCTGCCGTTTCGTGAAAGAGTGGGTAGGGTACGGACAGTGTTCCGGCGTCGGTCCCTTTGTACACAAGAGTATGGGCTCCTTCGGTGAAGACAAACGGTATCTCACCGGCGAGGTGGCAGTTCGGCGACTGGTCCGCGCAAAACACGGTGTAGGCCGTCACGGAATTGTTCTGGACCGATTTGTCAGAGCGAGGGACTCGGTAGAAGGTAGATAGTAGATAGATGGGCAATCCGTAAGCGATAAGCGAAACCGGGGAGCACTCACGCTGCTGATGATACTCCCGCGCAGCGCGCCCCAGTCTGAGTTGCCGTATTCCGGCAGGTAGACCGACACGGTTGACTGGCCTTGAGCGCTGCCCGCAGCTGCGCAGAGCCGGGCGAGGAGGGCCGGGCGCTGCGGTCTCATGATGCTATCACTGCTGCACAGCCCTCCTTCGACTCGTCCATGGCTGAGACAAGAAGAGAGGAGGAAGAGAGGGCGGGAGAGGAAAACTCGGGCGGTCGTTGGTGATGTGGTCGGGACTGCAAATCATCTCTTGGCGGTGCTTGGCAGAAGGCTCGGCGCTGTGCCGTCGGCCGAAGACCCGATGGGGCGCCAAGAGAGATCCAAGTGCCGTGTCTTCCAGGCGGATAATGCATGTGCATGCGCGGAATTCTTTTCGGGAGACTCGAAGCGCTGTACATAGTAAGTAGACAGCCGCGTGAGAGACCGGGCAAGTCGCGAGGGATATGTGGTTGATCTGAAAGCGGCTCCCAGGCGGCGATGTAGTTTCCTCAAGCGGTACGGATAAAACCCACTACTCCGTACGGAGTTGAACCCAGGGTGGGCCATTTTGCAGCAATTGAACAGGAAGGAAGTTGCTTCAACATGGCAAGTAGCCCCAATCCCGTCAGGCAACACAACTTTCCTTCCTTTTTGTGTAGGGTCCTTTTATTTATTCGGCCGCAAGCCAGCACCATTGTTGCAGTCTTACCGTCGCTTGATGACCGCTGCTCCATCCATAGCAATGCCGATTTTTTTTTTTTTTTTTTTTTGACAGCGGGATATATGTTTACAATACAATCCATCAATACAATTCCTAAGAACCTCTCCGCCACGGCAACCCTCCACTATCTGAATGAATTACAGAACAGTACATATGGCGACAGAGTACGCCGACAGACCCCAGATTCACACCAAATGCACTAGTGTAGTGTACGGATCCGTACTGCAGCACATACTTTACGATTTTGTCCTAGCGCCGTGTGTTCCGAGTTTTTTGTTCCTACACTCCTACCAAGTACAATGTACACCTCCTCCAGGATAAATAATCCTAGTGCGATACTTGCCCCACTTTTCTTCATTTTTTTTGCAAGCCACTTACACAATTATCATACCATGTCACTCTCCTAATAATTTTCTATACGAAGGTACTTACAGATAAAATTCCCAGGTTGACAGCCAAGTTAACAAGGGATATCCTTTCGAGTATAGCAATCTAGTGGCCGGCTCGAAGCTTAGATTTGAGCCCTATTGAGAATGTATGGCACTAGATGAAGGATTGGCTTGAACATCGCTACGGTGTTCAATCGCTAAGCCTTACCGGGCTTCGACTAGCTGTTCTAGAGGCGTAGGAGGCAGTGCCCCCTAAGTTTCTTTAGTGCCTGGCACACTCGATGCCCCGACAGCTTGCAAAGGTAATTGAAAACCAGGGAGGGGAGACTAGGTATTGATACTTCTGTATTGTAGAAATTTGTATTGGGTTGGCTGTACCTAGACTTCTTGGCTACTTTTCTGATTTGCGTTAGTTGTGGGGCATGTATCGCACTAGGATTATTTATCCTGGAGGAGGTGTACGGAAGACTGCATGTACATACGTTACAAGTAACGGTTATGGTGTGGAGCGAAGGTGTTGGCTTGGGATCCTTGCCCCTGACGCTAATCCTGCTTGAGATTGGGCGATTTGCACTTCCCGTCAGTCCGGGCCGCCCGGTTTCGCGTCTTCTCCAATGGGCCCCTGTCGCAATCTCCGGATCTCAAGCGACCGGGGCTCCGCTTTGGACTTTTCGGGCCCAGAAGCCCTGGCCAGAATCCATCAATATCCGTAACGGCCAATAGTGCGCCGAGAGGTCCAATCATAGTTGAGCGGCTGCCTAGTGTAGTATAGAACCGCCGCGAGCAGGGAATACATAACGTGTGATCTCACCCCTCCTTTGATGTGTACACAGTATATACGGCTTCCAGTGCTGTTCATTCATCCACCTCGTCCTCCATCAACTCCAATTTCGAGCGACCGCGGTTTCGAACAGCGATTGCTCTGTTCCTCTACGAAGCACAAACACGTCAATCCGACTCTCGAGGTGCTAGTACGGAATCCATACACACCCGTCAACGTCCGGTGCCGCCGCCGCCAGCATGAAGTATTCGGCCCTCCTCCTCGTTACCGCCGGCCTCGCCGCCGCGCAATTGAGCGTCGTCACCGTCGTGCTCCCCCAGTTCGACCAGCAGGCCATCGACGCCTCCGTCATCGCGGCCGCTCCCACCGCCACGACCTACCGCCTCAACTGCCCCCCCGGCGCCGACTCGTCCGACTGCGGCATGCCGGACGAGTTCGAGTTCGTGTACGGCCCGTCCACTTTTGCATACACCATGTCGGTGGGTAAAACAATGTCAGTCTACCCTTCCCCACTCCCAACCCGCCCCAAAGGAACGTGAAGAGAAGACACCCTCCGCCGGGCTCCCCTCTAACATCCAATTTCCCCCCGCCACACAGGGTTGCCACTGCCAATTGCAAGCTCGACCTGCCCAAGGACACGGCCGACTGCGTCGGGACCATGTCGAAAGAGGGGTTGTCGACCGTCGCGCGCGACACCCTGACCGACCTCACCTCCTTCATGCTGCCCATCACCATCACGGCCGGCCTCGACAAGCTTGCGGCCAGCACCGGGGCCGGGACCGCCCCCGAGGCTCCCGCACGCACCACCACCACCGGCGGGACCACCGAGACCGCCGGAAGCACCGGGACCACCGGGAGCACCGTGGCCACCTCGAGCACGCAGACCGGCGGCGTGCCGCCCCAGATCACCCAGAACGCCGTCCTCGTGGGCGCCGCCGCGCTGGTGGGCGGTGCCATGCTGATGTAGTAGTGCCCGCACGGCTTGGGGTGAGAATGGGGTGAAAAGGGGAAAAGGGCAAGTGTGGATGGTTGTCCGATGCCGCCCATGTTATCTCGCCCCGGCGAGGCAATGTACGCGTGCTGCGGCTGCGGTTCTGTGTTTATTTATCTCTAACGCAAGCGGCGGTGGTGAAATTGTGGTCATGATGACGCTCCAGCCGATATCTGCGACAGAGAGTCGGCGACGCACCCTGCCCGTTGGATCCTGGCTGGTTAGGTCGCTGTCGAGCGTCGCGTTGGCGCGCTCACGGACCCAGGTCCAGATTTCGGAATAGGCTGCGGCAGGACACCAGAAGGCATACCAGCCTTCGAGGCCGTCGCAGCCCTCGAGTTGTTGGCTTTGGTTGAGCACGGCCGGGCTGACTACCTTGGGCCACGTTTCGTTGGGTGGTAACATAATAGAAACGGGCTTGGGGAGACCCGAGCGTAGGATTTCTGAGACGGCTCCGCTTCCTCTTGGGGATCCTTTTCGGCATCGGAGCTGGACTGGGCATCTCTCCTCTCGTGACCGGGATCCGGATCCGGATCCGGATCGACATCGACCTGGGAAACTCGGACGTAGGGCTGTTGGGACTGGTCCTTGGGGTTTGTCGACGGGGAGTCCATTGGTTCTGTTGTGCTGCGCCAGTTGAGCTGTAGTCCGATCCATTGAGGGGTAAACCGGGTGTTTGATCCTGGTGAAAAAAAAAGGCCGCGGCTGGCAAAGCCACCATATTGAATGCCTGAACACCTTCTCCAAACCTCTTGGTTTGGGGGGGCTGAGTTTGGCGACAAGGAGACTAGTTGGTTGTCATCCTTTGAACCCCACCGGAGCTCGACTTGGCCAAGACGGCATAGCATATGATCACGGAGTAGTTTCGGCAATATTTGGCACGTAATGCGGGTGCAGACTAGTTGCTTGAGGTTGGTCCTCCCTGCCATCCTGCCAGCTCGAGCAGTTGACACAACGTAGAGCCTTTTCCGCGTTAGCCGGGAATCCGGTCGTAGAAGAGCTCAGCACCCACCTTCTCGCTGATAATCTTGCGGCAGTACTTGCACTTGACTGTGCGCTTGATGATTGGGTCGCGCGAGAAGTACTGATAAACTGCGGCCAGCACGTACAAGGAGAAGCCGACGCCCATGAAGTTGAGCAGCCGACTCAAGAAGAAACTACGCCGCTCGATGTGAGCAACAAATTGACCAAAGTGAGAACCCAAGAAGGACATGGCAAAACCTCACCCGTAAGCCATGACCACGGCCCCATCATCCTGCGCCTGCTGCAGCGTGTTATACCCGCCATCAGCAGACTGATGCGGACCCGGTTTCAGAACGGCAAACTTCTCCTCGAGGTTCTTGTGGATCGGTAGCAGCACCGACAGCGGCGGCAGCAGGATGTCACTGACAAACGAGGTCACGAGAGCAGCTGGTGCCGTTTCCGTTAGCGAGGGATGATCTGACAAGTGAAGGCTGGGCGTTTGTCTCGGAAGAGCATGAGCATACTAAACATGGACGCCAGAATCAAACCAAAGGCAATCTCGAGCACATTTCCTTGAAAGGCAAAGTCGACGAAACCGTGGAGGATGCGGCTGGCGCGACGGCGGCCCTCGTCGAGGAGGGCGTGATCCTCATCTGTATCGTCCGTGAGTCGCGGCATCTTTCTGAGATCTTGGAGGTTGAGAGTAAACTCAGGAATATATTTGGGCAGAAGTAGATGAGATACTGTTGAGTAAGTAACGATACCGAAACCCGAAACTGAACCTTGAGCAGCGGTCAATCTTTCGGAAGGTGAGCGGTGTTGGCCTGAGGAGGCACACAGGAGCTATTGTAGTGGGCACGCGGATAGAAGGCGGAACAGTGGGCCCTAATTAGCTCTTGACGTCATCGCCCCTTGGCAGAAACAAGCAGAAGCCCCCCAGGCAAATAAATATTGAAGGCATGGCACAATCACAATCACTTGCACCACTACTCCGTACATACATTCAAAGCAAAACCCAATGCCAACCGTCAGCTAAAATGGCTTGCAGTCTATTAATTCCAGTGGGATGTTTTGCGTCGAGAGATCGAAAAAAAATGCCGAGATACAATACAAAGCCAAACCAAACCAATTAAGCCAAAACTCCCGCAACGCCCACACATTGCCATCGCCCTCATATGTGTACTCCAATGGCGATAGCGGCCCAAGAAATTCATATCACCGCGAACGGCTAGTAAAAGGAGGGTATTTGTGGGTAGGAGTGAGGGGGACGAGAAGGAAGACCGACTTGTCAAAGGGCCGAGAGCGAGTTGGGTTAAATCTCTCTCGGTAGAGGGAGGAACCAAGCCGGCTCGACCGTATCCGTCCTTTACCCCCTCCCCCCCCGCCCCCCCCCCCCCCAACAAACACAGCGTGTTCGTCCCCCGTCGGCTTCGATCTACTTGGGCATCATGAATCCGGATGTTGACCCCCCCGGCGTGGTTGTTTGGGACCTGTCCTTGCTCGTTCTCGTCCCCTTGTGCGCCAGTATCCAAAGGTAGATGAGCATGCCGAGAGAAATCCAGGTGAACACAAGCGACACCCACATGAGGGCGTACAGGGCCGGGCTGGTGCCTGCAAATATACCCACATTGTTGAACTTGTTGATCTTGTCCTTAATCTCCTCTGCAACGGCCGTGATGAGCGTCGCGCAGACGAACAAGCCCAACGAGCTGAGGGTGACGCAAATGATTGCGCCCCAAAGCGAAATCTCCTGGAGGATATTTTGGAGCTTAGAATCGCCCTCCAAGCAAGCTACGCCGATGGCGAAGAGAAATGCCAGGGCAAGTAACAGTACAATGACCAGGAAAGGGTAGGCCGTGCGCGCGATCTTGTTGGGAATCTCGCTGATTTTTTCCCCGATGTCTTCGGCCCCTGGGATTTTCTTCAGTGGCTCGACACTGTTGCTGATTTCGGTCGACCCGGCGTGAAATTTCCGCGTACAGGTCTTGACCTTGGGTTTTTCGTCCTCGATATCACCCTCGCAGAGCGCCCCTATGTGCACCGAATAGTATTGCTTGAGGCCGATGGAAGCGGCGGCGCTCTCCGTGACCTCGCCGACCTTTTTCTCTCCTTCCTTCACTGCATTCTTGCAGGCATCACTCAAGCTTCGAACTTCAAGCACGTCTCTGGCACTGTCGCGGCCGAATATAGGTATCTTAGGTAACTTGGGAGGATCGACGTCGGGAATGCTGTCACAGGCGTCGCTGACTTTTGATCCGGCGTTGGACACAACTTCTTTGCCAATCTTGGAGGTGTCGATCTGTGGGAGGCGTTAGGAAGCACTTTCGAACGAGATGAGAAAAAGGGGTGGGGTTGACTGACGTATAAGATGTGGAGCTGCTCTAGGCGGCCAGCATCCGTCCCAGCTGACAGGACTATGGCCGTCAACAGCACGGAAATGAAGCTGGTCACAACGAGGGAAATTTTGAAGGCCTTCTCATGAAATGGCCCTCCGCCGCCGGGGTATTTCATCTCGAGATGCCGAGAAAAGAGGTGGCTATATCAGGAGGAAAAGGGGTCCAGCCCCTGACGTCTTGTGCCGAAGGAGAACGATAGAACTGAACGATATCAAATGCGCAAAGACAGGACTAAGAATGGTATGGAAGAAAAGAAGAAGTGTCGGCCGCTAAGGAGCAAGCTGCGAAAGGAAGTGAAGAAAACGTCAATTTCTGACTGACAAGCTGTACTAGGAGATGGTGAGAGAAGGCAGGGCAATTGTAGGTTTTTTCGGATGATAACCCCTATATATCTGGTCCAGCACGGTCATTTCGCCGTCTTGGTTCCGAAGAAGAAAAAAACAAGAATATCCGACAGACGAAACAATGCAGAGGTCAAGTCGTGGCCGCAGGGGGCCATGTCCAAGCCCAGGGTGGCCGCATATTTTCGGACGATGGGGTCAATATCCGGGGTAGGTACTTCGGTGAGGAGCAGCACAACATTACCACGACGTAAGAAGAACGGAAGGGAGAAAGAACCGGGGATCGTAGGTGGCATCGCCCTGACTAAGGGGGGACATCGGATACGTTACAGAGAGCGTGGAGGCCGGTCGCAGACTTGCGCCGTCGTAGTTCGTCTGGTGCAGCATCCAGCTTGTTTTGGCCTAATAGTTGAATCAGATTCCCGGGACCCCTTTTTGACAGCGTTTTTGACGCGCACGAATTGGTGGCCCGTTTCTCGCCGCAAGTCCAAACGAGCCGCGCGGGTCGCCGAGTTTTGCAGTCTGGCCGCCGACCCGGTCTTGGCCCGGTGGTTGCGGCGGCGCCCCACTTTCCCTCCGGCTTACGTGCACAGCGGTCCGTATATAGTTAAGTTTACCGAGTTTGGATTACGCAGTATAAGAATCACTGGCACCAGCGCTTGGCCGGGCTGCAGACCCCACAAAATGATAACCAGGATTGTACGGATATATACCTATATATGCCTCATTAATGGATCTCCCAAATCATAACCTACTACCCACATCAAGAACGACCAAAGAGGGGTGACAGGATAGTATCAGATCATTGAAAACACTATTTAACTTATGAAACCCGCTGCCTATGTACAAATACCCCCTCCCCCCCAAAAAAAAAACTAAAAACTCCCCAAAACTGCTCAAAGCTTCGCCGTGTAGGAATGGCCCTTCTTGATGCTGGCAACCGCATCGTTGATGAACTCGTCGACAATCTCCTTGGCCGGCTTCTTCTCGTTCACAACGGCGGCGCACTGGCCCATGAGGAAAGGCCGGAACTGGTCGAGCAGGTCGTCGACATCGGTATCGTCATCGGCGCTGGCGTTCATGAGGCCGGAGCCCTTGATGGCGGGAGTTGCCTCGGCCTCGCCCGACATGACCTTGTCGAGATCGGCCTCGTACGGGATCTTGCCCTTGGAGGTGAGCTCCTTGATCTCTTGGGCGCGCTCCTCCTCCCAGTTCATGATGTAAGGGTTCTTGCGCACGCGCAGCGGGCGGCCGGTGAAGATGAGGGTGCGGATCGTGTCGTCGAAGCCGGCGGTGCGGACGGCCTCCTTGTGCGACTCGGGAGCGCCGGCCTCCTCGGACAGGACGAAGCGGGTGCCGACCCAGACGCCGCTGGCGCCCATCATGAGCGCGGCCGCGAGCATCCGGCCGTTGTGGATGCCGCCCGCGGCGAGGACCTGGACGGGCTTGCCGGTGAGGGGCGACTTGTGGCCCTTGCAGGCGTCCACGACGGCGGGGATCAGGACTGTGGTGGCGATGTCGCCGGTGTGGCCACCACCCTCGCCGCCCTGGGCGCAGATGATGTCGACGCCCAGGTCGAGGCACTTCTTGACGTGCTTGGGGTGGCCAATCATGTTCATGTAGATGACGCCGTGCTTGTGCAGCTTCTCTACCACGTGCCTCGGGGGGACACCGACGGCCGAGACGAAGAGCTTGGCGCCGGATTGGATGATGATGTCGATCAGCTCATTAAGCTTGCCCTTGGTGTAGTCGTAGCTGTTGAGGAGCGACGGGTTAGTTTGTGTGTTGGGGGGGTTCCCCCGCTCCGAGACCTGCAGGGCACATGATGGCCGACCTACTTTGTTTTCCGGGCGTTGCCACCGATCTGGGGCAGCAGGAGGTCCACGCCAAACGGCGCATTCTTGTCGTGGAGGTGCGACTTGAGCTCCTCGATCTGCTCCTTGAGCATCTCGGGGGTGTAGTTGATACCACCCAGAACACCGAGACCGCCGGCGTTTGTGACGGCCGCAGCCAGCTTGGGACCGGCGGCAACGTTCATGCCGGCGAGAAGGATGGGGTGGTTGATCTTGAAAAGATCGGTAAGTTCGGTGCGGATTTGCTCTGCAACCATTACCATACGGTCAGCAACGTGCGTGCGCGCGTGTGTGTGCCTCCCTGCATGTATGGTGACGAGCTACGCCCAAGGGCCACGAGACATGGCATCGCGGGGCGCAGGGCTCACCGAGCCGCAGCATGCAGGGACTGTTACGGGATACGGATACATACGAGGAGAAGCCATGGCGTCTGTTGGTCTAAAACGATTGAGTAGTATTAAACAGAAACGAAGAAACTCGACATTCAAAAAGAGGGAAAAAAAGCAGAGGTCGCGCACTGTTCAGGAGAACCTCGACTCAGTTGGGAGAAGCAGCTCAGATATCTCCCGAAGACCTGGGGAAGAGCCGCCATCTTGAACCCCAGGAACATGGGGATGCTGGGGCCCGCCAAGCCGGCCATGTGCTTTGTGCCGAGGTTGCCCGCCGCTCTGCGCTAAACCTGTTTCGGGTCCGAAGAGTGCGGAGGTGCAACGGAGCCGAGGCACCAGCGATCTCTGGCGGCGTCTCGTCGGCCTTCCTGAGCCGGAAGCGGGATGTGCACCGTGTCGTGTGTAGTTCGCTGGCCGACTTTGGACCGAAACTGGCCATAATACACAAAGGAGCCAGCACCGTAGCCAAACTATGACACGGAAAAGTTATATGTTATTTTCTTAAATGACAATTCCAGCATTTGCGCAAGCGAACAGTCTTCCTCCAGCCGCGTTTATTCATCGAACGGCGTGCTTTACATGTATGTATATGTTTAATACCTCGAACCGATCTTCAAGCACAACTCTAGCAACCGGCAATGTGGACTGCCAGGGTTGTCGTCGGTCGACCGTTCACGGCACAAGGCGACGGAAAAGATCAGCCGTGCGCTGCTAACAAGACTGTAATCCGTACGGACTATTCGATACTCGATCAACCCTAACCCGACTAACATCAGTGGATCCTCCGATGTTGCAGGCAAACGCTGGATTCTCACACTCGATCGAAATGATCTCGGTATGCGCCACAAGATGATGATGAAGCGCTTCTCTCTTGTCGCGTCGGCGCCATTGAAATCGCCACATAGCCTGCCACCCCGTGCTCGCCATGTATCTCAGCTTATTCAGGCTCGGCGCGTGAGCAGGATTGAGAGCAGACAATTTTCGCGGTCGACGCGATCGCTCGACTTCCAAAAATACACACTGCCCCGGAATTTCAACCCAGACCGTGTCTTGGATCTGCCGGCAAAGATGAGCGCGGTGCAGGAAGCGCCGCGCAAGCGGACGGCGTACATCGCCTTGGGCAGCAACATGGGCGACCGCATCGGCTGGATCGAGAAGGCGTGCAACGAGATGGATGCGAGGGGCATCAGGGTGAAGCGGACGAGCAGTCTGTGGGAGACGGAGCCCATGTACGTGCTAGACCAGGATAGATTCGTCAACGGCGCCTGCGAGGTTCGTCAAGCCTTGGAGAAACTCAGGTTCACCCACCTCGTTGCCGGATCGTGACTAAGACGTAGCGCCCCCTTATCCCGCCAGGTCGAGACGACCTTGGAGCCGCTCGAGCTCTTGGACGCGCTTCAAGACATCGAGAAGTCGCTGGGCCGCAAGAAGCTCATCGACAAGGGGCCCCGAAACATCGATCTCGACATTCTCCTCTACGATAACATCCAGTTTGACCATGAGCGTCTCAAGATCCCTCACGTTGGCATCGCAGAACGTGAATTTGTCCTCCGACCGCTGGCCGAGTATGTTAATCTCTCATATCATACGGCAATTTTTTTCCCCCTTTCTTTTTCCAGAGTCATTCTGTAACTAACCGCTCACACACAGACTCATCCCTGACAAGCCAATTGACCCCTCCCGCCCCTGGCGTCTGACGGTTGACTACCTCGACGCCCTCCCGCCCTCCAAGACCCCGCTCACCACCATGACGCCCCTCTCTTCGCACCACCCGCCCATCCAGGCCCTTAACCCGTCCCGCAAGACCCACGTCATGGCCATCCTCAACATGACGCCGGACTCCTTCTCGGACGGCGGACAGCACAAGCCCATCATCCCCGCCCAAGGCGCTGCTGACGACGCCGGCACCACCGCCGCCGACACCGCTGCCGCCCGCCTCAAGGAGACCATCGCCGGCTTCCTGGACGCGGGCGCGACCATGATCGACATCGGCGGGCAGTCGACGGCCCCCGGGACGGCCGAGGTGCCGCTGGAGGAGGAGCTGGCGCGGGTGGTGCCGGCGGTGCGGCTGGTGCGGGAGGAGTTCGGGTCGCGGCCGGTGCTCGTGTCGGTGGACACGTACCGGGCGGCGGTGGCGGAGGCGGCGGTGGCGGCGGGGGCCGACATCGTCAACGACGTCTCGGGCGGGTCCATGGACCCGGCCATGCTGCCCACCGTCGCCCGCCTCGGCGCCACCGTCTGCCTCATGCACATGCGCGGCACCCCGGCCACCATGAACGGCCTGGCCGAGTACCCGGCCGAGCAGGGCGGCCTGATCGGCGGCATCGCGCGCGAGCTGCTCGCGCGCGTCCGCGCCGCCGAGGAGGCGGGCGTGCGGCGGTGGCGCATCGTCCTGGACCCCGGCCTCGGCTTCGCCAAGGTCGGCCCCCAGAACGTCGACGTCCTCCGCCGCCTCGACGAGCTGAGGAGCTGGCCCGGCCTGCAGGGCCTGCCGTGGCTGGTCGGGTCGAGCCGCAAGAGCTTCATCGGCAGGGTGACCGGGGTGCCGACGCCCAAGGAGAGGATCTGGGGAACGGCGGCCACGGTTGCCGCGGCTGTGCAGGGCGGGGCGGATGTGGTGAGGGTGCATGACGTGAGGGAGATGGCTCAGGTGGTGGCGATGGCGGACGCCATCTGGAGGTATTAGCTGGTCAGCTGCGAGTTTCAACACGTCGGGTTGTTTTTTTGTTTTCTTCCTTTTTTTTCCCCTGTACTTTTGTACACATATGGGTTCAACATCGAAAACCGGGTGGTGGAGTCTCATTTTTTCTTCCGGTATCTGAATTGGTAAAACATCTGTGAATGCATCAGGCAAGGGAATGAATATGGATGGCATCGACACAAGGAGGCCCGCGAGGCAAATGTTGTGGCAATTGGCGAAACAAGCTCTTTTCTCTGTGGATGTTGAGAGGCAATACCTCGCTTATAGGTTGCTGTCACGATAACCAGCAAAGCTATAATAAAAAGCGCAACAACCCAAGCGTAGTTAGGCGCCTCATTGATCGTTGTATTCTAACACCCTATCTCCCCCGGCCGTCTAGATGTCTCGACAGTGATAAACCTCCCCTTCCCTGCCCTTCGCGACCTCACATGCCTCTCCACCCGTCGAGCCCAATCCACATACTCCCAATACCTTGCCGTCTCAGCCGCATCGGCATCCTCCCTCAGCCGGTACCCCGGAAACATAACAAGTGTTTCCACCTTCCCCCAGGCGCCGCTCCAGTCCACCGTATCCCCCTCGCCGGCGCTCGCCCACAGTGCGGGGAACCACTCCCCGCATCCCGTGAAGTCGAGGTACTCGAGCCCGTACAGGCTTCTGCTGAGCCGGCGGAGGATTAACACCTGCTCCGCCCAGTCGTCATCGAGCGAGTGACTGTAGGGTCCCGTGCCGCCGTAGGGTACGGTGCGGCCCGTCTGCGGCGACACCACTGTGGCCAGCCTGGCATTAGGTGTCAGGGACGGCTCAGGCCAGAACGCGAGGCTCAGATGCGTCAGGCCTGGGAGGTGAGCCGCCAAGGCGAGGAGGTGGCGCCAGGAGACAGTGGTAGGAGTGGCGGCGGCGGCGCCGTGGGGAGGAGACGAGGAGGATGAGGTTGTAGGGCTTAGCGCGAGGGAGAGGTGGGTCAGGTTGGGGAGCAGCGGGCGTGGGACGCCGGCGGGGGACTGTTCGGTAGCATCCTCCCAGGATTCTTGCAGCTCGATGGACTTTGGCTGTGGGGGAAAGAGGAAATCGGAGAGCTCGCGGAGCTTCAGGGACCGGCCGACCGACCCGGAGAGGTCGAGGTAATGGAAATACTCATTTACGACGCTGGGGGCGAGGCTCGGGTCTTCTTGATACTCCGGCACGTCCCGTGGAGGGAGCAGGATAGCCTGAAGATCCTGCAGGGACACGCCCTCCCGGGTATAGGTGACGAGGTACACGACTAAGGCGACCCGAAGCTTGGTGGGAAGTTCATACAAGTGGTACTGGCAGTACTCTTTCTGCCACTCCCAGTCGAGGACCATGCGGCGGAGCACCATGTCGGCGAGACTCCCGCGCGCAGGCAAGTTCGCCCCAGGCAGCGACTGCTTCTCGTAACCGCCTGCCGCGCCGTATCCGATCGCCGAGCGCCGGAGAGCGTTCCCGGCTCTCTCGGGACCAGAAAGCCAGCTGCGTGGCGGCGCTGGGCCTGCTGGAAGCCTCGTCCCGGCCCGTCCGACCCGAACAGGTCGCCGTGGGCGCGGCGGCGGCGTCTCGGGGATTTGCAGAATCTGGCGGATTGCGGGCGGCACCGTCGGCCGGACCACATCCGCCACCTGCTGTCCGCTGCCGCTCAGGCCGGTGCGGCGGAGGCTGGCGAGCAACTCGTTGACCCCGCGGCCATGAGAGGAGTCATCTGCAGCATGTCAGTCTCCCCCACATCGTGCTTTGCCCACCCCCTTCCTCAACAACATCTCCGCACACCCGGAGAAGAAACACGAGAGAGACAACCAAAACAAAGAAAAACAAAGAAGAACAAAGAAAAGCAAAGAAAATAAAGAAAACACGCATCTCCGTGACCCCAGGCCAGAACCGCCACTCAAACGGCCAGGCACACGAGGGGGCACGGGTCGGTGCAGCGGGAAGACCGGGTGACGCACCATGGTGGCTGTCGTTTCTGCGGGTACCCGTGCTGCTGAGCAACGCTGGTGGGGTGGATTGCGGCTTGGAGTACTTGTTTAGGTGTCGTTTTTTCGGCATTACCCTAATTGCGGGTATTGGTTTGTGTCGAGTTGGTTTTGGCTCCCGGAAACTCGCAGCTCAAGGGAAGCTCGGGAGCAGAATACGGAGCAGGGAAGGCACGTCTCTTTCGAAAACGGCAAGCCCCTGTTGGATGCTGCGGATTTACCTGGCAGCTTCCTGTCGAGTCAGCGCACCTTCCAGTCCAGGAGACCGGCATACGGAGGCCTGAGGCAAGGGATGCTACGACCCTGATGGGGGACGTAAACAGTAAATTGGGGTGGAAGGCTTGCACAGTGGCAATGCATCTGTGTACAGAGCACGCTTAAAGTTGGAGGTTGGTACGTACCTACTGCCCGTTGACTGGCAGGCCACAAACCACCGGCGATGATATACTGCGTAGTGCATGTACTGTGTATCGCAGCAGGTGCAACAGGCTCCGTGGCGACACTCATCGTGAATCAAGGGTCCGAAGAATGGAAAACCGTTGGTCTGTGCGCAGCTGCCGAAGGCTTCCCAAGGGATTCTGTTGTACGGATTACATATATCATCCGTACTACAGTACGTCAGTACATACTCAACCTCAAAAACAACATCGGCTAATTGTCGTTTACTACCAAAACAGCTGTACTAACCAGCCTGACCCAGCAGAGACAAATGTGAGAAGACAATAGGAGAAAAGAAAGAAAAAAATTCCAGTGTTACCGTTTGGCAGGCTCTCGAGATAAGGTCGCCTTGCCACGGCGACCTGCCCACTTCAGACCGGGTGCTGCCTTTCGTGGCGGCTCAAGGAAACGCGAGAGCGCTGCGCTCCCCCCCCCCCCCCCCCCCGCGCCCCTGATGATGTGCAGATTCGGGGGGAAAGAGTCGTGTGCGCCATCTACGGAATATGCCGGGGGGGGAGAGAGAGAGAGAGAGAGAGAGTGTGTGTGTGTGTGTGTGTGTGTGTGTGTATACAAACATACACGCGGCACCGGATTGACGCCGGGGAAGGAGCGGGTCTCGAACCACTCTGCTCCCTTGGAGCGCTCTTCTCCATCTACGCCTCTCACCATTTTTTCCCGCTCCTTGATGATTCTGACCGGTGCGTCTCGGCGGAACTGCCTCGTCCTACGCGACCTTGCACGTCAGGAATGCAGCATGCTCCATGCCTTGCGTCCCGAGTGGATCGGATTGGATTTGATGTTCGTTTCGAGCTCGCAGAGCATGACGTGCATCATCCAGGCCCATCCGATCGGGCAGCTGCTCGGCGGCCACGATGGTTGTTTGGGCTATGTTGACACTTTTTGAGACCGCGGCTGCGGTGCCTCGTGCCCGACCGAGGCTGGTCTGGCGTCGTGCTACCTGGACGTCTAGCGTTGGCAGGTGTTAGGCCTTCAACATGTCAGAAGCTAGACTGCCCGAATGCGCGCCCCATGGTGTGCGTACACTGGACGCGGCGGCCGCCGGGCCTTTCCTTTGCTTCGCTGCCATTCCTGGCTTCCGCGGACGGGTTTCGCTGCTCTCGGAGGGTTGCCCGCTTTACGAATCGGATGCCGCCCCTCCCACCTCGTCGCTTGCTCCATTGCCCGCTCGGTACCGAAGCGTCCTGCCCCTTGATTGCCCTTCCGATGGTTCTCTCTGCCTCTGGGTCTCGACCGTTGGCGGGCCTCATCCGTTTGGACTCCTGCGGTTGGTAGAAAGCGCACCAGTTCCCCATCCCGCCACGACGCCTGTACGACAGGCCTGGTGCTTGGGGTTATGCAGAGGTCTTGGGGCTAGGCCTCCGTAGATCGAGACGGACTGTGTACGACTTGGTTTGAGGGGGACATCAAGCAGTCCCATTGCATCTTGTTCAACCCGGACCACGCGACAGCCGACGCGGTGCTGATGCCTACAGGCAGACGAAGAACGCTGATCTAGTGGGCGAGCTGCCGCCGCCCATGAGGCAAAGCAACCTTTAGGACGAACCCAGAGCCTCACTGGACCCCACGCCCCGTACCAGACCCAAGCCGTGTGCAGTCACGTCGGCGTCGGAAAGCGGACTCCAGGCCGCATGACCACTGCTGTTGAAGGGGGCGAAGGTGGGCAGACACGCTGACAGCCTTATGGGCACCTTGTCCGAACGCTGGCTGACGCGGAACCCGCACCGTATGTGTCGGTCGTAGGACAGAAAATATGCGTGCCTAGACCGGCGCAGTTGCAGGTTTCGTCATCTCTGCCTCCGATATATAGCATTGTCCTATACGTTCCGTTGAGCAGCTCCCGGCGCGTAGTGGCGAATATGCCCAAAGATCATCGCATGACTCTGGGCAGCCCTAGGAGCAAACTGCTAGCTAATCTCTCAACCCTGGAAGAAGAATTTCTTGTTGATCTGCTTCAAAGTCGGACGGCGTCGTCGGCTGGAGGTCTTGTTTCCGGGGTCGCACATGAAACGCGCAGCGGTACCTTGTAATGTCTTTTCCGCTCCGGCAAATGTTTGTTGTGCTCAGAAAGAACGGCTTGTGACAGCGATCAACCACAGAAGAAGCCAGGGCGTCCCTAATCGGGAGAGGTCAGTCGTTAAAATGGGGAAGTCACGTCAAACTGGGGGCTCGATCAGGGGTGGGCGGTTGCCCTTGAGCAACATGGGCGAAGTCGGGCATACCTGAAAAGACCTCTTCTAGCAACGGGCCCATTACTTTTACCGTTGAGTTGCGCATCCGGGCCCCCCCTGCAGTGGCTGTTCCCAGAGGGCCGGTTCCTGTGCATTTGTTCATCTCCCTGATGAGCTCTCAGAGTAACTAGAGGACCGGCCGATCGCGGGGGTTAGGAGAAGGACTCTGAGATGTGCGTAACACAAGTCTGCGGTCGGCGTAAACTCGGGGCATCTACCCTTCCCAGGAACTCCCTCCCAACCCCCGAACCCCCTCTCCCCTTGTTCCCCCAGCGTTCATTTGGTGGGATGTTTACACCTGCAGCTCGAAAGTCGAACCCTGGTGTCGATTTTGGGAATCTTGATCCTAGCGCCCCGAAGGACGTACCGACAGAGAAAAGCCTGCACGGCCTCTCTCTCGGGAATACCGCAGTGGTTGTTTTTGTGTAACTGCCGTTACCCCCAAGTTGATTGGTTTTCTGATCGGTACTATCTTGTCCTCGGAACACAACCAAAGTTTGTGATGGCCGGAGATGGGCAAAAAACAAGGCTTTCAGTTTGTGAACAAAAGATCAAACAATGGGCTGAAACGACGGTTCCTGGGTACTGATTGAGTCGGCTACACACCGGAGATGGCGGAGATGAGCCCTTAGGTTTCTAGATTGACAGTGCTGGAAGGCTATACGTCCCTGTGATTTGCTTGGCTCTGGTAACACGTTTCGGCTCAGCTTGGGAGTTAAGGCAAGCACTGCGGGGAATGCAGCACATGTGAGCCATGCTCGATGTAAACGAGCTCGGTAGAATCACTATGGGCGTTGGCTCGCTGAGAATAACCAGGGCCCAATACCTGGCATTGCTCGGATGCTGAGCGCCGGGACGCGGTGCGTAGTGAAGTCAGGCTATGCCGGGAAGCCACAGGGTTCGACGAGTATATGCCAACGCGTGTCTTTCCGTCAACAACAACGGAGGAGCGGCTCCCTTGTCGGCATCTGAGAAGCACCTTCCAGAGAACCCAGCCCTCAGATCCTTGGAAGAGGCCGGGCGAGAGAATACATACTTTGTTCGAAGCCTTAACAAGCAAATCTAGTGTAGGGCACTGTTGCCGACGGTGCACGCCTTCCCTCCATCCTCCCCTCTTTTTTCTTCTGCTTGAGTCACAAGCTCTGAAATCGAGCTTGTCAGTTTCATGGCCAACATGGGTTGCAGCCCGCCATTGTTGGGTTTAGTTGTGACCCTGTTTTGCGGCGTCCTGGTAAGGTCGATCGGTATCTGCAGCCTCGGACAAGTACCTGTTCGTACCCTTTTGTCTTGGGAGCGTCCTGAGGTTCCGAGCCAACCCTACGGATCCCGCTCCCCGCTCTTTAACTCTACTAGGGAGGTCGTGTGTCCACACACCAGCTGCTGCAGAAAGAAACCGGCGGAAACAAGGGTATCCAGTTCTTCATTCTGGTGTTGGGGTGGAGGGAAGGGTGGGGGGGGGGGCGTGGGGAGGACGGATATCAAACGCGAATTAAGGCCGGCCAGGACAGATGAGAAAACCACTCGTCGGGCAGCAAAGATGCACCTGAAGCCGCAAGCTCACAGTTCATCGGACAACGACGCAGTCGAGCTGCGGTGGCCCAGAGAAGCTACGCTTAGATGGTGAGCCGACGTAACGCCGACAGAAAGGCAACAAGGGCGGGGGGGAGGCGGCCAACTGAGACTGGGCCACAGGATGGAGCAAAGAGGCTGCGAGCATCCCGGCTCGGGCCGGGATATTGTATATGCCCGAGAAACGCCGGCGAGTGAGCGCTCAACTTGTCTGAGCAGACGGCCTCGACGGTGTGGTAGTGCTCAGTTCCCGCACGTCTGCCTGCCGCATTATGGAATGTGAGGGAGGTCGGGTGCAGAGCAACCTTGGTACAGTACAGTACGCATGAGCAAGGCTTGCCAAGGCAGCCGGTCAGAGCAGCTCCGGCCTCTGGACATCAACGGGCAGCTTAGGGCTTTCAGTTGTCAGCGGCGAAGGGGGAAGAGGATGGGCAGGAGCGGGGAGCGATGAGGGCTCGAGCTGCAGCCGAAGAGCTCTGGCACGACGACCGCCAACCGAACCGCATAATCCCGCTCTTGACACCCTCTGTGCGCTGGCGTTGGCGCGTCATCCCACCAATTGTCTCCCCAGCGAGACACGCCGCCTGGGCGGCCGTCGCTGCTGACGTGGTGCCCAGTGTGATCCAAAAACAGGAAGGCTTTCCGTCCAAGATCAGCCTGATCCCCAGAGCTTCGTGGTCGAGGGTCTACGCGCTGTTATGCCTCTGGTGTGTTTGTCACTGCAAAACAGTTTCAGTAAACCTTGCTCTTGAAGACGGGCCCGACGACCCGGGAAGACCTTTTGTGCCACGACCGCAGAAACAGAGAGTAGCGACACCACAAGGTAGATGGGCACAGGACGCGACTTGTGGACCAGAAACCCGGCTCAGTGCTCTCCATCTCGTGACAGATCTTGGGGTGCTCTGAAGTTGCACGGCGTGACTGCGATCGCACATTGACAATGGTAGGAGGTCGTTCTTGCATTCCGATTAACATTTGTGCGGAGCCTAGTATCCCTATTACGGAGATAGTAGGCGCTCCCGTCGCAGGCAGTACTTGCAGTACTCTGTAGGTCCTTTCAGATTCAGTTCTTGCCTGCAACGCTGCGCCAGGGAAAGTTGGATATTGGCAGGGTGTCGTCAATTGTTAGAGTGGGGTCCTGCTTGTAACTGATCGTTCCTGCTCTCAGCCAGGGTCCCTGGCGCACGCTAATACCTTCGGAGTACGGATTAGTGGATTAAAGTGGTTCAAAGTGGGGACTCCCGGCAGAAGCTGGCCTAGCTCAACACTTTGCTGCACGCAAGACCGCTAGGCACATCGTGTCCACCCATCTCCGCGACTGCCTCTTACAGCTCCCTCCACCAACACCTGATGAGCGTGGAAAGTGCGCGCAACGCGGAAGACGATTTCGGGACCGGTACGGAGTAGTTTAGGCGCCTTAGCCACTCAATTGCCACTGCCACTGGAACCCAGCCCCGATCCACCCGGGTCTTTTCGTTAAGTCGTGGAAACTGAACCTCATCCGAAACCCGCTCGAGCTGCAATCTGCTCCCCTCGTCCGAGCGGTTAGCCATAGCTCGATGCCCCAAACACCGTGGGTCGATCGCTGGACGTAGGTCTTGTGTGCACCTTTTCCTGACCTGGGCGGCTACCGAACAACGAGATGCCGGGTGGAGGCCGTTGGGTCCAGGCAAGGCGTGGTTCATGCAAGACAATGTAACGGATTCCTGACGTGCCGACTGAAAAGAAAAGGTTGAAAAGTGGAACAAGGCTCCTCGATCCGCAATGGTCCCATAACTGCTTAGCCGACAACACTTGCGCAAACCCTTGCCTAGGCGAGAACTCTCAGGAAGAGGGGCGGGGCGAGATGAGGTGTCACCTGGCACAAGATCTGGGTACCGCAGCAGGACGTGGCTTAAGGACAAGGCAAGCTGTGCAGCGCACGCGCTTTGCCGTCGTCCGTGTCGCATCTCATCTGCTCCCCGCGCCCGCGGAAACGGTCCGGCAGCCGATGGAGGCTGGCCGACGGCATCCACGACGACAGATGGTGCGTGATACCATCTTCTTCTTGCCGCAGAAACAGATAACGCAATCATCATTGTGGCTCACCTATGATTTGGGCCAGGCATGTTCCGCCGTCGGTATACAACCATTCTCGCTGGCAGAGGCATTCGAGGCGCCACCAGCCAAGGCTTGATCCGATTCGGCAGGCCGACGCCCAAGACGGGCCTGATCTTGCCAGCACCTGGCTTGTGTTTGTTCGGACCCGATGGCGGCCATGGAAGAAGGGTGTGTGGAAACGGGGAACTTCCATGATTGGGGTGCAAGGCAGTCGCGATAGTCCTCCTGGCGTCTCCGGGGATGTCCTCGTAACAACGGGGATGAAGGGCTGAGAACCCTGCCAACCTGCGGGGCCGATCTGGAGAGCCCAACCCCCGAAGATGTATCGCCATCTTTGTCGATTTCCTATGATGCCCGAAGCTGCCCAGCCAATCGTCTCGCAAATCGGCTGCGAAGCCGCGAAGCCACTCGACGTAACGGCCGAAAGAACATCGGATCTGAAACAACAGGGCTAGCTAATCTTCCCTCCGCCACGAAGATGCTCCGTTATTCCTGCTTTGACGTTGGATCGGTGGGTGGGCGGATGCGTCGATTCGAAGCAGACGGGAAGCTGCGCAAGCGATTGTACTCTGAATTGCCCTCTCATACGCTCTATTCGGTATCTCAGCGCTAGCAGCCCCCCCCCCCCCCCATGTTTCAGGGCAGACGAGTACCGTCCAAGGCAGAGAAGGAAGAATCATCCGAGGATTTTTTTTTTTTTTGGTCGAACCCCTTTCTCCTCAAGACAACAGCGTCAACAACAACCACCGCAACCATGAGGCGCGAATGTGGGACGAGGATGGTGGTTGCTCCCTGCCCGTGTCAGATGAGCCGACTGGGCCGTACCCCTTGCTTGGCTAGGGCTGGCTCGCTGCCGGAATCTTGCTCGTCGATCATCTACTCGGGCTGACGCAACCCCACTCGCCACTCGTTGAGCTGTTCAGCTTGCCCGAGTTCCTAAACTGGACCGTGGAGCTATCAGAATGCTCAAGCACATGTCAGGAATGGTTAGCGTGTTCTACTTTCCCAACTTAATTTTGCGTGTCGGGTGAAGAACCCGCTCTCTCAAGTTGGACAACCGCGGATGATTTTGCCTTTTGGTTCTGTCGGCTGTGGCCGAGAAGGTTATGCCTATAGGGCCGAAAGCTAAAGGAGACCGCAAGAGACCTTCCTCTCCGTGGGGTTCTTGAATGGGCTGACTACAATACGGGTGGCCGAGGCGGCTTTCTCCGTCTGGCGAGAGCCTTACCCTCTGAACGAGGAGATATCGAGAATTATTGGCTCTTGCCTTTTCATTTCATACCCCCCCCCCCCCCCCTTTCCCCAAATGCAGCGTTCGGGAAACGATACACGTGATGGCAGGAAGGCATGTGCCCCTCCGATTGGAAGCGGAAGTGGCTCTCACCGAAGCTTGTCCCATGGCTGCAAGTAGCCGATTGTGCATTCATCTCATGGCTAGGGGCTGGGGGGAATTTCTTCTGCCGCCGAAACAATTGCTTGTGGCCTGCTTCGTTTCGAGGGTACTGACGGTAGGGTGGTTGCAGGGGGGCTAATGCATGGAAAGCGAGGAAGCCGGCATAGCTTGACTGTGTTCTGGCTTTCCCTCGCTGGCAGCCACAGGCTATAGGCTTATATCACGCCGTCGTTCACGGAATCGGCAGCGTCAAGAGCCAGATTAAGCAAAAGCCGGAGAGACTGCGGTTAAACTCAGCTCAGCTTGTTGTGCAAGGACGAGTAGACTGACAGGCTGATGCCGTACGGCTCACCGAGATAAAATATGCGTCACTGGTCCAGAAGAGGTACCTGTGTTGATTTGTTTGGCCAGGGTACTAGCCGGCGTGACGGCACGAATCAAGGGTCCGACAATTCGGCGGCTTCTTGCTTTGTCTGTCCAGTGCGGTCCTTTGACCGACCCTGAGTTAGTCAATGTGGATTTGCTGTCCACAAGCCTAACAAGGGGCTGCCGATGGGCCTCGTCTTCTGGTACATGGGCGATTACGCAGGGAGAAGAGCAATCTAAGGCCATCATCCCCCGTTACCATACCGGTTGTATCAAAGCTCTAGCCCCGGTTCTGTCTACTTAAGAGACGAGGGGGACTCCAAGCTCACGTCTGCATTATCCGTTATCTGATTCCTGACCCAAAACTCTGCGCAACTTCACCAGTCCCGGCACTAGACTTAAGAGGAAGACGCAGCAACCCTCTGTTAACCACGTCTAGTCTCGCTAGAGCGCTTCAGATTTGCTCGTCGCTCACTCTCGCTTTCTGTTTGCAGGCGGCCTAGACTGGGGCCACGTCTCAATCTCTCTGTACTACACCCTACGCCTGCCAGCCTCTCTGCGAGCAACATCTCCAGTCAGCCCTGCGCGATCTTGCTATAAGCTCCCGATCAGAAACTACAACGACAACGACGCCGTTATCGAGAGCAAACCTATCGTGAATCCTGTGCCCGGAATCAACACAGGACACTTGCATCGACAAGCGCGGGCTAGTCGTTGCTGCCATTACAAGCATTGGCACTTGAAACAACAAACGGGAGAAGCAACGACAAAATCTCCTGACCACGAGATCACGGTTGAGATCCCATCCATCCCCGTGGCTTCCCCTATTGGACCTGCCGATAGCTTTGACAGCTCGGGCTTGTTGTCCACGTACCAATTGGGCCATCTCGAGGTAAGCGGAAGCTCCAACTCGTTGTTCCTTTGCGTATACCTTGCGGCCTTTTCCGGGTGGATATACTCCCGGAGTTATGCGTCCCGTGGCGCGCGCCTTGTATTAAGAGAAACGCATATCCAAGCTTCGAGATGCCGGCCTCCTGCGACAGAGCCGACGCCTATTGCAAATGACAACGGGCCCCGATCCCACAGTGTGGAGGTGTGCATACACAGCTGGACAGCTTTCTAACCGAATTTTATGTTCGCCCGCGTCATCACGCAACAAGCAGTCAACTGTAAGTCGAAAAGGCGCGGATGGCGACGAGTGTGACGCACGGAGAGGGAAAAAAAAAAAGGAGAAGGAAAAAGAGGCGCAAAGCTTGAGCACTCGTTCACGCAGGAACTGCTAATAGCTCGCCTCCGCTACCCATTGGTGGTTCAGTCAATAATACCAAGGACGTCGATAGTGCACGACATTTTCGATCCAGCTGGAAGAGTTTATCACTGCCCGAGTCTGGCCAATAGTCCTTCCGCCTTTATTGCATGTACGAGGGGCTGCGTGGGCCGGTATTCAGCCAGCTTTGCTGACAAGAGATCTCGGATTTTACAGTCGAACAAAGACTCTGGCCCGTCGACGCTCAGGGTATTGCGAATTGTGCCCTTGGCATGACCGGGGTACCTTCGGAGGTCAGTCCGCCAATCCCCCTGCTGAGACGCCTCGCCCCGGGTATGCACCCTCGGGAGATTTGGGAAGCAAAGGCAACGCGATTTTCTGGGCTCTATCTGTATTGGCCCCGCGTTCACGCGTCCCATTCCGGCGTCGCGTGATGCCCCTTGCCGTTTAGCTCTACTCTTCCCGCACCTGCAACGCAAGGTCTCTCGATACCGGCGGGTGCAGAAGGTGCAGAAGGGGCAGACTGTTTACAAGACACCATGACTGACTTTCAGGGATACTGGAGCTAACCACTGTCTCGAATTTTCTTTAGAGGCACCGCAAACGCTCTGGCTCCCAACAGGAGCAGAGGAACTGGCGTATGAATCAACTGCCCAAGGTACTACTTCCCTGATGTTACCCCTTGCTTTTGTGTTATCGCCATCAAGATTGGTGAAGACGACCGAAGGCCTCCCCCGTTTGCTCCGGAAGACGCCAATTCGTTCGCAACAAGGAGACGTCGAGCTGCCGTTTTACCCCAGCACTCATTCGTAGCAACCAGGGTGGACAAACGAAGGAACACCCTTGCATGTTTTGTTGCCAGCTCTTGTGCAAGGTAAGTGAAAGCCTCGAGAGCCACAATGGCCAACCCCTCAAACAATTTCCTTTTTCTTTTTCCCTTTTTTTTAAAAGAATTACTTTCATACCCTTTTTCTGGCCCTCAAACACTCGAGATATAAATTTAGCACCCAGAGTCTGACCGTTTGGCGGCCGTTTCTCAATCTTATTCCAGTCGACTGGCATCTGCCCATCCCAATTTGAGAGTTCAAGGGCCAGGGCCTTGCCCTCTTCTGCATGCAGCTGTTGGGCATAGTCTGACCGACGAGGGGTTTTCCTTCTCTGCCGGTCGCTTCACCCCCCGTCGAGCGCACGCAGAGAGAACCTGAAGGCCCTCACTCCCACGCTGCTTTGCCATTGTCTTGGCTCGGCAATGCCAGTTAAAGGGGCCTCGGCTGGCGTACCGTTGAAGCAACAACTTTCACGTTGGAAAACACGTACGTCCGCCATGGTTGCATCCCGAGTGTGAAGCGCGTCTGCAGAACCCCGCCGCCGTCGCTAGAACTGCTTGCTTCTGGCCGCGGACTCGCGGGGCAACCCAAGGTGGTATCTATGTACCCCTGCAGGTGCATCGGTACCTTGTTGTACCCGATGTCCATGCTTTGTCTGTACATACATACACACACCTACATCACGACATACACGCAGTACGTACATCCACGGGCTGATGGCCTCGATGGTACAACGGCTGGTCGAGCCCTTGGAGCTCAGAAGCCGGTCTTCAGAGGTCTCCCGGGCCGCCAGGGGTGAAGGGCATCATCAGACACGAGACGATTTCTCGGGAACTTATGTCAGATTTTGCTTCCTAGCTCAACTTATTTCCAGATGTCCTTATTCCCCTTTTCTTATTTTTCTTTTATTTTTTTTGCTTTTCCCCTTTCGCCTCGGCCCCCCACCTCTGTTCTTTTTTTCGCACTATATTCCTCCCGCATCTCAGCTCCTATTCGGCCCCTCTGCCACGGAAAACCGGCCGCTGGTCTGCAGCCTGTTGCTAATTAAGCCACAGGTTTCATTTCACCACCGCCTGCGCTTGCCGGTCTCCTTCAGAGCGCAATCGGATATGCGCCTGGTTCAGTTCCATGCCGGTTGAAAAGGGCATTCCAGCAGCACCATTGGCCCCCTTGTGATATAACTAATTCTCTGCCTTGTCTCGACGCATCCGAGTCTTCCACATTCCTGTTGCTGAGCACGACACACAAGACGGGACGGACGAGCTGGGGAGATATGGCAAGACTGATCTAACAGGTGCGTTTCCACAGGATTACGTCGAGCCCTCGCCGCCCTCTGGCTCCGGGCTGGACTATCTCGATATACACGCTTCGTCTGACATGTGGTGCGTGAGGCTGCCTTCTCCTTTACGTCTTTTCTTTTCTTTTTTTTTTTTTCATTTATTTATTTGGTATTATTGTCAGTACCTTTTCTTTCCGCGATCTGCGTCTTTCAGCCCGCCTCACCAAGAGAAGGAGCTCGGTGGCTCAAAGTTACCGGTCCTCCGTCCGTACCTATACCCCTACTTTCCCCCTCCATTAAGTGTTCTCGAGGGATTTCCCGCTCTCTCCTCCTTTTGTTGGTTACACCCTCATTCGCCAAGATTCGAGATCTTAGTGCAAGTGCCATCAGAAACCCTTGACACCCAACCTGACCACTCTTTGCCGGCCTCTCTGTTCTTTTGCAATTTGTTCTCAGCAGACCACTCCTATTGCATCTGACGAGGTGTTACTGTCTCCTCTTCGGTGGTGCGTAAGTGCAATACTGCCGTTGGCCTTCCGCTTTTCTTGATCGCAGCGCGAGTAAAAGGACAAGGGTATTCGCTCCGGGGCATGGTACAGTACGTGCTACCTGGATCGATCGCCGCAAGCCTTGCTCCCGCACCGTTGCCGCATGCGCCATGCTCGTTCTTCCGAATGCTGCTAAGACTGCTGCGGCACCCCTGCAAAACACTTGTGCACCGCACTGGTACGACGGGCTCCGTCCCACCGCCAACACTCGGAGTTGCACAAGGCTAGACTGGGAACACGGCGTCCGTAGTGGCCTGGGGCGTGTGAAGAATAGGGAAAAAAAAGATCACACACACACCCCACCTTCCTCTCTGCTCGCCCCCCCCTTTCCCCCCATGCAACACACCCCCCCTCCACTTTCACCCTACCCGCTCCCCGGTCTGCGCATGCGCTGAAGCGTGGTCGGTTGCTGACCCAGAAGTACCTCTAGCTTCACCCAAGGCTCCACTAGTTCGCTGTCGGCCATAGAAACGTCCACCCAGCCTTCCTCATATTTGAGTCTGATACCTTCGGTCCCTCAGCCGCCCGTCACGCCGTACTCCCCCGACGGTGGCCACTTTTATACCCCCGCTCCTCCCATCTTCCCGGGCCTGGAGGTCAGGCCTCGACTGGGCTCTAAGTATGTGACACGTTAACTTCTGTCGTTATGACCGTTCTGTCCCATGGCGCACTCATTCTCCCCAGTCGCTTACAGCGGTAGCAGTAGCACGGCCGGCCAGGGCATGGCGCATGCCCATCGTTCCACGACATTGCCGCATCCAGGAACACACTTGAGCGCGCGAGAGGCCTACGCATCGGCGACACCCGCATTCAGGAGATCGGAACATCACATCCAACGGTCGCCGCCCTTTTCCAGCATACGACGCAGTAACCTCCTTTCTCCAACCAGCACATCGACCTCATACGGGTCTCTCAAGATGGACACGGGCTATCCCGGATCCAGGACCCAGCCCAGCATCCCTCCCCTGGGCCCCATGACATCGCTCGGCCATCTTTCATATGGCGACACATCGGCCACTCCGATCCAAGTTGACATCAGCGGCGTCATTGACAAGGGCTTCTTCGTGGCCGAGAACGAGTGGACGTGTTATCGCCGCAATTACTTCGCGTGCATATGCTCCTTCTCCCTGACACCCCTGCTGCCCAACTCGCCCATCCACTTCCTGCCGACGGGATCCACGCAGGCCTACAGCGTGTACGGGTTCGCCATGTGCATCTCAGCGGTCGTCTCCGACAACGAAAGCCACACCATCGAGCTGGTTCAGCACACCCCGAAACGAGACAAGGGCCCGATTGCAAAGCCCGACAAGGTGCGACTGTCACCAAAGCCGCCGCAGGCAAGCCAGCACCCCTTGACAAGCCTCTATGGGGCCCCAGAGGCCAGCCTCGGATCGCCGAGATATGAGCAGGGCTTCGGTCAGCCCCAACAGAGCTCGGCGCCCACCGAGCACACCTTTGAGCGCATTCAGTTCAAGCAGGCGACGGCCAACAACGGGAAGCGAAGGGCGGCTCAGCAGTACTACCACCTCCTGGTCGAGCTGTGGGCCGACGTCGGTCAGCAAGGCGGCGGGGATTCGTGGGTTAAGGTCGCGTACCGGAAGTCGGCCAAGATGATTGTCCGTGGCCGGTCTCCAGGCCATTACCAGTCAGAGAGGCGAGGGAGCGCAAGCAGCGGACCCGGCGGCTCTAGCGGTAGTATGGGTGGCGGTGGATACACAACGGGCCTCCTTGGGCCCGGGGAGTATCCGGCAAACCAGCCCATGATGGGAGGAGGAGGCTACGCGCAGCAGTACGACACCCGGTCCGGCGGCTACGGCGGGGCCCGGCCACACCACGAGCTCAACATGGAGCCGCTTATTTCAACCGAGGATGTCAAAGCCATGACCAGTACCAAAGGATATCAGTACTACCCAGCAACCATTTACGAGAGCGAACATCATGACCCGAGACAACAACAACAACAAGAGCAGCAGCAGCAACAACCACAGGAGCAGCAGGAGCAGCAGCAACAGCATCACCATCATCATCACCACCACCACCATCAGCAGGTTGAACTGTTCTCACACGCACGCCAGGAGGTTTCGGGGAGCGGTGCGGCACCCTCGATGAGCGCCATGTTCGACCCAACCAAGGTCAAGCCGGAGATGGAGAACGGGCTCCCCAGCCTGCTCTACCACAGCGTTCCGTATTACCAACGGTGCGGGCGGTTCGAAGGAAAGGCGACGTCGAGCGGCCAGTATCCGAAATTGATCCCCCCACCTTCCACTACCATGAACATGACCTGAACAGGACGCTCGACCGGCAAGGCAACGAAGAGACGAACGAGCGGTCGAACGAACGAGCGAACGAACGAGCGAACGAACGAGATGGCCACGCTTTCTCCTTTTTCCTCTTGTCTTTTTGTTATTTATCCCATCACTCCGTGCATTGCCACAGTTACGTGGCCTATGCTATCATCATGTCACATCTGCGATGCATTCCACGGGCCAAAGATCTATTTGGAAATGGGGGTGGGAGGAAAAGAGCCATGATGGGATCTAAAAAAGCCAACGACTAAATGTCCACAAGAAAAATTCGCTTCACGTGTCTGGTCACCAAGCGGGACTGCTCTGAAGAGTGTCTCTCTCTCTCTTCTTCCTCCCCGATTTTCTTCCTTTTCTTCCTCTTTGTTTTCCTATCGCCCCTTCTTTCCCTGTTTATCGCATGCTGCTCTGCTTTTCGCTTCCCATATTTTGTCTTTTTTCCCTTCTTGACATGTATTTTGCGCCCCTAGACGGGGAAGAAGGGTATTCGGGCATGATGAGATTGGCTTGGCGCAAGGGGATTCTGCGGGACGGGAAATACGACACGGAACCTGAGGGCTATGGATGGTATGGTAATACGTGGGTGAATGGGGCTCCGGAGATTTCATGACCTACGGTGGGAACCGACAAGGCGCTGTATTTTCGTTGTCTCTTCGCCTAGGTTTTCGTTTTCTTTTTTTTGTTTCTTTCTTTTTTTGGTCATCCTTTTTCTGTTCTTGATTCCTTCGCGCTTACACCCCTGTATCGCGCGCTGACGGCACGGGCGGGACTCGACCACCCGAGGAAGCCGGGGGACTAGGGATCGGCACCGAGAAGCTTGATGACTGATTTCTCTTTTCCCTAGGACTCTTAGAACATGATGCTGCCTCAGAGGAATTCCGCGGGAAACAGAGAGGGTTATGCGCGACGAAGCATGGCATTTTCAGGATACCCGGTGCATTAATCTCTGACTTTCTCTTGTGCCTCGTGATTTACTACTTTTTTTTTCTTTTTCAACTGGCTGCTCGACGCTAGGAGACAGCGTCTGATTTCTTTCTTCCCATGTAGCGGTCGATGCATCTTGTTATGCTTAGTCTCCCGGCTGGGGTTGGCGCCCTGGCCTTCCTTCGGTCCCGAACTTGCGGCGAGGTTTTCTCCCCGCAGCGCCAAGCAGAACCCGACATCATCAACCGGGGTTCAGTTTGTTCTTTTTCCCATTTTTTTAATTCTCTCTCATCTCAGAAGAGACTGAGACTTGGGACAGCAGCGGGAATAGTGTAGGTCTAGCTTGCGCGGGGAATGCAATGGATGGAATTGTGGAGGTAGAGAGGAAAGGAAAAAAAAGGAGGGCCGAGGGGAAGCCAGGGTTCGATGAACAACCCGTTCCCCATCTTCTTCTCTTTCTCTTTCCCTCCCTCCCGTATCCCATCATTACAATGTATATTGCAATCTGCGCAACTCTTTCTTTCAAAAGGGGCTCAATTTATGAACCATCTACTGTGTATCCCACGTATGTGCTTTGCGGATGTGCGCCCCTTAAAAAGCGATCACAACTTGGCCTGAACTAGTGTACGGATTCTGATGATAGCAGTCTCGCTGGATGCTGAGAGTTGAGTGTGGGAAAGAGTTACACAACGAAAGAAAGAACAGGCCAGGGGTTGAAGCCAATAATTGGTGGGCACCTGAAAGCGATCCACTTTCTCCCGTTGGACATCGGATTCTGGGGTAATGTATGTATGTACGGACTGTATGTACGGATTACATACATATGTACAAGCATGAATGTCCTTGTATGTACTGCGTCCAAGTGGGTGGAGATGACATTAACTCCCGATTCGACCTTGCTGTGGATCTCATTCTCACGAAGATGGACAACGCTGAATGCGGCAGGGCTTGCCGTGCACTCCGAATACAGTCATCATGGAGTGACTGACCCGAGGATTGATAAGCGAAAGGGATCCACTCGCGCCGATGGCTGTGCCAGACGTCCTTGCACTCCGAGTCGTATTATTAGTTAGTGTAGGGCTGCCGTCATGGGGCGTTAGGCCCTGGACGGCTCACGCTCACCGGTCTGCGACTCGTCGTTGCTGGTGTGAGGCAGTTAATTCCCGGGGAAGAAGCCCGGGGAAGAAGCCCGGGGGATCCTACTCGCGAGATTTGCGAGGCCCGGCACCAAGCTGCAGCTTCTCTCACCTCCATCGCGCGGCGGAGGGCGGAGCGTGCTCCCTTGGCGTCGGTTTGGTTCGAGTTTCCAAGGAGAGAAGCTCGCCTGTAGTCAGATCACCTTGTTGGATGCAGCAAAGTCTCAGCCCCCCCCCCCCCTCCTCTCCCACCCTGGTTAACGGACGGGTTAATACGGCAGTGCGCGACATTTGCGGAGAAAGTGTGCAGCTTTCGGACTTAGAACCGAGGTATGTAGGAACGGAAGGCGAGGCGTGCACACTATTGTAGCTACCTACCTCACACTATAAGATGTATTGCGATATCTAATAGCACTGTTCTACCTACTGAGGCACCAAGTTGAGGTCTGATGGAATGGGGGGTTGGTGTTGTTTAATGTTAGAGTTCGATTAGCATCATTTGAAAGACACGGGCGCTTCTTGCACAGCGGTCTTCGCTAATTACGTCGTACTTCGTACGCCAGTGCGGCTTCAAAGGCAGGCACCGCGCCGAATGAGGATTGGTGGGACGCGGAGGCTGTCAGGCAGGCACGGGCGCGCCAATCAAGCGCATCCAATGCTCTCCTTCCTGCCCTGCTTGTCTCGAAGGCTTAGGCCACGATAAGAAGCCCGGAAAGGGTGGTAAGCTGCAGCGGGCAATCAATCTACTATGTATGCGCCCACCATCTGCAGACCAACCAACTCAAAGAGGATCCAACAGCGCCCTTCCCGGAGAGGACAGCTAACCGGAGATGCCCGTGCCCAAGACCCTGGACACAAGTCAGCAGCTTTCCCACACCATTGGGAATTGCAACCCCTCGATTTGTTTTCTGGGCCACTTCTCTGATCTTTAACGCTTCGAAATTCGCGCTGGCCAAAACCAGCGCCGATTGCAGAGCGCCCACGCGGCGTCGTACCGCTTATCCGCCCATCTGCTGATCTGCCGAAGCCAACTTCCAGCCCCTCTCTCCGAAGGGGGGCAGTATGGCTTGCATGCACCAGCCAAGCTCGCAGGCTAGGTCGCCACTTTCCTCGGTATTCCGTACACTACAATCATTCCTTGGGGCCCGGAACAGTTTCTCCTGTCGACGTGCTGGCTTGCCTCACCCTGACTTAGCTCACGCAGTACCCTGTTAGCGAGGGGTTTAGCACGCGAACCGTAAGCCGACAGCGCCCCAGGTAGCTAAAAACAGTGCGGCCCGGACAAGAACCGTGCAGATTCGCCAGATGCGGGTCAGCGGCACAATCGCCAAATTCCGTGGTTCTTGGAACTGCTCCGCACATATACATACAGTACAGTACAGACGTATGTACAGAGATACGGATAACACAAGTACTCGAGACGTGACGGTGGGATCACGCTAGCGCTAGGCGCCGTCCTTGGTTGACGGTACGAGCGACGATCTCTCATTGTGGTCGGCTATTGCCACACGGATCGGTGCCGAAACGCACCACTCACACTAGTGTACGGCTTACTGTGCTTTTCACCAATTGCATCCATCAGGACCACAGAGGCGCGACACCACCAATGCTAGACACCGGGGGAGGAAGGCCAGGCGGACCCGAGAGGCCGGTAGACTAAAAAGGCCCAGGTTACCCCGGCTCAACTCCTCGTTGGGAGGCACAACAGTGATCTGCCGGGCGGCTTCCGTCTGTGGGAACATGGGGGCCCTTTTCTTACTTCATCCTGATCTGGTTTACACTAAGCACGGATGACCAGCCCAAAAAGGACGGATTACATGCATACCAGGCAACAGAGGGACAAGAGTGTTGGGGGCCTAAAACAACAGGGGGATGGGCGGAAACATCCTCGCCCGCACCCCGGTGGATATGCCCATTTCGACTAGCAATTGTCGGACAGGGACATGTTCGGATGGTGTTTGGTTGTTGTCTAAATAAGGTTTCGGGGACTAAAACCGTCAACACTAACGACACAATGATCAACACCATCCTTGCCCTCCGCTCTAGTGTACCCCCCCCCCCCCACAGCACAACTCCCGATCGACCCACTCGTCTTCACTCACAACCGCCAAGACACGCCGGTCCTTCTTGTCCCGCTGTTGCACAACGTTAGCTTGCTTTTCCCGGATCCGCTTTCTCCTCAGATGTTGGCGCGTTTCCTTTTTTTTCTTCTTCTTCTTTGATGTCGCAAAGTAGAGGCGGTGGGAACCCGCGAGTGTTTGGCGCAGAGGGGGCGGGCTGTGTCAGACGGAGCCGGAGGCCGCCAAAGCGCTGCAAGTGTCCAAGGGGAGAGAATACGACCATGACGGCTTCTCGACGGCAGCAGAGGGGAAGGCCTTGCCGCCAACGTGCGCTCGGTTTGACTACATCGGTCAGCAGGGGCGCTACCTGGGCATGGGTGTTCTTTCGCGACTGGCTTGTTTCCCCCGCTCTGATCTGACGCGGACAACAACCCAAGTCGCATATACTTCGTATGGCTGACCCGACTCGCTCAGCCGCCCAAAAAAAGGCAATTGCAAAGGGTGTCTTTTTTTGTCGGTGCCCATGCGTCCTCCAGCAGCGACGGCCGATGTTGCCGGATGCTTCGAGCGCACAATTTATGTGGCTGTTGGTGGTAAGGAGGTGGCGCGCCAATGGGCCAGTGTCCGTTGATTCACACTGGTAGCCAAACTTACAAACGAAGGAAGAACTATATCTTGGTCATATATGTCTAAAGCAAAAGAGTGATGTGTTGTCCTTGCTGTTGTTATGGTGCCCCTGGGTAGGCGCCCCCTATATATATACCTACTATATATAATTTAGCTCCTCGGAGCCGGGAAAGTGAAACTGTATTCCGTAGCCCCTCTGGTCATACGAGAGCTTCCTACCCCAGTCCAACATACATTAACTACATGCGGTATTTAGTGGTAGGTGATGGATATTCTTCTGCCGCACCATCGCAAGCCACCCGGCATTCTTATTGCTCAGATTGCTCTCACCCAGCAGCCGACCGTTTTTGGGTTCCGTCGCACACCCGCTCCCGGACCCCACCATCGGCTCGACCCCTGCCCGTGCTTCTCGATCTTGCGCGTGGTTTCGTTGCACAAGGGAGTACTACGGAAGAGGTGCCTAGCATCCGGGAAACGAAACAAAAGAAAAAGCATTGTACTAATTGTCATCGAGGCCACATGGCTACTACCGAGCTGCGACCGAGAAAGAACTCGGGGGTTCGCTTCGCAACCAAGAACCGCCTCCAGAACCGCCTCCCTTTGGGAGGAGGGGGTAAGGGGGGGTTGCCGCACCTGTTTCCTCCTGTATCCGCTATTTCTCCTCCCCCAATTTCACACCGGTTTGCCGTGGTTGTGTGAGGGACTCGGAGGTGTGGGTGGGTACAGTACGTGCAAAACGCATACACAATGCCCCGACCAGGAAGCGCCCGCGTCAAAAGTTACATACGAGAGTAGCAGAGAGAAGAAACGTCGATCTTGGGAAGCAGGGCCAAGTCCGAACCCCCGACGCCTCCCGTCTGCTGTGGTCGGGCAAAGGTTCGAATGGATTGAAGGCGCACGCGGCGGGGGAGGTCAGAGGGGGGAAGGGGGGGAGAGCTGGCGTCCGTGGCGTTGGCCAGCTCACGAATTGCCAAGTAAACTGGCCGCTCATCGGTTTGCATCCTACACTACGGACGGAACATCTTTCCTCTCCCCCCTTTTTCCTCCCCCCCCCCCCCCCCCCTTTTTCCGCCCCCCTTCCCTAGTTGCCTGCCTGTTCTGCCTGCTCTTGCTTTCTCTGACAGGGTCGTCACACGACGGATCGAAGGCACCGGATTGGCCAAACGGACGAGACGGAACGGCCTTCTGATTCTCCTTCTCCTCAGCCCTACCGTTCGGGCCGCACGCCAACGACCCCGTGGTCGGTCCGGGAGACGAGGCTGATTGGCCGATCGCGCCTCTGCGGCTGAGAGGAATGGGGCAGAGAAGAAAAAAAATTTATTGTATGTTCCGTGATGTGTGATCTTTTACGCTACTACTGTTCTTTATTGTTGGTCATCAACCTGAGAGCGGCGTCGACTCCGGGTCGGGGCCGCGTTTCGGTCACGGGTGTGTCGACCCTGACTGGTCAGTTGGGGACGGTGGGGTTCGTTGGATACGACTATGTGTGTATGTGTGTATGTCCTCCGTCATGTATGTATGTACATACAGTACATATCCGTACATGCCTACATACCCACCTACAAATGGCTGGTTACCGGCTAGACTGGTTCGTTGTTCAACCGGCGGCCCCCCCCCCCCCCCCCAAAAAAAAAAAAAAAAAAAAGGGATGCAGCGAGGTTTTGCAGCAACAGGAGGACAAGGTTGTGGTCGCGGTGGTCCATCGAGTCCGGAAACGGGTCGGTCTCTTGCGTTCTCTTTCTTGTTACCTACCTACCGCGGACGAGACGGCTCGATAAAGCTCCTTCAGGTCTGCGGCGTCATGAGGGAGGCGTTGGATATTATCAGCTGATGAGGCCAACAGGCCAGTTACGCCCGCCCCCACACCCCCTTTGAACTAGCCCACTCCGGCTCGCGAGGCGCATTTTGCGGTTTGTTTGACAAGTTCAACTCGAGCTCCTGTCGCACGGATGCCTCTCTGCTCGTCAGTCCCTTCTCAGCACTCTTCCAGAGACAAGTCAAGATGATACACTCAATGGTGTGAGCGAGAGCCTACGCCACGTGCTGAACGCTGCACTACATAAGTCTATCTATCGATCTATCTATGGACTATCTATGGACTATCTATGGAACAGGTTAATGAGGCAAGGCGCACACAGGATCCGCGCAAACCCGCTTATTTCCGGGGAAAGGCCTGGTTCTGGTTGAGGGAGTGTCGTATATCCGTCCTCGTGCCTCATGCCGTGGTCCGTCTGAAGTACATGTAGTACATGTGCAAGTAGGTAAGGTTAGGTAGGTCGGTCAAAGCAGTTGGGTTATGTGCATGTATCATGTACATACATACATACATACACACATACATTTATACATTTATACATGTCCAGCAATGACCCAAACTAACTCAAACTACCCGAGAAAGTACATCAAACTACTAGTACGGATCAACATCCTGACGGTAGGGAGCAACGCGTTGTGGCGGGCTGCCCGCTCAGCCGCCCGGTCCGCGGCCGCGCCAAGTGAATATAAGACAACAACAACCAAAAAGGGGCTGCTCTGCCCCGACCCGCTCAGCGGCCTGCTGCGTCTACCCCGCCGCGTGCACGCCCCTTCTTGGACGTACCCCTTTCGTTTGAAGACTCGGCACTTTACTACGTGTCCAACTTTAGTCGTATGTAGTCTGTGTATTTGCATGTATCTCAGGTCTATCGTGCCTCACGGGGGAGGCTAGGGTTATCGGTTATCTGGTTTTTTTTTTCTCTCCTCTTTATTCTCCCTAGGCCAGCCAGTCAAGTATACCTCGTGCTGGTAGTCAGCGGAAGAAGAAGGTAAAGCATAGCTTGTGTCGGCGGCGGACTAACCATGCTCAGGGGTAACATCTCGTAACATCTTCTTGAGAGGCGCCACAAGGCAAACGGATGGTAATGGTCTCTCTCTCTCATGAGCGTCGCACACAGCATCGTACCTCCCCCGGGATCAGCAGCGTCGACGGGTCCGTTGGGCCCATCCGAGTCAGAGTGATCTGGGTCCGTTGGGTAGCAAAAGTGGACTTCGGTTTCAAAGTCATGCTCTCAGCCGCTGACCATACAGGGTAGGCTTCCAGAAGCCCTCTGCTGTGTTTCGGCCTTGCCGGTCTTGTGATACCCGAGGGATAAAGAGGGGAAGAAGAAGAAAGGGAAGAAGGGAAGGAGAGAAGGCAGCCCAACGCATTCCACAACGTCCGGCTGTTGCGATCCTCGATGCTTTTTTTTTCCCACTCTCGTGACTGCATGCACGCCTCGCGCCGTGTAGAACACTACTAGAACCAAGGGTGTTGTTGTTGTCTTCTTCCGGTGAGAATCGGCCACGGAGCAGGCGACTTGCACCCCGAGGAACTGGTGGGGAATGTGATCGGCCGACGCTGAAGACGTGGTACCTTTTGCATTCAGAAGGTAACCCCCTTTTCTGTCCGTGGCATGATTATCGAAGGGAGCGCACGCGTGTCTGAGTCGAGAAGCGGGCATGACGTGGCTCGAGTCTGCCCGGGAGCGTTCAGGGGTCAGCTTGAATGTACATACATCTAGACAACTGCTGCCAGACTCTAGTTTTAAAGTCAAGCTTGTTTCAGATCCAGAAAGAGGGAAAACTAACGGCCGATGCGAATCAAATCTCGACGTCGACTTTGTGCTAGCAAGGCCCTCGTCAAACGACGCCGAGATGAAGTAGCAACTGGCGCACCTCATCCACTACGGTATAGGCAAGCTCTCATCATCTGAGTGGTGATAGCGCTTTTCGGCCCCCCAGTCATGGCCGTCATGGCCGGTAGGTAGCCAAGATGTATGTATTAGCTACGTTTCTTGAACGAGAGACGCCGGGGATGGTTTGTTAAGTCACTGGATATCCTGCGCTTCGCTGTCATATTTTTTCCCTTTTGTGTTCCCAATCCAGTCTATTCCGGTAAAAGCAAGTCGTAACCACCCGACTGTAAGGAGATTCATTAAGCAAGTCAAGAAGAACCCGAGGGTTCTGACAGGCAAGAAGTAGTAGACAAGCCCATGCATGCTGAGCGGAGAAGCACGAGCAACCGGCCAGAAGAAAACGGTCTCTTGCTAGAACGATCTCGAAAGCTGCCGCCGCCAACCTCGCCTCCAGCCTCCAAAACACACTCCCATTAACCTAAACATGCACACGCCTGCTTTAGCTCGAGTGTCCGTAAAACACTCGTCCACTCACTTGGTTTACCGACCGACCCTGGGCACCCAGCACCCCCATTGTTATGTCTCCCCACTCGCCAATCCAGCTCTCCATCTGATCGCCTCGTTCTCCCATTGCTTGCTTGTTTGCTTGCTTGTTTGCTTGCTTGCTTTGCTCTCGGTTTCAGTTCCCCAGATAAGCCCGAACAGCACCCTGCAGCCGCCCGGCGCCCTCGCCGAGCAGGTGCGTCAGGTTCTCGAGGTCGTCGGCGGCGGTGATGCCGAACCGCCGGACAAAGTCCTTGGCGGCGCTCTCGAGATCGCCGTAGTCGTCGCCGGCGCCGACGCCCTCGTCCGACTCGGGGCGGCCGAAGTAGGCGTTGCTCGAGATGGCCTGGGCGCCCTCGAACCCCTGCAGCCGCGACTTGGCCTCGGCCTGGGCCGCCGAGTCGAACATGCCCTTGCCGAAGAACTCGTCCGACGAGATGGCCTTTTGGTTGCCAAACTTCCTTTGCGCGTAGTTCTCGCCATCGTCGTCTGGGACATCGAAGAAAGGAGACAAGAGTTAGCACTCGTGTGATCTCGTCTGGTCGGAAGAGACAGCGAAAAAGAAATGGTCTAAAAAAAGAAAAAAAAAGGGAAAAAAAAAGAAAAGGAAAAAAATTGCCCTCTTTTCCTTACCTTGAGCAGACGCCTTGATGGGCCCAACCGAGCCGAACCCGCCGGCGCCCTTCTTCGCGACCGCGGGCCTGCCAACCTGCCCGAAGCCCAGCCGGCCGATGCCCATGCCGAGGCGCTCGACCTCGGCCGCCGACTTCTCGCGCACCCGCGAGGACCCGTAGCCGGTCCGCGCGGGGCTGGCGGGCGAGGGGGACACGACGGCCGACTCGGTCTTGCTGCCGCCGCCGCCCGCGGCCGCCTTGGGTGCCGGCGCCACCTCCTCCTCCTCGGCGTTGGGATCGTACCCGAGCTTCTCGATCCGCTCCGCCTCCTCCTTCGCCTTCTTCTCAGCCTCGTCAAAGTCGATCGCCACGTCGCTCCCGAGCTTCTTGGCGCCCAGCTTCGACGTCGCCTTCTTGGCCCCGAGAATGTTGGTCTTGCGCGGGCCCGTCGTCTTGGACTTGAGCGCGGCCGAGGTGGTGATGCGGGTGGCGGGGGCGGCCGCCGGCTTCGCCTCGCCCTCGTCGTCCTTGCCGAGCGGTGAAGGAGCGGGCGCGCCGGCGTCCTTGCCGTTCTGTCCGCCCGCCAGGGGGGACGGGGTGCGCCCGACAACCGGGGGCGTGGCCGTTCGGGAGATGGGCGGGCTCAGCTTCTTAACGGCGGGCCGGCTCCACGAGGAGAAGAAATCATCCTCCTCTTCCGCGGGAGTGCTGCCGCTCTCGCCGCCCTCGACGCCGTCGGTGATGACCACCTCCTCGGGGTACCTGGCAAAGAAGAAGAAAAAAGTATCTTGTTAGCGCGAGCGTAGCGGCGATTCGTGCGGGTTGTGCCCATACTCCTTGGCATCCCTCGCCGCCCTCTTCTTGAGCTCTTCCTTGTACTTTGTCGCCACGGCCGACGTGTACTTGGTCTTGGGGTCCTTGCTGTTCAGCGCGGCCGAGCCGCCGTTGGACTGGAAGAACTTGGTGGCCGACTCATTGCCGCCAACTTTCATGATGCGCAACTGGTCCCATTGCCATTCTGCCGACGGGTTAGCGGCGCCTCCGGTGCGCGTCGGCGTAATCTGCAGGGAGAGAGTGTTGCGTACGGTCGAGGTTGGTAGACCGAACAAAGGAGATGTGGACGCCGAGGTTGCGGTGATTGGCGGAGCAGTCGAGGCATAGGTAGATTCCAAAGGGGACCGAGGTCCAAGTCGGGTTCTTCTGGCCGCAGTCGAAGCAGACCTAAGCGGCGCCGGTTCAGTCAGTGTGCTGGGTGAGACCAACAAGAACAAGACGGTGAGCGCTTACCTTGTTGGCCGGCTTCGTCTTCAGCTTCTCAAAGATCTTGAGCGACTGCTGCTTGGACGCGAGACCGCTCATCTTGGCGGCGCTTTATCCAGTCCTTCTCACTAAAGGGGGGAGGGGGGGGGGACCAAAGGGAGTAAAATCCGCCGTGCTGTTCGGTATCACAGGGAGGCGGGGAGTGGCGCGCGAGCAAGAGGTTCGCGAGGTGAAGTTGCGATCGTGAAATCGGCCGTTTCAGGAGAAAGGTGCCACATTTTGGTAGCCCAGAGCCCGCCCATGTGGCATCAACATCGGCCGCTAATCCCGACTTAGCCTAGCAACATTTGCCCCACGCATTTGGCCCGCCAAACCTCGAACCGGTTCCCCACCAGAGAAACTGCCGGCTGGCACCGCTCACAATTGGCGATTGAATGATCGGATCAATTTGATCGAACCTCGAGCGCGAACAAGCTCCGCTCGAGTTTTAGTTCGGTTCGTGCCAAAGCGAACAAATCAACAGCAGAACCAAACCACAGCCCTCGCTAACACCGACAAACGCCGGCTTTTCATAAGCCGCCAGCGATGGGCTCCGCAAAGCCGCCACGATGAATCGACTCACGGTCTCGGGGCTGCGGCTCCGTCCCTCGAGCACCAATGCTGCCTTGGCAGCAGTACCCCCGTCGCTGCTACGGCAGCTCGTCGTCCGCTGTCGCTCCCTTCCGGAATCGCTTTCCCCCTCCTCCTCGTCCTCTTCCTCTTCTCCCTTGGCCTCATTCTCCTACCAGAGCCGCCGCGGCTATGCTACGCAGCACTATCAACAACCCCAGACCGAGTCACGTCGCCGGGCCGTGACCCCCTTCAACGATGACGGCCGCGTCCCCTGGACCGAGCTATCGGCCGGCGAGAAGACTGCGCGCGCCGCGCAGCAGACCTTCAACTTTGGCATGGTGGTCGTGGGGCTGGTCTTGACGGTGCGTAGGCCCCCTTTGAGGAGTCCAGTTCCAGACAACAATGCCGTCACCCAAAACAAGACAAGAAACAGGAGAGCAGAAAGGAAGGGGGAAAAAAAGAGAGAATAAGAAAAGAAAAAAAAAGGAAACGTATTGACATTGTCGGGGACAACACAGGGCGGCGTCGGCTACGTGCTCTACTCGGAAGTCTTCTCGCCCGACAGCAAGACCACCTACTTCAACCGGGCCGTCGACCGCATCCGCACAGACCCGCGGTGTCTGGAGCTGCTGGGCGACGGCAAGAAGATCATGGCCTTTGGCGAGGAGACGTATAACAAGTGGCGGCGGGCGCGGCCGATCGCGTGAGTCTTTTCCCCCTTCCCTTGCCCCGTGAACGTTGTGGGAGGCTGACAGGCGCTCGGCCAGCTCAACGGTGACCAAGGATGCGCAGGGGAACGAGCATATGATGATTCAGTTCAACGTGAGTGTTCCTCGTGTCTTTTTCTCTTTTTTTTTCCTTTCTTTTTCCTCCTTTTTTTTTCCTGAAGGGTCGTTGCAACAGACAACTGACGACTAGATCAGGTGCAAGGGCCCAAGGGGGCAGGACGCGTCAGCATTCACCTCGTCAAGCGTGCCGGCCAGAGCGAGTATGAGTACAAGTACTTCTTCCTGGACGTCCGGGGCCACCAGAGGATCTACCTCGAGAATGCCGACGCTTTGCGGGCGAAGAGCGGAGAGAGCAAGGGGTTCAGGCTGTTCGGTGTCAAGTGGAGTTGAGCTGACACCACCAACCGAGTGTCCTTGTTTTATCGTCAATCCAATACCCGCAGGATTGGTTCAGGGTTCTTCGAGTGAGGACCTTTGTGTGTGGGATTCATGGGAACCTCATAGGGGCTTATAGAATTAAGTGTACCCTACGAGCTCGAATTGGGTTCCAGCCGATCGGGGTTGTGTCAAGTGCATGAATAAAAAAGCTGGAGGGTATTATTATCAGGACGACTAAGCTAATTATACAACTGGTGATACTACAATCTGTCTTGCCGTTGCTTTTCCCCCGTCCTTAATCACACCAACATCGAGAGCTCAAGTCCCCCTTTTCAGACATGGAAGATAATTCCTTCCAGCTCAAGGAGCACGAGGATAAAAACAAACCTATCCCAACAGGAGATTTCCCCTGCCATCAACGTCGTCCACCTCCCCAATCAACGATCTCGACTAGTGTCCCTCTTCCCCCTCCATCTTGGCGATCCACTTATTCATCTGCGCATATTTGTCCTCAAACGACTTCTGCAGCTTCTCACAGGCCGCCCACATGGGGTCCTGCTCGCGCCAGTACGTGTAGCAGTTGGTGAAGATCTGGTTCATGTCGGCCAGGAACTCGTTCTCGTCCTTGTACTCGTGCCGGTCCATCTTGCCCTTCATCGTCGTCAGGTCCATCGGCTTCTTGATCACGTCGAAGTAGTCGGGCACGCCGTCGCGTTCTGGGTCGACGGGGTCTTTGAACGGCCCCACGACTCGCGTCCAGAAGCCTGGTTTGCGCGTTAGCATATATCTCATCCTCTCGGGTTTTTGGGTGCGATGTGGTGATCGTAGAGGTGAGGCGTGACGGAAGAAAAGGGAAAAGGGGAAGGGAGGCTGCGACGAAAGGCTATTACTGGAGGCTTACCTGGCCCGGAAAGCATCCTCGAGAGGAGGTCGGCGCAAAAGTTGAGCTTCTGGTTGGAGGAGAATTGCTGGCCTCCGTTAACGGCTGCGCTCGAGCGGCGCTTGGAGCCGGGTTTGGGACCCGGCTTGGCTCCCGGGAGTGACGCCCTCGGGCCTCCTTGTTTCCGGCCGGGGGCCTGAGCACCGGAAGAAGGGGTAACCGAAGAAGTACCGTTGGCCTCGGCATCCGACGCGCACCGCTTTTTGGACGGCCGCCCTTCGGCCTCGTCTGCTTCATGTGGCGCCGAGCGACGCTGCGCGCCGGGCGCGGATGCCGAACCGGCAGCATCAACCTGGGGCGGCGATTCGTCCAAGGAGCTCATGGTCACCACCAGCTCGCTCAGCACCTCCTGGGGGAGCGACCGGGCAAACTCGGCTCGGGACTCGCTCGATCTCATGTACTCGGCCGCCCATGAGAGGAGCAGCTTGCGGATGGAGGATCCCTCGGGAGTGTCCTTCCAGACCTGGACAAGGAGCGGAGTGGCGGGGATGTGCTGAGTGACGCGTCGGCACTCGGCCATGGCCTCGAGCGTGGCGTCGCAGAGCCCTTCGATGCCCAGTTCGTGGCCCAGCTTCCAGACGCCGATGAGAACCTCGTAACTCGGAAGATTGTCGAGACTTGGGAAGACCTGCCCCGTGTACATGAAGTTCTGGGCATAGGCAAAGACCTCGACGGGCGTGTCGGGCAGTCTCACGAGGTTCTCGAGGCCCTCGTTGGGAGTCTCGGCGAAATATTTCCTGTAGTAGGCCGACTTGAAGCACAAAAAGTCCTTTTGAATGCCGAAAGGCGTCTCTTCGGGGCCGACTAGTGCGATAACGAACAGCGGATGGGGTTGGCTGAGCTGTGGTGAGCATACCATGCCGATAGCTGGATGTTTGCCATCTCACTCACAGCCATGAGAAGGGTTGAGGCTCCACTGGAGCAACAGTCTCCTCCGCAGGGGCTTTAGTCTCTTCTGCGGGAGACTTGCCTACGGCATTGTCGGTATCGGTTGCGCCATTTTGCTGGGATACTTGATCGTCGGGCATGTTGACTATGAACGCGTCAGCTCTAGAAGACCGGAAAGTTGTGTTGGCTTGATGGTCGGCAGATCGCCAGGCGGTTGACAGAGAGGACTCGGTGCATCATTTTTTTTGTCTTCATCAACAAGCCCATCGAATTGTGGTATTCGAATGAAATAGGACCAAACACAATACGGAAGACATACAAGATGGGCAGATGGATGAATTTGATGGCACCAAGGTGATGATTCGTCTCAGATGACCGTGTCTCGTCGAGCCCAGCTCAATTCAAGTACCAGACTTGTCCAGGGCTGTGTTCACTGAAAGAGAAATTAGGGGAAAATGCGGCACTAAATGCCCTTGAGTGTGAGGAGTGCAAGCTCAGAAGTTTGAGAAAAGACCGACGATGAAGCAATTGGAAATAGACCAACCGACTCACGGCGTCTTGTGAGCGCGGGAGTGAGAGATGTGAGATTCCTGAATGTCGTCTGAAATTGGCGAATGGGAGAACAGATGTTGAGTGGTTCAGAGGTGGCCCCACCGCACTCACAGTGCGTGAGAGGCAGTGGCACTCAGAGTTTGCTGCTAGTGCTCGACCATAGCACAGTGCGTGCTGTCTTCATCACCTTCCCAAGGTTTCATGCTCCTAGCTGCTCTCAGATCGCGAAAGCACGGCGCAACGCATCTACGCGTCAAATCAAGATGGGGATGGGTAAAGGCATTGGAAACCGTGAGACACATGGACAAGAGATTGCAAGGCAGCGACGGCTACCTGAAGCATGGAGGGGAGAGGAGTCGGTGGCTGAAAGCCGAGTCGAGGCAAGAAGGTCGAATGTTGCTTGCAGCTCTCCTCGAAGAAGACAATGGCTCAGTTCCGAGTCCCCTGAAATTCCTCGCCCTTGCAGCAATGGGCGTCTCGTCATCGAGCTTCTTCCGCCCTCCAGTGTTCGTACATCCTTCAACTCCATCAACCAATCGCCCTAAGCACACATCACATATGTGCAGACTCTTCAAACCACCCCAGTCTGGCCTAGGTTCAAGTCAGGTAATCGAACTACTCTGGAAGGGGCTTCCCGATGACATCCTCATCATGGCACGTTCACTGTAAGGCCGCGCGGCACACAGACCAGCGGCGGCATTGTACAGACAACAGAAGGCAACGTTCGACATCACACTCGAACCACAGCAATACATCCAAGTACCCTTCCCTTCTTCTTTCCAGCCTGCAATGGCTAGAGCAAGGCAACTATCGTAACACGGAAAAACCAGATGCTCACCAGCTCAGTACCTGCATGTGAACACTATCAAGGTGCACGCAGGGCGGTGGTACTACAAGGGCGGGGATCCCCCTGTGCGCATCTGCAAACCGGCCGCCCCCGAGAAGCGGCCGAGCAGAGCATCAGCACTGGCGAGTACCGACCCTCACTACGGCGGCAGACCAGGGCGAGGCAGGGAAATGAATGCGCCGTCGGTCAACAGGCCGGACTCTCAGATGCCGCACCGTATCATCCCGTGGCACCGCGTACATACCATCGGCCGCGGCCCGGGGGGTTCCATCGTCAGCGCTGCCCCGTCTATGATGTTGAGTCGAGGTGTCTGGAACCGGCCGATTCCCATTCCCCATCGCTCCATGACATCAGGCCAGACCAGATCCGCTCAAATCAGGTCACCAGCGGCCGGTGTCGGGGCGTGAGCGAAGGGAACCTACCTAAAGAAGGAGAAATTGATCTGTTTGTACGAAGTACTCCGTATGTATATACAAAATCACGCACGTAACAAAACCCTCTCGACCAGCCAACATCACACCACATCCACGGCCGCAATGTGCACCACGCAAGCCAATTCAGAATGGAACACAAGCAAACGAAAGTCGAGCGAACAAAGAAGAAGCAGCCCTGTCCCCTGACCCCACAACCCGCACGCCTCCGCAGCCGACCCGGAAGGCGGAAAGCTCCGGGCAGGCCCCGGCGGGGTATTCTCGTTCCCCCCCCCCCCCCCCCAAAAAAAAAAAAAAAAAAAAAAAAAAAAAAAAAAAAAAAAAAACTCACACACACTTTCTCCCCTTTTTTCCCCGCCGGGGATACTCTAGAGCTCTCCACCGGGCCGCGGTATTGCTGGAGACTGCCGCCTGTACCCGTTCGACCCTCTGTTGAGCCCCAGGGTAAAGATGGGCCGATTCATCATTCGACGTCTGCGGCCACAAGTGGGGGTAAATCGTTCGACAGGCGAGAGGCGGCGCGAGGGTTGCAGCGATGTTCGAGGGTAGCATTGGACAGACAAGAGTACACTACTATGGCGGCTCGAGGAAGCGGGCAGGGGAAGAGAAGGAGGGGTGACCCCGGGTGGGGAAGGAGCGGAAGGGATCTCTCCCAAACAACACAGGGTACGGTAATCCGTAGCTTTACCATATACACAAAGCTTTACCTATCCTACCTTACCTACCCTTACTAGGTAGCATCGCGTAGTGTAGCTGTATGTAAGGTGTACTGCGTAGTACTCCGTAGGAGACCCAGGTACTAGAGCTACCTTAGGGTAGTGTGCAGGACACAGGGACACACATTGGCCGTCTCCCAACACCGCGCAAAAAAAAAAAAAAAGAAAAAGAAAAAGAAAAAGAAAGAAAGAAAGAAAGAGGAACCCTTTGTACAATTCAGCTGCGCCGCGTACGCCCGAGTGTACAGGGACTAGATCTTTCAATCTATCGTGCGTCCCGCCTTCCGATGTACCCTGCAGCATGTGTTGTCCGTATATCGCGTGTTCCGGGTTGCCGTTCGGGAAGGGGACATATAAGGTTTATTCTTACTATACGTCAGGTATGCACATGCGGTACTGTACACAGAAGAAGCAACGAGGACTGTATGAACATGCACGTATCTAGATACCTTAGGTACCGTATGGATGTACTTGAGCATGTACAATACATATGTACTGGACATACAGTAGGTCCATACATACATGCGGGGCATACAATCAGTCGTCGCAGAGTGGGCTTCGTCTCCGATGCGAAGATTTCGCCGGAGCGCTCTCCGTATGTTCATACAGACATTACAATACCTTACGTACATACAAACATACATACGTATGTACATGGCGATGTCGGCTGCTTGAAGTCGGCGCAGGTTCTCGCTGTCATTGAATCCTAACCTGAAGAGTTTGGAGTACGGAGAGTGCACAGGTGCGGCACCACTTGGGTCCCAGATTCGACCCGCTGATCACCCTGCAGGCAGGCGCGGGGGGGCGAGGGAGTCTGAAGGCCTAGCCTTCAGGGCACGGCCGGGTAAGTCGGGCTGCATATCCGTTACACATCATCTATGCAAGTGAGCCGTTAGGGCCGAAGCGTTTCAATCGCAACCACTCCCGGCATGCGGAGACGACGCTGCGGAGACGACGCTTGGGAGACGACGTTCGGAGACGAATGTACTGTGCGAATTGCGCGTTGTGATTGGGACCGGAGAGTGAGGGTTCTTGCAAACAAACGTCGAGTTTGGGCAGATTAGACCAACTGCGGTCTGTAAGCATTCCGTACATTTACATCATGATGCTCGAAACGTTAGTAGGATGCCGCGCCGCGGAGAAAGAGCCAGGCCCGGAACTCAAACCAGCAGATCCCGCCGCGCAACGAGCAGTTTGAACAGGTGGCCTGCGCAGGAAATCTTCAACCCGGTGCCCCACAAACGAGATCGCCATGACGGCATGAGAATAACACGCTTCCCAGCCGATCGCGCCGCGGCATCTCGACAGCCGGAATGGGCTACAGCTTCACCGGCTGCAGCTTCCCCTTTTCTCTTCTTCTTCTTATTTTTCTTTTCTTTTGGGCCAAGCAAGTCTCCGGGGAGCACGGGTGACTCTCACGACGAATACCCACCACCGCTGACTTCATCCCAAACCTCCTATCAAAGCTCCAATTGATCGCCAATGCATCCGGCCCCGCTGGCCGGGGGGTGGGGGGGGATCGGACAACCAGATTTCGAATAGCAAGAATTGCTCATCACTCCGCTGCTGCCTTGCGCTTCTGGAACGTAGATCTGCTATGCTACCCTCCTCATACGATGAAACGGTCCGTATTGTTTCGGTATGCAGAATTGCCACACCGAGGCCAGCAAAACATATCGGATTGCCCCTTCCTCAGGGGGGAATCGCATCAATAGCGAACAAAGCGATGGCAGCAGTGACTGGAAATTATGTGCCTCGGTGGTCGAGACGTCTAAAAGGTCCTCGGCCCGTTTGTGCATGATGTGACTGTATCGAAGCGAGAAGCTTCGTGGTTGAGGGCGGTCGAATGGTCGCCGGGCTCGCGGCATTGAAGCCAAACAATTGGTCACGCCTCACCGTGTTGCGCATCCAAACCGCTTCCGACAGTTCTAAGTCGGCCAGTGCCGTTTGTCTAAGGGCCCCCGAGCGAGCACTGGCGTGCTCTCCATGGGCATATGGGTGAGGCCGGGGGTGAGGCCGAGCGTTCGAAGGTGACGGCCATTGAACTCCAAGGTTGAAGCTCAGGCGTCTCTTCAGGGGCTTCCTGTGTAGTTTGGTCTGGCCGCTTCTCCGGGAATCTCCGTGTCATCATCTACTGACGGCCGCCCTCCGGCTTCGCAATCCTGCGGAGACTGCTCGTCATCAACATTGTCCTCCTCATCAGATTCCGGATCTCGGGTGAGTAAGAGATCCTCGCTTCCTTGCCACTGCGACGGCATGGGCGGAAGCTCGTCGTCATCATCCCAGCCGTAGTCTTCGTCTTCGCTGTCCGCAATCTCGAAGTTGGTGTCTCCGATTTTACGCTTCCGCGCCGGCGTAGATGTGAACGTCATCGACTGTCGGGTGTGGTCACAATCTAAAGAAATCAAGCCGGTCTGTGTTGGTCAGCACAGAGGAAAACAAAGAGCAGCTACAGCACTCACCTGATCCACTTGGAAGGCGCAGACGCTCTTGAGCAAGGCGCCCACCTCCTTTCCGTTGAGCTTCTGGATAGCTACAAAGCGCAACCCGCGGGTTTTTGAGCCATCCAGGAGCCAGTCGCGGAACAGGACGAGCCTGGTCGATAGTCCCTGTTCCCAGACGCTCGCGTTGATGGCCGGGACCAGGGTAGCACCGCGTTCAGCCTGCATCTTGGTGGCACACTGCGTGAGGACCAAAATGGCCAGGTTTCGCGTTGCCGCCAGCTTCTGAAGGCTGCTGATGATGTACTGGAGAACCTGTAACCGCCGGGCCGAGGAAGAAGGCTCTTTTTATGCGCTCAGGTTAGCTTCCGAGTCCTCAGATCAAATGGACGGACTGTAGCAGACCTTTTCTGCCGTTTGCGTCCCTGGTCGGGCGCGCTTCGGGAAGCTTTGGGAAGGCATGGTTGACCAAGGCAGAGAGAGAGTCGACGACTACGAGCGATGTCCCTTGCGGTATGCAAGACGCGGTTGGCCTGCACAGCAGTGCAATCAGATGTGGCAAGGTCGGGCATGTGTAGTGGATGAAGCCGTCTAAGCGACTGGGATCCGCATCTTTGCCTTCACCGGTCGCCCTGCCGACCACGGCACGCAGGCGCCCAAGCGGCACACGATGGAATCCGTCTGGACAAAGAAAGGGTAAGCGACACCTCTCGGGTAATCGATGAAAGAAAGGCGGGCAAAACAGACCTACCCAGACAACTCGGTGGCGTTTCTCAAGACAGTGGGCAGCGACCTGGAGTCTAGCATCACTTAGTAGCAGCACGGGACGCCATGAACCCTGAGAGTGCTCGACCCATACCCGAACGCTGTCTTTCCCGCTCCTGGGGGGCCCCATACTTCCGTCACATTGCCCTTCTGGATCCCACTTTGTTCGACACTATCTAGTCGGGGACTGAGCGAAGCATCGAGGGCTGCGAGCCCGGTTGGAATGAAGTTGGTCGTATTCCCCTCCAAGTCTTGCAGAGCCTGTGCGGCCGACACGGTTGGGAGACGGTCTTGGCCGACGTGTCAGTCGTTCGTTCCTTCGAGGGAGCGGTGACAGTGTCCCCAAATGTCGGAAAAACACTGAGGGCAGAAAATGGGACATACGCGTTGAGGGCAGGTCAAAACTCGAGACGTCGTGGCCGTGGATCGTGTAATAATCCATCATGCTTAGCTTTGTGATACGTCCGAGTGAACCAGACACTGGACGATTTCCGGGATTTCAGGTCACAAAGGAGACAGCGGTCTGTTTTTGAGTTCTGACCGCAGCTGATTCCGAAATCGATCACGACGGATACGCCTCAATCCTGCCTCGAGCGGAAACAGCCTTCGGGTTACATAATCATCTTCAGCAGGTCGGAAAAGAGACTGGGTTAGGGTTCCCCCCCTTTTTCCGGCCCTGGTTTCATCGACCGCGGACTAACTACGGAGGATGTGGAACGAGGCAAAAAGGCGAACCGTGCATGTGCAAAAGAAAATGACAACATGCGGTTTGTGTGGATCGAACACACGACCTTCAGATTGAATTCCTGAAGTTTGACTTCAGTCTGACGCTCTCCCAACTGAGCTAAACCCGCTTGTTGTTGGCGGCAACCGTCGAAAAAGTTCTATAATAACTACCCAACCCAGCTTTCCGAAACCCTTGCCCCCTTGTTGCCTTTCACGCACAACTTCAGCCTTCAGCATGACGCAACTCCAACAACACCATCGTAGGGCTAGCATGTGATCACTGAGAGTTGAATGGGCATAGGAACTCTCAAGGTAACATGACTTTTAGCAGATGGTCCTTCACAGTTTGTATTACAGCCTGGTTCTTCCTGTTACCGCATTCCATCTATCCCGCCCCTATGAAAGCTGGACCCCAATTTTAAGGGGGGTTACGGAGTATCTCGCTGGAAAAAGCTAGTTAGGGATGGACGAAACATTGCGATCCTCATCAGGGTGAGACCACGTGAATCACGTCAATACTACGAAGCAAACTATACTCGTTGTTGATCGTCCTCGAGCCCTCGTCATAGCGGTCGCCTGGCGAGGGCGAACATCAACCCCCCCAGAACCTACCCCAGCCTTATCTCCATTCCAACACACGCTTCCCCAGACGCATCCCCGGCAAGATCCCATCTCGGGGCCAAAAAAGGCAGGCTGGCGGCGTTCACATGCAAAACTTTGCTCGACCCATTCCCAAAACAGCAGCAAGAAGGAAAAGAGGATGACGCTGATAACCGGCATGTTTGGCTGTCTCCGGGAGCCGGGTTACATGCCGGGCCCGAGATCTACGGCTTCCTTGCTCTGCCGAGGGCAAAATCCCTTCTCCGGGTGTGGGGATGGGATCTCCTAACTGGCTACGCGGAGGATGTAGCAAGCACACTAGTGTAAAACACGAGTGTATCCGTACCTTACTATACACTACAATTACAAAATACGGCGCATGGTACAGGTACCGTACGACAGTACATACATGTGCCAACACTACGGACGTACTTCCGCCGGCAGTAATCTCGCCTCGGACCACCCCGTTGTTTGCTTCCTCCACTCTCGCAGAGGGCGGGCGGAAAGCATAGTTAAAGACGCGGCGGTTTCGCTGCAAGGGCGGTGGGGTCTCGGTGCCGCGGCCTTGGCACCCGTTGTGCACTCTTTCGTGCCTGAAAAAGGCAAGTCCATGGGATGAGGAGCCTCATCGCCACAGCTTGTATTGGCAGCACGGGGCAAGCGCGGAGATTAGCGACTGACGGAGTGCACACTTCTCCAGCTTCCTCCGACTGGAGAAGAAAAAGGGGTTTTCCTTTCTCCCCTGTATGTACACTACACTACGCTGTCGCCCTGTCCATCCACTCTGCATTTGGATCTCCCCCATGTGATCGCAGGGGTCCTAGCTGGTTCGTTGGCGCATGCCAATCTCGGGATCGAGCCGAGAAAAGCTGGGGAGGTTCAAACGGGGGCGTGGGGGGTTCCGTTGTTCTCGACCGCTTTCTCCGTGTGGCCACGCAGCGTTTTCTTCTTCTTGCTGCTTCCCAATAGAGCCTGTCAAAAGCGGACCTTGAGAAATTTTCTCGGATTGACGTATGCCAGCCCATCGGGAACTTTCGGCATCTCCGAACACGAAGCCGATTTTTTCCTTCTCAACTTGCAGTATGAGGTAACTGCCCACTGTTGACCAGAGTTGAATAAGCGACTCCAGAACAGTGGTTTGACCGCTGTGATGTGCGCGCATCCGTTGGAGCGGCTTGTTTCTCGATTGGGGCCCCACAAACAGCTCGACACCTTGGCTGTCAACTTGCCCAGAAACCGAGCTGTGCAGGGCTCTCTGATTGCTGCGCTACGGCAGCCAGGGGAAGAGGTGCGCGCTGCGGAGCCGCCGGATAATTACGATTTTTGAGGCGGGCGATCGACCTCCGTGCAGCTAGCCGCGCCAAGTTAGAGCGTGAAGTGGACTGCGTCCACAGCAGGGCGATAGGGCACTATTGAGTTTAACCCGTGTAGTGCGCGTCTGTGTTGAGGAAAGCCTCAGGGCGTTCAGCTTTGGGGGCGTCATGATCGTCGTTCAATTGAGTTGTCAATGTGGTCGAGCGACGTGTATGCCGTTCCTCTCTCGTTTGCTCTCAATTTTCGCATTGCTGTGGCGGATACACTGCTCGGTCGTTCTGTGGACCGCGGCACTTGCCGGGTTCTCGAACCACTGAGAAATGACTCGCCACCTGATTGCGGTGGATTTTGTGGCCTCGGGCTTCGGACAAGCTCGGCGAGAGGCCGAAACATTCAAAGAAAAAATCGTATGTTTTGAGTATTGCGCGAAGGCCAAGGATTGTTGCCTTATGCTTCCTGCCTGTGCCCGTGCCCTGTGCCTGCGCATTGTGCGGATACATCAATGGCATCATCCGAACGAGGTTGGCTCGGCTCCCCCCACGTGCTGGAAACCACGGCTTGGGGGCGGTCTTCGAAGCTCTTCGCTTCCCCGGATCTCAGAACCTTAGCCCCGTTATCAGACAGACAGACAGCACGGGGAACTCGCGCTTGTTTCTGACTCAGCCGGGTTGGCGGCAGGCAAGCTTTTCTGCAGGGCACGAGCGTTGGCTCTTCGGCCCGGTTCCGGCGTGTCCCTCCTGCCCCGTGGAGAAGTGAGACAGGATTTCCAGGTTTCTGTCAGAGCAAACGCGCATGCACCTTGCTGGTTCAAAGACGCTTTCATCACAGTTCTTTCAAGCGCCAAGGATGAAAAAATAGCATTATCGCCTGTCGGGACGAGGCTTATTGCACCATGCTGGCGGCATGTTGCGACTCCCAAACCCCGCCTCGGAGCCTGCTGAGACAAGGGAGCCTACTCGGACGAGTGGATGATGTTGTTGGGCCGAGCGCGAAACCCGTTCTAGTGTAGTGCAGCGGCTCCGTGCAAAGCACCCAGTTTTCAGGAGGCGAAGGCGTGATGCATCCGTGGGCCCTGATACGGCGATAAAGCTCTCGGTACGACTCCGAAACCCCCACGCAAGGAGCTATCTGTCTGGAACTGTGGGTTAAGCGATGGGACGCACCCATGGTTGAAATCGAATCGTTAGGTATTTATGCACGTACAGTACATACCACGGGCACAAGGTTCCTGAATTACCCATGGGGATTCGTCGCGTCTTCGGCAAGCTTCATAACACTGGGATCCCAGCTGCATCCAACTAGTGATATTGTTATATGGCAGCGAGGTGATGCGCCACGCTTATCTCCCTCCATTCCCAGGGTTCACCTAGCGGCCGAGATTGGATGACTACCCCGGATTTGGGATTCTCCATGGTGCGTCGCAATCTCCCAGCCAAGACAACGGCTGCACTCAACATCTCGTGGAGAAGCGTTTGGCCTGCTGTCCGCTAGTAAATAAATACTCTACAGTACGCCCAGCTGCTGGCGCAAAAAGCCCGTTACTGACCTTGGTCTGCCTCGAGACGGCTGTGTGACGGACGGCTAGGATTGAGGACGCATCGTCATAGCTAACCCTTAACTACGCCTATGATGTCTGCCGCGCCAGGGTCCGGACCGACGGGTTCTCGACAACGGCCGAGTGGTCTGGGTCTCCCCGCACTCCACTGATTGCGTCGTTGACCCTTATCTCAACGCTGCACATCCCCCTCGGTGATTTCAGGAAAGGGGCGACTCGGCGGCACAGGCCCTATCTACGTATCGTTCCTTGGACCCGACCTCGGCTTGAGCAGCTTCGTTTTAGTTTGCATAATCTGCTTGCCCAAAAAGCGAACACTCGAGATTCTGTGTCTAGTGTATGCGGGTTCGGCCGAGGAAAGCCCAGGATTCCGACCCTGGGCTACGCCGGAGTATCGCTCGGCGATGGCAGGCTTGTGGAAATTTGTGAAGCCGGGATGCCTCGTCGAGATTTTCGGGTGAGAGATTTGTAATTACGAACGTAGTTACACCATAACGTTCTCCCCAGATATACTGTAGTATTTTTCTTTTCTTCCCAAGTAGTCGCCACCGCTAGATTACCGCCAGATGCGCCGCGCAACCCGCTGACCACCAGTGCACTGTTTTCTTTGCTCTAGCACTTGGCAAGACATCGAGAAAGAGGAGGCATTGAGAATGGAAATCGTCACATGTCGTGAAAGGCCAAGGCGCATTTGAGCCCAATCATTTGTGGACAACGGACAGCTCAGCCTCCGCACACACCGCCCCAGATTGCGCAAAGTGATTTCTGGGGGAGGCGGGAGATAGCGTCATCTTCAGCAGCAGAATCTGCTCCACAGACTCGGTGAACAGGATGTACATCGCATTTACCTTCCGAATGCGTAGTCTCTAGCCAGCTGGTAAGGCGCCAACTCCTAGGGACAAAGGGAAAAAAAGGAAAGAAAGAGAGAGAGGACTTGCTAATGCCTATCGACAAATTGGCAGCGATTCACAAGGGCAGCAGCTTAGTTACAAGTCGTTAGGACGCGCCCTAACGTTATGCTGAGCACATGCAAACGTACTGCCTTTATTTTATGTGTATGCACAATCCATACATAAGGTGCTTACGTTGTAGCAGTAGGTATGTACTGTACATACGAAATACAAGTCCGCAAAAGAACTTCCTTGGTAGGGTTCGGCTAAGGCGCTTGCGGGCAGATTGGTCCAGTGAGACTCCCAAGTAGTTCCAAGACAGCTGAGACTGGCCAACAGATGATGCTGTCCTCTGATCGCCGCCCTTTCATCCCCTCCGCCGAGCCTGCTACGCGATTTCGGGCAACCACGGTCAGAGAGGGCGGTGGCCTCCAAGCCTAGATCATCTTTCTCACCCCACGCTTGGCTTTCCTCAACTTTACTCATCATTCCCGTGTCCCATCACCCCACCCATTTCTGCCCTACACTACACCACCTGAGTGTACGGTACAACACTGCCGTACTTAACCGTAGGTACCTGGCAACAACTTGTGCACACCCCGTCACGGCAGGCCTTCTCATTACGACGCTGCAAGATGATTGCGATAAAGAACCTCACGCAATCGCCAAGCGTGCCGCTTCCGCCTTGACAAGTCACACACCGGTCAAGTTTGATGGAGGGCAGCGGGGCTGCAGCGGGTGCAGGGCGGAAGGTTCTAGGCAAGTTGGGTGAGATACAGTACCTCTGCACAACCATCCATTTGGTGGTACTCCGGACATACCGCGTATCGTAACCGGGGTAAGGTACTCTGTAAGTTACGGTACCTCTGGAGCCGGTGCCGCACCCCACTATTTTTTTTCTTTTTCCCCGAGATCCCCCCTGGCATCAGACCCTCCTGGTCCCCCCCCCTGTTCCCTCCTCACTGAATCGCTGCGTTCCCGAGCCCACCTAAGCCCCCGCTGTTCCCACACCACATGCCAGCACACCACACGCCCCTCCCCCTATGTCAGCCCGCCCGCGTCATTTAAAACGAGTGCCGCATCCCCCCAAGCAAACTCGCCCAACTTTTGTTACTTCCCCATGCCACTTTGAGTTTCCCCAACATCAGCACCCCAGACCCCAGATAACAAAGTCAAAATAAAGGTTCCCATTGTCTCCCGACACAGCTCAACACGCTGTGTCAGACGAGCAACCACCAAACACATATCGCTTCGATACTCGACCAAGAACGACGTGCCTGACATCAGTACCCCTCGTCCCACACTCGAAGTTGGGCGGCTTGTTGTTTTTCTCCGGTTGCGTGCTCCGCGTGCAACCAAGTTGAAAGAGTCCGGGAACAACATCAGGCTGAGATCTGGTGTTGGAGCAACTCCGCTTGGGAGGGTGGACATATGCAACGCGCAAAGTCTGCAGTGGACTTCTCCAGCCTGCTGAACCCAGAGGTTTCGGCGGAAAGGGAGCAGACTCCAACGCAGCAACAGCAGAAGCAGCAAGAACAACAAGCCGAAGGAGGAAACATGGCGGCCGTTGGCCTCATTCGCCCCAACGGGCCACTGCCGGCTGGTGCACCAGCCGCCGAGCAGCCGACCGAACTTCCCCGTCCCTACAAGTGCACCATGTGCGACAAGGCCTTCCACAGGCTGGAGCACCAGACCCGACACATCCGCACCCACACCGGCGAGAAGCCGCACGCCTGCCAGTTCCCCGGGTGTAGCAAACGCTTCTCGAGGTCCGACGAGCTCACCCGGCACTCGAGGATACACAACAATCCCAACTCGCGGAGAGGAAACAAGGGCCATCATCAGCACGCCGCCATGATCCAGAGGATGCAGCACGACGCCATGGCACCGCCACCGGGGCCCAAGATGATCCGCTCGGCGCCCCCCACGGCATTGTCTTCACCCAACGTGTCGCCTCCTCACTACAGCTCCTATCCCATGAATCTTCCCCCGCCGCTCAGTCTCGGCCCGTACAACCGCGGTGCCTTGAGCAGCCAGAGTGGTTCGGATGTGGCAATGTTGGCGAGGACGGCCGACCGGGACACCACCCCGAGTCAGTCTCATTACCCGCCGTCGAGACAGCACCCGTACTACGGCGGGTCGCTCCACTCGTCGCGGAACCCGCTGCCCGGTCTGGGCGCCTACCACATGTCGCGGTCGCACTCGAACGATGACCACGACGACCACTATGCGCAAAGTTACAGGCAGCCGAAGAGGTCGAGGCCCAACTCCCCCAACTCGACGGCTCCTTCCTCTCCTACCTTTTCCCACAACTCGTTGTCCCCGACGCCGGACCACACCCCACTCGCCACGCCCGCTCACTCGCCCCGCCTCAGGCCCTACAGCGGCATCGAGCTCCCACCTTTCCGAAACTTAAGCCTGCATCACACACCGGCGTTGGCCCCGCTTGAGCCGGCGCCCGAGGGACTTGCCCCGCCTCTTGTGCCCGCACCTAGGAGTAAGGGCGTTTCCCTGACCGACATCATGAGCCGGCCCGACGGCAACCAACGGAAGTTGCCTGTGCCAAAAGTCGCGGTCCACGACTTGCTTGGCCCGTCAGACGGGTTTTCCGCCAGCGGCAGGAGTAGTTCATCCAACAGTCTCTCGGGCATGGATCTCTATGACAAGTTGTGATTTTTGACAGAGAAGCACGACGGTTAAACACGTGCCACTCGATTCAGCCACACTTGAATACCGGCAGCCTCCGACGACATGACTGATGACGATTTTGGGCACACTATAGAGGATATATATATATATCACTACTACCTGGGCGTTTGGTTGTTTTCCCCCCTCGGTCTACGTTGGTTCTGGACACAGCGGCACTCAGCTCTCTTAATACTGGTTTGGAAATCGTGGAATTACACAGCAAAGCGGGTGACAAATTCATGGGGATCTGGGCAAGATAGACCTTCACACCACTTCATCTCTTTTCTTTGTTGTTGTGTTGGGCTCATAGAGTTGGCTTTTTGACTTCCTCCAAATGTGGAGCAACGAAAGATACTTTGTTCCTTGTGTATCTGGTGGGGTGTTTCGGACGGCGACGGGGGTCGGGGGCTGGGCTTTTGAGAAATGCCGCGACAATCGAATTCGAATTACCTGTGTTGCGGCGGGAACAGCGAGGCAGTAGACCACTGCCGGATTCGTGGGGGACAGCGAAGGTGACACGACTTTGGCATTCTTCTCATGTGCATTTTCGGCCACCCATTTCGTGATCTTGCGCGAGTTACTGGGATAACAAATGACATATTGGGTATCCATGTCAACACTGGTCTTCGCGTAAGGCTGCGGACTTGGGACTTCTCTGCATTGGTGACAACGAACAAATCTCAAGATTATCGGACCCCATACGTGTGCCACTCCTGACCTCTCGTATTTCCGAACTAACTTTCAGGCTACCCCAGCAAGAGACCACTCTTGATCTCCACGTTTCGGCAGGGCGGCCTCATTGGAGCTGAGCCGCGGGGAAGCAAGGAGGATTTACACGGGGGCTGCTTCCACCCCAACAGGGCGGCGTGGGTTCTTGGTCTGGGGCACAAGCGAGGGGGGCTAGGAGGGAGGAGGGGGGGGGGGGGGAGTGTGTGTGTTCAGGTCCGGAGAACTGCGGACCTACGCCACCTAGTGCGGCCCTTTTTCTTTGTTCCGGCTCCCCGCATGCCCGCTTTCCTATTTTCAGAGTAGGCTCTCTCTCACAAGAGGTATTGCTTATCCTCAGACCGAGTTTTGAGTGTGGCATTTGCTCCCCTCAAATGTCTAAAGGGTAAAGGGGGGGGGACACACGAGGAGGAGGGGGTAATGGGGTGGGGAGGAGAAAAGTGAAGGGACAGCCCTCTTCCGTCATTCCATTTGATTGCCCAGAACTTATCTTGTGGTACGCGTGTCTCTGTCCTCCTTGCACTACTGCGGCAGGGGCGGAATCGCCGTGCGGCGGGTTGCGGGGATGCGACGCTGGCCTTACGTGAACTGGTTATTGCCGGGCCCGGTTGCGTGGAAGACGGTGCTGGGCTGGTGTAGTGTAGGTGGGCTCGGCCGGGGCTGAAGATGGGGTGCCCGCCTACTAGGAGGCATGGAGCGTAACGTTACTGTATACTATGCTCTGTCTAGTGTATACACGTTGACGCGTACAGTAGTGTACATATATACGTACATACATACATGCACTACTCGCGCCAGTCTGCAATCCGCGTGGGTGCGATCCGGTTGGGAGGCTGGTCCGCGCACACGCACCCCAAATTCGGTGTGCGTCGATGGAGGGGTGTGAAGAGAAGGCGGTAAACGAATAATTAAGGCGTGCGTCAGGCAACGGTGGCCCTCGTTCTCCCCTTTCTTTTTCTGTTGTATTTTTCTTTGTCTCCTACTCAAAGAGAAACACGCCTACGGCGCCAGAAATGGCGCGGATGGTGTCAACGATGTGATTACCTAAAGTTAGCGAGAAGAGGAAAGACGCCAGGTGTCACTATGGTGTCACTATCTGGGCAAGCGTGGAGGGGGGGGCCAGCCCACTCTCCTTCCGTCGAGATTCTCTGACTGTAGGAAACGATAACCCCCTCCCCTTCCCCCTCCCCGCCAACGTTGAAAGCGATACCTTCCCCGGCTGCCTGTGGGCTTAACTTTTCCGACACAACAACCCGACAAACCGCGTGGCACAGTCCAAGGCTTTGTCCAGGATGACACGCCAACAGATATCGGGCAACGCGAGCCCCGCGACCTGCCGAAGCGCGTCTTGGCAGTGACGTGTGGGGGAGAGAGGGCTTGGGGATCACATCAGCGCTGGCGCCTGTCCGTTCTTCCTTCGTTCTTCACTTTTCCTTTTTTTCCTCCCCTTTCCCTTCATGTTCGTCTACCAGGTGTGGTGTGACGTGCTTGGGCACGTCAATAACGCCCACACAAAGTCCAGTGCGCTTAGCGTGTGGAGGAAAATCTTCCGACAGATGAAGCCAACTAAGATCCCTGTCTGAAACTCTGGGGTTACGGCGCTTGGACAGGCCTGATCGGCAATAGCGCCGTTTCAATTGCCAAAGCCGGGCTCTGACCTGTCATTTGGCATCGTGGCCGTGAGCTGATTACCAGGCTGAGAGAACATTAATAAGGGCCGGGATATCAGCGCCACGCCCAAGCCAGAGGGAACCCCCAATCTTGGCGAGTCTGCGTCGGTCAGCTGCCCCAGAATGGTCCAGGGCGTCTCGGTATCTGTGGTTTCCGGAAAAAGGTTTTTGATACGTGCAACAGCGACGCCTATCGCGCCTATCCTTCAATGTACGTATGTACTGGCTGGCGGGCAACCTCTGCTCACCGCAACTTCGGGTGACAAAAGAAGGGAGACGGAGTGAGGCGCGATGTCTGGGGGGCTCTGGTTGGAGAGACGGGCTGGGAACGGAACGCCTTGACGCATCCCGGTGGTGATTACCTATCGACGTGTTGACAGATTACATCGATCTTGCCAGCAGTCTGGAGAGCGCTGGTGACCAATGGCCTGCTTCTCAGGCCGTCTTGCTGTTCGAAAGGTTGTGTTTGGGTCGCCTGAAAACTGCACGCCCGTCCGAGAGCTTGCCGTTCTACGGATAGTTACTCCGTACTCCCATGAATCGCAGATACGAGTCGCCTGGAACGGAGCAACACCATGCTGATTGGTTCCAAGAAGTCCTCAGACACGTCTCTGGGTCCCTGAACGCTGTCGAAACAAATGACCCGGGTTTGCTTCCTGACGAACTACACTACACGGGAACCTTGATAGGTAGCAAGGTAAGCCCAGACCCCGACATAAACAGTAGGTAGATGATCGTGGTGGCTTGGATGGCACCCCAAAACGGGATAGTGTCCCCCAGAAGTTGCCCCTGTCTTGAGAAGACCCTTGAATGGCGCAACCAGTTTCCCCGCAACCTCCTGGCCAGGTGCCAAGATGCTGAGACCTCGCTAACGCAAGACTGGAAGGAGGATTTCTTGTTGACATTCCGAGACCTGGGATAAGACGGAGATCTCCCACTTTCGCTCAGATGACAAGAGACACATGAACAGATTGTTCGTAGTGTGGGGTTAATGCTTTGATTAACGCGCTCACCGGAAGCCCGAGCCTAACCGACCTGGTGCAACAGTTGGAAAGCGAAAGGGGAAAAAAAGCAATATCAGAGAGACTGTCATGACGCCCACTCACGATGTTTTCAGTACCGGTACGCTAAATCATCTGGAGTGCTGAGGGGGCTGCCCGGCTGTGTGTTGCCAGTGTCGATCGGAGTGAGATTTCTCCAATGTATCCGTACATAACGATCTCAACAATCCTCGGTGAGAAAAGCGCGACGATAAGCTCTGAGCAAGGTTCCAAGCTTTTTTTTTTTTTTTTTTTTTTTTTTTTTTTTTTTTGCGCTCTGCCGTTGCGGGGTCATACCCCCACGCCCCGCGGACCCCAGATTTGGCGCACTGCAATGCGCACCTGCTGCGGACGGCCAGAGCAAGCGGCCAGGGATCTCCCCACTCAAACCTATCATGCCCTGAATCCATCGATACGAGATGGGAATTCCGGACTGTGACACTCTGGGGTCCTTCGAGACGGACCCATGAGCTAAAAGGCGTCGATAGGAAACCGAACACCGTGACCGGTTCAGGTGCCGTGTTCCCTGAGGATTCTTGGGCGATCACGTTCAACCAGGAGCAGGTGCGATGCTCACATGCGCGCGGGGGTTGAAACTGCGACTCAACCAAAGGAAGCCGGAGTGTTACCTCTCCGCGGAAGGTGCAATGGGGAAAGAATCGTATTCCTCGAAATCCAGAGCGTCGAATAGTCCCGTGCCCTTGTCCTGCTGCACCGTCCTTGGTCACAACAGAACCACCAGCCTCAAACTGTCTCGGCCCTACTCCCGCGTGACTAAGCGGCTTTTCCAAGGGTCGAGAACACTAGTCAGATAACCGACCATTCGAGATCAACATCGACCTCTTCCGTCCTTGCGTCCATCATACTAGCTGGTGTGGCGCACTCTCGGAGCCAAGAGCCGACCGACACCGTTGGATCGCTAGGCCACCGATTCCGTGAATCCCCACAATATGGATTATCATATCGCCACGAAGATAACGCCATACGCCTCTAGGCTAGGCTGGAAAGAGGGTGTCCAGACACTTATTTTGCGGATCAGATAGACTAGGCATTACTCTTCTTACCAAGGCGAATATTGGCTATCCCACCCTTAACTTCAGATCCTTCTGTTCCCTTTGCGCTCGCACGGTGTCTTTGCTCCCTCCGCTTGCTCTGTTTAATGATGGGTCGAGCAATTGAGGTCGCGCGTGGGTGTTGCGCCGCCAAGGTTTTGATATTGATTGTACCAGGAACCTCACACGCGCTGATAAACACTTCTGCAGTCAGGGTATCACTGCCTGTCCCAAGGACAGCGGTTCACATGCTCTAATGCGTAACAAATATGAGTTTATTTCGAATCATGAGGAGACCTTGGCTGCTCATAGCAACATCACGACAACCACTCGATGGGCCAGCCGTCGTGGAACGTTCTGGTTGCTGTTATTAGAATCATCACATCTTTCGGAGAGCAATCCCTTGGCATGTACAGTACCTGAGTATATGCAATACACTATTACTGAGTACCATGCGGGCTACTCAGGGAATTTCGCAAATCCTCCTCGTCCACAAGCACCACTTCTCTTTTTTGTTTCTGCCTGCTGCGTCAGCTGAGGGGCGAAGAATGGCTTACCACATTTGATCCGGTTTTGGTCCATGAGTCTTTCTCAGGTGGCGAAGACAGGATAAACGGCGCAGCCTCCGATCGAGCAGATTCGGCCCTGTCAAGCCCTTCTTCCGGAAGTGCGGGAAGAAACTCCAGGAACGAAAGCTTAGACGAGAACCGGGGAATTCGCAGCGGCGGCTCAATGCACATGCAGACGCCCATTTCTGGGGTGCTCCCCCGCAGTCTAGGGTTTCTCCCCTGCTCAAGTAACTATGTGCCTATCTTGCATAATCTACGGAGTAGTGTAGAATCCTTCGCTCATCAGGGGACAGGGGAAAAACAGCACCAACGGAACCGACCGGGGGGGGGTCAGATCCCTTCCACCACGAGCCTCCGCGGTGTGAACGCAGTGGTTATCTGCCGCGTTTTCTGTTGCGCTTGTCACCCCGATGCTCCAACAGCTTCAGGTGCGGCTCAATTTACGACGCGTGAGGCTAATCTACACTTGCAGCGGAAAGCTGCTGCTAGTCCACTTGAGAAGGGTTTTCCGTCTGAGAGCCCTGAACATCCGGGACCAGTCAGCTCCAGAAATTCCAACCAACCTACTTATCCGTATCCTGTCGCCAAACCAATTGGCTTCCTCGCCCATGATGGCCAGCACGGTTGGTAACCAGAATGCAAGACTACCTAGATAGACAAGAGCCGCTCCGTCTTGGCAGCTAGGGCCCAGGGATCTCTGATCTCTGATATCGCTGCGCGCCGACAACTACAGCGTCGTCTCAGCCATATCCGCCCGCATACGCGAAGGCGGCTCCCGACCCCTTTTAGACGACCTGCAGATACCGGTGAACGGCCCCAACTCCCCTGGACACGGGCCAGCCCGTCCCTTTCTCAACACAACCCACCACCTCCTTGCCTGGCCGCTTCCCCGGATTCTGTCTGTCCCCGAACCCCCGTGTGTCACCAATGCCTTCTCCCTCGGTACCTCACAACTCCCCACAGGTCAGGGGGAGATGTCCAAGAACAGTCCTTCGGAATCCGGATGGTGCGGGAACGGTGGCAAATGGGGAGGAGACAAGGCAATACCATGGTTGGGGACGAGCTTCTGAGTTCCCTTCCGACCGTGGAATCGCGGGCCGGAGAAGGCTTCTACCCTCAAAGTCGCGTTTCTATTGCTCTTGGTTGTATTTTCTTTCTTGCCCCTATCCCTTCGGCATTTGTTCGCTCTTTTCGGTCTCTTGGTCTTGGGATTCGGCTGCACAGAAGGATCGGATTGCCTCCTCGCACCAACACCCCAGCAAGGAGAGAGATGCACTCGCCCAGGAGGGGCAGAAGGCTGTCGGGAGGGAAAATGGGCGCGGAGGGAAGAAGAAGGCCGTCATCAGACTCTGGTTTGAGTGCTGACGGTAGTGGGATGAGCTCCCGTCCCGGCCGCATCGCTCCCGCTCTCGGCTTCATCAGCACTCAATTACCAAGTCACCACACTTGAGAGATGGCGCTCCATGTCGGGCTGTCGGCTCTTTTGGCTCGCGCCGGTCCAAGGAGACGGGCCGGTGGACTGTGCGGTGTGTGTCGGAAGCGGACTCGCCGGTCGGTCCTGGTGGGCAGGCACTACTTTACCACTCCCCGACCGCGGGCTTGCAGGTTGATTTTTTCTCTGGTCATGTGCATGCAGGCAGCTGCCGCGTTTCCCAATCGGCGAATCTCTTTTTTGTCTCCCCATATGGGTGTCATGACGCGGAATGAAGGCGGAGTGGAAGACGTGACGTCTAGGAACACTTGCGGCTCGTTTCTTCAGGGACGGGATTCCCGCGGTCTGTGTGTCCTACACCGAGAGCGGCTCGCCCCCGATGGATATGTTAGGTTGGCCAAGAGGATGTTGCGCTATGCACGGCGCGCCGAAAGGGAGGCTAGATGCAACAGTCGCTTTGGACGTGAGACCGGATCCCCGATACGGATGGCCACAGCTGCAGGATCGAAGGGTAGCTTTGCTGGGAAGAAGAGATTGGGGGGAGAAGGGGGGGTGCTTGCGTATCCAAACGCTATTCGGTTCGATTCAGGAACTCCCTTGTTCCTGTTGTGTTCCCCCGATCGGAAGAAGCACATTTTTCGTACCTATTTTTTACATCCCTCCCACCTCTTTTCCCTTCTATTGCAACCTACAACTCTTCCCGCTGCTGTACTCACCGACGTGGGTTTGCAAGGCTGCTTCCTTCCATCCTGTCCCGTCTCTTACTCCTCGGAGGTTGCATCCTTGTGCCGCGGATAGCAATACGCGGTGGGATGTGGGTAGCACAAGGTCGTGATAACTGTCCAGGACCGACCAGGCACGGTGCAGAAGCAGTAGGCTTCTTTGCGGTGAGCGCTCCTACGTGTCTGATGTTACTTGCATCCGTTACTACCCTCCTGGAGAGATGGAGAGATGGAGAGAAATATGCAGAGGGGTTACTCTTTGGAAGAGGGAACTTGGGTGTTGTCACTGGTACCGTTGATACTTGCATAAAAGTACCAAAATGTTTCGATACAAGCCGGCCGGTTTCGATACAAGCCGGGTGGTTCAACGGAGAGTCGGACGGGATGCCCCTTGAAACTTGGGCATTAAGGCCGAGGAAGTCACTGAGATCCTTCTGAATGGAGGCCCTTCTGTATATCCCGCTGATACGTTTACTTGGCCGGCCTTGAGACCAAAAGAAGGGAGGATTATGGGGGCTGTTCCATGCGGCCTCGGAAAGCAAGGGAGAGATCTCGAGGTAGAGAGAGGCACGACCACACTGGAGTTTTCTGAGGTGACCGGGGAGTGTTTTGCGCTCAAGTGGCAATGCTCTGAGGGGCCGTGTTTACAGGAGCCCAGTGCATCTGCGTTGGAAGAATCTGGGTGCTTGAGAGCCCTGTGTTGTCATCTATGACATTCAACTCTGAGAGAAGTTGCGTGAATTGTATGGCTAATCTTGCCCGTCCTCGTTCGATGGGCACAGTCTCACAAGCGGTGCACAACCCAAACTCGTGCTTTTTTTGTGTCAAAACTCCCCTATTACCTTTGACGTTGGGGCTAAGGCGAGCAACCTGCGTTCCATACGATGTATTCTATATGTCCTGGGAAAAGTCCAACCATTCGCAAATCGGTGCTGTAAGTAAGTATCACTGCTTATTATCACATCCCTCAACCGCCGCAAGGCAGGCTGTCATTTCGAAAACAAGTTAGCCAGACAAATGGAAGCTTGGCTGATAGGTGCGAGGTATCATGATCCGTTCACAAACTTGACTCTGACAGTTGGCCAGGACGGCGTTAATGCCGCCTGGTACCGCTCCTGTGAATGGCTAGCACAGTAGTTGTTAAAGAGACTTGAACTCCATTAGTGATGGTCCAAGAAGGGTCTGCTAAGTCGAGGAGCGGATATATACCGCAGAAGATATGAGACAGAAGCATCCTGAGGTCCGTTACGCACAGCTTACTCACTTATCGTACCGTATAAGTCATGAGTCTCTTCTTTCTCGAGAGTGTTGACTTCGCTCCCGGTTTCCGAGGGTTGGTTTCTTGTAAGTTCACGGTGGTGCAGGAGGAATCTACTATACGTTGAAGTCCAAAAGAGAAAATAAGATGCCTTTCAGACGCTTCTGGAGAGATCTTATTTGATAACAATTACGGTATTGTGTTATATTCCCTCTATACGACAAGGCGGAAGCTAACTGGCAAGCCCCCTGGACTTTGTCACCCGTCTTCTCTCAGAGAAGAGGAGAGCAAAAAATAACAAAATGAAGTGCGGTTTGTGTGGATCGAACACACGACCTTCAGATTGAGTTCCTGAAGTTTTGACTTCAGTCTGACGCTCTCCCAACTGAGCTAAACCCGCTTGTGGATATGGGTATGACTCGTCAACACGCCTGAGGAGGTTGAGCGTCACGAGCGGCAAGGGCAACCGCCACAAGTAATATGTGAGCCACCGGCCGAACCGAACCGACTTTTTGTGTTGAATGGCTTATCTCGCGGCACCTATTTTCTTTCAAAGATTATTTGGATTCAGCCCCAATTCTTACGGTTTGTCAAGGCAGAAGTGTATAGCTGCGGGTATCAATAGGCAGATGTGAAGGACTGGTTGAAGCCGCTGAAATAAGACAAGCTTAAACGCCAACCCCCAAGTGTGTCACAGTACAACGCCCCTGCCTGTCTGGCGATGGACACATTGACGGCTGTACCAAGGCCTCTTGATCTAGCCCGTAGGGAGGATGCTTCTTGCCGTGCTTGCTGAAACACGTTGAGGCCGGCTGTTGGCATGCTTGGAAAAATGATGCTGACGAGCAATGGCAAAGCAATACCGCATGTCTAGGTAGTGTAGTGTAGATGCCCATCACAGATTCTAGCTTTCAAGAGGGAGAAGCGGACTGATATACAAATCCGGGAAGCGGTTTCCGTTCAAGCAGAACCTCAGAACCCAGGTGCAGGAACAAGGTACATACAACGCGATTCTTGACTGCCCGCTTCTGGCAAACCCCTGGTGCTTGCTATCATCGCCGGCGAACCGAGGTCGTGGTTAGGCAGTCAGGCGCCACTCTCCTTTAGGCTCCTCTGCATACCTATCCGAGAGGATATAGAATGTGTACGTCCGTAGGCTTTTCGAAGTGTTCCTGCTCGGGCGACTCCCAAGACAGATGCTGCCAAGGCGCCTGCTGCCATGCTTTCGAGTGAAACACCCTCACTCTTCTCCTTGTTCACATTGACCACGCAACCATGCCAACCGCATCGGAAGGGCCATTAATATATCATCACCCCTTATCGCGCCGAGAGACCGGGAATGAGCAGAGCGGCCGAGTAGCAGATGCGGGGCCCTCAATTAGAAACTCCTGCCGGACGACGGACTCGGAGCTCTCGGGCCCGGCCGCATGCCACGGGGCTTGGCCGGGGAGGTGGGGAGAACCAACGAGTAGCGCGGGGATGCGGCGCCGAAACCGGGATCTGAACCCTGAAAAAAGCACAGGCCATCATTTCACTACCGGGAAGGTTAGCAAAACGCAGTTAAGTTAATGACTCAGATTGGCAAGTTGTCCGATGTTGTGGCCCCAGTCACGTCTTCTCAGGGTTTGGACGCCGACGGCACGCGAGTGCTGCGCGAGCAGAGAGAGGTTCCGAAGTCGACTTGCAAGTCTCTCGGCTCAACACACAACGCTATCAAGTAAAGCATTTGGCTGTGATCTCAAAGTTCAAGCGGGAGGAAAGACTATAAAAAAGGGGGAAGGGAGAGAGAAGTCGAAAATTAGTGTAAACATCCGGTGAGACCTGCAGCTGGCCAGATTCCTTGGTTCTTTGTCGATCTCGCATGCGATCATTGTTATTGGTGCTTGGCTCATTTCGCAGATGTTACCCTGACAGAATGCGGACAGCTGCCAAGAGGTGCCAGCATCACCTTAACGGTAAGCTTACCGAGGATGGATTCCCAAACCGTTCAGCGAGGCAGCGCCATCCTTGCGCAAAACGTTGGATGTATGTACATGCTCAACCAAGAGAGCTCATTAGTGTACACAGAGTATGTAATTTTTCAGCTTAGGTTTTCGAGTATCGCAAAGGTGCGCCGCAGATTTTTCAGCATTGGTTGTAGCAGTGGAATGAGCCGAATATCCAAGTATGACACAGTTGAAACGATTGAGACAATTGGACCGCTGGCAAACTGGATGAACAGGGCGCGTTGCGATGAGATCTGCCATGATTGGTGTTCCTGGATTGCCAAGGCACGATGCAAGGAGCAGCTGCCATTCATCAGGGCAGGCAGGGGTGCCGGCATTAACTACCTACTCCGTACATAGTAAATTAAAGGAGATGCGATGAGTGGTTGCTTGGCGCCCCATACGCGCTCCAGGGACTTCCCCAAGTTGCTCCAGGGTAACCCAAAGAGGGACTGGCGCGCGCCCCCAGACAGTTGCCGCCCAATTTCACGCTTACCGCCGCCCGCTCTCATTTCTCTCGCTCACCCTCATCTTGTCAGTCCATCCCACCCGCTCCTTTCGCACAAAGAAACAGTCATTCACTGTTGAAGAGTCTTGCACTCGATCCATTCGTTTTCGTTTCCAAACACTTTCTTTCAGCGCCTACCGCCTCGGCTGCCCCTACGATCCTTTTTCCCTCCAAAAGTAGCCCGACCAAAGCCCGCGCCAGTCTTCCGCTTCACACGTCTCCGTTTCACCGCCACGATGCTCGTCAAGTCGATCGCCGCCTTTGCGGCATTCGCTCTTGCCGCCAATGTCGCCGCCGAGCCGATGCCTTACAAGCCGACGTTGATGAGGACCTCGACTCGCGCCCTCTTCGGCATCGCCCGCCGCCAAGATGATTCGGGTTACCAGCCGGAGCCGGTCGAGTGCAACAACGGCGACACCTGCGCCGCGGCGTGCGGTGCCGGTTACGAAACATGCGTCTCCAACGACGATCTTACCCACTGCTACAACCCGACGGTCGGGGAGATTTGCTGCCCTAACCAGTCCGGCGGTACGTGGTGAATATCGGTTGCGTGTTAACGATGGCCGTCTGATGCTGACCCATTCTCCCCTAGGCTCTTGCGAGAAGGGATACTACTGCACCGCCGACAAGAAGGGCGAGACTTGGTGCTGCCCCGAGGGGATGGACTTGGAAGCGTGCGCCGCCGCGTACGGCTTGCCGGGCGGTCTGGTCTCGCAGACCCCTCCCCCCGCCAGCTCGACCTCGACCTCGACCTCGACTTCGACCTCGACGAGCTCGACCTCGACGTCGAGCACCACCACCACCAAGCCGTCCACCACGTCCTCCTCCAGCCACTCGACCTCCGCCTCTCGGAACTCCACCTCGTTCGTCGTCCCTTCTACCACCATCATCCCCACGTTCGTGCCCAGCTCGAACCCTATCCAGATCAACTCGACCTCCATCTCGACCGTCTCGCCTCCCCAGCCGACCCAGACCAAGATTGACGAGGGCGCCGGCAGCGTTGTCGCTCCCGCGACCGCCCTCGTCTTGTTGGCGGCCGGCATTGCTGCCCTTCTCTAAGCCCATGAACCGGCTCCGTCCATCGACATGGATACAGTCGGTAGCTAAGTCCGGGGACACTGCTTGATGAGATAACGAGACACGACAAGACAGAGGCACTACTTAAATTCATCATCTCTAATTTTTGTGCATGGCTTGGGATGTCCGTGTCCTCGGACAGTGGCTAGAGGCATGCAGGGGAATGCAGAGACGGGAGAGAAGGGAGGGGGAACGGGAGGGGGCGGGGAAGGTTACTTGGGCATCCGGATGAGATCTTTTTTAATTTCGCCGGAATTGGGGCGGTTCTGTTGGGCGCGTTTTTGCTCTTGCGGTGTGCATATGACGGGCTGTTGATCTCCTTCTACTTTGATACTCTGCCGGGGCCAGCCTCGGGCTTTTGTGCTTTGCTAATTGTGCGGTCTGTACATACGGAAGTTTGTGTGTGCCATGTTTCTCCCCGAGTCGAAGACGCGAATGTGCCGGTTTTGTACAACCCTTTGGGCGCCCTTGTGTTGCTTGCCGGGTCATGAGGTATGCCAAGGGGATATTTGGCGAGCGAGACGGGGATGCAGTTGCCGATACACTACACTACACTACACTACGCGGCTTGGGCACGATGTCGGTGGCGATTCAGCATTGACCTATGTAATGTCATGTGGTATTTTCATGCCAACATCGGCAAGGAAGCCGACGCGACGATAGGTCAACCACGTGGGAGCCCTGCACACGATATTATCAAGGGGTCCAGCCCGGAAAGGATGAGTCTGCCTTGGAGGATTTCCCCCTTGTGGAGCAAGAAGACCTTTCCTTACTGCGTACGGAGTACATAGCTCGTCTTGGCTGGCGCGTTAGTTCGAGGGGACGAGCAGGAGAGGCAACCAGGGGGGAATTCTATCCATTCGAGAATTGTTTGGTTCGGCAACTAGTTGCTCGTTGTGACGGACAGCTCAGACGAGTCCAAGCCACTCAAGGAGACCTGCTTCCACTATCGGCTATCGCCTACCACTGCCCTGCTTGATACACTTAGGATCTAGCTGCCCACCACCTCCCCGACACCCACCCACACCTCCTTATCGCCCCAGCTCTCTTGACGTAACGGACTGAAGGGTATTGTGCGATCAAGAATCACGAGTAACAGGACACACCGCCGTTGGCGAAGCAGGAGGGTTTCACCGAGTGGTGGCTGTTAGTTTGGCCGAGTGTTTGTTGCTACGGCGATTGTTCAGGCTTCACGACCCAATGGTTCTCCCTCAACACTGCTTCCGACTTCTCTATAAGCTGTGCCATCGAAACCAAGATAGGGCATGGTGGCCGCCGTACATGTAAGGTGAGCATCGAGGCCGAAGTTCTTCCCTTGCTACGGTTTACAAAACCCCACAGCGACCCCTTTGGCTTCAGATACCAAAACGTCTCTTCATTGTTCTGGAAATTAACTAATCCTTACCGAGTACTGTTGGTAAAAGGCGTGAATGGTGCAACAACCGCCCTCTCAGATATGGGGAACCCTGCAAATGCATTCGCAACAACAGGACATGGTTTCGTGGTGTAGTTGGTTATCACGTCAGTCTAACACACTGAAGGTCTCCAGTTCGAACCTGGACGAAATCATTAGCCTTTCCTTTTGCTTCAAACAAACCGTTCTTTTTCTTGTTTCTTTATTTCTCGTAGCAGTTGGTGTAATATACCAGCAGCGTGGTTGTCATGCCGATCCCTTGTCTTGGTCTCGGCGATGGTCGATGATCTCCCACGCATCCGGGCACCGGGACCAAGCCCAGGCTTAGTGTAGATCTCCCCACCGGATGCTATTGTGTGTTGTAGTACGGAGTATTGTATGCCGGCACTTCTTTACAACGAATCAAAGGAAGGGGATGCATGCAAACATGATCTGGGCATGCTGTTGAGCCACCGACAAAACAAAGACAGTAGAATAGCCTGGGAAACTGCAGGGTCTTGTTGAAGAGAAAGCAGGAGCAGAACCGTTTCTTCACTAGTGGCTGTAGCGCCCTCGCTTCCTTCCCGAAGTTGTTCTGGGAGGTGGAGCACACGAGATCTCCGCAACAATCTGGCAGTCATTTTCCAGGTTCCAGGCTTGTGATCGGCGTCCATGTTTGCATGCCGGTGCCTGAGGAAGAAGATGCCTAACGGCTACCTTTCCCGTATCGAGCATGTCTTAGAACGGTGTGCCTGAGAATTGATAGTTCCTTTTGTGCTATTCTTGTCGTCGCTCCAAGCGTCAGGGCGCACTGTGCATCCCTCACGCAGGGCTTTTCATTTCGGAACGGGCGTGCGGGCAATGCTTGGGGCTGACCGCCCATTGGAGAAGTTTGCGTGTCCGCTTCAGCACTAATAAGAGAGAAACCAGGAGGTTGTTACTCTGGTATGCGGGCATAATGCTGCCAGGACAATAGTGTCTGCTAGGTCTCTCGAGTCATTGACTGCGGAAGCACGAATATGTGGGGTTGGGAGAGTTGGGAAATACACTAGAAGGTAGCCATTGGCGAGTGGGAACATCTTCAACGCTCCCCCCCCAACTCCCCGGAATCACGTAGGTACGGTACGGAGTACGCTACCATTAATGTATGGGTACTCCGGACCTGCGGAGTAACTATTAGCCCTAGATGTAAACATGGCAGCATTGTGCAACGACGCACATTATGCGACGGTCAACACTGCACTCAGCAACCCGGTCTTGCATGCGATTTGAAATTTCTGGATTGGGCATCAATATTAATGCGCGGTGTGAATCACATCACCTGCCATTTATTCTTTTTTTCCCTTCGCATCGGTTCCAGCCCCGAGGGATCAGAAGCAAACTTCCTCTGCTAGCCCCTGGCTCTTCTGGTGTGATCCGGCATGGGCTGGGGCGTGTGTCATGTCGTTTTTAGTTAGCTCTACTCCGTAATAAGGCCCAGAACCGACTCGTCGGGTACACTAGTGTTGTGTAACTGATTTCTATGGTCCCAAGCACGTTCCGCCAAGGCACCATCAGGACGCCTTATCCATCCCTGGATGGTGGCTTTGACCCAACCGTGCACATATGGGCCGGGGGTCCATCCTCTTCGCCCAGCCAGCTGCCTTGTCCTGTCCTGGCTCGCTTTGACAACCGATCCGTCCCATCTCCAGATGCTGGCGTGCTGTATGTGTGTATATACATACATTAACCACAGTCATCTATCCCGTGGCCGACGTTCTGGACCTCCAAGATATGGTCGGTTTGATATCAGGCACGGGCGACCGGGTTGAGCTGTGATATCCGTTACGGAAAACGAAACCCCTAGTTATCAGATATATCGATCCCGAGCCCACCCACTCCTCGTCGAGCTCGCGCGGGTTTCCACCTTCTCTCCCCGCTGCCTCCTCGCCTCATGATATGATCGACATCCTAGTACCATGGTTGGCGTAGCGGCATATCCCCTCACGGGAACGGCCGACCTGTCGAGGGTTGAGGCGCCCGTGACTTTCAAGGCCTATCTGCTTTGCGCCTTTGCGGCCTTTGGCGGAATATGTGAGTTTTTTTTTTTTCTCCTTCGGACTCCAGCCCGGAGATCAGACTGACCTCCATTAGTTTTTGGATATGACACGGGTTGGATGTCAGGCGTGCTAGGCATGCCCTACTTCATCACACAATATACCGGACTTCAATATGACTATGATGCTGGCCGGCCAGTCGACGTCGACCCGACCCAGTTCGCACTCCCGTCGTCGACGAAGTCGCTCATGACATCCATTCTATCCTGCCGTACCTTTTTCGGAGCGCTCATCGCCGGTGACGTAGCCGACTTCATCGGCCGTCGACCGACCATCATTATCGGCTGTGTCGTGTTCAGCGTCGGGTGTGTCCTCGAGATCGCGTCGACCAACCAGGTCGCTCTCTTCGTCATGGGCCGTTTGGTCTCGGGTCTCGGTGTAGGCTTCATCTCTGCCACCATCCTTCTCTACATGGCCGAGGTTGCTCCCAAGAAGGTTCGAGGCGCCTTGGTTTCGGGATACCAATTCTGCATCACGCTGGGGATCCTGCTGGCGAACTGCGTCGACTATGCCACGGCGAACCGCAACGACACCGGCTCATACCGCATCCCGATTGGCGTCCAGTTCCTGTGGGCATTGATTTTGGGCGTTGGCTTGTTCATCCTCCGTGAGTATTGTGCCGATATCCTCCGATCCTGACCCGGTACCAACATGCAGCAGCCGAGTCCCCGCGTTTTCACGTCATGAAGGGCCAGTTTCAGGCTGCAGCAAGGGATCTGTCTCTCGTTCGAGGTCAGCCGATCGACTCCAACTACATCAAGGACGAGCTTGCCGAAATTGTGGCGAACCACGAATACGAGATGCAGGTCATCCCGCAGACGAGCTACATCGGGTCGTGGATGGCCCCCTTCCAGGGGTCTCTGAGGAAAGGCAACAGCAATCTCCGACGCACCCTCCTGGGGGCCGGTATGCAAATGATGCAGCAGCTCACGGGTAAGCAGTTATCCATCCCGACCAAGATGAAAACAATACCCTCCCGAACTAGATGTGCTGACGTGACGGTAGGTATCAACTTCATCTTTTACTTCGGTACCACTTTCTTCCAGCAACTAGGCACCATCAACAACCCTTTCCTCATCTCGCTCATTACAACGCTGGTCAACGTCCTGTCGACCCCGGTCTCCTTCTGGGCAATCGAGTACCTCGGGCGGCGGCCGCTGCTCAACTGGGGTGCGCTCGGCATGTTCGTGTCGCAGTTCGTCGTCGCCATCGTCGGGGTCACGGCGGGGCGGCCCGAGGTGGCGCGCGACGGCGGCGACGACACGGCCGCGGTGCGGGCCATGATAGCCTTTATCTGCATCAACATCTTCTTCTTCGCATGCACATGGGGCCCCGTCGGTTGGGTTGTCATCGGCGAGTGCTTCCCGCTGCCGATCCGCTCGCGGGGCGTCGGCATCGCCACCGCGTCCAACTGGTTCTGGAACTGCATCATGGCCGTCGTCACGCCCTACATGGTCGGCGAAGAGCCCGGGTCTGCCGCGCTCGGGCCCCGTGTCTTCTTCATCTGGGGTTCGCTGTGCCTCCTGAGCGGGGCGTTTGCGTACTTCCTGGTGCCCGAGATGAAGGGCCTGACGCTGGAGCAGATCGATACCATGATGGTGGAGACGACGCCGAGGAGGTCGGCCGGTTGGAAGCCCACGACAACGTTTGCCGCGCAGATGGGGAGGCTCAGGTCGTTGTCGATGGGGACTGGGGAGGGCACGAAGCCGGAGGAGTCGGTGGGTGGTGAGAGGGGGTCTGGTTCGCTCATTTTTCACAACAACGGGTGGTAGGATGAGATGGGGGTTTGGCCGGCGGCGAATGAACGCCCGCATAGCTCGTGGATTTTCTTTTTCTGAATTGAACCCTAGTAATTTAATCGGAACGCGGAATATATGCCCGCTTTTGGCTCTTTTTTTTTTTCGCCCAAGCAGGAAGGAACAACTTGGGGGACTCCGTAGTCCTCTGATGTTGTTTGCTTTTTGTTGGCCACAACTCGCAGGCCATGCATGCCCGACTTACAGAGTAGTTCACTGATCAAAGTTCTCAAATCCAACAATGCCGTCTCGCCATTGCTTCAAAGATGATTGAAAAAAAAAAGTTCCGCCCCGGCAGGTACTGGGCCGAAGATGATAAGCGGCAGATGGATCCGACTTCGAGTGGGGCCGAAACGGAGACCACCGCATCCGGCGTGACTCACGGCCGAACCGTCAATTGCCGTGAAGGGAAACATTTACGAAATACGGAGCCCATTCGGTTGATCGCCGTTGGTGCAATGGCAGCTTCTTGGCTTTAGACGCTGGCTTCAGCCAATCGCGCCACTTTGTTAGAACTCGAGGGAAATGGATGGATAGGAGAACAGATGTGAGACGGTAATACTTGAGGACTTTGGGTTTGCGTTCATTGCTGAAATGCCTATGTGAAGGGTTGCAGCAGTCTCTGGCGACGATACTTTTTCAAGAGTTTCTTCTGCTGCCTTTGACTTACCCCTCATTAGATCAGCGTTCCAAACTGCTTTCAATTGCAATGACATCCATCTCAGCCGAGTCTGTCTCGACCATTCTAGTGTCGTGCAAGCAGACACGCTTCCACATCGAGAGTCCGAACTATCGCGAGGTAGGTGGACCACTACGGTTCTAAGGGGAAGATTTGACGGTGTGGCTAATAGGGGCCCAGCTGGATATCGAAGGCCTCAACATCACCGTCACCTCCGGCAGCGGAGAGAAGCCAAAAGGGAAAGGCAAAGCAAAAGCCGCCGCCGAGGGGACTGAGATCTTGAGCGGTGCGAAACTACGTTTGAAGGCCGGAAGCCGCTATGCCTTAGTCGGGAGAAACGGCTCGGGCAAGTCCAGTAAGCGAGCGCGAGGGTGGTCAGCTTAGTGCACGCGACTGACGCGGCGCTTCAAGCCCTCTTGCGGGCCATTGCCGACAAGCTCATCCCCGGCATCCCGGAGGAGACGAGAGTGTCCATCCTTCAACAGACAAGCATCAGCGATGCCAGCGCGGAAGACCTTCTCCCCCCCGAGGCGCAGCGCAGCAGCAAGGAGGGGCTCACTGTCCTCGAGGATGTGATCAACAAGGCTACGTCCAGAAGCGAGCTGGAGCAGGAAATCAGCTGTATGTGCCTAGTCGACTCCAGCAAGAAAACAAGCCTGACATCTACGTACCAGTACTTTCAGCCGGAGTAAATAGTGCGGACGCCTATGGTGCGCTTCGGGCGTTGCGCAAACTCCGTCACCAGCGCATGCAGAAGCGCCTCTTTGTCCTGGACAAGGACGCGAGACTCAGGAGCGGTGCAAGGGGTCTGCAGGCACGAAAGGCGCTGGTCGAGCACGAGAAAGCGGTTGCTCAGTCCGCTGCGCTGTAAGGAGATGCCCGCCTGACCCCTGGAACTTGAACGTAGCCGGCGCGCCCTGACACCCGAGCAGAAACGAGCAGCCCGCAGACGAGATCTCGGCCGAGACTCTGCAGGCCGAAACCCAAGAGGCGGTCGATATGCTAGCCGACCTCCAACTCCAAGTCGGGCCGTCTCGGATGGCCGGCATCGAGTCGCGCGCCAAAAAGATTCTGAGCGGCCTCGGCTTCACCGACGCCTACATGGCCAAACAGGCGGACAGCCTCTCGGGAGGCTGGCGCATGCGCAGCGCCCTGGCGACGGCGCTGCTCCAGGAAAGCGACATCCTCATCCTCGACGAGCCCACCAACTTTTTGGACCTCCTAGGTATTATCTGGCTGCAGCGCTTCCTCCAGAGCCTCGAAGACCTGCCCACGCCGCCGACCCTCATCCTCGTCTCGCACGACCGCGACTTCACCAGCTCCGTCTGCACCGACCTGCTCATCCTCAAGGACAAGAACCTGACCTACTTCCACGGCGATCTGCCGACCTACGAGGCCGCCCAAGCCGAGAAGAAGCAGTACCTCACCAGGATGAAAGAAGCCCAGGACAAGCAGAGAGCCCACATGCAAGAGTCCATCCGGCACAACCTCGCCCAGGGCCGCAAGAACGACGACCAGAACAAGATCCGCCAGGCCAAATCCCGACAGAAGCGCCTGGACGACCGCATGGGCATGCAGGTCAACGAGAGGGGAGGCCGGTTCAAGCTGAACCGCGACCTGGTCGGGCACCACTTCTCGGCGCGCGCCGAGATCGCCATCCCGCAGGACGAGCGCGGCGTGTCCATCATTCTGCCGGACCCGCCCGACCTGCGCTTCCCGGGCGCTCTGCTCTCCCTCGAGAAGGTCACCTTCCGCTACCCGCCCGCCAAAGGGGGAGGAGGAGCCACGACCACCACCAGCGCCGCCAACCCGGCTCCCCCGACCCTCCAGGACGTGACCCTCGCGGTCGGCGAGGGCGACCGGGTCGGCATCCTGGGCCTCAACGGGGCGGGCAAGTCGACGCTGATCCGCGTCCTGGTCGGCGACCCGGCGCCGGCGGGGGCGCGGCAGACGGGCGCCGTGACGACGCACCCGCGCCTGCGCATGTCGTACTACTCGCAGCACGCGGTCGAGGGCTTGCAGTCGCTCGGCCGGGCCGAGCCGTCGCTGACGGCGCTGGCGCTGCTGGCGCGGGAGGCCGGCGGCGCGCTGGACGAGGGCGAGCTGCGCGGCCTGCTGGGGTCGCTGGGCCTGCCCGGCCGGACCGCCTCGGACGTGCCCCTGCGCAAGCTGTCCGGCGGGCAGCTGGTCCGCTGCGAGCTAACGCGCCTGCTGTGGTCCCGGCCGGGCCTGCTGGTGCTCGACGAGGTGACGACCCACCTGGACTACGAGACGGTCGCGGCGCTGAGGGCGGCGCTGCGGGGGTGGAAGGGAGCCGTGGTGCTCGTCTCGCACGATCGGTGGTTCATGAGGGGCGTGGTGGAGGGAGCGGTGGATGACGAGGAGAGGAGGAGTGATGCGGAGAAGGAGCAGGACGGCGACGGCGACGACGACGAAGACGAAGGGGGGAATTTGAGGAGACGGGTAGTGTACAAGCTGGCGGCGGGTAAGCTGACTGTGTTGGAGAGGGGAGTGGACGAGTTTGAGGAGGGGATGGAGAGGCGGGTGAAGAAGTTGATGGGCGGTGGCTAAGTTTCGATCTCGGTTGAGGGGGAGGGAGCCTCAAGATTGACGTAGGAAGGACCCTGGATGTGTACGTCTGTGGTATGTATATAGTACTAGTAGTACATACAAACAAAGTACGTACAGTCACTCAGTCGGTTCCGGCATCAACCAATACTTTCAACCTTGTCCCTTCTTCCCTCTCGACCCTCATCCACCCACCTTTTTCCAGCTCCACGATGCTCCCGTCGATACAAACCTTGCGCCACCTCGGGTCGTCCTCGTCGACCGTCACCCGGACCTCCTCCACCTCCTCGTACCCGACCTCGGGCATGGCCACGTGCGCCCCGTCGCGGTACGCCGCCATCATGATCTGCATCGTCTTGTCCCCGCCCACGTCCCCAAAGTACACCAGCCGCAGCCGCCCGTCGAGCGGCCGCCCGGCCGGCGAGATGGTGAACGTCTTTTCGAGGTTCGACACGAGCGTGGCGAGGACGTAGTTGAACTTGCCACGACCACGACCACCACCACGACGACCACCACCATCACCGCCGTCTTCGCCGCGAGGGACGACGAGAACCGAGAACCCATCATCCTCGCCGCCGTCGCCGCCGCCGCCGTGCACAGCATCGCGTTGCTGCTGCTGCTGCTGCTGCCGCCGCCGCCGCCGACGAACTTCCACCCGGGCGTCGTAGGCGTGCCCCACCTTGAGCAGCTCGCCCGCCGCCATGCCGAACCGCTTGTCGCCGTGCACGCGGTAGGCGGGTGTGTCGCTCTCCCAGACGAGGCTGGCGTGGAAGCCGTAGGAGGCGACGATGGCGCCGACCAGGTGGGTGACGGCGGGGTGGTGGTGGCGGTGGTGGTGGTGGTGGTGGTGGTGCTGCTGCTGCTCTCCGTCGCCATCGTTCCCGGTGTTCGAAGCAGCGGGAGGGTTCTCGGCGGCGGTGGCGGCCTCCTCAAAGTCAGGGCCGGAGATCAGCGTTGCCCCCGGGGAGAAGGACGCTTTGAAGGTAGGGAGCGGTGCTGCGGTGGTGGTGGTCTTGAAAAGGGTGCGCAGGCCGACGACAAGCGGGGACGGGCCGCCGGGGTTCTCCGCGCCGGTGGAATAGTGTGGCTTGTGGAGGGAGTGGAAGAGGGCGTTGCCTGTTCCCAGGGGAAGCAGTGCGATGGTTGGCGTCCGGGGGGGATGGGACGCGTGGTCCAGGCCGTTCAGGAGATCGACTACGCCTCCGTCGCCGCTGAGGAGGACGACCGTCTTCCCTCCGGCGCCCGCATCTGCCCCTAGCTCTCTCGCAAACTCCCGAATGGTGCTGGAGTTCTTCGTCACCGTCACCCGATACCCTCTCGCGTCCTCGGACTCGCTCGGCTGCAGCCCGACAGCATCCAACAACGGGCACAAAACCTCCTGGTAGAAGGTCTCAGCGCGCCGAAGACCTGAGCCGGTCGAGACCACGACGTGGAGCTCACGCGGGCTGCTCAAGTGTGTTGGCGGAGAGCTGTCTTGGGACAAGACAAAGCCTGACAGGTCGTCGGCGAGTTCGTGCTGCTTGCATTGCACGATGTTGAGGACAAAGGGCTTGTCTCCGTTTGCAGTCGGGTCCTCGGAGAGGGAGAAGATCAGGTAACTTCCCTGTTTATCACCCTTCCCGGGCAGCACGAAGATGATTTCCTCCCGTTTGATCCCGGCGAGGGCATTCTTGCGACTCTCGCCATCTTGGCTCTCGGTGGAAATGGCAGGATGGATCTTGTCATTCTCCGGGGTACCACTGGCTGCTGGGCGTTGTACGCTGGAATCTCCGGATGTGTCCTGGACTGTCATTTAAGAGAATTCGGCGTTCTAGGTGGTTGGGAGCTCGGGACCTTTTTTTTAAAGTTTCAAAGCGTGGGGTATCAAGGCGGTTGAAACTGGGGATGTATTCTCGAGAATCTAAGCACGGGCGCAGTAATGAGAAAAGTCCGAGGTATGGGCTCACACAATATTAGGATTTCTAATTCTTCGTAAGCAGTTGATCATTGCAGCCATCGTCGAGTCAAATGCGAGCTGGGGTAAGCGGTAAGCGGGAAAGGGGGCGGGGGAGCTTGAATTGCGTTATCACGGCTCGCGGGGCTCTCTAACGTGGAGTGGGCCGAAGCAAGTGGGACGCCGCAAGGACACACTATGGCCCCAAAGCCGGTGGCAGAACACCGGAGGTACCGACCTTCCCCGGTCGGCGTTTTTTACTCTTTCAGCGTTTGGGGTCTCGTCCATGCATCTTGGCTACCCCCGCCCGCGAAAACTCCCAACGCCGTTATACCGCCGGCGGAGAGTTGCTGCGAGTAGATTGGCTCAACACTCAACATTGAATGAATGAGGGAGAGCATCATTTCCCCTTGGCTCTGTTCATGGGCCCCCAGTTCTCCCTCGGATTCATCTGGTACCGGACGTACTTCTTCTTGTCCTGGTACCGCCCGAGTTGCTCGTCAAAAACCACCTCTTGCTTCGTGACATCCGTGCCCTTCTCCGCCGATGTCTCACCAGAGTTAGGGGCCTCAGATGCCTCCGCTGTTTTGCTCTCTTGGCTGCCGTCCTCGGTCTCGTGAGCCGCCTCTCCTCCCGCAGCTTTCTTCTCCAGGCGCAGAAGGCGGTAGGCGACGCTGCCTGGTTTGATATTTTCCTCCTTCACCGGTGCTTTTTGCCGGATCCACTCCCTGAAGACGTGCCAGATGACGGACCACGGAGCATCCGTCTTCATGCTACCAGCCTTGCAGTGGCTCCGGGTAACACGATACCCGAGGCGGATGAGGGCCCCCCTCAGCGCGGGTTCGGAAGGGCTAGAACAGTGCAAGATGCCCGAGACGTGCGCAGGATGGAAGTAGAAGGGGTATGGGTCGATGGCGGCCGCTTTCGCTTCCGCTAGGTTCTTCTTGGGCTTGTTCTGTGTGCCGTCGCCGCCCTCGTCGGCCTCGGCCTCCATCTCCTCGGGAGAAGGCAGGAACTCCTCAAGCGCCGTCTGCAGCACGCCCCTGATTCTCTCTTTGGTACCGTAAATCTCGGGAGGCGCCTCTTCCGCCTCGGCAATGACGGTCTTGATGAACTCGGGCGAGTGAATGCGCCCCGCGTACATCGGACCGGCGAGATGCATGGTCGACCCGCAGTGCTCGCACCAGGTCCCTGTCGTCGGCGCCCTGGTGAAGCCGTGCTTGTAGAAGATCCCGTCGCCCTTCTTGTTCGGGGCGGGCTTGTTCTTCATGAGCAGCTGCGTCGTCCAGGATCCGCAACCCGTGCCGCAGCTGTAGACCACCATGTTCTTGCCCCCCTGAAACTTGACCAGAAACGGGGCTTTCTTGATCCGGACAAAGACTCGGCAGTAAAAGTCAACCGACAGAGAGAGCAGTGGCTCCATCGCGAGACCGTATTTGGCGGCCGCCGTCTCGATCGCGTGCAGGATCAGCCGGATCCCGACCTCGTGGGAATACCAGCCTTTCACGGGAATGCCGCCGTACAGGGAGTAGCATTTCTCGGGATAGCCGTTGGACGCCCACACTCCCGAATCCGTGCAGGTGACACACAGGAGACCGCCGTCGTCACGAACCGCCTGGACGGCGGCGTCAAGGAAGGGGGCCGCGCTCCCGTACGGGTCGAGGTCGATAATGTCGTACTTCTCGCTCGGCCCGGGCTTGTTTTTGGACAGGGAGGTCCGGCGCAGCTCCTTCACGACGATGCTGTACATGTGTGCCATGGCATCATCTACCGATATGTTGATCTTGTCGCGGAGACCGTTGTGGACGGCATTGCGCTCGATCGCTTCCGCGGCGGTCTTGAGAATATCGTTGGCGGTTACGCTCGTGGCAAATGGTATTTCCCGGGCATAGCGCAGGGCGCGGAGACCGCTGGCCGAGAGGGCGTCGAGGATGGTGAAGGGAATCTTGGGCTCTCTCTTCGCCTCATTGCCACCACTGTTGGCCGGCGCGTTTGCCTCGGTCTCACCGGCGGCAACATCGCCAGGCTGTTGTTGCTCGGCGCCCGCAGCATCCTCTGGTGCGCGCTCCGCTGCCACGTCTTGCATTTCCGCATCTGGCGGCGCCGCGTCTTCGGTCGACTCTGTCGCCTCTTCTCCACTCAACTTCGGAGACTTGGCCGGGCGTTCGCCCTCTGCCTGCTCGCCCTGTGCCTGCTCACCACGCCGCTTTCTCTTCTTGTCGGCGTGCTTGCCGGCCCGGGCTCTGCTGGCGGCCTGCTTCTGCGCTATGCGCTCCTTTCCGTAGGCCTTCATGGCGAGAACGGTCAAGTCACGGTTGAACTGCTGAATCGGATTGTAAAAGACCTCCTGTACCGACTGTCCCGGCTTGGCCGAGTCCTCGGGGATTAGGATGTGGGCAAGGCCCTCCTTGACTGTTGTGTAGACGACATTGTTATGCTTGATGCGCTGCCCCTCGGCGGGAGTAGCGCTGAGGTCGTAAACTGCGTCCGACATTGCGCGACTGGGTGCAATTGGAATGTAGCGGAGCCGCGGTACCGCCCGTTTTCTCACGTTTCCGGCAAAGCAGCACCAAAAGAGAGCCGCCGGTGAGCCAGGGCGCATGCGAGCTAAGAAGGCGCGAGTGAGTCAGTCGCAATTCGAGCTGCTGCCGCGCTCTGCCCACGACTTAACTGCGGAATCTGGAAGGAACCCGGAATATTTTCCGGATTCTGCCGGGCGGTGAGGCCCACATTGTCCGCGAGCAGCGGCCCCGCTTCTGACCTTCAGGGTCGTAGATGGGCGAAACACAGAGCGAGAAGCCTACAGAGTGGTAATCCGTAATGTACTGTGTACAGCGTATGGACACGGACGGAGAATATGGAGGACCAAGCATAGTTTCGTGGTACGCACTTGTGTCGAATAGAATACTCGGCCTCTCTTATCCCCGAAAAAAAAGTTTTTTTTTATGGGGTCGAGTTGTCGGAGATGAACTTCACTTTTTCCCACTTCACAACGCTCGGGAGCGCGCTTCGGGAGATCACATGGAAGAATAAAAGTCAATGTTATCTTCAGAACCTGGCGCTTTGCTAGAGACCCAAGCTTTGCTTCGATGCTATTGGCCTTGAGGTCAGCGGCTGTAACCAACAGCAGACGCCTTGGTGCCGTGATTGGAGTTTCTCTTCTGAGCACCTTCCGAGCACGGTTCATTCAAGCAATCTAGTTATTAACAACGAGGATCGGATGCCACAGCCAGTTTCGTCACAAGCTCATGGTCCCTCAAAAAAAAAAAAAAAAAAAAAAAAAAAAGGAACTGAAATGCGCAGATAAGATGAATTTTTAGTGCCTCAGTAACTGTCACCCGTCCTATCCTTTCCCATCTCATCGCCGTGTTATCGGATATCCACCCTACCCTCAAATGCCAGACGATCGCAAGCTATTCCACTATCCCATCCACCATGGCTATTATTCTACCTACATACACAACCCATCTACATCCACTGTTTCTTCGTAAGCGACGCGCCCAGTGCCGGGACGCAGGAGTTGCACCTATTCCTCCCAACCATTCATTCCTCGCCGTCATCATCCCGTCACCGTCTAATGTATGATCCTCCACTCCTCCTTCATCCAGCAACATCTTGTTCCACAATTTTTTTCCGTTCATCAGGACTTACCCGTCCCTTCCTAGGTTGTACGGGATCAGTTCCCTCTTGGTCGGCATCCCATTCCCGGTCCTGCCTGCGCCGCCCCCCCCCCCCCCCGGGGCAACCTCGGAATCCCGTCATCCTCCTCTTCCTCCGCCCCAAGCCAAAGATTCCTCCTCTCTCAAGTCTCAACCCGAAAAATGAAACCGTGCAGCCTCCAACTGGCCCAGCCCATCGCGCGGCGCCACATACCTCCGGCGGTACGTATTCGTAAAGTCCTGCAGCAGCACCCGAATCTGCCTCAGGTTCGCCGGATCGCCACCCTGCAACCTCTCCCTAATCCTGGCGAGCAGGCGGTCGGCTTCGGCGGGGGTGATGGTGCCCTGGGGCAGCATGCGGACGGTGCGATCGACCCAAGTGGTTGTCTCGGCGGGTAGCAGCTCAAACATGCCGAGCAGCACGCCGCTGCCGTCGGCGAAGCAGTCTCGAGGGAACGTGATCATCATACCTGCCAGAGTCTGCTTCACGAGGGCTTCGCCCTGGGCGAGAAGGAGATTTTTGACAATCTGGCGAAGTTGTTCGGACGCTGGTCCGAGGTCGCTCCCAGATCCGGCCGGGTTGGTCCCGCCGTAAGTGAGAAGGTCGCGGATGTAATGAAGCGCCGCCGAGACCGGCTCCTGTTTTTCCAGGGCCAGGGCGGAAATGGCGGCCTGGAAGATAGGGGTGAACAAGGGAGAAGGGATGAGTTTAGTGGGGTAGTAGAGGAGGGCGTCGATAAGAAGGCGGTAGAAGTCCTCGATGACGTCCGGAAGGTCGACGGGCGGCAGGTCGCTCATGGTGCGGAGCACGCTTGTCGCCTGCGCCTCAAAGAATACGTAGATGTTCTCGGCGATGCCATCTTCCACTTGTTCCCGGTCTTCGGAAAACTCGCGTAGTATGGCGCTCGTCGCCCAGAGAAAGCAGCCCTGCTTCGACTGCGTAAATCCTTCTGCCAGTTTGTTGGCAAGGGGCCCGAGTAGAGGGGTGATGGCTGTCCGATACGAGATAACCATGAACCGCCAGCAACGGCAGACCCGCTCGCAGATGGGGACAAAGTCGATGAAGTTGTCGAGGATGGTCGACAAGATGGGAAACACCTCCTGCCAGTACTTGACAGCAGGGTTCTCCGCGTTGCTGGGCAGGTACGGGACAACGTGTTGTACAAAGAAGGTGAGCAGGTTGATGTGATCTCGCCAGGTCAGCAGTAGCTCATCGTCTCGATGTGGGGAAAAAACTTACCAGCAAGGTCAAGCTTGGCCTTGTTCTCGGTGGCCGCGTTGGCCTTGGCCATCAGTCGCTGCACGAGCGGATCACAGTACAGCTTGAGGAGTTTGTACACGTCTTCAGTCTTCTGAGCACCGACAACGTAGGCGACGCCTTCTGTGATCTCCTCCTTGCTCGATACAGGAAGCTTGTCGAGGATCTGGTCATAGAACGCCTGCAGCTGAACGACCTGCGAGCTGAGGAGCTGCTTGCAGTCGACGCAGAAGTACATGAACGCCTGAGCGGCAGCGCGCAGGATCTCCTGCGAGTCTGTCTGAAAGCTCGAGACAATGTACTGGAACTGGGGTTCGAGGAACTCCGGGTGCGCCGCTGTCCATTCTGTGTAACGGCCAAAGACCATGATTGCAGCGAACCGCAGCTTCTCGTTGCTGATGGGGATCTGGACCAGGAGAGGGAATATCTGAGGCAGAACACTGCTATCATGCGACTCCACCATGCGTCCCATCGCCCGCATCGCGAAAAGGGGTGCCTCTAGCGACTGCCAGTGAGGCACCGATGTTGGTGTCGCCTGGCTGCCGTACTTCTCTTGCCACAACTTGATGGCGTCGTGTACCTTGGTAAGGCAGGCGGCAACCCCCATGACCTCGCAGCTGTCTTTGAGCGTGTCGCCCATGTGGTGACGGAACTCGCGGAACTTCTCCTCCTGCTCCCTGTCGCCGTCGAAGAGGTCGAGCTCGTTGGGGTCGTCGGAGTACGGATACTCCAGCTGCTTGAGCATGATGTCGACAAGTCTGGCATACACGTCGATGAGCTGCACTCGGGCCTCCATGTAGTGGTCCAGGGTCAGGTACTGCTTCAGCTCGTACCAGAAGGAGAAGGTGTAACCAATGACATCCCGCTCCTTGTCCCTCGCGCAACACTCGAGCAAGCACTCGACTAGCGGGCGGAAGTGTTGAGGCTGGCGGGCGATGACCAACACCCACGATTCACCAGCGTCCGCAAAGACCTTGGTGATGGCCTTGAAACCCTCGATATCCTCCTCGTCCACCAGCGCCTGGATGCGAGGCCTCAGCTCCAGCACCTTGGGAAGCAGAGCCTGGATTGTGTCGAAATTGTCGTCAACATCCTTGGTTTCTCTGCAGATGATCCCCAGACAGTCGGCCGCAGCCAGCAGGGATTTGTCGTCAGTGATGCCGTGAAGGACGGCGTTCATAAGGGGCGAGTTGACAATAACGCTAACGGGCACTTCCCGGAGCCACGAGCTGATGCAGTCGAAAAGCTGAGGGTTTGTCGCGGCAGCGGCTGAGTCACGTCAGCGGCGTCAATCATTCATCATAAGCCATAGGAGGGAAGGGAGCCTTACGGGAAGACTGCGCATAGTTGACGAGCAACTGCACAACCTGCTCGGCGTTGTCGGACAGCAGCTCTGATGTCCTCTGGGCGAGATCTTCTTCCTATCACGACCGAAAAGTTAGACAGTGATCCTAGGTCGACGCGCGCAAACGGGTTGCCGGGCTGGTAAAAGGCGGGTGGCGGCATTTCGTTCCACGTACAGACAAGGTGATCTTTCGGCCCTCGGTGACCTCTTCCGGGAGTACGCGCAGGAAGTCCAAGATGCAGGCGTGGCTCTCGACTTCGTTTCCGAGGGTCGAGACAACGGTGGGCAACACGTCCTTCCATGTCTGCATCTGGATGGCCAGGATCGCTAGGCAAACGCATAGCTGAACCCGCACCGGCTTAGGGCCCGGCGCATACTTCTTGAGCAGCAACAGGATCTGGCTGCGCAGCGCCGGCAAGTCTGCCTCTGAAACCTGAGTCCCGAGGTCATATGTGATCTGCCCTCCAATCAGCGCTTGTTCGTGTTTGCTCGCCTGAGAATGGGCGGGGGTGGGCTGTTGTTTGTTTCCAAATGTACCTTGCCCTTCAGGGTCGTCGCTGCAAAGAGCTGCGCTTCCGCTTCGGTTGAGTTTTGCAGGATGGATATCGTCGTTGTCCAGGCATCATTCTACGCCACCGTCAGCGTTACGCTCTTTCTCCCACTCTCAGAATGCCAAAAGGGAGGGTATGTACTGACTGATTTCTGGTATCGTCCCAGGTATTCGACCGCAGCCTTCTTCTTCTCGGTGTCCCCGCTCCTCATGGCCAGCATAGCTGCCAGGACATTGGGGACCGTGAAGGCCTCCTGACTGCCATTGGACGCCATGATGCTGGGTGCAAAAGCCGCCGAAAAAAACAGCACGATGTTGGTGTGGGATCGTATCGCAAGCTGCGCGGTCTCGTTCTTGGAATTCGGCAGCCGAGCTGCGAGTCCGATGTGCCCCTCCCTCCTGCTTGTCTCCTCCACAGACTGCCTGAAAGACGAAGCTCGAAAACCGCGCGGGGAAGGAGGTGCGGGCGAAATTCTCGGGGATTCTATCGCCGAAAGGGGCACTAACTAGGAATTAGCCGTGGTTTGGGAGGAAGATGGGATCGCCCGGCGCGCGGTCAAAGATTTATGGCGACTCTGAATGTTTGGCAAGGCCCTCTTGCAGCTCGGGAAGGAGACGTCAGGCTGCCGACTGAACATTCAGCGCTGCCCCACCCAACAAGAACAGTGCAGTGCCCATGGCTTGAACTGAAAGAGGAGGGGCAGTGCACGGACCACCAAACGCTAATTTCTGGGTTCCATGGCGGTGTTGCGCCAACCGCAGAGCTCTCGGATCGCTCCGCCGCATTTCTGATTCCACGACACGCTCGTCGCGACAAGCATCGAGCAACACACATCCACCCTCGCCGTTTCGCTTCTTCTTAGCACCTCCGCACCCTTTATCAGCACGAAATGACTGGAAGAGGCGCTGGCGGTGGTCGCCGGGTCTTGCTACCCCCAATCAACTTTCTTTTCCGTCTCCTGCAACAGCGCACGACGGTCCAGATCTGGCTTTACGAGCAGCTGTCGATCCGTATCATTGGCACTATTCGGGTAGGCAACCCGGCTACCGTTGTAATTTGCAGATGCTGATTGGCCTTGCAGGGGTTCGATGAGTTCATGAATCTTGTGGTGAGCAGCGCGAGACCGAGGTCGGGAATGTTTTGTGCGTGGCTGACCTGGTTCTTCAGATCGACGACGCGGTTGAAGTCAAGCAGATTTCGAAGACGAACGACACCGAGACGAGGAGGCCGTTGGGGGTATGTTTTTTTACCGGGAGAGTGCTGTGATAGGGGCGGATCCAGACAAGGGCTGACGGAGAATAGCAAATCCTGCTCAAGGGTGATAACGTCTCGCTCATCCAGAGTCTATCTGGGTGAGGTGTCCACAGGATGCTGCTTCCGCGTGGGGGAAGCTCGACAAACCATTCAACCTCTACACAATGTCGAACACGGCAAACAAAAAAAAGACTATACGAAATGGGATACCAGGAGGGAAGCGGGTACAGGCGCACGGCAAAACAACCGGGGTTTGGACTAGTCTGTTTTATTTGCAGGAGCAAGCGGGCCTTTGATCTCGCCATTCCCGAGGACCAGACCGTCCAGAGGTTGATCCAGGGGACCAACAGGTACCGCCCCCTCGGATGGAGATAGGAACTGCTCAGACAGGGCTAAGCCGAGAAGCAATACAGGGGACTCTTGCTGCCCAAGCGAACCCGCCTTTAGCCCGTGCCGAAAGAGAAAGTAGTCATAAAAGCCCTTGCCGTGTCCGAGCCGCCTGATGGCGCCGCTGTCGGGGTCGGTGTCGAAGGCCACGCCCGGCATCAGGATGAGGTCCAGCAGGGTGCTGTCGGAGTGCTGGGCGTCGGGACCGCCGAACACTCGCTGCCTCTCTGCAACGGTGTCCGGGTCGATGCTCGGAATGCCCCATTTGTCCGGCTTCAGCGATTCGTAGTCGGCCAGGTCCCTTAGGTGGACCATGTCCATCACTCGCGCTGGCAGGCCGGGGGCTTCCACCATGTTTTCGTGGAGATAAGGGATGAAGACCTCCTTGCCCGCCGAGAGTGCGTCCCTCACGATGGCGTCTGTCTGGATCTCGCCCGTAGGCATGGAGAGAAACACGCTAACCCGCTTTGCATTCGCGTATGCGCTCAAGCTCTTGAGCGTGCTGTAAACGGTGGAGCCTGGGGAACCTTATTTAGCCCGGTTCGGGACGGGTTTGCGGGGAGCATACTCTGCGACGCGATGGAATGCTGGGGTATGTTCTTGAGCTTTTGTTTCATAACATTTCGGAGGTGCTGCTTCGCCACATTGAGCGAGGCCATTGTCTCTTCCTCCCGGGCGGTATCAGACATGTGAGGCGCGCGACTATGATGATTATAATGATGATGATGGTGGTGGTGGTGGTGGTGGTGTTGGGATGCTGTCTGGTTGTTGGGATGCTGTCTGGTCACGCGTGTGCAACACCAGCAACTGGTCCCGTGGTTCAGCAACGTTAACTAATGAGTAACTTTAGGTTTCGGGTTTCGGGTTTGTCAACGGCCGAAAGTGGATGTCTCTTCCCGTGCCCTGGGTCGTTCCGGGGGAGCGCGGCATGTTGCAGTTAGCGCCCGAATGCCGTCAGACTTCATCTTTTAGCACTCACCTAAGAAATCAGGGACCTTGAACCCCCAATTCTCTTCTGCACTCCATTGGAACTCCGTCTGCAGGGTTTGATGGCATTTACACGATTTACCTTCAATCCAGCCAGTTCTCGCTTGTCCAGCTTTGCACCAGACAAGAGTCAGGTCCAAGAACCTACCCAGGTACATACCTATGCACATACTGTACGGGTTACTATCCCGCTATCTATGTACGTATGTAGCTCTTCTCATCTACTTGTTTACTTGCAATGCCGTCACTGTAGTGTACTACGTAACTTTGGCCCCGCTCAACGGAACAGTGACTTCGGCAAGCGCGCCACGTCCGATTCGACAGGGGTTGTGGTGGGGCTTAACCTGCTGCCTGCATGCATGTACGGAATTGGAGAGCCAGTGATAGCTTCATTCCTCGCATTTTTCCCATCGACTTTTATCAGTACACTCGCGACGGCCGAGAACAGAGCTCTTGATTAGTGCTCTCACCACCTTCCTGGGGACGACTTGACCCATCCGCGAGCAATTCAACCCCAGTCTCTCTCTCCGCGCCGCGGTTCGTGCCTTTCAATGCGGTCGGAGAAACGCACTTCCTCGTCGTTTTGCTCCTCGGCCGGACTGCTCGGGGCTCCCGCGTCATACCCCGCGCCGCAGGTTCCTGTTAGCATTGCGGCGCAATCCCGAGAATTCCCCCCAAAGAAGGCTGCCTATGACTCTTTCCGGGGACAAGAGCGTTCCTTCGGACAAGCAGCTCGAATCGGTCCAGACAATCCCACTTCGATCCCTGGACCGAGGACCCGCCCTGGCAAGAGGCCCCACGCCGCAGCTTGCCCCGACCCTTGCTACCCCTCCTCTCCACATTGACGATACCAGCGACACCACGACGTCGCTGCTCCCACCACACGACGACCGGGCCGAGCTTCAATACCGTGATCCCCATGGCCGCGGACCCGAGTCAACAGCAGCAACGGCTGACCAGACGGAGACGGACACCGACAGCCCGAGTCGTCATCATCATCGTCACCCGGCACCCGACTCCATGACAAAGGACCTTCCGCCGTTGCGCTCGGCCGCGGGCTTCAGCAGCCCTTCGTACGGCTCCATCACGCCTCGGCCGTCGAATGACAGCGGCGACGAGGCGGCCAATTCCTTATCGGTACGGTCCCGGAAGCCCTCGGACGCCAGCGGCCACTCACCGGGAGAGCCTGGGGTGCGGCGGCGGCGCGGTGGATCCCAACCTAGGTCGCCCACTTCGAGACGGGCGTCCAGGCAGTCGGAGGAGCTCGGCGGCTCCACTACCATCCACGGGCTCGAGGGCCGCTTCGGGGCCACCGAGAGGGCCCTGCTGAACGACCTCGCGAAGGAGCCGGAAGGCGAAGAGGACGACGAGCAGCGGTCTTATGTCTTGGACTCGGATCTTGACGAGGACGAGGACGACCCGCCAGATAACTCGCCCTACGCCCAGGTCCGAGCCTCCGTCTCCCCAACCGACAACACGAGCTTGTCGATAAGCACGCCCCGGATGTGGGTTCTTTCCATCCTCTTTTCCATCCTCGGCTCTTCCACGAACCTCTTCTTCTCCCTAAGATACCCCAGTGTTGCAATCACGCCAGTTATAGCGTTGTTAATGGTACACCCTCTTGGCCTCCTGTGGGACTACCTCCTGAAGCGGCCGGACGACCCACCCGAAGAATATGTCGACGGTTTCCGGAGCGACCAGGCCTCCGTTTCCAGCGCCGATGAGGGCGCTCATTTCATCCCCCCGGAGGGCAGAGGCAGGCTTGATCGACTGCGGCTCTGGCTCGCCCAAGGCCGCTGGAACGAGAAGGAGCATAGCTGCGTCTATGTCAGCAGCAATGTCTCGTTTGGGTTCGCCTTCGCGACCGACGTCATCGTCGAGCAGACGCAGTTCTACAAGCAGGAAGCCAGCATCGTGTATCAGCTCCTGCTGACGCTCTCTACCCAGATCTTGGGCTACGCCTTCGCCGGACTCACACGGCGCTTCCTGGTCCGGCCGAGCGGCATGATTTGGCCGGGGACCCTCATGTCAGCCGCCATGTTTACCACTCTCCACAAGGAGGAGAACAAGGAAGCCAACGGCTGGAGGATCAGCAGGTGGAACTTCTTTTACGCCGTTTGGCTGGGCGCCGTTCTGTTCTACTTTCTGCCGGGTCTCCTGATGCCCGCGCTGAGTTACTTCAACGTGATCACCTGGTTTGCGCCCGACAACGTCGTGGTCGCCAACCTGTTCGGCGTCGTCTCCGGGTTGGGGCTCTTCCCCGTGACCTTCGATTGGGCGCAGGTCGCCTATATCGGGTCGCCGCTTCTAACCCCCTTCTGGGCAGCCATGAACGTGGTTGGCGGGCTCGTTTTGGTGATGTGGATCGTTGCGCCCATTGCCTATTACAGCAACTGGCTCTATTCCTCGTACATGCCGATCCTGTCGGTGGCCGTGTTCGACAACACCGGGAATGAGTACGACGTCAGCAAGGTCCTGACCAAGGACTTCATGTTCGATCGGGAAGCCTACTCCAAGTACAGCCGCGTCTTTCTCCCCATCACGTATGTGCTGAGCTACGGGGTGCAGTTTGCCGGGCTGGCATCACTCCTAACCCACACCATCTGCTGGCACGGGAAGGACATATGGAAGCAGTGGAAGAGGTCGTTGGAAGAAACGTCTGGCGAGCAAAAGGGCTCGTATCAGCCAGTCTCGGAACCAGGCGAAGGCTTCTCGACTAGGGGTGCTAATGGCCGGCACCAGCGTGCGAACAGGTCCTCGCTAAGCATCGACAACTTGATGAGCCGGGAGGACGTCCACAACCGTCTGATGAGGAGATACAAGGACGCCCCCATGCTCTGGTATTTCTTGACCTTTGTCTCGATGACGGCAATAGGCATTTTTGTCGTCGAGTAGTGAGTTTGATTCCCCCCCCCCCCTCGTCCTTGCCGGAGATCGCATCCCAGAACACATCGGCTTACATTCTCAGCTACCCCATCCACCTCCCCTGGTACGGCCTGCTCCTCGCGCTCGGCATCTGTACCATCCTCTTTATCCCCATCGGCATAATCATGGCCGTTACCAACCAGCATTCGTCCATCTACCTCATCTGCCAGCTCATCGCCGGCATCCTCTTCCCCGGCCGCCCCGTGGCCAACATGGTCTTCGTCACCTACGGTTATATTTCCTCGGCACAGGGCATCAAGTTTGCCGCCGACCTCAAGCTCGGCCACTACATGAAGATCCCCCCGCGCATCCTGTTCACGGTCCAGATCGTCGCCACCATCATCTCCTCCCTCACCCAGATCGCCGTCCTCAACTGGATGTTCGTCAACGTCCCGGGCCTGTGCACCCCGCAAGCCATCAACGGCTTCACCTGCCCCATCGCCCGCGTGCACTTCAACGGCTCCATCCTCTGGGGCGTCGTCGGACCCGGCGAGTTCTTCGGCCCCAGCGCCACCTACCGCCCCCTCGTCTGGGCCTTCGCCGTCGGCGCCGTCCTGCCCATCCCCCTGTGGCTGTACGCCCGCAACCGCAAGGACTCGTTCGTCCGCAAGATCAACCTGCCCGTCCTCTTCGGCTCGCTCGGCTGGATCCCCCCCGCCACGGGGCTCAACTTCTCCGTCTGGGCCGTCGTCTGCTACCTGTTCAACCACCTCATCAAGAAGCGCGCCCCGGCCTGGTGGGCCAAGTACACCATGACGCTGAGCGCCGCCCTGGACTCGGGTCTGGCCTTCGGCATCGTCGTGGTCTTCTTTGGATTCGTATATTCCGGCGCCATGAAGGGGTTCAGCTGGTGGGGCACCGAGGTGTATAAGCGCGGGTGTGACTGGCGCGCGTGCGCGTGGAAGACCGTGCCCGAGGGCGGTAGGTTCGGGCCGGAGGTGTGGTAAAAAGTGCGGAGGATCTAATGGAAGATTGTTGCGAGGCGCGCGAAACCAAGGGGGGAGGCTTTTCTGCTTTAAGACGAGCGTAATGAAGCGATTGAGGCGTTTAAATGTTTTTTTTTTTTTGTATATTGCATTGCATTTGCATTGCATGGCGTTGGGGAGGGGCAAAAGAACAACCAAGAAATATGATATACCATTAGTTTGGAGAAGGGGGAAGCTGTCGGCCATGTAAAAAGTACCATACCTGAATGAGGTCCATGCCAGCGCACAGTCTGGAATACCGAACAGAATGATGGTTCGTCTAGACCGTTTTACACTACCTTGACCACCACGGAATCAGCTATCAGGGAGGGAAGAGAGCAAGGGGGCCAGGATTGTTGGGTAATCTGCAGTGCGGCTGCGCTTGGGGAATATCAAGTCTTACGATGGCAGCAGTGAGTAGACACCGAGCTTGCTTGCCGGCTACAGGTGCGATGGCATGCGGAGTGGACAACGTTGGCTCCCTATCTCTCGAAAACCAGGTTCTTGGGGTTCATTGCTATGAATAATATATTTGGAGTTGACAAAGTGAGTATGAAGTGTATCGCCCGCTTATGCAAAAGCCCATGATGCCATGATGCCTTAAAACCTTTGCCGCCGGAATGTGATAAGTACAGTACAACAAAAGAGAACCGCGGCGCCAGCCGGAATGAATGTAGTTAGTGGGTGGGTGCGTGGTAGGTGGTATGTGGTGTGTGGTGTGAGGTGGTGTGTGGTTAGGTAGTAAACGGGAAGGGAATCACCTTCCTTCTGTACCCTTTCTATTCACCACCGACTTCAACACCTCCAGATGCTCCTCCGTAACGCGTATCGCCTCTCTCAACTCTCGTTCGTCCATCCTCTCCTCCCTCAGCTTCTCTTCTACCGTTCGTGGGTCGACGCTCCGCTTCCTCAGCGGCGGATCCGCACCCAACCTCTCCAACCCGGCTCGCTCTTCGATCCACTGCCACAGGTCGCTCTCCTCCCTCCTCCACATCTCCTCATATGCCGCGAGCCGTTGTGGCGCGTTGGCGAAAGCCGGATCGAGGGTGTACCGCGGAGCGACTTGGCGGGTACCAAACCCGAACCATGAGGCGACCAGCAGACCAACGAGCAACCCGTAGACGATGTTCCCGGTGAGAATGGGCCGGATGGCATCGACGACAGAATTGAGGATGGGGCGGGCGGGCTCAAAGATGCCCCAGCTCTGCTCGGCCGAGACCGTGGCGGCACCCTCAGTGTCGCCGGTGGGACTCGAGGCCAGGGCGGACTTGCTCTTGCGGCTGCGCTTCTTACCGCGCGCCCCGGCGGCGCCGTTGAGCGTACCCGCCCGTGGGCGGGATGCGACGGCGGCTTTGAGCGCGGCAAAAAGGTCTTTGCAGTACTGTGCTTGACCTTCGTTCGCGCCGCGTTCGATGGCACCTAATCGAGAGTCAGCAGGGGCCGGGGAAAGGGGAAAGGGACAGGATCGTTCTAGACGTACCCTTGAGCCAGCTCGTGCGGGTCCATTCGATGACGTTATTAATCTGGACACGGGTGCCGTTGTTTTCCGCCCAGGAGAGGCAGTACTTCGTCTTAACGGTAAACGTGTTTCCCTGGGGAACGTCCGGGTTCTGCGTGGTGACGAGAACGCTGACCGCCTTTTCGAGGTCAATGTGCTCGAGCCGCTCAGTGACGATGCACTTTGTCTGCTTCGGTCCTAATGAGGCGTTCAGAGGCTTAATGTACGTGTAGTTGCGCGTCCTGACCTCTTCCGTCAGGCCACGCTTGTCTTCCATTTGGAGATCGGTGCACTTCTGATCTGTCGTGAGCCACCGGCCCATCCAGGCGGCGGAGGCGGGGCCGAACAACATGGTGTAGACCTTGCCCAGGGGGGCGGGGATGACATCGTCGCCCAGCACCTTCTCAAAATGTGTCGCCGCGTCCCCGCAGTCCGTGGGCGCATGTGTCGCAGGCCCGGGGAAGTCGGGAGTGCCGGCCTGCGCACCATCGTCCTGCTTCTCGGGGGACGCCAGGCCGCCGGAGGCCTTGCGCGGGATAGCCTTATCGGTGCTCTCCGGGACAGCAGGGCCATCGGAGGGAGGCCCAGCCGCCTGGCTGTCCTCCTCGTCCTCGTCCTCGTCGTAGACATCCTCCTCATCGTCACTCTCTTCTCCGTCGGAGCCCGATATACTGTGGCTCCCGGTTGCCGATACCGACTCGACATCGACCTTTTCGGTCCGGTCGCCGCCCGGCTCCTCCAGGCGGACGCCGTTGAGCGAACTCTGCAGATGGGGATGGCCAAGCTTCCATATCTTGATGATGAGGTCGTATGTGGTGTCGCGGCTGGCGAAGGAGGCAAAGATGTGCTTTGCGTGCAGCGTCGAGATCTCCAGGCCGTTCTTGAACACCAGGGCCGTGCTGCGCTTCTCGACCGAGACTATCTCGTCGAAGCTCATGACCAATGTCGTGACCCAACCGAGGATATTGCTGCTGAAGCACAGGTGGCCCTCGGATATGTACAAGCGGCCGTGTGCGAGGATCTCGCGCTGCAGGGCACAGCTGTAGTCCTCGATGAGATAGTCATCGTCTGGCACGCTCTTGAACAACATGTGGAAGTCACGATTGCGCTTCTTATTGGCGACGGCGAACCCAGTCAGCTTTGGAGCACCCACGCCAGGATTAACCAGGGATGAATTCGCGGCCGCGATGGCAGCACCGATAGGGCCGGTAGCCGCGGTATGGTGGGTGGCTATGCTACTTCCGCGATTTCGGCCATGACCGATGGCGCTGCGTATGCTTCCGCTGCGGCGAACGCCGGATTTGTCCTCGTAAACGCTTCCCGCCGGGATGGTCCGCTCCCCATTTGCTGCTGCTGCTGCTGCTGCGTCCTGAATGGAGTGCGGACGGGGGCCGTTCACGTCCTTCGAGTCCTCCGGGAGGTCACTCCCAATGCCATGAGGATCCGCGGGCGCGGACTCCGACCTCGCTCGTGTCTCCGTCTCCGCAAAGCGTCCCGTGATAGGACTCGGCGCGGCGCTGGGCGTTTCCGCAATGCCCAGATGGCTGAGGCTGAGGTCGCCCATGCCGAGCGTCTTGATAGCCGGCTCTTTGGGCTCGCTGGACGGCCGTTGCGAAGCCGCGGATTCGACCGCGACTGTGTCCGACTCCTTCTCGGTCGCCTGGCCTTTTACCGGCGTCCCCTTGTTCTTGGGAGCGCCCTGACCAAGGGATGGGATCGTGGTGCTGAGCGAGCTGGCAGTGTTCTGGACTGCCGAGAACATGGAGGAAAAGAAGTTGGCGGCGGAGTTGGGGTTGCCAGGCGTTACTGGACCGCTCTCGGGCGTCGGTGTCAACGGCGGGGCGACCACGTTGGACAGCTTGCTTGGGCCAGCATTCGAGCCTGCCCTCCGCCTCTGAGTGATCATGCTCTCCCCCTTCAGAACCGCATCAGCCGGGCGCGTTGGGCCGGCGGTAGTCGTGGGAATCGCCGGCTGCGTATCGGTTGGAGTCGGCGGTGTGTTCACGATCAATGGCGCGGCCCCGTCCTGGGGAGGTGTTCGAGGCGGGACTGTCAGCGGCTCAAGCTGCTGGCCCCGCGAGAAACGTCGGCTGCGGTCAACCGAGGACTTGGGCTCGGCTTCCTGTGCCGGGGCCGGCGAAGCCTGCCGCTTATCTTGACCGGATGCGCTCTTTGCCTCGCCTGAGCTCTTCTTTGGTTTGAATACGTCTCTCAAGCGGCTCGTAGACGATGATCGCTTCGTGCGCAGTTCAGGGGGTTCGAGGGTGGTTCGGCCCCGGTCGAGCGTCGGGGCGGATTGGACGCCGCTCTCGGAGCTATCCTGAGACAAAGTGAAAGATCTTGCGGGTTCTCTGTGCGTTTCCTCTGGATCGAGCGGCTCAGGATCGTGAGTAGCTTGCACGAGGGGCGACGACGTCGGCAGGTAGCCGATCTGGGACGGATGGGCGGAGATGGCAGTGGGCCTTTGGTTGATGCTAGCGAAAACGGGGAAGTTGATGTCAGTTGTCGCGCCGAAAAAGAAACAAAGGAAATGGTATGTTGAGACGACCAAATCAAGAGAATGAGGACTCAAAAAGGGAGAAACGAGCGAAGATGTAAGCAAGAATAATATAAGACGGGATGAGGCTAATGGCGAGGGCCAACATGCACGAGAAACGACTCCTGGGGGGAGGCGCAGGCTAAGTCCAGCCCGCTGCACAGCTCAAGGTGGGACCGACCAAGCAAGAGGTGAAAACACGGGTACGGGCAATACGTGTATCGACGCCCTGCGCTGGATACGGAATACCGGTGATACGTGCACAAAAGGACTCCGCACCCCTCAGATGCTGCCAAGAGACATGGATGGCTAATAAGGGTGGCAGGATCGGCAATTTCGAAAAGATGGGGGGTTCCGAAAGGGAAAACGAAAGAGAAAGATAAACTCACGATTCGGGATCAGGGTCGTCAACGGCCGGGGTGGTGTTGTCGTTACTGGTGCTGTTCAGGCTGCCTTTGAGCGAGGTGAGCGAAGGAGTGCCGCTACCGCTGCCGCTGCCGCTACCGGGAATGCTGCGACTGGCGTCTATGTCTCCCCTCTGTGGCTCAACGTCATCGTCGACGCTCACAACTTCGCCCGGCGAAGTACTCTTCTTGCGTCGCCGTTTCGCTGCGATTGACTTTGGCAAGAGTTTTGTCAGGCCGTTCGACTGGCTCTCCATTGTGACTGCCGGGATTTGATGCTCAGAGGATCGTCGCGCTGAGTCGGAGATGGTGCCGCTGAGACGACGATGTCATCGTCATGACGCCAAGGCTGGGGACGATTGAGCACCTTACGATGTAGTAGTGTAAGGCCGGGGGAATCCCAGCCCACGTGAAGTTGATGCGTGAAATGAAATGTCGATTAGCGAAGACACGCAGAGGGGGAAATGCGAAAAAAGAAAAAAAAAAAAAGGATGTGAAACTGGATGAAACAATTGCTAGGTCGAACCGCTTAACGGTTGGCATGCTTCACCGTATGAGCCGTCTCGGATTCCACCATTTTCGACTCCTGTCTGCTTCCCGGTAACTTAACGGTACCTAAGGAGAATACGACAGCATTCACTGCGTAATGTTACGCCGTTCATTGTTACGCCTTGACAATTGCCGGCTGCAGGGGTGCGATAAGATCTATCACACCTGACCAGGCACCCCAGGCCAAGTAACTCAGAGTGCTGTGTAGTACTGTGTCGTAGTAGTAGGTAGGTAACCACTGGAGACAGTGCATCCATGCATACAACATACACCACCTACCCTTTAATCCCAGCCCTACGCAGTGCAATACGCCTCGATAACCCACTCTACCAAACCAGAACCCCTCCCCGCCCCGCGCGGTGCGCCATCCAACCTCAAGAACTGTTTATGGAGTCGTCACCTCTGATCAAGGTATGCTGTACAATCAAGCTCGTAGCCATGGGTCCGGCTGACTTTCCAGGCGCACGATCACGCCCGAGCGGCGGCAATTGCGACGCAAACGTCCGACACAACGGTCGCCATCAACGAGCACGCCCAGGCTGCCGGCGAGTTTGCGAACGCCTCCAAGATCACAAGCAGCCATGAGGCTCTGCGGACGCTGAAGCTGCTAGAGCAGCACCACAAGCGGCTGTCCGAGCTGCTGAAGTTTCCTACGGCCCCGCCCCGCCAGGCCAGTTCCGACGAGATGGCCGAGGATGACGAGAAGGATGACGAGAAGGAGGGACTGGCAGTGAACGAGTCCAAGACGCCGTCGCCGTCGCCGCGGAACGAGCCACCCCCCGCCAAGAAGACGTCTCCGGCGAAGCCTCCCCCCACCCTCTCCCACCAGCGATACCCCGGCCGGAACCTTTCGTCCTCGATCGCGAGCAATCTGGCTTCCGCGCGAGGCATCCGGGCGAGCTATAGCACGAAACCGCTGACGCCGAGCGTGTCCAACGACCAGGCTCCGGGGAGTCTGGAAGTGCATCCGCGCAGGGAGGGCTCCACGAGGAGCAGAACCACGGACCAGCCGGAGCAGGCGCACAAGCCCAGCTGGGTTCCTCCGGTTATCCAAGAAGACGCCGTCAGCGAACCGCCCAAGAGCGAGTCGAGCAAGAGCGAGCCGAGCAAGCCAGCGCCAAGCGAGGATGGCTTCTCGAGATTCTACAGCACTTTTGGAAGCCTTATCAACCGGCTCTCCGCACCCCTGGCATTCGCCGGCCTGCCATTGATCTCCGAGGAGCCGGCACCCACGCCCGCCGCGCCTCCCTCTGAAGTGCCCCAGAAGAAGTCCCGACAAAGGCACTCCGCTTCGTCCGCCGAGCCTGACCTCTCCAAGATCTACTCGCGCGCCACCCTGCGCTCCCTCGAACGCGACGGCCACGGCGCGACCGACTCCTCCTTTTACGTGGTGCCCACCAGCGGCCACACGGCCTCGTACGCGAGCATACTGAACCACGACAGCAAGGAAAAGCGCCGCATCGCGGCCTCGCTCCATCACACCGTCGACAACGGCAGCAGAGACAAGCGCAATGGCAAAAACAACAACAACAACGACGCCGCCGACGACGACGACGACGAGGACAACGAGGATGACGACGACTTTGTCGACGCGCGCGAGTCCCAGGTGCCGCCGCCGGCGTCGCCGACCTTGCGCCGGCACGGGCGCGGACGCGGCGGCCGCGGCGGGCGGGCCCGGTCCGAGAAGGAGCTGCGCAACGTCGTCGAGGAGCTGCAGGTGGAGAACGCGAGCCTCAAGGACGTGCTCGACAAGCTCAGCAAGCGGCTGCACGCCTTCGAGCTCAACTCGCAGAGCTCGCACCTCGCCCTCGCGCAGAGCCTGCGGCTGCAGCGGCCCGGCTCGCCCCCGTCCTCGAGCGGCGCCGGGGCCGGGGCCGGGGCCGGGGCCGGGCCGAGCGAGGAGGCGCTGCGGAGGCGCAACCGCGAGCTCGAGGAGCAGATGGCCGAGATGGTCAAGCGCATGAACAGCCTGGAGAAGGACCATCTCAAACTGCAGGTCACCCTCGAGAAGTACCGGGACAGGTGGGAGAAGCTCAAGGCGGGCGCCAAGGCCCGCAGGGAGGCTCTTGACTCGGCCCAGGAGGGCGAGGCCAAGAAGTGAGCCGGGAGATTCAGCTGCGGCGTGTTTTTGTGCGTGTACAAGTGTGTGCACGTGCGTGTATGTGTGCGTGTGCCTCCCTCAACTTTCGGGGCCCATCACCCTGATATGAAGTAACGCGCTCTTCTTTAAACCGTACGTGATGTACGAGAGATGCGACACAATTGGAACGCCCAAGGTTTAATTATTATTATGGGTTCGTGAATGTATGTAACGTATTCAAGGGTTTCGACTGCTCCAGCTGGGCGAAGTGCCTATGCTGCCACGGAGCTGTCGCGGCACATCTTCCCAGTCACAGGACATGTTCTCCGCCTGGGGTAACTAAGTAATAGGACTTCGCAATCGCATATTTATCTTAGCCGTAGTGGGGAATCCCAGCTCTTTTCTCTTTCATATGAAATCAGTCACGGCTAGGTTTTATATAATAGATATTTAGGTAATGTCGTAATTAAGCGGAGGCAGAAATAGCAGTACCATTGCACAACTAATTATTAATTGCTCTTAGCATTATGACTGAAATTTTTCGACGTCGAACCAGATGTCAAACAATTCTGGGTTCCTTCCTGCCGAACGCAGTGATAAGCTTCCGGGAGCGTTGAAAGCAGTCTACAGTAGGTGGCTATACGAAGGAAAAGAGTACCTTGTTAAACTATCCACAAAGGAGATAAAACGACTAATATTTATAGATAAAGGAACTAGCTAATGCGTTAAACAGCCTTATATAGCTGTAGTATATATATGGCTAATACTCTTAGAAGCTTTATAGCTTCTAATATACCCCCTAGTTAAACCTAATAGTCGTTTAACTATACTTTGTAGTAATACTGTTCTTAGTGTTATATCCTTTATTGCTCTTACCTTGATAGCTCCTTTAGGGGCCTGCCTTCTATATTTAGAAGTCTAAAAGAGTTAAGTATAATAGAGCGATTCCTTTAAAGCTATAGATCAAATATAGCTATTATAACTGTAGTAGTGATAGTATTATTAGTTTTAATTATAGTAATAATAGGATAATACCTCTTATGCTCAAATCAATAGATGACTTGTTAGGTACGCCTATCGTAAATACTATAACTACTAGTAGGTCGACTCTTACTCCTGTAATACCTCGAAAGCGTAAGCGTATTAAAGCTTCTAGACTATAAGTATTCCTATTATCTCTATTCGATTAGTTTTATTACTAGTTTTATAGTTTTCTAGCGCTTTACTAGTCGTATTAAGATTGTTCGAGCTAACTAAATATAGTAATATTAAAGTTAGTAAGCTTTATAAGGTGCCTTATAGAATATTGTCACGGATAAGCACATAGGCGGCCTAGCAAGCTGTAGCAAGGACGCGGGACATTCCGACAGCTAATCACTCGACGGACCAATCGGAAGATTATTACCGCCAAGACTAAGGTCTTCACTAGTAATAATAACATGTCACCGTCGACACGTAGAATTACGAAGTGAAAGGAGAAATAGTACTAGTGATAACTATTAAAGAAGGACAAAGACTATTATATATATATAGCTAGCTAGTTACTTATTATAGTAGACTCTAAGAGTTTACTAGTAGTAATAATTATAATTATAGTACTTATACCAAGCATTATTAATTACTATAAGAGATAACTCTAAGTGTTGTTATAAACCCTTTGGCTTTACTAAATCCCTTAGACAACCTGCCTACTATCCTGCCTAATCTACCTCTGTCTAGACCCTTTTAGAAGAAGTCTAAGTTAGGTTCGTTATACGTTGTTACTACTCCCTTTGTTCTGTTATAGTTTAGAACGGAGGTGACTTCGACCTCGATATTAATATAGCTACTAACGTTACGGCTAAATAGCTGCTCGCTTAGCTTGGTCAACTCTAATAGCGGATCTAGGAATTGGACTAGAGAGATAAGGCTGCTTAAGCTCGAATTAAGGAACTTGAGAACCGTGAAAAGTACTTGTAGAAGTTGGTTAACGAGGCCTATGCCAAAATTAAGGCACTCGAGGGCGCTAAAGCGAAGCGTATTAAGATCGAACTACCTGGCAAATATAGAGGAACCAAGGAGGATCTTGTAGGATTCCTAATAAACCTCTGATCTTACTTCCGGCTTAATGATGACAAGTTTCTAGATAATAAAGCCAAAGTCCTCTATATAGCTATAAGACTAGAGGGTAAGGCATTTAGATAGTTTAAGCCTATATAGAACGACTATCTTACTAAGGAAGACAAAGACGAACGAGACACGTTTATATAGGTAGTCTTCTAATCTTATAACCGTTTTAAAGAAGAGCTTTAGAAAATTTTTAGTAATAAAGATAAGAAGATTTATACGTAAGAAAGACTTGCTAATTTCCGATAGACTAAGTTAGTAGCCTCTTATACTATATAGTTTAGATAGGATATACTTAAGTTTTAGCTTAATAATAAGGCATTAATATAATTATTTTATAATAGCCTAAAGGAAAAGGTCAAGGACAAGCTATATAAGTATAATCGGCCTAAGACTCTAGATAAATATATTATATAGGCTATCAAGATCGATGATTAACTCTATATACAAGAGTAGCAGAAATGAGGTCAAATGAATAGAACTACGGTTAAGGCTAATAACAAGAAAAAGCAAGCATATGTTAATACCTTATACGGGATGTACCCTGGAGCTATAAATATAGATATAGCGTAAAAGCAGGACTAGAAGAAGACGGCCAAAGACAAGTCTAATATTACCTACTATAACTATAGAAAGAAAGGATACTATAAGCAAGAATGCTAAAGCCTAAAGAAAGAATAGAAACCAGCCCCTAGAAAGGAAATTACAGCTATTAACAAAACTACTAAGGACATTATTAAAGTAGTAGCCACGAGCTATAAAGACAAGGGTAGTGATATAGATAGTCTCGGACACGATAGTAACGGTGAAGACGAACAAGTACCGTACTCTAAACTGGTCACTATAGATCTAGAGATAGGTCTTGCTAAATAGAATATGGTAGGAGAATATATACTGCTAGTTTCGATTCTCCTAGCCTTAAGGTAGTAGGGTCTTATAGTCATGTAGAGGTGGGATAGATTGTAGACAACCGATACCTAAGGAATTGAAAGACCCGGACCTAATGCTCTATTCCTCTAGGAACGAATCGAATGGTACTATAACGAAGTTTTCCAACTTAACACGGAACTACGCGAACGGGATGGGCGCTTGACTTGACTTGCCTAGTAGAGTAATAAGATAAAGGACGAAATAAGGGAACTCCGATATATCGTGGAAGCTATTAAAGGAGAACTGCCTATAATATATAATAGGCCTGATAGCTATACCGAGTATCTTAACGATTAGTAACTTAGTAATGATATATAGAACCTAGAATACTAGTTTATACAAGCAAACTATAAGAAAGACAAATATATATAGGAAAGTTACTAGAAGAAATACTCTTATCTTAGCACTAGAGTACCTATAGTCTATATATAATGGGAAGGATTTAGGAAAGAATTCTAATACCTCCTAGGCGATGCTATACGACTATACCCTTGACATAAGGCATATACGCAAGTGCCCTAGTTCTAGTGTATAGCATACGAATGCCGATATTACTTCTACAATAAATTCGAAAATAATTACTAGCCGACCTAATAGGAAAACAGGGATAGAGGCTTGTGCCCTATAGAATAGGTCTATAATATAGGAAATAGAGCGGCCGAATTGCTCTAGAAAATCGAAGCCTGTGATCTAGAAAGCATTACGATAGTTCTAAAACGAGCCTAGCCTAGGCACTATAGAACTAGACGAGATATATAGGACTCGTACTAGAGCAACGATTACCTTTATTACGTAGACAAAAAGAAATCGCGAATTCGGGAGCTTTAGACAAAGCTATAGTACGTACGATAGAAAGCAGAACAGACCTAATGGTAGGAAGCCGTAAGCACCTAATGGCTTATAGAAATAAGCACGATCGACAAAGCCGCTATTAGCCGAACAACCGGAGAGGTTAGCACTGACCTAGGAAATAGGTCAGGGCCTTTCGAGGGGCCCGGAAACCATTAACGCCTATATAGCGGCGAGTAGTAGTGTAGTATAGGAGGGACTAGCGTAAGAGACTACTATACCGAGACCTCCCGGCAGAAACATAGGAAATCGCTGTAATCTTTGGACGACGGCGGCAAGACAAGTGACTATAGATAACAGCATAGTAGAAACAGTATAAAATGCTCGTACTAGTGGATAGTAGAGCAAAGATGAACTTGATTTCGCTAACGCTTGTAAATTAGCTATAGATACCTTAGAGAATAAAGCGGAAGCATAGTATAGTCAAAGGGCCATTTCTAATATAATAGGTATATAGGGAGACTAAACCGATCGATATCACTATAGTAGGGAAGATTATAGTAGTTATATTTAGCATTATAGATATAGGTAATGACAAAGATATAATATTAGGGTTACTATAGTATAAAGATTATGACCCGGACATTAGCTAGAAAAATGGTAGCTACCTACGACCCTAAACAGAGTTATATTCGACTAGCAAGATAGGGAGTATATAAGGATTATAAGCAGACAATACTTAGAGAAAGGCATATCCTATAGATCTACCGTAAGAGACGGACAATAGCAGGCAGACCATTACAGACTCTAGAAGAGGCAGCATAATGATATCGATATTACGATAGGAGGAACGAGCTAAATCGCCGATAGCTATTCTCTCTGTTGACGAATGCGGAGCACTGCAATTAGAGTAGTAGGTCGAGATAGGAGAAATCGCTAGTATCGCTATAGATAGAACTAAGTTCGTATACTATTAGAAAACCGAGAGACGAGATAAGACTAGGGAAGTACCAAAGGAGTATAAGAGACACCTAGCATTCGAACCGAAGTATCTAAAAGGATTACTAGAATATGGCCTATAGGATTACGAAATTAAGCTTAGGGAAGGAGTATAACTAAAGTTCTTTAAGATTTACTATATAAGCTAGACATAGAACAAAGAACTTAAGCGATATTTGGAAGAGAACCTTTAAAGAGAATATATCTACCTGTTGACATCGCTAGCAGGCTACCTAATCCTGTTTGTACCTAAGAAAGATAGAAAGCTATAGTTATATATTGACTATTAGTAACTTAATAAATAGACCGTGAAAAATCGATACCTATTACTGCTAATCTTACGGCTCTAAGATTAGTTAATAAGAGCCTAATATTTTACGCGTCTTGACTTGCTATCGGCCTATAACTATATATAGATTAAAAAAGGCGATAAGTAGAAAACGGCCTTTAGGACACCCTATAGCTACTATAAGTACCTCGTTATACTATTCGGACTTATAAACGCGCTAGTAACGTTCTAAGCCCTAATTGATCAAGCTATCTAACCCTTTCTTAACAAATTTACGGTATATTATCTTGATAATATACTTATCTTCTCTAAGACGATAGACAAACACTAGAAGTATGTAATAGCAGTACTAGACGCGCTATATATATACAAGCTATCAGTTAACAAGGAAAAGAGCGAATTCTATATTAAGAAGATAGTCTTTTTAGGATATAAAATATCCCTAGGACAAATCCGGATAGAACCTTTAAAGGTTAAAGCTATCAAGAATTGGCTACGACCGACGTCAGTCACGGAAGTACGAAGCTTCATCGGATTTACGAACTTCTACTAAATGTTCATTAGGAACTTTAGAGCAATCGTACGACCTTTATACGAACTTACCAAGAAGAACGCTAAATTCTAATAGGAAGAGCGATACGAGCAAGCATTTATATAGATCTGTAATACTATTACTAAAGATCTAGTACTAGTATTACTAGACCCTAAGAAGCCATTCGAGGTAGAAACGGACGCTTTAGACTATGCTATCGGAGGATAATTAGGATAATAAGACAGACAAGGAAAGCTACATCCTATAGCCTTCTTTTTAAAGAAGCTCGATAGACTATATCTCAATTATCCGATCTATAACAAGGAACTACTTACGATTATCGAAGCCTTTAAGGAATGGCGACTATACCTTAGTGGCACGATTAAACCGGTATAAGTATATATAGATCATAAGAACCTACAATACTTTATAATAATAAAAGAACTTAATAGACAACAAATATAATAGGCAAAATTCCTTATAGAATTTAACTTTAAGATCTGCTATAAGAAGGGCAAAGAAAACGTATAAGCGGACATTTTAAGCTAACAAACAGATCATACAGAAGGACAAATAGAAACAATACTACCGTTATTCAAGGAACAAACAGACGGAACACTACATCACAAAACGTAGACACCTATAGAAGATAATCTACTTGACTCGTTCCTCGAATGCTATACAATCTTTCGAGAGGAAAGGATTAACAAGGTATAGTATCAAGCAGCACCCGGACCAGTGGTACCTAATAGAGTGGAAGAAAAAGATAGGAAACTCTAGTACCAAGGCAAAGCATATATCTACGATAAAGATCAATAGCTATAGATGATTCGAGAACTCTACGAGTCGAAACTCGGAGGACACAAAGGAGTCACGAAGACTGTCGTATAAGTCAAGAAATACTACGACTTTCTACAGTTAACGGCACGAGTAAAGGAAGTTATACAGACCTACGACATCTGTAATCGAAGCAAAACAGTACGACACAAGCCGTACAGGCTACTTTAGCCACTGCTAATAGCTGACAAACTATAGAGTTTAGTTACGATAGACTTTATTACGAAGCTGCTAGAATCTAAGGACATAGCTATAGGAGTAATCTACGATAGTATTCTTATTATAGTAGATCGCCTAACTAAATGGGCATACTTCTTTCCCTATAAGGAGTCCTAGATAGCTAAATAGCTAGTAGACGTGATCTATTGGCAAGTTACATTAGTATATACTTAGCCACAAGAATGGATCACCAACAGAGATACCAAGTTCGTGTCGAAGTTCTAGCAAGCGTTAATACGACAATTAGGCGTCAATAGTAAGCTGTTAATAGCATATCACCCGCAGACTAACAGACAAACAGAGCGACTAAACCAAGTTATTAAGCAGTATCTCTATTCTTACATCAACTACTAGCAAGATGACTAGGTCATACTATTACCAATAGTATAACTCGCCTATAATACGACGCCGACAGAAACGACTAAAGCTATACTATTCTTCGTAAACTACAGATATAAAGCAGACCTTAGGCAAGGACCAGAGGTCATAGTGCTAAGAGTAGTAATCAAAGTAAAACAAATGTACATACTATATAAAAAGCTTAAAAAAGAACTCAAGTTTATCAAAACCAGAATAAAGAATTACTATAACAAACATAGGCTCAAGGGACCTTACCTAGAGAGGGGAGACAAAGTCTACCTAATTGTATAGAACTTACAAACTAAACGACTAAGTACAAAGCTAGACTTTAAGAAGGTCAGACCCTTTATTATCAAAGAACGAATTTCGACATCTAACTACTAACTATCGTTACCATCATCTATACGCTTACAGACAGATGTTTTTCATATTTCACTCCTCGAACTAGCACTAAAAAACGCCAAGGTTACTACGCACATCGAAGTAAAAGACAAGGAAGAAGAATAGGACATTAAAGAAATTCTAGATTTATATATTATTAATAGGGAACTGTAGTACCTAGTCAAATAGCTTGATTTTAGACTAGAAGACAACTCATAAGAACTAGTCAAGAATTTAAACTGCCCTAAGAAACTAGAACAGTTCTACCGGCAGAACCCGGATCGACCAAAGGAAAACCCGGGACAGAACCAAAGACGGCGCCCTAGTTAATAGCATCGACAGCATCATTAATCTATAACGAGGGCATAGCAGGCGTCTCTTGCTACTTAACCTCCTCCAACTTGTCTAAGGTCAACAGACTACACGCCACTATATCGGTACCTTTCTCTACCAAAAACTCCTTTTACTGACGAAGACACTAGAGCTATATAAGCTTTTTAGACAACTTGTGCTAGGCTTCTTCTAGACGGCATTAGGATTTATCTAGCTCAAGTTTGGTACGACATTTAGCATCCTTAATATGATACTACTCCTAAAGAATATAATTTACTAAAATGAATATTAGGAATTATAGTACTTATAAAAAAAAAAAAAAGGAGACAAGCTTATAGGAAGAAAGCAAGATACTAGAGCTATTATAAGAACGACCTTAACGAATATAGGCCTTGTAACGCTTTATACACGCGATCATTTTACAGACGAGGCCTTATAACGCGTACCAAGAGCAAGGCATAATAACAAAACCGTTCTTAGTAATATTCTAAGCAAGGGAAGCATGGTAACGTACAAAATACGACTTCCGTTTCTCTATCGGCATTTTATTAGCATAGCGACCACGATATAGAAACAGGGAGAATATAGTACTTACAAGCGAAGGGTTATTAGCACTATTTAAAACGGCCTAAGAGGGCTTTCAGGTCGAAAGCCTTAAAGGAGGGGCATCGTGTCATAGATAAGCATATAGGCAGCCTGGCAAGCTGTAGCAAGGACGTGGGACATTCCGATAGCCAATCACTTGACAGACCAATCGGAAGATTATCACCGCCAAGACTAAGGTCTTTACTAGTGATAATAACATGTCACCGTCGACATATAGAATCACGAAGTGAAAGGAGAAATGGTACTAGTAATAACTATTAAAGAAGGATAAAGACTATTATATATATATAGCTAGCTAGTTACTTGTTATAGTAGACTCTAGGAGTTTACTAGTGGTAATAATCACAATCATAGTACTTATACCAAGCATTGCTGATTACTGTGAGAGACAACTCTAAGTGTTGTTATGAACCCTTTGGCTTTACCGAATCCCTTAGACGACCTGCCTACTGTCCTGCCTAATCTACCTCCGTCTAGACCCTTTTAGAAGAAGTCTGAGTTAGGTTTGTCACAAATATATATATGGTTAGCTCTAATAGGATGTTCTTTTAGCAAATATTATAATTATTCTAGTGCTAGCTCTTGCTATTACTATTATACCTATAGTTACTATAAGTATAAGAATATATATACTAATTGCCTATATATCTAATAGCTCTTATAATGCTTATATTAATCATAATAGTAATCTTGCTTCTTATATTAGGTTAGCTAAGGATTTGATAAAGGCTTTACTAGATAGAGCTAAGGCTTTTATAAGTCCCTAGATCCTGAATCTCTACCCCTAATATATAGGTAAATCGCTAATAGTTATATATAAGATCTTAAGAAGTTATATATAGTTCTTCGGAATGACCTTAAACATGCTAGTATAGATAATATAGAGGAGTACGAGCTTAATAAGGCTAAACTTACGTATTTTATAAAGATCGCTTACTCTATATATGACATCTTCTACTAGTTAGATAAGATTAAGGAGGCTTATAATGCTCGTATTAACGTATCTAATAATATATTAGGCGCTATATCGTTACCTAGCTAGAATAAAGGCAAGAGTAAGGCTATTAATCCTAGTAACGGCTAATAGTAGTAGATAGGGAGTATTAAATGGCATTTTGTTTTGCGAATTTAACTTATTTTCTACCCCCTAGTTATATAAGCCTATGACTAATATCTTAAAGATTAAAGAGAGCCCTCTAATGCTTAAAGGCTTATCGGCTAAGTCGTTTAGTAAGCCTATCTATTAGTATCTAACTAGTTAGTGGATATATAGCTTTAAACATTCCTTTCGCTACTTCCTAGTATAACTATATATTATAGATATCTATATACTATAGGTAAGTATTAATATATTCGTTCTTAGCTATTATTAGTCTTATCGTTTGCTAATTATTATAGTAGATATTCTAAGGTTCCCTAAGCTTAAGATCGATATCTGTAAATAGCCTTTTAAGCGCTATAGCCCCTCTTACTATAAGGGAGAGCGTTAGAAGTTCTACTTTAGTACTTGACGTCATAATAGTATCCTAGTATGACGCCTTCTACATAATAGGACCTCTAAATAAGAAGAAGATATATCCCTATAACGAATATCACGTATCTAGATTATCTATATACGAAGCGTCCCTAGCGATTATAAACGTTAGACTTTTTAGCGCTTGCTTACCTCTATACTAGATTCATAAGCAAGAGCTCCTAAATAGATATCTTACTACTTGCTATACCTCTAATAAGTAATCTAGTCCTAGGTTAGTTAGATATCAAGAGAGTACTAAATAAACATATATAACGTCTAGATATGGTATAATTATATAATATAGGATTAATCTAACAAGCTCCTAATACTCTTTAATCTATATATTAGTAACGCTCCCTTTGAACTTCTTAAGTTCTTTATAGCTTAAGGGAGTTAGCTTATACATACTAGGTATATCTAGCCTATATCTTCTCGCTACCTTTCTAATATATTAGTTATAAAAAACAAGGAAGACTCTTACATCTTTGCAAATACCCTGCCAAAACCTACAAAACTACCATCGCTGGAAAGCTCTCGAAAAACGCCATCTAACGGTACTACTTTCAACCGCGCACAAGCCGTTACAGGTGTGCAACAAGCATCGTAAGCGTTGGAATCAGACCCGACCGCAATCCGACCGCACCTCATACGCCCGTCAAAAATTTTCACCGTATAGACCACCTAACGCCCCTAAACGTAACGTTAATTTAAAGCCTACCGCCAAGCCACTAAGTAGGGAGGCCTATAGCTTCGAACTAATCAAAGGGGGGCCTATTATAGGCCTACCCTACCCTAGATATTAAAGAACTAAGGGGTCTTATTACGTAACTAGTCGACCTAGTGCTAAGCCTTAAACGGGGCAAGGTATAGGACCTCGCTAATAGGCTCTTATAGGGCCTTATAACTACTATTATAGGCCCGGTTCTAAACCCATAGGAACTTATAGCTAAAGAAGTTAAAAAGGGGCTTAAAGAAGCCTTTAAGGCTACCCCCCGCCCTACCTAGGCATAGGTAGCTATAGGCTTATAATAGGGGGCAATAGGCCCCTAGGGAGGCCTACTATTAGCTAAGGCGGTGCTGTTATAGGCCTCGTAAGAGGTTACAATACGGAACGTAAGCCTATAGGAGGACCTTAAGGCCTAAACCCCGGCCAAGATAGTCTAAGTAGTTAATAGGGCCTCTAGCCGCTAGGGAGCCATTATAGCTAGGAAGCTCCTAAGTAGGGATATAGTAGTGGTCTTTAAGAATAAGGCTACTAAGGATTAGTATTTGGCTAATAAGCGATAGGTGGCTATAGCCTTCGGAGAGGAGGCTAGGGAGGTCGGCAAGGCCTATATAGTCCTAGCTAAAGGAGTCTAGAAGGAGGAGCTATAAGGGGTTAGCGAATAAGATTTCAAAGGGGCCGTAGGCCTATACTTGGTCGAAATGGTCAAGTTCCGGCTGCTAAAGAGCCTATAGAGAAAGTAGGCTATAGTACTCCTAGGCCTATAGGACCTTAAAGAGGCCCGGAAGGTCTATAATAAGGGCGTAGTCTAGGATACCTAGGTACTAGACTACAAGCCCTACTAGGATGCTCTAGAGCCAAGGTAGTGCTATAGGTATTAGAGCTTTAGCTATACCTAGTGGTACTACTAGCGGCCGGCCTGTTATAGCCGTTATAGCGTAAAGGCCTATAGGGAAGGGGGGAAGGCTAAGGAGGCCTAATACCCTATCTACTCTAACTAACTCCCTTATAGGTATATAGCCTATAAGGGCCCTTATATAGCCTAGTATAGGGGCTGCCTAAAGAAAGTCAAGGCCTAGGAAAGGGCTAGGGAGGCCTACTAGTATAGACCTCGAACCTTCTAACTACCAAAGTAACTACATTAGAAGGTAGCCTTTAAGTTTAGTAACTAGCCAGAAGATAATAATTACTATTAAACCGGGACTAAACGCCCCTATAGGAGGCCTACCCTAGCCTAACAAGCGGCTAGAAGTGCCTTATTTAACGCCCGATAGACCTATATTTCCTTTCTATAGCCTAGAACCCCCTCCTTCTTATAATCGGCCGGGGGGGTAACAGTTATAAAGCTAACTACTATACCCTCGGCCTCTACTCTAGCTACCTTAAATGTAAATTAAGATCCTTTAATGGAATACCTAAGGTAACAAATAGGCTCTTAAGGTCTTACTAGAAGAGGCTAAATATAACCTACTAGCTATCTAGAAACTATAGATTAACTAGTTTATAGGGTTAATATACTACCCCTAGGTATGACAAACCCAACTTAGACTTCTTCTAAAAGGGTTCAGACGAAGGTAGATTGAGCAGGACAAGTAAGCAGGTCGTCTAAGGGATTCGGTAAAGCCAAAGGGTTTATAACAACACTAGAGTTATCTCTTACAGTAGTCAACAACGATGCTTAGTATAAGTACTATAATTGTAGGGAGGGGGTTACTATCACTGGTAAACTCTCAGAGTCCACCGTAACAAGTGACTATTTACATATATATATAATCCTAGGATCACTAGCAGTTATGGTAATCCTCTATACTAGCTTACCTGGCTTATGTCGTGAGCTAGTGATCCTCTACTAGGATCATTTCTTGCCAAGTGTGATCCTATTCTAATTAGTCCATTATTCCTTCGGCTTGATTGGCCCGTTTGTGCTAGTAGCTTAGGCAGTATCTATATATATATTTCCGTAACACGATGCCCTCCCTCTGAGGCTTTCGACCTAAAAGCCCTCTTTAGGTTATTTCAAATAGCACTAATATCCTTTTCTATATATACCTTATAATTTTTCCCTTTTTTCTATACTGCTAATGGCTAATAAGATGGTAGATCGTATCTCTAAGCGCCGATCTTCGAAATCCTAATAGCGCGCCGCGCTTGCTTCTTTTATTAATTCTTCTAGCGTAGACGTTATACCATATTTGTAGTATTTTAAACAGAACTTGGCTTATCATATAGCATCAAGCTCTTCCTACTATAGCAAGTACATATATTAGGGTCGTTCTTACAATAGTTCCGATATAGCGTCTGCTTATTTGTAACCTAGTTTATTACCTTTAATATTTATAGCTAACCTTTCACAATAATAAAGATTATATCTAAACAAAAACATATAGAATAAGAAGAGGCCGATACTAAAGAGGCCCTTTTCATTCTTTAGACTTAACTTTAGACGGCTGTCGGCCGATTAGCTTGTCTTTGTCGCTAGAAACGTTTCTTGAAGGAGCGAGGTTCTAAGCTATTTTGTCGAGGTATATAATCTCTAGAGGAAATAGAAGCAGAAGAATAGAGGGTACGGAATTCCGAGGTATACGTTATTAGTGACGTATAGTCCTAGGGTGCTAATGTCCTATTTAACTAGTCTTCTTTAGGCCTAGATTTATCAGAGGCCAACTTGGCTATTTTGTCTAAGCTAGTGCCTATGGTTGATCTAGGTTTTACCGGTAGAATTATTCTAGTTTCTTAGGGCAGTTTAAGTTCTTAACTAGTTCCTATGAGTTATCTTCTAGTCCGAAATCAAGCTATTTAACTAGGTATTATAGTTCTCTATTAATAATACGTAAATCTAGAATTTCTTTGATATCCTATTCTTTCTCTTTGTCCTTTGCTTTAATATACGTAGTAACCTTGGCGTTCTTTGGTACTAGTTTAAGAAGTGAAATATAAAAAATATCTATCTATAGTCGTATAGATAATAGTAACGATAGTCGGTAGTTAGATGTCGAAATTCGTTCTTTGATAATAAAGGGTCTAACCTTCTTAAAGTCTAGCTTTGTACTTGGTCGTTTGGTTTGTAAGTTTCGTATGATTAGGTAGACTTTGTTTCCCCTCTCTAGGCAAGGTCCCTTAAGCCTGTGTTTATTATAGTAGTTCTTTATTCTAGTCTTAACAAACTCGAGTTCCTTTTTAAGCTTTTTATATAATACGTACATTTGTTTCGCTTTAACTGCTACTCTTAGCACTATAACCTCTAGTCCTTGCCTAAGGTCTGCTTTATATCTATAGTTTACGAAGAATGGTATAACTTTAGTTATTTTTATTAGTATTATATTATAAGCGAGTTATACTATCAGTAATAGTATGACCTAGTTATCTTGCTAGTAGTTAATATAAGAGCGGAGGTACTGCTTAATAACTTGGTTTAGTCGCTCTATTTATCCATTAGTCTATAGGTAGTATGCTATTAATAGCTTACTATTAATGCCTAATCGTTATATTAACGCTTGCTAGAACTTCGATACGAACTTAGTATCTCTATTAGTAATCTATTCTTATAGCCAAGTATATACTAATATAACTTGCTAATAGATCACGTCTACTAGCTATTTAGCTATCTAGGACTCCTTATAAGAAAAGAAGTATACCTATTTAGTTAGGTAATCTACTATAGTAAGAATACTATTATAGATTACTCTTATAGCCATATCCTTAGATTCTAGTAGCTTTATAATAAAGTCTATTATAATTAAACTCTATAGTTTGTCAGCTATTAGTAGTAGCTAGAGTAGCCTATATAGCTTATATTATGCCGTTTTGCTTTAGTTATAGATATCGTAGTTCTATATGACTTCTTTAACTTGTACCGTTAACTATAGAAAGTCGTAGTATTTCCTAACTTGTACAATAGTCTTTATAACTCCTTTGTATCCTCTAAGTCTCAACTCGTAGAGTTCTTAAATCATTTATAGCTATTAATCCCTGTCGTAGATATATACTTTGCCTTAGTACTAGAGTTTCCTATCTCTTTCTTCTACTCCGTTAGGTACTAGTAGTCTAGGTGCTGCTTGATACTATGCCTCGTTAATCCTTTCTTCTTAAAAGATTATATAATATTCTAGGAACAAGTTAAGTAAATTATCTTCTATAGATATTTACGTTTTATAGTATAGCGTTCTGTCTGTTTATTCCTTAAATAATGGTAGTATTGTTTCCGTTTGTCCTTCTATATAATCTATTTATCGGCTTAAGATGTCTGCTTATACGTTCTCTTTGCCCTTCTTATAGCAGATCTTAAAGTTAAATCCTACAAGGAATTCTACCTATCGTATTTATCATCTTGTTACGGACAAGCACATAGGCGGCCCGGCAGGCTACAGCTAGGACACGGGACATTCCAACAGCCAATCACTCGACGGACCAATCAGAAGATTATTACCGCCAAGACTAAGGTCGTCACTAGTGATAATAGCATGTCACCGTCGACAACGCAGAATCACAAAGTGAAAGGAGAAGTAGTACTAGTAATAACTATTTTAAAGAGGGACAGACCATTATATATATATAGCTAGCTAGTCACTTATTATAGTGGACTCTAGGAGTTTGCTAGTAGTAACAATTATAATCATAGTACTTATATCGAGCATTATTAATTACTATAAGAGATAACTCTAATATTATTATAAACCCTTTGGCTTTACTAAATCCCTTAGACGACCTGCTTACTTGTTACGCTTAGCCTACCTCTATCTAGACCCTTTTAGAAGAAGTCTAAGTTAGGTTCGTTATACGTTATTACCACTCCCTTTGTTCTATTATAGTTTAGAACGGAGGTGACTTCGATCTTGACATCGATATAGCTACCGACGTTACGGCCGAACAGCTGCTTACTTAGCTTAGTTAACTCCAGTAGCAGGTTTAGGAGTTGGACTAGAGAGACAAGGCTGCTTAAGCTCGAATCAAGGAACTTGAGAACTGCGAAAAGTACTCGCAGAAGTTGGTTAACGAGGCCTACGCCAAAATCGAGGCACTTAAGGGCGCCAAAGCGAAGCACATTAAGATCGAACTACCTAGTAAATACGGAGGAACTAAGGAGGATCTCGTAGGATTCCTAATAAACCTCCGATCTTACTTCCGGCTTAATGATAACAAGTTTCCGGATAATAAAGCCAAAGTCCTTTATATAGCTACAAGACTAGAGGGCAAGGTACTTAGATGGTTCGAGCCTACGTAGAATGACTACCTCACTAAGGAAGACGAAGACGACCGAGACGCGTTTATATAGGCAGTCTTCCGATCTTACGACCGTTTCAAAGAAGAGCTTCGGAAGGTTTTTAGCGATAAGGACGAGAAGATTTATATATAAGAAAGACTTGCTAATCTCCGATAGACTAAGTTAGTAGCCTCTTACGCTATATAGTTTAGATAGGACATACTCAAGTCTTAGCTTAATGACGAGGCATTAATGTAATTGTTCTATAATGGCTTGAAGGAAAAGGTTAAGGACGAGCTATATAAGTACGATCGGCCTAAGACTCTAGACAAATATATTATATAGGCTATTAGGATTGATAATTAACTCTATATATAAGAGCAGTAGAAGCAAGGTCAAATGAACGGAACTATGGTTAAGGCTAACGATAAGAAAAAGCAAGCGTATATTAGTACCTTATACGGGATATATCCTAGAGCTATAGATATAGACATAGCGTAGAAGTAGGACCGGAAGAAGATAACTAAAGACAAGTCTAATGTTACCTACTATAACTATAGAAAGAAAGGGCACTATAAGCAAGAATACCGGAGCCCGAAGAAAGAATAGAAACTAACCCCTAGAAAGGAAATTATAGCTATTGACGAAACTACTAAGGATATTATCGAAGTAGCGGCTACGAGCTACGAAGATAAGGGTAGTAACACAGATAGTCTTAGATATGACAATAATAGTAAAGACAAATAAGCACCGTACTCCGAACTGGTCACTATGGACCTAGAGATAGGTCTTGCCGAATAGGACATAGTAGGAGAATATATATTACTAGTTTCAATTCTCCTAGCCTTGAGGCAGTAAGGCTTTACGGTTATATAGAGGCGGGATAGATCGTAGATAACCGACACCTAAGGAATCGAAAGACCCGGACCTAATGTTCTATTCCTCTAGGAACAAATTAAATAGTACTATAATGAAGTTTTTCGGCTTAATATGGAACTACGCGAACGGAATGAACGCTTAATTTGACTTGCCTAGTAGAGCGACAGAATAAGGGACGAGATAAGGGAACTTTGATGTATCGTAGAAACCATTAAAGGAGAACAGCCTATGATATATGATAGGCCTGATAGCTATGCCAAGCATTCTAACGATTAGCAACTTACCTATGACGTACGGAACCCCAAGTACTAGTTTATACGCGCGAATTGTAGAAGAGACGAGCGTACGTAGGAAAGCTACTAGAAGAAACACTCCTATATTAGCACTAGAGTATCTACGATCTATATATAATGGGAAGGATTTGGGAAAGAATTCTAATACCTCCTAGGCGACGCTACGCGACTATACCCTCGATACGAGGCATATACGCAAGTGCCTTGGTTCTAGTGTGTGGCATATGAATGCCGATACTACTTCCGCGACAAATTCGAAAATAATCACTGGCCGACCTGATAAGGAAATGAGGATGGAAGCTTATACCTTATGGAATGGGTCTATAATATAGGAAACAGAGCGGCCGAATTACTCTAGAAGATCGAAGCCTACGATCTAGAAAGCATTACGATAGTTCTAAGACGAGCCTAGCCTAAGCACTACGGAACTAGACAAGATATATAGGACTTATATTAGAATAATAATTACCTCTATTATATAGATAAAAAGAAATTACGAATTTAGGAGCTTTAGACAAAGCTATAGTATATACGACGGAAAGTAGAACAGACCTAGTAGTAGGAAGCTGTAAGCACTTAATGGCTTACGGAAATGAGCACGATCGACGAAGCCGCTATTAGCCGAATGACTGAAGAGGTTAGCACTGACCTAGGAAACGGGTCAGGGCCCTTCGAGGGGCCCGGAAACCATTAACACCTACGTAGCGGCGAGTAGTAGCGTAATATAGGAGGAACTAGCACAAGAGACCACTATATTAAGACCTCCTAGCAGAAATATAGGAAATCGCTATAATCTTTAGACGACGACAGCAGGACAAGCGACTATAGATAATAGCGTAATAGAAACAGTATAAAATGCTTGTACTAGTAGATAGTGGAGCAGAGATGAACCTGATCTCGCCGACGCTTATAAATTAGCTACAGATACCCTAGAGAATGAAGCGGAAGTATAGCATAGTTAAAGGGCCATTTCTAACGTAATAGGTATATAGAGAGACCAAACTAATTAACATTACTATAATAGGGAAGACTATAGTAGTCATATTTAGCATCGTAGATATAGGTAACGACAAAGACATAATATTAGGGTTACTATAGTATAAAGATTACAACCCAGATATTAGCTAGAAGAATAGTAGCTACTTATAACCCTAAACGGAGTCGTATTTGACTAGCAAGATAGGGAGCACGTAAGGATCGCGAGCAGACAATGCTTAGAGAAAGGCATGTCCTACAGATCTACCGTAAGAGACGGACAGTGGCAGGCAGACTACTATAGACTCTAGAAGAGGCGGTATAATAATATCGATATCGCGATAGGAGGAACGAGCTGAATCGCCAATAGCTGTTCTTTCCGTTGACGAATGCGGAGCATTGTAATTAGAGTAGTAGGCTGAGACAGGAGAAATCGCTAGTATTATGGACGGAACTAAGTTCGTATACTACTAGAAAACCGAGAGATAAGACAAGACTAGGGAAGTATTGAAGGAATACGAAGGACACCTAGCATTCGAACCGAAATATCTAGAAGGACTACTAGAACACGGCCTATAGGATCACGAGATCAAGCTTAAGGAAGGAGCACGACTAAAGTTCTTTAAGATCTACTATATAAGCTAGATATAGAACGAAGAACTTAAGCGATATTTGGAGGAAAACCTTCAAAGAGGATATATCTGCCTGTCGACATTACTAATAGGCTACCTAATCCTGTTTGTGCCTAAGAAAGACGGAAAGCTACGGTTATATGTTGACTATCGGTAACTTAACGAACAGACCGTGAAAAACCGATATCTGTTACCGCTAATCTCATAGCTCCGAGATTAGTTAGCAGGAGCCTAATATTTCACGCGTCTTGACTTGCTATCGGCCTATAATTATATACGGATCAAAGAAGGCGACAAGTAGAAAACGGCCTTTAAGATACCCTATAGCCACTATAAGTACCTTGTCATGCTATTTAGACTTACGAACGTGCTAGCAACATTTTAAGCCCTAATTAATCAAGCTATCTGACCCTTTCTCGACAAATTTATAGTATATTATCTCGACGATATACTTATCTTCTCTAAGACAATAGATAAACACTAGAAATACGTAAAAGTAGTGCTAGACGCGCTATATATATATAAGCTATTAGTTAACAAGGAAAAGAGCGAATTCCACGTTAGGAAAACGGTGTTTTTGGGATATAAGATATCCCTAGGACAAATCTAGATAGAACCTTTAAAGGTTAAAGCTATCAAGAATTAGCTACGACCGATGTTAGTTACGGAAGTATAAAGCTTTATTAGATTTACAAACTTCTATTAGATGTTCATTAGGAACTTTAGAGCGATCGTATAACCTTTGTATGAGCTTATCAAGAAGAATGCTAAATTCCAATGGGAAGAGCGACACGAGCAAGCATTTATATAGATCTGTGACGCTATTACTAAAGATCTAGTACTAGTACTACCAGACCCTAAGAAGCCATTTGAGGTAGAAACGGACGCTTTAGACTATACTATTAGAGGACAATTAGGATAACGAGACAGACAAGGGAAGCTATATTCTATAGCCTTCTTTTCAAAGAAACTTAATAGACCACGTCTTAATTATCCAATCTATGACAAGGAACTACTTACAATTATTAAAGCTTTTAAGGAATAGCGACTATACCTTAGTAGTACGATTAAACTAGTATAAGTATATACGGATCATAAGAACCTACGATACTTTATAATGACAAAGGAGCTTAATAGATGATAAATACGATAGGTAGAATTCCTCGTAGAATTTAACTTTGAGATCTGCTATAAGAAGGGCAAAGAGAACATACAAGCAGACGCTTTAAGCCGATAAACAGATTATATAGAAGGACGAATAGAAATAATACTATCGTTATTTAAAGAGCAAATAGACAGAACGCTATATTACGAAACGTAGATACCTATAGAAGATAATCTACTTAACTCGTTCCTAGAATACTATACAATCTTTCGAGAAGAAAGGATCAATAAGGCATAGTATCAAGCAGCACCCGGACCAGTAGTACCTAACGGAGTAGAAGAAAAAGATAGGAAACTCTGGTACTAAGGCAAGGCGTATATCTACGATAAAGACCAATAGCTATAGATGATTCGAGAGCTCTACAAGTCGAAACTCGGAGGATACAAAGGAGTTACAAAGACTATCGCATAAGTCAAGAAACACTATGACTTTCTATAGTTAACGGCACGAGTCAAGAAAGTCGTACGGAACTACGACATCTATAATCGAAGCAAAACGGCATGATACAAGCTATATAGGCTACTTTAGCTACTACCAATAGCTGACAAACTATAGAGTTCGGTCACGATAGACTTTATTACGAAGCTGCTAGAATCTAAGGATATAGCTATAGGAGTGACCTACGACAGTATTCTTACTATAGTAGATCGCCTAACTAAGTGGGTATACTTCTTTCCCTATAAGGAGTCCTAGATAGTAGAATAGTTGGCAGACATAATCTATCGGTAAGTTATATTAGTACATGCTTGGCCGTAAGAATAGATCACCGATAGAGACACTAAGTTCGTATCGAAGTTCTAGCAAGCGTTAATACAACGATTAGGCATCAATAGCAAGCTGTTAACGGCATATTACCTACAGACTGACAGACAAATAGAGCGACTAAACCAAGTTATCGAGCAATATCTCTGTTCTTACGTCAACTACCAGCAAAACGACTAGGTTATACTATTGCCAATAGCATAACTCGCCTACAATACGACACCGACAGAAACGACCAAAGTTATACCGTTCTTTACGAACTACGGATATGAAGTAGACCTTAGGCAAGGACTAGAGGTTATAGTGCCAAGAGCAGTAGTCAAAGTAGAACAAATGTACGCACTATATAGAAAGCTTAAAAAGGAACTCGAGTTTGTCAAGACCAGAATAAAGAACTACTACAATAAATATAGGCTTAAGGGACCTCACCTAGAGAGGGGAGATAAAGTCTACCTAATCGTATAAAACCTACAAACCAAACGACCAAGTATAAAGCTAGACTTCAAGAAGGTTAGACCCTTCGTTATTAAAGAACGAATCTCGACATCTAACTACTAACTATCGTTACCATCATCTATATGACTACAGACAGATATTTTTCATATTTCACTTCTTAAACCAGTACCAAAGAACACTAAGGTTGCTATATATATCGAAGCAGAGGACAAAGAGGAAGAATAGGACATCAAAGAAATTCTAGATTTATATATCATTAATAGAAAACTATAGTATCTAGTTAAATAGCTTAATTTCGGACTAAAAGATAACTTATAGGAACTAGTTAAGAATTTAAACTGCCCTAAGAAACTAGAATAGTTCTACCGGCAGAACCCGGATCGACTAAAGGGAAACCCGGGACAGAATCAAAGACGGCGCCCTAGTTGATAGCCTCGACGGTATCATTAATCTATGACGAGGGTATAGCAGGCGTCTCTTGCCGCTCAACCTTCTCTAACTCGTCTAAGGTCGACAGACTACACGCCACCATATCGGCACCTTTCTCTACCAAAAACTCCTTCTGCTAACAAAGACGCCGGAGCCGTGTAAGCTTTTCGGACAACTTGTGCTAGGCTTCTTCTAGACAGCGTTAGGATTCATCTAGCTTAAGTTTAGTACGATATTTAGCATCCTTGATATAATGCTGCTCCTAGAGAATGTGATCTATTAGAAAGAACATTAGAAGTTACACTTAAAAAAAAAAAAAAAAGAGACAAGCTTATAGGAAGAAAGCGGGATGCTAGAGCTATTATAAGAACGACCTTGACAAATATAGGCCTTGTAACGCTTTATACGTGCGATTATTTTACAGACAAGGCCTTAAGATATACACCAAGAACAAGGTATAACGATAAAACCGTTCTTGGCAATATTCTAAGCAAGGGAAGCACGGTAACGTGTAGAATACAACTTCCGTTTCTCTATTGGCATGTTATTAACATAGTAACCACGATACAAAAACAGGGAGAATACAGTACTTATAAGCAGAGGGTTGTTAGCGCTATTTAAAACGGCCTAAGAGGGCTTTTGGGTCGAAAGCCTTAAAGGAGGGGCATCGTGTCACGGACAAGCATATGGGCGGCCCGGCAGGCTATAGCTAGGACACGGGATATTCCGACAGCCAATTACTCGACAGACCAATCAGAAGATTATCACCACTAAGACTAAGGTCATCACTAGTAATAATAGCATGTCACCGTCGACAACGTAGAATCACAAAGTAAAAGGAGAAGTAGTACTGGTAATAACTATTTTAAAGAGGGACAGACCATTATATATATATAGCTAGCTAGTTACTCGTTATAGTAGACTCTAGGAGTTTGCTAGTAGTAACAATCACAATCACAGTACTCATACCGAGCATTGTTAATTACTGTGAGAGACAACTCTAGTGTTGTTATGAACCCTTTGGCTTCACCGAATCCCTTAGACGACCTGCCTACTCGTCACGCTTAGCCTACCTCCGTCTGGACCCTTTTAGAAGAAGTCTGAGTTGGGTTCGTTACACATCTATTAAGCTCCTTTATCGTCGTAAAGTATCGTAAATTCTTATAATCTATATATACTTATACTAGTTTAATTATACTACTAAGGTATAGTTGCCATTCCTTAAAAGCTTCGACAATCGTAAGTAGTTTCTTATCGTAGATCAGATAATTAAGACGTAGTCTATCAAGCTTCTTTAAAAAGAAGGCTATAGGATGTAGCTTTCCTTGTTCGTCTCGTTATCCTAATTATCCTCTAATGGTATAGTTTGAAGCGTCCGTTTCTATCTTGAATGGCTTCTTAGGATCTGGTAGTACTAGTACTAGATCTTTGGTAATGGCGTCGCAGATCTATATAAATGCTTGCTCGTGCTGTTCTTTCCATTGGAATTTAGCGTTCTTCTTTATAAGTTCGTATAAAGGTCGTACGATTGCTCTAAAGTTTCTAATAAACATTCGGTAGAAGTTTATAAATCTAATAAAGCTTTATATTTCTATAATTAACGTTAGTCGTAGCTAATTCTTAATAGCTTTAACCTTTGAAGGTTCTATCCGAATTTGTCTTAAGGATATTTCGTATCCTAAAAATACCATTTTCCTAATATAGAATTTGCTCTTTTCTTTATTAACTAATAGTTTATATATATATAGTATGTCTAGTATTGCTTTTATATACTTCCGGTGTTTGTCTATTGTCTTAGAGAAGATAAGTATATCGTCAAGATAATATACTATAAATTTGTTGAGAAAGGGTCGGATAGCTTAATTAATTAGGGCTTAGAACGTTGCTAACGTATTTATAAGTCTGAATAGTATGACAAGGTACTTGTAGTGGCTATAAGGTATCTTAAAGGCCGTTTTCTACTCGTCGCCTTCTTTAATCTATATATAGTTATAAGCTAATAGTAAGTCAAGACACGTAAAATATTAGGCTCTTGCTAACTAATCTTAGAGCTATAAGATTAGTAGTAATAGGTATCGGTTTTTCATAGTCTGTTCGTTAAGTTACTAATAGTCGATATATAACTGTAGCTTTCTATCTTTCTTAGGTATAAATGGGATTAGGTAGCCTACTAGTAATATTAATAGGTAGATATATCCTCTTTAAAGGTTCTCCTCTAAATATCGCTTAAGTTCTTCGTTCTAAGTCTAGCTTATATAATAGATCTTAAAGAACTTTAGTTATACTCCTTCCTTAAGCTTGATCTTATAATCCTATAGGCTATATTCTAGTAATCCTTTTAGATATTTCAGTTCGAATGCTAGGTGTCCTTTGTATTCTTTTGGTACTTCCCTAGTCTTGTCTTGTCTCTTGGTTTTCTAATAGTATATAAACTTGGTTCTATCTATAGCAATGCTAGCGATTTCTTCTATCTTAACCTACTACTCTGATTATAGTGCTCCGCATTTGTTAATAGAGAGAACAGCTATCGGCGGTTTAGCTCGTTCCTCCTATCGCGATATCGATATCATTATACTGCCTCTTCTAGAGTCTATAGTAGTCTATCTGCTACTATCTATCTCTTATAGTAGATCTATAGGATATACCTTCCCCTAAGCATTATCTGCTTATGATTCTTATATACTCCCTATTTTACTAGTTAAATACGACTCCGTTTAGGGTTATAGGTAGCTACCATTTTTCTAGCTAATATCTAGGTTATAATCTTTATATTATAGTAACCCTAATATTATATCTTTGTCGTTACCTATGTCTACGATACTAAATACAATTATTATAGTCTTTCCCATTATAGTGATATTAATTGGTTTAGTTTCCTTATATACCTATTACATTAGAAATGGCCCTTTGACTATATTATACTTCTGCTTCATTCTCTAGGGTATCTATAGCTAATTTATAAGCATTGGCGAAATTAGGTTTATCTCTACTCTACTATCTACTAGTATAAGCATTTTATGCTGTTTCTATTATACTATTATCTATAGTCGCTTGTCTTACTATTATTGTCTAAAGATTACGGTAATTTCCTATGTTTCTACTAGGAGGTCTCGATATAGTAGTCTCTTACGCTAGTTCCTCCTATATTACGCTACTACTTACTACTACACAGGCATTAATGGTTTCCGGGCCCTTCAAAGGGCCTTGACCTATTTCCTAGGTTATGTCACGGAAATATATATACAGATGCCACCTAAGCCACTGGCACAAACGGGCTAATCAAGTCAAAAGAATGATAGACCAATCAGGACAGGATCACGCTTAGCAAGAAATGATCCCAACAGAGGATCACTAGCTTACGATATAAGCCAGGTAAGCCAATATAAATAATCACCACAACTACTAGTAATCCTAGGAGTATATATATATGTAAATAATCACTCGTTATAGTAGACTCTAGGAGTTTACCAGTAGTAACAATTACAATCACAGTACTTATACCAAGCATTGTTAATTACTATAAGAGACAACTCTAGTGTTATTATAAACCCTTTAGCTTCACCAAATCCCTTAGACAACCTACCTACCCGTCACGCTCAACCTACCTCCGTCTAGACCCTTTCAAAAGAAGTCTAAGTTAGGTTCGTCACACGTTATTACTACTCCCTTTGTTCTATTATGGTTCAGAACGGAGGTGACTTCGACCTCGACATCAACATAACTACCAACGTCACGGCCGAACAGCTGCTCGCTTAACTTGGTCAACTCTAGCAGCAGATCTAGGAGTTAGACTAGAGAGATAAGGCTGCTTAAGCTCGAATTAAGGAACTTAAGAACTACGAAAAGTACTTGTAGAAGCTAGTCAACAAGGCCTATACCAAAATCGAGGCACTTAAGGGCGCTAAAGCAAAGCGTATTAAGATCGAACTACCTGGCAAATATAGAGGAACTAAGGAGGATCTTGTAAGATTCCTAATAAACCTCTGATCCTACTTCCGGCTTAATAACGACAAGTTTCCAGATAACAAAGCTAAAGTCCTCTATATAGCTATAAGACTAGAGGGTAAGGCACTTAGATGGTTTGAGCCTATATGGAACGACTATCTTACTAAGGAAGACAAAGACGACTAAGATACGTTTATATAGGCAGTCTTCTGATCTTACGACCGTTTTAAAGAAGAGCTTCGGAAAGTTTTTAGCGATAAAGACGAGAAGATTTATACGTAAGAAAGACTTGTTAATCTCTGATAGACCAAGTTAGTAGCCTCCTATATTATATAGTTTAGATAGGACATACTTAAGTCTTAGCTTAATAATAAGACATTAATATAATTGTTCTATAATGGCTTAAAGGAAAAGGTTAAAGACAAGCTATATAAGTATAATCGGCCTAAGACTCTAGACGAATATATTATATAGGCCATTAGGATCGATGATTAACTCTATATATAAGAGTAGTAGAAAAGAGGTCAAATAAACGGAACTATAGCTAAGGCTAATGACAAGAAAAAGCGAGCATATATTAGTACCTTATATAGGATATACCCTAAAGCTATAGATATAGATATAATATAGAAGTAAGACTAGAAGAAGACAACTAAAGATAAGTCTAATGTTACCTACTATAACTATAGAAAGAAAGGGCACTATAAGTAAGAATGCTAGAGCCTAAAGAAAGAATAGAAACTAGCCCCTAGAAAGGAAATTATAGCTATCGACGAAACTACCAAAGACGTTATCGAAGTAGTAGCTACAAGCTATAAAGACAAGGATAATGATACAGATAGTCTTAGACACGATAGCAACGGTAAAGACAAACAAGTACCGTACTCCAAATTAGTCACTATAGATCTAGAGACAGGTCTTGCCAAATAGGATATAGCAAGAGAATACGTACTACTAGTCTCGATTCTCCTAGCCTTGAGGTAGTAGGGTTTTATAGTCACGTAGAGGCGGGATAGATCGTAGACAACCGATACCTAAGGAATCGAAAGACCGGGACCTAATGCTCTATTCCTCTAGGAACGAATCGAATGGTACTGTAACGAAGTTTTCTAACTTAATATAGAACTACGCGAATAGGATAGGCGCTTAACTTGACTTGCCTAGTAGAGCGATAAGATAAAGGACAAAATAAGGGAACTCCGACGTATTATAAAAGCTATCAAAGGAGAATAGCCTGTGACATATAATAGGCCTGATAGCTACACCGAGTATCTTAACGATTAGTAACTTAGTAATAATATATAGAACCTAGAATACTAGTTTATGCGTATAAACCGTAAAAAAGACAAGTATATATAGGAAAACTATTAGAAGAAACACTCCTATCTTAGCACTAGAGTACCTATAATCTATATATAGTGGGAAGGATTCGGGAAAGGATTCTAATACCTCCTAGGCGACGCTACACGACTATACCCTCGACACGAGGCATATACGCAAGTGCCCTAGTTCTAGTGTGTAGCATACAAATGCCGATATTACTTCTACGACAAATTCGAAAACAACCACTAGCCGACCCGACAAGGAAATAAGGACAGAAGCTTATACCCTATAGAATAGGTCTACGATATAGGAAACAGAGCAGCCGAATTACTCTAGAAGATCGAAGCCCGCGATCTAGGAAGTATTACGATAGTTCTAAGACGAGCCTAGCCTAGGTACTACGGAACAGGACAAGATATATAGGACTCGTACTAGAGTAACGATTACCTCTATTATATAGACAAAAAGAAATTGCGAATTCGGGAGCTTCAGACGAAGCTATAGTATATATAACAGAAAGCAGAATAGACCTAATGGTAGGAAGCCGTAAGCACTCAATGGCTTATAGAAATAAGCACGATTAATAAAGCCACTATTAGCCGAACAACCGAAGAGGTTAGCACTAACCTAGGAAACGGGTCAGGGCCCTTCGAGGGGCCTAGAAACCATTAACGCCCGCGTAGCGGCGAGTAGTAGCATAGTATAGGAGGGACTAGCGTAAGAGACCACTATATCAAGACCTCCCAATAGAAATATAGGAAATCGCCGTAATCTTTAGACAACGACAATAAGACAAGCGACTATAGATAATAGTATAATGGAAATAGTACGAAATGCTTGTACTAGTAGATAGTAGAGCAGAGATGAACCTAATTTCGCTAACACTTGTAAATTAGCTATAGATACTCTAGAGAATGAAGCGGAAGTATAGTATAGTCAAAAGGCTATTTCCGACGTAATAGGTATATAGGGAGACCGAACCGATTGACATCACCATAGTAGGAAAGACTATAACAGTTATATTTAGCATTATAGACATAGGTAACGACAAAGACATAATATTAAGATTACTATAGTATGAAGATTACGACCCGGACATTAGCTAGAAGAATAGTAGCCACCTGCGACCCTAAACGGAGTTATATTCGACTAGCAAGATGGGAAGCGCGCAAGGATCGCAAGCAGACGATGCTCAAGGAAAGGCATATCCTATAGATCTACTACAAGAGACGGACAGTAGCAGGCAGACCACTACAGACTCTGGAAGAGGCAGTATAACGACATCGATATTGCGACAGGAGGAACAAGCTAAATCGCCGATAGCTGTTCTCTCCGTTAACAAATGCGGAGCACTGTAATTAGAGTAGTAGGTTAAGATAGGAGAAATCGCTAGTATTGCTATAGATGGAACCAAGTTTATATACTACTAGAAAACTAAGAGATGAGACAAGACTAGGGAAGTACCAAAGGAGTACGAGGGATACCTAGCATTCGAACCAAAGCATCTAGAAGGATTATTAGAACACGGCCTATAGGATTACAAGATCAAGCTTAAGGAAGGAGCATAACTAAAGTTCTTTAAGATTTACTATACGAGCTAGATATAGAACGAAGAACTTAAGCGATATTTAGAGGAAAACCTTTAAAGAGGACATATCTACCTATCGACATCGCTAGTAGGCTACCTAATCCTATTTGTGCCTAAGAAAGATAGAAAGCTATGGTTATACGTTAACTATTAGTAACTTAACGAATAGACCGTAAAAAATCGATACCCGTTACCGCTAATCTCATAGCTCTAAGATTAGTTAGTAGGAGCCTAATATTTCACATGTCTTAACTTGCTATCGGCCTATAACTATATATAGATCAAAGAAGGCGACAAGTGGAAAACGGCCTTTAGGATACCCTATAGCCACTATAAGTACCTCGTTATACCATTTGGACTTACGAACGCGCTGGCAACGTTCTAAGCCCTAATTGATCAAGCTATCCGACCCTTTCTCGACAAATTTATGGTATATTATCTCGACGATATACTTATCTTCTCTAAGACAATAGACGAACACCGGAAGCACGTAAAAGTAATACTAGACGTGCTATACGTGTATAAGCTATTAGTTAATAAGGAAAAGAGCGAATTTTATGTTAGGAAAACGGTATTCCTAGGATATAAAATATCCCCTAGACAAATTCGGATAGAACCTTCAAAGGTTAAAGCCATTAAGAATTAGCTATAACCGGCATCAGTTATAGAAGTACAAAGCTTTATCGGATTTACGAACTTCTACTAGATGTTTATCAGGAACTTTGGAGTGATCGTACGACCTTTGTACGAGCTTACCAAGAAGAATGCTAAATTCTAATAGGAAGAGTAACACGAGCAAGCATTTACGTAAATCTATAACGCCATTACCAAAGATCTAGTACTAGTATTACTAGGCCCTAAGAAGCCATTCGAGGTAGAAACGGATGCTTTAGACTATGCCATTGGAGGACAATTAGGATAACGAGATGAACAAGGGAAGCTATATCTTATAGCCTTCTTTTTAAAGAAGCTTAATAGACTATATTTTAATTATCTGATTTATAACAAGGAACTACTTACAATTGTCAAAGCTTTTAAGGAATAGCAACTATACCTTAGTAGTACAATTGAATCAATACAAGTGTATACGGATTATAAGAATTTACGATACTTTATAACGACAAAGGAGCTTAACGGACGACAAATACGATAAGCAGAATTCCTTATAGAATTCAATTTTAAGATCTACTATAAGAAGGGCAAAGAGAACGTACAAGCGGATACCTTAAGCCGACGAATAGATCATATAGAAAGATAAATAGAAACAATGCTACCGTTATTCAAGGAACGAATAGACGGAACGCTATATTACGAAACGTAGACACCCGTAGAAGACAATCTACTTGACTCGTTCCTAGAGTATTATGTAATCTTTCAAGAAGAAAGGATCAACGAGGCATAGTATCAAGTAGCACCCGGACCAGTGGTACCTAACAGAGTAGAAGAAAGAGATAGGAAACTCTAGTACCGAGGTAAAGCATACATCTACGACAAGGATCAATAGCTGCGAATGATTCGAGAACTCTACGAGTTGAAACTCAGAGAATATAAAGGAGTTATAAAGACTATCGCACAAGTCAAGAAATACTACGACTTTCTATAGTTAATGGCACAAGTTAAGGAAGTCGTACAGAGCTGCGATATCTGTAATTGAAGCAAAACGGTACAATATAAGCCGTATAGGCTATTTTAGCCACTACTAATAGCTGACAAACTATAGAGCTTAGTTACGATAAACTTTATTACAAAGCTACTAGAATCTAAGGATATAGCTATAAGAGTAACCTATAATAGTATTCTTACTATAGTAGATTGCCTAACTAAGTAGGTATATTTCTTTCCCTATAAGGAGTCCTAGATAATAGAACAGTTAATAGACATGATCTATCGGCAAGTTATATTAGTATATGCTTGGCCGTAAGAATAGATCACCAATAGAGACACGAAGTTCGCGTCGAAGTTCTAATAAGCGTTAATATGACAATTAGGCGTTAATAGCAAGCTATTAACGGCATATTACTCGCAGACTAATAGATAGACGGAGCAACTAAACCAAGTTATTAAGCAATACCTCTACTCTTACGTCAACTACTAGTAAGACGACTAGGTTATGCTATTACTAACAGTATAACTCGCTTATAACATGACACTAATAGAAACGACCAAAGTCACACCATTCTTCGCAAACTACAGATATAAAGCAGACCTTAGGTAAGGGCTAGAGGTCACAGTGCCAAGAGCAATAGTCAAGTAGAACAGATATACGCACTATATAAGAAGCTCAAGAAGGAACTTAAGTTTGTCAAGACCAGAATGAAGAACTACTACGACAAATACAGGCTCGAGGGACCTTGCCTAGAGAGAGGAGACAAAGCCTACCTAATCGTACGAAACTTACGAACTAAACGACTAAGCACGAAGCTAGACTTTAAGAAGGTCAGACCCTTCGTTATCAAAGAACGAATTTCGACATCTAACTACCGACTATCATTACCATTATCTATACGACTATAGATAGATGTTTTTTATATTTCGCTTCTCGAACTAGCACTAAAAAACGCTAAGGTTGCTATATATATTGAAGCAGAAGATAAGGAAAAAGAATAGGACGTCGAAGAAATTCTAGATTTATATATTATCAATAAGAAACTATAGTACCTAGTCAAATAGCTTGATTTTAAACTAGAAGATAACTTGTAAGAACTAGTTAAGAACTTGAACTACCCTAAGAAACTAGAACAGTTCTACCGGCAGAACCCAGATCGACCATAGGCACTAGCTCGGACAAAACAGCCAAGTCAGCCTCCGACAAATCTAGGCCTAAAGAAGACTAGTTAAATAGGATATTAGCACCCTAGGACTATATATCACTAATAACGCGTGCTTCGGACTCCCGTACCCTCCGTTCTTCTGCCTCTATCTCCTCTAGAGACTATATGCCTCGACGAAACAGCTCGGAACCCCGCTCCTTTAAGAAACGTTTCTAGCGACGAAGACGAGCTAATCAACCGATAGCCGTCTAAAGTTAAGTCTAAAGGACAAAAAGGGCCTCTTCGGCATCGGCCTCTTCTTACTTTACATACTTTTGTTTAGATATAATCTTCGTTATTATAAAGAATTAGCTATAAACATTAAGGTAACAAACTAGGTTATAAACAAGCAGACGCTATATTAGAACTATTATAAGAATAACCCTGACGTACGTACTTACTATAGTGGGAAGAGCCTAATGCTATACGATAAGCCAAGTTCTGCTTAAAACACTACAAATACGGTATAACGTCTATGCCAGAAGAATCAATAAAAGAAGCAAGCGTAGCGCGCTATTGGGATTTCAAGGATTAGCGCTTAGAAACACGATCTGCCATCTTATTAGTTACTAGTAGTATAGAAAAAGGGAAAAATTACGAGGTATATATAGAAAGGATGTTAGCGCTATTTAAAATGGCTTAAAAGAGGGCTTTCGGGTCGAAAGCCTCAGAGGGAGGGCATCGTGTCACGGAAATATACATACAGATGCCGCCTAAGCCATTAGCACGAACGGGCCAATCAAGTCAAAAGAATGATAGACCAATTAGGACAGGATCACGCTTAGCAAGAAATGATCCTAACAGAAGATCACTAGCTCACGATATGAGCTAGGTAAGCTAGTATAAATGATCACTACAACTACTAGTAATCCTAGGAGTATATATACATGTAAATAGTCACTCGTTATAATGGACTCTAGGAGTTCACCAGTGGTAACAATCACAATCACAGTACTCATACCGAGCATTGTTGATTACTATAAGAGACAACTCTAGTGTTGTTGTGAACCCTTTGGCTTTACCGAATCCCTCAGACGACCTACCTGCCTGTCACGCTCAACCTACCTCTGTCTAGACCCTTTTAGAAGAAGTCTGAGTTGGGTTCGTTACAGGTTAGTGCTAACCTCTTCGGTTATTTAGCTAATAGCGGCTTTATCGATCGTATTTATTTCTATAAGCTATTAAGTGCTTGCGGCTTTCTACTATTAAGTCCGTTTTACTTCTTATCGTATATACTATAGCTTTATCTAAAGCTCCCGAATTCGCGATTTCTTTTTATCTATATAATAGAGATAATCGCTACTCTAGTACAATGTCACGGATAAGCATATAGACGGCCTAGCAGGCTATAGCCAGGACACAGGACATTCCAATAGCTAATCACTTGACAGATCAATTAGAAGATTATCACTGCCAAGACTAAGGTCTTCACTAGTGATAATAACATATTACCGTCGACAACGCGGAATCACAGAGTAAAAGGAGAAATAGTACTAGTAATAACTATTAAAGAAGGACAGATAATTATATATATATAGCTAGCTAGTCACTCGTTATAGTAGACTCTAGGAGTTTACTAGTAATAGTAACCTAACCTATAATCACAGTACTTATATTAAGCATCGCTAACTATTATAAGAGACAACTCTAGTGTTATTATAAACCCTTTGGCTTTACCAAATCCCTTAGACGACCTATACACTTGTCCCGCTTAATTCGCCTTCGTCTAAACCCTTTTAGAAGAAGTCTGAGCTAGGTTTATTACACGTTGCTATTACTCCCTTTGTTCTGTCATAGTTTAGGACGAAGGTAATTTCGACCTTGATATCGACATGGCTACTAATGTCACGGCCGAATAGCTGCTTACCTAGCTTAGTTAACTCTAGCAGCGGATCTAGGAGTTGGACTAGAGAGATAAGGTTGCTTAAGCTTAGATCAAGGAACTCGAGAACGGCGAAAAGCACTTATAGAAGCTAGTTAACGAGGCCTATACTAAAATTAAGGCACTTGAGGGTACTAAAGCGAGCTATATTAAGATCAAACTACTTAGCAAATATAGAGGAACCAAGGAGGATCTCGTAGGATTCCTAACAAACCTCTGATCTTACTTCTGGCTTAATGACGATAAGTTTCTAGATAATAAAGCCAAAGTCCTTTATGTAGCTATAAGACTAGAGGGCAAGGCACTTAGATAGTTTGAGCCTATATAGAACGATTATCTTATTGAGGAAGACGAAGACGACTAAGACGTATTTATATAGGTAGTCTTTCGGTCCTATGACCGTTTTGAAGAAGAGCTTTAGAAGGTTTTTAGCGATAAAGATAAGAAGATTTATATATAAGAAAGACTTGCTAGTCTTTAATAGACTAAGTTAGTAGCCTCCTATACTATATAGTTTAGATAGGACATACTTAAGTCTTAGCTTAACGATAAGGCGTTAATGTAATTGTTCTATAATGGCTTAAAGGAAAAGGTTAAAGACAAACTATATAAGTATAACTAGCCTAAGACTTTAGATAAATATATTATATAGGCTATTAGAATCGATGATTAACTCTATATATAAGAGTAGTAGAAATAAGGTCGAATAAATAGAACTATAGTTAAGGCTAATAACAAGAAAAAACGAGTATACGTTAGTACCTTGTATAGGACATATTCTAGAGCTATAGATATAGACATAGCATAGAAGCAAGACAAGAAGAAGATAACTAAAGATAAGTCTAACATTACCTACTATAACTATAGAAAGAAAGGACACTATAAACGAGAATGTTAAAGCCTAAAAAAAGAGTAGAAAATAGTCTCTAAAAAAGAAATTACGGCTATTAACGAAAATACTAAGGATGTTATCGAAGTAGCGGCTACAAGCTACGAAGATAGGGACAGCGACACGGACAGTCTCGGATACAACGGCGACGGTAAAGACGAACAAGCACTATATTCCGAACTAATTACGGTAGACCTAGAGATAGGTCTTGCCAAATAGGACATGGCAGGAGAGTATATACTACTAATTTCGATTCTCCTAGCCCTGAGGCAGTAGGGTTTTACAGTTATATAGAGGCAAGATAGATTATAGACGACCGACACCTAAGGAATCGAAAGACCCGGACCTAATGTTCTATTCCTCTAGGAACAAATTAAATGGTATTATAACGAAGTTTTCTAGCTTAATATAGAACTACGTAAATAGGATAGATGCTTAATTTGACTTGCCTAGTAGAGCGATAAGATAAGAGACGAGATAAGGGAACTCTGACGTATCGTAGAAACTATTAAAGGGGAATAGCCTATGACGTACGATAGGCCTAATAGCTATGCTAAGCATTTTGACGATTAGCAACTTAGTTATAATATACGGAACCCTAAGTACTAGTTTATACGCACAAACTATGGGAAAGATAAATATATATAGGAAAACTACTAGAAGAAATACTCTTACCTTAGCATTAGAGTACCTATAGTCTATATATAGTAGGAAGGATTTAGAAAAGAATTCTAATACCTTCTAGGCGACGCTATATGACTATACCTACGACACGAGGTATATATATAAGTGCCCTAGTTCTAGTATATATTATACGAATACTAATACTACTTTTATAATAAATTCGAAAACAATCACTAGCCGACCTAATAAGGAAATAAGGACAGAAGCCTCTGCCCTATAGAATAGGTCTATAATATAGGAAATAGAGCAGCCAAATTGCTCTAGAAGATCGAAGCCCGCAAACCAGAAGGCATTACGGTAATACTAAAACGAGCCTAGCCTAGGTACTACGGAATAGGACGAGATATATAGGACTCGTGCCGGAGTAACGACTGCCTCTACCACACAGACAAAAAGAAATCGCGGATCTAGGAGCTTTAGATAAAGCTATAGTACGCACGACGAAAAGCAGAACGGACCTAATGGTAGGAAGCTACAAGCACTCAATGGCTTATAGAAATGAGCACGATCGACGAAGCTACTACTAGCTAAACAACCAAAGAGGTTAGCACTAACCTGGGAAACGGGTCAGGGCCCTTCGAGGGGCCTGAAAACTATTAACGCCCGTATAGTGGCGAGTGGTAGCATAGTATAGGAGGAACTAGCGTAAGAAACCACTATATCAAGACCTCCTAGCAGAAACATAGGAAATTGCCGCAATCTTTGGACAACGGTAGTAAGATAAGCGACTATAGATAATAATATAATAGAGATAGTACGAAATGCTCGTACTAATAGATAGTAGAGTAGAGATAAACCTGATTTTGCTAACGCTTATAAATTAGCTATAGATACCCTAGAGAATAAAGCGGAAGTATAGTATAGTTAAAGGGCCATTTCCGACGTAATAGGTACGTAGGGAGACCAAACCGATTAACATCACTATAGCAAGGAAAACTATAGTAGTTATATTTAGTATTATAGATATAGGCAATGATAAAGACATAATATTAGGATTACCATAGTATAAAGATTATAACCTAGACATTAGCTAGAAGAATGGTAGCTACCTATAACCCTAAATGGAGTCGTATTCGACTAGTAAGATAGGGAGTACACAAGGATCGCAAGTAGACGATACTTAAGGGAAGGCATATCCTATAGATCTACCGTAAGAGACAGATAGTAGCAGGCAGACTACTACGGACTCTAGAAGAAGTGGTATAACGACATTAACGTTACGATAGGAGAAACAAGCTAAACCGCTAATAGCTATTCTCTCCGTTAATGAATATAGAGCACTATAACTAGAGTAGTAGGTTGAGATAGGAGAAATCGCTAGCATCGCTATAGACGGAACCAAGTTCGTATATTATTAGAAAGCCGAGAGACGAGATAAGACTAGGGAAGTACCGAAGGAATACGAAGGACACCTAGCATTTGAACCGAAGTATCTAGAAGGATTACCAGAGCACGGCCTATAGGACTACGAGATCAAGCTTAAGGAAGGAGTATAACTAAAGTTCTTTAAGATTTACTATATGAGCTAGACGTAGAACGAAGAACTTAAGTAATATTTAGAGGAGAACCTTCGAAGAGGATATATCTACCTGTTAATATCGCTAGCAGGCTACCTAATCCTATTTATGCCTAAGAAAGACGGAAAGCTACGGTTATATATCGACTATTGGCAACTTAACGAACAGACTGTGAAAAACTAATACCTGTTACTACTGATCTTATGGCTCTAAGATCAGTTAGTAGGAGCCTAATATTCCACGTGTCTTGACTTGCTATTAGCCCATAACTATATATAGATTAAAGAAGGCGACGAGTAGAAAATGGCCTTTAGGATACCCTATAGCCACTATAAGTACCTCGTTATGCCATTTAGACTTACAAACGCGCTAGCAACGTTCTAAGCCCTAATTAATCAAGCTATCTAATCCTTTCTCGACAAATTTACGGTATATTATCTTGACGATATACTTATCTTCTCTAAAACGATAGACGGATACCGGAAGTACGTAAGAGTAATACTAGACACGTTACACGTATATAAACTATTAGTTAACAAAGAAAAGAGCGAATTCCACGTTAGGAAGACAGTGTTTTTAGGATATAAGATATCCCTAGGACAAATCCGGATAGAACCCTCAAAAGTTAAAGCTATTAAGGATTAGCCACGACTGACGTCAGTCACGGAAGTACGAAGTTTCATTAGGTTTATAAACTTCTACCGAATGTTTATTAGGAACTTTGGAGCAATTATACGACCTTTGTACGAACTTACTAGGAAGAATGCTAAATTCTAATGGGAAGAGTAATACGAGCAAGCATTTACGTAGATCTGTGACGCCATTACTGAAGATCTAGTACTAGTGCTGCCAGACCCTAAGAAGCTATTTGAGGTAGAAATGGACGCTTTAGACTATACTATTAGAGGACAATTGGGATAACGAGATAAATAAGGGAAGCTATACCCTATAGCCTTCTTTTTAAAGAAGCTTAATAGACTACGTCTTAATTATCTAATCTATAATAAGGAACTACTTACAATTATCAAAGCTTTTAAGGAATGGTAACTATACCTTAGTAATATAATCGAACTAGTATAAGTATATATAGATCATAAGAATTTACAGTACTTTACAATAACAAAGGAGCTTAATAGATGGCAAATACAATGGGCAGAATTCCTTACAGAATTTAATTTTGAGATCTGTTATAAGAAGGGTAAAGAGAACGTACAAGCGGACGCCTTAAGTCGACAAACAGATTATATAGAAGGACGAACGGAAATAACGCTACCGTTAATTAAGGAACGAATAGACAGAACGCTATATTACGAAATACAGATACCTATAGAAGATAACCTACTTGACTCGTTCCTAGAATGTTACGTAATCTTTCGAGAAGAAAGGACTAACGAGGTATAGTATCAAGCAATACCTAGACTAGTGGTACCTAATAGAGTAGAAGAAAGAGATAGGAAACTCTGGTACCGAGGCAAAGTGTATATCTACAACGGGGATCAATAGCTACGAATGATTCGAGAACTTTACGAGTCGAAACTTGGAGGACACAAAGGAGTTACAAAGACTGTTACACAGGTCAAAAAACATTACGACTTTCCATAGTTAACGATACGAGTTAAGGAAGTCGTATAGAGCTATAACATCTATAATCGAAGTAAAATGGTACAATATAAGCCATATAGGCTACTTTAGCTACTGCTAACGGCTGACAAACTATAGAGTTTAGTTACGATAGACTTTATTACGAAACTACTAGAATCTAAGGATATAGCTATAGGGGAGTCCTAGATAGCTAAATAGCTAGCAGACGTAATCTATTGGCAAGTCATATTAGTATATGCTTAGCTATAGGAATAGATTACCGATAGAGATACTAAGTTCGTATCGAAGTTCTAGCAAGTGTTAATATAACAATTAGGTATTAATAGTAAGCTGTTAATAGCATATTACTTATGGACTAACGGACAAACGGAATAACTAAACCAAGTTATTAAGTAGTACCTTCGTTCTTACGTTAACTACTAGTAAGACGACTAGGTCATACTATTACTAATAGTATAACTCGCTTATAATACAATGCTAATAGAAACGACTAAAGTTATACCGTTCTTTGCGAACTACAGATATAAAGCAGACCTTAGGCAAGAACTAGAGGTCATAGTGCCGAGAGCAGCAGTCAAAGCGGAACAAATGTATATACTATATAAGAAGCTTAAAAACGAGCTTAAGTTTGTCAGAACTAGAATAAAGAACTACTACGACAAATATAGGCTCGAGGGACCTTGCCTAGAGAGGGGAGACAAAGTCTACCTGATTGTACGAAACTTACGAACCAAATGACCAAGTACAAAGCTAGACTTTAAGAAGGTCAGACCCTTTGTTATTAAGGAACGAATTTTGACATCTAACTATCGACTATCGTTACTGTCATCTATACGACTACAGACAGATGTTTTTTATATTTTACTTCTCGAACTAGCGCCGAAGAATGCTAAAATCGCTATAAACATCGAAGTAGAGGATAAAGAGGAAGAATAGGATGTTAAAGAAATTCTAGATTTATATATTATTAATAGAGAACTATAGTATCTAGTTAAATAGCTTGATTTTAGACTAGAGGATAACTTATAGAAACTAGTTAAGAATTTAAACTGCCCTAAAAAACTAGAATAGTTCTACTAGCAAAACCTAGATCGACTAAAGGAAAACCTAGGATAGAACCAAAGATAGCGCCCTAGTCGATAGCATTAACGGCATCATTAATCTATAACAAGGGTATAATAGGCGCCTCTTACTACTCTTACCGCTTAACCTCCTCTAACTTGTTATGACGAACCCAACTCAGACTTCTTCTAAAAGGGTCCAGACGGAGGTGGATTGGGCGGGACAAGCAGGCAGGTCGTCTGAGGGATTCGGTGAAGCCAAAGGGTTCACAACAACACTAGAGTTGTCTCTTACAGTAATCAGCAATGCTCAGTATAAGTACTATAATTGTAATTATTACCACTAGTGAACTCCTAGAGTCCACCATAACGAGTGACTATTTACATACATATATACTCCTAGGATCACTAGCAGTCGTGGTGATCATTCATACTAGCTTACCTGGCTCATATCGTGAGCCGGTGATCCTCTGTTGGGATCATTCCTTGCTAAGCGTGATCCCGTCCTGATTGGTCCATCATTCCTTCGGCTTGATTGGCCCGTTCGTGCCAGTGGCTTAGGCAGCATCTGTATGCATATTTCCGTGACACGATGCCCCTCCTTCAAGGCTTTCGACCCGAAAGCCCTCTTTTAGGCCGTTTCAAATAGCGCTAACATCCTTTCTACGTATACCTCGTAATTTTTCCCTTTTCCTATACTGCTGGTGACTAACAAGATGGCAGATCGTGTTTCTAAGCGCCGATCCTCGAAATCCTAATAGCGCGCCGCGCTTGCTTCTTTTATTGATTCTTCTGGCATAGACGTCATACCGTGTTCGTGGTGTTTTAAGTAGAACTTGGCTTGTCGTATAGCGTTAGGCTCTTCTCGCTATAGCGAGTACGTGTATCGGGGTCGTTCTTACGATGGTTCTAATGTAGCGTCTGCTTGTTCGTGACCTGGTTTGTTACCTTTAATATTTATAGCTAATTCTTTATAGTAACGAAGATTATATCCGAACAAAAGCGTATAGAACAAGAAGAGGCCGATGCTAAAGAGGCCCTTTTTGTCCTTCAGACTTAACTTTAGACGGCTGTCGGTCGATTAGCTCGTCTTCGTCGCCAGAAACGTTTCTTGAAGGAGCAGGGTTCCGAGCTATTTCGTCGAGGCATACAGTCTCTAGAGGAAATAGAGGCAGAAGAACAGAGGGTACGGGAGTCCGAAGCACGCATTATTAGTGATGTACGGTCCTGGGGTGCTGACGTCCCGTTTGACTAGTCTTCTTTAGGCCTAGATTTATCAGAGGCCGACTTGGCCGTTTTGTCTAAGCCAGTGCCTACAGTCGATCTAGGTTCTGCTGGTAGAACTGTTCTAGTTTCTTAAGGCAGTTCAAGTTCTTAACTAGTTCCTATAAGTTATCTTCTAGTCTAAAATTAAGCCATTTAACTAGGTACTACAGTTCCCTATTGATAATACGTAAATCCAGAATTTCTTCGACGTCCCATTCTTCCTCTTCGTCCTCTGCTTCAATATATATAGCAACCTTAGCATTCTTTAGTGCTGGTTCGAGAAGTGAAATATGAAAAACATCCGTCCGTAGTCATATAGATGACGGTAACGATAGTCGATAGTTAGATGTCGAAATTCGTTCCTTAATAACGAAGGGTCCGACCTTCTTAAAGTCTAGCTTCGTGCTTAGTCGTTTGGTTTGTAAGTTCCGTATAATCAAGTAGACTTTGTCTCCCCTCTCTAGGCAAGGTCCCTTAAGCCTATATTTGTCATAGTAGTTCTTCATTCTGGTTTTGACAAACTCGAGTTCCTTCTTAAGCTTCTCGTATAATGTATACATCTGTTCTACTTTGACTACTGCTCTTAGCACTATAACCTCTAGTCCTTGCCTAAGGTCTGCTTTATATCCGTAGTTTGCGAAAAACGGTATAACTTTGGTCGTTTCTATCGGCGTCATATTATAGGTAAGTTGTACTATTGGTAATAGCATGACCTAGTCGTCTTACTAGTAATTGACGTAAGAGCGGAGGTATTACTTAACAACTTGGTTTAGTTACTCCGTTTGTCCGTCGGTCTATAGGTGATATGCCGTTGACAGCTTGCTATTAACGCCCAATCGTTATATTAACGCTTGCCAGAACTTCGACGTGAACTTTGTATCTCTGTCGGTGATCCATTCTTGCAGCCAAGCATGCACTAATGTAACTTGCCGATAGATCACGTCTACTAACTGTTCCGCTGTCCAGGACTCCTTATAGGGAAAGAAGTATACCTATTTGGTCAGGCGATCTACTACAGTAAGAATACTATTGTAGGTCACTCCTATGGCTATATCCTTAGATTCTAGCAGCTTCGTAATGAAGTCCATCGTAACTAAACTCTATGGTTTGTTAGCTGTTAGCAGTAGCTAAAGTAGTCTATACGGCTTATATTATGCCGTTTTACTTCGATTACAGATATCGCAGTTCCATACGACTTCCTTAACCCGTGCCATTAACTGTAGAAAGTCGTAGTATCTCTTGACTTGTACGACAGTCTTCGTAACTCCTTTATATCCTCCGAGTTTTGATTCGTAGAGTTCTCGAATCATTCGCAGCTATTGATCTTTATCGTAGATATACGCTTTACTTCGGTACCAGAGTTTCCTATCTTTTTCTTCTACTCCGTCAGGTACCACTGGTCCAGGTGCTGCTTGATACTATGCCTCGTTGATCCTTTCTTCTCGAAAGATTGTATAGCATTCTAGGAACGAGTCAAGTGGATCATCTTCCACGGGTGTCTGCGTTTCGTGATGTAGCGTTCCGTCTGTTCGTTCCTTGAACAACGGTGGTGTTGCTCCCGTTCGTCCTTCCGTATGATCCGTTCGTCGGCTTAAGATGTCCGCTCGTACGTTCTCTTTACCCTTCTTGTAGCGAATCTCAAAGTTAAATTCCGTAAGGAATTCTGCCCATCGTATTTGTCATCCGTTGAGCTCCTTCGTCATCGTAAAGTATCGCAGGTTCTTGTAATCTATATATACTTATACCGGTTCAATCGTGCCGCTAAGGTATGGTCGCCATTCCTTGAAAGCTTCGACAATCGCAAGTAGTTCCTTGTCGTAAATCGGATAATTAAGACGTAGTCTATCAAGCTTCTTAGAAAAGAAGGCTATAGGATGTAGCTTCCTTTGTTTGTCTTGTTGTCCTAATTGTCCTCCGATGGCGTAGTCTAAAGCGTCCGTTTCCACCTCGAATAGCTTCTTGGGGTCTGGTAGTACCAGTACTAGATCTTTAGTAATGGCGTCACGGATCTACATAAATGCTTGCTCGTGTTGCTCTTCCCATTGGAATTTAGCGTTCTTCCTAGTAAGTTCGTGCAAAGGTCATACGATCGCTCTAAAGTTCCTGATGAACATCCGGTAGAAGTTTGTAAATCCGATGAAACTTCGTACTTCCGTGACTAACGTCGGTTATAGCCAATTCTTAATAGCTTTAACCTTTGAAGGTTCCATCTGGATTTATCCTAGGGATATTTTGTATCCTAAAAAGACTGTCTTCCTGACATGGAATTCGCTCTTTTCCTTGTTAACTAATAGCTTATACGCGTGTAGCGCGTCTAGCACTACTTCTACATGCTTCCGGTGTTCGTCTATTGTCTTAGAGAAGATAAGTATATCGTTAAGATAATATACCGCAAATTTGTCGAGAAAGGGTCGGATAGCTTGATCAATTAGGGCTTAGAACATTGCTAGCGCGTTCGTAAGTCCAAATGGCATGACGAGGTACTCATAGTGGCTATAGGGTGTCCTAAAGGCCATTTTCCACTCGTCGCCTTCTTTGATCCGTATATAGTTATAGGCCGATAGCAAGTTAAGACACGTAAAATATTAGGCTCCTGCCAACTAATCTCGGAGCCGTAAGATTAGCGGTAACGGGTATCGATTTTTCACGGTCTATTCGTTAAATTGCCGATAGTCGACATATAACTATAGCTTTCCGTCTTTCTTAGGCATAAACAGGATTAGGTAGCCTACTAGCAATGTCGATAGGCAGATATATCCTCTTCGAAGGTTCTCCTCCAAATATCGCTTAAGTTCTTCGTTCTATATCTAGCTCGTATAGTAAATCTTAAAGAACTTTAGTCATGCTCCTTCCTTAAGCTTGATCTCGTAATCCTATAGGCCGTATTCTAGTAATCCTTCCAGGTGCTTTGGTTCAAATGCTAGGTGTCCTTCGTATTCCTTCGGTACTTCCCTAGTCTTGTCTCGTCTCTCGGTTTTCTAATAGTATACGAACTTGGTTCCGTCCGTAGCAATACTAGCGATTTCTCCTGTCTCAACCTACTACTCTAATTGCAGTACTCTACATTCGTCAACGGAGAGAACAGCTATCGGCGGTTCAGCTCGTTCCTCTTATCGTGATATCGATGTCGTTGTACCGCCTCTTCTAGAGTCCGTAGTGGTCTGCCTGCCACTGTCTGTCTCTTGCGGTAGATCTGTAGGATATGCCTTTCTCTAAGCATCGTCCGCTTGCGATCCTTGCGCGCTCCTTATCTTGCTAGTCAAATACGACTCTATTCGGGGTTATAGGTAGCCACTATTCTTCTAGCTAATGTCTGGGTCGTAATCTTCATGCCATAGTAACCCCAATATTATGTCTTTATTATTGCCTATATCTACGATATTAAATACGACTACTATAGTCTTCCTTGCTATAGTGATGCCGATTAGTTCGGTCTCTCTACGTACCTATTACATCGGAAATAGCCCTTTAACTATGCTATACTTCCGCTTTATTCTCTAGGGTATCTGTAGCTAATTCATAAGTGTCGGCGAAATCAGGTTCATCTCTACTCTACTATCTACTAGTACAAGCATTTCGTGCTGTTTCCACTATGCTGTTATCCACAGTCGCTTGTCTTACTGCCGTCGTCCTAAGATTATAGCGATTTCCTATGTTTCTGCTAGGAGGTCTCGGTATAGTGGTCTCTTATGCTAGTCCCTCCTATACTACGCTACTACTCGCCGCTACACGGGTATTAATGGTTTCCGGGCCCCTCGAAGGGCCCTGACCCGTTTCCTAGGTCAGTACTAACCTCTTTAGTTATTCGGCTAATAGCGGCTTCGTCAATCATACTTATTTCCGTAAGCCATTGGGTACTTACGGCTTCCTACCATTAGGTCCGTTCCGCTTTCTATCGTACGTGCTATAGCTTCATCTAAAGCTCCCGAATTCGTAATTTCTTTTCGTCCACGTAATAGAGGCAATCGTTACTCCAGCACAAGTCCTATATGTCTCGTCCGGTTCCGCAGTGCCTAGGCCAGGCTCGTTTTGGAACTACTATAATGCTTTCTAGGTCTCGGGCTTCGATTTTCCAGAGCAATTCGGCTACTCTGTTTCCTACATCGTAGACCTATCCTACAGGGCGTAAGCCTCCGTCCCCGTTTTCCTGTCGGGTTAGCCAATGATTATTTTCGAATTTGTCGCGGAAGTAATATCGGCATTCGTATACCATACACTAGAACTAGGGCACTTGCGTATATGCCTTATGTCAAGGGTACAGTCGTGTAGCGTCGCCTAGGAGGTGTTAGAATTCTTTCCCGAATCCTTCCCATTGTACGTAGACCATAGATACTCTAGTGTGTGACGAACCCAACTCAGACTTCTTCTGAAAGGGTCCAGACGGAGGTGGGTAAAGCGGGACAAGCAGGCAGGTCGTCTGAGGGATTCGGTGAAGCCAAAGGGTTCACAACAACACTTAGAGTTGTCTCTCACAGTAATCAGCAATGCTTAGTATGAGTACTATGATTGTGATTGTTACCACTGGTAAACTCCCAGAGTCCACCATAACGAGTGACTATTTACATGTATATATACTCTTCCTGATCGCTTATGGCCTTCTTCGATCCTGTCTTCGGATCGCCTTTGGTAGCTAGCTATCCTCCGCTATCTTTCCCCTTTTGGCAATTGTTCGCTCGTGGTAGCCTGCGCTCCCTAGCGATCCGTGTCAGCCTCGCTTCGTGCCCTTCTTGATTGGTGGCTCATTCGGCCTGCTGCACCCCACCGGGTCGCGGTTTATGGTTGGCTCGTGACACGATGCCCCCTCTTCAGGGCTTTCGACCCGAAAGCTTCTCATGACTTATTTCAAATACCACCAACATCCCCTTTCTCAATAGGTAACGTCCTTCTTCCGCTAACCTCCTTTCGTCATGGCTGATCGTATTCCCAGGAATCGTCGCGATCTCAAGCGCGAACAACACGCTATTGCGATCAAGATCGAGCGAGAGGGTTACGAAGTCGCCATGCCTTGCGAGCGTTGTTAGAATACGAAGCCGCGGAAGCGTTGTGTGATGATGGAGGGTTTGAACAAGTGCCAAAATTGTGTTCGCATGGGCAAGAAGTGCAGTGGTCCGAACGTCGCGGATGCCCGTAGGTTCCTCGTAGTTTTCCTTCGTAGTCTTGGGTTGCTGACTGTCTTAGTCCTTTCGAATTTGTCGGAGCAGGAGAAGGTTTCGAAAGAGATTGCCAAGACCGAGGCGCTACTTGCTCAGACGCTAAGCCGTTTAAGTCGATTACGTCGTTTATAGCAATCCCTGCGCGATCGTGGTGCCGAAGTTTTTCGTCGTGGCATAGCTCGTCTAGAGGAAGAGGAAGAACCAGATACTCCTCCGCCGATGTCGGAGATATAGACCCTCACGGGTTAGGCTTAGGCGTTAGGTACTTTTGACGTGCTTGATTGGGAGTCGATCGGGTTGGATCCCGGTCCTAATTCTGGCGGGTTCCCCTCTTTTTCTGTCGGGGAATGGGCTTTGGAGCCGGTTCTTGTGGCCGGTCAGGATTCTGCCGGTAGAACTGCTCCAGCTTCTCAGGGCAATTCAGGTTCTTGACTGGTTCCTATGAGTTATCTTCTAGTCCAAAATCAAGCCATTTGACCAGGTACTGCAGTTCTCCGTTAATGATACGTAAATCTAGAATTTCTTCGACGTCCTATTCTTCTTCCTTGTCCTCTGCTTCGATGTGCGTGGCAACCTTGGCGCTCTTTGGTGCTGGTTCGAGAAGTGAAATATGAAAAACATCCGTCCGTAGTCGTATAGATGACGGTAACGATAGTCGGTAGTTGGATGTCGAAATTTGTTCTTTGATAACGAAGGGTCCGACCTTCTTAAAGTCTAGCTTCGTACTTAGTCGTTTGGTTCGTAAGTTCCGTGCAATCAAGTAGACTTTGTCTCCCCTCTCTAGGCGAGGTCCCTCGAGCCTGTGTTTGTCGTAGTAGTTCTTCATTCTAGTTCTGACAAACTCGAGTTCCTTTTTAAGCTTTTTATATAGTGCGTACATTTGTTCCGCTTTGACTGCTGCTCTCGGCACTGTGACTTCTGGTCCTTGCCTAAGGTCTGCTTCGTATCCGTAGTTCGCGAAGAACGGTGTGACTTTGGTCGTTTCTGTCGGCGTCGTGTTGTAGGCGAGTTGTGCTGTTGGTAACAGTATGACCCAGTCGTTTTGCTGGTAGTTGACGTAAGAACGGAGATACTGCTCGACAACTTGGTTCAGTCGCTCCGTTTGTCCGTCAGTCTGTAGGTGATATGCCGTTAACAGCTTGCTATTAACGCCCAATCGTTGCATTAACGCTTGCCAGAACTTCGATACGAATTTGGTGTCTCTGTCGGTGATCCATTCTTGCGGCCAAGCATGCACTGATGTAACTTGCCGATAGATTATGTCTACCAACTGTTCCGCTGTCCAGGACTCCTTGTAGGGAAAGAAGTATGCCCACTTAGTCAGGCGATCTACTACAGTAAGAATACTATCATAGGTCACTCCTGTGGCTGTGTCCTTAGATTCTGGCAGCTTCGTGATGAAGTCTATCGTAACTAAACTCCATGGTTTGTCAGCTGTTGGCAGTGGCTAAAGTAGCCTATATGGCTTGTGTCGTGCCGTTTTGCTTCGATTGCAGATGTCGTAACTCCGTATGACTTCCTTAACTCGTGCCGTTAACTGTGGAAAGTCGTAGTGTTTCTTGACTTGTGCGATAGTCTTCGTGACTCCTTTATGTCCTCCGAGTTTCGACTCGTGGAGTTCTCGAATCATCCGTAGCTGTTGATCTTTGTCGTGGATGTATGCTTTACCTCGGTACTAGAGTTTCCTATCTTTTTCTTCTACTCCGTCAGGTACCACTGGTCCGGGTGCTGCTTGATACTGTGCCTCGTTGATCCTTTCTTCTCGAAAGATTGCGCAGCATTCGAGGAACGAGTCGAGTGGATCATCTTCTACGGGTGTCTGCGTCTCGTGATGCAGCGTTCCGTCTGTCCGTTCCTTGAATAACGGTGGTGTCGTTCCCGTTTGTCCTTCCGTGTGATCCGTTCGTCGACTTAAGATGTCCGCTCGTGCGTTCTCTTTGCCCTTCTTGTAGCGGATCTCAAAGTTGAATTCCGCGAGGAATTCTGCCCATCGTATTTGTCGTCTGTTGAGTTCTTTTGTCGTCGTGAAGTATCGCAAATTCTTGTGATCTGTATATACTTGTACTGGTTCAATCGTGCTACTAAGGTATGGTCGCCATTCTTTGAAAGCTTCGACAATCGCAAGTAGTTCCTTATCGTGGATCGGATAATTGAGACGTGGTCTATCGAGCTTCTTTAAAAAGAAGGCTATAGGATGTAGCTTCCCTTGTTCGTCTCGTTGTCCTAATTGTCCTCCAATGGCGTAGTCTGAAGCGTCCGTTTCTACCTCGAATGGCTTCTTGGGGTCTGGCAGTACTAGTACTGGGTCTTCGGTAATGGCGTTCCGGATCTGCGTGAATGCTTGCTCGTGTTGTTCTTCCCATTAGAATTCAGCATTCTTCTTGGTGAGTTCGTGCAAAGGTCGTGCGATCGCTCCAAAGTTCCTGATGAACATCCGGTAGAAGTTTGCAAATCCGATAAAGCTTCGTATTTCCGTGACTAACGTCGGTCGTGGCCAATTCTTGATAGCTTCAACCTTTGAAGGTTCCATCCGGATTTGTCCTGGGGATATCTCGTATCCCAGAAACACCGTTTTCCTGACGTGGAATTCGCTCTTTCCCTTGTTAACTGATAGCTTGTACGCGTATAGCGCGTCCAGCACTGCTTTTACGTGCTTCCGGTGTTCGTCTATTATCTTGGAGAAGATGAGTATATCGTCGAGATAACATACCGCAAATTTGTCGAGAAAGGGTCGGATAGCTTGATCAATCAGGGCTTGGAACGTTGCCGGCGCGTTCGTAAGTCCAAATGGCATGACGAGGTACTCGTAGTAGCCATAAGGTGTCCTAAAGGCCGTTTTCCACTCGTCGCCTTCTTTGATCCGTATATGGTTGTAGGCCGATAGCAAGTCAAGACGCGTGAAATATTAGGCTCCTGCCAACTGATCTCGGAGCCGTGAGATCAGCAGTAACAGGTATCGATTTTTCACGGTCTGTTCGTTAAGTTGCCAATAGTCGACGTATAACCATAGCTTTCCGTCTTTCTTGGGCACAAACAGGATTGGGTAGCCTGCTGGCGATGTCGACGGGCGGATATGTCCTCTTCGAAGGTTCTCCTCCAAATATCGCTTAAGTTCTTCGTCCTGTGTCTGGCTCGTATGGTAAATCTTGAAGAACTTCAGTCGTGCTCCTTCCTTGAGCTTGATCTCGTGATCCTATGGGCCGTGTTCTGGTAATCCTTCCAGATGCTTCGGTTCGAATGCTGGGTGTCCTTCGTATTCCTTCGGTACTTCCCTAGTCTTGTCTCGTCTCTCGGTTTTCTGGTAGTATGCGAACTTGGTTCCGTCTATGGCGATACTGGCGATTTCTCCTGTCTCAACCCACTGCTCCTATTGCAGTGCTCCGCATTCGTTAACAGAGAGAACAGCTATCGGCGATTCAGCTCGTTCCTCCTGTCGTAACGTCGGTATCGTTATGCCGCTTCTTCCAGAGTCCGTAGTGGTCTGCCTACCACTGTCCGTCTCTTGCGGTGGATCCGTAGGACATGCCTTTCTCTGAGCATCGTCCGCTCGCGATCCTTGCGCGCTCCCCATCTCGCTGGTCGAATACGACTCCGTTCGGGGTCGCAGGTGGCCACCATTCTTCTAGCTAATGTCCGGGTCGTAATCTTCATGCCATGGTAACCCCAATATCATGTCTTTGTCGTTGCCTATGTCTACGATGCTGAATACGACTGCTGTAGTCTTCCCTACTACAGTGATGTCGATCGGTTCGGTCTCCCTACGTACCCATTGCGTCGGAAATAGCCCTTTGACTATACCATGCTTCCGCTTCATTCTCCAGGGTATCCGTAGCTAATTCACCAGTGTCGGCGAAATCAGATTCATCTCTGCTCTACTATCCACTAGTACGAGCATTTCGTGCTGTTTCCACTGTGCTGTTATCCATAGCCGCTTGTCTTGCCGCCGTCGTCCAAAGATTGCGGCGATTTCCCATGTTTCTGCCGGGAGGTCTCGGTATAGTGGTCTCTTGTGCCAGTTCCTCCTGTATTACGCTACCACTCGCCGCTACGCGGGCGTTAATGGTTTCCGGGCCCCTCGAAGGGCCCTGACCCGTTTCCTAGGTCAGTGCTGACCTCTCCGGTTGTTCGGCTAATAGCGGCTTCGTCGATCGTGCTCATTTCCGTGAGCCATTGAGTGCTTGCGGCTTCCCACCATTGGGTCCGTTCCGCTTTCCGTCGTACGTGCCATAGCTTCATCTGAAGCTCCCGAATTCGCAATTTCTTTTCGTCCGCGTGATAGAGGCAATCGTTGCTCCAGCACGAGTCCCATGTGTCTCGTCCGGTTCCGCAGTGCCTAGGCCAGGCTCGTCTTGGAACTATCGTGATGCTTTCTAGATCGCGGGCTTCGATCTTCCAGAGCAATTCGGCCGCTCTGTTTCCTGCATCATAGACCCATTCCACAGGGCACAAGCCTCCGTCCCCGTTCTCCTGTCGGGTCGGCTAGTGGTTGTTTTCGAATTTGTCGCGGAAGTGGTATCGGCATTCGTGTGCCACACACTGGAACCAGGGCACTTGCGTATGTGCCTCATGTCGAGGGTGCAGTCGCGTGGCGTCGCCCGGGAGGTATTGGAATTCTTTCCCGAATCCTTCCCATTGTACGTAGACCGTAGGTACTCCAGTGCTGATATAGGAGTGTTTCTTCCAGTAGCTTTCCTACGTACGTTCGTCTTTTCCGCGGTTCGCGCGCATGAACTGGTATTCGGGGTTCCGTACGTCGTGGCTGAGTTGCTGATCGTCAAAGTGCTCGGCGTAGCTATCGGGCCTATCATATGTCACAGGCTGTTCCCCTTTGATAGTTTCCACGATACGTCGGAGTTCCCTCATTTCGTCCTTTATCTCATCGCTCTGCTGGGCGAGTCGAGTCAAGCGCCCATTCCGTTCGCGTAGTTCCGTGTTAAGTCGGAAAACTTCGTTACGGTACTATTTGATTCGTTCCTGGAGGAATAGAGCATTAGGTCCGGGTCTTTCGATTCCTTGGGTGTCGGTTGTCCACGATCCATCCCGCCTCTACGTGACTGTGAAACCCCACTGCCTCAAGGTTAGGAGAATCGAAATTAGCGGCGCATACTCTCCTGCCATGTCCCATTCGGTAAGACCTGTCTCTGGGTCCACAGTGACCAGTTCGGAGTACGGTGCTTGTTCGTCTTCACCGTTGCCGTCGTGTCCGAGACTGTCCGTATCACTGTCCTTGTCTTCGTAGCTCGTGGCTACTACTTCGGTGACGTTCTTGGTAGTTTCGTCGATGTCCGCGATTTCTTTTCCAGGGACTGGCTTCCATTCTTTCTTCGGGCTCTGGCATTCTCGCTTATAATGCCCTTTCTTTCCGTAGTTGTAGCAGGTAACATTGGACTTGTCTTTGGTCGCCTTCTTCTGGTCCTGCTTCTACGCTGCGTCTACATCCATAGCTCCGGGGTGCGTCCCGTACGAGGTACTGACGTACGCTCGCTTTTTCTTATCGTTAGCCTTAACCGTAGTTCCGTTCATTCGACCTCGTTTCTACTGCTCTCGTGCGTAGAGTCGATCATCGATTCTGATGGCCTGTGCGATGTATTCGTCCAGGGTCTCAGGCCGGTCGTACTTGTATAGCTCGTCCTTGACCTTTTCCTTTAAGCCGTTGTAGAACAGTTGCATCAACGCCTTGTCGTTAAGCTGAGACTTGAGCATGTCCTGTCTAAACTGTGCGGCGTAGGAGGCTGCTAACTTGGTCTGTCGAAGATTGGCGAGTCTTTCTTGTGTATGAATCTTCTCGTCTTTGTCGCCGAAAACCTTTCGAAGCTCTTCTTCGAAACGGTCGTAAGATCGGAAGACTGCCTGTGTAAACGCGTCTCGGTCGTCTTCGTCTTCCTCAGTGAGGTAGTTGTTCTACGTAGGCTCGAACCATCTGAGTGCCTTGCCCTCTAGTCTTGTGGCTGTGTAGAGGACTTTGGCTTTGTCGTCTGGAAACTTGTCGTTATTGAGCCGGAAGTAGGATCGGAGGTTTGTTAGGAATCCTACGAGATCCTCCTTGGTTCCTCCGTATTTACCAGGTGGTTCGATCTTGATACGGCTCGCCTTGGCGGTCTCGAGCGCTTCGATTTTGGCGTAGGCCTCGTTGACCAACTTCTGCGAGTACTTTTCGCGATTCTCGAGTTCCTTGATTCGAGCTTGAGCAGCCTTGTCTCTCTGGTCCAACTCCTGGATCCGCTGCTAGAGTTGACCAAGCTGAGTGAGCAGCTGTTCGGCCGTGACGTCGGTAGCCATGTCGATGTCGAGGTCGAAGTCTCCTCCGTTCTGAACCATGACAGAACAAAGGGAGTGGTAACAACGTATGACGAACCCAACTCAGACTTCTTCTGAAAGGGTCCAGACGGAGGTGGGTGAAGCGGGACAAGCAGGCAGGTCGTCTGAGGGATTCGGTGAAGCCAAAGGGTTCACAACAACACTTAGAGTTGTCTCTCACAGTAATCAGCAATGCTTGGTATGAGTACTGTGATTGTGATTGTTACCACTGGTGAACTCCCAGAGTCCACCATAACGAGTGACTATTTACATGTATATATACTCTTCCTGATCGCTTATGGCCTTCTTCGATCCTGTCTTCGGATCGCCTTTGGTAGCTAGCTATCCTCTGCTATCTTTCCCCTTTTGGCAATTGTTCGCTCGTGGTAGCCTGCGCTCCCTAGCGATCCGTGTCAGCCTTGCTTCGTGCCCTTCTTAATTGGTGGCTCATTCGGCCTGCTGCACCCCACCGGGTCGCGGTTTATGGTTGGCTCGTGACATAGTGCTAATATAGGAGTGTTTCTTCTAGTAGCTTTCCTATATACGCTCGTCCTTTCCGCAGTTTACACGTATAAACTAGTATTCTAGGTTCTACACGTCGTTACTAAGTTGTTAGCCGTCAAGATACTCGGTATAGCTATCGGGCCTATCGTATATTACAAGCTATTCTCCTTTAATAGTTTCTACAATACATCAGAGTTCCCTTATTTCGTCCCTCATTCTATCGCTCTACTAGGCAAGTCAAATCAAGCGTTCATCCCGTTCGCGTAGTTCCGCGTTAAGCCGAAAAACTTCGTTACGATACCATTCAATTCGTTCCTAGAGGAATAGAACATTAGGTCTAGGTCTTTCGATTCCTTAGGTGTCGGTTATCCACGATCCATCCCGCCTCTACGTGACTATGAAACCCTACTACCTCAAGGCTAGGAGAATCAAAACTAGCGGTGTATATTCTCCTGCCATGTCCCATTCGGCAAGACCTGTCTCTAGGTTCATAGTGACCAGTTCGGAGTACGGTGCTTGTTTGTCTTCACCGTTGCCGTTATGTCCGAGACTATCCGTATCACTACCCTTGTCTTCGTAGCTCGTAGCTGCTACTTCGATAATGTCCTTAGTAGTTTCGTCAATAGCCGCAATTTCCTTTCTAGGGGCTAGTTTCTATTCTTTCTTCGGGCTCCGGCATTCTTGCTTATAGTGTCCTTTCTTTCCGTAGTTATAGCAGGTAACATTGGACTTGTCTTTGGTCGTCTTCTTCTAGTCCTGCTTCTACGCTATATCTATATCTATAGCTCTGGGGTACGTCCTATACGAGGTACTAACGTACGCTCGCTTTTTCTTATCATTGGCCTTAACCGTGGTTCCGTTCATTCGACCTCGTTTCTGCTACTCTTGTATGTAGAGTTGATCATCGATCCTAATAGCCTACGCGATATATTTATCTAGAGTCTTAGGCCAATCGTACTTATATAGCTCGTCCTTGACCTTTTCCTTTAGGCTATTATAGAACAATTGTATCAACGCCTTATTATTAAGCTAAGACTTGAGCATGTCCTATCTAAACTATACGGTGTAGGAGGCTACTGACTTGGTCTGTCGGAGATTGGCAAGTCTTTCTTACGTATAAATCTTCTCATCCTTATCGCTAAAAACCTTCCGAAGCTCTTCTTCGAAACAGTCGTAAGATCGGAAGACTGCCCGTATAAACGCGTCTCGATCGTCTTCGTCTTCCTCCGTAAGATAGTCGTTCCACGTAGGCTCGAACCATCTAAGTGCCTTGCCCTCTAGTCTCATAGCTATATAGAGGACTTTAGCTTTATCATCCGGAAACTTATCGTCATTAAGCCAGAAGTAGGATCAGAGGTTTGTCAGGAATCCTACAAGATCCTCCTTAGTTCCTCCGTATTTGCCAGGTAGTTCGATCTTAATACGCTTTACTTTGGCGCCCTCGAGTGCCTCGATTTTAGCATAGGCCTCGTTAACCAACTTCTGCGAGTACTTTTCGCGGTTCTTAAGTTCCTTAATTCAAGCTTAAGCAGCCTTATCTCTCTAGTCCAACTCCTGGATCCGCTGCTAGAGTTGACCAAGCTAAGCGAGCAGCTGTTCGGCCGTAATATTGGTAGCTATGTCGATATCGAGGTCGAAGTCTCCTCCGTTCTGAACCATGACAGAACAAAGGGAGTGGTAACAACGTATAACGAACCTAACTCAGACTTCTTCTGAAAGGGTCCAGACGGAGGTAGATTAGGCGGGACAAGCAGGCAGGTCGTCTAAGGGATTTGGTAAAGCCAAAGGGTTTATAACAACACTAGAGTTATCTCTTATAGTAATTAGCAATGCTTAGTATAAGTACTGTGATTGTGATTGTTACTACTAGTGAACTCCTAGAGTCCACTATAACGAGTGACTATTTACATGTATATATACTCCTAGGATCACTAGCAGTCGTAGTGATCATTCATACTGGCTTACCTGGCTCATATCGTGAGCCGGTGATCCTCTGTTAGGATCATTCCTTGCCAAGCGTGATCCCGTCCTGATTGGTCCATCATTCCTTCGGCTTGATTGGCCCGTTCGTGCCAGTGGCTCAGGCGGCATCTGCATGTATATTTCCGTGACACTTGTCTAAGGTCGACAGACTACGTGCTACTATATTAGTACCTTTCTCTACTAAAAACTCTTTCTATTAACGAAGACGCCGGAGCTATATAAGCTTTTTAGACAACTCGCGCTAGGCTTCTTCTAGACGGCGTTAGGATTTATCTAGCTTAAGTTTGGTACGACGTTTAGTATCCTTGATATAACGCTACTCCTAGAGAATATAATCTACTAAAGCAAATATTAGGAATTATATTTAAAAAAAAAAGAAGAAAAAAGGAGATGTACTTATAAGAAGAAAGCAATATACTAGAGCTATTATAAGAATAACCTTAACAAACGTAGGCTTTGTAACACTTCGTGCGTACGATCATTTTACAGACAAGGCCTTGCGACGCGCACTAAGAGCAAGGCATAACGACAAAACCGTTCTTAGCAATGTTCTAAGCAAGGGAAGCATGGTAACGTGTAGAATACGACTTCTGTTTCTCTATCGGCATTTTGTTAACATGGCGACTATAACGTAGAAATAGGAAGAATGTAGTACTTACAAGCGAAGGGTCGTTGGCGCTATTTGAAATAGCCTAAGAGGGCTTTCAGGTCAAAAGCCTTGAAGGAGGGGCATCGTGTTACGGATAAGCATATGGACGGCCCGGCAGGCTGTAGCCAGGACATAGGACATTCCGACAGCCAATCACTTGACGGACTAATCAGAAGATTATCACTGCTAAGACTAAGGTCTTTACTAGTGATAATAACATATTACCGTTGATAACGCGGAATTATAGAGTAAAAGGAGAAATGGTACTAGTGATAACTATTGAAGAAGGACAGATAATTGTATATATATAGCTAGCTAGTCACTCGTTATGGTGGACTCTGGGAGTTCACTAGTGATAGTAACCTAACCTATAATTATAGTACTTATACTAAGCATTGCTAACTATTGTGAGAGATAACTCTAGTGTTGTTATAAACCCTTTGGCTTTACCGAATCCCTTAGACGACCTATACGCTTGTCTTGCTTGATTTGCCTTCGTCTAAACCCTTTTAGAAGAAGTCTGAGCTGGGTTTGTTATATACAAGTCCTATATATCTTGTCCTATTTTGTAGTGCCTAGGCTAGGCTCGTTTTAAAACTATCGTAATGCCTTCTAGATTGTAGGCTTTGATCTTCTAGAGCAATTTGGCCGCTCTATTTCCTATATTATAGATCTATTCTATAGGACGTAAGCTTCTGTCCTTATTTCTTTGTCGGGTCGGCTAGTAATTGTTTTTAAATTTGTTACGGAAGTAGTATTGGTATCTATATACTATATATTAGAACTAGGGCACTTATATATGTGCCTTGTATCAAGGATATAGTTATATAGCGTTACCTAGGAGGTATTAGAATTCTTTCCTAAATCTTTCCTATTATATATAGACTATAGGTACTCTAATGCTATAGTAGGAGTATTTCTTCTAGTAGCTTTCCTATATATACTTGTCTTTTCTATAATTCGTATATATAAACTAGTATTCTAGGTTCTATATGTCGTTACTAAGTTACTAGTCGTTAAGGTACTCGGTATAGCTATTAGGCCTATTATATATCATAGGCTATTCTTCTTTAATAGTTTCCATAATACGTTAGAGTTCCCTTGTCTTGTCCCTTATCTTATTACTCTACTAGATAAGTCGAATCAAGTGTCTATCCCGTTCGTGTAGTTCCGTATTAAGCCGGAAAACTTCATTATAGTATTATTTAATTTATTCCTAGAGGAATAGAACATTAGGTCCGGGTCTTTTGATTCCTTAGGTATCGGTTGTCTATGATCTATCTCGCCTCTATATAATTGTAAAACCCTACTGCCTTAAGGCTAGGAGAGTCGAAATTGGTAGTATATACTCTCCTACCGTGTCCTATTTAGCAAGACCTATCTCTAGGTCTATAGTGACCAGTTTGGAGTACGGTGCTTGTTTGTCTTTACCGTTACTGTCGTATCTAAGACTATCTATATCACTACCCTTATCTTTGTAGCTTATAGCCGCTACTTCGATAACGTCCTTAGTTTCGTTAATAATCGTAATTTCCTTTCTAGGGACTATCTTCTACTTTTTCTTTAGGCTTCGATATTCTTGCTTATAGTGCCCTTTCTTTCTATAGTTATAGTAGGTAATATTAGACTTATCTTTAGTTATCTTCTTCTAGTCCTGCTTTTATACTATATCTATATCTATAGCTTTAGAGTATATCCTATATAAGGTACTAATATATACTCGCTTTTTCTTATCATTAGCCTTAACCGTAGTTCTATTTATTCGACCTCGTTTCTACTACTTTTATATATAGAGTTAATTATCAATTCTAATAGCCTATATAATATATTCGTCTAGAGTCTTAGGCTAATTATACTTATATAGCTTATCTTTAACCTTTTCCTTCAAGCTATTATAGAATAGTTATATTAACACTTTATTATTAAGCTAAGACTTAAGTATGTCCTATCTAAACTATATAGCATAGGAGGCTGCTAACTTAGTCTATCAAAGATTAGTAAGTCTTTCTTATATATAAATCTTCTTATCTTTATCGCCAAAAACCTTCTAAAGCTCTTCTTCAAAACGGTTATGGGATCGAAAGACTATCTATATAAACGTATCTTGGTCGTCTTTGTCTCCCTTAGTAAGATAGTCGTTCTATATAGGCTCGAATGTCACGATTTGGCTGCATAAGGCGACCCGGCAAGGCGCACAGAACCAATCAGGAACCACAAGACCTAAGGACCAATCAGGAAGTGATCGCAGTGATCGCACTTCGATCAAGACGAGCACTTGGGTAACGATCGCAGGATCGCAGCAGCGATCGCACGATCAAGACTCAAGGGGGAAAGGACAAGGAAATTGTATATAGTCACTCGTTCTGGCGAACTCTGGGAGTTCACCAGTGGTAACAATCACAATCACAGTACTCATACCAAGCATTGCTGATTACTGTGAGAGACAACTCTAAGTGTTGTTGTGAACCCTTTGGCTTCACCGAATCCCTCAGACGACCTGCCTGCTTGTCCCGCTTCACCCACCTCCGTCTGGACCCTTTCAGAAGCAGTCTGAGTTGGGTTCGTCACACGTTGTTACCACTCCCTTTGTTCTGTCATGGTTCAGAACGGAGGTGACTTCGACCTCGACATCGACATGGCTACCAACGTCACGGCCGAACAGCTGCTCGCTCAGCTTGGTCAACTCCAGCAGCGGATCCAGGAGTTGGACCAGAGAGACAAGGCTGCTCAAGCTCGAATCAAGGAACTCGAGAACCGCGAAAAGTACTCGCAGAAGTTGGTCAACGAAGCCTACGCCAAAATCGAAGCGCTCGAGACCGCCAAGGCGAGCCGCATCAAGATCGAACCACCTGGTAAATACGGAGGAACCAAGGAGGATCTCGCAGGATTCCTGACAAACCTCCGATCCTACTTCCGGCTCAATGACGACAAGTTTCCGGACGACAAAGCCAAAGTCCTCTACGCAGCCACGAGACTAGAGGGCAAGGCACTCAGATGGTTCGAGCCTACGTGGAACGACTATCTCACGGAGGAAGACGAAGACGATCGAGACGCGTTTACACGGGCAGTCTTCCGATCTTACGACCGTTTCGAAGAAGAGCTTCGGAAAGTTTTTGGCGACAAAGACGAGAAGATTCATGCGCAAGAAAGACTCGCCAATCTCCGACAGACCAAGTCAGCAGCCTCCTACGCCGCACAGTTCAGACAGGACATGCTCAAGTCTCAGCTTAACGACGAGGCGTTGATGCAACTGTTCTACAACGGCTTGAAGGAAAAGGTCAAGGACGAGCTGTACAAGTACGATCGGCCTGAGACTCTGGATGAATACATCGCGCAGGCCATCAGGATCGATGATCGACTCTACGCACGAGAGCAGCAGAAACGAGGTCGAATGAACGGAACCACGGTTAAGGCCAACGACAAGAAAAAGCGAGCGTACGTTAGTACCTCGTACGGGACGCACCCCGGAGCCATGGATGTGGACGCAGCGCAGAAGCAGGACCAGAAGAAGGCGACCAAAGACAAGTCCAATGTTACCTGCTACAACTGCGGAAAGAAAGGGCACTACAAGCGAGAATGCCGGAGCCCGAAGAAAGAATGGAAACCAACCCCCGGAAAGGAAATTGCGGCCATCGACGAAACCACCAAGAACGTCACCGAAGTAGCAGCCACGAGCTACGAAGACAAGGACAGTGACACGGACAGTCTCGGACACGACGGCAACGGTGAAGACGAACAAGCACCGTACTCCGAACTGGTCACTGTGGACCCAGAGACAGGTCTTGCCGAATGGGACATGGCAGGAGAGTATGCGCCGCCAATTTCGATTCTCCCAATCTTGAGGCAGTGGGGGTTTCACAGTCACGCAGAGGCGGGATGGATCGTGGACAACCGACACCCAAGGAATCGAAAGACCCGGACCCAATGCTCTATTCCTCCAGGAACGAATCGAATGGTACCGCAACGAAGTTTTCCGACTCAACACGGAACTGCGCGAACGGGATGGGCGCTTGACTCGACTCGCCCAGCAGAGCGATGAGATGAAGGACGAAATGAGGGAACTCCGACGTATCGTGGAAACCATCAAAGGGGAACAGCCTGTGACATATGATGGGCCCGATAGCTACGCCGAGCACTTTGACGATCAGCAACTCAGCCACGACGTACGGAACCCCGAGTACCAGTTCATGCGCGCGAACCGCGGAAAAGATGAGCGTACGTGGGAAAGCTACTGGAAGAAACACTCCTATGTCAGCACTGGAGTACCTACGGTCCACGTACAGTGGGAAGGATTCGGGAAAGAGTTCCAATACCTTCCAGGCGACGCCACGCGACTGCACCCTCGACATGAGGCACATGCGCAAGTGCCCTGGTTCCAGTGTGTGGCACACGAATGCCGATACCACTTCCGCGACAAATTCGAAAACAACCACTGGCCGACCCGACAGGAGAACGGGGACGGAGGCTTGTGCCCTGTGGAATGGGTCTACGATGCAGGAAACAGAGCGGCCGAATTGCTTTGGAAGATCGAAGCCCGCGATCTAGAAAGCATCACGATAGTTCCAAGACGAGCCTGGCCTAGGCACTGCGGAACGGGACGAGACACATGGGACTCGTGCTGGAGCAACGATTGCCTCTATCACGCGGACGAAAAGAAATTGCGAATTCGGGAGCTTCAGATGAAGCTATGGCACGCACGACGGAAAGCAGAACGGACCCAATGGTGGGAAGCCGCAAGCACTCAATGGCTCACGGAAATGAGCACGATCGACGAAGCCGCTATCAGCCGAACAACCGAAGAGGTCAGCACTGACCTGGGAAACGGGTCAGGGCCCTTCGAGGGGCCCGGAAACCATTAACGCCCGCGCAGCGGCGAGTGGTAGCGCAGTACAGGAGGAACTGGCGCAAGAGACCACTATACCGAGACCTCCCGGCAGAAACATGGGAAATCGCCGCAATCTTTGGACGACGGCGGCAAGACAAGCGGCTGTGGATAACAGCACAGTGGAAACAGCACGAAATGCTCGCACTAGTGGACAGTGGAGCAGAGATGAATCTGATTTCGCCGACACTTGTGAATCAGCTGCGGATACCCTGGAGAATGAAGCGGAAGCATGGCATAGTCAAAGGGCCATTTCCGACGCAATGGGTACGCAGGGAGACCGAACCGATCGACATCACTGTGGCAGGGAAGACCACAGCAGTCGTATTCAGCATCGTGGACATGGGCAACGACAAAGACATGATATTGGGGTTACCATGGCATGAAGATTACGACCCGGACATCAGCTGGAAGAACGGTGGCCACCTGCGACCCCGAATGGAGTCGTATTCGACCAGCGAGATGGGGAGCGCGCAAGGATCGCGAGCGGACGATGCTCAGAGAAAGGCATGTCCTACGGATCCACCGCAAGAGACGGACAGTGGCAGGCAGACCACTACGGACTCTGGAAGAAGCGGCATAACGATACCGACGTTGCGACAGGAGGAACGAGCTGAATCGCCGATAGCTGTTCTCTCCGTTGACGAATGCGGAGCACTGCAATGGGAGCAGTGGGTTGAGACAGGAGAAATCGCCAGTATCGCCATGGACGGAACCAAGTTCGCATACTACCAGAAAACCGAGAGACGGGACAAGACTGGGGAAGTACCGAAGGAATACGAAGGACACCCAGCATTCGAACCGAAGCATCTGGAAGGATTACCAGAACACGGCCCATGGGATCACGAGATCAAGCTCAAGGAAGGAGCACGACTGAAGTTCTTCAAGATTTACCACACGAGCCAGACACAGAACGAAGAACTTAAGCGATATTTGGAGGAGAACCTTCGAAGAGGACATATCCGCCCGTCGACATCGCCAGCAGGCTACCCAATCCTGTTTGTGCCCAAGAAAGACGGAAAGCTACGGTTATGCGTCGACTATCGGCAACTCAACGAACAGACCGTGAAAAATCGATACCCGTTACCGCTGATCTCACGGCTCCGAGATCAGTTGGCAGGAGCCCAATATTTCACGCGTCTTGACTTGCCATCGGCCTACAACCACATACGGATCAAAGAAGGCGACGAGTGGAAAACGGCCTTTAGGACACCTTATGGCCACTACGAGTACCTCGTCATGCCATTTGGACTTACGAACGCGCCGGCAACGTTCCAAGCCCTGATTGATCAAGCTATCCGACCCTTTCTCGACAAATTTGCGGTATGTTATCTCGACGATATACTCATCTTCTCCAAGACGATGGACGAACACCGGAAGCACGTAAAAGCAGTGCTGGACGCGCTGCACGCGTACAAGCTATCAGTCAACAAGGGAAAGAGCGAATTCCACGTCAGGAAAACGGTGTTTCTGGGATACGAGATATCCCCAGGACAAATCCGGATGGAACCTTCAAGGTTGAAGCTATCAAGAATTGGCCACGACCGACGTCAGTCACGGAAGTACGAAGCTTCATCGGATTTGCAAACTTCTACCGGATGTTCCTCAGGAACTTTGGAGCGATCGCACGACCTTTGCACGAACTTACCAAGAAGAACGCTGAATTCCAATGGGAAGAGCAACACGAGCAGGCATTTACGCAGATTCGCGACGCCATCACCGAGGATCCAGTACTGGTACTGCCAGACCCCAAGAAGCCATTCGAGGTAGAAACGGACGCTTCAGACTACGCCATCGGAGGACAATTGGGACAACGAGACGAACAAGGGAAGCTACATCCTGTAGCCTTCTTTTCAAAGAAGCTCGATGGACCACGTCTCAATTATCCGATCCACGACAAGGAACTACTTGCGATTGTCGAAGCTTTCAAGGAATGGCGACCATACCTCAGCGGCACGATTGAACCGGTACAAGTATATACGGATCACAAGAATTTGCGATACTTCACGACGACGAAGGAACTCAACGGACGACAAATACGATGGGCAGAATTCCTCGCGGAATTCAACTTCGAGATCCGCTACAAGAAGGGCAAAGAGAACGCACGAGCGGACATCTTAAGCCGACGAACGGATCACACGAAAGGACGAACGGAAACAACGCTACCGTTATTCAAGGAACGAATAGACGGAACGCTGCATCACGAAACGCAGACACCCGTGGAAGACGATCCACTTGACTCGTTCCTAGAATGCTGCGCAATCTTTCGAGAAGAAAGGATCAACGAGGCACAGTATCAAGCAGCACCCGGACCAGTGGTACCTGACGGAGTAGAAGAGAAAGATGGGAAACTCTGGTACCGAGGCAAAGCGTACATCCACGACAAAGGTCAACAGCTGCGGATGATTCGAGAACTCCACGAGTCGAAACTCGGAGGACACAAAGGAGTTACGAAGACTGTCGCACAAGTCAAGAAACACTACGACTTTCCACAGTTGACGACACGAGTTAAGGAAGTCGTACGGAACTGCGACATCTGCAATCGAAGCAAAACGGCACGACACAAGCCGTATGGACTACTTCAGCCACTGCCAACAGCTGACAAACCATGGAGTTCAGTTACGATGGACTTCATTACGAAGCTGCCAGAATCCAAGGACACGGCCACAGGAGTGACCTACGACAGTATTCTTACTGTAGTAGATCGCCTGACTAAGTGGGCATATTTCTTTCCCTACAAGGAGTCCTGGACAGCGGAACAGTTGGCAGACGTGATCTATCGGCAAGTTGCATCAGTGCATGCTTGGCCGCAAGAATGGATCACCGACAGAGACACCAAGTTCGCATCGAAGTTTTGGCAAGCGTTAATGCAACGATTGGGCGTTAACAGCAAGCTGTCAACGGCATATCACCCACAGACTGACGGACAAACGGAGCGACTAAACCAAGTTGTTGAGCAGTACCTCCGTTCTTACGTCAACTACCAGCAAAACGACTGGGTCATGCTGTTGCCAACAGCACAACTCGCTTACAACACGACGCCAACGGAGACGACCAAAGTCACACCGTTCTTCGCGAACTACGGATATGAAGCAGACCTTAGGCAAGGACCAGAGGTCACAGTGCCAAGAGCAGCAGTCAAAGCAGAACAGATGCACGCACTGCACGAGAAGCTCAAGAAGGAACTCGAGTTTGTCAAGACCAGAATGAAGAACTACTACGACAAACACAGGCTCGAGGGACCTCGCCTAGAGAGGGGAGATAAAGTCTACCTGATCGCACGAAACTTACGAACCAAACGACCAAGCACGAAGCTGGACTTCAAGAAGGTCGGACCCTTCGTTATCAAAGAACGAATTTCGACATCCAACTACCGACTATCGTTACCGTCATCTATGCGACTACGGACGGATGTTTTTCATATTTCACTTCTCGAACCAGCACCAAAGAACGCCAAGGTTGCCACGCACATCGAAGCAGAGGACGAAGAGGAAGAATGGGACGTCGAAGAAATTCTGGATTCACGCATCATCAACGGAGAACTGCAGTACCTGGTCAAATGGCTTGATTTTGGGCCAGAAGACAACTCATGGGAACCAGTTAAGAACCTGAGTTGCCCCGAGAAGCTTCAGCAGTTCCACCAGAGGAACCCTGACCGACCGAAAGCGACGAACCCGAAACCAACCCGAAATCGGCCAGCAAGGACGGATCCAAAGGAACTTCAGGATACACGGCATCCCAAAGCTGTCCGAAATCGGCGGACAGGCGAGATGGGGTCGAAGAAGACGCAGTAACCCCAGAAGCTTCCGCTGCCACCGCCGCCGCAGCCTCCTCACGTTCCACTCGCTCCAACTCCTCCACACTGTCGATACCCCGAGCGATAGCCCTCATCATCTTCTCAAACCACATTCGCTTCTGTTTCCGGAGACGAAGGACCCGCTCCTCAGCAGCCATAAGCTCATCCTCAAGTTTTTGATGCTGAGCCGCAATAGACCGAAGCTGAGCAGGAGAAACGCCAAGAACGTCACAATTCGAACGCTTGTTGCGAACGCACTCTGCGCATCGAGAAGAATCGCTTTTCGAAACCTCGCACGAACTAAGGCCTTTGGACTCGCACGGCGTACAAGGACGCATCGTTAAAAGATTATCCGAGGAGAGAATCGCGGCCAGGAGATGGTTGGCACGAAGAGTCGACGCAGCAGGTTTAGATTTCGACTTCTTTCTCACACGATCAGCCATCTCGACAACATCGTGGGAAGGCAAAGGAAGGAAGAAACTGAGAAACGCAATTACGTACAGACAGGGGATGATGGCGCTATTTGAAACGGACCGGAGTCTTTCGAGGACGAAAGACCTGAAGGAGGGGCATCGTGTCACGATTTGGCTGCATAAGGCGACCCGGCAAGGCGCACAGAACCAATCAGGAACCACAAGACCTAAGGACCAATCAGGAAGTGATCGCAGTGATCGCACTTCGATCAAGACGAGCACTTGGGTAACGATCGCAGGATCGCAGCAGCGATCGCACGATCAAGACTCAAGGGGGAAAGGACAAGGAAATTGTATATAGTCACTCGTTCTGGCGAACTCTGGGAGTTCACCAGTGGTAACAATCACAATCACAGTACTCATACCAAGCATTGCTGATTACTGTGAGAGACAACTCTAAGTGTTGTTGTGAACCCTTTGGCTTCACCGAATCCCTCAGACGACCTGCCTGCTTGTCCCGCTTCACCCACCTCCGTCTGGACCCTTTCAGAAGCAGTCTGAGTTGGGTTCGTCACATCGAACTATCTAAGTACCTTGCCCTCTAGTCTTATAGCTATATAGAGGACTTTAGCTTTATTATCTAGAAATCTGTTATTATTAAGCTAGAAGTAAGATCAAAGGTTTGTTAGGAATCCTATAAGGTCTTCCTTAGTTCCTCTATATTTACTAGGTAATTCGATCTTGATACGGCTCGTTTTAGCGCCCTTAAGTGCCTTGATTTTGGCGTAGGCCTTGTTAACCAATTTCTATAAGTGCTTTTCGCCGTTCTCGAGTTCCTTAATTCGAGCTTAAGCAGCCTTATCTCTCTAGTCTAACTCTTAGATTCGCTAATAGAGTTAACCAAGCTAGGTAAGCAGCTGTTCGGCTATAACGTTAGTAGCCATGTTGATGTCGAGGTCGAAGTTACCTCCGTTCTAAACCATGATAGAACAAAGGGAGTAATAGTAACGTGTAACGAACCTAACTTAGACTTCTTCTAAAAGGGTTTAGACGAAGGTAGATTGAGTGGGATAAGTAGGCAGGTCGTCTAAGGGATTTGGTAAAGCTAAAGGGTTTATAATAATACTAGAGTTATCTTTTATAGTAGTTAATAACGATGCTTGGTATAAGTACTATAATTATAGGGGGGGGTTGCTATTACTAGTAAACTCTTAGAGTCTACTATAATAAGTGACTATTTATATATATATATAATTCTAGGATTACTAGTAGTTATAGTAATCCTCTATATTAGCTTACCTAGCTTATGTCGTAAGCTAGTAATCCTCTGCTAGGATCATTTCTTGCTAAGTGTGATCCTATCTTAATTGGTCCATTATTCCTTCGGCTTGATTGGCCTGTTTGTGCTAGTGGCTTAGGCGGCATCTATATATATATTTCTGTGACACTAGGCTTCGAAATACTACTTAGTTTATAAGCCTAAGGGTAAGGCAGCTATTCTAGTAGTTAAGCGCTTCCTAGTTAGCTAGTAGGACTATTCGGTAGAGGAGAACTAGTATAAGGTAACCTTTCCGGCCCTAAGGGAGAGGGGGTTCAAGCTCTAGTTAGTCTATAATAACAAAGAGGAGCAGGCCCTCTTATAAGGCCTACTAGCCTTACCTTGGCTAACCTACCCCCTAGTTCTTATAGGTAACTTTAACCTCTACTACCTGGTCTAGGACCTATTTAATAGGCTTAGCCTAGGGGCTAGGGACCTCCTTAGCCTTATAGATTAGTAGGACCTCGACCTATATACGCCCTATAGCTAAGTTACTAGGGCCCCTTAGGGGGACTAATGTAGCCGGCCTTTTACGATAGACTTATTCTAGGCCTTGGCCAGGCTAGAAGCGACCTATAGGGATATCACGGAACGTAGGAAATCCGATCACTACCTATAGGCCCTAAATATCTCCCTCTAGGAAATTAATAGGCCTAGATTAGCTAGTAAAGGGTAGGACTAGAAGAGCCTAGACAAGGAGGTTACATAGGCCAAGGCGGCCTACCTCCTACTCTGGCTTAGTAGGTAGGTATCGGCCCCGGCTAGGCCTGTCTTCCGGGGCCTAGAGAAGCTTCTATAGGCCTTCGACAGGCTTATAGAGGCCTTTAAGGAGATAGCTACGGTCTCGGCCCTGGCAAAGAAGGCTAGCACGGGTGGTAAACGAGCTCGATAGTAGACGAAGGAGGTTTAGGAGGCCTAGAAGAGGGCCAAGGAGGCAGAGAGGGCCTATAGGGGTACCCTAAACCCCTATACACAGGAGGCGCTTCGGCAGGCCCTATAGGACTAGGCTAGGACCATTATAGCCGCGAAGACCAAGAGCTAGAGGGCTATATTATAGGAGGTAACTAACCGGCCGGACCTACTATAGAGGCTAAAGAGGTAGGTAAGGCTATAAAGCTACCTACCGGTCGACCTTCTAAAGCTCCTAGCCTTCGAAGGAGGACTTATAACCTACTAATAGAAGGTTAGAGCACTAGCCGATAAGTTCTTTCTAAACCTAAAAGCAGACCTATTAGATATTAACGACCTAGATCTAAACGACTACTAGGAGCCGAAGTTCGAAATAAGCTAGGAGATTATAGTAGGCAAAGTCAAGGTAGTACTAGCTAGGGCGGCCCTATAGAAAGCCCTAGGGGAGGACCTCTTCCCTATAGGCCTACTAAAGGCCTATAGGTAGCCGCTCTACCGGATACTAGCTAAACTAGCCTTAGAGAGCCTACAGCTCGGCTATTTCCTAGCCTAGTTTAAAAGGGCTAAGATAGTGGTCCTCTATAAGCCTAGTAAACCCCTATAGGCCTACTTTACCCTAGGTAGCTATAGACCTATAGCGCTCCTACTAATAGTAAGTAAGGTACTAGAGGCTATAGTTACCTAGAAGGTAACGGCTATCGTAAAGGCCTATAGGCTTTTCCTAGTTAAACAAATAGGTAACTAGAAATATAGGTCTACTAAACTAGCTATTTAGCTTATTATAGCCTAGGTTTAGGAGGCTTAGAGGTATAAGGCGGCTACCTCCCTCCTATAGCTTAATATCTTAGGGGCCTTTAATACTATTAACTATACCTAGCTACTAGCCACTTTATAGAACTAAGGCTTCCCAAAGTGGCTAATAGTTTAGGTTAGGGAGTGGCTATAGGATAGGGTAGCTATCCTTTACTTCGATAGCTAAGAAACAGAGGATATAGTAATAAGGGCTAGGGTCCCCTAGGGGTTACCCCTCTCCCCTATACTATTTATCTTCTATATAGCCTCTCTTTACTAGGCCATTCGCTAGGCTTGCCTTACAGTTAGTTTAATAGGCTTTACTAATGATACTAACCTTCTTGCTTTTAGGAGGACCAAGGAGGCCTATAACAATTAGCTATAGAGGGCTTAAAAGGCCTGCCTATAGTAGGCAAAGACCTAGGGTATAGCTTTTGCCCCGGAAAAGTGCAAACTTATCTACTTTAACAAGGGCTAGAAACAATGGTCGTAACTACTAGAGCTCCTACAGCCTAGAGGGGGTACTATTACCATAGCCCTGTCAAAGTCGGCTAGATTCCTAGGGGTCTGGCTAGACTAGAGGCTATAATAAGGCCCCTACTATATAAAGGTAGCCAAGAAGCTAGAGACCTAGGAGTTCGCCCTAACTAGGCTCGCTACAAAGACCTAGGGCCCTAGCCTCCTATAGGCCCGCGAGGTCTATACCAAGTGTATCCGTAGCGCCCTAGCTTACAGGGCCTCGAATTTCTACAAGCCTACTAAGCTAGGGGGCAGGCTAGAAGGCCCTACTAGGGAACTATCGAAGGCCTAATATAAGGCCCTTTAAGTAGTTACTAGGGCCTATAAGGCTACCCCTATTTAGTGCCTCGAAATAGAAGCCTAGGTACCGCCCCTTGACCTCTACCTTAATAAGAGGCTAGCCAACTTCGAAGCTAAACTCGACTAACCGCTCCTATAGGCCAGGGCAGGTCCGGGGGCCTCCTAGGTCTCTATAAGGGCTCTTATCTAGCAGGCCTATAATAGGCTAAGCTAGAGGTTTTGGAAGAGAAGGGCAAGGGCAAGGGGCTAGGAGCCGAAGCCTATAGCCCTAGAGGTAGCAAGGTTAACGGTCCGGCAGTGGGTTTAGGGGGGCTATAGAGGGGATCGACCCCCCCTATAGACCCTATAGAGAAGGCTACAGGCTACAGAACTAGCCATACTAGCTAGCTAGAGTAACCGATAGAGGGCTAACTAAGCCAGTAAGAAGATATAGCACGTATCAGATAAGGACCCTCCGCGCCTAGTTTTTACAAGGGAAGGCCTATAAAGGCACTAGGGCCTAATAAAGGCCTAGATATAACGAACCTAACTCAGACTTCTTCTAAAAGGGTTCAGACAAAGGTAGTTAAAGCGGGACAAGTATACAGGTCGTCTAAGGGATTCGGTAAAGCCAAAGGGTTCATAACAACACTAGAGTTATCTCTTACAGTAGTCAGCGATGCTTAGTATAAGTACTATGATTAGGAGTTACTATCACTAGTGAACTCTCAGAGTCCACCGTAACGAGTAACTATCTATATATATATATAATCCTAGGATTACTAGCAGTCGTGGTGATCCTCTATACTAGCTTACCTAGCTTATGTCGTAAGCTAGTAATCCTCCGCTAGGATCATTTCTTACCAAGTGTAATCCTGTTCTAATTAGTCTATTATTCCTTCGGCTTAATTAGCCTGTTTGTGCTAGTGGCTTAGGTAGTATCTATATATATATTTCCGTAATACGATGCCCTCCCTCTAAGGCTTTCGACCCGAAAGCCCTCTTTAGGTCATTTTAAATAGTACTAATATCATTTTCTACGTATATCTTGTAATTTTTCCCTTTTTCCGTACTACTAGTAGCTAATAAGATAGTAGATTATATCTCTAAATGCTAATCTTCGAAATCCTAATAGCGTGCTACGCTTACTTCTTTCATTAATTCTTCTAGCGTAGACGTTATACTATGTTCGTAGTGTTTTAAGTAAAACTTAGCTTGTCATATAGCGTCAGGCTCTTCTTGCTATAGCAAGTATATACGTTAGGGTTATTCTTATAATAGTTCCGACGTAATATCTACTTATTTATAACCTAGTTTATTACCTTAATATTTATAGCTAATCTTTTATAGTAACGAAGATTATATCTAAATAAAAATGTATAGAATAAAAAGAGGCCGATGCTAAAGAGGCCCTTTTTGTTCTTTAGACTTTAGACGGCTATTAGTCGATTAACTTGTCTTTGTTGCCAGAAACGTTTCTTAAAGGAGCAGGGTTCCGAGCTATTTCGTCGAGGTATATAGTCTCTAGAGGAAATAGAAGCGGAAGAACGGAGGGTACGGGATTCTAAGGTACGCGTTATTAGTAATATATAGTCCTAGGGTGCTAATGTCCTATTTGACTAGTCTTCTTTAGGCCTAGATTTGTCGGAGGCCGACTTGGCCGTTTTGTCCGAGCTAGTGCCTATAATCGATCTAGGTTCTGCTAATGGAACTATTCTAGTTTCTTAGGGCAATTTAAGTTTTTAATTAGTTCCTATAAGTTATCCTCTAGTCTAAAATTAAGCCATTTAACTAGATACCATAGTTCCCTATTAATAATATATAAATCTAGAATTTCTTTAACGTCCTATTTTTTTCCTCGTCTTTTGCTTTAATATACGTAGTAATTTTAGCGTTTTTCGGTACTAGTTCGAGAAGCAAAATATAAAAAATATCTATCTGTAGTTATATAGATGACGGTAACGATAGTCGGTAGTTAGATATCAAAATTCGTTCTTTAATAATAAAAGGTCTAACCTTTTTAAAGTCTAGCTTCGTACTTAGTCGTTTAGTTTATAGGTTTCATATAATTAAGTAGACTTTATCTCCCCTCTCTAGGCAAGGTCCCTTAAGCCTATGTTTGTTATAGTAGTTCTTTATTTTGGTCTTAATAAACTCGAGTTCCTTTTTAAGCTTCTTATATAGTACGTACATTTGTTCTACTTTGACTGCTGCTCTTGGCACTATAACCTCTAGTCCTTGCTTAAGGTCTACTTTATATCTATAGTTCGCGAAGAATGGTATAACTTTAGTTGTTTCCGTTAGTATTATATTATAAGCGAGTTATACTATTAGTAATAGTATAACCTAGTCGTCTTACTAGTAGTTAACGTAAGAGTAGAGGTATTGCTTAATAACTTGGTTTAGTCGCTCTATTTGTCTGTTAGTCTACGGGTAATATGCTATTAATAGCTTGCTATTAACGCCTAATCGTTATATTAACGCTTGCTAGAACTTCGATATAAACTTAATGTCTCTATTGGTAATCTATTCTTATAGCTAAGTATACATTAATGTAACTTGCTAATAGATTATATCTACTAGCTGTTTAGCTATCTAGGACTTTTTATAGGAAAAGAAGTATACCTATTTAGTTAGGTAATCTACTATAGTAAGAATACTATTATAGGTTACTCCTATAGCTATATCTTTAGATTCTAGCAGCTTTATAATAAAGTCTATCGTGACTAAGCTTTATAGTTTATTAGCTATTAGTAGTAGCTAAAGTAGCTTATATAGCTTATATTATACCATTTTGCTTCGATTATAGATATCATGGTTCTATATAACTTCCTTAACTCGTGTCGTTAACTATAGAAAGTCGTAGTGTTTCTTAACTTATATAATAGTCTTCGTAACTCCTTTATATCCCCCAAGTTTCGACTCGTAGAGTTCTCGAATCATCTATAGCTATTAATCCTAATCGTAGATATATACTTTGCCTCGGTACCAGAGTTTCCTATCTCTTTCTTCTACTCTATTAGGTACTAGTGGTCCGGGTGCTGCTTGATACTATGCCTCGTTAATCCTTTCTTCTTAAAAGATTATATAATATTCTAGGAACGAGTTAAGTAGATCATCTTCTATAGGTATCTACGTTTTGTAATATAGCGTTCTGTCTATTCATTCCTTAAACAACGGTAGTATTGTTCCTGTTCGTCCTTCCGTATGATCCGTTTGTCAGCTTAAAGCATCCGCTTATACGTTCTCTTTACCTTTCTTGTAGCAGATCTCAAAATTAAATTCTATAAGGAATTCTACCTATCGTATTTGTCGTTTGTTAAGCTCCTTTATTATTATAAAGTATTATAGGTTCTTATAATCCATATATACTTGTACTAGTTTAATCGTACTACTAAGGTATAGTCGCTATTCCTTAAAAGCTTTGATAATCGTAAGTAGTTCCTTATTATAGATTAGATAATTAAGATATAGTCTATCGAGCTTCTTTAAAAAGAAGGCTATAAGATATAGCTTCCCTTGTCTGTCTCGTTATCCTAATTGTCCTCCGATAGCGTAGTCTAAAGCGTCTATTTCTACCTTGAATGGCTTCTTAGGGTCTAGTAGTACTAGTACTAGATCTTCGGTAATGGCGTTACAGATCTATATAAATGCTTACTTATATTGCTCTTCCTATTAGAATTTAGTATTCTTCTTAGTAAGTTTATATAAAGGTTATATAATCGCTTTAAAGTTTCTAATAAACATTCGGTAGAAGTTCGTAAATCTGATAAAGCTTCGTATTTCCGTAACTAACGTTAATTATAGCTAATTCCTAATGGCTTTAACCTTTAAGGGTTCTATCTAGATTTGTCCTAGGGATATCTTATATCCTGAAAAGACTGTCTTCCTAATATGGAATTGGCTCTTTTCTTTGTTAACTAATAGCTTATATACGTATAGCGTATCTAGTACTACTTTTATATACTTCTAGTATTTGTCTATCGTCTTAGAGAAGATAAGTATATCGTTAAGATAATATACTATAAATTTATCGAGAAAGGGTCGGATAGCTTGATTAATTAGAGTTTAGAACATTACTAACGCGTTCGTAAGTCCGAATAGCATAACAAGGTACTTATAGTAGCTATAAGGTATCCTAAAGGCCGTTTTTTACTCGTCGCCTTCTTCAATCTATATATAGTCATAGGCTAATAGCAAGTCAAGACATATAAAATATTAGGCTCCTGCTAACTAATCTTAGAGCCGTAAGATTAGTAGTAATAGGTATCGATTTTTCACGGTCTGTTCGTTAAGTTGCTAATAATTAACGTATAACCATAGCTTTCTGTCTTTCTTAGGCATAAATAGAATTAGGTAGCTTGCTAGCGATATCGACAGGTAGATATATCCTCTTCGAAGATTCTCCCCTAAATATCACTTAAGTTCTTCGTTCTATATCTAGCTTATATAGTAAATCTTAAAGAACTTTAGTCATGCTCCTTCCTTAAGCTTGATCTCGTAATCCTATAGGCTATATTCTAATAGTCCTTCTAGATGTTTCGGTTCGAATGTTAGGTATTCTTTATATTCCTTCGGTACTTCCCTAGTCTTATCTCGTTTCTTAGTTTTCTAATAGTATACGAACTTAGTTCTGTCTATAGCGATGCTAGCGATTTCTTCTATCTCAACCTACTACTCTAATTACAATGCTCTGCATTTGTTAACAGAGAGAATAGCTATTAGCGGTTTAGCTCGTTCCTCCTATTGTAACGTTAGTATTATTATGCCGCTTCTTCTAGAGTCTATAGTGGTCTGCCTACTATTACTTGTCTCTTACGGTAGATCTATAGGATATACCTTCCCTTAATGTCACGGAAATATACATATAGATACTACCTAGACCACCGGTACAAACAGGCCAATTAAGCCAAAGGAACAAAAGGACTAATTACAATATAGAAAGCATAGTAATTACTACACTTACTAATAATCAAGGTAATCACCACTATATAATCACTTATAATTACTATAATTAGAAGTAATCACTAGGATTATATATATATATAAATAGTCACTCGTTAGGTAGACTCTAAAAGTTCACTAATAATAGTAACCTATAATTATAATACTTATACTAAGCATTGCTAATTACTATAAGAGATAACTCTAGTATCATTATAAACCCTTTAGCTTTACCAAATCCCTTAGACAACCTACTTACTTGTCCCGCTTAATTTACCTTCGTCTAAACCCTTTTAGAAGAAGTCTAAGTTAGGTTCGTCACACGTTGCTATTACTCCCTTTATTCTATTATAGTTTAGAACAAAGGTAACTTTGACCTTGACATCGACATGGCTACTAACGTTATAGCCGAATGGCTGCTTACCTAGCTTAGTTAACTCTATTAGCGAATCTAGGAGTTAGACTAGAGAGATAAGGCTACTTAAGCTTAAATCAAGGAACTTAAGAATGGCAAAAAGCACTTATAGAAACTAGTTAATGAGGCCTACGCTAAAATTAAGACACTCGAGGGTGCTAAAGCAAGCTATATCAAGATCGAACTATCTAGTAAATATAGAGGAGCTAAAGAAGACCTTATAGGATTCCTAACAAACCTTTAATCTTACTTTTGGCTTAATGACGATAAGTTTCTAGATAATAAAGCTAAAGTCCTCTATATAGCTATAAGACTAGAGGGCAAGGCACTTAGATGGTTTAAGCCTACATAGAACGACTATCTTACTAAGGAAGACGAAGATAACTAAGACACGTTTATATAGGTAGTCTTTTAATCCTATAACTATTTTAAAGAAGAGCTTTAGAAGGTTTTTAGTGACAAAGATAAGAAGATTTATATGTAAGAAAGACTTGTTAATCTCCGATAGACCAAGTTAGTAGCCTCTTATACTATATAATTTAGATAGGATATACTTAAGTCTTAGCTTAATGATAAGGTATTAATGTAATTGTTCTATAACGGCCTAAAGGAAAAGGTTAAAGATAAGCTATATAAGTACGATTAACCTAAGACTCTAGACAAATATATTATATAGGCTATTAGAATCGATAATCGACTCTATATACAAGAGTAGTAGAAACGAGGTTAAATAAACGGAACTATAGTTAAGGCTAACAATAAGAAAAAGCGAGCGTACGTCAGTACTTTGTATAGGATATACCCTGGAGCTATAGATATAGATGTAGTATGGAAGTAGAACTAGAAGAAGACAACTAAAGACAAGTCTAATGTTACCTACTATAACTATAGAAAGAAAGGGCACTATAAGTAAGAATGTCAAAGCCTAAAGAAAGAGTAGAAGATAGTCCCTAGAAAGGAAATTACGGCTATTAACAAAATCACTAAGGATGTTATCGAAGTAGTAGCTATAAGCTATGAAGATAGGGGTAATAATATAGATAGTCTTAGATATAATGGTAATAGTAAGGACGAATAAGCACCGTACTCCGAACTAGTCACTATAGACCTAGAGATAGGTCTTGCTAAATAGGACACGATAGGAGAGTATATACTATTAATTTCGATTCTCCTAACCTTGAGGTAGTAGGGTTTCACGGTTATATAAAGGTAGGATAGATTGTAGACAACCAATACCTAAGGAATCGAAAGACCTAGACCTAATGTTCTATTCCTTTAGGAACAAATCGAATAGTACTATAATAAAGTTTTCCGGCTTAATACGGAACTACGCGAATAGGATAGACGCTTGATTTGACTTGCCTAATAGAGCGATAAGATAAGGGACGAGACGAGGGAACTCTAACGTATTATAGAAACTATTAAAGGAGAATAGCTTGTAATATATAATAGGCCTAATAGCTATACCAAGTACCTTGATAACTAGTAACTTAGTAACGACGTATGAAACCTAGAATATTAGTTTATATATACGAACCGTAGAAAAGACGAGCATATGTAGGAAAGTTACTAGAAGAAATATTCCTACCTTAGTATTAGAGTACCTATAGTCTATATATAATGGGAAGGATTTAGGAAAGAATTCTAATACCTCCTAAGCGATGCCACGTAACTATATCCTTAATATAAGGCATATACATAAGTGCCCTAGTTCTAGTATATAGTATATAGATGCTAATACTACTTCCGTGACAAATTCGAAAACAATTACTAGCCGACCTAACAAGGAAATAAGGACGGAAGCTTATACCCTATAGAATAGGTTTACGATATAAGAAACAGAGTAGCCGAATTGCTCTAGAAGATCAAAGCCTACAATCTAGAAGGCATTACAATAGTTCTAAAACGAGCCTGGCCTAGGTACTATAGAATAAGACGAGACATATAGGACTTATGCTAGAGTAACGATTACCTTTATTATACGGACGAAAAGAAATCGCGAATTCAGGAGCTCTAGATAAAGCTATAGTATATACGATAAAAAGTAGAACAGACTTAATAGTAGGAAGCCGTAAGCACTTAATGGCTTATAGAAATAAGTACGATTAACGAAGCCGCTATTAGCCGAACAACCGAAGAGGTTAGCACTAACCTAGGAAATAAGTCAGGGCCCTTTAAGGGGCCCGGAAACTATTAATGCCTGTATAGTAGCAAGTAGTAGCGTAGTATAGGAGGAACTAGCGTAAGAGACCACTATATCGAGACCTCCCGGCAAAAACATAGGAAATCGCTATAATCTTTAGACGACGGCGGTAAGATAAGCGACTATAGATAATAGTATAATAGAAATAGCATGAAATGCTTGTACTAGTAGATAGTAGAGTAGAGATAAACCTGATTTCGCTAACGCTTATAAATTAGCTATAGATACTCTAGAGAATAAAGCAGAAGTATAATATAGTTAAAGGGCTATTTCTGACGTAATAGGTATATAGAGAGACTAAACCGATTGATATTATCATAGTAAAGAAGACTATAGTAGTTATATTTAGTATTATAGATATAGGTAATAATAAAGATATAATATTAGGGTTACTATAGTATAAAGATTATAACCTAGACATTAGCTAGAAGAATAGTAGCTACCTATAACCCCAAATAGAGTCGTATTCGACTAGCAAGATAGGGAGTATATAAAGATTACAAGCAGACGATACTTAGGGGAAGGCATATCTTACAGATCTACTATAAGAGATAGATAGTAGCAGACAGACCATTATAGACTCTAGAAGAGGCAGTATAACGATATCGATAACATAATAGGAGGAACAAGCTAAACCGCTAATAGCTATTCTCTCCGTTAACAAATGTAGAGCACTATAATTGGAGTAGTAAGTTAAGATAGGAGAAATCGCTAGCATTGCTATAGACAGAACCAAGTTTATATACCATTAGAAAACTAAGAGACGAGACAAGACTAGGGAAGTACCAAAGGAATACAAAGGATACCTAGCATTCGAACCAAAGTATTTAGAAGGATTACCAGAACACGGCCTATAGAATTATAAGATCAAGCTTAAGAAAGGAGTATAATTAAAGTTCTTTAAGATTTACTATACGAGCTAGATATAGAATGAAGAACTTAAGCGATATTTAAAGGAGAATCTTTAAAGAGAACATATCTACCTATCAATATTACTAGTAGGCTACCTAATCCTATTTATACCTAAGAAAAATAGAAAGCTATAGTTATATATTGACTATTGGTAACTTAATGAATAGACCGTGAAAAACCGATACCTATTACCGCTAATCTTATAGCTCCGAGATTAGTTAGTAGGAGCCTAATATTTTACACGTCTTAACTTGCTATCGGCCTATAACTATATACGGATTAAAGAAGGCGACAAGTAGAAAACGGCCTTTAGGATACCCTATAGCTACTACAAGTACCTTGTCATGCTATTCAGACTTATAAACACGTCGGCAACGTTCTAAGCCCTAATTGATCAAGCTATCTGACCCTTTCTCGATAAATTTACGGTATATTATCTCGACAATATACTTATCTTCTCTAAGACGATAGATAAATACCGGAAGTATATAAAAGCAGTACTAGACGTGCTATATACATATAAACTATTAGTTAATAGGGAAAAGAGCGAATTCTATATGAGGAAAACGGTATTTTTAGGATATGAGATATCCCTAGGACAAATTCGGATAGAACTATCAAAGGTTAAAGCTATCAAGAATTGGCTATAACCGACGTTAGTTACAGAAGTATAAAGCTTCATCAGATTTGTAAACTTCTACTAGATGTTCATTAGAAATTTCAGAGTAATTATATAACCTTTGTATGAACTTACTAGGAAGAATGCTAAATTCTAATAGAAAGAATAGCACAAGCAAGTATTTATATAGATCTATAACACTATTACTGAAGATCTAGTACTAGTATTACTAAATCCTAAGAAGCCATTTGAGGTAGAAACAGACGCTTTAGACTACATTATCGGAGGACAATTAGGATAACGAGATAAATAAGGAAAGCTATATCCTATAGCCTTCTTTTTAAAGAAGCTCGATAGACTATATCTTAATTATCTAATCTACGACAAGGAACTACTTGCAATTATTAAAGCTTTTATAGAATAGCGACTATACCTTAGTAATATAACCAAACTAGTATAGGTATATATAGATTATAAGAACCTATAATACTTTACGACGACAAAAGAACTTAACAGACGACAAATATAATAGGTAGAATTCCTTGTGGAATTTAACTTTAAGATCTACTATAAGAAGGGTAAAGAGAACATATAAGCGGATATCTTAAGCTGACGAACGGATTATATAGAAGGACGAACGGAAACAATACTACTATTATTTAAGGAACGAACAGACGGAACGCTATATTATAAAATGTAGATACCTATAGAAGATGATCTACTTGACTCGTTCCTAGAATATTACGTAATCTTTCGAGAAGAAAGGATTAACGAGACATAGTATTAAGTAGCACCTAGACTAGTAGTACCTAACGGAGTAAAAGAAAGAGATAGGAAACTCTGGTACCGAGGCAAAGTATATATCTATAATAGGGATCAATAGCTACGAATGATTTGAGAACTTTATAAGTCGAAACTTGGAGGATACAAAGGAGTTACGAAGACTATCGTACAAGTTAGGAAACACTACGACTTTTTATAGTTAACGATATAAGTTAAGGAAGTCATATAGAACTACGACATTTATAATCGAAGTAAAACGGCATGATATAAGCTATATAGACTACTTTAGCTACTACTAACGGCTGACAAACTATAGAGTTTAGTTATAATAGACTTTATTATAAAGCTATTAGAATCTAAAGATACAGCTATAAGAGTAATCTACGATAGTATTCTTACCATAGTAGATTACCTAATTAAATAGGTATACTTCTTTCCTTATAAAGAGTCCTAGATAGTGGAATGGTTAGTAGATATGATCTATTGGCAAGTTATATTAGTATATACTTAGCTATAAGAATAGATTACTAATAGAGACACCAAGTTTATATTAAAGTTCTAGTAAGCATTAATGCAATAATTAGGCGTTAATAGTAAGCTATTAATAGCATATTACCTATAGACTAACGGACAAATAGAGCGACTAAACCAAGTTATTAAGTAATACCTCTGTTCTTATGTTAACTACTAGTAAGATGACTAGGTCATGCTATTACCAATAGTATAACTCGCTTATAATATAACACCAATAGAAACGACCAAAGTTATACCGTTCTTCGCGAATTACAGATATAAAGCAGACCTTAGGCAAGGACTAGAGGTTATAATGCCGAGAGCAGTAGTTAAAGCGAAACAAATAAACGCACTATATAAGAAGCTTAAAAAGGAACTCGAGTTTGTCAAGACCAAAATAAAGAACTACTACAATAAACATAGGCTTGAAGGACCTTGCCTAGAGAGGGGAGACAAAGTCTACCTAATCGCATGAAACTTATAAACTAAACGACTAAGCACGAAGCTAGACTTTAAAAAGGTCGGACCCTTTATTATTAAAGAACGAATTTCGACATCTAACTACTGACTATTGTTACTATTATCTATACGACTATAGACAGATGTTTTTTATATTTTACTTCTCGAACTAGCACTAAAAAACGCTAAGGTTACTATATATATCAAAGTAAAAGATGAGGAAGAAGAATAGGATATCGAAGAAATTCTAGATTTATATATCATTAATAAGGAACTATAGTATCTAGTTAAATAGCTTGATTTTGGACTAGAAGATAGCTTATAGGAACTAGTTAAGAACTTGAACTACTCTAAGAAACTAGAATAGTTTTATCGGTAGAACCTGGATTAGCTAAAGGTAAACCTAGGACAGAACCGAAAATAGCACCCTAGTTAATAACGTCGACGCTACCGTTAAGTTATACGATAACCCCCGATTCCTATTATTCTACCGCCTCTAATTTGTCTAGATTCGATAAACCCCGTATAACTATATCTGCCCCCTTCTCCACTAGGAACTCTCGTTATTTACGAACCCGAGTCAGACAGGCCAACGCCTTAGAAGCTTTGTATTGATATTCTTATAGCAAGGCTTCGGCCTCTTTCTCTTTAGCCTTTAAATAACGTTGCTCGTATATAATACGATCTATTACGTTACGATTAGAGACGTGCCCTTGTAAGGAAACGGGAACTTATAAGAAGAAACTAGAACACTAGAATCATCGTAAGCACGACCCTAACATACGTAAGCCTCGTAGTAACAAGATTTTTTAATCATTTTATACACTTAGTTATACTTTGCGTAATAGGAACATACTATTACTACGAACCTATGATCAGAAATAAACTAAGCTAAACGCTTATAGCGAATAGACGCTAGGGATCTATACGCGTCAGATGGTATAATTGACAGTACAAAGGGTAATAAGAGGCTAAGGAGAAAAACATATATAAGGAATATAAGGGATGTTAGTACTATTTGAAACGGCCTAAAAGAGGGCTTTCGGGTCAAAAGCCCTAAAGGGAGGGCATTGTATTACGGAAATATATATATAGATGCTGCCTAGACCACCGGCACAAATAGGCTAATCAAGCCAAAGGAACAAAAGGACCAATTACAACATAGGAAGCATAGTAATTACTATGCTCACTAGCGATCAGGGTGATCACTACCATGCGATCACTTACGATCACCGTAATCAGGAGTAATCACTAGAATTATATATATATATAGATAGTCACTAGTTAGGTGGACTCTGAGAGTTTACTAGTGATAGCAACCTACAATCACAGTACTTATACCAAGCATTGCTGATTACTGTAAGAGACAACTCTAGTGTTGTTATAAACCCTTTGGCTTTACCGAATCCCTTAGACGACCTGCCTACTTGTCCCGCTTAATCTACCTTTGTCTAAACCCTTTTAGAGGAAGTCTGAGTTAGGTTTGTTACACTTAAGTATCGTCTGCTTGTGATTCTTATATGCTCCCTATCTTATTAGTTAAATATAACTCTATTCGGGGTTATAGGTAGTTACTATTCTTCTAGCTAATGTCCAGGTTATAATCTTTATACTATAGTAATCCTAATATTATATCTTTATTAGTACCTATATCTATAATACTAAATATAACTACTATAGTCTTCCCTACTATAGTAATGTCAATTAGTTTAGTCTCTCTATATACCTATTATATTAGAAATAGCTCTTTGATTATACCATACTTCTGCTTTATTCTCTAGGGTATTCGTAGCTAATTTACAAGTGTCGGTGAAATTAGGTTTATCTCTGCTCTACTATCTACTAGTACGAGCATTTCGTGCTGTTTCCATTATGCTATTATCTATAGTCACTTATCTTGCCGCCGTTATCTAAAGATTGCGGCGATTTCCTATATTTCTGCCGGGAGGTCTTGATATAGTGGTCTCTTGTGCTAGTTCCTCCTATACTACGCTACTACTCGCCGCTATATAGGCGTTAATGGTTTCCGGGCCCCTCAAAGGGCCTTAACCCGTTTCCTAGGTTAGTACTAACCTCTTCAATTGTTTGGCTAATAGCGGCTTTATCGATCGTACTCATTTCTATAAGCCATTAAGTGCTTATAGCTTCCTATTATTAAGTCTATTTTACTTTTTGTTATATATACTATAGCTTTATCTAAAGCTCTTGAATTCGCGATTTCTTTTTATCTATATGATAGAGGTAGTCGTTACTTTAGCACAAGTCCTATATATCTTGTCCCGTTCCGTAGTACCTAGGCTAGGCTCGTCTTAGAACTATTATAATGCCTTCTAGATCGCGGGCTTCGATCTTCTAGAGCAATTCGGCCGCTCTATTTCCTATATTGTAGACCTATTCTATAGGGTAGAGGCTTCTATCCTCATTTCCTTATTAGGTTAGCTAGTAATTGTTTTCGAATTTGTCGCGGAAGTAATATTAACATTTGTATACTATATACTAGAACTAGGGCACTTGCGTATGTGCCTTATATTAGGGGTATAGTCACATAGCGTTGCCTAGGAGGTATTAGAATTCTTTCCCAAATCCTTTCTATTATATATAGATCGTAGGTACTCTAATGCTAAAGTAAGAGTATTTCTTCTAATAGCTTTCCTATATATGCTCGTCTTTTCCGCGGTTCGCGTATATAAACTAGTATTCTAGGTTCTATATATTATTACTAAGTTACTAGTCGTTAAGGTACTTAATATAGCTATTAGGCCTATTATATATCATAGGCTATTCTCCTTTAATAGTTTCTACGATACATTAGAGTTCCCTTATTTCGTCCCTTATCTTATTACTCCATTAGGCAAGTCAAGTTAAACGCCTATCCTATTTATATAGTTCTATATTAAGTTAGAAAACTTCATTATAGTACTATTTAATTCGTTCCTAGAGGAATAGAACATTAGGTCTAGGTCTTTTAATTCCTTAGGTATCGGTTATCTATAATCTGTCCTACCTCTATATGACCGTAAAACCCTACTACCTTAAGGCTAGGAGAATCGAAATTAGTAGTATATATTCTCCTGCTATATCCTATTTAGCAAGACCTGTCTCTAGGTCTATAGTGACTAGTTCGGAGTACAATGCTTATTTGTCTTTACTATTACTATCGTATCTAAGACTATCTATATCATTGCCCCTATCTTTATAGCTTATAGTCGCTACTTCGATAACGTCCCTAGTAGTTTTGTTAATGACCGTAATTTCCTTTCTAGGGACTGTCTTCTACTCTTTCTTTAGGCTTCGACATTCTCGCTTATAGTGCCCTTTCTTTCTATAGTTATAGTAGGTAACATTAGACTTGTCTTTAGTCGTCTTCTTCTAGTCCTACTTCTATGCTATATTTATATCTATAGCTCTAGGGTATATCCTATACGAGGTACTGATATATGCTTGCTTTTTCTTATTATTAGCCTTAACCGTGATTCCGTTTATTTGGCCTCGTTTCTACTACTCCTATATATAGAGTTAATTATCGATTTTAATAGCTTATATAATATATTTATCTAGAGTCTTAGGCTAATTATACTTATATAGCTCGTCTTTAACATTTTCCTTTAAGCTATTATAGAATAATTATATTAATGCCTCGTCGTTAAGCTAAGACTTAAGCATGTCCTATCTAAACTATATAACGTAAGAAGCTACTAACTTAGTTTATTAGAGATTAGCAAGTCTTTCCTATATATAAATCTTCTTATCTTTATCGCTAAAAACCTTCTAAAGCTCTTCTTTAAAACGGTTATAAGATTAAAAGACTGCCTATATAAACGCGTCTTAGTTATCTTCGTCTTCCTTAGTAAGGTAGTCGTTCTATATAGGCTTAAACTATCTAAGTACCTTGCCTTCTAGTCTTATAGCTATATAGAGAACTTTAGCTTTATCGTCTAGAAACTTATCGTTATTAAGCCGGAAGTAAGATTAGAGGTTTGTTAGGAATCTTATAAGATTCTCCTTAGTTCCTCTATATTTACTAGATAGTTTAATCTTAATACAGCTCGCTTTAGCGCCCTCGAGTGCCTTGATTTTAGTATAGGCCTTATTAACTAACTTCTACAAGTGCTTTTCACCGTTCCTAAGTTCCTTAATTCAAGCTTGAGCAGCCTTATCTCTCTAGTCCAACTCCTAAATCCGCTACTAGAGTTGCCCTAGCTAGGTAAGTAGCTATTTAGCCGTGACGTTAGTAGCCATGTCGATGTCGAGGTTAAAGTCACCTCCATTCTAAACTATAATAGAACAAAGGGAGTAATAGCAACGTGTGACGAACCTAACTTAGACTTCTTCTAAAAGGGTTTAGACGAAGGTAGTTAAAGCGGGACAAGCGTATAGGTCGTCTAAGGGATTTGGTAAAGCTAAAGGGTTTATAATAATACTAGAGTTATCTCTTACAATAGTTGGCGATACTTAGTATAAGTACTATAATTATAAGTTACTATTACTAGTGAACTCTTAGAGTCTATTGTAATGAGTGACTATCTATATGTATATATAATTCTAGGATTACTAGTAGTTGTAGTGATCCTCTATACTAGCTTACCTAGCTTATGTTATAAGCTAGTGATCCTCTGCTAGGATTATTTCTTACTAAGTGTGATCCTATCCTGATTAGTCTATCATTCCTTCGGCTTGATTGGCCTATTTATACTAGTGGCTTAGGTAGCATCTATATATATATTTCCGTGACACTAGAGCTCCCTATTAGTATAGGCCTATATAGGGGCTATTAGCCTCTGTGACTTCCTTTTTAGGGTTCAAGTCTCGGGGGTTAGTACCCCTTACTATGCCTATAGCTAGGGGAGGGAAACTATAGAGCACCTAGTTATATAGTGCCCGAACCTACCAAGAAGCCGAACGTGGGAATCCTAGAAAATATAGTCGCAAAGGGACCTAGACCTCGTTCTACGGGGTATAGGGACCTGTAACCATCGTTTGGCAAGGAGGGTTCTATAGTGGCTAATGGACCTAGGGAGGCTCCTGGAATACCGCCTTGTAAGGAGGCTAGACCGGGAGAGAAGGCCTCTATAGGGCTATTCTAGCTACTTCTCCTTTTCTTTGTAGTATATTAGTACTCTGGATTAGGCGTTAGAGGCGGGACAGAGGTTTTTATCCAGCCTATTAGGCATAGTTTCCTTTATATATGAATAGAGAGGCTTTAGCATGCTTATTAGCATAATAGTATAGGAATATTAATAATAATAATAATAATATATTAGTTATAGACTAACTATATTTTATATATAGGTTAGTCTTAAATTACCTTAATACTAAGGAACTAACTAATATTACCTTACTTATAGATATTATATTAAGCTTTAATTCCTTCTATTATATGCTTAGCTACTATAGCGTTACTTTTATAGAAGAAGATTAAGAAGTCGTTAATATAGAAGATTAGAATAACTCGTTCATCGTAGCTTAGGAAGAGGCACTTCTCTTTACCTAATAGTTCTATACCTAGATCTAATAGCATTTTATAGAACTCCTTATACTATAAGAGTAGTAAGTCTCTCAAGCCGTATAGAGCTCTTCGTAACTCTATATATTTCCCTAGCTACTTGAATCCTTCTAGCAATTCGTAGACGATAGGATTGTCTTCTAATCGTTCGGCGTTAAGGAATGCTTATACTATATCGAACTACTTAACTTCCAAGTCAAAGTACGTAGCAATCGCTATCATTATACGGAACGATTATACCATTAGAGTAGCTATATATGTACTTTCTACTAAGCTAATATCTTATAGATCTCCCTATATATAGATCCTTGCCTTGTATTTCTCTAAGAAACTGTCTTTGTCAAACTTATATATAAAGACCTATTTTAATAGGATAGGTCGCGCTTTCGCCTACTTATATGGTACGATCTTCTACGTTCCCCTGCTCTCTAAGTTATATATCTCCTTATAAGCTATATCTTTAAACTATTGTCCTAACGGGTGATTATATAGGTCTTGCTAGTTATTAGGAACGCGAATAAGATCGTTAATATACTAATGTAACTTATTTAGGGCTACTCTAGGGTATATAATATCCTTCTATTATATAGTAGTAGCAAATACTATATATATTATTTAAAAGCTCTGGTCTCCTAGGTAAGCTTCCTATTAATTAGGTAGGTAAGTCTTATAGAACTATTACTAGAGTTCCTTTATTATATAGATAAAGGAGTAGTAGTAATTAACCCTTTCTTTATTTTATAGCCATTTACTTAACTATATAAGGTCCCTAGGTATATAAGCCCTCCTCCTACCTCTGCCTCTCCTTATAGGAGGTTACTAAATAGCTTCTCCTTTACTTCTACCTTCTAGAGGATACATTAGCTAATCTAGACTTTGCTTAATACTCTACTCTTTTAGCCTAGCTAGGTACAATATATCGGTAGTACCGTCCCTAGCTTCTAACTCTTCTATTAACATACTATACACGCTTAACTCTTTTATAGAAGGCATTTCTCTATTAGATCCGACGGCTCCCTTGCTCTCCCTAGTATCTAATTAGCCAGCTAGCGATTAGGAAGGCCCTAATTTAAACCTTCCTACTTCCTAGTAGACATCCCCTTTACTAGCCAGCGTAGGGTAAGTCACTAAAGGCTTAGGTATATATTTAAGGGTTAAGAGTCCTCTAAAGCTCTCTATCTATTTAGTAAGTTCGTCTATTACTTATGTCTCCGTTATAAGAGTCTCTAGAACTAATTGCTTGCTTATAGGCTATATATTAGAGAGCTCCCTTACCCCTAAGTCTTAACTCTATTAGAGAGGTTAGTCTACTACTAGACTCTCTTACGATAGAGATAGCTAAGCCACTATAATAGAGTCTTTTACTAGTTATTAGGTCTATAATAACGCTTCCTAGAGAAAATCGCTATCCTAGGAATCTTTGCTAAGATCGAATTAATTAACTTCCTAGCTTGCTACTACTAATAACGGCTCTATTAGCTATTCTTTACCTAGATAGTAAAAAGTCTTCTTATTAAAGCGAACGTTATAAGTTATAATAACCCTATCGAGCTTGGGTATCTAAATATGATAAATATTAAATACGCGATATTCTATAAGATACCTTATTAGCCTATATAATAGCACCTTAAAGTCCTTTATATGCTACTTAGCTTTCTTATCCTTATAGAGGATATATACCTAGTATCTATATATAAAGATACTATTCTAGTCTAGGCGTAAGTTGCTAGTTAACGTAATTATTAAGCTAGGTTCGTACTAGCAAAAATACTATTTAAACTAGCTATAAAGCACTTTGTTAGGAGTTCTAAACAAGTAAGCATAGCTTAGGCTTATTACGTATAAGTACGCTACTACTTATACGCTTTCTAACTAGAGCTTTATAAGGAGATTTGCCCTATTAAGTATTTTAATTAAGCGTAAGATTAGTTCTTACCTTACTCGCTTTACTAGTCCGTTAGGCTTATAAGTATATAAAGGTAAAAGTTTAAGATTAATACTACTTTCTATAGCCTAAGTCTAGTAGTATATTAGTATACGCCCTACTAAACTAATCGTCGTAGTATCATTATCCCACTTAATCTTATAGATAGCAAGCCTATATTAGCGTCTTACCTAGCTCTCGAAATTCTAGATAATTCCTATAATCTAGTCTAGTAACTTTATCATTAGGAGGAAAGGGAAGAGCTTCCTACTATACTTATTAATAATTATAAGTAGCTATCGTAATCTATTAATCGCTTTAGGATAGTCAAACAAATCCTAGGCTACTTACTAGAATAGGTATATAGACTTCTACTTAGGTAGTGTTTTCCTAGAGATAACCTTGCTTATATAAGTATAAGTATAGCTCTTATACTTAATATATACTATCCCCTTAATATAGATGTTTCTAGCGTTATTAATAAGTGCTTTTAACGCTTCTAGTCCGAGGTAGCTAGCTCTTAAGTGCTAAAGATCCTTGGTATCCTCTCTTACAATAGGTAACGCTTATATATATAACCTTCTACTATATATAGTAAATACGTTCTACAAGGATATACGAACATTCATAGTACCTACTTTACTAATTTAAACATAGTCTAGGAGGCTTAAATAGTAGAAAAGTGGCTTATATTCCAAAAAGGTAAGATTATACTTATATTTTAGCTTATAAAGAATAATATTATTTTCCAGTATTCCGAAACGTAGTAAGCAATCTAAGCTATAGTACTAAGCGCCTACCTTAAGTAATAAAGCTTCTAAGATAATATTAATATAGAATCCTTTAACGATAGTAATATCCTTAAGTGTTAGATTCTCGGTATATAGTCTATATAGTCTTTCTAGAATGTTCTCGATTATTTAAGTGCCCCTCCTACTAATAGGAAAGGTTATCATACCTGCTTTAACAAACTTAAGATCATTTACCTTAATAAACATCTTAGGCAAAAGGAACTTCTTATCGTTAACTAAGTAGGTCGTACTATATAAGTCTAGTAAAGTGCTTTCCGAAAGAGGATAGCGCTATAAAGTAACTATATTAAACGCCCTATAGTAAGTTAAGAGCTTACTAAGTAGTTAAGGGCTAATAATTGACGTATTAAGAGAACTAAGATATCCTACCCCCAACTATCTAGAATAGGATAGCTCCCCTTATTTAGCGATAAGTTAATTTTTTAGTCTAGCCTACTTTGGCTTATTAAGCTCCTAGCAAATCCTCTTATACTCCTTATCGGAAAGGTATAAGCGTTACTTATTACCGTAGATAGCTTACTTAAGCGTATAATAGTCTACTAGATCCTACAGATATCTTAGATGCTTATAAGGATATCTTATATTATGCTGCTAAGTACGTAAGTCTTTGCCTCTCTCCTTACCGCTCTTTTAAGCTATAGGAAGTATTAGTATATAAGTTATTAAGAAGATTCTATACTTCTAAGAGATTCTAGATTACATATTATTATTAATTAGGATCTTAGTCATTATAATAAGGGTATTAAGCTCTAGAAGTAGCTATCCTATACTATTAATAAGCTTAATTTCTATCCTTTTATTTATTGCCTAGGTTAGTAGGATATATATAGCGATAGCATTAAGAAAGGTATAAAGTCCTTATATACCCTATACTTTCAGGATATCATATTAGATAGCTTACTAGAAGGCGATATTAAAGTTATAAATCTATTACTACGGATTAACTCCTAAACGCTTAGCTATATTAAGACTAGCTATATATTATATAGTAACTATTATATAGAGCGTTATAATAGATAGTATAAGTATAGAGTAAAGTACCTAGATAATCCCCCTAATAAGGTTAATATCCTTCTTCCTATATGCTTTTATAGCTTTATAAAGTTTAGAATCTATGATATATACTAGCTAGTATTATAGCTATCTCATATACTTCCTAATATCTATAGTATATATAATATCTTTATAAAAGGAGTCTTATAATTATATAAATTCAGCTATAACGGCTATATTAGAAGGTATTAAATCTACAAATATCAAAGGTAATAATCCTTCTAAGAATTACTCTTAAAAAGCTAGGATAAGGTTATCTCTAGCATACTTATAGGTTAGGCACTATAGAACTTCTAGATCTAGCTTATAGTCGCCGTTAAGGTCGACAAATTCCTATATACTAGCAAATTTAGCCTACGATTATAGTTCGATATACTACAAGTTCTAGGAACTAGGCCTTATAAGGTATATAAAAGTCTTAACTAGGATCTTAGACATAATAGACATGTCGTTAAAAGCGTATTAAAGTAAGGTAAGAGAGTTCATAATAGAAGAAGCTACTACTAATATTAAAGATATATCGGTAAAGGAGTAGTCAAGGCGCTAGGCTTATAATTGCCAAATGTAGTAATAAGCTTCTAGGAGCGTTGAAAGCAGTCTATAGTAGGTGGCTATATGAAGGAAAAGAGTGCCTTGTTAAACTATCTATAAAGGAGACAAAACGACTAATATTTATAGATAAAGGAACTGGCCAATGCGTTAAACAGCCTTATATAGCTATAGCATGTATGTGGCTAATACTCTTAGAAGCTCTACAGCTTCTGACACTTCCCGAAGCCTAGAGATTCAATGGCGTGAAAATCAAAAGTCAAAGAAAAATAATTAACCGGAAGGTTATTAGCCTAAAACATCGTTTAACTATATCTTCGTGTCTTCAGCGTGCGATACGGTACTGTTGATTCCTCATGCGAGTCCGGATTCGACTTGCTCTCCGTTCTCTATCACAGAGCAACTAATACCTGAAGCATCAGCAATCAGCTGGGGGACTTGTAGGCAGTTCGGGCGAGATGATTATAACCAGACCCCATGTTTGTTGCCTGTGGCGTTAGCAGCAACCAATCGTCACCGAGAGTGAATAAACCCCTATCCAACACGGGAGGCGTCAGAGAAGTGAGAAGACTCACGATACCTTTCTGACTCCGGTCGTATTGTAGACAATGGTGCCAATCCTTACCTCCCTTCTCGGACCCATGCGAGTCTGCAGTATTTCGTCTGTTCTATGTGTTGTTATCGCCTTGTCGGCATCTCTCACCCTCATACGGAGTAGAACTGAATTATTGAGTGCTGTTTCCTCCCTTCCAGCGCCACCACCACCGAGCGCGTCACCGTTGGGACGACCACAGGAGAGCAGACGCGGTGAGGCGCGTCATACCACCCTCTTTAGAGAGTTCACGCTGGCTTTCCATCCACTTCCCACCACTCCGGCAAGTTCAGCTTTCTTTTCTCGATCAATCTCTTCCTCAACACCAAAACTACCAAGCTCTTCAACTTTCAAAGCAGCCTCAAGTCGAGGGCATTAATGCCTGCGGTCCTCAAAAATTACCTATTTTAGTTTATGTAAGTACTCCCCCCTCTCTCTCAAAGCAAGCCACCTCATCCCTCGCCGGCGAAGTCGTCGAATCAACATTGGGACGAAGACAGCCAATCCCCCTCCAAAGTTTCTCTTCCAGGCTCAACCTTGACAACAACACCAACTCCCGCCCCGCAGACTGCTCCTCCCACCTTCTCCATCTACAGAAAAGCCCAGCTCTTGTAAGCCCGCCGCGAGGACGCATCATTGGGACAGCGTCCGCTTCTCCTTGCTTCTCATTAACCACCCCCCACCCCCTCTTCTGCTCCATACCGAGATCATTCGCGAATAACCAGCATGCAGACCCAGGAAGAGAAGTTGGCCGCGGGCTCTCCGTTGGCTAAGCTCTCCCATGCTTTCTCACCTGACAAAAGCTGACCCTCGGTGATCCTTACAGAAACTTGCCAGCCAAGGAAGCTCCCACCAGTTTGGCCATCAGTATGACCCCATTCCTCTGTCTTCTTCCCCGTTCTTCGCGAAATTGGCATACAAGAGCTTCCTCTTCCACAACAGGTGACTAACAAGAACTCTTTCCAAACTCTGCAGCACGACGATCGGCCAGCAATGGCGCTTTCCTTCGCTCTTTTCCTGTCATTTCGCTGAACACAGGAGAGTCGCGTTCCTTCTCATCCTCACGGTAATAGCCAGCCAAGACGGGAGCCTGTTCTCTCTTCGTTTCGGTGGCCAACACGAAAGACGCGTTTACTTGATCGGTTGCGATAGCCCAGCTGACTAGAAAGCTCCTCTTTACTCTTCTCTTGATACCCACTGAGGTGGGTTCCAAAGGCTCTTCTCTCTGCCCTCTTCACCACAAGCACGGCACCCATTCCGACTATCGCCGCCATCATCTTCCACCAGAACCAGCCAGCAATCCTGACCTTCTTTTCCTCTTTTGCAAAAACACAACACTCGCTTTCACGATTGCCAGTTTCTTCACTGCGTTCACCTCACCGGAGCGACCACTACCCCTAGCACGGTCAATCAACCCCTTTCAAAGCAGACCTCCCCCCATCAAGCGCGCGACCGAGCGACATCCCACCGCGGCTCATCATGTCCGGCATGAGACTTCGGGACTCCTCAAGGCTGAGGATTCCCGGCCGTTACCAAGAAGACCTCGGTCCGTCCAGGGCTGACCGCCCGCTCTTCGTGCATCCAGATGTGCCGTTCAACCCGGATCTGGTCCAGTACTGTGCCCACCCCAGCCTGCCCCTGGACTACCCTGGTATGGGGCCCTCCGAGGCAGTGAAAGCTCGCCTGGAGGCGCTTGCAGCAGAGGAGGCCCAATCCGGGAACGACGCCGAGCAATCAGGAGCGGGAGAGGAGGTTCCGGTGGTTGCGACTTGCGACCAGGTCACACAGGATGGCACCTCGGAATCTAGCAGCGAGTGTAGTCGGGGACACAGAGACCGAAGGGGCCAGAGGAGGCATGCTCCCTCGAACCTGAACAACATGTTCGCCGGATTAACAATCAGTGAGCCCGCCTCGCGCAGCACCGCCCCCATGCCTGCTGAGCCTACCGTCACTGCCACCACAACCACCACAACCACCACCACCACCAACAACAACAACAACAAGAAGATGGCGCCTTTCGCACGCCCGGCACGTGTGGCCAATGTCCCCTGGCGCAAACCAGGTCAGAAGCTCGCCGAGAACAGCAAGAAGAGGGTAAGACAAAGTTCATCCGATCCAGGACTAAGATGGGATGACCAGCTAACACGTGTTAGAAGAAGCACGGCAGCCAAGATCGGCCCAATTGGGCTGATCTTCCGGATGGCATCAGATATGCCATCATTCACGACCTGACTCGGACGGCACCCCTTTCCCAGGTCGTCCAAGCCCTCGACCTTGGGCACGTTGAGGTCTCTTCTCTCCTCGGCTTGATCTCCGAGGAGAGTAGGAAAAAGAAGAAATTCGCCGAGCTGCTCCTGCAGCACGGTGACGATGCCGGGATCCCCTCGGCAGAGGAGTTGGCCGCCCTCTGCCCCGTTACCGAGGGCATTACGGCCGAGGAGGTCCGGTGCGGCCGGGCCTTCCTCAGGTTCCTGGGTCTCGACGGTGTGGCGGCCGGTTTGGGCTTCTGGGAGGGGACGGGTGCCGACTTTCACGACGTCCAGGTCGATGAAGGATGCTGGGCCCTCGTCGACGGCTTCGACCTTCCGGACGGCGGCGACGGCGAGCGCCGCAGCTTGCGCAGGCTGCGGAACTTGAAGGGGGCGGAGCTGCTGCTCCGGCTGGACCCTCCGACCAAGACTCTCAACCCACAGCGGTTGAAGTCTGGTAGCGGCGGCCCGTCCGCTCGCGCCGCGAGGTCGGGGCCGATCCGGGTTCCTCCGTCGGAAGGACTCCACCCGTTGAACTACACCGTGGCGGGGAAGAGCGGTCGGCGGTACTCGACCCTGGACAAGTCGGACTGGCCGGCCTGGGAGGCCCTCCGCGACACCGGTATGGTCCCGGAGGCCGGCCTGGTGGTCATGACCGCCAACTCTCTTGTGCCCGACGAGGTCGCCTTTCTGAGCTCCGAGGACCTCGAAACCATCAGCGTCGCGCAGCCCGCGGAGATGTTTGGGTCGTTGCCCGCCGACGACAGCCACGTCTTCGGTTGGGAGGAAATCCGCCCGCTCCCGCCGGAGGATGAAGCGCCCCTACCAGTCTGGTATGACAGCGAAGAGATAAGCCCCTAGGAGGGGTTTAACTACCAGTACCTAGCGGGACAAGAACCCGACCCCTATCCTCGCGCGCCGGGGAACGGGCACCACAACCCATTTGACGACGACTACGACCTTGAGGTGTTCGTCGACAGTCCCGTGAAACAGAATGAGGCGGTTACCGAGCAGCAGCCGCAACACCGCGCCGAGTCGACAAGTACTCAAACGGCACTCGAAGAGCAAGCCACCCGGGACCCGGCAACCCCGGAGGACAGGGACCATGAAATGGAGAATGTGTCGACTCAGCCATTCAACCTGCAAGCTCCAGCGGCGTCGCATCAACTCTTCCCGGCCGGACAGACTGGCCCCTTCGATATGGATGCCGCCACGCTTGCACTCAACCAGTTCCTCATAGCACCACGTCTCGCGGTGCGCCAGCTCGACCCAGAGCTAGCTTCCAGCGCTGCTGAGGTCATTGCCCGAGTTTCCAGTGCCAAGCCCCGGGTCCGCTTCGAGGATGAAGCGTTGACGGACTCAACCCTATCGCGTCAACATTCCCAGGCCGTCGATATGGGAGATTCACCGACATTTGATGAGCTGGAGGATCTTCTTGAGGGGGCCGACATCGTCTCGCCGAAGACCAAACGTGGGCGTGGACGCGGTTCCCGCAAACATGACGATGATGAGGATGATGACGAGTATAAACCGAGAACAAAAAAGTCTGGGGGGAGGCCACCCAGAGCAAGAACGCCCGGAGCGAGAGCGGCTGGAGTCGCGAGTTCTGGGCCAGAAGCCTCTGGCACTACAATATCCGGCACAAGGAAGCATGCTCGCGGTGATTCCCCTACCGCCGATCAAGCCCCAAAGAGGCGGCGTCAGAAAGCAGCTGACGGCACCGCAACTTCAGCGACGCGCGTCCCGGGCCGACCCAGAAAGAAGGTGCTTCTCAACCCCGTGATGCAGGCTCCATCAGGCTCGGCGATGCCGGGCGTTAATTCGGCTTCGAATCCCTTCTCAAGAGCAGATACAACACAAACCGGCCAGTCCACGAACCCGATGGTTTCGGCTACGCCATCCAACCCCGTTGCAAGGAGATTGGGGAGCGAGGATCCAGACCAAGCCGCCCCGTTTGAGCAGACCGCCGCTGCGATCAGGGACCGACACATAGAAGGGAAGGCGAGTGGTGACCCAACCCCTATAACAACAGCAATTAAACTTGTGATTCGTCCCAGTCAGCTCCCCTCCGCCACTTCGTCCTCTCGGACCAAGTTGGCTCCGCAGGCAGAGAAGAATCCTCGTTCCCGCACATCATCGGGCGACGGGGACGAGGGCGAGGGCGCAAAAGAACATTCGAAGCTGGTAAAACGCCGAGCATACAAGCCCGAACCGGACGAAAACGGACAGCCGATCAAGCGCATACGGCGCAAACCCACACCCGAGCTCGACGAGAACGGGCAGCCGAAGAAGCGCCCCAGGGGACGCAGGCCCGGTTCACGCACGGGTACCGGGAAGGATCCGGGCCAGTCCGCTCCACGGCGCCCGGGGTTCACATGCGAAGGGGATAGGCTGCTGCGGTCGACCGAAGGCAAGATAATGACGCGCGCCGAACTCGAGGAGGCGTACCCGCATGACCAGCGCATATACCGCTCCGGTGGAAACCTGGGGGGCGGCAAGTTCGAGATCATCGCCACGGGCGTGTTCTGGTCGTTCGTGCCGGAGGATGAGCAGCAGGCTGCCGCCGAAGAACATAAGCGTCGCCGCGAAAAGAAGGCCAACCAAGACGAGGGAATGAACGATGGCACGGGCGTGAACGCGCCCACGGCCGCCTCGAGCAACAACAATGGCAAAAACGCCGCCCTCACCCGAACGGTCGCTCATTCCAGCCTTACTTCTCCCGAAAGCTCGACCCCTCCTCAACCGGGCCTCTCCACCCCCGTCGGAAAGCCCAAGCAGACCAAGCTGCGCATCTTCCGTCGCAACGCCCCGGCCCACATCACCCTGCAGGCTTCGGCGAGCGCCCCTCCTGCCACGGCGACGACGGTCCCGAAGACTCCCACGACCGTTCCCGCTCCGGCCGGCATCTCAGCGGCCCCAGCGGCGACAGCACACGCAGGCACGACCGCGGCACCGGCACCGGCACCGGCCCATGTCCCTCGCCCACTGGCCCCGCGTCCTCCGCGCAACACGACTCCCGGCGGCCCCTCAGCTCAACGACCGGTAGTGCCAGGACCGGCTCTGGCGCCGGCGGCGATGGACCCCCGCCGAGCGGCCCGCGTCCGGGAGCTGAACGAGCGGTGCGCGCGGTACCACGTCGCGACGCGCGACCGGTTCGACTCGGACGATGCGTTCCTGGCGCATGCCGAGTCCATGCTGCCCTTGCTGTATCCGGATCTGGGCGGGAGTCGCGCTGGGAGTGCTGGTGGTGGTCCTCCTCCGCCTCCTGCTCTGGGGTCTAGTCGTTCGTTTATTTGAGGTTGAGCTTCTCTTTTTCTTTTATTCTTCATTTTGCGCTGTGACATCGACTTATGGTTTCTCGTCGCGATTGCTTTCGATTATTTTATCTTCCGGGTTGTCTCACGGCGATCTTTCTTGTTTCTCCCTTTCACCTGGAGGAAATGTAGGGTGTGATGTGGGATGGTATAGAGACGGAACCATATGAAGAGAAGGAACGTGGGGGTTGAGTGAGGAAGGGCAACTACCTGGATTAGCTTTGGGGTTTGGTTGCCGTCTTTGAACTTGATGCCTTGATGACAAGGATTGGATGGCACATGGGCTCCCAAGCGGATATGGTTTCTAATCAGTTAATTTAACACGGGAGATTTGGAGAGGCATTGAGACTTCCGCGAGAATGACTGTTCCGATTCGGGGACTTTATTATAAGATATATGCCCCATGATGTTCAGGAGATTTACACTGCGGAAAGTGGCGGGATCGGAGGTATCGCTGAATTGGCTCAACTGCCAAGCACGGGGAGGGTTTGGGGGTTCCTAAATCTGGTCATGCAACCGGGCCTGAAAAGACATGCTAGGCGTATTGTATGTACTTGGAAGATTGAACATCGGTATATACATATATATATATATATATATAAGGTGCTACTATTGTTTTGTAGTACCCATGAAAGTGTCAAATGACGAAGTGAGGAGGAGAATTGGGCATGGGGCAGGAGCAATGTGGGGTTTCCTTGGTCCAAGTAGCTTCGGCCCAAGTGCGCGCCGAGTAGGGATGCTTGGTTGCTTGGCGACCAAGTAACCCCTACAAGATCGTGGTAACAGACATTACGCAACTCCTGTGAGCCCCATCCCAGCAGCGTCAATCAACGACAAGCAACGTCCAACGAGACGACCACTTCTCCCACCTCGACCCGACGACCTCCCGCCCAAATTGCCCGGCGTCGCAATCGATAGCGGAGAACCTCCGTTGAACCCTTTCCGTTCATTCGACCGCCCGTTCGCTCTCATTCACGGACCGTATATACGATACGCTGTTGAGGCCGGCCGACACCATGGCACCGCGCATCGAGGCTCAAGAGATCGAGACATATTGGAATATCTTCTCGGCAAGGACGAATGGCGGCAAATATCTGACCGGCGAGCAGGCGGCGCCGGTGCTGAAAAACAGCGGGCTGCGGGACGACCAACTGGAGCGCGTGTGGGATTTGGCCGACGTCGACAATGACGGCAACCTCGACTTCGAAGAGTTCTGCGTCGCCATGCGCCTCATCTTCGACCTGCTCAACGGGGAATACACCGACGTGCCGACCTCGCTACCAGACTGGCTTGTGCCCGAGTCCAAGGCACATCTCGTGCAGGCGAGCCGGGCCATCACGGGCAAGGCGGCACAGTTCGAGCGAGTGGAGGACGATGACGAGTCACAGGGGCTGAAGGACGGGTTTGACTGGTACATGAGCCCGGCCGACAAGGCCAAGTACGAGCAGATCTACCAGGAGTGCCGGGATATGCGGGGTGAAGTATCATGTAAGCCCACCCTCCCCTTCTCTCCCCTCTCGCTCGTTCCCAGCTAACAGCCCCCCTCCCCCCCACCAGTTTCCGCCCTGCAAGACCTCTACGACTCCCTGGATGTGCCCGATACCGACATCCGCTCCGCCTGGAACCTGATCAACCCGTCAGCCAGCTCCACCATCAACAAGGACGCCTGCCTCGCCTTCCTCCACATCCTCAACAACCGCCACGAAGGGTACCGCATCCCGCGCACCGTCCCGGCCTCGCTCCGCGCGAGCTTCGAGCGCAACCAGATCGACTACCAGGTCGGCAGCGCGCGCAACGCAGCGCAGTCGCGGTGGGCAACCAAGGCCGACGACGAGACCAGCACGGGACGCAAGGCCAAGTTCGGCGACCAGTACCTCACCCGGCTGGGGCGCAGCGGGTTCAAGACGGCCGGGACCGACTTCAGCAACGCCCAGACGGACGCCGAGTGGGAGGAGGTGCGGCTCAAGAAGCAGCTGGCCGAGCTGGACGAGAAGATCGCAAAGGTGGAGGCCGCCGCGGAGAGGCGCAAGGGCGGGAAGCGCGACTCCAAGCCGGCGCTGGTCAAGCGGGAGCTGGAGCAGCTGCTGGACTACAAGCGGAAGCAGTTGCGGGATCTGGAAGAGGGGAAAGCGACCAACAGGCCCGGGGGGAACCTCAAGAGCGTGCACGACGACTTGCAGACGGTGAGGGAGCAGGTGGAAGGGCTGGAGGCGCATCTGCGGTCGCGGCAGGAAGTGCTGGAGCAGTTGAGGAGGGAGATCGAGGACGAGAAGGCGGGGAGATAGTGGGTAGGCGCGCTATGCGAGACGAGGATTTGGCTCAGGAGAGATGTTATTGCGAATGGTATATTAAGGAAAGGGCAATAATCCCGCTCTTGAGATTCCCTATTTCTTTCCGGATACTTCATCAAGGCTGGCCAGCAATTGAGAGAAGAAGAAATGGGGTATATATATATACCCTCTAGCCTTTAACCCTTACCCACGACTTCCCCCCGCACCTCTCTCTTTTTTCTCTCCTCTTCTCTCCTCCCCACGCGTCTCTATCGCCTCTCCAATGATTCGCTTACCACCGGATCACGCAACGCTCCCGTCGATGTACCCCTTCAACATCGGGATCCCCAGGTTGCGCCCCTTGGCCAGCCACACCACGAGGCTCGGCATCCTGATCGAATTGTTGACCCGTCCGACGCCCCTGCCCCTTCCCACAGCGCAGGCAAAGATGTCCACCGGCGGGCCCTTTGCGACCGTCGGCTTCAGGCCGGCCAGCGCCGCCTCGACGTTCCTGGCCACGCTGGCGGCCTGCTTCTGCGTGATGAAGAAGCCGGCGCGCGGCTGGCTCACCACGTCGCCGCACGCCCAGACGTCCCGCGCGCCGGACACGCGTAGGTACTCGTCCACCAGCACCGTCGCCGAGCGCTGGTCCGTGCTGAGGAACCGCGCGGGGATGTACTCGGTGTTGGGGACCTGCCCCGTCGTCGGGAGGTACAGGTCCGTGGTGATGGTCTCGCCGCCGGCGAGAACCACGTCCGTTTTGCCAGTGCCGTTGCCGGACGGCCGCACTTCCGCCGCGCGCGCATCGTACCGGATGGTTACGTCGAGCTTCCTGAGCTCGTTGGCCGCCGCCTCCGCGATGCCGTGCCCGTTGGCCAGCTTATCTCCCGCGCAGAGGAGGACGATCTCCTTGGTCTTGCCGTACTCGTAGCCCAGCTCGCCCGCAACCTCGATGCCGGTCCCGCCTGCTCCTGCTACTACGATGTGCTGGGCGTCCTTGACCTTGGCCGAGGTGGCGTGGAGGGTGGCGAGCGCCTGCTCGTAGCTACCCGTGGCTTTCCAGGGCGCGTCGGGGTGGGTGCGGGCTCCGGTGGCGAGGACCAGTTGGTCGTACGAAATCGTCCGGGCCGTTCCGTCGCCAACGGCGATATCGACTGTCTTGGAGTCAAAGTCGGCATGGGTTGCGCTGCCGATGACCAGCTCCCACGACTCTGCCGGGTACCGGGCGAGGGCGTCCTCGAGAGGCTTGAAGATGTCATCATCCTCGATCTGGCCGGGAATAATGGCCCGCACGGAGGCCAAATTCCAGTAGAAGTGCGTGCTCTGCGGAGGTTAGTGGTCGTGATCAGGGTCGTCACATGAGCAAATGGCTACTAAAGTCGATCGCCGATTGCGTACCTTGGACACGAGGATGACTTTGACATCCCTGATGCTTTTCTTCAGGAGCGCGTGGGCGACATGGAGGCCGGCAAATGACCCCCCAAGGATCAATACCGTCTTGCTCATTTTCTTGCGGTGCGGTGTTGACGCTGCAAAAATGGTGCCGATTACTAGGTGGGGGAGTAAACGCAGGACTACAAGTGGGATGAGATTTGAGAACGTCCAAACGAGAAAACTGGAACTCGGCGTTTGCTCGGGACGTGCCTTCTTATTATACGTTGCAAATGATGCAACTGCCACAGCCCTCCCTGCGTGACACAGGAGCTTCATTATGCACCACGGACTCTCGTGTAATAGCAACCCGGGCGTGTGAGAGGATTCCGACAGGCTACAAAACCATCCGACTTGCATGGCTGCCATGGGCTGAAACACGCAATCACCCTGGGCAGCACATGCGAATAACAATCGCCAACCTTACCAAAATTTATACTCGGTCTGCCAACGATGCAAGTAGTGGCGCATCCAGTCACAAAGACGTCAGTCCGTTCAGCACCAAGTGCCAAACTGCTGTGATACGACATGCTGCGATGCAAAGTATCACCGAGGCGGCGTTCATCAAGGTCCGACATGGTTTTTCTCGGGCTCCTCCAAACAGCTTTCAGATGGACATGGACTCGGCAATGAAAAACGTAGCTTTATTCAGGGAAAGCATTCCTTCCACATCAAACATGGGCCCATCCTGTTTGGACGACCTTACCAGCACGACCTGCGCAGAGTGTACGTTCACATGCCAATTGAAACTCCGATGTTGTGCAGTAAACAAAGGAGTCTAACGTAACTCGGTACATACGTCCGTACGTCCGTACGACCAAGTAGATTGCGGCCCCACGTACGGAGCACTTTGGACGATTGGCGTGGTCGGAGCGGATAGAGACCGAAGGCCCGACGCTACCAGGAACTGCGTACTCCGGACGGAACATTCCGTGCTTTTGATCCAATCTCAACTCCAGTCCCGTTCGGGTTCGGTTGTTACCTTACTGCACTAACGGCAGAAGTGAGCGACTGGTAAAGGTTTTCGAGGCTGAGGCAGCATACTGTTGTAGTTAACACTCCTCGAAGAGGAAGATCTGACAGAGCGACCGTCCATATTGCTTTCTTCCTTCTGTTCGTGGATAGCACAGTCGCTGTCCTGAAGTTTCGTCCCGTGTATCTTAAGCCCGGCGTTGCGGTTTTGGTTAAATTGACTGTGATACACCAAATCGGCTAGAACCAAAGATGCTCATGACAAGCAGCAGCTTTCGCTTGCTCTCGCGCGTCTTTTGCGGATCCTTCATACTCAGAGCTCCATCTTGATAGGGATCTTGCCCTTCAACCCGGAATTTGAGCAATCATGTGCGGCAGCGAGCACGCGTTTTTCCTGAACTCGCTTCCTACCGGACCTATTGGTGGAGCGATTAGGCTCGAGGCCAAGTCACAAGGTGCCCCTCCCCTGCCAGAGCAACGCAGTGGAGGGAAGCCAGAACCCCGCGCTGGAACCACCCTTGACCCCGCCAAACCGACCCCCAACAAATAAACCATCTCCTCAACAACATCGACCGTTGCGACCGAGACCCATTCTCTGTCGACCACCGAGACACGACACGCCTGGAATCCATTACATCATCATCACCGGTCCAAAAACCACCCATACCGTCAAAATGGTTGCCCAGAGCGAAGCTTTCCAGAAGGCAATCGTCGACAGCAAGAAGCTGACGTCGAAGCCGAGCAACGACGAGCTCCTCGAGCTCTACGGTAGGTTGAGGTCGCAGCTTGTGATGTCGTGGACCTGTTTCTCGCTGACGGAGCCGCTTAGCTCTCTACAAGATTGGAACTGGCGAGGACATCGAGAAGGCCCCCCAGCCGGGCATGTTCGACCTCAAGGCGAGTAGTCATCCGGCTTGCCTTCCACACATACGGCACTCCAGTCATGGCTAACAACCAGTGCAGGGCAAAGCCAAGCACAAGGCCTGGCAAAAGGCGGTCGATGACGGCATCACACCGGAGCAGGCGCAGGAGAAGTATGTCGCTAAGGTCGAGGAGCTGAAGGAGAAGTACGGGTACGACGAGAACAAGGAGCCCGAGGCCGTCGGCGGGCAATAGATATAATATCAGGTTTAGGGAAGACGGGGGGCCCTAAGCCAGGAATCCAGGAGACATCCTCGGGGGCGATTATGGAAAGCCACCTGGGGTATTGCTTGTGAGCCTATTTCTACGTCCATAGCAAGCGAGTACTGTGTTCCTCTCGAGAAACCTCATTCCAGAGGTTGCACTATTACCCCTCCTTCCAGAAAACCATCTCCTTTCGGGACTCTATCCACGAACCTCCGTTGTCAGCATCATTTGTCGTTTTCGCCTCAACCGTGCCTCCATATTTGCCCTTTCCAGTCCGGCTCCGAGTAATTCGCCGTCGCGACCCACGGCACCTCTCCCTTGCCATACGGTTGCAGCGGCAGGTTATACGGCATCCTCAGCGCCACCGCCGTCGTGCCCTCTTTCACCTCCTCTGTCCCCAACGAATCCGTCAGGAACGTGCCCCTCATGATCGCGCCCTCGCCGTACAGCCCCGGCCAGACCAGCACCCCGATCTCGTACGAGGCGATGCGCATCGTCGCGCCCCCGTCGGCGCCGCGGACCGCCGCCTCGCCCCACGCCTGCTTGGACAGGTTGGCCGACGTGACCAGCGCCCAGTCGATCGAGGGGCCCGACTTGTCGCCGTACCGGATGTACGTCTTGATGTGGGGCGCCGCGCGTTTCCGGCCGGCCTCCTTGACGACCACGGCGGAGTCTCCCTCATCGTCACCGCCGTCGTTCTCGTAGTCTTCTCTTCTTCTTTCTCCTCCTCCTCCTCCTTCTTGAGGGTCCGCGCCGTTGGCCGAATCGTTGGCCCAGTGGTAAAGCATTGGCCGGAGGTAGGCTAGCTGCTTCACCTGCTGCGGCGATTGGACTTTTGTGTGGATAGAGGCCCCAGAGCTGTATCCATCTAGGGATTTACGGATCTCGTCGGGTGTGGGGAAGATCACTTGGAAGTTAGGTGGTTGTTGGAGGGTGCCGCCAGGTCGCCCGCCGCTGAGGGAGCGGAAGAAAGTACTCTTGAGCCAGGTGTCGGTTGGCCCCAGGGTTGCTATGGAGGAGATCTGAATGGCAATGTCGGATCTCCTGGATGAGACGGGGACAGATTTGAGGGCCTGCTCCATTGCCGCCCATCCCCACCTGGTAGGCGAAGTATCGTCGAGTTTGTGCCTGCCTGGCACGCTAGCTATGAGCGACCCCCGGATCGCGGAGAAGTCGTATTTGGATAGCTGGTCAATAATGGGTCTGCAGGTGGTCCTGCGGGTGTCGTAGGCACGGAGGTAGTTGAGGAAGTCGATCTTGAACTTGGCTCCGCTGCCCGCCGCGACTTCCTCCGGCCTGGCGTCGCACCGCGATGGTTCCATGAGCGGGAGCCTCGGCGAGAGCCAGACAGCCTGGGTCATGTTGGTCCAATCCCGGATGATCATGTTGGCCGTGTGAATGACGATCTGGGCCGTGTCGTCCCGCCGTAGGAGAATCATCATCTTGGAATGATGAGTGCCGTACATCTCCGGCATGAACGCGCTGTGAAGGGTGACATTTTGGAAGCGGGATGCCGCTTCCTGGTAAACATTAGGCTTGAATTAAGAGTAGCGGGAATACTTTGAAGAAATGGGGATCAAGTCTTTTGTTCACTTCACAAGACGAGAACAGAGGAAAGTTGAGGCCTGCTTACCTGAAGCTCCAGCCCGTTTGGGTCTTCCCTCTTCCAGAACCCGTGAACCACGTGAACTTTGACCAGATGCCGGACATCTGGATCGAAGGCCGCCATGAGAAAGTCGATGTCATGAAGATAGTTAAACTCCCAGCACTCCGCGATAAGCGGGTCGCCCAGTATATCCTTGAGTGTGATTGTATCCTTATTCATCTCCCGGGGCAAGTCTCGAATTTTTGTCAGGCGGAAGGGAGAGTCAAATACCCTACGGGATGCTGAGGGCGACCGGGCTGGCTCAGTCTCCTCCAACGATTGTGCACGTCGCCGCTTCTTCAGCGGAGGACTGACGGGGTGTGTGAGCGAAACCGGCGTGTACTTCCTACTTGGTTCGCCATCGCCATCGCCATCGCCATCGCCATCGCCATCTCCATCTGCAAGAGCCGGACGCTTGTACGGCCGGCTCATATCTTCCCAGGTTCCGCAAGGTAAGGAAGACTGAGTGTCGGGTTCTCTAAGAATCGAATCGTTTTCCGTTATTGGCAAGTCAATGAGCGGAGGATGGAGTACCAGCAGGTTGTCGGCGCTTGACACTAATTGCCAGCTGCCAGAGCAGTTTGAGGTCATTGCGCAGGCTTGAACGGGGACCCACCTCCCCTTGTCTCCCACCAAAATGCTTTACTTGGCTTTGTGGGTCCGGTAGTCCCGAACGCTACTAGTACGCTCCCCGGCTGGGCAGTGCCTTGAAATTGAGGGGGGCAGACCCATAGGCCTGGCCAGACTGCAGCGACCAACGTGTCGGATCGTGGAAATTCTGCCTGCGACCGCCTCCTGAGCACATCCTAACCCCATTTAATTTGCTGCATTCGGCCTCCCCACGAGTTATGACCCCTTAGCCAAGGCCGAGCACGCGCTTTACAGTGTGCAACATCTGCGATATCCACCATTAGGTATCCGTATCACACAAACCGGAACACTCTAGTGACCGGGCTGTCGGTTCCCACACGGTGCTTCCCCATGCATGCCTACCTAGGTAGACTGCGACGACCCTCGAGAAGCTTCAGCCGACAGAAAACTCCTGACACGCGGGCGTGAACAACTCGGTGTTCCGCCTGCAATTGTGCTGGCGCCCGGCGCTCTGCACTTTTTGATCCGGTCAAGACGTACGACGACAGAGCGAATCTGGGCGGGAAACAATGCGCGTATTCGACGTGACATTTTTGTTTGGCGTGGCCGCGCTGGTCGTTGCCCAGTCGCCAACTGTGGATGACGACGAGGAGCCGCCGAAGGAAACCACATACTTCAACGGAAAAGAGGTCCCGCCGATGCTCGAGCTGACACCGAGCAACTGGGACAAAGAGCTGAAGGCGTCCAAGTACTTGATGGTCAAGCATTACAGGTAATCAAGTCGCTTGTCCCACGCTACATGGCTCGCGTGCTGACGTTCCCAGCCCGTACTGCCCGCATTGTATCGATTATGCTCCGACGTTCCAGACGTTGTACGAGTTCTACTACACCTCATCTCCCGCCGGAAACGCGCCCAAGGATGCCAGTTTTACCGACTTCTATGATTTCCGATTTGCCGACGTGAACTGCGTCGCATACAACGACCTTTGCACCAAGAACAAAGTATCGTCATGGCCGACTACCATCCTATACGAGGACGGCGAGCCTATCGTGACCTTCAAGGGTGTCAAGGCCATGAAGGTGTTAAGCAGTGCAATCGAGGATGCGCTTGAGAAGGCTAAGCCGGGAACGCGTCCTTCCGCGATCGAGCTGCCGGAACCCGGCGCCAAGTCATATCCCCCATCCAACGACGCAGCGGTTGACAAGCCGGACCCTGAAGGGAAACGCACACCTGCAAATCCAAAAGACCAACCGGATAAAGGGGCGGCTCCTGCGTCGACGTCGCTTGCGTCAGAGCCAGCGACCCCAGAGTCAACGAGCCCCAAATACCTCGTGGTTCCGTTTGACCCGCCCCCTCAGGTTGTGGTGAAGCCGACGACCACGCCTAACCCCAATGGTGAATCGGTTCCCCTGACGGCCGAGACTTTCCAGAACTTGGTGACCACGACGCACGATCCTTGGTTCATCAAGTTCTACGCTCCTTGGTGTCACCACTGCCTGAAGGTCAAACCAACCTGGGATGAACTTGCGAAAGAGGTCAAGGGCAGGCTCAACATTGGCGAGGTCAACTGCGACGCCGAATCCCGGTTGTGCAAGGATGTCGGCGTCAGGGGTTACCCCACCTTCCTGTTCTTCAGGTCCGGCGAGCATGTCGAGTACCAGGGCCTTCGCGGCCTGGGCGACCTTATCCAGTTCGCCGAGCAGGCAATCGAGCTGGCGAGTGGCGTCCAAGACGTCGACGCCGACTCGTTCAAGGCCCTCGAGGAGAAGGAGAAAGTCATCTTCCTCTACTTCTACGATCACGCCGCCACGTCCGAGGACTTCATCGCTCTCGAGCGTCTGCCGCTGAACCTGATAGGCCGTGCTAAACTGGTCAAGACGCGCGACGTCAGGCTGTATGAGCGGTTCAAGATCACTACGTGGCCGCGACTGCTCGTCTCGCGTGAGGGGCGTCCTACATACTACCCGCCGCTCACCCCGAGGGACATGCGCGAGACGCATTTATTGATGAACTGGATCAGGTCCGTGTGGTTACCGTTGGTGCCGGAGCTGACGGCCTCGAACGCGCGCGAGATCATGGACGGCAAGATTGTCGTTCTTGGCATCCTCAACCGGGAAAACGACGAGTCGTTTCAGAGCGCGCTCCGTGAGATGAAGAGCGCCGCCAACGAGTGGATGGACAAGCAAATCCAGCTCTTCCAGCTCGAGCGGCAGGAGTTGCGCGACGCCAAGCAGCTGCGGATCGAGGAAGCCGAGGACCGCGGCGACGAGCGGGCGGCTCGCAATGCTAAGAACATCCGGATCAACATGGACAGGTCGGACCGCAAGGAGGTTACTTTTGCGTGGGTCGACGGCGTCTTCTGGCAGCGGTGGATCCGCACTACATACGGCATTGATGTAAAGGATGGCGAGAGAGTCATTATCAACGACGAGGATGTAAGTTTGAGGGAGCCATTCGAGCCTTTTTTTTTCAACCAGTTTTTTTTCTGACCATTTCCAGAACCGCCGTTACTGGGACCAAACCAGCACCGGCAACCCCATCGTCCCGTCGCGCACCTCAATCCTGGAGACCATCAACAAGGTCACGGCCAATCCGGCCAAGATCAAGCCGAAGCTCACCATCGGCTTCTTCGAGAAGCTCATCTTTGACGTCAAGACCAGCTTCAAGGAGCACCCGTTCCTCAGCTCGGGCTGCGTCCTCGGCATTGCCTTTGGCTGTCTCTCGTGGTTACGCGGCGGGATAAGGAGATTGAGGGCCGGCCACTTTAAGCTCGACGACGCTCCTAGCAACAGGGCGCCGCTTCTGGGGCTGTCCTCCGACGGCAGCAAGGTGGACTAGACACGAACTCCGGGATGGGTGGATAGAATGGGCTTGGATCGGTTAAAGGGATGGGCTTCTGATGATATTCGGGGCTTTTTTCCGCATAAATGGGTGTTTTTGTGTATAACACGTGGTCTACGACGGCTTTCTCCTGGGTGTCTGGACAGTGTCGATGTTTGGTAAGGGGGTGGTCAGGCCTCGCTCGGGCTGCATACTAATATCTTCTTTTGCTGGTCTAGAGGCGTTCCTCTCCTGGCTTTTGGTTTTCCTGTTCAGTCTGCTGCCGAGGGGTGTTGTAGATAGGAGTTTCTGGTTACTGGGTCTGTGTTGGTAATGTGTCTTACCTCCCAAACATTGTCTGACTGCATCTGAACTCTGCAGTCACGCGGTGTTGATGACAATCTCATTGAAAAATCGAATGAACAGACCACACTATCCATCTACAACGCACAAAACCCCCGTCATTGTTCCGCTCGTTTAATCTTGTGTATCTGGCCAGTTCGACACTTGTTATTACACCAGCTGGGCATTGCGCTGTGAGACCTCGGATGTACGGCATATATTAGGTGTTACGTTTCAGAGGAAAAGGCCTGTAACTGTCGGTGAACATCGCAAGATGGAGGAATTCTGCTGGTTACGCAGTGGTTCAGCGTCAGGCCAAGGGAGGGCGTCAATCAGTTACGGCGACGGTTCCCTGGGGCGGCTGAAGTTACTCTGCTCGAGTGCTCGAGAGACGAAGTGAGAGCCCTCCACTGCTTCTTCGTACACACACAAGAACTAGCATGTGATATGTGGATCACATACAACTAATTGACACGGATTCTGCCTAGTCCCGTTCTACTGGGCCTGGGGAATGCCGGCGTCTAAGAAAAGATGTGGTGAGACATCTTCTCATACGTGGCGTGACCAGAGCGGTGAGGCCAGGGCTTGAGTCACAGCACCCGCTCTTTCTAATAAGCGTCTATATCAGAACCCGAGGATGCAGAGGCGGCGAACCGTACCTGGGCTGATCCGAGGTGCTAGTGGCACAGTACGACAGAGTGCACAATGGCCAAAAGTCAACACCAGCATACACCATCAATGTTAACAAGATTTTGATAAACAGAGGATGGTGCTCAGGGGCATCTTCACTAGGGCACAGGTATTTGCAGAGGCGAGAGGCTAGGCTCTTGAGAGTTTTCGCATGCAAAATTCGCCAATCGAACCTCAAGTGGCTCGCCTGCATAGCACGGTAGAGCCACCAACGTCAGAGGGTGGTGGTTTAGCGGGCGGGTTTGGTCGGGCCGCAAAAACGGGCGACAGGAGGCCCGCACTCTCAACCACGTTCTACTAGTAGCATGTAAACAGAAGTGAATCGGAGAATTGCCGTGTAGGTCACATACTGGTGGGTTGCTTCCTCAACCGTCCGCCGTGCCGGTGTCATGGAGGAGAATCAGCCTGTATTTGCGACATTATCACCTGGCTACATTAAGCTCAGCCTTGTAGAATTGTGTCCCTCGTTTGACGGGAGCAGATAGAGGTTAGTTTTCCAGGCGAGAAGTTAAGCCAAAAGGCGTTTGATGCAGAAACATATTCTGCCATCAACCGAAACCAATAATTCACACGCAAGGGAATCTTGTAGAAGCGTGAGCTTCGTCCATCTAAGAAACCTCCGTCATCGCCAACGCCGAGTGTGAAGGAGAACCGAGAAACGCAAAAGGAGAGACGGCCCTTCAGTACGGACATGGTTATGTCGACGAAGGCAAAAACTCTTTGTAAAAGAAGGTCTCTCCCTTCTTCCCGTTGGAAAGCGCCCGGCTGAAGTGCGGAACCTTGCCAATCTCGATGTAGCCCAGCTTCTTGAACACCAACTCGGCCACGCTGTCCGTCTCGGCATCGACAAGCTGTTCCGGCAGTCGTTAGTAGAGCCGGACATGCGAGACGAGGCCCAAAGAACAAGGTAAAAGGAGAAACAGGAACGAAGGAGGTCTGAACGAGAAGGGAAAGTGAGGTTGAAAGAAAAAAAGGGGAAAAAAAAAGAGAGAAAAACACAACGCACCAACAACGACCGCCCCCTCTTCGCGGCCTCGTACTCCAGCGCGGCGACTAGCGCCTTCGCGCCGCCCTGGCGCCGATGCCTGCGGTCGACCAGGACGGCGTCGATGTGGCCGCGGAACGAGCCCGTCTCCGACTCGGACAGCTTGAGCATGGCCAGGCCGCGCAGGTCGGTCCCGAGGGGCTTCTTGCCAAGCGTCGCCTCGGGCAGCAGGAGGACGATGACGCGGGTGCCGCCGACGGCCTCTGCGATGCGCTCCTTCCACCAGGGGAGCAGCTTCTCGTTGGTCAGCGGTGGCAAGAAGGGGCCGACCATGTGGTCGAGCGTGATGCACGAGGCGTGGAGCGCGGCGATGTAGGGTATCAGGTGGCCGTGTTGTTCCTGAGAGAAGACGTAGGTCATGGAGGGGGAGGCCATTTTCTCGTTTTTTTCTCCCTTTCTTTCTGCTCTTTTTTTTCCCTTTCTTATCTCTTTCTCTCTCCCTCGCTCTCGCCCTCACTCTTCTCTCTCTTCTGCTCTCTTCTCTTCTTTTTGCCCTTTAGTGCGCCACTAAAATGGATGAGAAGGGGCAAGTCGCCAATGTTCTTTTTTTTTTTTTTGTTTCAATGGCTTCGTTTCCTTTTACAGCCGGGTGATGGTGGTGGTGTTTTTGTCGTGTGAGCACGGCCAATGGCGTATCCGAAGGATTGGCCCCTCCTGGTCCAGTGACAATGGGCTAGGCTACTCTTTAACGGTAGCTCAAAGAGGGAGGCGAACAGTGATGAGTTGGTTTCCCTGAGACTACGAGATTTTTTTTCCTGGCGGCATTGTCCGGCGCAATCTCCTGTCCCCTGCCCTTACAGAAACCCCCCTCCTTTCCTCTTTTAGTGCTTGGGTTCCGGGGGAGGCATGCGACAACGCTCAAGAGATCTCTGCGGGGCAAGGGGATTCAGAAAGTCAGCCAATTGTGTGCATGGTGCCGACACCGGATAGGGAGAGTCGAAAATGTCTCAAAGTGGGAGGGTGGGTGAAGGAATTTTGCTTTTCTCTTCCGTGGTGGAAGATGGGGGGAAGGAGGATGGCAGATTGGGGGTCATGAAGGAGGGGAGGGGGGTGCCCATCACATCCGAGCGAGTCAGGCTATATGCCTATAAAAGATGGTTCCTTACCACCCAGTAGCGTATGTATCTGTAGTGTAGCTTACCTTGCGGTACCTGGAGAATCGTGAGATCCAAATGCGTGGTTGGGCAAATTTTGCAGGGCGGCTCACCGGTCTGGCGCGCTGCGTGACGCGCTTACTAGTGTACCAGCGGGAATGCAGGAGGGTTCCAATTGTCAGAAGCTTGCTGTCGCTGTTAGCGCAGGCACCACCAAGGGACCAGGGGCAAGACTTCCGTTTTGAGCCTGAATGGGGCTGTATCCGGGTTTCCACGGTCAAATGCGGCGGGAACTGACGCCACACTGCAGAGTGGTATTTACGCAAGCCGTAGTGCATGGGTCCGTTTTCCTGTTTTCTCTACCACGGACTTCAAACACAGATACCTCATACCAAAGACAGCTCAGATAGAGAAATATTAGTCTTCCTGGATCTCATCCACATCAATTCTTTACTCGTCGATTTTCCCAGCAGATTATTCTCCTCGGCTCGTCCCTGTGATACTGCCTCTTCTACGTAGCACCCTGAGTCAGCAGCCAGGAGTTGAACTGCAGCTTCGCAATAGCGTCACACAAAAAGCTACCACTTCCGGGCCTCCCCGCTGAAACGCAGCTAATAGGAATATACGAGGTGGTGGTCTCTTATTGATTTGTGTAACAATTGTATGTGGTCGTCGGCTGCCCAGATTTGCCGACGGAAGCGCAACTTCGCTCGGCTATACATAGTGATGTCCGTGCTAAGGACGGGCCCATGAAACTTGGAACACTTACGGACTGTGCCAAGCTGATCGAGTTGTCAAGCACGTTTTTTATTCGACACCCCGATGGTAGTGACAACCTGTAATCTCCCTTCTTGCGCAATAATCCGGCATACAAGCGCCTCTCAAGGCACAACACCTGACCCAGCGGTCGGAATTACTCGAGATCGGCCATGTCAGTAATAAAGCCTTGCCTTGCCGAAGTGGACTGCTCTCTCAGCCCTATCTGACTGTGCCGTGGGCTGCATCTGGTGGACCCGGCGCCCGGGAGAGGATTGACGAATCGCGCATCACGCGCGTGCTCCAAAATGCTGGGGATGGATGGGACTGCCCAAGCAGCAGCATCACAGTGCACTCCCATTGGTTTTTCGAGAGCACACACCTTGCATTACGGTTACGAAGCCACACTAATCCGTAGATTTCTTAAATCGTGCACGGATACAGCTTTGCCTCCGACACAGTCAGCTGTATCAACATTCAGCCCAGGGCCCATCAATGAGCGATATCGACAACACAAGGATGGATTAGTGGAATCTGTAATCCGTAATCCAGGTTCGCAGTCTCGGGGCCAAGGAGGGGTGGGACCCACCCATTGAGGGGTAACCCGAGGGCACAACTGCAGTGCATCTGAGCGCGTTCTCCTCGATATACGGATTACACCATCTCCATACGGACTATATTTGTCTGTATTCCGTACGAGGTACAGTACTGTCCCTCCATCCACCAACAAAGCAGTGAGGTTGCAGATTGTGTGTGGGGTGGCCAGGCCGCTTTGCCCCTGCGCGTATTGTTCATTTCCCGACAGGTCACGCTACCCTCTGTTCCACTGCACGACCCCTGATCTCTTTTCAGGTTCCGGGCTTCGGCTCTTCTCCGCATCCAGCTTGCCCCGCGCTCTTAACGCCGAGACACTCATCGACCCAACATCAAGATTGCAAGTCATGGACATCCATTCGATGCTGCGCAAGGCCAAGCACGGCCTGGAAGAACTCCTGCCCGGCGACGAGAAGCACTCGCACACCCACGACGGCGACATTGACGATGCGCACGCCGAACAAAGCGGCAACCGCTACAGCTCGTTTGCCCCTCAGAGTTCAGGACATGCCAAGTGGTATGTCGACGGCGCCTCCTATTTCTGGGCCGTCTCCATGGCTCTGGAAGGTAACTAGCATGGTCGACCCCGGCGACGCCCATCATACGCTAACCATATCGTGTCTGTTACATCAGAGGCGCGGGAGTACATCTACATACTCGATTGGTGGCTGAGGTAATGGTGTTCATTTTCAACGCGGTCGGGGGGAACATGTCATTGACAACGACAACAACAACAACAACAACCCCCAATGCAGTCCAGAGCTGTACCTGCGTCGCCCGCCTGCCCGCAATGAGCGCTATCGTCTGGACAACATGCTCAAAGCCGCAGCTGAGCGCGGTGTTCAAATCTTTGTCATTGTGTACAAGGAAGTTCCTCAAGCGTTGACATGTAAGTGGGCGTTCCAAATTGAGCGGAAAGGCTGGACTAACATGAGTAGTGAACTCGAAGGTGCGAAACCTGACGCCACGTCCTCTCTGATGAGCGATACTGACAGCTCGCAGCACACCAAGCATGCTCTGGAAGCCCTCCATCCCAACATCAAGGTCTTCAGGTATCCCGATCACCATCACAGCGGCAACGATATTGTCAACGGCCTCCAGGAGCTGCACTCCAACCTGCAGAACTTCAGCCTGAAGACATTCAACCTTGCTAAAGCATCGCAGGAGGCTGTTGAAGCTCTTTACGGTGTTGCCGATGACATTACCTTGTACTTCTCTCATCACGAGAAGCTCTGTCTCATCGACGGCAAGGTGGCCTTCATGGGCGGTCTTGATTTGTGTATGTTGCATACCTAAATGGCCAACAAACCTCACGCTAACCTTTACAGGCTTTGGAAGATGGGACACGAACAGTATGCTACGTCCTTTGACCAACTGAACCAAACTGCAGAAGTATGCTCACAAGACAGGCCACCCCATCGCGGACGCCCATCCCGGCAACGTCGAGGAACTAGTGTATCCTGGCCAAGACTACAACAATGCGCGGATCTACGACTTTGAAGACGTCGATAAGTGGGAAAACAATAAGCGTGAGTCCCTAATCCCCCCCCCCCCCCCCCAACCAACCAACAAATCTCTCTCTCCCCTCGTCGTGTCCCTTTATCTCATTAGGGTCCAAGAGTGTTCTGTCTCCTTGCATGGACCGGACTGACGAGTCATAGTCGACCGGACAAAGAGTTCGCGCATGGGCTGGTCGGACATCAGCATCAGCCTCTCGGGACCGATCGTCGATAGCCTGGCCATGCATTTTACCCAGCGATGGTAAGCAGAAGCAAACTCTTCTGTTCCACGGACGTACTAACCTTCCCCAGGAACTTCATCTTTAACAAGAAATACAGCACGCGTGATATTGGCAAGTATTGGTTACTCGAGGCACCCCACACCCACCACGGCGCTGCAAGCCACTACGGAGGCGATTTTGAGAGTCACTTCGATGACCTGCAGCAGCGATTCACGCGGCACGTGCGTCGCTTCGTCGGGACGGATGAGGAAACACATCACGCGTCCCAAGTTAAGAGCGAGAGTGCGCACATTCAGTTGACCAGAAGGTATTCAGACCACGATCTTGGTATAAAGTGCTTCACTAACTTTGCTAGCTGCTCCAAATGGTCGCTGGGCGTCGACACTGAGCATTCCATCGCCAATGCCTACATTGAAGCCATCAAGAATGCCAAACACTTTGTCTACATTGAGAACCAGGTTCGTCAATTGTTTCTTGGTTTCGAAAAGCGCTTCTAACCCGAGTAGTTCTTCATCACTGCCACATCGGACGAGCAGAAGCCCGTGTGCAATAAGATTGGCCGGGCCATCGTTGACCGTATCCTTCGTGCCCATCAAAACGGGGAGGACTTCCATATCATCATTGTGATTCCCGCAGTTCCTGCTTTCGCCGGAGATCTCAAGTCGGACGGTGCCCTCGGTACCAGGGCCATCATGGAGTTCCAGTACTTCTCGATCAACCGGGGTGGCAGCAGCATTCTCGAGACACTGCGGAACTCTGGCGTCCAGGACCCCCACAGGTACATCAACTTCTATAACTTGCGCAACTACGACCGCATCAACTCCAGCGCCATCATGGGCCGTGCCGAGCGTGAGAGCGGTGTCCGTTACGAGGAGGCGCGGCGGGAGTATGACGAACGTATTGGTGGATACGATTATGAGCGCGAGCAGTACAGCCGGGACGACTACGGTCAAGACAGCCGGGACGACTACGGTCAGGGCAGCCATGGCGACAGCCGATATCGCCGATACCAGGAAGCCGCGCGCCACATGTCAGACGAGACTTGGGATTCCGTCGCTGCCTGCTACATGCACAACGGCCCCGATCTGCGTAGCGTCCCCTGGACCGGGTCTCCGGAAGACGAGTTCAACGCGTTCGTGTCGGAGGAGCTTTACGTCCACAGCAAGGTCCTCATCGCCGACGACCAGCTCGTCATCTGCGGCTCAGCCAACCTCAACGATCGCTCCCAGCTCGGCAACCACGACAGCGAGATCGCCGTCGTCATCGAGGACCCCACCCCGGTGTCCAGCACCATGGGCGGGCGTCCCTACACGGCTTCGGCCTTCGCGGCCTCCCTTCGCCGCCAGCTCTTCCGCAAGCACCTCGGCCTCCTGCCCCACCAGCGCCCGGATGCTGCCGACCGCAATTGGACGCCCGTCACGCACCACGCGGTCAATGACTACGACTGGGGCTCCGCCGCGGACAAGCTGGTGCAAGACCCGCTGAGCTGGGAATTCCGCGACCTCTGGCGCACCACGGCGCGCCGCAACACCGAGATCTTCAGCCGCGCGTTCCACCCCGTGCCCGACGACAAGATGCGTACGTGGGACGACTACAACGACTTCTTCTCCCGGTACTTTGTCATCCCCGGCGAGTCGGCCGACAAGGCCGAGGAGGGGTACCGGCAGGGCAAGGTCGACTACGGGCACGCGGTCAGGGAGGAGTTCCCCGGCGGCGTGGAGGAGCTGAAGGAGTGGCTTGCCGGGGTCAGGGGCACGCTGGTGGAGATGCCGCTGCAGTTCCTGATCGATGTGGACGACCTCGCCGAGGACGGGCTAATGCTGAACACGCTGACCGACGAGCTCTATACGTAAGGTAGGCTGCTTCTCTGGCCAAGTGCCACCGTGTTCGCTCCCGTGTCCTCCTGTAGGGGTTGGGGGTTCACGGGACGGTCTTGACCGCACCGATTCAGTAAGAACCTCTGCTTTCATTATCATGACACACAACATATAGTGGAATTAGATTGCGCAATGGATCGTACGTCCTGGTCTCGCGAGGCGCACGGTCCTGCGTGCTACATACCGGCATCAGATAGGTACACCTATATAGAGCATAAAAATCAAGCCATAGCTTTCTCCAATTGTCATGTTTGACGTTAATTAGCAAGTTGTTCGAAACAATCCAAATCCGACCCCTTGCGATGGATCCCAACTGACATTCTGCCCTATCTATATGGGGACCTCTGCTTCCCAACTCACTAATTAGAACTTGCGAGAATCAAACCTGACCGATGTCGAGCTGATCCAGGGTATGAGAGACGGCAAGTCTAAAGAGTCAAGATAGAATAAGGGAACTACACCAATCATTGAAGTCTCTTTGTATAGATAGTGATATACTCAATTGGTTGTCTGAGGCCTTGGGAGCCAACTCTGAGAGTCGTGTCGTCCCGTTAACTCAGGCATTGGACAACAAGCAAGAAATATGTTGAAGACTGAAGATCCAGGTCCAAAACCCTTCTGAGATGTTATCCCTTTGGTCAGTGATATGTTATTGTTTCCATCAAGGATGAACGGGAAGAACGGGAACGAGGTGTACTGTGTAGGCACCACTGATACCCACGGTTTGCCAAGCGAGAGCCTAATTTGGAGTGCCAACTAATAATTAATTAATTAGGTGAACACCGGGCTGTTTTGCGTTTCTTACAGCACTTTTGTGCTACCCGGTGATGACTGACACACTCGATGTTGTAACTTTTCGTGTTCTCCTAGGCCCGGGTACATTCCATAAGTTGCATCGAAACCGCTAGATCGTGTGCTGAACTCTCAGTACATATTTCGTTTGCGGAAAACGCCCTTTCTCTCAGCTGAGAATCGCCCGGGCGGAGAGATGTATGTATAATATATATACATATTATGCTTCTGCATGTACGGATTCTGGCAACTCCGCACGGAATGTCAATGGGTTTTCTACAACGGGGCCAGGAAGGCGAAACCCCTAATTACAGCTCAGGACCTTGGATGGGGGGGTTCAAATATGAGGGAAAACAGCTTAAGAATTTTCACCCATCCTCCTAGGCCGTTCAAGAACCGGCTTTTGATGGTCCATTTCATAATCTTGCAAATGAACTCTTTCTACTGAGTCGACTATACAATGATGAACTTTCTTTACCAACCCTCGGCCTAGCTCTTGAACCTTGTTGATACGATCAGGCCATGTTTCCTGGCGATTCTGCACAACTTCTGCAAATTGCAATGGTGGTGCCCCAGGCAGCCGTGTGATATCCCGAGGGCATGACGTGAATTGGATCAGGCACCTGCGACGGCCCCGCTTCGCTTCGACTGTGTACGCACTGCAGCCCAGACGAAATCGGAATTCGTCTCAATCACAGCGCTGCACCCTACCTCGTTTGCTCGAGGCCGCCTCTGGGCTGAGAGAGAGCAATTTGCTGTCAGCCTTGTCATCTCAACGTGGAGCCAAAGCGCCTCCGAGCCTCTTGACATGATTACAGGACCCTGAGCTTTCCGGGCAACAACAACACATCGACAATTTTCACTTTCCACCGCGATGGCAACGCGTGCAACAAACAGCGACCGTCTTCCAAGGTATCCTGCGCCTCACTCCAGAAATTCAGCATCGTATCTACCTCGAAGTCGGGTTAGGCGGCAAACTATTATTTATTCGATCGGGGCACGGACCCGGAAGTTTACGACCTGGGGCGCCGGTTGACCTTCGAGCAAGTGACTAGGCCCTTGATAACTAGGCTACCACCCTACTGCAACCAATGTGAACCGTTTCACGACCTGCTGCTGTCATGTCAGACCATCTACACCGAGGCCTCTTCGCTTCTGTACTCGGCGAATTGGTTTGTCGTTTCTTTCTAACCTTCCCGGTCTCTGGACCCCCTTCGCGCCCTCACCCCTCACGCCTTGTCGGCCCTGACCAACCTCAAGATCGTGCTCAATCAGAGCTCGTGCCACCCTAATCTACCGGGATACGAGGGTCAAGGCCTCTGTTGTAACCGCCCGTGGGCGTACCAGGATGTCGGGTCGGAAACCGGCAGCCCGAGATTGACTGCCGGCTCAATCCTAGAATGCCATGAGTACTCCCACGACCTTCCGCTCGACCGATCAAACTCACTGGCCCGCGCAATCCTGAGAGAATGGCGTGAGACCGTTGCCTATCTAGCGTCACATATTGCCCCTGGCAGACTGGAGCTCTCCTTGGTATGCGATCTCCACCGCGGGGAGGTGGAACTAGCCAGACTCGTCGTAGACGGTCTTTGTACGCTCCCGCGCTTGAGAGACTGCCACCTTCGGCTGTGCGAACCGCGCGACTCTCGGCTGCAGCAACTTGCCTACGAGGCTGTACTGAAAGTTCGGGCTCTTGGGTCCGTCAAGCACCACCGGTCGTCAGAGCGCACCGGCTCCGGTCCCCTCGCCCTCCCGCGCGAGCTATTAAGGCTTCGGATCTTGGAGTATTATACCGACCTGGTCACCCCCGACAAGGAGGTCTTGTGGTAAAGAAAGGCCGACGGTAAAGGATACTATTGCGTTAGACGCCTCCCATGCTATTGGGAAGAGCTGTGGGCATGTATACCGGAGTGCCGGGAAGAGTGTGCATTTTTCACCTGCTGGAAACGACCATAGATTAACCCGTCCAGTGGCTGCTTCTGCAGCCGCAGGCACACGGCGTTTTCATCTCGTTGCCCCGCCGACTCCTTTTTTCCTCGCGTGCCGGGCTCTCTATGAAGACGCGAACCTGGTCTTCTACAATCAGAACCGCTTCATCATCGTCGACAACCCACTCGATGACCCGTTCGCGTCACGAGAACGGGGCGACTACAAACGCGTCCTTTGCGGCCAGCCAGTTCTTGAGGCAAGTCGTGCCCCGTCACTGTCTCGGATACCTCCTACTCCTCGAGCTGGTGTTTGCCCCTTTTACTCCGTGAGCCGGCCGTGGGACGGGCATCCTGCGCTGCAGGACTGGGACGATACCGTAGAGTGGGTCAAGGACAAGCTCAACTTGCCAGCCTTGATCCTCCGGTTGGTGGTGGCCGGTCACCCTTGGCACGGGCCCGAAAACAGCTATAAAATAACCCGGGCCGATGGCAAAGAGGTATTGGCGACGTACAACCATATGTTGCATCCCCTGCAGCGCCTCAATCCCGCTACGGGCCAGGGACTGGCACGTTCCTATGCCCATCTGCCATGGTCCTTAACATGGTCGCATTGGGCACATGAGCAGCAGCTTAATGGGAGGTCTTCAGATTGGTTAGAATCCAAGGACCGTGAACTCAAGAAACGCGCCGAGTGTATAGCTGAAGCAGAATGTGTGATTCGTTCAGGGGCCCGCAATCGCCTGGTTGCTCGTTCATAGGTAATTAATTAATTTACATCTTTCACCAACACCCAAGGAGGTGCCTTTACGTTTGAGAATGCGCAAACATATGAAAGTCCTCGAGAAGTCTGGTGTCAATGCAAATGGCGGCCGGTCCATGTTGTCTAATTACATCACCTAATTAGACCATGAGACGCAGATGCCTAATTATCGCCCACGACATGTTCGGCGAATCTGATTTTGAGCTCTTTCGAAGTTGTGCAAAATCAGGAAGCGCTTTATTTACTTACTGACAATAGCAAGTTAATATTCGTCTCTTTGTTATGGACTATTAACTCGTCTACCAGAGGTTCCGACGATGAATACTATCCGTATGATGCAACAGTTAATTACCGCCACGCCTCGCGCCGAGCAAGAGGTGGCAAGGGTTGTGAAACGGATTTGCGAAAGAAGGCAGGTGATGCGTGTAGTCGCGACAGATGAATTTTTACCGACAAGCTGGCGGTTGCTGAAACATGGGCGAGCGAGTAAAGCTCACGGATCGCGTCACAGGCGAACCCTCACCCGCAGAGACGGGAGCATAGTCCGACTGATAGAAGATGGTGGTTCCAATAGATGGAAGAAGGTTGTAGTATTGTAAATAGTTCAAAAGTGCCATGTCTTCTTCCTACGTTTGCTGGCCCTGTGGCTCTGTATAAGTAGAGGATAGGAACAAAGAACCCTCCGTTTGCCAGCCCGTTTGCCAGGATCCACAGGGCTTACATGACAAACGCGTCCGCAGACAAACGAACTGTATCACCGACTAATATATCAAGAATTAGAGGTTGCGGATCGCGTAATGGAGTGACAGCAGCGCTCTATATCGGCCGTTAAAAGCTGGCCCCGGTCTCTCTCTCTCTCTCTCTCTCTCTCTCTCTCATCCTGAAGTGATTATCTCTGAAACTTCTCCCCTTAGTCGGCCCTGATCGCCGAGACGAACCAGATCAGCCCGAGACCGACCTGGGAGTGGGGTTGAGAAGACTCGAGAGTATTGTATCGGGCTCTGGATGAATGACTTTGAAGGAGTGAATCTATCGCAGACCGAGGTTTTGCCTCTTTGCGATCTGATCCAGTTTTGCGGGACCGTCGTTTACCGGGCGGCTGCTATCGTTCCATCCACCTCTAGACGGTATACCGAGTCAACAACTAGGCTTGAAGCGACGGGATGCTGATCGTCACGGGGCACAGTGTCATGTCAAAGTCGTGAACAACTCCGAGCGGTTGCGTTCAAAAAAGAGCTAATTGCGGCCTCCACGGCGGCGCAATCACAATTTCCCCAAACAGATCCATTTATGAATAACCAGATATACCTTTTGAACCGGCCCTGAGCAACCAGATTACTGCAGGCCTAAAAGTACATGCGCAGCCCCCTCCCCCTCCCTCATTTCCACTCGCTCCCCGCTTGATGCTGTAACCAACACCTCACTCGTCATCCTCCAGCTCCTCCACCCTCGGCGCCATGTAGTTACTACGTTGCTGCGGAGCCGTGGATACCTGCGTAGAAGTCGCGGTAGTAGTAGCAGTCGCAGGGGCAGGCTGTCCGGTAGTGGCGGAAAAAGTCGCTCCGGCAGCTGCCGAGCCACTCGCCGACCTCTCCGACTTCTTACTCTTCTTCTTTTTCTTCTTCTTGCTCGCAGGCTGGGGAATCGTTAGACAGGAGTTCTCTAAAAGAAGCAAGAGAGGGTTAGCAAAAATAAGGGGCAACTAACCTCGTGCCACGCCCAGACGGGCTTGAAGCTGTCCACCACCGAGACATCCTCCCACAGGTTGGGGAAGAGCCAGAGGCCCGGCGGCAGGATAAAGTACGTCAGGCAGAAGAGAATGACGCGGAAGATGGCCATGGCGAAGAACAGGCCCATGAAGCACAAGAAACCCCAGCTGAGGTAGTAGCCGCCCTGGCGCAGCTTGACGGGCCACAGCGGGTAGCAGACGAGGGCGAAGATGACGGCCAGGGCGAGGCCGGCGTACACCTTGCGCATCACCTGGCTGCCCTCCCACAGCCAGACGTAGTACATGTCGTCGCCGGCGTCCTGCTGCGGCTCGATGCGCACCGTCCACAGGCCCTTGATCCGCTTGCCGCCTTGCTTCTTGGCGTGGTCGTGGCCGTCGTGCGGGTCTGCCTTGACCACGCGCAGGGCCAGCATCGACAGCGGCAGGAGCTTGAAGGCATTCTCGAGCGAGGCCCGGTCCGTGATCTCGGGGAGGGCGGGGTTCTTCTTGCGCGCGGCCTTGTAGGCGTCGGACTGGAGGGCGCGGAGGGCGCGTTTGACCTGGACAAAAATGAACGTGTCAGACCGAGCGGTGATGGGGTCGGATTTGCGGGCTAATTAGACAACTCACCCTGAACATGTCCTTGCGCTCGCCATTGAGAATACAAGTGCGCGGCTTCAGGTTCTGGCTGCGCAGGAACTTGGCGAGAGCCAACGCGACGGGGTTAGGTGGCCCCGGAACGATGGGCCGGGGCTGACCGGAGGTGTCCTGGTGCTGGTGCTGGTGAGGATGAGGGTGCTGGTGGGGGTGCTGGTGTTCATGTTGATGGCCACCGCCTTGCTGGGCTTGCTGCTGCTGCTGCTGCTGCTGCTGCGCGTGCATCCGTTCTTGCGCCTGCCGCTTGAGGTGTTCTGCAGTCGTTAGAGATGAGGGCCGCGCTGGGATGGCATCCGATGACGAAGCTCACCAATGAACTGCGGCACGGTCATGCCCATCTTTTCGGCGTCAATCGCAAGCTGCCGTTGCATGGCGGCGATCTGCTCTGGGCTGGGCATCATGGGCGGCATCTGCCCGCCCTGGGGCCCATGGGGGCCCTGGGGACCCTGCGGAGGAGGAGGAGCTTGCATCGCTCCGAAAGTTGCCTGCGACTAGTCGATGTGCTCGACAACCGATCGAAGACGTTGGTCAAGTGCAAGCGGTCGAGTGAATCTGCGCAAATCTGTCCCACCGGTCAATTGAAACGACGCCGCGCAGCGAGTTGTGCTGAGTTGAGGTCGAGCCTTGTTGCTGGCGTTCGAAGTGAGTTCGGCACGAATCCGTACACGTATCTCAGAAACCCCCTGCTGCAGCTTGGTCTGTGCCCCAGCTTCTGAAGGCTTGGCGGAAATTCAAGCCAATTGGGCTAGGTAGTGGAGGTGCCGTTACACTACGAGCCCGTCGCAGGCCTGTCCAAGCCCCGGGCCGAAGTCGACCTGTGGAATTCGGTAAATCAATTGTTCCGAACCGAGACATCTGGTGGCTGTGGTCGGGTCGGGCACCCTACAGGGCTGATTCGCAGCGAGTATCAGCCACTGCCGCTCGTTGCACAAACACTTCCCGACCCTCCAACCCAGGGGCCTCGAAAGAAGTCGGGTCTCAGTAACGTTGCAAACATTTACGACCTGTAGCATGTGATGGATCCGCATCTGGACTTGCCGATGGTTAACCGTTAAACTAAACGGTTTCTGCTGCACGTGGTTTTTTTTATTTTTCTTTTCTAAATTTTTTTGTGCTGCCGGAAAACATTTTTTTTTTCGGTTTCAGCAGCGCGTTCCATCCCCGCAGGCTCTGAGCCAGTCAATCTTTGGACTTTTTATGATGTCCACACCTAGGTATGGAGTAAGTTACTGATAATCGACACTTGAGACTTGGGGAGCGCGCGACCTCTCAAGGGCGCGCAAATTCACTGCTGCGCAACTCTTGACGTCGCCAGGTCCCTCTACTAACACAGACATTGTTTGCTTTGCCTCTCGGCGATGCCCCACACACACACGCTTCCGGGCGTCTGGCATCTGACAGAAGCCAATCGGCCACAGCGGGAATCTCGGCAGAGGCGAGATGTGCGACTCTCGCTGCAACTGCCGTGAGGTTCCCGCGCAAACCAATCTTGGGCGACGGCACAGCTTTTGAACAGAACAACCTACCCGTTCGATGCAATGGTACCCTGCATCCGCCTGTCGGGTGGCCGGCATCGACCACGATCGAAACAAGCCAAACAAGGGTCTTCCCGCTGGCCTGGGCTAACACAGATCTCAAATCGCAATCCGCCGCAGGTCCCGAGCAACCGGCCACGGGCCACGCCCTCCGCGCCGCAAGGTCCAGTTTCAGGAAAGAATAGCAACGCTTCATTGCATGGCTTCCCTTTACTGTGTACGAGTCTCACCACTGGTCTCACATTCTCACATTCTTTCTTTGTCCATTGCCTAATGAGGGGATCGGGCTGATGGGGACCCGGCCAATCTTGACGGCCACGAGACCCCCCCAATTCCGAGAAGGGCTGTGGCAATGCAGTTGCGAGAGTGGCACTAGAGTGGCCGCCGTCCAAGAATCGAGTGAGACATGGCACGCGGTGCGGCACCTTTCGCGGCACGTCACTGGTCGATGTCCCAAACTGGGTGTGTGGACGACAACCCTCTCTATCGCCCTCCCCCCGGTCCTGCAAGCGCCAACTGGTTCCTTGGCCGGGCCGCGCCAGCCTATCAGATGCCGCCCCCTGTGACCTCACATCTGGCCGCTGTCCACCACCAAGTCAGCCACTGCTCAGCCGGGACTGCAGAGTATGCAACAATCCCGTCTGGCAACATGTACTGTACATACAGATTACAAAGTGAAAAAGATGGCGGGTCCGCCCGCGCCGCGGCATCCTGCTTCACTTCTCATGCGCTCTGTCGCCATACCTCTCTCTGTCCCCAGGTGCTGGTCGCTGGACGTCCTTTCGTTCCCATCTAATCTGCTTTACCTTCTCTCTCACCCGGCCTGAGGCATGAGGTCAGGTCTTTTCTATACCTTTTAGTGGCTGCGTGAACCTCGCCAGCATGGATCCCCTTTCCTCTCATTCCCGTTCCCCTTCTTCTTCTCCTCCTTCATCTTCCTGGCTCGCTTCCATTGCCTCATGTTGCGGCGGATCCCGCAAGAAGACTCGATCGAGCCACTCGGGTCATGGAGCTGAGCCAGACGGTATGTTCATGCCCACCGGCGCCGAGAGGAACTTTGCCGTCTTGCGAGACCAGCCCGCCGCCATCCCGCAGCCGTCGGCAGAGCCGGTGTGGCCGAGCGAGAGGACGTACGAAAAGACACTGGGGCGCGAGGCGTCGGAGAAAACGAAGCTGTGGAGGTCGGCAAGTCGAGAGAGCTCTGCGAGGAGGAACTTGTTCTCGAGGACTTTATCACCATCAGTCCGCCGGCTGCAGATCTCGGGACCGACGGATTTCCGTCACTTGCACTCCGAGTCATTCCAGTTCCCACCACCGCCGCAAGAGTCTCGCCCACGTCCCAGCTCGTTCCGGCCGATCGAGCTCAGCATCTATCGGCAGGAAAACCGCCTCTCCGCCATCCTGCCGCACATTGAGTGTAACATCACGCCGCCGCCCCGGGCGTACACGGGAAACAGCTCGAATTGGGAGGACAACAGCGGCAGCAGCACTACTCTGACGCAAGAGGCTACCTTGGCACATGAACGGAGCCATTCGGCCATGTCTTTCCACCTCCCGCGGAAATACAGCAGACAGATATCCGAGGCTAGTATGAGCCCGCCAAGGATACCGCCCAAGTCGAGAGCAAGAGCGGCCACGGCGCCGAACACGGAGCGCATCGTCGAGCGGATCGCCAGCGCCATGATCGAGAAGGAGCGGCTGCAAGCCGAGATCAACTCGCTGGTCGAGCGCCAGAGCCTCTATCTAAACAGCCGACCCTCCACCGGCTACGACGTGCGGGGGCTCGAGCCCATGCCGTCGATCCCGGCGCTGCCGGCAGCTGGGCGCTCCTTCGCCGAGCGCCTCAGCACAGATGACCGCCCGCGCACCGCACCCTCGTACTCGCACAGCATGGCGCCGCACGAGAAGACGCCGGAGCTCACCGCGTCTGCCCAGTCCTCTCCCCCGCAGCGACACGACCGCGTCACAACCCGCAACCGTTACGGCAGCCCCTCGACCAGCAGCGACGGCCGCGTGATTACGGCCGACTTCCCGCTCGCGCCTCCCCTGCCGCTGGTCCTCCGACCGCCGCTCCGCAAGAAGAAGTCCTTCTCGCGCGTCTCCAACTGGCTCTTCAACCCCGACGACGCCGCCGCCTCCCCCACGGTCGCCGCCGCCGGCCACGCGACGACGTCCCCGCGCCCGGTCAAGGAGTCGGACGGGTTCTACCAGTGCGTCGCGCCGCCCGAGGGCCTGCCGCGCACCAGCATGGACACGTCCTCGTCCGTGTACACGTGGGAGACGGGCGGCAACAGCGACGGCAACAGCAACGGCGACGGCGACGGGGCCAAGACGCTGCCGACGGCGACGACGGCCACCACCTGGTCGCCCGACCAGACGCCCAAGCAGGGGTGGTCTTCGTCGACGAGGCACACCACGCCCGTCCTCGGCGGGTCCGAGAGGGCCGGGCTCGGGTTCGACAAGGAGACGGGCGTCCCTTCGGGCGTGGGTGGGGGTGCGGGTGTTGCTGTGGACGGTGAGGAGGGGAACGGGCTGGGCGTTGATGACGGTACGAATGCGAACGGACACAGGCCGTTGAGCGTGGGTGTTGCGTTCTAATCTTTCTTTGTGTGGGTGTGTATGTGTGGGTGTGTATGTGTGGGTGTGTATGTGTGGGTGTGTATGTGTGGGTGTGTATGTGTGGGTGTGTATGTGTGGGTGTGTATGTGTGGGTGTGTATGTGTGGGTGTGTATGTGTGGGTGTGTATGTGTGTGTTGGGGGGGAGGGGGGAGGGGATTGTTCTTGGTAATTATTTTTCTACCCTTCTTTCTCTTTCCTTTATTCTGTTCAGCAGGTATACCCCGTGTAAGTGTACAGGATTATGGGACGGGTGGGTGGATGGACTTCTAGAAGGACGGATAAGGAAAAAAGGGGAAACACGAATATGGCGCCCTGGGTGGCGCGTCGAGCTGGATGCTTGACGCCGGTCTGGCAAACATTTTCTTCTTCGAGCACCCAACCTAGTACTTGATAGAGTGTTTCGGGGCCAGGCGGTTTGTGCTGTGTTTTTAAAAACCCATCACCAACTAGTGCTACTACTACTATTGCGGCTGTTGATGCAGCCGTGTACCAAAGATGCCGCGGCATCTCCATTGATACTTGTAGTTTTGACAGATCAATATTTGGGAGGTTGCGCTGGGCTGCTCTGAAACCCCTCTCTCTTGCTGTATGTAACGTATGTGCACAGTATGTCACCGACAAAGACGATTGCATGCGCATCGTTTTTTTGTTGTGTTTCAGGCCTCGCTCGTGTCTAGGGTATAAACACATTGAAGGCTACATATGCGCAAGACGTTGACATTAAGGGGGTCCTGCAGCCGCCGCAGGTGCATGTCGTGATCAATACCACGCGCCCGCGTAAATTAGCTAGCCGCCGCGCTGTTTCACTCGGTTAGAGACGGACAGGTGAGACGGGTCTCGGTTAAGCAAGCAAATTGGAATGCAAGGTTGAAGGTGTAATCTGCATAGCGTGGAAATGAGAGGGCTCTGTGGGCAGCCAGGAAGGTGAGACGAAATCAGGAAAGAGGCACCGGAAGCTGTTGTTCTGAAGTGCCCGTGGTCATAGCTCCAGGATTAAGTACGAATATCCCATGCCAAGCTGCTGGCTTCGAAAGCGAGTACGGAGTAGTGTCCATTGTTCACGAGGGGTCCCCAATGTGTAAGACATGCCTGAATCATTTTGTCCTATTTTTGGATTTCAACTGTTTCTCTCGACTGTGCTCGGTAGCGACTATGCCGCAAGGTACACTACATACATACAATAATCATACATCGACCTTCCGTAGGAGTGCTGAAATACCCGACCTGCTCTCTCTAGCAGGTGCCTAATGGCTTTCGTGTAACTCGATCGAAACGGGTCAGCAAGTCCATTTGCTGTTGGTTGAGATGTACGATTTACAAACACGTGGAGAGGTGAGCCACAGCGATAGGCTTCTGGAAGGATTCTGGCGTCTCGGAAAGAGGGCCACTCGCCCCACTAACCGGCGCCGATCTTGACATGGGGCTCGCAGGGGGTTTAAGTGTACACTACTCCGTACACTAACTAGTGTACACTAGTGTATGGGTGGGGGCGAGTTTGGGTGGCCTTGTGTGGGGCTCAGCGGCTGCATGATCTCGGGGAGTCTTGGCGGGCCGATTGGACCCACCTACATAGTCACCACGGGTAGCCTTGGCCCGGCCAACTCACACCGCCCTCATGTTTCGGGCCCAGTCAGGCAGGCAGGCACTACTCAGTCAGGTACACACGTCGGGCTCCTCGATGCTGGGTGATATCGAGGCGATACTGCATTCCAACTACGGTTGGCATAGGAGACATCCTATTCTAGAGCTGTTCTACGCCGGAATGTAACCCCGGATAACCCGGGATATCGCTTCCCTGAGCAACGAGCGCGCTGCTGAGGATCATACAACCCAACAACCGACGACGGTGCAAGAAGGTTGGGGGGAGGAAGAAATCAAGGAAAAAAAAAGGGGGGGTGGGGACCAAGAGAGAAAGAAAGGAGAGAAGGGTGGGGGGAGGGAAGAGAGAAAAAAAAAACGGAGGAATATGGCGTCGCTCTTCGACTGGTTCCGGAAGGGGGCATCTGGGTACACATATGCACCTCTTCCGCACGGCAGGGATATAAACCGGGAGTGCAGTCCCACCGATCATGCTGAGTCCGCCCGTCTCCAGACTTCACGGTCGCAGAGGACTAGACGCGCGGTGAAGATGACTGGGCTCGGAGTGATGGTGGTGATGGTCGGCTTCCTGGCCATCGCCTCTCTGTAAGCAGCGATTCCCGGGGTCCGGTGTGCGTTAAAAGAAAAAGCTAACGCCGCCAGACAATCCGAGTCCCGGCCATGCGACACCCCAGAATTGGGCTTCCAGTGTGGTACGGCCATTTCCCACTTCTGGGGCCAGTACTCGCCCTACTTCTCCGTGCCCTCGGAGCTGGATGCTTCGATCCCCGACGACTGCGAGGTGACGTTTGCCCAAGTCCTCTCCCGCCACGGCGCGAGGGCGCCGACGCTCAAACGGGCCGCGAGCTACGTCGACCTCATCGACAGGATCCACCATGGCGCCATCTCCTACGGCCCGGGCTACGAGTTCCTCAGGACGTATGACTACACCCTGGGCGCCGACGAGCTCACCCGGACGGGCCAGCAGCAGATGGTCAACTCGGGCATCAAGTTTTACCGCCGGTACCGCGCTCTTGCCCGCAACTCGATCCCCTTCGTCCGCACCGCCGGCCAGGACCGCGTCGTCCACTCGGCCGAGAACTTCACCCAGGGCTTCCACTCGGCCCTGCTCGCCGACCGCGGGTCCACCGTGCGGCCCACCCTCCCCTACGACATGGTCGTCATCCCGGAAACCGCCGGCGCCAACAACACGCTCCACAACGACCTCTGCACCGCCTTCGAGGAAGGCCCGTACTCGACCATCGGCGACGACGCCCAAGACACCTACCTCTCCACCTTCGCCGGACCCATCACCGCCCGGGTCAACGCCAACCTGCCGGGCGCCAACCTGACCGACGCCGACACGGTCGCGCTGATGGACCTCTGCCCCTTCGAGACGGTCGCCTCCTCCTCGTATTACTCCTCCTCCTCCTCCTCCTCCGACCGGGCAACGGCGGACGCGGGGGGCGGCAACGGGCGGCCGCTGTCGCCCTTCTGCCGCCTGTTCAGCGAGTCCGAGTGGCGCGCGTACGACTACCTGCAGTCGGTGGGCAAGTGGTACGGGTACGGGCCGGGCAACCCGCTGGGGCCGACGCAGGGGGTCGGGTTCGTCAACGAGCTGCTGGCGCGGCTGGCCGGGGTCCCCGTGCGCGACGGCACCAGCACCAACCGCACCCTCGACGGCGACCCGCGCACCTTCCCGCTCGGCCGGCCCCTCTACGCCGACTTCAGCCACGACAACGACATGATGGGCGTCCTCGGCGCCCTCGGCGCCTACGACGGCGTCCCGCCCCTCGACAAGACCGCCCGCCGCGACCCGGAGGAGCTCGGCGGGTACGCGGCCAGCTGGGCCGTCCCGTTCGCCGCCAGGATCTACGTCGAGAAGATGCGGTGCAGCGGCGGCGGCGGCGGCGGAGGCGGCGGCGAGGGGTGGCAGGAGAAAGATGAGGAGATGGTCAGGGTGCTGGTGAACGACCGGGTGATGGCGCTGAAGGGGTGCGGCGCCGACGAGAGGGGGATGTGTACGCTAGAACGGTTCATCGAGAGCATGGCGTTTGCGAGGGGGAACGGCAAGTGGGATCTCTGCTTTGCTTGATATGGCCACGCCCGAGATTGAACAGCGCTTGTGATGGGGGTAGAGTGTCGTATTCGAGATAATAGTTCACGGTTTTCGGGAATCAAAAATCGGTTGGACTGGCGAAATTCAAGTTTGGGGCTGCCGAGTCTGCATTCTCCGTTCCCTGTTGTTGCCTTCTTAATTTTTTTTTTATTTTTTTATTTTTCTTAAATTTTCACACAAACCTTTTATTGTCTTTTTTCTTTCTTTTTCTTCTTCTGTACATCGGATGGGAATTGTCGACAGCACCCAAGTCCCCATGCTTGTTCACTCTGTATCCCGTAATGTACGGATTACAGAAAGTAGCGTACGGAGTAGCCACGCTCGCAATCTTCTTAATCCCCGAAACTCACGCCATCTCCCCACCCTGCGATCGATCCTCGTCGAAGCAGACACACCACAGACCATGTAGGTACGGATTACGGGAATAATCTTGGCGCGCATGGGTTTGGTGTTGAGAGGCATGCCAAGCTTCGGTCTTGGCATGCATGGCCTAGACCGCGCAAGTGGGCGCGGTTGGCCCGCGAGCGATCGATCTCTGGGGTCCCCCACTTCTTTGGGAGCTTCGGGCTCTTCGGAAACGGCCAGAAGCCATGCAGCCAACGACTGCTGCCGTGGCACAAGGCTGCCGGGGCGCCGCAAACCAAGTTCAGAGTCTTCCGCTGCAGTCCGAATCCTATCGCCGGAAATTTGCCCTCTCGCACATTCCATCATCCATCCCCATCACGGGCTCGCGCCGCTCAATCGAGACCTGTGCTCTCTCTCTCTCTCTCTCACCCCGCGCCCCGCTGGATGATACGATACCGTTCCCGACCGTTGTCGCATCCGCATCTGCTGCCAGTCGCATCCCCCACCTGAGCTTCGCACACCATGAACACGGCCGGAGCCGTGATCCTCGCCCTCGTCCTGCTTCTCATCGGAGCAGGTGTGGGCTGGATCATATTCACACGCATCAGGGCGTCGCGGCTTGGGGTAAGTCGACCCCCTCTCCCCTCCGTCTCGTTCTCCCTCTTTTTCGCCATCCCTCTTTCCCGATAAGGAATATAGCAAGCCAAGACAAGATGCTGACACAAGGATCTCTCTGCCTCCTCAGCTGCCCCCGCCCCCGCTCAGATCCTACATCCCCTTCCTCTCGCCCGGCTCGACCTCGTACGGCGGCGGCGGGCCGACCCCGGCGCCGGGCGGCATCGTCGGCTGGGTCAACGACAAGATCCGGCTCATGCGCCACCGCAACAAGCGCACCGCCGCGGGCGCCTACGAAGGCCCCGCTCCCACCACCCCTTACTACGGCGGTCGGTACCCCGCCCGCGGCAACAACCCCTCCGCCCCCCCCGAGGACGACGACCCCTGGGACTCGCGCCTCCGCGGGTACAACCCGTACGAGGAGGACGACGACGAAGAGCGCCAGCGCGGGTCGGGCTACGGCCCCGGCGGGGAAGGATACCAGATGAACCTGCCCGTCCCCGCGCCGCCCGAGGAGGGCGCCGCCAGTGCTGCCGGTCCCTCCGGTCCTGCCGGCGCTGCCAAGGTTGCTGGCCCTGCCGGTGCTGCCGGTGCGCAGCAAGGCGGGCACGACGAGGAGGAATGGAGGAGGGGCCGGACCGAGAACCCGTTCGGCGACGACGCCGACCCGAGCAACCTGAGCGTGAGGGGCGTCAGTCCGCGGCCGACGACGGAGGGCGGTGCCGCCTCGTCGTCCTCTGCCGCGAGGAGCGCCGTGAGGGAGGACCGCGATAGGACGTCGATGTTCCGGGAGGACGTGTAAGCCCGGGACGTGCGGGAAATAAAAAAAATTATGGGTTGTGAGTTTTGGGTTGGGGAAGGCGCTGTGTCGGCTTGTTTTGCGGACGGTTTCCGGATTTCTGTCGATTTCCTTTCTCTTTTCTTTTCTTTTCTTTTATTTTTTTCCGAACAGATTTATCTTGCTGTCCGTGGCATTGGGATCTGGCTTGGGCTTCGGGAGGAGTTGGGCCGGCGGTTTCCTTCTGAATACGTCGATTTTTTTTTTTTTTTTTTGGGGGGGGGGGGGGGGTTGCGTTCGTATCGCCATGATCGTGGTCTTTTTGGTCGTACCCTGGTGGCCCAGTGAGCGGTTACAATGGTGTGACCTTCCTATGTGTCTTTCCGGGATTGCAACCTGTGCCTCTGGATATGATCGGGAACGGAATGCAATTGTCTACGGAAGATTGGAGTAGTGGAAGGCGAGCGGATAGAGAACCATCACGTCGCTGCGCAGGGCCACAACAGCTTCGATATGGTTGCACTAATACCGAATACGTCTTGCGCTATGTGTATCGGGGGAAGCTTGCGATCATTGCTCAGCGGCCCAGTACCTTCTTCTATTTTGACATCGGACCTTCGGGGAGACGTGCACGGTACACAGAACGTGTGTTCCAAGCGCAGAAGCTCCAAAATCTTGGCGCTTCCGCCTGACTTGTTTTATTGGAGCGTAGTTTGACCTTCCCTCCTGTCACCGAACACAAATCTCGATCATGTCTTCTCTCGCGACTGCGTTGGAAAACATCAGAAACATCTCTCAACTTGGTTGTTCAGCAGCGGCACACAATCGCATAACCAACCATTGCAGACGATCAAGTCACTGTCCAAGATTCAACCTGGCCACAGAGCAGGACCACCGAAGCGGCAAGTTTCGCCTCGGAACACAAAAGACAAGGAATAGAAGGAAAGAAATCAATTGAGGCAGTTAGACTCACTAGTTCCACACGTTTCCACACCATCCACCACCAAGGGGCCACCGACACTCGCTCGAAAGTAGAAGGCAAAGCTGAAGGTTAATAATTATGCCAACTAGACGACGCCGCTTGACCGATATAAGAAAAGAACCGAAAGAGAAAAATGCTGCTGCTGCCCGGATGAAAGGACGAGCTAGCAAAGGAAAACGAACCAAGCGAACGGGCTTGGTGCTCAGCCCGGCTGAACCCAACCCCATTCAAGACGAGTTGAGGGCTAAACGGTTAATTTCCCTCGTAGTTTAGGCAGAGGCCACTTAGTGCGAGCGATGAAGTCGACAGGGGAACCACAGCTTTTGAATTGACAGATGGCTGCATGTATGTACGTTTTGTGGCGGACTAACTATCTACGGAGCTCTGGGACACACCACCTCTTCCTCCCTCGCAGAACTGACGACCAGTCTCCGTCTCAACTTCTTGACTAGGATCTCGGGTCTTGGCCGTCACTCGTTACGAACCTTGTTCTCCCAATTCTTCTTCTTCTTCTCCTCCTCCTCGTCTGAGCTCGGGTTCGCCCGTCCGTTTAGTGCCGTGCGCGGCGGCCGATGCCACGGCCGACGTTGCCAGTGGGGACGGGGAAGCCGCCGGTAGGGAAGCTGCCAGTCGGGAAAGAACCGCCGGGACCGCCGGGACCGCCAGCGTCGGGGTTGGCCCTGCCGCCGCCCTCCTCAAGGTAGACGGCCGGGCTGATGGCCTCGGAGCGGGTCGTGTCGATGCCGAAGGCGATCCAGGCGAACAGACCGTCGGAGAGGTTGTCGCCGAGCAGAGTGTACTCCATGACGGGGTCGACGCCGTCGGTGGCGGACTCCTCGGCCATGATGCTGTCCTCCTCGTTGGTGGTCAGCGGCTGCTGGTTGGACGCGTACGGCTCCAGCTTCTCCACGGCCGTGATCAGCGCCTGGTCGAAGAAGGCCTGGCCGACGTGGCTGGCGTAGTTGTCGAGGCCGAGCGTCTGGTTGGCCTGCAGGGTCGCGTTGGTGTGCACCATGATGTGGATGTGCGTCGCCCGGCCGGTGTAGTGGCCCGGGAAGACGGACTCGAACTGGGCCACGCCCTCGGCGTCGGTCGGCTGGATACCGCGCAGGAACGTGTTGTCGAGGTTGCTCGCGTCCGACGAGTCGCCGTTGCCGCTCGCCACCACGCCGCCGTACACGCCCGTGGCGTTGCAGTGCCAGATCTCGACGTACACCTCCGGCACCGGCTCGCACGTCGCCACGTCGACGACCTGGTACTCGAGGAGGAGGGGCAAGCCGGGCTGGTCCTCAACCACGTTCTCGCGGACGTACTCGCCGGCGACGTCTGGGAAGGGAGGTTTTTGTCAGTTTGAATCCACAGAGAGAGAGAGAGAGATGACGACCAGTGAACTAAGGGCTGCTTATTAACTTACAGTACGGTCCCTGGGTGACCTCGGGCGTCAGGAGGCACGAGTTGTAGCCGGCAAACAGGGTGGCGGCGTCGGTGTTGGGGGTGTAGCCCAGGGTGGTCTTGTTGTGGTCGGTGCCCAGGACGTCGCTAAAGTCGCGCTTGGTGAGGCCGCGCTTCTGGCGGGCCTTCTCGACGACGGCCTTGCGCCGGACGATGTTGCGAGACTCGGTGCCGCGGGCCCTCAGCTTGTCGGCGCAGTGGGCGAGGGAGGTGCGCTTGGCGTTCTGCAGGTAGGCCCGGCGCTCGGCAGCCTCCTTGCTAGCATCGTGCCCCGGGTGAGCGGCAACGAGGCCCGCGAGGATGGCGAGGCCGGAAACAGCCTTGGTGAAAAGCATGCTGGAGGAGAGAGAATATGTATGAGAAGATACAATTGTATGTTGAACGAGGAACTTGTGTCAACAAAGATCACAGAGAGACGACGACCTTGGCCCGGGGAAGCCGTCACCTATATACTCTTCTTGCCAATCCTCAAACCCGCTTCCTGCGTAATGCTACCTCGAGATCACGATCTCGTCGTCATGCTCGCCTCCATACTTTGTGGCAGGGTAAAATGCCGTCAGGGACGGAGTAGCTGAACCTGCCCTCCAAGGCTCTTACCCGTCCACCAACCAGATGTTTCCTAATGATTATCCCGGATCTAATTGGAGTCTCTCCTGGGTCGTCTGCCCAGGGGTCCACGCGCATGGCGCACTGGAGCATGCATGGAAGTCGGATCTGACAGCCTCATTGGGTTCTGCCGCGCGGCACTTCCCGCATATTTGCCGGAGCTTGGTTCGCCCCTAAACTCTTGGCCGGGCTTTCCATAATTAAGGGGGTGTTGTTTGACGCGCAACGTCAAGTTTAAGCGGGAGTGTTTGTGGGGCGACGATTACGCAAGCTCTCCCACATCCCGGACGATCGTCGAATCCCGGAGGTTGCGAACTCGGAAAGGAATTCGCCGGAAGAATTACCCCGTATATGATTGGGCAATTGGCAAAAAAGATGGAATACTACACTACCTGTGTACATCCATAGTGTGCGTACAGGACCACGGGGCTGTGTTGTGGCCGTGTCTGGATCGTTCTGGTATACATCGTAGCGAACATCTACATTCGGATCCGTGGTGTTTTCTCGACCCAAGCGGAGAGAACTGCCGCTTTCACATACCGCAGCTGACGTGTATCTCAGGGGCCAATTAAATTCTTTGCCCCTGATAGAAGGGATGTGGGCGCGACAGCCATCCAGCGAGGTCGAAACCTCAACCTGATCGACTACTAATTAACTCCCAAAAAAGGAAGGTTGGGTTTCAAGGCCAAACTCCATGACAGGCGTCAACAGAGCCTGATTGCTTCGAGGACGAAAATGCTAAGAAAAAGAGAGAAAAAGTATAGCGGAAAAAATACACAAGAGAAAGAGGAAAAGAAAAGAGCAGAGCGAAGAAAGGAAAATAAACTAAAAGACTTGCTGACGCCAGAGACCGCTTTGCTACTTTAATCTCTCAACCTCTAATTATTTCCTTACCAATCTCACTTTGACAGTCAGAATACCTACTTAGGTACAATTACTAAGTCAGACCCCCCATATACCGACCACCCCCATTTTCTAACCGCTTGGCAAACCTTGGCACCTATAACTACCTATCTTCTTTAACCACATATATTATAGACCTGTTTAACCAACTATAATATAGGAAGCCGTTAATTCTATACTTTCTAAGCCACTCTCTTTAGCAATAGGGTCCTCTATACAGCCGGCTTCTATCTAGGCTTGGTAGATCTGTTTAATTATCGCAAACTACTCGTTTAAATCTACTATTACCCTTTTTCTCTTTAACGGCTAGGCTGCTTCTAACTATGCCTTTAGAGCTTCGTTTTTCTATTATAACTAAGCTAACTTAAAGTCCTTCTAGTTAAAAGCTTTCTTAACCTTCCTAAATAGGAGCCTATATATAGAGGGGTACTAAGTCTTAGTAGATAGGTTAGTTAGCTAACTATATAAGTCTAACTTCCTCTATAATATACTAAAAATTAGGTTAATAGCTCCTTTTAAAGGCTAGGAGTATTAAATAGGTTTTAGAATCTATATAAAAGCTAGCTATTTATTAGGATAAGGGCTAGGGACCTCCTTAGCCTTATAGACTAGTAGGATATTAACCTATATACGCCCTATAGCTAGGTCATTAGGGCCTCCTAGGGGGACTAACGTGGCTAGCCTTCTATAATAGATCTATTCTAGGCCTCGGCTAGACTAGAAGTAACCTATAGGGATATTACAGAACAGGGGAAGTCCGACTACTACCTATAGGCCCTATACGTCTCCTTCTAAGGGACTAGTAGACCTGTACTAGCTAGCAAAGGGTAGGACTAGAAGAGCTTAGATAGGGAGGTCGTATAGGCTAAAGCGGCCTACCTCTTACTCCGGCTTAGCAGATAGGCATCGGCCCTGGCCAGGCCTGTCTTCTAGGGCCTAGAGGAGCTTCTATAGGCCTTTGACAGGCTTATAGAGGCCCTTAAGGAGATAGCTTCGGTCTCGGCTCTAGTAAAGAAGGCTAGTATAGGTAGCAAATAAGCTCAATAGTAGACAAAGAAGGTACAAGAGGCCTAAAAGAGGGCTAAAGAAGTAGAGAGGTATCACGAGCTAACCATATACCGCGACCCGGTAGGGTGCAGCAGGCTAAATAAGCCACCAATCAAGAAGGGCACAAAGCAAGGCTGACACGGGATCGCTAGGGAGCACGGGCTACCACGGGCGAATAATTGCCAAAAAGGGAAAGATAGCAGAGGATAGCTAGCTACTAAAGGCAATCCAAGGACAGGATAGAAGGAGACTATAAGCAATCGATAGAAGTATATATACATATAAATAGTCACTTGTTATAATAGACTCTAGGAGTTTACTAGTGATAGTAACTTACAATTACAGTACTTATACCAAGTATTATTAACTACTATAAGAGATAACTCTAGTGTTATTATAAACCCTTTAGCTTTACTAAATCCCTTAGATAACCTGCCTACTTGTCCTACTTAATCTACCTTTGTCTGAACCCTTTTAGAAGAAGTCTGAGTTAGGTTTGTTATATGTTATTATTACTCCCTTTGTTTTATTATAGTTTCGAATAGAGGTGACTTTGACCTTGATATCGATATAGCTACTAATGTTATAGCTAAATAGCTGCTTGCCTAGCTTGGTTAACTCTATTAGCGAATCTAGGAGTTAGACTAGAGAGATAAGGCTGCTTAAGCTCGAATTAAAGAACTTGAGAACAGTAAAAAGCACTTGTGGAAACTAGTTAACAAGGCCTATACCAAAATTAAGGCACTCGAGGGCATTAAAGCAAGCTATATTAAAATTAAACTACCTAGTAAATATAGAGGAACTAAGGAAAACCTTATAAGATTCCTAATAAACCTCTAATCCTACTTCTGGCTTAATGATAATAAGTTTCTAGACGACAAAGCTAAAGTCCTCTATATAGCTATAAGACTAAAGAGTAAGGCACTTAGATAGTTCGAGCCTATATAGAATGACTATCTTATTAAGGAAGACGAAGACGACCGAGACATATTTATATAGGTAGTCTTTTAATCCTATAATCGCTTTAAAGAAGAGCTTTAGAAGGTTTTTAGCGACAAAGATAAGAAGATTTATATATAAGAAAGACTTACTAATCTCTGATAGATTAAGTTAATAGCCTCTTATACTATATAGTTTAGATAGGATATACTTAAGTCTTAGCTTAACGATAAGGTATTAATATAACTATTCTATAATAGCTTAAAGGAAAAAGTTAAAGATAAGCTATATAAGTATAATTAGCCTAAGATTCTAAATAAATATATTATATAGGCCATTAGAATCGATAATCGACTCTATATATAAGAGTAGTAGAAATAAGGTCAAATAAATAGAATTATAGTTAAGGCTAATAATAAGAAAAAGTAAATATACGTTAGTACCTCGTATAAAATATACCCTAGAGCCATAGATATAGATATAGTATAGAAGTAGGACTAGAAAAAGATAACTAAAGATAAGTCTAATATTACCTACTATAACTATAGAAAGAAAGGGCATTATAAGCGAGAATGTCAAAGCCTAAAGAAAGAGTAGAAGATAGTCCCTAGAAAGGAAATTATAGTCATCGACAAAACTACCAGAGATATTATTAAAGTAGCGGCTATAGGCTACAAAGACAGAGGCAGTAATATAGATAGTCTCGGACACGATAGTAATGGTAAAGACAAACAAGCACCGTACTCCGAACTAGTTACTATAGACCTAGAGATAGGTCTTGCCGAATAGGACACGGCAGGTAAGTATATACCGCTAATTTCGATTCTCCTAGCCTTGAGGCAGTGGGGTTTTACGGTTATATAGAGGCAGGATAGATCGTAGACAACCGATACCTAAGGAATCGAAAGACCTGGACCTAATGTTCTATTCCTCTAGGAACAAATCAAATAGTACTATGATAAAGTTTTCCAGCTTAATATAGAACTACGCGAACGGGATAGACGCTTAATTCGACTTGTCTAGTGGAGCGATAAGATAAGGGACAAGACGAGGGAACTCTAATATATTATAGAAACCATTAAAGGAAAATGGCCTATAATATATAATAGGCTTGATAGCTATGCCGAGTACCTTGATAACTAGTAACTTAGTAACGATGTATAGAACCTAGAATATTAGTTTATATATACAAATCGTGGAAAAGATAAGTATATATAGGAAAGCTACTAGAAAAAACATTCTTACCTTGGTATTAGGGTACCTATAGTCTATATATAATGGGAAGGATTTGGGAAAGAATTCTAGTACCTCCTAGGCAACGTTACATAACTATATCCTTAATATAAGGTATATATACAAGTGCCCTAGTCCTAATATATAGTATATAGATGCCAATATTACTTCTATAATAAATTTAAGGATAATTACTAGCCAACCTGACAAGGAAATAAGGATAGAAGCTTATACCCTATAGAATAGGTCTACGATGTAAGAAATAAAACGGCCGAATTGCTCTAGAAGATCGAAGCCCGCGATCTAGAAGGCATTATAATAGTTCTAAGACAAGCCTAGCCTAGGTACTATAGAATAGGACAAGATATATAGGACTCGTACTAGAGTAACGATTACCTCTATTACGCGGACGAAAAGAAATCGCAAATTCGGGAGCTTTAGATAAAGCTATAGTACGTACGATAGAAAGTAGAACGGACTTAATAGTAGAAAGTCGCAAGCACTTAATAGCTTACGGAAATAAGCACCATCGACGAAGCCACTATTAGCCAAACAACCGAAGAGGTTAGCACTGACCTAGGAAACAGGTTAGGGCCCTTCAAGGGGCCCGGAAACCATTAACGCCTATATAGCGGCGGGTAGTAGCGTAGTATAGGAGGAACTAGCGTAAGAGACTATTATATCAAGACCTCCTAGCAGAAATATAGGAAATCGCCGTAATCTTTAGACGACGGCAGTAAGATAAGCGACTATAGATAATAGTATAATAGAAATAGCACGAAATGCTCGTACTAATAGATAGTAGAGTAGAGATAAACCTGATTTCGCCGACACTTGTAAATTAGCTATAGATATTCTAGAGAATAAAGCAGAAGTATAGTATAGTTAAAGGGCCATTTCCGATATAATAAGTATATAGGGAGACCGAACTAATCGATATTATTATAGTAGGGAAGACTATAGTAATCGTATTTAGTATTATAGATATAGGTAATGACAAAGATATAATATTAGAGTTACTATAGTATAAAGATTACGACCTAGATATTAACTAGAAGAATAGTAGCTACCTATAACCCCAAACGGAGTTATATTCGACTAGTAAGATAGGGAACGTATAAGGATTGTAAGCAGACGATGCTTAAAGGAAGGCATATCCTATAGATCTACCACAAGAGACGGATAGTAGCAGGCAGACTACTACGGACTTTAGAAGAAGCGGTATAATAATACCAACGTTACGATAGGAGGAACGAGCTAAACTGCCGATAGCTATTCTCTGTTAACAAATGTAAAGCACTATAATTAGAGTAGTAGGTTAAGATAGGAGAAATCGCTAGCATCGCTATAGATAGAACCAAGTTTATATACTATTAGAAAACCGAGAGACGAGATAAGACTAGGGAAGTACCAAAGAAATACGAAGGATACCTAGCGTTCGAACCGAAACATCTAGAAGGACTACTAGAACACGGCCTATAGGATTATAAGATTAAGCTTAAGGAAGGAGTATAACTAAAGTTCTTTAAGATCTATTATATAAGTTAGACTTAGAATAAAGAACTTAAGCGATATTTAAAGGAGAACCTTCGAAGAGAATATATTTGCCTGTCGACATTGCTAGCAGGCTACTTAATCCTATTTATACCTAAGAAAGATAGAAAGCTATAGTTATATATTGACTATTGGCAACTTAACAAATAGACTATAAAAAACTAATACCTGTTACTACTAATCTTACGGCTCTAAGATTAGTTAGTAGGAGCCTAATATTTCATACGTCTTAACTTGCTATCGGCCTATAACTATATATAGATTAAAGAAGGCGACGAGTAGAAAACAGTCTTTAAGACACCCTATAGCTACTACGAGTACCTTATCATGCTATTCGGACTTATAAACGCGCTAGCAATGTTCTAAGCCCTAATTAATTAAGCTATCTAACCCTTTCTCGACAAATTTATAATATATTATCTCGACGATATACTTATCTTCTCTAAGACGATAGATAAACACCAGAAGCACGTAAAAGCAATGCTAGACACGTTATACATATACAAACTATTAGTTAACAAGGAAAAGAGCGAATTCTATGTTAGGAAGATAGTATTTTTAGGATATAAGATATTCCTAGGACAAATTTAGATAGAACCTTTAAAGGTTAAAGCTATCAAGAATTGGCTATAACTAACGTTAGTCACGGAAGTATAAAGCTTTTCATCGGATTTACAAACTTCTACTAGATGTTTATTAGAAAATTCAGAGTGATTGTATGACCTTTATACGAACTTACTAGGAGGAACGCTAAATTCCAATGGGAAGAATAGTACAAGTAAGCATTTATATAGATCCGCGACGCTATTACTAAAGATCTAGTACTAGTATTACTAAATCCTAAGAAGCTATTTAAGGTAGAAATAGACGCTTTGAACTATGCTATCGGAGGACAACTAGGATAACAAGACGAACAAAGAAAGCTATATCCTATAGCCTTCTTTTTAAAGAAGCTCGATAGACTATATCTTAATTATCTAATCTATAATAAGGAACTATTTACGATTATCGAAGCTTTTAAGGAATAGTAACCATACCTTAGTAATATAATTAAACTAATATAGGTATATATAGACTATAAGAATTTACGATACTTTACAATGACAAAGGAGCTTAACGGACGACAAATACGATAGGCAAAATTCCTCGCGGAATTTAACTTTGAGATCCGCTATAAGAAGGGTAAAGAGAACGTATAAGCAGACATCTTAAGCTAACAAACGGATCATATAGAAGGACGAATAGAAACAATACTACCGTTATTCAAGGAACGAATAGATGCGCTACATTACGAAACGTAGACACCTATAGAAGATGATCTATTTAACTCGTTCCTAGAATGTTACGTAATCTTTCGAGAAGAAAGGATTAACGAGATATAGTATTAAGCAGCACCCGGACTAGTGGTACCTAATGGAATAGAAGAAAGAGATAGGAAACTCTAGTACTAAGGCAAAGTATATATCTATAATAGGGATTAATAGCTACGAATGATTCGAGAACTCTATAAGTCGAAACTTGAAGGATATAAAGGAGTTATAAAGACTGTTATATAAGTTAGGAAACACTACGACTTTCCATAGTTAATGGTATAAATTAAGGAAGTTATACGGAACTACGACATTTATAATCGAAGCAAAACGGCACGATATAAACTGTATAGGCTACTTTAGCTACTACTAATAGCTAACAAACTATAGAGTTTAGTTATAATAGACTTTATTATAAAGCTACTAGAATCTAAGGATACGGCTACAGGAGTAATTTATAATAGTATTCTTACTATAGTAGATTGCCTAACTAAATAGGTATACTTCTTTCCTTATAATGAGTCCTAGATAGCAGAATAGTTAGTAGACATAATCTATTAGCAAGTTACATTAGTATATGCTTAGCTATAAGAATAGATTACCGATAAAGATACTAAGTTCGTATTAAAGTTCTAGTAAGCATTAATATAACGATTAGGCGTTAATAGCAAGCTATTAATAGCATATTATCTGTGGACTAACGGACAAACAGAGCGACTAAACCAAGTTATCGAGTAGTATCTCTATTCTTATATTAACTACTAGTAAGATAACTAGGTCATACTATTACTAATAGTATAACTCGCTTATAATATAATACTAATAGAAACGACTAAAGTTATACCATTCTTCGCAAACTACGGATATAAAGTAGACCTTAGGCAAGGACCAAAGGTTACAGTGCCAAGAGTAGCAGTTAAAGCGGAACAAATGTATATATTATATAAAAAGCTCAAAAAGGAACTCGAATTTGTCAAGACCAGAATAAAGAACTACTATAATAAATATAGGCTCGAGGGACCTTGCCTAGAGAGGGGAGACAAAGTCTACCTAATTGTACGAAACTTACAAACCAAACGACTAAGTACAAAGCTAGACTTTAAGAAGGTCAGACCCTTCGTTATCAAAGAATGAATTTCGATATCTAACTACCGACTATTATTACTGTCATCTATATAACTATAGACAGATGTTTTTTATATTTCACTTTTCGAACTAGTACCAAAGAACACCAAGGTTATTATATATATCGAAGTAGAGGACGAAGAGGAAAAATAAGACGTCGAAGAAATTCTAGATTGATATATTATTAATAGAAAACTATAGTACCTAGTTAAATAGCTTAATTTTAGACTAGAAGATAACTTATAGGAACCTATTAAGAACCTAAATTACCCTAAGAAACTAAAGCAGTTCTACTAGTAAAATCCTAATTAGCTATAAGAACCGGCTCTAAAGCCTATTCCCTAATAGAAAAAGAGGGGAACCTGCTAGAATTAGGACCAGGATTTAACCCGATCGACTCTTAATCAAGCACATCAAAAGCACCTAGCGCCTAAGCCTAACCTACAAGGGTCTATGTCTCTGACATCGGCAGAGGAGTATCTAGCTCTTCCTCTTCCTCTAGACGAGCTACGCTACGACGAAAAACTTCGGTACTACGATCGTATAGGGATTGCTATAAACGACGTAATCGACTTAAACGGCTTAGTATCTAAGCAAGTAATACCTCGGTCTTAGCAATCTCCCTCGAAACCTTCTCCTGCTCCGACAAATTCAAAAGGACTAAGATAGTTAATAACCTAGGACTATAAAGAAAAATAACGAAGAACCTATAGGCATCTATAACGTTTAGACTACTATACTTCTTGCCTATATAAATACAGTTTTAATACTTGTTTAAACCCTCTATTATTATATAACGCTTTTACGGCTTTATATTCTAATAATGCTTATAAGGTATAGCGACCTTGTAACCCTCTTACTTAATCTTAATCGTAATAGTATATTGTTCGCGTTTAAGATCGCGACAATTCCTAGGAATATGATTAGCTATAGCGAAAGGAAGTTAGCAGAAGAAGGACGTTACTTACTAGGAAAAGAGGGTGTTAATGGTACTTAAAACAAGTTATAAAAAGCTTTTAGGTCGAAAACCTTAAAGAGGGGGCATCGTATTACAAGCTAACTATATACCGCGACCTGGTAGGGTGTAATAGGCTAAATGAGCTACCAATCAAGAAGGGCACAAAGCGAGGCTAACATAGGATCACTAGGGAGTACAGGCTACTATAGGCAAACAATTGCCAAAAAGGGAAAGATAGCAGAGGATAGCTAGCTACCGAAGGCAATCTAAGGATAGGATAGAAGGGGACTATAAGCGATCGACAGAAGTATATATATATATAAATAGTCACTCGTTATAATAGACTCTAGGAGTTTACTAGTAATAGTAACTTATAATTATAGTACTTATACTAAGCATTGTTAACTACTGTAAGAGACAACTCTAGTGTTGTTATAAACCCTTTGGCTTTACCGAATCCCTTAGACGACTTGCCTGCTTGTCCCGCTTAATCTACCTTTGTCTGAACCCTTTTAGAAGAAGTCTGAGTTGGGTTTGTTATAAGAGGGCCTATAGGGGCACCCTAAACCCTTATATATAAGAGGCACTTTAGTAGGCCCTATAGGACTAGGCTAAGACTATTATAGCTGTAAAGACTAAGAGCTAGAGAGCTACATTATAGGAGGTAACTAACTAGCTAGACTTACTATGGAGGCTAGAGTAGTAGGTAAGGCTATAAAGCTACCTACTAGTCGACCTTCTAAAGCTCCTAGCCTTTAAAGGAGGGCTTATAACCTACTAATAGAAGGCTAAGGCACTAGCTAATAAGTTCTTTCCGAATCTAGAAGTAGACCTATCGGATATTAACGACCTAAAACTAAATAACTACTAAGAGCCAAAATTTAAAGCTAGGAGGTTATAGTAGATGAAGTTAGGATAGTATTAGCTAGAGTAGCCCTATAGAAAGCCCTAGGGGAGGATATCCTCTTTATAGGTCTATTAAAGGCCTATAGGTAGCCATTTTATTAAATATTAGCTATATTAGCCTTAGAAAGCCTATAGCTTAGCTATTTCCTAGCCTAGTTTAAAAGGGCTAAGATGATAGTCCTTTATAAGCTTAGTAAACCCCTATAGGCCTACTTTACCCTAGGTAACTATAAGCCTATAACGCTCTTATTAATAATAGGTAAGTATAATATACTAAGCTAGTACTAACCCTTTAAGGCACCACTTAGCACCTCTAGAACCAAACCTCTATCTAGTCAGATAGAGAAGAGCCTCGGCTTAAAATGTCTAGGGCGTCCGAGTATTTGTAGTTATAGTAGGCAAGTCCGACCATCTAGATAGTAACGACGATAGGGGCAAAGGCGGCGATAGTGATGTCCCTCTAGATAGACGTAAAGGAGTCTACTTACGTAGAAAAAGATATCCCTAATTTACAAAAGAAAGAGGAACTATATCCTATTACTCTAATCTATTAGAGTAAACAAGTATTAAAAGCTATCTATTATCCTTGTCTTTCTTATCTAGTACCCCTAGATAGGTAACCCCTATTTATGCCTATTATATATAGTAAAGCTCTATGGAACTAGAAAAACAAAACTATACCTTATATCCCCTTAGTTATATTAAGAACTTCTAACCTTAGTCTATATTTCCCCTTTGAATTTGCCTTAAGGCTCCTATTAGCAAATTTAGACCTAAAACCTCATTTACGTTCCTTACGACGCTTGGCCTGCTTAGCTCTACCATTACCTTTGGGTAAGGGCCGTTTCTTAGATGCCTAATATCTTTACTAGGCTTTTACTTTAGTATCTAGCGCATCCTAGCCTATAAACTATAGTAGGTACTTAGGAACTAGCTTAAGATCTTCAGGCCCTAAATATTCAAATAATAAGGGCTAAGTCTATTTAGTAGAATCATTATTAGGACGACGCTAATAAGCTTATCCTTTCTTAGTAGCTTAGATTAAGTATATCTCCTATATCTATACCAGCTTACTTGCCTTTGTCTCAGTCTAACTAGGCGGTTATTGTATTACTAAAGGCGCTTACTTTACTAGTTACTACTACTATAACCCTAAAGGTTTTCCTTGTCCTTCTATAGCTATAAGTTACTCCTTTACCTATTCTACTATATACTAGTAAATAGCTATCCTTAGCTTATAAAGATACTCGAATACCTATTAAAGTAGCTAAGGCAGCCTAAGTTCCTTAGGTACCTTACTAAGGAACCGTTAGATAGTATTGTATAAAGGAACCTGGTAATCCTTTTCTATAACTAGTTACTCCTTTGTTGGTAGCAGATTATCCTTTCCTTCCTTTATCTAGATAGAGATAACCGATTTTGCCTATCCTAGTTCTAGCTATAGCCATAGAACTAGTAGCCTATAAAGTAGCTTATCTATAGGCTACCTAGGTAGTTAATAAGGGTAGATATCCCCCTAAGGGTTCTTTGGCTTTTCTAGCTAGAGGGAGCTATTAGGTAGATAGCTTAGAGCTATCTAAATTATTCTAAGCTAGAGTATTAATATCTTATTCTTAGCCTTTATTACTTTTAGCCTTATATATAGATGGCCTTTCTGCTAGAGGAGCTTAAGCTACGCTTTATCTCTATATCAAATCTCTTAGAAGTAGAACCAATAGAACTTAGCGACCTGGATATTATATTCCTATTAGCCTTTTTACTTTGACATCGCCTATACTATTAGCTAGTATATATAACCTATAGGTAGTGGAAAAAGAAAGCTAGGGAGAATAACCTTATCCTATAGAGTCTTAAATAGATCTTTTTAACTTTATATATTAGAAAGGTAGGAATCTATATAATAGAGATAGGACTTTATCTAGTTATATATAGCTATAGCCTAATATAACTATTATAAGTAGTAAAGGATTACCTAGAATTGTTTTCCGGCCGTATCCTTCTATTTTTATAAAGATAATATTAACTACTTAGGCTTTAAGTTACTAATGGCCTTTAGAAAGATATAAATATATAGCTTATAAGATACTAATATATACTAAAGTAGGTTTAAAAGGTTATAGCCATTTAGGTATTCCTTTCTTAATATAAGCCCTTTAATATTATATAGGCTTATAGTAATATTATATTAATACTAGCTAAAGTATATCTTCCCCTAGCTATATAGCCTAATATATAAGGGAAATAGGTAACTAATAATTTGCTTATTAGTCTTAAGGCTAGGACTTATAAGCTACTCTAGCCTTCTAGCTACTACTTCTCTAGGGTAGGAAATAGGCCTAGTATATAGCTCGTTAAAGAGCTTCTAGGTATTACCGCTCCCGGGGTAGTTAGCGATCTCTTCCCCTAGAACCTAGGTTGTAAGGAGGTACTAAAGAAAGAGCCTTAGGGTTTCGGGATCTTCTCTTAGAAGGAGTAAAGGTAGTCCTATACTTAGTTAGCTTAGCCCTCTAGTTAGAGGGAAAGGGACCGACCCTTCTCTTCTTCTTTAATCTAACTTTCTAACGTTATCCCTATATATATTTACCGTCGAAAGACTTATATAAAGTCGCTTAAAACCTAGACTACCAATATTTAGAAATGAATCGCTTAGTAGAATACTTACCTAATGGTACCTAGCTATCTAACTAGGTAGAGAAGACATTTTGTTTAACGTTTTTATAAGTTAGTAATTTATAGTTTATAGTTATTAGTTATAGAAAAGAGAGAGAGGAGGAGGGTTAAGTTAGGGGTATTTATAGACCTTCTAGTTTCTCTTAGATACCTTCCTTATCCAGCTATTCTAGGCTATATTTACTAGTTCTAGTACTATCCGATAGATAACTATATTAGCCCTTATATAATTAGGTTATTCTTTATTATAACCCTAAGGAATAACCTTAACTTATATTTTATCTAATAGTAATAAAGGAGTATAATCTATTATATAATAGGTTATTTTAGCTTAGGTATACCTTCTTCTAATAGAAGTCTAATAGTTTTAGTACCTTAACTATTAAATCGTTTAAAAGATAAGTATCCCCTATTTCTCTTTAAACTTCTTCCTACTTTTCTACCTTTCTAACTAACTCTTATTTATAATTGTCTTCCTTTACTTAGACGGCTAGCATTACTTCTTCCTATATTACTTCCCCTTCGAACTTATTATAAGCTCCTATAAATAAGTTCGATTACTATATCTACCGAAAGAGTTAAGCGCTAGAGATATAAATCCTCTATCTAGGAAGATATAGAAATTAATAAAGATACTAAGCCTATACTTTCTTTAATAACTAACTAGCTAGTAGATTTGATAACTACCTAGGATAATCAGTTCCTAGCGCTTCCTAAGTTCGTATAGGTAGTAAGGGTAGCTTACCTAGAAGATCCCCTAATGCCTTTAGATTATCTAGAGGTAGTCTCGATATAGTACTAGTATAAATTGTTTCTTTTATACTATAGATTCTTCTTTATTAAGTACCTTAAGATATAGGTAATCCTATATATTTGTTAAGAGCTAAACCCTAATCCTAATACTTTAAAGTAGATATTTAGAATCCTAAGACTTACTCCTACCTATATAGAATTCTTCTATACCTATAAGGGAGCTCTAGTAAAGCGGTTATACCCGGTTTTTACGGAAATTAATAATAGTAGTCTATTTAGTTAGTAGATTTATACTATAGTTACCTACTAGGCCTAAGTTCTTAGTTTATTTATCTAGGTGTTTAGGGATATATAAGAATAACTTCCTCCCTCTAGTTAGAGGAAGAGCTAATTAGGGATATAGGAATCCGGCACTATACTAGGTCTATAAATAGTCCTACCAAAGGTTAATAATTAAGGTTATCCCTCTAAGGAATAAGAAGCCTATCATTATCTATATTATATAGCTATTCTATAGCTACGTTTTAATAGGTCTTGTCTTGGATGGATAATATAGAAACTACTACTAGAGTAATAAAAAGTGCTTATAGGAAGATATAGTTAATAATAGCTCCTAAGATCCTAACCTTCGGCTTATAGGTTAGGCTAAATTTAACCTTAATAGCTAGTTAAAGAATGTCTGGCTAGTAACGTGGAAAAAGAGCTCTCTAATTTTAACGGATTTAGATAGTATAGTTAGGGATTAATAGGTAGCTTATAAATAAGGTAAACGGCGATTATAGGTAGAGAATTAGGGATTTAAGGAAAAAGGGTAAAGGCGGTATAGAAAAGGGGTAATTAGGGGTTTAGGTAGTAAAGAGTAAATAGAAATAAAATTGAATAGGGTTAACTTGTACTTCTATTAACGGTTTAAAGGTTAAAATCTAGGTAGTTTCCCTCTAGTTAGTTTAACTATAAGCTCTTGCCGTTACTATCGTTACTCTTAGGCTTTAGATCTAGTAAGTTAGTTACTTAATTATAGTTACCTAGTTCGTCTAGCAGCTTCCTCTTCCATTACTACTTCTTTAAGCGCTTCTAATAGCAAAGAACCTACTTCCTAGTTCTAGGGGTTCTACTTGCCTAGAAAACTGTTAGATCTGTCGGCTTTAAGCTAAACTCTATCCTACTTAAAAAACTTCTTAATGTAGTTTATGGAATATAGTATTTATATAGTTATACTATTAAGAGTCTCTAGGTAGTAGGTATCCTTATTCCTAACTTCCTAGACCTAGTATAGGCTATACTACTAATATTAGAGTTTTCAAGATAAGCTTATATTAATCTGCCAAATGTTATCGTAAATTAGAATAAGATTACCTACCTTGACTTAGGCATTCTTAGCTCTAAATTTATAGTAGTAGGCTTTATTTTGCTATTTAGCCATTTTTTGTCTAGCTTTAGTAACCTTTTTAATAGCGACTTCTAGATTAAATTCCATATTAAGTAACACTTTAGTATAGAGTTTTAATAATCGTAGATAGGCTTCCGCTTAATTTTCTCTGTCTAATTAGATAGCTATAGAGTCCTAGTAAAGAATTTGCTAGGTAGGGACATCGTTTTCGATCAGGCTAATAGGGTTATAGTTATAGATAAGGTTAAAGGGTAAGCGATCGTAGCTATTTCGAACGATAGTACAATTAATATATAGGACGTAAGGAAAAAGCTATTACTAGTTCTTTCTAGTCCTTATACTTATCTTTACTAGGATAACTATAATAGGTATATACCTAGCCTTACTAATACTATTAGCCTTAGAGTTATAAGGAGAAATGATAATACGTTTTACCTCCAGTTCCTCTAGGATAGCTTTTACTTCCCCTTTAAATTTAGATCCCCTATTAATAACTATAACTATTAGAAGTCCTTAACGAAGGAGAATGTTACGGTTAATAAAGTTCTTTACTACTCTAGCTAACTTATTAGGTAGGACTTTGGCTTCTATAAATCCTAAGAGATCGTTACATGCCTCGAAGAGGAAACAAGGCTTCCCCTTCTAATTAGAGGGTATAAACTAGATATCTAAGTGCCATTTTGTAAATAGGATTAGAGAAGGTTCTAAATGTAAATATACCTCCTTAAATCTTTTAGCATCTTATACCTAGTACTCTAGGTAGGTATAAATCTATTCTACTACATTAATATATATTCCCTTCTAGTAATAGTAGTTAGTAACCCTCTAGTAAGTAGCTTTTTTATCTTTATAGCCTATCTTATCATAGCAAGCCTAGAAAATTCGTTACCTTTCCTCTAAGGTGTCTACTATATAGTAAAGATTCTAGGTATTATTTACTAGCTAAAGGAATAAATAGCCCTTATCTATTAAATATTTAAGTACTTCCTTCTTAAATAGACGTTACTACTAGTATAGTTAGATAGTTATAGGTTTTTCTAAAGTGGCTAAATACCATACGATAGCTTTAAAGTATTTAAAGTATCCTTCTTTAAGGTTTAGGTCTATAGGTTTAGAAGGATCGTTAATACGGTTAGTATGGATTTATATATTAACCTAATTATCAATATCCTCTTCGTTTGCTTTCTTTATTTGGTTGGACAGACTAGGAGGCTTCCGCGAAAGTCTATTAATAATAGCATTTTTGGAACCTAGAATATACTTAACCTTAAAGTCAAATAGCCGAATCTATACGATCTACTATATTATTAAGGCTCTAGGTATATTACTAGCCACGCCATTTAACTAGTAAACTAGGATAAGAGCGTCTATCTCTACGATAAAGTGAACGCTAAAGAGGTACCATTAGAAACGTTTTAATAGAAAAAGTAGTCTATAGAGCTCCTATTTAGTAGGATCGTACTACTTCTCTACCTTAGACTATATCCTACTCTTAAACCGGCATAGGTACCTTTTCTTATTAGGGCCGACTTATTCGATAACTCTTCCCTATCCAAAAAGACTTATATCGGTCATTAGGTATATCTAACTATACCTAGGGTCATCGAAAATAAGCGGTATAAAGACTAAGGTAGTAGTTATTCGAGTTTAGAGTTCCTTTATAGCCTATTATTAAGTAAGGCCCTATTTCTAATAGGTATTCTTCCTTATTAGGTTATATAATAGCCAAGTAATTGTAGTAAAGTGCTCTATCCAGATCTAGTAGTAGCTAACGATTCCTAGGAAGGTATAAATATCCTTTAAATCCGAATAGGAAGTCTACTTAAGGATTTTCGTAACTTTGATATTATTAGGTAATTGCCCTTTAGGTATATAGAGATAGCTAAGTAACACTGCTTATAGGTAGCACTACTAGGATTTCCTAGCTATAATAGTAGCTCTGGTAAGTTTAGCGTTTAAGAGAACTATATTAACGTTTTAGAGATATTTAATTACGAACTTCTGTAACCTAGGGGCAACTTCTTCCTTATTATAGTCAGACTATAGCCCCTTTATATAGATATTATCTAGGTAAATATAGTAGATATCTAGAATTAGGTTCTAGAAGATCCAGGTCATCGCTTATTAAAACTAGATAATAGAGTTTATTCTACCTATAGGGAGGATATATATCTAGAAAAGGCTAATAGGTATTTAAAAGGTAATAAGATCCTAGCTCCTTTTGTTAAGGCTAACTTAGTTATACCTAGAAAAGAGATCTAAGAAAGAGATAACTTTATAACTACCAAAATCTTTACTAAATTCCTCTTTCCTCTATAGCCATTAGTATAAATATATAATATACTAGCCTTATAGCAACTATAGATAAGCATATAATATTCTATTTAACTACCTTAGGGAGGAAAAAGAGGAAAAATACAAGAGTCGTACGGAGGAGTGCCCTTTAACCAATATATATATATATGATCTAGGTAGGGCCTGGTTAGGCTCCGGGTCGGGCGCTAACCAGGCCCTAGCCGCGTATCTACCGGACGAGTTATAAACGAGCAACGAACGCTCTACAGACCTATAGGGCATATAGGAGTAGGGCAAGGTAGGTCTATTCCAGTGCCCGGGTAAAGCCTAGGTATTATCTAGCCTAGGTATAGCCCGGGCCTATAATATACCCCCCCCCTTCTCTTTTCGCGGTTGCCGGGCCGACCTATCCCGCGTCCCGCCCCCGTGTCGGTCCCGTGAGCGGGTCCTATGCCTTCCTTTCTTTGTCGCTTTGACAATGTGACCTGTACGTATAATGGCGTGTCGAGCGCGAACAGGTAGCTGTTCGAGTTCGGATGAAAGCTAAGCTCCTTCCCTTTGTTATCAGAATAACGCGCCCCGCGTGCGTGGTAGTGAGTTACGCACGTAATAAGCAATTTGCCTAGGTTATACGTGCTCCCTTACTACCTTCCTCCTAACGCCTATAAATACCCCCTCCTCTTTCCTCCTACTCCCGATTCTTTCTTCTATAACTAACTCTCTTCCTCCTCTGTACCCTCTAACTACCCCTGCCTCTTATAATTATACTTGTTGCCTATACCCCTGTTATACTTTTAAAGTTTTTTTTTTAATTAGTATCTGTCTAGTATATTGATAGTTACTAGTTTACTTAGTAGTAATAGTAGTAATTACTACCCTAGTAATAATAAGAATAAAGAGTATTATATAAGTTTTCTCTACCTATATTGATTTTTAGCTATTATATATATATATAGGGTATAGATTGACTCTTTATTTTATAGTGTAAGAATGCTAACCTTTCCTTTAGTAGGTATGCTATTAAGGGTAACTCCTTTAATAAGGAATTTAAACTATAGTCTAAGAAGTAGTAGTACTACCTACCGTATGTTAACTGACTTCTTAGAGGTAATAAGGTTGAATATATCTAGGGTTAGGGCACTTCCTATATAATGTGCTATAAGAACTATAGGAGCTACGTTTAGGATCCATAGCTCTAGGCTAATAACCCCTACCTACGTATAGGCATTAAGAAAATCGTAGGTTATTATAATGCCGGCACTACCTTTGCCTCCCCTACCTGCTATAAGACTACTAACTAGAGCACCTATTACACTATCCTAACACCTAAGTTCTCTATACTAGTACATTCGTTCTCTATACTCTTTAAGGCCGCCTAGTCTAACCGCTCGCCTAGATAGGCTACCTTTGCCCCTGCCTAGGCTGTAAGTTCTCGTTATTCTAGTAACGACTTCGCCCTAGTTGCTACTACTACTGCCCCTAATACCCCTACCTACTATAGCAACATCGTCTAGCCCGCTGCCAGCCCTAACCCTACCCTATAAGCTACTAAGTAGCTTATACACCACGCTATAGCATAGAACGAAAGTATACTACACTAGATATAGTATACAAACGAGAACATGTCGACTTTAGTCGACACTAATGCTACCCTTGTCGCCTACGTCCTAGGCACCCTATCGCCTACCTCCTACGCCCGCTTAAGCGCCTCTATACGCCCCGCACCCGTGCCGATCGACTTTAGCTATTCCCGTGCCTGCCGCTCTTCCTTGCCTGTCGATCGCGCGAAAAATTTACATTGTTTGCTTTTATACTCTCCCCTGCCTCCTATTCGTAATTGGTCCATTATAGTAATATATGTCTCCTTACTCCTATTTAAACACGTTAAGCGCCTTAGTATTTTCTAGATTTTCTAACGGTTCCTAAGTTAGGGTGTTATATCCCTTCTATTTTACTAGTATATTACGTCGATTTCCTCTTCCCCTTGCGTTCCTAGCTATAAGGATCGCTTCTACTTTGTATTCCTCTTATAGTAGTCCTTCTTAGGAGAGTTCTAATACTAGGTCCGGTTAGAAATCTGATATACGTTGCGAAGGTAGTAGGTCGGACACGGTACATTTAACAAGGTTAATATAGAAGGTAGGGTAGAGGCTATAGGGAACATTTAGAGTTACTATTAGTAGCGTCGGTACTATAATCACTTTGTACTTAGCGTTAACCTAATTAAGTTTATAGCTAGGGCGGTTAGTCTTAATATTACGTAAGGACAGCTATACTTTATCCCCTACCTTGAACCTCTTAGCTAGGTATTGAGAGCGATTAGCATTTTCTTGCTAGCGCTACTACGTATATACGATAGCGGCCTAGGTCTATTCTATACCTTCTCTTAGGTAATGTAAGAAATTGGTAGCTCTTCCTTATAAGGTTGAGGTAGGAGCGTCTAGTAGGTCGGTAAACTATATCAGGCTTATATTATAACTATAAAGGAGATAGCTCACGCTTATCCTAGTCACCGTCGAGTTACGGTTATTAATCGCAAGTGTCACAAGCCAACCATAAACCGCGACCCGGTGGGGTGTAGCAGGCCGAATGAGCCACCAATCAAGAAGGGCACGAAGCGAGGCTGACACGGATCGCTAGGGAGCGCAGGCTACCACGAGCGAACAATTGCCAAAAGGGGAAAGATAGCGGAGGATAGCTAGCTACCAAAGGCGATCCAAAGACAGGATCGAAGAAGGCCATAAGCGATCAGGAAGAGTATATATACATGTAAATAGTCACTCGTTATGGTGGACTCTGGGAGTTCACCAGTGGTAACAATCACAATCACAGTACTTATACCAAGCATTGCTGATTACTGTGAGAGACAACTCTAAGTGTTGTTGTAAACCCTTTGGCTTTACCGAATCCCTTAGACGACCTGCCTGCTTGTCCCGCTTCACCCACCTCCGTCTGGACCCTTTCAGAAGAAGTCTGAGTTGGGTTCGTCACACGTTGTTACCACTCCCTTTGTTCTGTCATGGTTCAGAACAGAGGAGACTTCGACCTCGACATCGACATGGCTACCGACGTCACGGCCGAACAGCTGCTCACTCAGCTTGGTCAACTCCAGCAGCGGATCCAGGAGTTGGACCAGAGAGACAAGGCTGCTCAAGCTCGAATCAAGGAACTTGAGAATCGCGAAAAGTACTCGCAGAAGTTGGTCAACGAGGCCTACGCTAAAATCGAAGCGCTCGAGACCGCCAAGGCGAGCCGCATCAAGATCGAACTACCTGGTAAATACGGAGGAACTAAGGAGGATCTCGCAGGATTCCTGACAAACCTCCGATCCTACTTCCGGCTTAATAACGACAAGTTTCCGGACGACAAAGCCAAAGTCCTCTACGTAGCCACGAGACTAGAGGGCAAGGCACTCAGATGGTTCGAGCCTACGTAGAACGACTACCTCACTAAGGAAGACGAAGACGACCGAGACGCGTTTACACAGGCAGTCTTCCGATCTTACGACCGTTTCGAAGAAGAGCTTCGAAAGGTTTTCGGCGATAAAGACGAGAAGATTTATACGCAAGAAAGACTCGCCAATCTTCGACAGACCAAGTCAGCAGCCTCCTACGCCGCACAGTTTAGACAGGACATGCTCAAGTCTCAGCTTAACGACGAGGCGTTAATGCAACTGTTCTACAACGGCTTGAAGGAAAAGGTCAAGGACAAGCTGTACAAGTACGACCGGCCTGAGACCCTGGACGAATACATCGCACAGGCCATCAGAATCGATAATCGACTCTACGCACGAGAGCAGCAGAAACGAGGTCAAATGAACGGAACCACGGTTAAGGCCAACGACAAGAAAAAGCGAGCGTACGTCAGTACCTTGTACGGGACGCACCCCAGAGCCATAGATATGGACGCAGCGCAGAAGCAGGACCAGAAGAAGGCAACCAAAGACAAGTCCAATGTTACCTGCTATAACTACGGAAAGAAAGGGCATTACAAGCGAGAATGCCGGAGCCCGAAGAAAGAATGGAAGCCAGTCCCTGGAAAAGAAATCGCGGACATCGACGAAACCACCAAGAACGTCACCAAAGTAGCAGCCACGAGCTACGAAGACAAGGACAGTGACACGGACAGTCTCGGACACGACGGCAACGGTGAAGACGAACAAGTACCGTACTCCGAACTGGTCACTATAGACCCAGAGACAGGTCTTGCCGAATGGGACATGGCAGGAGAGTATACGCCGCCAATTTCGATTCTCCCAACCTTGAGGCAGTGGGGTTTCACAGTCACGCAGAGGCGGGATGGATCGTGGACAACCGACACCCAAGGAATCGAAAGACCCGGACCCAATGCTCTATTCCTCTAGGAACAAATCGAATGGTACCGTAACGAAGTTTTCCGACTCAACACGGAACTGCGCGAACGGGATGGGCGCTTGACTCGACTCGCCTAGCAGAGCGATGAGATGAAGGACGAAATGAGGGAACTCCGACGTATCGTAGAAACCATCAAAGGGGAATAGCCTGTGACATATGATGAGCCCGATAGCTACGCCGAGCACTTTGACGATCAGCAACTCAGCCACGACGTACGGAACCCCGAATACCAGTTCATGCGCGCGAACCGCGGGAAAGACGAACGTACGTGGGAAAGCTACTGGAAGAAACACTCCTATATCAGCACTAGAGTACCTACAGTCTACGTACAATGGGAAGGATTCGGGAAAGAATTCTAATACCTCCCGGGCGACGCCACACGACTGCACCCTCGACATGAGGCACATGCGCAAGTGCCCTGGTTCCAGTGTGTGGCATACGAATGCCGATACCACTTCCACGACAAATTCGAAAACAACCACTAGCCGACCCGACAGGAGAACGGGGACGGAGGCTTGTGCCCTGTGGAATGGGTCTACGATGCAGGAAACAGAGCAGCCGAATTGCTCTAGAAGATCGAAGCCCGCGATCTAGAAAGCATCACGATAGTTCCAAGACGAGCCTGGCCTAGGCACTGCGGAACCGGACGAGACACATGGGACTCGTGCTGGAGCAACGATTGCCTCTATCACGCGGACGAAAAGAAATTGCGAATTCGGGAGCTTCAGATGAAGCTATGGCACGCACGACGGAAAGCGGAACGGACCTAATGGTGGGAAGCCGCAAGCACTCAATGGCTCACGGAAATGAGCACGATCGACGAAGCCGCTATTAGCCAAACAACCGGAGAGGTCAGCACTGACCTGGGAAACGGGTCAGGGCCCTTCGAGGGGCCCGGAAACCATTAACGCCCGCGCAGCGGCGAGTGGTAGCGCAGTACAGGAGGAACTGGCGCAAGAGACCACTATACCGAGACCTCCCGGCAGAAACATGGGAAATCGCCGCAATCTTTGGACGACGGCGGCAAGACAAGCGGCTGTAGATAACAGCACAGTAGAAACAGCACGAAATGCTTGCACTAGTAGACAGTGGAGCAGAGATGAATCTGATTTCGCCAACACTTGTAAATTAGCTACAGATACCCTAGAGAATGAAGCAGAAGCATGGCATAGTCAAAGGGCCATTTCCGACGTAATGGGTATATAGGGAGACCGAACTGATCGACATCACTGTGGCAGGGAAGACTATAGCAGTCGTATTTAGCATCGTGGACATAGGTAACGACAAAGACATGATATTGGGGTTACCATGGCATGAAGATTACGACCCGGACATTAGCTGGAAGAATGGTGGCCACCTGCGACCCCGAACGGAGTCGTATTCGACCAGCGAGATAGGGAGCGCGCAAGGATCGCGAGCGGACGATGCTTAGAGAAAGGCATGTCCTACGGATCCACCGCAAGAGACGGATAGTGGCAGGCAGACCACTACGGACTCTAGAAGAAGCGGCATAACGATACCGACGTTGCGACAGGAGGAACGAGCTGAATCGCCGATAGCTGTTCTCTCCGTTGACGAATGCGGAGCACTGCAATGGGAGCAGTGGGTTGAGACAGGAGAAATCGCTAGTATCGCCATGGACGGAACCAAGTTTGCATACTACCAGAAAACCGAGAGACAAGACAAGACTGGGGAAGTACCGAAGGAATACGAAGGACACCCAGCATTCGAACCGAAGTATCTAGAAGGATTACCAGAACACGGCCTATGGGATCACGAGATCAAGCTCAAGGAAGGAGCATGACTGAAGTTCTTCAAGATTTACCACACGAGCCAGACACAGGACGAAGAACTTAAGCGATATTTGGAGGAGAACCTTCGAAGAGGACATATCCGCCCGTCGACATCGCCAGCAGGCTACCCAATCCTGTTTGTGCCCAAGAAAGACGGAAAGCTACGGTTATGCGTCGACTATCGGCAACTCAACGAACAGACCGTGAAAAATCGATACCCGTTACCGCTGATCTTACGGCTCCGAGATTAGTTGGCAGGAGCCTAATATTTTACGCATCTTGACTTGCCATCGGCCTATAACTATATACGGATCAAAGAAGGCGACGAGTGGAAAACGGCCTTTAGGACACCTTATGGCCACTACGAGTACCTCGTCATGCCATTTGGACTTACGAACGTGCCGGCAACGTTCTAAGCCCTGATTGATCAAGCTATCTGACCCTTTCTTGACAAATTTGCGGTATGTTATCTTGACGATATACTTATCTTCTCTAAGACGATGGACGAACACCGGAAGCACGTAAAAGTAGTGCTGGACGCGCTGCACGCGTACAAGCTATCAGTCAACAAGGGAAAGAGCGAATTCTACGTCAGGAAAACGGTGTTTCTGGGATACGAGATATCCCCAGGACAAATCCGGATGGAACCTTCAAAGGTTGAAGCTATCAAGAATTGGCCACGACCGACGTCAGTCACGGAAATACGAAGCTTCATCGGATTTGCAAACTTCTACCGGATGTTCATTAGGAACTTTGGAGCGATCGTACGACCTTTACACAAACTTACCAAGAAGAATGCTAAATTCCAATGGGAAGAACAATACGAGCAAGCATTTACGCAGATCCGGAACGCCATTACCGAAGACCTAGTACTGGTACTGCCAGACCCTAAGAAGCCATTCGAGGTAGAAACGGACGCTTCAGACTACGCCATCGGAGGACAATTGGGACAACGAGACGAACAAGGGAAGCTATATCCTGTAGCCTTCTTTTCAAAGAAGCTTGATAGACCACGTCTCAATTATCCGATCCACGACAAGGAACTACTTGCGATTGTCGAAGCTTTCAAGGAATGGCGACCATACCTCAGCGGCACGATTGAACCGGTACAAGTATATACGGATCACAAGAATTTACGATACTTTACGACGACGAAGGAACTCAACGGACGACAAATACGATGGGCAGAATTCCTCGCGGAATTCAACTTTGAGATCCGCTACAAGAAGGGCAAAGAGAACGCACGAGCAGACATCTTAAGTCGACGAACGGATCACACGGAAGGACGAACGGGAACGACACCACCGTTGTTCAAGGAACGGACAGACGGAACGCTGCATCACGAGACGCAGACACCCGTGGAAGATGATCCACTCGACTCGTTCCTCGAATGCTACGCAATCTTTCGAGAAGAAAGGATCAACGAGGCACAGTATCAAGTAGCACCCGGACCAGTGGTACCTGACGGAGTGGAAGAAAAAGATGGGAAACTCTGGTACCGAGGTAAAGCATACACCTACGACAAAGATCAACAGCTGCGGATGATTCGAGAACTCCACGAGTCGAAACTCGGAGGACACAAAGGAGTCACGAAGACTGTCGCACAAGTCAAGAAACACTATGACTTTCCACAGTTAACGGCACGAGTTAAGGAAGTTATACGGAGTTGCGACATCTGCAATCGAAGCAAAACGGCATGACACAAGCTGTATGGGCTACTTCAGCCACTGCCAACAGCTGACAAACTATAGAGTTCAGTTACGATAGACTTCATCACAAAGCTGCTAGAATCCAAGGACACAGCTATAGGAGTGACCTACGACAGTATTCTTACTGTAGTAGATCGCCTGACTAAGTGGGCATACTTCTTTCCCTACAAGGAGTCCTAGACAGCGGAATAGTTAGCAGACGTGATCTATCGGCAAGTTGCATCAGTGCATGCTTGGCCGCAAGAATAGATCACTGATAGAGACACCAAATTCGCATCGAAGTTCTGGTAAGCGTTAATGCAACGATTGGGCGTTAACAGCAAGCTGTCAACGGCATATCACCTACAGACTGACGGACAAACGGAGCGACTAAACCAAGTTATCGAGCAGTATCTCCGTTCTTACGTCAACTACCAGCAAAACGACTAGGTCATGCTGTTACCAACAGCATAACTCGCCTATAACACGACGCCGACAGAAACGACCAAAGTTACACCGTTCTTCGCGAACTACGGATACGAAGCAGACCTTAGGCAAGGACCAGAAGTCACAGTGCCGAGAGCAGCAGTCAAAGCGGAACAAATGCACGTACTGCATGAAAAGCTCAAAAAGGAACTCGAGTTTGTCAGAACCAGAATAAAGAACTACTACGACAAACACAGGCTCGAGGGACCTCACCTAGAGAGGGGAGACAAAGTCTACTTGATTACACGGAACTTACGAACCAAACGACCAAGCACGAAGCTAGACTTCAAGAAGGTCGGACCCTTCGTTATCAAAGAACAAATTTCGACATCCAACTACCGACTATCGTTACCGTCATCTATGCGACTACAGACAGATGTTTTTCATATTTCACTTCTCGAACCAGCACCAAAGAGCGCCAAGGTTGCCACGCACATCAAAGCAGAGGACAAGGAAGAAGAATAGGACATCGAAGAAATTCTGGATTCACGTATCATTAACGGAGAACTGTAGTACCTGGTCAAATGGCTTGATTTTGGACCAGAAGACAACTTATGGGAACTAGTCAAGAACCTGAATTGCCCTGAGAAGCTGGAGCAGTTCCACCGGTAGAATCCTGACCGGCTACAAGAACCGGCTCCAAAGCCTATTCCCCGACAGAAAAAGAGGGGAACCCGCCAGAATTAGGACCGGGATCCAACCCGATCGACTCCCAATCAAGCACGTCAAAAGTACCCAACGCCTGAGCCTGACCCGTGAGGGTCTGTGTCTCCGACATCGGCGGAGGAGTATCTAGTTCTTCCTCTTCCTCCAGACAAGCTATGCCACAACGAAAAACTTCGGCACCACGATCGCGCAGGGATTGCTATAAACGACGTAATCGACTCAAACGGCTTAGCATCTAAGCAAGCAGCGCCTCGGTCTCGGCAATCTCTTTCGAAACCTTCTCCTGCTCCGACAAATTCGAAAGGACTAAGACAGTTAGCAACCCAAGACTACGAAGGAAAACTACAAGGAACCTACGGGCATCCGCAACGTTTGGACCACTGCACTTCTTGCCCATGCGAACACAATTTTAGCACTTATTCAAACCCTCCATCATCACACAACGCTTCCGCGGCTTCGCATTCCAACAACGCTCGCAAGGCATGGCGACTTCGTAACCCTCTCACTCGATCTTGATCGCAATAGCGTGTCGTTCGCGCTTGAGATCGCGACGATTCCTGGGAATACGATCATCCATGACAAAAGGAGGTTAGCGGAAGAAGGACGTTACCTATTGAGAAAGGGGATGTTGGTAGTATTTGAAACAAGTCATGAGAAGCTTTCGGGTCGAAAGCCCTAAAGAGGGGGCATCGTGTCACAAGCCAACCATAAACCGCGACCCAGTGGGGTGCAGCAGGCCGAATGAGCCACCAATCAAAAAGGGCACGAAGCGAGGCTGACACAGATCGCTAGGGAGCACAGGCTACCACGAGCGAACAATTGCCAAAAGGGGAAAGATAGCGGAGGATAGCTAGCTACCAAAGGCGATCCAAAGACAGGATCGAAGAAGGCCATAAGCGATCAGGAAGAGTATATATACATGTAAATAGTCACTCGTTATGGTGGACTCTAGGAGTTCACCAGTGGTAACAATCACAATCACAGTACTCATACCAAGCATTGCTGATTACTGTGAGAGATAACTCTAAGTGTTGTTGTGAACCCTTTGGCTTCACCGAATCCCTCAGACGACCTGCCTGCTTGTCCCGCTTCACCCACCTCCGTCTGGACCCTTTCAGAAGAAGTCTGAGTTGGGTTCGTCACAGCAAGCTAGTATATAGGTAGATGTTCAGGCTAGTTATACTAGGCAAAGGAAACTACAATCTATAAGATAGTCTATACCTCTTAATTTATATATTCTATACCTCTATTTGTTTATAGATAATAGGCTATTAATAGTAGTTACTCGATCCCGACAGTCTTGTAAAGAGTAGTCTAAAACTAGCTAAGCTAGTCCGAACCGCGATTAGTAATAATTTGTATCAGAAATCCGTAAAACCGCTACTATACGTCCCGGAACTAGAGCACGTACGCCTCGGCTCCTATCAAGGATATAGCTTCGAGCTAGATATACTTTGACAGCCGATTAGTAATCACTATAAGGTACTAGGGTAAATTCTTATCTCGTATAGGGAGATCGACTATTGTAACGAACCCAACTCAGACTTCTTCTAAAAGGGTCTAGACAGAGGTAGGTTAAGCGTAACGGGCAGGTAGGTCGTCTAAGGGATTCGGTAAAGCCAAAGGGTTTATAACAACACTAGAGTTGTCTCTCACAGTAATTAGCAATGCTCGGTATAAGTACTGTGATTGTGATTATTACCACTGGTGAACTCTCAGAGTCCACCCAACGAGTGACTATCTATATATATATATAATCCTAGTGATCATTCCTGATCACGGTGATTGTAAGTGATCGTATGGTGGTGATCACCCTGATTACTGGTGAGCGTAGTGATCACTATGCTTCCCATGCTATAATTGGTCCTTTCGTTCCTTCGACTTGATTGGCCCATTTGTGCCAGTGGCTTAGGCGGCATCTGCATGCATATTTCCGTGACACGATGCCCTCCCTCCAAGGCTTTCGACCCGAAAGCCCTCTTTAGGCCATCTTAAATAGCGCCAACATCCCTTACATTCCTTATATATGTTTTTTTTCTCCTTAGCCTCTTGTTGCCCTTTGTACTATTAATTATACCATCTAACGTACGCAGATCCCTAGTATCTATTCGTCGTAAGCGTTTGGCTTAGTTTATTTCCGATTATAGGTTCGTAGTGATGGTATATTCTCATTGCGTAGAGCATAACCGAGTATGCAAAATGATTAAAAAATCTCGTCACTACGAGGCTTATATACGTCAGGGTCGTGCTTACGATAGTTCTAGCGTTCTAGTTTCTTCTTGTAAGTTCCTATTTTCTTATAAGAGTACATCTCTAATTATAATGTAGTAGATCGTATTATATACGAGCAACGTCGTTTGAAGGCTAAAGAGAAAGAGGCCGAAGCCTTGTTACGAGAATATTAACGTAAAGCTTCCAAGGCGTTAGCCTATCTGACTCGGGTCTATAAATAACGAGAGTTCCTAGTAGAGAAGGGGGCAGATATAGTTATACGGGGTTTGTCGAATCTAGACGAATTAAAGGTGGTAGAATAGTAGGAATCGGGGGCCGTTATATAGCTTAACGGTAGCGTTAACGTTATTAACTAGGGCGCTATTTTCGGTTTTGTCTTAGATTTGCCTTTAGCCGATCTAGGTTCTACCGATAGAACTATTCTAGTTTCTTAAGGTAGTTTAAATTCTTAACAGGTTCCTATAAGTTATCTTCTAGTCCGAAATCAAGCTATTTAACTAGGTACTACAGTTCTCCATTAATAATATATAAATCTAGAATTTCTTCGACGTCCTATTCTTCTTCCTTATCTTCTGCTTCGATATATATAGCAACCTTAGCGTTTTTCGGTGCTGGTTTGAGAAGCAAAATATAAAAAACATCCGTCCGTAGTCGCATAGATAACAGTAACGATAGTCGGTAGTTAGATGTCGAAATTCGTTCTTTAATAACGAAGGGTCTGATCTTTTTGAAGTCTAGCTTTATGCTTGGTCGCTTGGTTCGTAAGTTTCGTACGATCAGGTAGACTTTGTCTCCCCTCTCTAGGCAAGGTCCCTCGAGCCTATATTTGTCATAGTAGTTTTTTATTCTGATCTTGATAAACTCGAGTTCCTTTTTGAGCTTTTTATATAGTATGTATATTTGTTCTGCTTTGACTGCTGCTCTTGGCACTATGACCTCTGGTCCTTGCCTAAGGTCTATTTTATATCTGTAGTTTGTAAAGAACGGTGTGACTTTGGTCGTTTCTATTGGCATTATATTATAAGCGAGTTATACTGTTAGTAATAGTATAACCTAGTTATCTTGCTAGTAGTTAACGTAAGAACGGAGATATTACTTAATAACTTGGTTTAATTGTTCTATTTGTCTGTCAGTCTACGGGTAATATACTATTAATAGTTTGCTATTGATGCCTAATCGTTGTATTAACGCTTGCTAGAACTTCGATGCGAACTTGGTATCTCTGTCGGTGATCTATTCTTACGGCTAAGTATATATTAATGCAACTTGCCAATAGATCACGTCTGCTAGCTATTCGGCTGTCTAGGACTCCTTATAAGGAAAGAAGTATACTCATTTAGTCAGGCGATCTACTATAGTAAGAATACTATTATAGATTACTCCTATAGCCGTGTCCTTAGATTCTAGCAGCTTCGTAATAAAGTCTATCGTAATTAAACTCTATAGTTTATTAGCTATTAGTAGTAGCTAAAGTAGCCTATACGGCTTATATCGTGCTATTTTGCTTCGATTGTAGATATCGCAACTCTGTACAACTTCCTTAACTCGTGCCGTTAACTATAGAAAGTCGTAGTGTCTCTTAACTTATACAACAGTCTTCGTAACTCCCTTGTATCCTCTAAGTTTTGACTCGTAGAGTTCTCGAATCATTCGTAGCTATTAGTCTTTATCACGGATATACGCCTTACCTCGGTACTAGAGTTTCCTATCTCTTTCTTCTACTCCGTTAGGTACCACTAGTCCGGGTGCTGCTTGATACTATACCTCGTTAATCCTTTCTTCTTGAAAGATTGCGTAATACTCTAGGAACAAGTCAAGTGGATCGTCTTCCACGGGTGTCTACGTTTCGTGATATAGCGTTCTATCTGTTTATTCCTTAAATAACGGTAGCGTTGTTTCCGTTTATCCTTCCGTATAATCCATTTGTCGGCTTAAGGCATCTGCTTATACGTTCTCTTTGCCCTTCTTATAATGGATCTCAAAATTGAATTCTATAAGGAATTCTGCCTATTATATTTGTCGTCCGTTAAGCTCCTTTATTGTCGTAAAGTATTGCAAATTCTTATAATCTATATATACTTGTACTAGTTTAATTATACTACTAAGGTATAGTTACCATTCCTTAAAAGCTTTAATAATTATAAGTAGTTCCTTATTATAGATCAGATAATTAAGACATAGTCTATCAAGCTTCTTTAAAAAGAAGGCTATAGGATATAGCTTCCCTTGTTTGTCTCGTTATCCTAATTGTCCTCTGATGGCATAGTCTAAAGTGTCTATTTCCACCTCGAATGGCTTCTTAGGGTCTAGTAGTACTAGTACTAGATCTTTAGTAATGGCATCGCAGATTTACGTAAATGCTTACTTATATTACTCTTCCTATTAGAATTTAGCATTCTTCTTAGTAAGCTTGTATAAAGGTCGTACGATCACTCCAAAGTTCCTAATAAACATCTGGTAGAAGTTCGCAAATCCGATGAAGCTTCGTACTTCTATAACTAATGCCGGTTATAGCCAATTCTTGATAGCTTCAACCTTTAAAGGTTCTATCCGAATTTGTCCAGGGGATATTTCGTATCCTAGGAACACCGTTTTCCTAACATGAAATTCGCTCTTTTCCTTGTTAACTGATAGCTTGTACGCGTATAACGCGTCTAGTACTACTTTCACGTGCTTCTAGTATTTGTCTATCGTCTTAGAGAAGATAAGTATATTATCAAGATAACATACTGTAAATTTATCGAGAAAGGGTCGGATAGCTTGATCAATTAGGGCTTAGAATGTTGCTGGTGTGTTCGTAAGTCTAAATGGCATGACGAGGTACTTATAGTAGCTATAGGGTGTCCTAAAGGCCGTTTTCCACTTGTCGCCTTCTTTGATCTATATATAGTTATAGGCCGATAGCAAGTCAAGACATATAAAATATTAGGCTCCTGCTAACTAATCTTAGAGCTATAAGATTAGTAGTAACGGGTATCGGTTTTTTACGGTCTATTCGTTAAGTTGCCGGTAGTTGACGTATAACCGTAGCTTTCCGTCTTTCTTGGGTATAAATAGGATTAGGTAGCCTGCTAGCGATATTAATAGGTAGATATATCCTCTTTAAAGGTTCTCTTCTAAATATTACTTAAGTTCTTCGTTCTATGTCTAGCTTATATAGTAAATCTTAAAGAACTTTAGTTATACTCTTTCCTTAAGCTTGATCTCGTAATCCTATAGGCCGTGTTCTAGTAATCCTTCTAGATACTTCGGTTCGAATGCTAGGTATCCCTTATACTCCTTCGATACTTCCCTAGTCTTATCTCGTCTCTCGGTTTTCTAATAATATAAAAACTTAGTTCCGTCTATAGCAATACTAGCGATTTCTCCTATCTTAACCTACTACTCTAATTACAGTGCTCTACATTCGTTAATAGAGAGAATAGCTATCGGCGGTTTAGCTCGTTCCTCCTATCGCGATATCGATGTCATTATACTACCTCTTCTAGAGTCTATAGTAGTCTGCCTGCCACTATCCGTCTCTTACGGTAGATCTGTAGGATATACCTTTCCTTGAGCATCGTCTGCTTGTAATCCTTGCGCGCTCCCTATCTCGCTAGTCAAATATAACTCTGTTTAGGGTCGTAGGTAGCTACCATTCTTCTAGCTAATGTCTAGGTCGTAATCTTCATGCTATGGTAACCCTAATATCATATCTTTATCGTTACCTATGTCTATAATGCTAAATACGACTACTATAGTCTTCCCTGCCATAGTGATATCGATTGGTTCGGTCTCCCTATGTACCTATTACGTTAGAAATGGCCCTTTAACTATGCTATACTTCTGCTTCATTTTCTAGGGTATCTGTAGCTAATTTACAAGCGTTGGCGAAATTAGGTTTATCTCTGCTTTACTATCTATTAGTACAAGTATTTCGTGCCGTCTCTATTGTGCTGTTATCTATAGTCACTTGTCTTGCCGCCGTCGTCTAAAGATTATAGCGATTTCCCATGTTTCTGCCGGGAGGTCTCGGTATAGTGGTCTCTTATGCTAGTCCCTCCTATACTACGTTACTACTCGCCGCTATACGGGCATTAATGGTTTCCGGGCCCCTCGAAGGGCCCTGACCTATTTCCTAGGTTAGTGCTAACCTCTTTAGTTATTTAGCTAATAGCGGCTTCGTCGATTGTACTTATTTCCGTGAGCCATTAAGTGCTTACGGCTTCCTACTATTAGGTCCGTTCTGCTTTCCGTCGTACGTGCTATAGCTTTATCTAAAGCTCCTAAATTTACAATTTCTTTTCGTCTATATAATAGAGGTAATCATTGCTCTAGCACGAGTCCTATATGTCTCGTCCCGTTCTATAGTGCCTAGGCCAGGCTTGTCTTAGAACTATTGTAATGCTTTCTAGATTACAGGCTTCGATCTTCTAGAGCAATTCGGCCGCTCTATTTCCTATATTATAGACCTATTCTATAGGGCGTAAGCTTCCGTTCTTATTTCCTTATTAGGTTAGCTAATGATTGTTTTCGAATTTGTCACGGAAGTAGTATCGGCATTCGTATGCCATATACTAGAACTAGGGCACTTACATATATGCCTCGTGTCAAGGGTATAGTCGTATAGCGTTGCCTAGGAGGTATTGGAATTCTTTCCCGAATCCTTCCCATTATATATAGGCTATAGGTACTCTAATGCTAAGATAAGAGTATTTCTTCTAGTAGCTTTCCTACGTACGCTCGTCTTTTCTACGGTTCGCTTATATAAACTAGTATTCTGGGTTCCGTATATTATTACTAAGTTGCTAATCGTTAAGGTACTTGGCGTAGCTATTAGGCCCATTATATATTACAGGCTATTCTCCTTTAATAGCTTCTACGATACGTTAGAGTTCCCTTATTTCGTCCTTTATCTTATCGCTCTGCTAGGCAAGTCAAGTCAAGCGCCTATCCTATTCGCGTAGTTCTATACTAAGTTAGAAAACTTCGTTACGGTACCATTCGATTTGTTCCTAGAGGAATAGAGCATTAGGTCCAGGTCTTTCGATTCCTTAGGTATCGGTTGTCTACGATCTATCCCGCCTCTACGTGACTATGAAACCTTACTACCTTAAGGCTAAGAGAATCGAAACTGGCGGTGTATATTCTCCTGCCATGTCCCATTCGGCAAGACCTATCTCTAGGTCTATAGTGACTAGTTCGGAGTATAGTACTTGTTTATCTTTACCGTTACTATCGTGTCCGAGACTATCTATATCACTACCCTTGTCTTTATAGCTTATAGCCATTACTTCGATAACGTCCTTAGTAGTTTCGTCAATAGCTGTAATTTCCTTTTTAAGGGCTAGTTTCTATTCTTTCTTTGGGCTCTAGCATTCTTGCTTGTAGTGCCCTTTCTTTCTATAGTTATAGTAAGTAATATTAGACTTGTCTTTGGTCGTCTTCTTCTAGTCCTGTTTCTATGTTACGTCTATATCTATAGCTCCGGGGTACATCCTATATAAGGTACTAACGTATGCTTGCTTTTTCTTGTCGTTAGCCTTAGCTGTAGTTTCGTTCATTCGACCTCTTTTCCACTACTCTCGTATATAGAGTTAATTATCGATCCTAATAGCCTATATAATATATTCGTCTAGAGTCTTAGGCCGATCGTATTTATATAGCTCGTCCTTAACCTTTTCCTTTAAGCCGTTATAAAACAATTACATTAACGCTTCATTATTAAGCTAAGACTTAAGCATGTCCTATCTAAACTATACGGCATAGGAGGCTACTAACTTGGTCTGTCGGAGATTAGCGAGTCTTTCTTATATATAAATCTTCTTGTCTTTATTACTAAAAACTTTCTAAAGCTCTTCTTTAAAATGGTTATAAGATCGGAAGACTACCTATATAAACGCGTCTCAGTCGTCTTTGTCTTCCTTAGTAAGATAGTTATTCTATATAGGCTTAAACTATCTAAGTGCCTTACCCTTTAGTCTTATAGCTATATAGAGGACTTTGGCTTTATTATCCGGAAACTTATTATCATTAAGCCAGAAGTAAGATTAGAGATTTGTTAGGAATCCTATGAGATCCTCCTTGGTTCCTCCGTATTTGCTAGGTAGTTCGATCTTAATACGCTTCACTTTGGCGCCCTTAAGTGCCTCGATTTTGGTATAGGCCTCGTTAACTAACTTCTACAAGTACTTTTCGCGGTTCTCGAGTTCCTTGATTCGAGCTTAAGCAGCCTTGTCTCTCTGGTCTAACTCCTAGATCCGCTGCTAGAGTTGACCAAGCTAAGTAAGCAGCTATTCGGCTATGACGTTAGTAGCCATGTCGATGTCGAGGTCGAAGTCACCTCCATTCTAAACTATGATAGAACAAAGGGAGTGGTAATAACGTGTGATGAACCTAACTTAGACTTCTTCTAAAAGGGTCTAGACGGAGGTAGGTTAAGCGTGACGGGTAGGTAGGTCGTCTAAGGGATTTGGTAAAGCTAAAGGGTTTATAATAATATTAGAGTTATCTTTTATAGTAATTAGCAATGCTTAGTATAAGTACTGTAATTGTAATTGTTACTATTGGTAAACTCTTAGAGTCTACCTAACGAGTGACTATCTATATGTATATATAATCCTAGTGATCATTCCTGATTACGGTGATTGTGAGTGATTGTATGGTGGTGATTACCCTGATTACTGGTGAGCGTAGTGATTATTATGCTTCCTATGCTATAATTGGTCCTTTTGTTCCTTTGACTTGATTGGCCTATTCGTGCTAGTAGCTTAGGCGGCATCTGTATGTATATTTCCGTGATAACTATAAAATTGATAGAAATCTATTTCTAGAAGCGGTCGGCGATAGGTAGGGGCTAGAGGAGTCCTTGTTGTAGTTAATGTAAAACCTTAGCCCTTTAACACGTATAATAGTTCCTTATAAACCTCTTTACGTCTAGGGATATAAAATCCTAATGGTAGTCCTGTTAAAGCATTTTAAATAGCCTATTCCTCCCTAGGTAACCTAATATAGGGGAGTTATAGATATATTAAAGGATGGTAATAGTAAGTAGTTTCTATATAGGGAGCTAAAGTCTACCCTAGAACTAGAGAGCACCCTATATATTAAAGGAGCAATCTATAATCTAGGTCTACGCTACATTTACTTCCTTTGGAAATTTTCAGGCCCTGTCCTATATAGCCTAGAGTTAGTATATATAATGTTCGTCCTTGATAACTCTCTTATCCTATAAGGCTACTAGTTGTTTGTCTGTAAAAATAGTACTCCCCTTTGGAAGGTAGGATACTTTAGATAACGTCAAGGTATCTATCGTATCTATCTGGATAGTAGGGAGAAGTTATACTATATGCTATATATCTTCGGGAAAGTCTTGTTCATGACAGGATAGGGCGTTAGGGTAGGACACTTATAACCTAGGTTAGTAACGGAGCTTAAAGTTAAAGAGGGAGAGTATCTTAGCCTATCGAGCTTGCTACTTACTAATTAAACAAGGCTAGGAAAAGTATTCGAGGTTTTTATAGTTAGTTAAGATCTAAAAGGGGGCTATAATATTATATAGCTCGGCCGACTAGGCCTTTAGGTATAAGATAATCATAAGTAATTCCTTATTATAGATTATATAATTCTATTTAGCTAGGGTTAGTTTTATAGAGTAATAGGCTATAGGGTATAGGACCCTATCTTCTCCCTACTAGGATAGGTACCCTTCTAGCGCCGTCCTAGAGTAATCTGCCTTAAGTACCGTCTCCTATTTAGGGTCCTATTATATAAGGACAGGTTCCGATATAAAGGCCGTCTTAAGGGCGTCAAAGGCCTTTTATTCCTTAGTCCCTTACTAGAATAGGGTATTCTTATAGGTTAACCGTATCAAGGGTTCCGTTAGCCTAGAAAAGTTAGGGATAAAGTCTTGGTGGAAATTAGCAAACCCTAGGAAGCTTCGTACTCTCTAAACCTTCCATAGTGCCTCCTACTTACGGATGGCGGCTAGCTTTTCAGGGTCTAGACAGACCTAGGCCCCTACCTTTACGATATAGCTAAGGTACTTGACTTCTTTTATAGTAAACGTATACTTCTTAAGGTCTAATATAAGTCTTGCTTTCTATAACCTTTAGAGCACGTCCCTTACTTACCTTATATAATCTTTCTTACTACTTAAAGTATAAACTAAGATATTATCGAGGTATACTATTACGAAGTCTCTAAACGTTAGGCCAAGAGCGTTATTAATATATCGTTAGAAGGTTATAGGTATACCTATAACTCTAAAGAGATAGATAAGCCACTTAAAGAGGCTAAACTAGGTCTAGAATACTATCAAATGTTTATAGCCCTCTACGATCTAGATACGGTAGAAGGCTGCCTAGATATCTAACTTTATAAACTACTTAGCTCTGGCTAGGGAGCGAAATATTTCCTTAATAAGTAGGAGGGGGTATCGATCTTGCTTTATAATCTTATTTAGTGCTTAATAGTTAATATAGAACCTCTAACCTCCGTCTGCTTTCTTTACTAAGAGGACAAGGGCAGCGGCTAAAGAGGAGCTAGCTCGGATCTATCCCTTATCTAGTAAGTTAACGACTTGCTTTTGGACTTCTGATAAATAATCCCGTGGCATATTATAGAGAGGCCCCTAAGGGAGTTTAGAGATCTTTCTATTTAGGCCTTCCTTTAATTTGATATAATAATCGGCCGTGCTATAATATAGGGGAAGTCTACTAGCTTTCTCCTTATTAAAGAGGTTAGTAAAGTTATGAAGTTCGTCTAGTAAGGTGACCTCTAACTCTGTACTAGGCCCTAGTTAGGTACCCCTATTCTCTATACCTTCTCTATCAAATTAGCGTCTTAATTCTAGGATAGTTATCATTTCCTAGATACTAGTAACTAGGAAGGTATCGGAAGTTTTCTTCTTCTATACCTTCTAAACTATGCCTATAAAGACTATACCTATAATTTAAAAGATTCCTGTCTATCTTAACTACGAAGAGATCTTATAGATAAGTAATCCTAGTTATATCCTAATTTCAAGAACGCCTATATATATATCTAGTTTGACCTCCTAATGTTCTATCTATAGAAGATCTAGTATTATATTATATATAAGTCCTAGGACTATATAAAACGTGGCCTAACTCTCTTAGCTATTAATATCTATTATAATGTAGGCTATCTAAGTGATCTTCCGGTCCTATCATAACCTAGTTATAGTCTTAAGGGTATATATAGTAGGTAAACTAATCTACTCGATTCTAAACTTCTAGTATATTCTCTTGCTAATAATACTATAGCTAGAACATTTACTATCCACTTAAGCGTTTACAAAGCCGGCAGAGTTAAGGAAGATTAGAATAAGAAAAGGAGGTCCATCTATTCTTTTGCTAATCTCTATAAACTCGTCTTCTAGGTAATTATAGTCTTCTAGCCCCCTTACGAGACTTTGCTTAGGGGCTACTCTTTTCCCTGCTTACCGTCTTCTTTATTAGATAGGTTATCGTCTTCCTTCTAATCCTTAGTCTCTAAGGCATTAATATCGGTTCTTAGCTAGTTCTATTATACCGGCCTTAAAGTAAGGGCGAAGTGACACTTAGTAATGAAGTAACCCTTCTACCTATACTAGATATATACTCTGGCTACCTATTAGGCTATATATACTTCCGGACTAACCTATTTTACCTATAGGGTATTACCCCTACGTTTTCCTACCCTATCCTTATTAGGTCTCTTCCTCTATAGGTTAGTATATAATAAGTTAATTCCGGTCATTAGTATATCTCCTTCTATATCCTTCTCTCCCTACGGTTTAGGTACCACCTGCCGCCCCTATATCTACTAATACTTATTACCAAGCCAAAGAGCCTCGAGATCTATAGTAATCTTACGGTATTTCTTGACCGCTATTATATAATTATCCCAGGGAATTCCTTATCTAACCGCTATATATTTAAGTTTCAGAGAGAGGTATTATTATAATTTGATTAGGTATAGCTTATTACTCTAAAGGAGACTGCCTGCCTTTGATAGCTTAGCCTTAAACTAAACAATAAAGGTAGTAAACGGTTTATTATCTCTCTATCGAAAGAATTCTAGTTCTAATAGGGCTATTATCTTTTTATAGGGGTCAGAGAAGATGCTCTTAAGATATTAGAGGAACTTAGTCAGGTTATACCTAACTTTTAGGCCTATAGATTTATAGTAGGCTATAACCTAAGTCTGTACCTAGCGTGTAAGGTTTCCTTAGATAAAGACCTATTAGTTATAATTAGAGCTAATAAAATCTCTATTAGCTATAAGGACATATTCTATTATACTCTTCTATACTATAAAGAATTCCTTTTTGCTATCAAAAGGTTGTCTAGTTAGGAGACGCTTCCGCTATAGCTACTAAGCTTTAAGGGGCACCCTAGCCGACTTAAGGGTTAGGACAGGTTAGGTTTAGGATGCTCGGAGAGTGTCAATCGTCGTGTTCTACTGTTCTACTACTACTTAAAGGGAGCAGACAAGCTCCTATAATTCCGCTAAGCCTAAGGGCCTATATACTATCGAATCTATTATGACTATGTTATTAATAACTCCCTTAGGGAGTTGCTACCGGTCAGAAGGTAGTTAAAATGTAATGTGCTAGCCTTATAGCAACTGTAGATAAGCGTATAATATTCTATTCGACTACCTTAGGGAGGAAAAAGAGGAAAAATATAAGAGTTGTATAGAGGAGTGCCCTTTAATCAATGTGTGTATATATGATCTAGGTAGGGCCCGGTTAGGCTCTAGGTCGGGCGCTAACCGGGCCTTAGCCGCGTGTCTACCGGACGAGTTACAAACGAGTAACGAACGCTCTATGGACCTGTAGGGCGTACAGGAGTAGGGCGGGGTAGGTCTATTTTAGTGCCCGGGTAAAGCCCGGGCATTGTCTAGCCCGGGTGTAGCCTAGGCCTATAACAAAATACGTCCTATATAGTTATAGTATTAGCTTTCTAGGCGTTATTAATTAGCTAGAGATTACTGTTCTTCTTAAGGATTAGAAACTAGTTATTATAGTAACTCTTATAGCTAGGTTTAATGATCCTACGCTAAATCCGCTACTTTAGGAGATTAATAACCTTTGGTATTAATAGCTTTGGAATAGGGATACTCTTTAATTACCATATTATATAAGAGATAGTCTAGATAACCTAAGGGGGAATAATATTAGGGTAAATCTATCTATATTTAGTAAAATTCTATACTAGAGTAGCCTCTTAGTTCTATAGGACCTATATAAAGAGTTCCTTCTCTTAGTTAGATAGAAAGCTTCCTATAGATATAAGTAACGTATTAAGCCGTTTAGCTATTAGACTAAGGCTAGAGGTTCTTAATATAACCAGAGGGACACACGGTGCAGTTTTGTTTTTCTAGTTCTATAGAGCTTTGCTATATATAATAGGCATAAATAGGGGTTACCTATCTAGGGGCACTAGATAGATAGACAAGGATAACAGATAGCTTTCGACACTCGTTTCACTCTAATAGATTAGAGTAGTAGGATGTAGTTCTTCTTTCTTTTGTGAGTTAGAGTATCTTTTTCCATGTAAATAGACTCTTCTATGTCTGTCTAGAGGGACATTACTATCGCTAGCTTCGCCCCTATCGTCGTTGCCGTCCAGATGGTCAGACTTGCCTACTATGACCACGAATACTCGGACGCCCTAGATATTTTGAGCCGAAGCTCCTCCCTATCTGACCAGATAGAGGTTTGGTTCTAGAGGTGCTAAGTAGTGCCCTAGAGGGTTAGCACTAGCTTATATTTTTAGGGGCTTAATCGGGGAAGAGCTTAGCTTTAAGTCTAAACTAGATTACCGGACTTCGAGTATAGTAGGATAGTAACGTTTACGATAGAGGAGCGAGGACATACGCGCGGAGGCGTATATGGCAAAACTGTTAGGAAACCGAGAAGAGCAAATATAGGTGCTAAGAGATTGGTATATCTAGCGGTAGGCTAGGGAACCACTCTTACCCTAACGTAATAATACCGCTAGTAAAGATAGCAGGAATTATAAGATAATAAGTTTAAAGGAGCTTGACATCTATCTAGAGGGATAGAAACTCCGAAATATAGATTAGCGACGCTAGAACTATTCGGGATTCGGAAACGAGATTTTAGAGTTATATGGATACTAGAGGAAAGCCTTATAGCTATCCTAGCCTTAGTTACCTTAGTACCAGCGCTTGCTAGCAAGGGTGTATCTATCTATATACCGCTACTCTTTAACGGTCTAGTATAGGTTTATCTTATTGTTTTAGGAGTTCTAACTTTAGGGGTTAGAGTACTATTATTATAAGGTACCCCCTATTAGAAGGTTTAGGAATAGCTTTACTAGGTATACTCTAAAGGAGTAAAAGTAGTAGACTAAGTTTATATTTAATCTTACTAGTTATAGGAAGACTTAAAGGAAAGAAAGAAGGCTTCCTAGATTAGCTATTTAGATAGAAGAGTTGTCTTTAAGGAAGTTACCTAAATAGGAAGGTATAATTAAGGATAATAACCTTAGGTACTACTCTTCTTGTTAGTTTAGTAAATACCTTAATTAGAATCGCTACTCTTAACGCCTCTTATATCTAGGTATACTAAAACCTCGTTAGGAAGGACGCTATTAGAATTATCTTAATTGCTAGAGTTTAGAAACCTTACTTTAGACTCGGAAATCAAACGTTACACTTAAGTAGACATTATAGTAGACAAGCTTACCAAAGTTATTCGGGTTATATTCCCTTTGCCAATAGATAAGGGATTACCTAGTCTCTTCTCTAGTTATGACGTTACTAAATACCTCAAGCGTTTCGAAAAAGCTTATAAGATCTTTAGTAGAGATAATAGTGATAAGATCTCTTACTTCGAGTAGTAGTATATAGATAACCTCCAGGAAATCCTAGACTAATAGCCGGAATTAAAGAAGAAGGACTAGGCTACTTTCGAAGCTACTATTAAGGAATGCTAGAAGTGTAACGACTCTTACTAGGAAACCTCTATTTAAGAGCTAAAGCGTCTTCTAGATTCCTAGTATACGGATTCGGCTAAGTCTATCTATGACTACCTAGAGTACGTTAACGTCTTGCTTACCTAAGTGCTAAAGAAGAAGAAAGCGGTCTATTAGTTATTAGCTATCTGGAAGGTATAGGACAGATTTCTCCTTATTCTCTGGACTAGTCTTTAGGTCTATAAGAAGGGTGATTTGTAGGTTAATAATATAGAGTAGGAGGACTTCTATAACTTTATATAGGAGTATCTATATAAGGGAGTTAATGCTAGGTTAGTATACTATAAGTTAGATCCGAAAGGAGGAGAAGTTAAACTATAGGTAAGCTAGACTATTAAGAAGAGTTCTTTAGCTCCCTAAATATAGGAAAGTCCTTTAGGTTCATCTACCTAGAGAGATACTGCCCTTAATAAGATCGTTAATAGGCTTATGGATGCCTTATATAAGCTTCGGATTAACAAGGGCAAAGTTAGCTATAGATCCTTAGATAGAGGTAGGCGTTCCTGTAACTAGATAGACGACCTAAGCAATAACGAGATTAAGAAGATCCGGACCTATCTATCGGCTACTTAAGAGTCTTAGCGGAAGAAAAAGAGCAGCGGGTTCCGGCCGAGTTCGACCTCGGCTACGCCTTATAGCTACTACTACTATAGTAACCGGACATACTTTACCTATAGATATCTAGTCCTAGCAGAAGATATCTATAATGGTCTCGTCTATCGGCTTAGTTTTAAGTAGATCTTAGGTAAGAGAGATCCTAGTCTTCTAGAAAGCTAGTAAGTCAAAATCCTTAACGAGGATATAGCTACTATAGCTAATTAAGGGACTTAGCAATATATTATTTATACTTATACCTCTCTTTAGCTAGATCTTCCTAGTTAAGAGCTATACTAATGGTTTATAGAGAGCTATTAAAAGGAGTATAGTTAGGAGTACCATCTAGACCTAAACCTCATTACTAATAAGGCCTTCCTTTAGTATACTAAAGGTTTACGCCTACTAGAAGTAGTTATAACCTCCCTTAATTACCTTACCAATACTAAGAGAGTTTCCCTAGAGTCAATCTATAACTATATTAAGGCTAGAGAGATCAATTTCTAGATAGATCGTAAGCAAGGTAGACGTACCCTTATCTAATAGGTAAAACAGACGGCGTCTCGGATAGATAACCCCGTTTTTGCTACCGACTATGAGGGCTTACCAGCAGACGTGTCATAGTCTGACTAGATAGCGATACAAGCTTTTAATGCTATCGAGTCAGAGCTTAATAGTAAAGATGTTTCTAATAGGGATAGTGATATGGTGACTATAGTATAGAGTACTACCCCTATAAAACGCTATTTTATAGAAACGGAAGACGAGCTAATATAAGATCTTATCTAGTAAGAGGGGACCGATAAAGTAAAGACTATTCGATTACCGAAAGGGAATATAGAAGTAGGAGGAACTAACCCTCTAGTTATAAGCTAAGGGGTTATAGTTACTACTAAGAGGGCTGCCGATCTAGCTAGTAAGGGAGCTCTCCCCCTAGCTGGATAGAAATAAACCGTTTACTTTAGGGAATTAAAGAAATCGACTAAGGAGAATATAGCCTATAACGTACTCTCTCTAGTTAATAAGGCTCTTTAAGCGAAGACACTTACTATTAACAAGGTCTTAGGGATCTTCCCGGCGTTTAAGAACACGCTAATTGTATTCCTTAAGTAGGATTATAAAAGCCCTTAGGAGGTAATCGAGTATAAGGGCTTAGCTATTCCCTTCCTTAATAAGCCGGCTTTATAAGTAAGAGGGAGAGCGCTATAAGAGGTTAAGATATATCTTAGCCGTCTAGGTAGACGGAGTAGCGTTAAGGGGGAAGAGTTTATAATTATAGTCCCGGCATTTCTAGGGGTTACTAGTAATAGCTAGTAGGCCGTTATAACGGATAGTTTCTAGAGTAACTATCTTATTAGACGGCGAGACTAGCTAGACTTGTAAGAGATCGAAACATCCTTCTAGGCTCTAATCTATACGCTCTTTACCAGCTAGAAGATCTAGATAGGTATACTTATATAGATATATGTATTACTAACGCTCTACTATAACTTTGAGGATCTAAGGAGTAAGAAAGTGCTTACTCTAATCGACACTAGATCTAAGTATAATATAATTACCCTTAGCCTAATATAGAAATACTATCTCCCTATATAGATAATAATAGTAATTTTCTAGGGTCTTTATAATAGTAGGCCGTTTACTAGGGAAACGGTTAGTATAATTATCTTAGGGGCTATCTTAATCTATAAGCATTTCTTCGTTTTAGATAGAGATACTGGTAATTACCAAATCTTACTAGGTATACCATTTATCTATAATATAAGCCTAACGTTTAGCTATAAAGCTGGCCGTCTAGTTATAGCAAACATTATTACTAAGAACAAATTAATTAAAGCGTCGGTTATCTTAGACGTTATAGCTAAAATGACATTCAAAAGAAAACATTGACTTATAAGGGACGAACTCTAGCGTTTAGTCGCGATGAATACCACTACCCTTACGTTCGCCGATGTTTAGGACGATAAAATTCCACTTAGATTCCTTAATAATTAGGCTAGTAAAGCCATTTTTAATATAATGCTAAGGATTTCTTGCCTATTTCTTATCGACATGCTTACTAAAGTTTCGACATTTTGTCTTGCTAAATAAGACACTTCAAAACGGAGACATTAGGAAACGGAGGGCGAAACGGACGAGCCTAGATGTCTAGATAGACGGAAAACGCTTAGGAAGCTTATATCAGAGGTTAGAAAAGGGTTATAGGAGGTATAGACATTTACTATACGAAAGTCCACGGCTAGAAAAGTTCACCCTATAAATACGGCCGTTAGCGATAGTTCGGTACCCGACAGTAACCCTAACTAGCGGAAACAGCGCCTAGGGGAAGCTACTAAAAAGATAAAGTTTAGGTTAGAGTAAGATAGCCTTATTATATATGACAAACCTAACTCAGACTTCTTCTAAAAGGGTTTAGACAAAGGTAGGTGAAGCGGGACAAGTACGCAGGTCGTCTAAGGGATTCGGTAAAGCCAAAGGGTTTATAACAACACTAGAGTTATCTCTTATAGTAGTCAACGATACTTGGTATAAGTAGTATGATTATAGGTTACTATCACTAGTAAACTCCTAGAGTCTACTGTAACGAGTGACTATCTATATATATATATAATCCTAGGATTACTAGCAGTCGTGGTAATCCTCTATACTAGCTTACCTAGCTTATGTCATGAGCTAGTAATCCTCTGCTAGGATCATTTCTTACTAAGTATGATCCTGTCCTAATTAGTCTATCATTCCTTTGGCTTGATTAGCCCGTTTATACTAGTAGCTTAGGCAGTATCTATATATATATTCCCGTAATATAATGCCCTCCCTCTAAGGCTTTTAACCTAAAAGCCCTCTTTAGGTTATTTCAAATAGCGCTAATATCCTTTTCTATATATACCTTATAATTTTTCCCTTTTTCCATACTACTAGTAGCTAACAAGATGGCAGATTGTATCTCTAAGCGCTAATCTTTGAAATCCTAATAGCGTGCTATACTTGCTTCTTTTATTGATTCTTCTAGCATAGACGTCATACCATGTTCGTAGTATTTTAAGCGGAACTTAGCTTGTCGTATGGCGTTAGGCTCTTCTCGCTATAACAAGTATATATATTAGGGTTATTCTTACAATAGTTCTAACGTAGCGTCTGCTTGTTCGTGACCTAGTTTATTGCCTTAATGTTTATAACTAATCTTTTATAGTAACGAAGATTATATCTAGATAAAAACGTGTAGAATAAGAAGAGGCCGATGCTAAAGAGGCCCTTTTTGTTCTTTAGACTTAACTTTAGACGGCTATTGGTCGATTAGCTCGTCTTCGTCACTAGAAACGTTTCTTAAAGGAGCGGGGTTCTAAGCTGTTTCATTAAGGTATATAGTCTCTAGAGGAAATAAAAGCGGAAGAACGGAGGGTATAGGATTCCGAGGCACGCGTTATTAGTAATATACGGTCCTAGGGTGCTAACGTCCCGTTTGACTAGTCTTCTTTAGGCCTAGATTTGTTAGAGGCCGACTTGGCCGTTTTGTCTAAGCTAGTGCCTATAGTCGATCAAGGTTCTACTAGTAGAACTGTTCTAGTTTCTTAGGGTAGTTTAAGTTCTTAATTAGTTCCTATAAGTTATTCTCTAGTCTAAAATTAAGCTATTTGACTAGATACTATAGTTCCTTATTAATAATGTATAAATCTAGAATTTCTTTAACGTCTTATTCTTCTTCCTTGTCTTTTGCTTTAATATATATAGCAACCTTAGCGTTTTTTGATACTAGTTCGAGAAGCGAAATATAAAAAATATCTATCTATAGTTATATAGATGATAGTAACGATAGTCGGTAGTTAGATGTCGAAATTTGTTCTTTAATAACAAAAAGTCTAACCTTTTTAAAGTCTAGCTTCGTACTTAGTCGTTTAGTTTATGGGTTTCGTACAATTAAGTAGACTTTGTCTCCCCTCTCTAGGTAAGGTCCCTTGAGCCTGTGTTTATTGTAGTAATTTTTTATTTTGGTCCTGACAAACTCGAGTTCCTTTTTAAGCTTCCTATATAGTACGTACATTTGTTCCGCTTTGACTACTGCTCTCGGCACTATAACCTCTAGTCCTTGCCTAAGGTCTGCTTTATATCCGTAGTTTGTAAAGAACGGTATGACTTTAGTCGTTTCTGTTGGTATTATATTATAAGCGAGTTGTGCTATTGGTAATAGTATAACCTAGTCGTCTTGCTAATAGTTAACGTAAGAGTAGAGGTACTACTTAATAACTTGGTTTAGTTACTCCGTTTGTCTGTTAGTCTGCAGGTAATATGCTATTAATAGCTTGCTATTAACGCTTAATCGTTATATTAACGCTTGCTAGAACTTTAATACGAACTTGGTGTCTCTATTAGTGATCTATTCTTACGGCTAAGCATATATTGATATAACTTGCCGATAGATTACGTCTACTAGCTATTTAGCTATCTAGGACTCCTTATAGGGAAAGAAGTATACCTATTTAATTGGGCAATTTACTATAATAAGAATATTATTATAGGTCACTCTTATAGCTATGTCCTTAGATTCTAATAGCTTTGTAATAAAGTCCATTGTAACCAAGCTCTATAGTTTGTTAGCTATTAGCAGTAGCTAAAGTAGCCTATATAGCTTATATTATACCGTTTTGCTTCGGTTATAGATGTCGTAGTTCCGTACGACTTCCTTAACTCGTGCCGTTAACTATAGAAAGTCGTAGTGTTTCTTGACTTATACGATAGTCTTCGTGACTCCTTTACATCCTTTAAGTTTCGACTTGTAGAGTTCTCGAATCATCTGTAGCTGTTGATCCTAATCGTAGATATATGCTTTACCTTAGTACCAGAGTTTCCTATCTCTTTCTTCTACTCTATTAGGTACTAGTGGTCTAGGTGCTACTTGATACTATGCCTCGTTAATTCTTTCTTCTCGAAAGATTATACAATATTCTAGGAACGAGTCAAGTAGATTATCTTCTACGGGTATCTGCGTTTTGTAATGTAGCGTTCCGTCTGTTCGTTCCTTGAATAACGGTGGTATTATTCCTATTCGTCCTTCTGTATAATCCGTTCGTTAGCTTAAAGCATCTGCTTATACGTTCTCTTTACCTTTCTTATAGTGGATCTTAAAATTGAATTCTATAAGGAATTCTGCCTATTATATTTATCGTCTGTTAAGCTCCTTTATTGTTATAAAGTATTGTAGGTTCTTATAATCTATATATACTTATATCGGTTTAATCGTACTACTAAGGTATAGTTATTATTCCTTAAAAGCTTCGATAATTATAAGTAGTTCCTTATTATAGATCAGATAATTAAGACGTAGTCTATCGAGCTTCTTTAAAAAGAAGGCTATAGGATATAGCTTCCCTTGTCCGTCTCGTTGTCCTAATTGTCCTCCGATAGCGTAGTCTAAAGCGTCCGTTTTTACCTCGAATGGCTTCTTAGGGTCTAGTAGTACCAGTATTAGATCTTTAGTAATAGCGTTACAGATCTATATAAATGCTTGCTTGTATTACTCTTCTTCTTAGAATTCAGCGCTCTTCTTAGTAAGTTCGTATAAAGGTCGTACGATCGCTCTAAAGTTCCTAATAAACATTCGGTAGAAATTTATAAATCTAATAAAGCTTTATATTTCCGTTACTAACGTTAGTCATAGCTACTCTTTAATAGCTTTGACCTTTAAAGGTTCTATCTAAATTTGTCCTAGGGATATCTCGTATCCTAGAAATACCGTTTTCCTAACGTGGAATTTGCTCTTTTCCTTATTAACTAATAGTTTATATATATATAGTATATCTAGTACTACTTTTACGTGCTTCCGGTGTTCGTCTATTATCTTAGAGAAGATAAGTATATCGTCAAGATAACATACTGTAAATTTGTCAAGAAAGGGTCGGATCGCTTGATCAATTAGGGCTTAGAACGTTACTAGCGCGTTTATAAGTCTAAATGGCATGACAAGGTACTTATAGTAGCTATAGGGTGTCCTAAAGGCCGTTTTTTACTCGTTGCCTTCTTTAATCCGTATATAGTTATAGGCCGATAGCAAGTCAAGACGTATGAAATATTAGGCTCCTACTAACTAATCTTAGAGCCGTAAGATTAGCGGTAATAGGTATCGATTCTTCACGGTCTATTCGTTAAGTTACTAATAGTTAATATATAACTATAGCTTTCTATCTTTCTTAGGTATAAATAGGATTAGATAACCTGCTAGTAATATTAATAGGTAGATATATCCTCTTCGAAGGTTCTCCTCTAAATATTGCTTAAGTTCTTTATTCTATATCTAGCTCGTATAGTAAATCTTAAAGAACTTCAATTGTACTCCTTCCTTAAGCTTAATCTCGTAATCCTATAGGCTATATTCTAGTAATCCTTCTAGATATTTCGGTTCAAATGCTAGGTATCCTTTATATACCTTTAGTACTTCCCTAGTCTTGTCTCGTTTCTTAGTTTTCTAATAGTATACAAACTTAGTTCCGTCTATAGCGATGCTAGCGATTTCTCCTATCTTAACCTACTACTCTAATTACAATGCTCCGTATTTGTCAATAGAGAGAATAGCTATCGGTAGTTTAGTTTGTTCCTCCTATCGTAATATTGGTATTGTTATACCGCTTCTTCTAGAGTCTATAGTAGTCTGCCTGCTACTGCTTATCTCTTGCGGTAGATCTGTAGGACATGCCTTCCCCTAAGCATCGTCTGCTTACGATCCTTATACGCTCTCTATCTTGCTAGTTAAATACGACTCTGTTTAGGGTTATAGGTAGCTACTATTCTTCTAGCTAATGTCTAGGTTATAATCTTTATACTATAGGAACCCTAATATTATATCTTTATCATTGCCTATATCTATAATACTAAATATAACTATTATAGTCTTTCTTACTATAGTAATGTCGATTAGTTTAGTCTCCCTATATACCTGTTACATCGGAAATAGCCCTTTGACTATACTATACTTCCGTTTTATTCTCTAGGGTATCTATAGCTAATTTACAAGTATTAGCAAAATTAGGTTTATCTCTACTCTACTATCTACTAGTACAAGCATTTCATGCTATTTCTATTATGCTATTATCTATAATCGCTTGTCTTACCGCTATCGTCTAAAGATTGTAGCAATTTCCTATGTTTCTGCCGAGAGGTCTCGATATAGTGGTCTCTTATACTAGTTCCTCCTATACTACGCTACTACTCGCCGCTATACAGGCGTTAATGGTTCCTAGGCCCCTTAAAGGGCCTTGACCCGTTTCCTAGGTTAGTGCTAACCTCCTTAGTTATTTAGCTAATAGCGGCTTCGTCAATCGTGCTCATTTCTATAAGCTATTAAGTGCTTACGGCTTCCTACTATTAAGTCTATTCTACTTCTCGTCATATATACTATAACTTTATCTAAAGCTCCCGAATTCGCGATTTCTTTTCGTCCGTGTAATAAAGATAGTCGTTACTCTAGTACGAGTCCTATATGTCTTATCCCGTTCCGTAGTACCTAGGCTAGGCTTGTCTTAGAACTATCGTAATGCCTTCTAGATCGTAGGCTTCGATCTTCTAGAGCAATTTAACCGCTCTATTTCCCATATCGTAGACCTATTCTATAGGGTAGAGGCTTCTATTCTCATTTCCTTATTAGGTTAGCTAGTAATTATATTTAAATTTGTTATAGAAGTAATATCGACATTTATATACTATATACTAGAACTAGGGCACTTATATGTATACCTTGTATCGAGGGTATAGTCGTATAGCGTTACCTAGGAGGTATTAGAATTCTTTTCTAAATCCTTCCTACTATATATAGACTATAGGTACCCTAATGCTAAGGTAAGAATGTTTCTTCTAGTAGCTTTCCTATATACGTTTGTCTTTTCCATAGTTCGTATATATAAACTAGTACTCTAGGTTCTATATATCATTACTAAGTCATTAGTCGTCAAAATACTTGGTATAGCTATTAAGCCTATTATATATTATAGGCTATTTTCCTTTAATAGTTTCTACGACATATTAGAGTTCCCTTATCTCGTCCCTTATCTTATCGCTCTACTAGGCAAGTCAAGTTAAGCGCCTATTCTATTTATATAGTTCTATATTAAGTTAGAAAACTTCATTATAGTACTATTCAATTCGTTCCTAGAAGAATAGAACATTAGGTCTAGGTCTTCCAATTCCTTAGGTATTAGTTATCTACAATCTGTCCTACCTCTATATAACTATAAAACCCTACTACCTTAAGGCTAGGAAAATCGAAATTAGCGGTGCATACTCTCCTACCGTATCCTATTTAGCAAGACCTGTCTCTAGGTCCATAGTGACTAGTTTAAAGTACAGTGCTTGTTTGTCTTTACTATTACTATCGTATCCAAGACTATCTATATCACTGCCCCTATCTTCGTAGCTTATAGCCGCTACTTCGATGACATCTTTAGTGGTTTCGTCGATAACCGTAATTTCCTTTCTAGGGACTATCTTCTACTCTTTCTTCGGGCTTTGATATTCTCGCTTATAGTGCCCTTTCTTTCTATAGTTATAGTAAGTAACATTAGACTTGTCCTTAGTCGTCTTCTCCTAGTCTTACTTCTACGCTATATCCATATCTATAGCTCTAGGGTACGTCCTATACAAGGTATTAACGTACGCTCGCTTTTTCTTATTGTTAGCCTTAACTATAGTTCTATTTATTTGGCCTCGTTTCTACTACTCTTATATATAGGGTTAATCATCGATTCTAATAGCCTATATAATATATTTATCTAAAGTCTTAGGCTAATTATACTTATATAGCTTGTCTTTAACCTTTTCCTTTAAGCCGTTATAAAATAGTTATATTAATACCTCGTTATTAAGCTAAGACTTAAGTATATCCTATCTAAACTATATAGTATAGGAGGCTACTAATTCAGTCTATCAGAGATTAGTAAGTCTTTCTTACATATAAATCTTCTTGTCTTTATTACTAAAAACCTTCTAAAGCTCTTCTTTAAAACGGTTATAAAATCAAAAGACTACTTACATAAATATATCTCGGTCGTCTTCGTCTTCCTTAGTAAGATAGTCATTCTATATAGGCTTAAACCATCTAAGTACCTTGCCCTTTAGTCTCGTAGTTATATAGAGGACTTTAGCTTTGTCGTCCGGAAACTTATTATCATTAAGCCAGAAGTAGGATCAGAGGTTTGTTAAGAATCCTACAAGATCCTCCTTAGTTCCTCTATATTTACTAGGTAGTTTAATCTTAATATAGCTTGCTTTAGCGCCTTCAAGTGCCTTGATTTTGGCGTAAGCCTCGTTAACTAGTTTCTATAAGTGCTTTTTGCCATTCTCGAGTTCCTTGATTCGAGCTTAAGCAGCCTTATCTCTCTAGTCTAACTCCTAGATTTGCTAATAGAGTTAACCAAGCTAGGTAAGTAGCTATTCAGCCGTGACGTTAGTAGCTATGTCAATGTTAAGGTCGAAGTCACCTCTGTTCTAAACTATAATAAAACAAAGGGAGTAATAACAATGTATAACGAACCTAACTTAGACTTCTTCTAAAAGGGTTTAGACGAAGGTAGGTAAAGTAGGATAAGCGCGCAGGTCGTCTAAGGGATTTAGTAAAGCTAAAGGGTTTATAATAACACTAGAGTTATCTCTTATAGTAGTTAACGATGCTTAGTATAAGTACTATAATTATAGGTTACTATTACTAGTAAACTCTTAGAGTCTACTATAATAAGTGACTATCTATATATATATATAATCCTAGGATTACTAGTAGTCGTAGTGATCCTCTATACTAGCTTACCTAGCTTATATCGTGAGCTAGTGATCCTCTGCTAGGATTATTTCTTACTAAGTGTGATCCTATTCTAATTGGTCTATCATTCCTTTGGCTTGATTGGCCCGTTTGTGCTAGTGGCTTAGGCGGTATCTGTATATATATTTCTGTGACATTATACGATAGTTTTTGGACCTAGAGCCTAGGACGTAGCTTACGGCCAAACGGCTTAATATACTACTTACGTCTATGGAAAGCTTTCTATCTAACTAGGAGAAGGAACTCTTTATATAGGTCCTATGGAACCGCGAGGCCGCCCTGGCGTAGGATTTTACTAAATATAGGTAGATTTACCCTAATATTATCCCTCCTTAGGTTATCTAGACTATCCCTTATACGGCGTAGCAATTAAAGAGCATCCCTATCCTAAAGCCGTTAATGCCAAAGGTCATTAACCTCCTAAAGCAGCGGATCTAGCGTAGGATTATCGAGCCTAGCTATAGGAGCTACCATAACAACTGGTTCCTAGTCCTTAAAAAGGACGGCGGTCTCTAGCTGATCAATGATGCCTAGAAAGCTAACGCTATAACTATATCGGACGCATTCGTGCCGCCGGCTATAGAGAAGTTTAGTAAGGACTTTGGTAGTTGCAAAGTTATCTCCCTCTTAGACCCGTTTTCTAGGTACGACCAAGTTAGCCTTGACGAATAGAGCTAGGACCTTATAACCTTTTAAATGCCTATTAGCCTCTTCTAGATATATACCTTCTTTATAGGCAGAACGAACTCTATTACCTAGTTTTAACGAGCGATGACCTAGATCTTCTAGAATCTAATTCTGGATGTCTGCTGCGTTTACCTAGATAATATCTATATAAAGGGGCTACGGTCTGATTATAACGGGGAAGAAGTTACCCCTAGGTTATAGAAGTTCATGGTCAAACACCTCTAAAATGTTAATGTAGTTCTCCTAAATACTAAACTTGCCGGAGCTACTATTATAGCTAGGAAATCCTAGTAGTACTGCCTATAAGCGGTATTGCTTGGCTATCTCTATATACCCGAAGGGCGATTGCCTAATAATGTTAAAGTTACGAAAATTCTTAAGTAAACTTCCTATTCGGATTTAAAGGATATTTATACCTTCCTAGGGATCGTTAGCTACTACCAAATCTAGATAAAGCACTTCGCTACTATTACTCGGCTGTTATACGACCTAATAAAGAAGAATGCCTATTAGGAATAGGGCCCTACTTAATAGTAGGCTATAAAAGAACTCTAAACTCAAATAACTACTGCCCTAGTTCTTGTACCGCTTGTTTTCAATAATCTTAGGTATAGTTAGATATACCTAATAACCGATGTAAGTCTTTTTAGTTAGGGAGGAGTTATTAAACAAGTCGGCCCTGATAAAAAGAGGTACCTGTGCTAGTTTAAGAGTAGGATATAGTCTAAGGCAGAGAAACGATATAACCCTACTAAATAGGAGCTCTGTAGACTGCTTTTCCTGTTAAAATGTTTCCGATAGTACCTCTTTAGTATTCACTTTATCGTAGAAACAAACGCTTTTGTCCTAGTTCACTAGTTAAACGGCGCGGCTAGTGATATACTAGGAGCCTTAATAATACGGTAGATCGTATAGATTCGGCTATTCGATTTTAAGGTCAAGCACATTCCGGGTTCTAAAAATGCTATTACCGATAGGCTTTTACGGAAGCCTCCTAGTCTGTCTAACTAGATAGAGAAAGCAAATAAGGAGAATATTAATAATTAGGTTAACGCGTAAATTTATACTAACCGTATTAGCGATTCTCCCGAACCTGTAGACCTAAACCTTAAGGAAGGATACTCCGAACACTCTAGAGCTATCATATAGTACCTAGCCACTCTAGAAGAACCTATGGCCATCTGACCGTACTATCGGCGACGTCTATTTAAGAAGGAAGCGCTCAAATATTTAGTAGATAAGGGGTATCTGTTCCTTTGGCTAGCAAACGATACCTAGAATCCTCGCCATATAGTAAACACCCTAGAAGAAAGGCGATAAATTTTCTAAGCCTGCTATAATGAGATAGGCTATAAGGGTAGAGAAGCTACTTACTAGAGGGTTACTAACCACTATTACTAGAAGGGAATGTACGCTAACGTAGTAGAGTGGATTCGTACCTGCCTAGAGTGTTAGGTATAGAATGCTAAAAGATTTAAGAAGGTATATCTATATTTAGAACCTTCTCTAATCCCATTTACAAAATGGCACTTAGATATCTAGTTTATACCCTCTGACTAGAGGGAGAAGCCCTATTTCCTCCTCGAGGCGTATAACGATCTTTTAGGATTTATAGAAGCTAAAGTCCTACCTAACAAGTTAACTAGAGTAATAAAGAACTTTATTAACTATAATATTCTCCTTTGTTAGGGACTCCTAATAGTCGTAGTCGTTAATGGGGGATCTAAATTTAAAGGGGAAGCGAAAGCTATCCTAGAGGAACTAGGGGTAAAACATATTATCATTTCTTCTTATAACTCTAGGGCTAACGGTGTTAGTAAGGCTAGGTATATACCTATTATAGCTGCCTTAGTAAAGATGACTACGGGGACTAGAAAGAACTGGCGATAGCTTCTTCCCTATATCCTATATACTAATCGTACTACCGTTCGAAATAGCTATAGCTACTTACCCTTTAACCTTATCTATAACTATAACCCTATTAGCCTAATCGAAAATGATGTCCCGACCTAGCAAATTCTTTACTAGGACTTTATAGCCGTCCGACCAGACAGGGAAAATCAAGCAGAAGCCTATCTACGACTACTAGAACTCTATACCAAGGTATTGCTTAATATAGAATTTGATCTAGAAGTTACCGCTAAAAAGGTTGCCAAAGCTAGACGAAAAATAGCTAAACGCCAAAACGAAGCCTACTACTATAAATTTAAAGCTAAGAATACCTAAGTTAAAGTAGGCGATCTTATTCTAGTATATAATAATATTCGGTAGATTGATATAAGCTTGTTTCGAAAACTCTAGTATTGGTGGTATAGCCTGTACCGGGTCTAGGAAGTTAGGAATAGGAATACCTACTACCTGGAGACTCTTGATAGTATAACTATATAGATACTATATTTTGCGAACCGTGTTAAGAAGTTTTTCGAGCGGGATAGAGTTTGGCTTAAAGCCGATAGATCTAATAGTTTTCTAGGCAAGTAGAACCCCTAGAACTAAGTAAGTTCTTCGCTACTAGAAGCGCTTGAAGAAGTGGTAGTAGAAGAGGAAGCTCCCGGACGAACTAAGCAACCATAACCGAGCGACCGACTTACTAGATCTAAAGCCCGAGATTAACGATAGTAATAGTAGGAGCTTATAGTTAAACTAACTAGAGGGAAACTACCCGGATTTCAACTTTTAAGCTATTAATAGAAGTATAAGTCAACCCCGTTTGATTTTGCTTCTATTTACTCTTTATTACCTAAACCCCTAATTACCCCTTTTCTTACTACCTTTGCCCCTTTCCCCTAAATCCCTAGTTCCCTACCTATAATTGCCGTTTATCCTATTTATAAGCTGCCCGTTAATCTCTAACTATACTATCCAAATCCGTTAAAATTAGAGAGCTCTTTTTCTATATTACTAGCTAGACATTCTTTAGCTAGCTATTAAGGTCAAATTTGGCCTGACCTATAAGCCAAGGGTTAGGATCTTAGGAGCTATCGTTAACTATATCTTCCTATAAGCACTTCTCATCACTCTAATAGCAGTTTCTATACCGTCTGTCTAGGATAGGACCTATTAAAACGTAGCTATAGAATGGCTATATAGTATAGATAGTGATAGGCTTCTTGTTCTTTAGAGGGGTAACCTTAGTTATCGACCTTTGGTAGGATTATTTATAGGCCTAGCACGGTGCCGGATTCCCATATCCCTGATTAGCTCTTTCTCTAACTAGAGGGAGGAAGTTATTCTTATATATCTTCGAATACCTAGATAAACAAACTAAGAACTCGGGCCTAGTAGGTAACTATAATATAAATCTACTAACCAAATAGACTACTATTATTATTTTCCGTGAAAACCGGGTATAACCGCTTCGCTAGAGCTCCCTTATAGGTACAGAAGAATTCTATATAGGTAGGAGCAAGTCTTAGGATTCCAAACATCTGCTCCAAAGTATTAGGATTAGGGTTTAGCTCCTAGCAAATATATAGGACTACCTATATCTTAGGGTGCTTAATGAAGAAGAATCTATAGTACGAGAGGAATAGTTCGTATTAGTACTATATCAAGGCTACCTCTAGATAGTTTAAAGGCATTAGGGGATCTTCTAGGTAAGCTACTCTTACTACCTATACAAACTTAGGAGGCGTAAGGAACCAATTATCCTAGGTAGTCGTTAAATCTACTAGCCGGTTAGTTATTAAGGGAAGTATAGGCTTAATATCCTTATCGATTTCTATATCTTCCTAGACAGAGGATTTATATCTCTAGCGCTTAACTCTTTCGGTAGATATAGTAGTCGAACTTGCTTATAGGAGCTTATAATAAGTTTAAAAGGGAAGTAATATAGGAAGAAGTAGTACTAGCTATCTAAGTAGAGGAAGACAATTATAAGCGAGAGTTAGTTAAAAGGGTAAAAAAGTAAGAAGAAGTTTAAGGAGGAATAGGGGATACTTATCCTTTAAATAATTTAATAGTTAGGGTACTAAAACTATTAGACTTCTATTTAAAGAAAGTATACCTAGGCTAGAATAACCTATTATATAATAGGTTATACCCCTTTATTACCATTAGATAAAATACAAGTCAAGGTTATTCCTTAGGGTTATAATAAAGAATGACCTAGTTATATAGAGGCTAACGTAATTACCCATTAGATAATACTAAAACCGGTAAATATAGCCTAGAATAGCTAGATAAAGAAGGCGTCTAGGAGGAACTAGAAGGTTCATAAATACCCCTAACTTAACCCTTTTCTCTTCTCTTTTCTATAACTAATAATTACAAACTACAAATTGCCGACTTATAAAAACGCTAAATAAAATGTCTTCCTTGCCTAGTTAGATAGCTAGGCACCGCTAGGCAAGTGTTCCTCCGAGCGATTTATTTCCAAATGTTGGCAGTCTAGGTTTTAAGCGACTCTACGTAAGTCTCCCGACGGTAAATACGTACAGGGATAACGTTAGGGAGTTAGATCGAAGAAGAAGAGAAGGATCGGTTCCTCTCCCTCTGACTAGAGGGCCGAGCTAACCAAGTATAGGACTACCTTTACTTCTTCCGGGAGAAGATCCTAAAACCCTAAGGCTCTTTCTTTAGTACCTCCTTGTAACTTAGGTTCCGGGGGAAGAAATCGCTAACTACCTAGGGAGTAGTAATATCTAGAAGCTCTTTAACGAACCGTATACTAGGCCTATTCCCTACCCTAGGGAAGTAGTAGCTAGAAGGCTAGAATAGCTTATAAGTCTTAGCCTTAAGACTAACGAACAGATTGTTAGCTACCTATTTCCCTTATATACTAGGCTATATAGCTAGGGGAAGATATACTTTAGCTAGTATTAGTACGATATTACTATAAGCCTATATAATATTAAGGGGCTTATATTAAGAAAGGAGTACCTAAACGGCTATAACCTCCTAAACTTACTTTAGTATATATTAATATCTTATAAGCTATATTATTACAGGCCTAGGCTTTACCTGGGCTAAATAATGCTAGGCTTTGCCCGGCAACGGACCGGACCTACCTAGTAACAGACTAGACCTACTCGACCTACCTAAGCGTATATAATTAGTTTACGAGACGTTTGTAGGTCGTTCGTAAGGCGCGCGGTTAGGGCCTGCTTCTAACCTAGAGCCTAACCAAGCCCTACCTAGGTCATATATACACACACTAAAAAGGCGCTCCTCTATATAACTCTTATATTCTTCCTTTTTTTCCTCCTTAAGGTAGTCAAATAGAATATTATACGCTTATTTACAATAGCTATAAGGCTAGTATATTACATTTTGACTACCTTCCTACCGGTAATAACTCTCTAAGGGAGTTATTAACAACGCAGTCATAACAGATTTGATGGCACACAGGCCCTTAGGCTTAGCAGAACTATAGGAGCTCGTCCGCTCCCTTCAAGCAGTAGTAGAACAGCAGAACGCGACGATCGACACTCTCCAAGCATCCTAAACCTAACCTGTCCTAACCCCTAAGTCGGCTAGGGTGCCCCTTGAAGCTCAGCGGCTGTAGCGGAAGCGTCTCCTAACCGGATAACCTTTCGACGGCAAAAAGGAACTCTTCGTAGTATAGAAGAGTACGATAGAACATGTCCTTGTAGCTAATAGAGATTTTATCGGCTCTAATCACGACTAATAGGTCTTTATCTAGGGAAACCTTATACGCTAGGTATAGACTCAGGTTATAGCCTACTATAAATCTATGGGCCTAAAAGTTAGGTATAACCTAACCGAGTTCCTCTAATATCTCGAGAGTATCTTCTCTAACCCCTATAAGAAGATGGTAGCCCTGTCGGAACTAGAATTCCTTTGATAAAGAGATAACGAACTGTTTGCTACCTTTATTGTTTAGTTTAAGGCTAAGCTATCGAAGGTAGGCGGTTTCCTTTAGAGTGATAAGCTATACCTAATCAAATTATAATAATACCTCTCTCCGAAACTTAAATATATAGTGGTCGGACGAGGAATTCCCTAGGATAATTATATAATGGCGGTTGAGAAATACCGTAAGATTACTATAAATCTTGAGGCTCTTTGGCTTGGTAACAAGTATTAGTAGATATAGGGGTAGTAGGCGGTACCCGAACTATAGAGAGAGAAGGATATAGAAGGAGATATATTAATAATTAGAATTAATTTATTAGATACTAACCTATAAAGGAAGGTACCTAATAAGGATAGGGTAGGAAAATATAGGGGTAACGCCCTATAGGCGAAATAGGTTAGTCTAGAAATATGTATAGCCTAATAGGCAGCCGGAGTATATATCTGGTATAGGTAAAAGGGTTACTTTATTACTAAGTATTACTTTGCCCTTGCTTTAAAGCTGGTATAGTAGAATTAGCTAAGAACTAATATTAATACCTTAGAGGCTAAGGATTAGAAGAAAGACGACAACCTATCTAACAAAGAAGATAGCAAGCAGGGAAAAGAGTAGCCCCTAAGCAAAGTCTTATAAAGGGGCTAGAAGACTATAACTACCTAGAAGACGAGTTTATGGAGATTAGTAAAAGAATAGATAGACCTCCTTTTCTTATTCTAATCTTCCTTAACTTTACCGGCTTTATAAACGCTTAAGTAGATAGTAGATGTTCTAACTATAGTGTTATTAGCAAGAGAATATACTAGAAGCTCGGAATTAAGTAGATTAGTTTACCTACTATATATACCCTTAGAACTATAACTAGGTTATAATAAGACTAGAAGATTATTCGGATAGCCCATGTTATGATAGATATCGATGGCTAGGAGAGTTAGGCCGCGTTTTACGTAGTCCTAGGACTCGTATATAATGTTATACTAGGTCTTCTATAGATAGAACACTAGGAGGTTAAACTAGATACATATATAGGCGTTCTTAAAATCGGGACATAACTAGGATTACTTATCTATAAGATCTCTTTATAGTTAAGATAGATAGGAATCTCCTAAATTATAGGTATAGTCTTTATAGGCATAGTTTAAAGGGTATAGAAGAAAAAGACTTCTAATACCTTCCTAGTTACTAGTATCTAGGAAATAATAACTATCCTAGAATTAAGATGCCAATTTAACAGAGAAGGTATAAGAAATAGAGGCACCTAACTAAGGCCTAGTATAGAGTTAGAGGTTACCTTACTAGACAAACTTCGCGACTTTGCCAACCTCTTTAACAAAGAGAAAGCTAGCAGACTTCCCTTACATTACGGCATAGCTAATCATTATATCAAATTAAAGGAAGGCCTAGATAGAAAGATCTCTAAACTCCCTTAGGGGCCTCTCTATAATATGCCATAGGATCATTTATTAGAAATCCGAAAGCAAGTCGTTAACTTGCTAGATAAGGGATAGATCCGAGCTAGCTCCTCTTCGGCCGCTGCCCCTGTCCTCTTGGTAAAGAAAGCAGACGGAGGTTAGAGGTTCTATATTAACTATCGAGCGCTAAACAAGATTATAAAGCAAGATCGATACCCCCTCCTACTTATTAAGGAAACGCTTTACTCCTTAGCCGGAGCTAAGTGATTTACAAAGTTAGATGTCCGGGCGGCCTTTTACTATATCTAGATCGCGGAGGGCTATAAATATTTGATAGTATTTTAGACCTAGTTTAGCCTCTTCGAGTAGCTTATCTATCCCTTTAGACTTGTAGGCGTACCTATAACCTTCTAACAATATATTAATAACGCTCTTAGCCTAACGTTTAGAGACTTTATAATGGTATATCTTAATAATATCTTAGTTTATACTTTAGGTAGTAGGAAAGATTATATAAGGTAAGTAAGGGATATACTTTAAAGGTTATAGAAAGTAGGACTTGTACTAGATCTTAAGAAGTATACATTTACTATGAAAGAAGTTAAGTACCTTAGCTATATTATGGAGGTAAAGGCCTAGGTCTGTCTAGACCTTGAAAAGCTAGCTGCTATCCGCGAGTAGGAGGTACTATAGAAGGTTCAGGGAGTATAAAGCTTCCTAGGGTTTGCTAATTTCTACTAAGACTTTATCCCTAACTTTTCCGGGCTGACGGAACCCTTAATACGGTTAACCTATAAGAATACCCTATTCTAGTAAGGGACTAAGGAATAGAAGGCCTTTAACGCCCTTAAGACGGCCTTTATATCAGAACCTATCCTCGTATAATAGGACCCTAAATAGGAGATAGTACTTGAGGTAGATTGCTCTAGGATGGCGCTAGGAGGGTGCCTATCCTAGTAAGGAGAAGATAGGGTCTTATACCCTATAGCCTACTACTCTATAAAACTAACCCCAGCTAAACGGAACTATATAATCTATAATAAGGAGTTACTTACAATTATCTCGTGCCTAAAGGCCTAGTTAGCTAAGCTTCATAGTATTATAGCTCCCTTTTAGATCTTAACCGATTATAAAAACCTTAAATACTTTTCCTAGCCTTGTTTAATTAGTAAGCGGCAAGCTCGATAGGCTAAGATACTCTCCCTCTTTAACTTTAAGCTCCGTTACCGACCCAGGTTACAAGCGTCCTGCCCTAACGCCTTGTCCTATTACGAACAAGACTTTCTTAAAGATATATAGCGTATAATATAACTCCTCCTTACTATCCGGATAGATACGACAGATTCCTTAACGTTATCTAAAGCATCCTACCTCCCGAAGGGGAGCACCATTTTTATAGACAAATAGCTAGTAGCCTTGTAGGATGAAGGAGTTATTAAGGACGAACATTATATATATCGACTCTAGGCTATATAGGATAGGGCCTAAAAATTTCTAAAGGAAGCGAATGTAGCGTAGACCTAGATTATGGACTGCTCCCTTAATGTATAGGGTGCTCTCTAGTTCTAGGGTAGACTTTGGCTCCCTACGTAGGAACCATTTACTATTACTATTTTTTAATATATCTATAACTCCCCTATATTAGGTTACCTAGGGAGGAACAGGCTATTTAAAATGCTCTAACGGGATTACTATTAGGATTTTATATCCCTAAACGTAAGGAGGTTTATAAGGAACTATTATACGTGTCGAAGGGCCAAGGTTTTACGTTAACTACGACAAGGACTCCTCTAGCCCCTACCTATCGCTAACCGCTTCTAGAAATAGATTTCTATCAATTTTATAGTCGATCTCCCTATACGAGACGAGAATTTACCCTAGTACCTTATAGTGATTACCGACCGGCTGTCAAAGTACGTCTAGCTTGAAGCTATATCCTTAATAAGAGCTGAGGCGTACGCGCTCTAGTTCTGGGACGTATAATGGCGGTTTTACGGATTTCCGACACAAATTATCACTAATCGCGGTTTAGACTAGCTTAGCTAGTTTTAGACTACTCTCTATAAGACTATTAGAATCGAGTAACTACTATTAACAGCCTATTATCTATAGATAGATAGAAGTATAGAATATATAAATTAGAAGGTATAGACTATCTTATAGACTATAGTTTCCTTTGCCTAGTATAACTAGCCCGAACATCTACTTATATACTAGCTCGCGATTGATAACTATAACTTGATAATAACTAAGATAAGTACAAGCTACCTCTTCTATAGTTACGATATAAGCCTAATATAGTTTACTAACCTACTAGACACTCCTACTTTAACCCTATAAGGAAGAGCTACTAACTTCCTACATTACCTAAGAGAAGATATAAAATAGACCTAGGCTACCATTATATATACATAATAGTATTAGTAAAAAAACGCTAATCGTTCTCGATACCTAGCTAAGAGATTTAAGGTAAGGGATAAAATATAGTTATCCCTATATAATATTAAGACTAACCGCCCTAGCTATAAACTTAACTAGGTTAACACTAAATATAAAGTAATTATAGTACTAATGCTACTGATAGTAACTCTAAATATTCCCTATAGCCTCTACCCTACCTTCTATATTAACCTTATTAAATGTACTATATCCAACCTATTACCCTTATAATATATATTAGATTCCTAACTAGACCTAGTATTAGAACTTTCCTAGGAAGGACTACTATAAGAAGAATATAAAGTAAAAGCGATCCTTATAGCTAGGAATATAAGGGGGAGAAGAAACCAATATAACATACTTATAAAATAGAAGGGATATAATACTCTAACTTAGGAGCCACTAGAAAATCTAGAAAATACTAAAACGCTTAATACATTTAAGTAAGAGTAAAGAGATATACATTATAATAATAGACTAGTCATAAATAGAAGGTAAAGAAGGGTATAAAAGCAAACAATTCAAAATTTTTCGTATATATAGGTAAACCTAGGGCAAACAGGCAGTAGACATATATAGACGCGTTACAAACGTACTAACCTATTAATTATAAAACAAAAACACAATAACTAGCGTATGCTATACGCTTACTCCACAAGTTCCTCCTTAAACTCCTCCTCCTCCTCCTCCTCCTCCGAGATATTAGTAGGCTCCTTATGGTCGTAGATCGGGCGCGCCGCGCGGTCGGTAGGCAAGGAAGAGCGGCAGGTATGAGAGCGGCCGAAGTCAATCGGTACAGGTATAGGGCGCGCGGAGGCGCGCGAACGGGCGCAGGAGGCGGGCGACGGCGTGCCTAAGACGTAGGCGACGAGGGCGGCATTAGTATCGACTAAAGTCAACATGTTCTCATTTATATGCTATATCTGGTATAGTATGTTATTGTTCTACGCTATAGTGTGGCATACGAGCTGCCTAATAACGTGTAGGGCAGGGGCGGGGGTGGTAGTGGCCTAGATGATAATACTATAGTAGGTAGGAGTATAAGGGGCGGTGACTAGGCCTAGGTCGTTAGTAGAGCGGTAGGAACTTATAGCCTAGGTAGGGGAGAAGGTAGCATAGCTAGGGGAACGGTTAGCCTATATAGCCTTTAAGACTATAGTAAATGAGTATACTAGTATAGAGAACTTAGGTATTAGGATAGCCTGATAGGCGCCCTAGGTAGCGGTTTTATAGTAGGTAAGGGAGGTAAGGGTAGTACTAGCATTATAATAGTATATAATTTTTCTAATGCTTATATATAGGTAGGGGTTATTAGCCTAGAGCTATAAATCTTAAATATAAGGGTTATAGGTAGTATAGTAGATCGTATAGAAGGCGCCGTAACTAGGAACGTACGTAACTTAGTTGCTATATAGGAGGTAGTAAATATAATTAAGGTAATACTACTCCTTCTTAGGTAGTAACTCGAACTCCTTATTAGAGGAGTTACCTTTAATAGTAAACCTGCTAAGGGAAGTGTTTTAGTTCTTACGCTATAAGCAGGGGACCGGTTAGGGTCCTATATAAATGCAGGGCGACTATAGTTAAAACAATAAAGAGAAAAACTTATATAATAGTCCTTATTCTTATTACTACTAGGGCGGCGACTATTACTACTACTACTAAGCAAGCTAACTATAGTTAATATCCTAAATAAACGCGAAAGAAAAAAAAAAGTCTTATAGGCATAATACGGGCATAGGCAGTAAGAAAAATACGATACGAAGGGAGGGCGGTTAGGAAGCAGGTAGAGGGAACATTAGTTAAAAAGAAGGAAGAAGTAGGAGGAGGAAGGAGAGAGAGGGGGTATTTATACCTATTCGGAGGTAGGGCCGGGAGGGCATAGGCGGAACTTAAAACAAAAGACCGGGCCCTATACGTGACTTACCAGCATGTATAGGTCTTGTTGCTACGGTGACGCGGGGCGGGTCTACCTGGTAACTGACCTGGGAAGGAGGGGGGTGTGTTATAGGCCCGGGCTTTACCTAGGCTAAATAATACTAGGCTTTGCCTAGCAACGGACCGGACCTACCCGGCAATAGACCGGACCTACTCGACCTACCTAAGCGTGTATAATTGGTTTGCGAGACGTTTATAGGTCGTTCGTGGGGCGCGCGGTCAGGGCCCGCTTGGGACCTAACCCGGAGCCTAACTAGGCCCTACCTAGGTTATATACGTATATACTAAAAAGGCGCTCCTCTATATAACTCTTGTATTCTTCCTCTTTTTCCTCCTTAAGGTAGTCAAATAGAATATTATATGCTTATCTGTAATAGCTATAAGGCTAGCACATTATATATATATCTATATCTTTCTAGAGGCTATTAGTAACTTAAAGCCTAAGTAGTTAACATTGCCTCTACAAAAATAGAAGGACGCGGCCGGAAAACGATTCTAGGTAATCCTTTGTTATTTATGACAATTATACTAGGCCGTAACTATATATAACTAGATAGAGTCCTACCTTTATTATATAGATTTCTATCTTTCCAATAAGTAGAGCTAGAAAGACCTATTTAAGACTCTATAGGATAAGGTCATTCTCCCTAGCTTTCTTTTTCTACCGCCTAGAGGTTATATATACTAGCCGATAGTATAGGCGACGTCAAAGCAAAAGGGTTAATAGGAATGCAGTGTCTAGGTTACTAAGTTCTATCGCTTCTACTTTTAGGAGATATAATAGGGAGATAAGGCGCGGCTCAAGCTCCCCTAGTAGAAGGGCCGTCTATATATAGGGCTGAAAGTAATAGAGGCTAAGAATAAGATATTAACGCTCTAGCTTAGAATAATCCAGATAGCTCTAGGCTATCTACCTAATAGTTCCCTCTAGCTAGAAAAGCTAAAGAACCCTTAGGGGGATGTCTATCCCTATTAACTACCTAGATAGCCTATAGATAAGCTACTCTATAGGCTACTAGTCCTATAGCTATAGCTATAACTAGGGTAGGCGAAATCGGTTATCTCCATCTAGATAGAGGAAGGAAAAGATAATCTACTACCGATAAAGGAATAACTAGTTATAAAGAAGGATTATCGGGTCTCCCTAGACAATACTATCTAGCGGTTTCTTAGTAAGGCGCCTAAGGGACTTAGGCCGCCTTAGCTACTCTAATAGGCGTTCGAGTACCCCTATAAGCCAAGGATAGCTATCTACTAGTATATGGTAGAGCAGGTAAAGGAACAACTTATAGCTGCAGAAGGCTAAGGAAAACCTTCGGGGTCGTAATAGTAGTAACTAGTCAAGTAGGCGCCTTTAGCGATACGACGGCTACTTGGTTAGACTAAGACAAAGCCAAGTAAGCCGATATAAACACAGGAGACACGCTCGACCCAAGCCACTAAGAAAGGACGGGCTCGTTAGCGTCGTCCTAACGATAATCTAGCCAAATAGACTCGGCCCCTACTATTTGAACGTTTAGGGCCTAAAGATCTTGAGCTAGTTCCTAAGTACGTACTATGGTTTATAGGCTAGGACGCGCTAGATACTAAAGTAGAAGCCTAGCAAAGGCGTCGGGCGTCTAAGAAACGGCCTTCGCCTGAAGGTAATAGTAGAGCTAAGCGGGCCAGGCATTATAAGGAACGCAAGTAAAGTTTTAGGTACGAATTCGCTAGTAGGAGCCTTAGGGCGAATTCGAAGGGGAAGTATAGACTAGGGCTAGAGGTTCTTAATATGACTAGAGGAATATATAGTATAGTTTTGTTTTTCCGGTTCCGTAAAGCTTTGCTATATATAATAGGTATAAATAGGGGTTACCTATCTAAGGGCATTAGACAGATAGATAAGGACAACGGATGGCTTTCGATACTTGTTTTACTCTAATGGATTAGAGTAGTAGGATATAGTTCTTCTTTCTTTTGTGAGTTAGAGTATCTTTTTCTACGTAAGTAGACTCTTCTACGTCTATCTAGAGGGACATTACTATCGCCAGCTTCGCCCCTATCGTCGTTGCCGTCTAGATAGTCGGACTTGCCTACTATAACCGCGAATACTTGGACGCCCTAGACATTTTAAGCCGAAGCTCCTCCCTATCTAACTAGACAGAGGTTTAGTTCTGGAGGTGCTAAGTGGTGCCCTGGAGGGTTGGTAATAGCTTACTATAAGCTATATTCTAGGCTTTAGGTCTGAAAACTATAGTATAATAAGGCTATCCTACTCTAACCTAAACTTTATTTTCTTAATAGCTTCCCCTAGGCACCGTTCCCACTAATTAGGGTTACTATTAGGTATAGAACTATTACTAATAGCTATATTTATAAGGTAAACGTTTCTAGCTATAGACTTTCGTATAATGAACGTTTATACCTCCTATAACTCTTTTCTAACCTCTGATATAAGTTTCCTAAACGTTTTCTGTCTATCTAGATAGCTAGGCTCGTCTGTTTCGCCCTCTATTTCCTAGTATCTCCATTTTAAAGTGTCCTATCTAGTAAGACAAAATGTCGAAACTTTAGTAAGCGTATCGATAAAAGGTAGGTAAGAAATCCTTAGTATTATATTAAAAATGGCTTTACTAGCCTAATTATTGGGAAATCTAAGTAGAATTTTGCTATCTTAAATGTTAGCGAACGTAGGGGTAGCGGTAGTTATTATAACTAGATGTTAAAGTTCGTCCCTTATAAGTTAATGTTTTCTTTCGAATATCATTTTAGCTATAATGTCTAAGATAACTAACGCTTTAATTAATTTATTTTTAGCGATAATATTTACTATGACTAGATAGCTAGCTTTATAGCTAAATATTAGGCTTATATTATGAATGAATAGTATATCCAGTAAGATTTAGTAACTACTAGTATCTCTATCTAAAATAAAGAAATACTTATAGATAGAGATAGCCCCTAAGATAATTATATTAACTATTTCCCTAGTAAATAGCCTATTATTATAAAGACCTTAGATAATTACTATTATTATCCATATAAGGAGATAGTATCTCCATACTAGGCTAAGGGTAATTATATTATACTCGGATCTAATGTCGATTAGAATAAGTACCTTCTTACCTTTTAAATCCTTAAAGTTATAATAGAGTATTAGTAATATATATATCTATATAAGTATATCTATCTGGATCTTCTAGCCAGTAAAGAGTATATAGATTAGAGCCCGAAAGGATGTTTCGATTTCTTCTAAATCTAGCTAATCTTGCTATCTAGTAAGGTAGTCGCTTTAGAACCTATCTATTATAATAGCCTACTAGCTATTATTAGTAACCCCTAGAAATGCTAGAACTATGATTATAGACTCTTCTCCCTTAATGCTACTCTATCTGCCTAGATAGCTAAGATATATCTTAACCTCTTATAGCGCTCTCCCTCTTATTTACAAAGCTAGCTTATTAGGAAAGGGAATAGCCAAGCCCTTATACTCGATCACCTCCTAAGGACTTTTATAATCTTACTTAAGGAATATAATTAATACGTTCTTAAACGCTAGGAAGATTCCTAAGACCTTATCGATAGTAAGTATCTTTACTTAAAGAGCCTTATTGATTAGAGAGAGTATATTATAGGCTATATTCTCTTTAGTTAATTTCTCTAATTCCTTAAAGCAAATAATTTATTTCTATCTAGCTAGAGAGAGAGCTCCCTTACTAGTTAGATTAATAGCCTTCTTAGTAGTAGCTATAACCCTTTAGCTTATAATTAGAAGGTAAGCTCTTCTTACTTCTATATTCCTTTTTAATAATTAAATAATCTTTATTTTATTAGTCCCTTCTTACCTAATAAGATCCTATATTAACTTATCTTCTATTTCTATAAAATAGCGCTTTATAAAGGTAGTACTCTATATTATAGTTACTATATTACTATCCCTATCAGAAATATCTTTACTATTAACCTCTAACTTAATAGTATTAAAAGCTTGCGTCGCTATCTGGTTAGACTATAATACGTCCGTTAGTAAGCCTTTATAATCAGTAGTAAAAACGGGGTTATCTGTCTAAGACGTTGTCCGTTTTATCTGTTAGACGAGAGTATATCTACCTTACTTATAGTCTATCTAGAAATTGATCTCCCTAGCCTTAATATAATTATAGATTAACTCTAGGAAAACTCTCTTAGTATTAGTAAGGCAATTAAGGGAGGTTATAACCACTTCTGGTGGATATAAACCTTTAATATACTAAAGGAAGGGCTTTATTAGTAATAAGGTTTAGGTCTAGATAGTATTCCTAGTTATACTCCTTTTAATAGCTCTCTATAAATTGTTAATATAGCTCTTAGCTAGGAAGATCCAGCTAAAGAGAAGTATAAGCGTAAGTAATATATTACTAGGTCCCTTAATTAGCTATAATAGCTATATCCTTGCTAAGGATCTTAACTTACTAACTTTTTAGAAGACTAGGATCTCTCTTACCTAAGATTTACTTAAAACCGAGCTAATAAATAAGATTATCATGGATATCCTTTACTAGGACTAGATACCTATAGGTAAAGTATATTTAGTTATTATAGTAGTAGTAGCTATAAGGTATAGCTAAGGTTAAACTCGGCCGGAATCCGCTACTCTTCTTCTTTTACTAAGACTCTTAAATAGCTAATAGGTAAGTCTAGATCTCCTTAATCTTATTATTACTTAGGTTATCTATCTAGTTATAGGAACACCTACCCTTATTCAAGGATTTATAGCTAACTTTGCCCTTATTAATCCGAAGCTTATATAAGGCATCTATAAGCCTGTTAACGATCTTATCGAAGGTAGTATCTCTCTAAGCAGATAAATCTAAAGGACTTTCCTATGCCTAAGGAGCCAAAGGACTTTTCTCGATAGTCTAGCTTACCTATAGTTTAACTTCTCTTCCTTTTAGATCTAGCTTATAGTATACTAACCTAATATTAACTCTCTTATATAGATACTCTTATATAAAGTTATAGAAGTCCTCTTACTCTATATTATCAACCTACAAGTTACCTTTCTCATGGACCTAAAGACTAGTCTAGAGAGTAGGAGGAAACCTATCTTATATCTTCTAGATAGCTAATAACTAATGGACTACTTTCTTCTTCTTCGACACTTAGGTAAGTAGGACGTTAATATACTCTAGGTAGTTATAGATAGACTTGGCTAAATCTATATATTAGGAATTTAGAAGATACTCTAGCTCCCGAGTAGAGGTTTCCTAGCAAGAGTCGTTCTACTTCTAGCAATCTTTAATAATAGCTTCGAAAGTAGCCTAGTCCTTCTTCTTTAACTTTAGCTACTAATTAAAGATTTCCTAGAGGTTATCTATATACTATTACTTAAAGTAGGAGATCTTATTGCTATTATCTCTACTAAAGATCTTATAAGCCTTTTCGAAACACTTAAGGTATTTAATAGCGTTATAACTAAAGAAGAGACTAGGTAATCCCTTGTCTATTAGCAAAGGGAATATAACCTAAATAACTTTAGTAAGTCTATCTACTATAATGTCTACTTAAGTACAATGCTTAACTTCTAAGTCCAAAGTAAGGTTTTTAAACTCTAGTAATTAAGGTAATTCTAATAATATCCTTTCTAATAAGGTTTTAATATATCTAGATATAAAAGGTATTAAGAGTAGCGATTCTAATTAAGGTATTTACTAAACCGATGAAAAGAGTAGTACCTAAGGTTACTATCCTTAATTATATCTTCCTATTTAAGTAACTTCCTTAAAGACGACTCTTCTATCTAAGCTACTAATCTAAGAAGCCTTCTTCTTTTCTTTTAAGTCTTCTTATAACTAATAAGATCGAATATAAACTTAATCTACTACTTTTACTCTTTTAAAGTATATCTAGTAAAGCTATTCTTAAACCTTCTAATAGAGGGTACCCTATAATAATAACGCTCTAACCCCTAAAGTCAAAGCTCCTAAAATAACAAGACAAATCTATACTAGACTACTAAAGAGTAGTAATATATAAATAGATATACCCTCGTTAGTAAGCGCTAGTACTAAGGTAACTAAGGCTAGGATAGTTATAAAGCTTTCCTCTAGTGCCTATATAACTCTAAAATCTTGTTTCTAAATCCTAGATAGTTCTAATATTACTAATTTACATTTTAGAGTTTCTATCCCTCTAGATAGACGTTAAACTCCTTTAAACTCCTCGTCCTATAATTCCTACCGTCTCTACTAGTAGTGTTATTACATTAGGGCAAAAGTAGTTCCCTAGCCTACTACTAGATATACTAATCTCTTAGTACCTATATTCGCTCTTTTCGCTTTCCTAACAGTCTTACTATATACGCCTCTATATACGTATCTTTGCTCCTCTATTACAAACATTACTATCCTATTATACTCGAAGTCTAGTAGTCTAGTTTAGACTTAGAGCTAAGCATTTCCCTAATTAAGCCCCTAAAAATATAAGCTAGTACTAATCTTCTAGGATACTACTTAGTACCTCTAGAACTAAACCTCTATCTAGTTAGATAGGAAGGAGCCTTGGCTTAAAATGTCTAGGGCGTCCGAGTATTTGTGGTTATAGTAGGTAAGTCCGACTATCTAGATGGTAACGATAATAAGGGCGAAGGCGGCGATAGTAATATCCCTCTAGATAGACATAAAAGAGTCTACTTATATAGAAAAAGATATCCCTAACTTATAAAAGAAAGAGGAACTATATCCTACTACTTTAATCTATTAGAGTAAACAAGTATTAAAAGCTATCCATTATCCTTATCTTTCTTATCTAGTACCTTTAAATAGGTAACCCCTATTTATACCTATCATATATAATAAAGCTCTATAGAACTAGAAAAACAAAACTATACCTTATATCCCCCTAGTTATATTAAGAACTTTATCTTACTATAAAAAAAAAGAATATAGCCAGATATAGCGCTCTCTTACATCTTTGCAAATACCCTACTAAAATTCACGAAACTACTATCGCTAGAAAGCTCTCGGAAAACGCTATCTAATGGTACCACTTTCAACCGCGCGCGAGCCGTTACGGGTGTGTAATAGGCATCGCAAGCGTTAGAACCGGACCCGACCGCAATCTGACCGCATCTCGCACGCCCGTCAAAGTTTTCACCATACAGACCACCTAGCGCCCCTAAACGCAACGTTGATTTAAAGCCTACCGCCAAGCCACTAAGTAGGGAGGCCTATAGCTTCGAACTAATTAAAGGGGGGCCTATTATAGGCCTACCCTACCCTAGATATCAAAGAATTAAGGAGTCTTATCGCGTAACTAGTCGACCTTATACTAAGCCCTAAGTAAGGCAAGGTATAGGACCTTGCTAATAGGCTCTTATAAGGCCTTACGACTACTATTATGGGCCTAGTTCCGAACCTATAGGAACTTATAGCTAAGGAAGTCAAAAAGGGGCTTAAAGAAGCCCTTAAGGCTGCCCCCTGCCCTACCTAGGTATAGGTGGCCGTAGGCTCGTAATAGGGGGTAATAGGCCCTTAGGGAGGCCTGCCGTCGGCCAAGGCGGTGCCGCTATAGGCCTTGTAAGAGGTTACGATACGGAACGTAAGCCTATAGGAGGACCTTAAAGCCCGAACCCCGGCCGAGATAGTCTAAGCAGTCAATAGGGCTTCTAGCCGCTAGGGAGCCGTTACGGCTAGGAAGCTCCTAAGTAGGGATATAGTAGTGGTCTTTAAGGATAAGGCTACTAAAGATTAGTATTTGGCTAATAAGCGATAGGTGGCTATAGCCTTTAGAGAGGAGGCTAGGGAGGTCGGCAGGGCCTATATGGTCCTAGCCAAAGAAGTCTAGAAGGAAGAGCTATAGGGGGTTAGCGAACAAGACTTTAAGGGGGCCGTAGGCCTATACTCGATTAAAACGGTCAAGTTCCGGCTGCTAAAGAGCCTGTAGAGGAAATAGGCCACGGTATTCCTAGGCCTATAGGACCTCGAAGAGGCCTAGAAGGCCTATAACGAGGGCGTAGTCTAAGATGCCTAGGTACTAGACTGCGAACCCTACTAGGATGCTCTAGAGCCAAGGCAGTGCTATAGGTACTAGAGCTTTGGCTATACCTAGCGGTATTACTAGTAGCCGGCCCGTTGTAGCCATTGCGGCGCAAAGGCCTATAGGGAGGGGGGGAAGACTAGGAAGGCCTAGTGCCTTACCTACTCTAACTAACTCCCTTATAGGTATATAGCCTATAGAGGCCCCTATATAGCCTGGTATAGGGGCTGCCCGAAGAAAGTCAAAGCCTAGGAGAGAGCTAGGGAGGCCTACTAATATAGACCCCAGACCTTCTAACCACTAGAGTAACTATACTAGAAGGTAGCCTTCGAGTCTAGCAGCTAGCTAGAGGATGACGATCACTATCAAACTAGGGCTAAACGCCCCCGTAGGAGGCCTACCCTAGCCTAACAGGCGGCTAAGAGTGCTTTATTCGATGCCTAACAGACCTATATCTCCTTTCTATAGCCCGGAACCCCCTCCCTCTCGTAGCTAGCCAAAGGGATAATAGCTATAAAGCCTATTACTACTACCGTGCCTTTGTCTTCCGCCCTAGCCACCTTAAATGTAAATTAAGAACCTTTAATAGAACACCTAAGGCAATAAATAGGCCCTCGAGGTCTTACTAGAGGAGGCTAAATACGACCTACTAGCTATCTAGGAACCGTAGATTAACTAGTTTATAGGGTTAATATACTACCCCTAGGCTTTAAAATACTACCTAGTCTATAAGCCTAAGGGTAAAGCGGCTATTCTAGTAGCTAAGCGCTTCCTAGTTAGCTAGTAAGACTATTAAGCTAGTGCCAACCCTCTAGGGCACCACTTAGCACCTCCAGAACCAAACCTCTATCTAGTTAGATAGGGAGGAGCTTCGGCTCAAAATGTCTAGGGCGTCCGAGTATTCGCGGTCATAGTAGGCAAGTCCGACTATCTAGATAGCAACGACAATAGGGGCAAAGCTAGCGACAGTAATGTCCCTCTGGACAGACGTAGAAGAGTCTACTTACGTAGAAAAAGATACTCCAACTTACAAAAGAAAGAAGAACCATATCCTATTACTCTAATCTATTAGAGTGAAACGAGTGTCAAAAGCCATCTATTATCCTTGTCTATCTATCTAGTGCCCCTAGATAGGTAACCCCTATTTATGCCTATTGTATATAGCAAAGCTCTACAGAACCGGAAAAACAAAACTGTACTATATATCCCTTTAGTTATATTAAGAATCTCTAGCCCTAGTCTATACTTCCCCTTCGAATTTGCCTTAAGGCTCCTACTAGCGAATTCGTACCTAAAACTTTACTCGCGTTCCTTATAACGCCTAGCCTGCTTAGCTCTACTATTATCTTCGGGCGAGGGCCGTTTCTTAGACACCTAACGCCTTTGCTAGGCTTCTACTTCGGTATCTAGCACGTCCTAGCCTATAAACTACGGCAGGTACTTAGGAACTAGCTCAAGATCTTCAGGCCCTAAACGTTCGAATAGTAGGGGCCGAGTCTATTCGGCTAGATCATCGTCAGGACGATACCGACAAGCCCATCCTTTCTTAGTAGCTCGGGTCGAACGTATCTCCCATATCTATATCAGCTTACTTAGCTTTATCTTAGTCTGATTAAGCGGCTGTCGTATTACTAAAGGTGCCTACTTGACTAGTTACTGCTATTATAACCCTAAAGGTTTTCTTTAGCCCTCTATAGCTATAAGTTATTCCTCTACCTGCTTTACTATATACTAGTAGATAGCTATCCTTGGCTTATAGGGGTACTCGAGCGCCTATTAGAGTAGCTAAGGCGGCCTAAGTCCCTTAGGCGCCTTACTAAGAAACTACTAGATAGTATTATCCAAGGGGACCTAATAATCCTTCTTTATAATTAGTTACTCCTTTGTTAGTAGTAGATTATCTTCTCCTTCCTCTGTCTAGACGGAGATAACCGATTTTGCCTATCCTAGTTATAGCTATAGCTATAGAACAGGTAGCCCATAGAGTAGCTTATCTATAGGCTACCCAGGTAATCAATAGGGATAGATATCCCCCTAAGGGTTCTTCGGCTTTTCTAGCCGGAGGGAGCTATTAGGCAGATAGCCTAGAGCTATCCGGATTGTTCTAAGCTAGAGCATTAATATCTTGTTCTTAGCCTCTGTCACTTTTAGCCCTATATATAGACGGCCCTTCTGCTAGGGGAGCTTAAGCCGCGCCTTATCTCCCTATTATATCTCCTAAAAGTAGAAACGATGGAACTTAGCGACCTAGACGCTATATTGCTACTAACCCTTTTACTTTAACGTCGCCTATACTGTTGGCTAGTATATATAACCTCCAGGCGGTGGAAAAAGAAAGCTAGGGAGAATGACCTTATTCTATAGAGTCTTAAATAGGTCTTTCCGGCTCTACTTATCAGAAGGATAGGAATCTATATAATAAAGGTAGGACTCTGTCTAATTATATATAGCTATGGCCTAGTATAATTGTTATAAGTAATAAAGGATTACCTAGAATCGTTTTCCGGCCGTGTCCTTCTATTTTCGTAGAGATAATACTAACCACTCGGGCTTTAAGTTACTAATAGCCTCTAAAAAGATATAGATATATAGCTTGTAAGACACTAACGTATATTAAAGCAGGTTTAGGAGGTTATAGCCGTTTAGGTATTCCTTTCTTAATATAAGCACTTTAATATTATATAGGCTTATAGCGATATCATACTAACACTAGCTAAAGTATATCTTCCCCTAGCTATATAGCCTAATATACAAGGGAAATAGGTAGCTAACGATCTATTTGTTAATCTTAAGGCTAGGACTTACAAGCCATTCCGGCCTTCTAGCTACCACTTCCCTAGGGTAGGGAATAGGCCTAGTATACGGTTCGTTAAAGAGCTTCTAGGTATTACCGCTCCCTAGGTAGTTAGCGATTTCTTCCCCTAAAACCTAAGTCGTAAGGAGGTACCAAAGAAAGAGCCTTAGGGTTTCGGGATCTTCTCCTAGAAGGAGTAAAGGTAGTCCTATACTCGGTTAGCTCGGCCCTCTAGTCGGAGGGAGAGGAACCGATCCTTCTCTTCTTCTTTGATCTAACTCCCTAATGTTATCCCCGTACGTGTTTACTATCGGGAGACTTACGTAGAGTCGCTTAAAACCTAGACTACTAACATTTGGAAATGAATCGCTCGGAGGAACACTTACCTAGCGGCGCCTAGCTATCTAACTAGGCAGGGAAGATATTTTGTTTAGCGTTTTTGCAAGTTGGCGATTTGTAGTTTGTAGTTATTAGTTATAGAAAAGAGAGGAGAAGAGGGTCGAGTTAGGGATATTTATAGACCTTCTAGTTCCTCTTAGATGCCTTCCTTATCTAGCTATTCTAGGCTATATTTGCCGGTTCTGGTGTCATCTAATAGGTAACTATACTAGCCTCTATATAACTAGGTCATTCTTTGTTATAACCCTAAGGAATGACCTCGACTTGCATTTTATCTAGTGATAATAAAGGAGTATAACCTATTATATGATAGGTTATTCTAGCCTAGGTATGCTTTCTTTAAATAGAAGTCTAGTGGTTCTAGTGCTCTAACTGTTAAATCGTTTAAAGGATAAGTATCCCCTATTCTTTCTTAAACTTCTTCTTACTTTTCTACCCTTCTAACTAACTCTTGCTTATAATCGTCTTCCTTTACTTAGACGGCTAGTACTACTTCTTTCTATATTACTTCCCCTTCGAACTTGCTATAAGCTCCTATAAGTAAGTTCGACTACTATATCTACCGAAAGAGTTAAGCGCTAGAGATATAAATCCTCTATCTAGGAAGACATAGAAATTGATAAGGATGCTAAACCTATACTTCCCTTAATAACTAACCGGCCGGTAGATTTGATAACTACCTAGGATAATTGGTTCCTTGCGCCTCCTAAGTTTATATAGGTAGTGAGAGTAGCTTACCCGGAAGATCCCCTAATGCCTTTAGACTATCTAAAGGTAGCCTTAATATAGTACTAGTATAAACTATTCTTCTTATACTATAGATTCTTCTTTATTAAGCACCCTAAGATATAGGTAGTCCTATATATTTGCTAGGAGTTAAACCCTAATCCTAATACTTTAGAGCGGATATTTAGAATCCTAAGACTTGCTCCTACCTATATAGAATTCTTCTATACCTATAAAGGAGCTCTAGTAAAGCGGTTATACCCGGTTTTCGTAGAAATCAATAATGGTAATCCGTTTAGTTAGTAGATTTATACTATAGTTACCTACTAGGCCCGAGTTCTCGGTTTGTTCATCTAGGTGTTCGGAGATATATAAGAATAACTTCCTCCCTCTAGTTAAAGGAAGAGCTAACTGGGGATATAGGAATCCGGCACCGTACTAGGCCTATAAATAGTTCTACCGAAGGTCGACAACTAAGGTTACCCCTCTAAGGAATAAGAAGCCTATTACTCTCTACGCTATATACCTATTCTATAGCTACGTTTTAATAGGTCTTATCCTAGACGGATAGTATAGAAACTACTATTAGAGTGATAAGAAGTGCTTATAGGAAGATATAGTCGACGATAGCTCCTAAGATCCTAACCCTCGGCTTATAGGTCAGGCTAAATTTAACCTTAATAGCTAGCTAAAGAATGTCTAGCTAGTAATATAGAAAAAGAGCTCTCTAATTTCAACGGATTTAGATAGTATAGTTAGGGATTAATAGGCAGCTTATAAACGGGGTAAACGGCGATTACGGGTAGGGAACTAGGGATTTAGGGGAAAGGGGCAAAGGCAGTATAGAAAAGGGGTAATTAGGGGTTTAGGTAGTAAAGAATAAATAGAAGCGAAATTAAACGGGGTTAACTTATACTTCTATTAATAGCTTGAAAGTCAAAATCTAGGTAGTTTCCCTCTAGTTAGTTCGACTATAAGCTCTTGCCGTTACTATCGTTACTTTCGGGCTTTAGATCTAGTAAGTCGGTCGCTTGATTATAGTTGCCTAGTTTGTCCGGGAGCTTCCTCTTCTATTACCACTTCTTCAAGCGCTTCCGGTAGCGAAGAACCTACTTGGTTCTAGGGGTTCTGCTTGCCTAGAAAACTATTAGATCTGTCAGCTTCAAGCCAAACTCTATCCCGCTTAAAAAACTTCTTAATGCGGTTCGCGGAATATAGTATCTATATGGTTATACCGTCAAGAGTCTCTAGGTAGTAGGTATTCCTGTTCCTAACTTCCTAGACCCGGTATAGGCTATACTACCGATACTAGAGTTTTCGAAACGAGCTTATATCGATCTACCAAATATTATCGTATATTAGAATAAGATTGCCTGCTTTAATTTAGGCATTCTCGGCTTTAAATTTACGGTAGTAGGCTTCGTTTCGGCATTTAGCTATTTTTCGTCTGGCTTTGGCAACCTTTTTAGCGGTAACTTCTAGATCGAATTCTACATCGAGTAGCACCTTGATATAGAGTTCTAGTAATCGTAGATAGGCTTCCGCTTAATTTTCCCCATCTAGTCAGACAGCTACAGAGTCCTAGTAAAGAATTCGCCAGGTTAGAACATCGTTTTCGATTAGGCTAATAGGGTTATAGTTATAGATAAGGTTAAAAGGTAAGTAGCTATAGCTATTTCGAACAATAGTACGGTTAATGTATAGGATATAGGGAAGAAGCTATTACTAGTTCTTTCTAATTCCTATAGTCATCTTTACTAGGGTAGCTATAATAGGTATATACCTAGCCTTACTAACACCGTTAGCCCTAGAGTTATAGGGAGAAATAATAATATGTTTTACCCCTAGTTCCTCTAGGATAGCTTTCGCTTCCCCTTTAAATTTAGATCCCCTATTAACGACTACGACTATCGGGAGTCCCTAACGAAGGAGAATATTACGGTTAATGAAGTTCTTTACCACTCTAGCTGACTTGTCAAGTAGAACTTCGGCTTCTACAAATCCTAAAAGATCGTTACGCGCCTCAAGGAGGAAACAGGGCTTCCCCCTCTAGTTAGAGGATATAAACTAGATATCTAAGTGCCATTTCGTAAATAGGATTAGAGAAGGTTCCGAATATAGATATACCTCCTTAAATCTTTTGGCATCTTATGCCTAACACTCTAAGTAGGTACAAATCTACTCTGCTACGTCAGCGTATATTCCCTTCTAATAATAGTGGTTAGTAACCCTCTAGTAAGTAGCTTCTCTGCCCTTATGACCTATCTTATCGTAGTAAGCTTAGAAAATTTGTCGCCTTTCTTCTAGGGTATCCATTATATAGCAAGGATTCTAGGTATCGTTCGCTAGCCGAAGGAATAGATGCCCCTTATCTATCAAATATTTAAGCGCTTCCTTCTTGAATAGACGTCACCGCTAATGCGGTTAGATGGCTATAGGTTCTTCTAGAGTGGCCAAGTACCGTGCGATAGCTTTAGAGTGTTCGGAGTATCCTTCCTTGAGGTTTGGGTCTACAGGTTCGGGAGAATCACTAACGCGGTTAGTATAGATTAACGTGTCAACCTAATTATCAATATCCTCCTTGTTTACTTTTTCTATCTGGTTAGATAGACTAGGAGGCTTCCGTGAAAGCCTATTAGTAATAGCGTTTTTAGAACCTAGAATATACTTAATCTTAAAATCGAATAGCCGAATCTATACGATCTACCATATTATCAAGGCTCCTAGTACATTACTAGCCGCGCCGTTTAACTAGTAAACTAGGATAAGAGCGTCTATTTCCACGATAAAGTAAATGCCAAAGAGGTACCGTTAGAAACGTTTCAATAGGAAAAGCAGTCTATAGAGCTCCCGTTTAGTAGGGTTGTATCGTTTCTCTGCCTTAGACTATATCCTACTCTTAAACCGGCACAGGTGCCTCTTTTTATTAGGGCCGACTTGTTTAATGACTCCTCCCTAACCGAAAAGACTTACATCGGTCATTAGGTATATCTAACTATACCTAGGATTATCGAAAACAAGCGGTACGAGAACTAAGGTAGTGGTTATTTAAGTTTAGAGTTCCTTTATAGCCTGCTATTAAGCAGGGCCCTATTCTTAATAGGTATTCTTCTTTATTAGGTTATATAATGGCCAAGTAATGGTAGCAAAGTGCTTTATCCAGATTCGGTAGTAGCTAATAATCCCTAGGAAGGTACGAATATCCTTTAAATCCGAATAGGAAGTCTACTTAAGGATTTTCGTAACTTTAGCGTTATTAGGCAGTCGCCCTTCGGGTATATAGAGGTAGCTAAGTAATACCGCTTACAGGTAGTACTACTAGGATTTCCTAGCTACGATAGTAGCTCTAGTAAGTTTAGCGTTTAGGAGAACTATATTAACGTTTTAGAGGTATTTAACCACGAACTTCTATAACCTAGGGGCACCTTCTTCCTTATTATAGTCAGACCGTAGCCCCTTTATACAGATATTATCTAGGTAAACATAGTAGACATCCGGAATTAGGTTCTAGAAGATCCGGGTCATTGCTCGTTAAAACTAGGCAATAGAGTTCGTTCTACCTATAGGGAGGGTATATATCTAGAAGAGGCCGATAGGCGTTTAAAAGGTTATAAGGTCCTAGCTCCGTTCGTCAAGGCTAACTTAGTTATACCCGGAAAATAGGTCCAAGAGGGAGATAACTTTATAATTACCAAAGTTCTTATTAAACTCCTCTATAGCTAGCGGTATAAATACGTCCTGTATAGTTATAACGTTAGCTTTCTAGGTATCATTAATTAGCCGGAGACCGCCGTCCTTTTTAAGGATTAGGAACTAGTTGTTACGATAGCTCTTATAGCTAGGCTCGATAATCCTACACTAGATCCGCTACTTTAGGAGGTTAATAACCTTCGGCATTAACGGCTTCAGGATAGGGATGCTCTTTGATTACTACGCCGTATAAGGGATAGTCTAGATAACCTAAGGAGAGATAATGTTAGGGTAAATCTGCCTATATTTAGTAAAATGTGACGAACCCAACTCAGACTTCTTCTAAAAGGGTCCAGACAGAGGTAGATTAGGCGGGACAAGTAGGCAGGTCGTCTAAGGGATTCGGTGAAGCCAAAGGGTTCATAACAACACTAGAGTTATCTCTCATAGTAATCAGCAATGCTTGGTATAAGTACTATGATTGTAATTGTTACCACTGGTGAACTCCCAGAGTCCACCATAACGAGTGACTATTTATATATATATATACTCCTAGGATCACTAATAGTCGTGGTGATCATTTATACTGGCTTACCTAGCTTATATCATGAGCTAGTGATCCTCTATTGGGATCATTTCTTGCCAAGCGTGATCCCGTCCTAATTAGTCTATCATTCCTTCGGCTTGATTGGCCCGTTCGTGCTAGTGGCTTAGGCAGCATCTATATATATATTTCCGTGATACGATGCCCTCCCTCCGAGGCTTTCGACCCGAAAGCCCTCTTTTAGGCCGTTTCAAATAGCACTAGCATCCTTTCCACGTATACCTTGTAATTTTTCCCTTTTCCCGTATTGCTAGTAACTAACAAGATAGTAGATTGTGTTTCTAAGCGCCGATCCTTAAAATCCTAATAGCGCGCTACGCTTGCTTCTTTTATTAATTCTTTTAGTGTAGATGTCATACTATATTTGTAGTATTTTAAGCGGAACTTGGCTTGTTATATAGCGTCAGGCTTTTCTTGCTATAGTAAGTACATACGTTAAGGTCGTTCTTATAATGGTTCTAATATAGCGTCTGCTTATTTATAACCTAGTTTATTACCTTAATATTTATAGCTAATTCTTTATAGTAACGAAGATTATATCTAAATAAAAGCGTATAGAACAAGAAGAGGCCGATGCCGAAGAGGCCCTTTTTATCCTTCAGACTCAACTTCAGACGGCTATCGGTCGATTAGCTTATCTTCATCGCTAGAAATGTTTCTTAAAGGAGCGGGGTTCCGAGCTGTTTCGTCAAGGCATATAGTCTCTAGAGGAAATAGAGGCAGAAGAACGGAGGGTACGGGAGTCTGAAGTACGTGTTATTAGTGATGTACGGTCCTAGGGTGCTGACGTCCCATTTGACTGGTCTTCTTTAGGCCTAGATTTGTCAGAGGCTGACTTGGCCGTTTTGTCTAAGCCAGTGCCTACGGTCGATCCGGGTTCTGCTAGTAGAATTATTCTAGTTTCTTAGGGCAGTTTAAGTTCTTAACTAGTTCCTATAAGTTGTCTTCTAGTCCAAAATCAAGCCATTTAACTAGGTACTATAGTTCCCCATTAATAATACATAAATCTAGAATTTCTTTAATGTCCTATTCTTCTTCCTTGTCTTCTACTTCGATATGTATAGTAACCTTGGCGTTTTTTGGTACTAGTTCAAGGAGTGAAATATAAAAAACATCTGTCTGTAGTTATATAGATGATAGTAACGATAGTCGGTAGTTAGATGTCGAAATTCGTTCTTTGATAACAAAGGGTCCGACCTTCTTAAAGTCTAGCTTTGCGCTTAGTCGTTTGGTTCGTAAGTTCTATACGATTAGGTAGACTTTGTCTCCCCTCTCTAGGCAAGGTCCTTCAAGCCTATATTTGTCATAGTAGTTCTTTATTCTAGTCTTGACAAACTCGAGTTCTTTTTTAAGCTTTTTATATAATGTATATATTTGTTTTGCTTTAACTGCTGCTCTCGGCACTGTGACCTCTGGTCCTTGCCTAAGGTCTGCTTTATATCTATAGTTCGCGGAGAACGGTGTAACTTTGGTCGTTTCTGTCGGCGTCGTGTTGTAGGCAAGTTATGCTATTAGTAATAGTATGACCTAGTCATCTTGCTAGTAGTTAATATAAGAGCGGAGGTACTACTTAATAACTTAGTTTAGTCGCTCCGTCTGTCTGTTAGTCTATAGGTAATATGCCGTTAATAGCTTGCTATTAATGCCTAATCGTTACATTAACGCTTACCAGAACTTCGATATAAACTTGGTGTCTCTATCGGTGATCCATTCTTATGGCTAAGCATACACTGATGTAACTTGCCGATAGATTACGTCTACTAGCTATTTAGCTGTCTAGGACTCCTTATAGAGAAAGAAGTATGCCTATTTAGTTAGGCGATCTACTATAGTAAGAATACTATCGTAGGTTACTCCTATAGCTATATCCTTAGATTCTAGTAGCTTTATAATAAAGTCTATTATAACCGAGCTCTATAGTTTATTAGCTATTAATAGTAGCTAAAGTAGCCTATATAGCTTATATCGTACCGTTTTGCTTCGATTATAGATATCGTAGCTCTATACGACTTCCTTAACTTGTACTATTAACTATGGAAAGTCGTAGTATTTTTTGACTTATGCGGCAGTCTTCGTAACTCCTTTATATCCTCCGAGTTTCGACTTGTAGAGTTCTTAAATCATCCGTAGCTATTGATCCTTGTCGTAGATATATGCTTTACCTCGGTACTAGAGTTTCCTATCTTTCTTTTCCACTCTGTCAAGTACTACTAGTCCGGGTATTACTTGATACTATGCCTCGTTAATCCTTTCTTCTCGAAAGATTGCGTAGCATTCTAGGAACAAGTCAAGTAGATCATCTTCTATAGGTATCTGCGTTTTATAATATAGCGTTCCGTCTATTTGTTCCTTGAATAACGGTGGTGTTGTTCTTGTTTGTCCTTCTGTATAATCCGTTCGTCGGCTTAAGATGTCTGCTCGTATATTCTTCTTGCCCTTCTTATAGCAGATCTCAAAGTTAAATTCCGCGAGGAATTCTACCTATCGTATTTGTTATCTATTAAGTTCTTTTATTATTATAAAGTATTGTAGGTTTTTATAATCTATATATACTTGTACTAGTTTAATCGTACTATTAAGGTATAGTCGCTATTCTTTAAAAGCTTTGATAATCGCAAGTAGCTCCTTGTCATAGATCGGATAATTAAGATATAGTCTATCAAGCTTCTTTAAAAAGAAGGCTATAGGATGTAGCTTCCCTTATTCGTCTCGTTATCCTAATTGTCCTCCGATAGCATAGTCTAAAGTGTCCGTTTCTACCTCGAATAGCTTCTTAGGGTCTGGTAGTACTAGTACTAGATCCTTAGTAATGGCGTTACAGATCTGTATAAATGCTTACTCGTGTCGCTCTTCCCATTGGAATTTAGCATTCTTTTTGGTAAGTTCGTATAAAGGTCGTACAATCGCTCTAAAGTTCCTAATAAACATTCGGTAGAAGTTCGTAAATCCGATAAAGCTTTGTACTTCCGTGACTAACATCGGTTATAGCTAATTCTTGATAGCTTTAACCTTTGAAGGTTCTATCTGAATTTGTCCTAGGGATATTTCGTATCCTAGAAACACCGTTTTCCTAACGTAGAATTCGCTCTTTCCCTTGTTAACTAATAGCTTGTACGTGTATAGTGCGTCTAGTACTACTTTTACGTGCTTCTGGTGTTTGTCTATTATCTTAGAGAAGATAAGTATATTGTTAAGATAATATACTATAAATTTGTCGAGAAAGGGTTGGATAGCTTAATCAATTAGGGCTTAGAACATTGCCGGCACATTTATAAGTCCGAATAGCATGATAAGGTACTTATAGTGGCTATAGGGTATCCTAAAGGCCGTTTTCTACTCCTTGCCTTCTTTAATCTATATATAGTTATAGGCTAATAGCAAGTCAAGACGTGTAAAATATTAGGCTCCTGCTAACTAATCTTAGAGCTATGAGATTAGTAGTAATAGGTATCGATTTTTTATAGTCTGTTCGTTAAGTTGCCGATAGTCGATGTATAACCGTAGCTTTCTGTCTTTCTTAGGCACAAACAGGATTAGGTAGCCTGCTAGCGATGTCAATAGGCAGATATATCCTCTTTAAAGGTTCTCCTCCAAATATCGCTTAAGTTCTTTGTTTTATATCTAGCTCGTATAGTAAATCTTGAAGAACTTTAGTCATGCTCCTTCCTTGAGCTTGATCTCGTGATCTTATAGGCCGTATTCTAGTAGTCCTTCTAGATGTTTCGGTTCGAATGCTAGGTATCCTTTATATTCCTTCGGTACTTCCCTAGTCTTGTCTCGTCCCTCGGTTTTCTAATAGTATACGAACTTAGTTCTATCTATAGCGATACTAGCGATTTCTCCTATCTTAACCTACTACTCTAATTATAATGCTCCGTATTCGTTAACGGAGAGAACAGCTATCGGCGATTTAGCTCGTTCCTCCTATTGCGATATCGATGTCGTTATGCCGCCTCTTCTAAAGTCTATAGTAGTCTGCCTACTACTATCTGTCTCTTGCGGTAGATCTGTAGGATATACCTTTCCTTAAGTATCGTCTGCTTGTGATCCTTATATACTCTCTATCTTACTAGTCAAATATAACTCTATTTAGGGTTATAGGTAGCTACTATTCTTCTAGCTAATGTCTAGGTTATAATCTTTATATTATAGTAACCCTAATATTATATCTTTATCGTTACTTATGTCTACGATGCTAAATACGACTACTATAATCTTCCTTACTATAGTAATATCGATCGGTTTAATCTCCCTATATACCCATTATATCGGAAATGGCCCTTTAACTATACTATACTTCTGCTTCATTCTCTAGGGTATCTGTAGCTAATTTACAAGCATCGGCAAAATCAGGTTTATCTCTACTCTACTATCTACTAGTATAAGCATTTCGTACTGTTTCTATTATGCTATTATCTATAGTCGCTTGTCCTGCCGTCGTCGTCTAAAGATTATAGCGATTTCCTATATTTCTACTAGGAGGTCTTGGTATAATGGTCTCTTGTGCTAGTTCCTCCTGTACTGTGCTACTACTTGCCGTTACGTAGGCATTAATGGTTTTTAGGCCCCTTAAAGGGCCCTAACCCGTTTCCTAGGTTAATGTTAACCTCTTTGGTTGTTTGGCTAATAGCGGCTTCGTCGATCGTGCTTATTTCTATAAGCCATTGAGTGCTTGCAGCTTCCTACCATTAGGTCCGTTTTGCTTTCTATTATACGTGCTATAGCTTTATCTGAAGCTCCCGAATTCGTAATTTCTTTTCGTCCGTGTGATAGAGGCAATCGTTGCTCTAGCATAAGTCCTATATGTCTTGTCCCGTTCCGTAGTACCTAGGCCAGGCTCGTTTTGGAACTATCGTGATGCTTTCTAGATTGCGGGCTTCGATCTCCTAGAGCAATTCGGCCGCTCTGTTTCCTGCATTGTAGACCCATTCTACAGGGCGTAAGCTTCCGTCCTTATTTCCTTGTCGGGTCGGCTAGTGATTGTTTTCGAATTTGTCGTAGAAGTAGTATTAGCATTCGTGTACTATACACTAGAACTAGGGCACTTGTATATATGCCTTATATCGAGGGTATAGTTATATAGCGTTGCCTAAAAGGTATTAGAATTCTTTCCTAAATCCTTCCTATTATATGTAGACTATAGGTACTCTAGTGCTAATATAGGAGTATTTCTTCTAGTAGCTTTCCTATATACGTTTGTCTTTTCTGCGGTTTATATATATAAACTAGTATTCTAGGTTCTATATATTATTACTAAGTTACTAATCGTTAAGGTACTCGGTATAGCTATTAGGCCTATTATATGTCATAGGCTATTCTCCTTTAATAGTTTCTATAATACGTTAGAGTTCCCTTATTTCGTCCTTCATCTCATCGCTCTACTAGGCAAGTCAAGTCAAGCGCCTATCCCGTTTATATAGTTCTATATTAAGTTAGAAAACTTCGTTACAGTACTATTCGATTTGTTCCTAGAGGAATAGAGCATTAGGTCTAGGTCTTTTAATTCCTTAGGTGTCGGTTGTCTACGATCTATCCTGCCTCTGTATAACCGTAAAACCCCACTACCTCAAGGCTAGGAGAATCGAAACTAGCAGTATATATTCTCCTACTATATCCCATTCGGCAAGACCTGTCTCTAGGTCTATAGTGACCAGTTCGGAGTACGGTGCTTATTCGTCTTTACCGTTACCGTCGTATCCGAGATTATCTGTATCACTATCCTTATCTTCGTAGCTTATAGCCGCTACTTTGATGACGTCCTTGGTAGTTTTGTCGATAATCGTAATTTCCTTTCCGAGGGCTAGTTTCTATTCTTTCTTTAGGCTTTGGCATTCTTACTTATAGTACCCTTTCTTTCTATAGTTATAGTAGGTAATATTGGACTTATCTTTAGTTATCTTCTTCTAGTCCTGCTTCTATACTACGTCTATATCTATGGCTCCGGGGTACGTCCTATACGAGGTACTAATATATGCTCGTTTTTTCTTATCGTTAGCCTTAACCGTAGTTCTATTCATTTGACCTCGTTTTTACTACTCTCGTATATAGAGTCGATCATCAATCTTAATAGCCTATATAATATATTCGTCTAGAGTCTTAGGCTAATTATATTTATATAGCTTGTCCTTAACCTTTTCCTTTAAGCCATTATAGAATAATTATATTAACGCCTTATCATTAAGCTAAGACTTAAGTATGTCCTGTCTAAACTATATGGTATAAGAGGTTACTAACTTAGTCTATCGGAGATTGGCAAGTCTTTCTTATATATAAATCTTCTTGTCTTTGTCACTAAAAACTTTCCAAAGCTCTTCTTCGAAACAGTCGTAGGATCGAAAGACTACCTATATAAACACGTCTTAGTCGTCTTTATCTTCCTCTATAAGATAGTCATTCTATATAGGCTTAAACTATCTAAGTGCCTTGCCCTCTAATCTTATAGCTATATAGAGGACTTTAGCTTTATCGTCTAGAAACTTGTCGTTATTAAGCCGGAAGTAAGATCGGAGGTTTGTTAGGAATCTTACAAGATCCTCCTTAGTTCCTCCGTATTTGCCAGGTAGTTCGATCGTGATACGCTTCGCTTTGGCGCCCTTAAGTACCTCGATTTTAGCGTAGGCCTCGTTAACTAACTTCTGTAAGTACTTTTTACGATTCTCGAGTTCCTTGATTCGAGCTTGAGCAGCCTTGTCTCTCTAGTCTAACTCCTAGATCTGCTACTAGAGTTGACTAAGCTAAGCGAGCAGCTGTTCGGCCGTAACGTTAGTAGCTATATCGATGTCAAGGTCGAAGTCACCTCCGTTCTAAACTATGATAGAACAAAGGGAGTGGTAATAACGTGTGACGAACCTAACTTAGACTTCTTCTGAAAGGGTCTAGACGGAGGTAGATTAGGCGGGACAAGTAGGCAGGTTATCTAAGGGATTTGGTAAAGCTAAAGGGTTTATAACAATACTAGAGTTATCTCTTATAGTAATTAGCAATGCTTGGTATAAGTACTGTAATTGTAATTGTTACTATTGGTAAACTCCTAGAGTCTACTATAACGAGTGACTATTTATATGTATATATACTCCTAGGATTACTAGCAGTTATGGTAATCATTTATATTGGCTTACCTAGCTTATATCGTAAGCTAGTAATCCTCTATTAGGATCATTTCTTGCTAAGCGTGATCCTGTCCTGATTGGTCTATCATTCCTTTGGCTTGATTGGCCCGTTCGTGCTAGTGGCTTAGGTGGCATCTATATACATATTTCCGTGACATAAAATCCTATACTAGGGTGGCCTTATGGTTCCGTAGGACCTGTACGAAGAGTTCCTTCTCCTAGTTAGATAGAAAGCTTCCTATAGACGTAAGTAATATATTAAGCTATTTAGCTATAAGCCGTATCCTAGGCTCTAGGTCCGAAAACCATAGTATAATAAGGCTATCTTACTCTAACCTAAACTTTATCTTTTTAGTAGCTTCCTCTAGGCACCGTTTCCGCTAGTTAGGGTTACCGTTAGGTACTAAACTATTACTAACGGCCGTATCCATGGGGTGAACGTTTCTAGCCGTAGACTTTTATATAGTAAACGTCTATACCTCCTATAACCCTTTTCTAACCTCTAATACAAGCTTCCTAAGCGTTTTCCGTCTATCTAAATAACTAGGCTCGTCTGTTTCGCCCTCTGCTTCCTAGTATCTCCATTTTAAAGTATCCTATCTAGTAAGACAAAATGTTAAAACTTTAGTAAGCGTATTAATAAGAGGTAGGTAAGAAATCCTTAGTATTATATTAAAAATAGCTTTACTAGCCTAATTATTGAGAAATCTAAGTAGAATTTCACCGTCCTAAACGTCGGCGAACGTAGGGGCAGCGGTAGTCGTTATGACTAGACACTAGAGTTCGTCCCCTATAAGTTAATGTTTTCTTTCGAACGTCATTTTAGCTATAACGTCCGAGATAACTAACGCTTTAATTAATTTATTCTTAGTAACAATATTCGCTATAACTAGATGGCTAGCTTTATAGCTAAACGTTAGGCTTGTATTATAGATAAATCGTATACCTAGTAAGATTTAGTAACTACTAGTATTTCTATCTAAAACAAAGAAATGCTTATAGATCAAGATAGCCCCTAAGATAATTATATTAACCGTTTCCCTAGTAAACGGCCTATTATTATAAAGACCCTAGGAAATTACCGTCGTCATCTATATAGGGAGATAGTATCTCTATACTGGGCTAAGGGTAATTATATTATACTTAGATCTGGTATTAATTAAAGTAAGTACCTTTTTACCCCTTAGATTCTTAAAGTTATAGTAGAGCATTAGCAATACATATATCCGTATAAGTATACCTATTTAGATCTTCTAGCTAGTGGGGAGTATATAGATTAAAGCCTAGAAGGATGTTTCGATCTCTTACAAGTCTAGCTAGTCTCGCCGTCTAATAAAATAGTCGCTCTAGAAACCATCTATTACAACGGCCTACTAGCTATCACTAATAACCCCTAGAAATACTAGGACTATAATTACAAACTCCTCTCCCTTAACGTTACCCTATCTACCTAGATAGCTAAGGTATATCTTAACCTCTTATAACGCTCTCCCTCTTACTTATAAAGCCGGCTTATTAGAGAAGGGAATAGCCAAGCCCTTATACTTGATCACCTCTCGAGGGCTTTTATAATCCTGCTTAAGGAATGTAATTAGCGTATTCTTAAACGCTAGAGAGATCCCTAAGACCTCGTCAATAGTAAGTATCTTTGCTTAAAGAGCCTTACTAACCAGAGAGAGTACGTCATAGGCTACGTTTTCCTTAGTCGATTTCTCTAATTCCCTAAAGCAAACGGTTCGTTTCTATCTAGCCAGGGGGAGAGCTCCCTCGCTAGCTAGATCGGTAGCCCTCTTAGCAGTAGCTATAACCCCTTAGCTTATAGCTAGAGGGTTAGTTCTTCCTACTTCTATATTCCTTTTTAGTAATCAAATAGTCTTCGCTTTATCGGTCCCCTCTTACTAGATAGGATCCTATATTAGCTCGTCTTCCGTTTCTATAAAATGGCATTTTACAAGGGTAGTACTCTATACTATAGTTACTATATCGCCATCCCTATTAGAAATATCTTTACTATTAACCTCCGACTTGACAGCATTAAAAGCTTACGTCGCCGTCTAGTCAGACTATGACGCGTCTGCTAGTAAGCCCTTATAATCGGTAGCAAAAATAGGGTCGTCCGTCCGAGACGTCGTCTATTTTACCTATTAGATAAGGGTATATCTACCTTGCTTACGATCTATCTAGAAATTAATATCTCTAGCCTTAGTATAGTTATAGATTAACTCCGGGGAAACTCTCTTAATATTAGTAAGGCAATTAAGGGAGGTTATAACTACTTCTAGTAGGTATAAACCTTTAATATATTAAAGGAAGGCCTTATTAGTAATGAGGTTTAGGTTTAGATAGTACTCCTAACTATACTCCTTTTAGTAGCTCTTTATAAACTGTTAGTATAGCTCTTAACTAGGAAGATCTAGCTAAAGAGAGGTATAAGCGTAAATAATATACTACTAAGTCCTCTAATTAGCTATAGTAGCTATATCCTTACTAAGGATTTCGACTTACTAGCTTTCTAGAAGACTAGGATCTCTCTTACCTAAGATCTACTTAAAACTAGGCCAATAGATAACACTATTATAGATATCCTCTATTAGGACTGGATATCTATAGGCAAAGTACATCTAGTTACCATAGTAGTAGTAGCTATAAGGTATAGCTAAGGTTAAACTTAGCCGGAACCTGCCGCTCTTTTTCTTTTGCTAAGACTCTTAAGTAGCTGACAGGTAGGTCTAGATTTCCTTGATCTCGTTATCGCTTAGGTCGTCCGTCCGATTACGGGAATGCCTACCTCTATTTAAGGATCTACGGCTAACTTTGCCCTTATTAATCCGAAGCTTATATAAGGCGTCTATAAGCCCGTTAACGATCTTATTAAAGGTAGTATCTCTTTAGGCAGATAAACCTAAAGGACTTTCCTATATCTAGGGAGCCGAAGGACTCTTCTTAATGGTCTAGCTTACCTATAGTTTGACTTTTCCTCCTTTCGGATCTAACTTATAGTATACTAACCTAATATTAACTCCCTTATATAGATACTTCTATATAAAGTTATAGAAGTCCTCCTACTCTATATTATTAACCTGTAAATCACCTTTCTTATAGACCTAAAGACTAGTCCAGAGAGTAAGGAGAAATCTGTCCTATACCTTCTAGATACCTAATAACTAATAGACCGCTTTCTTCTTCTTCGGCACTCGGGTAAGCAGGACATTAACGTGCTTTAGGTAGTCGTAGATAGACTTGGCCGAATTCGCGTACTAGGAATCTAGAAGATGCTCTAGCTCTCGAGTAGAGGTTTCCTAGTAAGAGTCGTTCTACTTCTAGCATTCTTTAACAATAGCTTCAAAAGTAGCCTAATCCTTCTTCTTTAACTCCGGCCACTAGTCTAAGATTTCCTAGAGGTCATCCGTATATTACTACTCGAAGTAGGAGATCTTATTACTATTATCTTTACTAAAGATCTTATAAGCTTTTTCGAAACGCTCGAGGTATTTAGTAGTATTATAACTAGAGAAGAGACTAGGTAATCCCTTATCTATCGGTAAAGGGAATATAACCCGAATAACTTTAGTAAGCTTATCTACTATAATGTCTGCTTAAGTATAATACTTGGTTTCCAAGTCTAAAGTAAGGTTTCTAAACTCTAACAATTAAGGCGATTCTAACGGCGTCCTTCCTAACAAGGTTTTAATATACCTAGACGTAAGAAGTATTAAAAGTAGCGATTCCGATTAAGGTATTTACTAAACCGACGAGAAAAGTAATACCTAAGGTTACTATTTTTAATTATACCTTTCTATTTAGGTAACTTCCTTAAAGATAACTCTTTTATCTAAGTAGCTAATCTAGGAAGCCTTCCTCCTTTCCTTTAAGTCTTCCTATAACTAGTAAGATCGAACGTAAACTTAGTCTACCGCTTTTACTCCTTTAGAGTATATCTAGTAAAGCCATTCCTAAACCTTCTAATAAAGGGTACCCTATAATAATAGTACTCTAACCCCTAAAGTTAGAACTCCTAAAATAATAAGACAAACCTACACTAGACTACTAAAAAGTAGCGATATATAAATAGACATACCCTTATTAGCAAGCGCTAGTACTAAAGTAACCAGGGCTAAGATAGCTATAAAGCTCTCCTCTAGTATCCGTATAACTCCAAAATCTCGTTTCCGAATCCTAAATAGTTCTAGCGTCGCTAATCCGCATTTCGGAGTTTCTATCCCTCTAGATAGACGTTAAGCTCCTTTAAACTTATTACCCCGCGATTCCCGCCGTCTCTACTAGCGGTATTATTACGTTAGGGCAAGAGTAGTTCCCTAGCCTACCGCTAGATATACCGATCTCTTAGTACCTATATTCGCTTTTCTTGGTTTCCTAACAGTTTTGCCGTATACGCCTCTATACGTATATCCTCGCTCCTCTATCGCAAACGTTACTATCCTACTATACTCAAAGTCCGGTAGTCTAATTTAGACTTAGAGCTAAGCTCTTCCCCAATTAAGCTCCTAAAAATATAAGCTAGTACTAACCCTCCAGGGTACCACTTAGCACCTCTAGAACCAAACCTCCGTCTGGTCAGATAGGGAGGAGCTTCGGCTTAAAATGTCTAGGGCGTCTGAGTATTCGCGGTCATAGCAGGCAAGTCTGACCATCTGGACAGCAACGACGATAGGGGCGAAGCTAGCGATAGTAATATCCTTCTGGACAGACGTAGAAGAGTCTACTTACGTAGAAAAAGATACTCTAACTTACAAAAGAAAGAAGAACCATATCCTGCTACTCTAATCTATCAGAGTGAAACAAGTGTCGAAAGCTATCTGTTGTCCTTGTCTATCTGTCTAGTGCCCCTGGATAGGTAACCCCTATTTATGCCTATTGTATATAGTAAAGCTCTACGGAACCGGAAAAACAAAACTGTACCGTATGTCCCTCTGGTTATATTAAGAACCTCTAGCCCTAGTCTACTATTTGGTAGAGGAGAACTAGTATAAGGTAACCTTTCCGGCCCTAGGAGAGAGAGGGTTCGAGCTCTAATTAGTCTATAATAATAAGGGAGAGCAGGCCCTCTTATGGGACCTGCTAACCCTACCTCGGCCAACCTACCCCTTAGTTCTTCTAGGTAACTTTAACCTCTACTACCTAGTCTAGGACCTATTTAATAGGCTTAGCCTAGGGGCTAGGGACCTCCTTAGCCTTATGGACTAGTAGGACCTCGACCTATATATGCCCTACGGCTAGGTCACTAGGGCACCCTAAAGGGACTAACGTAGCCGGCCTTTTACGATAGACCTATTCTAGGCCTTGGCTAGGCTAGAAGCGACCTATAGGGATATCGTAGAACGTAGGAAATCTGATTACTACCTATAGGCCTTAAATGTCTCCCTCTAGGGGACTAAAGGGCCTGTACCGGCTAGTAAAGGGTAGGACTAGAAGAGCCTCGACGAGGAGGTCGCGTAGGCCAAGGCGGCCTACCTCCTACTCCGGCTTGGTAGGTAGGCATCGGCCCCGGCCGGGCCTGTTTTCTAGGGCCCGGAGGAGCTTCTACAGGCCTTCGACAGGCTTATAGAGGTCCTCGAGGAGATAGCTACGGCCTCGGCCCTGGTAAAGAAGGCTAGTACGGGCGGTAAACGAGCTCGATGGTGGATAAAGGAGGTTCGGGAGGCCTAGAAGAGGGCTAAGGAGGTAGAGAGGGCCTATAGGGGTACCCTAAACCCCTATACGTAAGAGGCACTTCGGTAGGCCTTACGGGACCAGGCCAAGACTATCACGGCCACGAAGACCAAGAGCTAGAGAGCCATATTATAGGAGGTAACTAACTAGCCGGACCTGCTATAGAGGCTAGAGAGGTAGGCAAGGCTATAAAGCTACCTACTAGTCGACCTCCTAAAGCTCCTAGCCTTCGAAGGAGGGCTTATAACCTACTAATAAAAGGCTAGAGCACTAGCCGATGAGTTCTTTCCGAACCTAGAAGCAGACCTATTAGATATCGACGACCTGGATCTAAACGACCACTAGGAGCCAAAGTTTAAAATAAGCTAGGAGGTTATAATAGGTAAAGTTAAGGTAGTACTAGCTGGGGTGGCCCTATAGAAAGCCCTAGGGGAGGACCTTCTCCCTATAGGCCTATTAAAAGCCTATAGGCGGCCGTTCTACCAGATACTAGCTAAACTAGCCTTGGAGAGCCTACGGCTTGGCTATTTCCTAGCCCGGTTTAAAAGGGCTAAGATAATAGTCCTCTATAAGCCTAGCAAACCCTTATAGGCCTACTTTACCCCGGGCGGCTATAGGCCTATAGCGCTCTTACTAATAGTAGGTAAGGTGCTAGAGGCTATAGTTACCTAAAAGGTAACGGCCGTTATAGAGGCCTATAGGCTTCTACCGGCCAAATAGATAGGTAACCGGGAATATAAGTCCATAGAACTAGCTATCCAGCTTATTACGGCTTAGGTCTAGGAGGCCTAGAGGCATAAGGCGGCTACCTCCCTCCTATAGCTTGACATCTTAGGGGCTTTTAATACCGTTAACTATACCCGGCTATTAGCCACTTTATAGAGCTAGGGCTTCCTAAGGTAGTTAGTAGTCTAGGTTAGGGAGTAGCTATAGGATAGGGTAGCTATCCTTTACTTCGATAGCTAGGAAACAGAGGATATAGTAGTAAGGGCTAGGGTCCTATAGGGGTTACCCCTCTCCCCTATACTATTTATCCTCTATATAGCCTCCCTTTACTAGGCCATTCGCTAGGCTAGCCCTATAGTTAGTTTAATAGGCTTTGCCGACGATACTAACCTCTTAGCCTTTAGGAGGGCTAATAAGGCCTATAACGGTTAGCTATAAAGGGCCTAGAAGGCCTACCTTTAGTAGGTAAAGACCTAGGGTATAGCTTTTGCCCCGGAAAAGTATAAGCTTATCTATTTTAACAGGGGCCGGAAATGGTAGTTATAACCGCTAGAGCTCCTACGGCCTAGAGAGGGTACTACCACTATAGCCCCTTCGAAGTCGGCCAGATTCTTTGGGGTCTAGCTAGACTAAAGGCTATAGTAGGGCCCTTACTACGTAAAGGTAGCTAGGAAACTAGAAACCTAGGAGTTCGCCCTAACTAGGCTTACTACAAAGACCTAAGGCCCTGGCCTCCTATAGGCCTACAAGGTCTATATTAAGTATATCTATAGTGCCCTAGCTTATAGGGCCTCGAACTTCTATAAGCCTACCAAGCTAGGGGGTAAGCCGAAAGGCCCTGCTAGGGAGCTATCGAAGGCCTAATATAGGGCCCTTCGAGTAGTTACTAGGGCCTATAAGGCTCCCCTAATCCGGTGCCTCGAAATAGAAGCCTAGGTGCCGCCCCTCGACCTTTATCTTAATAAAAGGTTAGCCGACTTCAAAGCCAAACTCGATTAGCCGCTCCTATAGACTAGGGCAGGCCTAGGGGCCTCCCAGGTCCCTACGAGAGCCCTTATCTAATAGGCCTATAATAGGCTAAGCCAGAGGTTCCGGAAGAGGAGGGCTAGGGCGAGGGGCCGGGAGCCGAAGCCTACGACCCTAGAAGTAGCAGGGTCGACGGTCCGGCAGTAGGTTTGGGAGGGCTATAGAGGGGGTTAACCCCCCTTACAGACCTTATAAAGAAGGCTACGGGCTATAGAACTAGCCGTGTTGGCTAGCTAGAGCAACCGGTAGAGGGCCGACCAAGCCGGCAGGAGGATATAGCGTGTGTCAGATAAAGACCCTCCGCGCCTAGTTTTTACAAGGGAAGGCCTACAAAGGCACTAGGGCCTAACGAAGGCCTAGAGCTCCCTACTAGAATAGGCCTATACAGGGGCTATCGGCCTCCGTGACTTCCTTTTTAGGGTTTAAGTCCCGGGGGTCAGTACCCCCTACTATGCCTATAGCCAAGGGAGGGAAACTATAAAGCACCTAGTCGTATAGTGCCTAAACCTACTAAGAAGCCAAACGTAGGAATCCTAGGAAATACGGTCGCAAAGGGACCTAGACCTCGTTTTACGGGGTATAGGGGCCTATAACCATCGGTTAGCAAGGAGGGTTCTATAGTAGTGTTACAGATAAGCACATAGGCGGCCTGGCAGGCTGTAGCTAGGACACGGGACATTCCGACAGCCAATCACTCGACGGACCAATTAGAAGATTATTACTACCAAGACTAAGGTCTTCACTAGTAATAATAACATGTTACCATCGACAACGCAGAATTACGAAGTGAAAGGAGAAGTAGTACTAGTGATAACTATTAAAGAAGGACAGACCATTATATATATATAGCTAGCTAGTCACTCGTTATAGTAGACTCTAAGAGTTTACTAGTAGTAACAATTATAATCATAGTACTCATACCAAGCATTGCTAATTACTATAAGAGATAACTCTAGTATTGTTATAAACCCTTTAGCTTCACCAAATCCCTTAGACGACCTGCCTACTCGTCACGCTCAATCTACCTCCGTCTAGACCCTTTTAGAAGAGTCTGAGTTAGGTTCGTTATACGTTATTACCACTCCCTTTGTTCTATCATGGTTTAGAACGGAGGTAACTTCGACCTCGACATCGACATAGCTACCAACGTTATAGCCGAATAGCTGCTTGCTTAGCTTGGTCAACTCTAGTAGTAGATCTAGGAGTTAGACTAGAGAGATAAGGCTACTTAAGCTCAAATCAAGGAACTCGAGAACCGCGAAAAGTACTTGTAGAAGTTGGTTAACGAGGCCTACACCAAAATCGAGGCACTCGAGGGCGCTAAAGCGAAATACATTAAGATCGAACTACCTAGCAAATACAGAGGAACTAAGGAGGATCTTGTAGGATTCCTAATAAACCTCTGATCTTACTTCTAGCTTAATGACGACAAGTTTCCGGACGATAAAGCTAAAGTCCTCTACGTAGCTACGAGACTAGAGGGCAAGGCACTTAGATGATTTAAGCCTATGTAGAACGACTATCTTACGGAGGAAGACGAAGATAACCGAGACGTATTTATATAGGCAGTCTTCCGATCTTATGACCGTTTCGAAGAAGAGCTTTGGAAAGTTTTTAGCGACAAAGACGAGAAGATTTATATATAAAAAAGACTTGCTAATCTCTAATAGACCAAGTTAGTAGCCTCCTACGTTATATAGTTTAGATAGGACATGCTTAAGTCTTAGCTTAACGATGAGGCATTAATATAATTGTTCTATAATAGCTTAAAGGAAAAGGTTAAGGATAAGCTATATAAGTATAATTAGCCTAAAACCCTAGATAAATATATCATATAGGCTATTAGGATCGATAATCGACTCTATATATAAGAGTAGTAGAAATAAGGTCAAATGAACAGAACTACAGTTAAAGCTAATGATAAGAAAAAGCAAGCATACGTTAGTACCTTATATAGGATGTACCCTAGAGCTATAAATATAGATATAGCATAGAAGTAGGACTAGAAGAAGACGACTAAAGATAAGTCTAATGTTACCTACTATAACTATAGAAAGAAAGGGCACTATAAGCAAGAATGCTAGAGCCCAAAGAAAAAATAGAAACCAACCCCTAGAAAGGAAATTACAGCTATCAACGAAGCTACCAAGGACGTTATCGAAGTAACGGCCACGAGCTACAAAGACAAGGACAGTGACGCGGACAGTCTCAGACATGACGGCAACGGTAAAGACGAACAAGCACCGTACTCCGAACTGGTCACTATAGACCTAGAGACAGGTCTCGCCAAATGGGACACGGCAGGAGAGTACATACTACCAATTTCGATTTTCCTAGCCTTGAGGTAATAGGATTTCATAGTTATATAGAGGTAGGATAGATTGTAGACAACCAATACCTAAGGAATCGAAAGACCTAGACCTAATGTTCTATTCCTCTAGGAACGAATCGAATGGTACCGTAACGAAGTTTTCCGACTTAATACGGAACTACGCGAACAGGATAGACGCTTGACTTGACTTACCTAGCAGAGTAATGAAACGAGGGACGAAATAAGGGAACTCTAACGTATTGTAGAAACTATTAAAGGAGAATAGCCTATAATATATAATAGACCTAATAGCTATACTAAGTACCTTGATAACTAGCAACTTAGTAACGACGTATAGAACCTAGAATACTAGTTTATATATATAAACCGCGGAAAAGACGAGCGTACGTAGGAAAGCTATTAGAAGAAACACTCCTATCTTAGCATTAGAGTACCTACGGTCTACATATAGTAATGTCACGAATAAGCACATGGGCGGCCTGGCAGGCTGCAGCCAGGACGCGGGACATTCCGACAGCCAATCACTTGACGGACCAATCAGAAGATTATCACCGCCAAGACTAAGGTCTTCACTGGTGATAATAACATGTCACCGTCGACAACGCAGAATCACGAAGTGAAAGGAGGAGTGGTACTGGTGATAACTATTGAAGAAGGACAGACAATTGTGTATATATAGCTAGCTAGTCACTCGTTATGGTGGACTCTGGGAGTTCACCAGTGGTAACAATCACAATCACAGTACTCATACCAAGCATTGCTGATTACTGTGAGAGACAACTCTAAGTGTTGTTGTGAACCCTTTGGCTTCACCGAATCCCTCAGACGACCTGCCTGCTTGTCCTGCTTTACCCACCTCCGTCTGGACCCTTTCAGAAGAAGTCTGAGTTGGGTTCGTCACACGTTGTTACCACTCCCTTTGTTCTGTCATGGTTCAGAACGGAGGAGACCTCGACCTCGACACCGACATGGATACCAACGTCACGGCCGAACAACTGCTCGCCCAGCTTGGTCAACTCCAGCAGCGGATCCAGGAGTTGGACCAGAGAGACAAGGCTGCTCAAGCTCGAATCAAGGAACTCGAGAACCGCGAAAAGTACTCGCAGAAGTTGGTCAACGAGGCCTACGCCAAAATCGAGGCACTCGAGGGCGCCAAAGCGAAGCGCATCAAGATCGAACCACCTGGCAAATACGGAGGAACCAAGGAGGATCTCGCAGGATTCTTGACAAACCTCCGATCCTACTTCCGGCTCAATGACGACAAGTTTCCGGACGACAAAGCCAAAGTCCTCTACGCAGCCACGAGACTAGAGGGCAAGGCACTCAGATGGTTCGAGCCTACGTGGAACGACTATCTCACCGAGGAAGACGAAGACGACCGAGACGCGTTCACGCAGGCAGTCTTTCGATCCTACGACCGTTTCGAAGAAGAGCTTCGGAAGGTCTTTGGCGACAAAGACGAGAAAATCCATGCGCAAGAAAGACTCGCCAATCTCCGACAGACCAAGTCAGCAGCCTCCTACGCCGCACAGTTCAGACAGGACATGCTCAAGTCTCAGCTTAACGACGAGGCGTTGATGCAATTGTTCTATAACGGCTTGAAGGAAAAGGTCAAGGACGAGCTGTACAAGTACGATCGGCCTGAGACTCTGGACGAATACATCGCGCAGGCCATCAGGATCGATGATCGACTCTACGCACGAGAGCAGCAGAAACGAGGTCGAATGAACGGAACCACGGTTAAGGCCAACGACAAGAAAAAGCGAGCGTACGTCAGTACCTCGTACGGGACGCACCCCGGAGCCATGGATGTGGATGCAGCGCAGAAGCAGGACCAGAAGAAGACGGCCAAAGACAAGTCTAATGTTACCTGCTACAACTGCGGAAAGAAAGGGCACTACAAGCGAGAATGCCGAAGCCCGAAGAAAGAATGGAAACCAACCCCTGGAAAGGAAATTGCGGCCATCGACGAAACCACCAAGGACGTCATCGAAGTAGCGGCCACGAGCTACGAAGACAAGGGCAGTGACACGGACAGTCTCGGACACGACGGCAACGGTGAAGACGAACAAGCACCGTACTCCGAACTGGTCACTGTGGACCCAGAGACAGGTCTTGCCGAATGGGACATGGCAGGAGAATATGCACCGCCAGTCTCGATTCTCCCAGCCTTGAGGCAGTGGGGTTTCACAGTCACGCAGAGGCGGGATGGATCGTGGACAACCGACACCCAAGGAATCGAAAGACCCGGACCCAATGCTCTATTCCTCCAGGAACGAATCGAATGGTACCGCAACGAAGTTTTCCGACTCAACACGGAACTGCGCGAACGGGATGGGCGCTTGACTCGACTCGCCCAGCAGAGCGAAGAGATGAAGGACGAAATGAGGGAACTCCGACGTATCGTGGAAGCCATCAAAGGAGAACAGCCTGTGACATATGATGGGCCCGATAGCTACGCCGAGTACCTTGACGATCAGCAACTCAGCAACGACGTGCGGAACCCAGAATACCAGTTCATGCGCGCGAACCGCGGAAAAGACGAACGCACGTGGGAAAGCTACTGGAAGAAACACTCCTATGTCAGCACTGGAGTACCTACGGTCCACGTACAATGGGAAGGATTCGGGAAAGAATTCCAATACCTCCCAGGCGACGCCATGCGACTGCACCCTCGACACGAGGCACATGCGCAAGTGCCCTGGTTTCAGTGTGTGGCACACGAATGTCGATATCACTTCCGCGACAAATTCGAAAACAATCATTGGCCGACCCGACAGGAAAACGGGGACGGAGGCTTACGCCCTGTGGAATGGGTCTACGATGCAGGAAACAGAGCGGCCGAATTGCTCTGGAAGATCGAAGCCCGCAATTCAGAAAGCATCACGATAGTTCCAAGACGAGCCTGGCCTAGGCACTGCGGAACCGGACGAGACACATGGGACTCGTGCTGGAGCAACGATTGCCTCTATCACGCGGACGAAAAGAAATTGCGAATTCGGGAGCTTCAGACGAAGCTATGGCACGCACGACGGAAAGCAGAACGGACCCAATGGTGGGAAGCCGCAAGCACTCAATGGCTCACGGAAATGAGCACGATCGACGAAGCCGCTATCAGCCGAACAACCGAAGAGGTCAGCACTGACCTGGGAAACGGGTCAGGGCCCTTCGAGGGGCCCGGAAACCATTAACGCCCGTGCAGCGGCAAGTGGTAGCGCAGTACAGGAGGAACTGGCGCAAGGGACCACTATATCGAGACCTCCCGGCAGAAACATGGGAAATCGCTGCAATCTTTGGACGACGGCGGCAAGACAAGCGACTGTGGATAACAGCACAATGGAGACAGCACGAAATGCTCGCACTAGTGGACAGTGGAGCAGAGATGAATCTGATTTCGCCGACACTTGTGAATCAGCTACGGATACCCTGGAGAATGAAGCGGAAGCATGGCATAGTCAAAGGGCCATTTCCGACGCAATGGGTACGCAGAGAGACCGAACCGATCGACATCACTGTGGCAGGGAAGACCACAGCAGTCGTATTCAGCATCGTGGACATGGGCAACGACAAAGACATGATATTGGGGTTACCATGGCATGAAGATTACGACCCGGACATCAGCTGGAAGAATGGTGGCCACCTGCGACCCCGAACGGAGTCGTATTCGACCAGCAAGATGGGGAGCGCGCAAGGATCGCGAGCGGACGATGCTCAAGGAAAGGCATGTCCTACGGATCCACCGCAAGAGACGGACAGTGGCAGGCAGACCACTACGGACTCTGGAAGAGGCGGCACAACGACATCGATATTGCGACAGGAGGAACGAGCTGAATCGCCGATAGCTGTTCTCTCCGTTGACGAATGCGGAGCACTGCAATTGGAGCAGTGGGTTGAGACAGGAGAAATCGCCAGTATCGCCATGGACGGAACCAAGTTCGCATACTATCAGAAAACCGAGAGACGAGACAAGACTGGGGAAGTACCGAAGGAGTATGAGGGACACCCAGCATTCGAACCGAAACATCTGGAAGGATTACCAGAACACGGCCCATGGGATCACGAGATCAAGCTCAAGGAAGGAGCACGACTGAAGTTCTTCAAGATTTACCACACGAGCCAGACGCAGAACGAAGAACTTAAGCGATATTTGGAGGAGAACCTTCGAAGAGGACATATCCGCCCGTCGACATCGCCAGCAGGCTACCCAATCCTGTTTGTGCCAAAGAAAGACGGAAAGCTACGGTTATGTGTCGACTATCGGCAACTCAACGAACAGACCGTGAAAAACCGATACCCGTTACCGCTGATCTCACGGCTCCGAGATCAGTTGGCAGGAGCCCAATATTTCACGCGTCTTGACTTGCCATCGGCCTACAACCACATACGGATCAAAGAAGGCGACGAGTGGAAAACGGCCTTTAGGACACCCTATGGCCACTACGAGTACCTCGTCATGCCATTCGGACTTACGAACGCGCCGGCAACGTTCCAAGCCCTGATTGATCAAGCTATCCAACCCTTTCTCGACAAATTTGCGGTATGTTATCTCGACGACATACTCATCTTCTCCAAGACGATGGACGAACACCGGAGGCACGTGAAAGCAGTGCTGGACGCGCTGCACGCGTACAAGCTATCAGTCAACAAGGGAAAGAGCGAATTCCATGTCAGGAAGACAGTCTTTTTGGGATACGAAATATCCCCCGGACAAATCCGGATGGAACCTTCAAAGGTTGAAGCCATCAAGAATTGGCCACAACCAGCGTCAGCCACGGAAGTACGAAGTTTCATCGGATTTGCGAACTTCTACCGGATGTTCATCAGGAACTTTGGAGCGATCGCACGACCTTTGCACGAACTCACCAAGAAGAATGCTGAATTCCAATGGGAAGAGCAACACGAGCAAGCATTCACGCAAATCCGCGACGCCATTACCGAAGATCCAGTACTGGTACTGCCAGACCCCAAGAAGCCATTCGAGGTGGAAACGGACGCTTCAGACTACGCCATCGGAGGACAATTGGGACAACGAGACGAACAAGGGAAGCTACATCCTGTAGCCTTCTTTTCAAAGAAGCTCGACGGACCACGTCTCAATTATCCGATCCACGACAAGGAACTACTTGCGATTGTCGAAGCTTTCAAGGAATGGCGACCATACCTCAGCGGCACGATTGAACCGGTACAAGTGTATACGGATCACAAGAACTTGCGATACTTCACGACGACGAAGGAACTCAACGGACGACAAATACGATGGGCAGAATTCCTCGCGGAATTCAACTTCGAGATCCGCTACAAGAAGGGCAAAGAAAACGCACGAGCAGACATTTTAAGCCGACGAACGGATCACACGAAAGGACGAACGGGAACAACACCACCGTTGTTCAAGGAACGAACAGACGGGACGTTGCACCACGAAACGCAGACACCCGTGGAAGATGATCCACTTGACTCGTTCCTAGAATGCTGCGCAATCTTTCGAGAGGAAAGGATCAACGAGGCACAGTATCAAGCAGCACCCGGACCAGTGGTACCTGACGGAGTGGAAGAAAGAGATGGGAAACTCTGGTACCGAGACAAAGCGTACATCCACGACAAGGATCAACAGCTGCGAATGATTCGAGAACTCCACGAATCAAAACTCGGAGGACACAAAGGAGTCACGAAGACTGTCGCACAAGTCAAGAAGCACTACGACTTTCCACAGTTAACGGCACGAGTTAAGGAAGTCGTACGGAACTGCGACATCTGCAATCGGAGCAAAACGGCACGACACAAGCCGTACGGGCTACTTCAGCCACTACCAACAGCTGACAAACCATGGAGTTCAGTTGCGATGGACTTCATCACGAAGCTGCCAGAATCCAAGGACACAGCCACAGGAGTGACCTACGACAGTATTCTTACTGTAGTAGATCGCCTGACTAAGTGGGCATATTTCTTTCCCTACAAGGAGTCCTGGACAGCGGAACAGTTGGCAGACGTGATCTATCGGCAAGTTGCATCAGTGCATGCTTGGCCGCAAGAATGGATCACCGACAGAGACACCAAGTTCGCATCGAAGTTCTGGCAAGCGTTAATGCAACGATTAGGCGTCAACAGCAAGCTGTCAACGGCATATCACCCGCAGACCGACGGACAAACGGAGCGACTAAACCAAGTTGTTGAGCAATACCTCCGCTCTTACGTCAATTACCAACAAGACGACTGGGTCATGCTGTTACCAACAGCACAACTCGCCTACAACACGACGCCGACAGAAACGACCAAAGTCACACCGTTCTTCGCGAACTACGGATATGAAGCAGACCTTAGGCAAGGACCAGAGGTCACAGTGCCGAGAGCAGCAGTCAAAGCAGAACAGATGCACGCACTGCATGAAAAGCTCAAAAAGGAACTCGAGTTTGTCAAGACCAGAATGAAGAACTACTACGACAAACACAGGCTCGAGGGACCTCGCCTAGAGAGGGGAGACAAAGTCTACCTGATCGCACGAAACTTGCAAACCAAACGACCAAGCACGAAGCTGGACTTCAAGAAGGTCGGACCCTTCGTTATCAAAGAACGAATCTCGACATCCAACTACCGACTATCGTTACCGTCATCTATGCGACTACGGACGGATGTTTTTCATATTTCACTTCTCGAACCAGCACCAAAGAACGCCAAGGTTGCCACGCACATCGAAGCAGAGGACGAAGAGGAAGAATGGGACGTCGAAGAAATTCTGGATTCACGCATCATCAACGGGGAACTGCAGTACCTGGTCAAATGGCTTGATTTTGGACCAGAGGACAACTCATGGGAACCAGTCAAGAATTTGAACTGCCCTGAGAAACTGGAACAGTTCCACCGGCAGAATCCGGATCGACCAAAGGAAAACCCGGGACAGAACCAAAGACGGCGCCCCAGTCGACAGCATCGACGGCATCATTAATCTGTGACGAGGGCATAGCAGGCGTCTCTTGCCGCTCAACCTCCTCCAACTCGTCCAAGGTCGACAGACCACGCGCCACCATGTCGGCACCTTTCTCCACCAAAAACTCCTTCTGCTGACGAAGACGCCGGAGCCGCGCAAGCTTTTCGGACAACTCGCGCTGGGCTTCTTCCAGACGGCGTTGAGATTCATCCAGCTCAAGTTCGGCACGACGTTCAGCATCCTTGATACGACGCTGCTCCTGGAGAATGCGATCCACTAGAACGAACATCAGGAATCACATTCAAAAAAAAAAAAAAAAAAAAAAGAAGAAGAAAACGTGCTTACAGGAAGAAAGCGGTATGCCAGAGCCATCGCAAGAACGACCTCGACGAACGCAGGCTTCGCAACGCTTCGTACGCGCGATCATTTTGCAAACGAGGCCTTGCGACGCGCACCAAGAGCAAGGCATAACGACAAAACCGTTCTCAGCGATGTTCTGAGCAAGGGAAGCACGGTAACGTGCAGAATGCGACTTCCGTTTCTCTATCGGCATTTTGTCAACATGACGACCACGACGCAGAAACAGGGAGAATGCAGTACTCACAAGCGAAGGGTTGTTGGCGCTATTTGAAACGGCCTAAGAGGGCTTTCGGGTCGAAAGCCTTGAAGGAGGGGCATCGTGTCACGAATAAGCACATGGGCGGCCTGGCAGGCTGCAGCCAGGACGCGGGACATTCCGACAGCCAATCACTTGACGGACCAATCAGAAGATTATCACCGCCAAGACTAAGGTCTTCACTGGTGATAATAACATGTCACCGTCGACAACGCAGAATCACGAAGTGAAAGGAGGAGTGGTACTGGTGATAACTATTGAAGAAGGACAGACAATTGTGTATATATAGCTAGCTAGTCACTCGTTATGGTGGACTCTGGGAGTTCACCAGTGGTAACAATCACAATCACAGTACTCATACCAAGCATTGCTGATTACTGTGAGAGACAACTCTAAGTGTTGTTGTGAACCCTTTGGCTTCACCGAATCCCTCAGACGACCTGCCTGCTTGTCCTGCTTTACCCACCTCCGTCTGGACCCTTTCAGAAGAAGTCTGAGTTGGGTTCGTCACAAGTAAGAAGGATTCGGGAAAGAATTCTAATACCTCCTAGGCAACGCTATACAACTATACCCTCAATACAAGGTATATACGTAAGTGCCCTAGTTCTAATATATAGCATACAAATGCTAATATCACTTCTACGATAAATTCAAAAACAATCACTAGCCGACCCGATAGGAAAACGGGGACAGAGGCTTGTACCCTGTAGAATAGGTCTACGATATAGGAAACAGAGCAGCCGAATTGCTCTAGAAGATCGAAACTCGCAAACTAGAAGGCATTACGATAGTTCTAAGACGAGCTTGGCCTAGGCACTACAGAATAGGACAAAACATATAGGACTCGTGCCGGAGCAACGATTGCCTCTATTATACGGACGAAAAGAAATCGCAAATTCGGGAGCTCTAGATAAAGCTATAGCATATACAATAAAAAGTAGAACGGACTTAATAGTAGGAAGCCGTAAGCACCTAATGGCTTACGGAAATAAGCACGATCGATGAAGCTGCTATTAGCCGAATAACCGAAGAGGTTAGTACTAACCTAGGAAATAGGTCAGGGCCCTTCGAAGGGCCTGAAAACCATTAACGCCTGTATAGCGGCAAGTAGTAGCGTAGTATAGGAGGAACTAGTATAAGAAACTACTATACCGAGACCTCCTAGCAGAAACATAGGAAATCGCTACAATCTTTGGACGACGGCGGCAAGACAAGCGACTATAGATAATAATACAATAGAAACAGTACGAAATGCTTATACTAGTAGACAGTAGAGCAGAGATAAATCTAATTTCGCCGACACTTGTAAATTAGCTACGGATACCCTAGAGAATAAAGCGGAAGCATAGTATAGTCAAAGGGCTATTTCCGACGTAATAGGTATATAGGGAGACCGAACCGATCAACATCACTATGATAGAGAAGACTATAGTAATCGTATTTAGTATTATAGACATAGGTAATGACAAAGATATAATATTAGGGTTACCATAGCATAAAGATTACGACCCGGACATTAGCTAGAAGAATAGTAGCTACCTACAACCCCGAATGGAGTTATATTTGACTAGTAAGATAGGGAGCGTGCAAGGATCGTAAGCGGACAATGCTTAGAGAAAGGCATATCCTATAGATCTACTATAAGAGACAGATAGTGGCAGATAGACCACTAGGGACTCTAGAAGAGGCAGTATAACGATATCGATATCGTAATAGGAAGAACGAGCCGAATCGCCGATAGTTGTTCTCTCCGTTGATAAATGCGGAGCACTATAATTAGAGTAGTAGGTTAAGATAGGAGAAATCGCTAGTATTGCTATAGATAGGACCAAGTTCGTATACTATTAGAAAACCAAGAGATAAGACAAGACTAGGGAAGTACCGAAAGAATATAAAGGATACCTAGTATTTGAACCAAAGTATCTGGAAGGACTACTAGAACACGGCCTATAGGATTATAAGATTAAGCTTAAGGAAGGAGCATGACTAAAGTTCTTTAAGAGTTACTACACGAGCTAGATATAGAATGAAGAACTTAAGCGATATTTGGAGGAGAACCTTCGAAGAGGATATATCTGCCTATCGACATTACTAGTAGGCTACCTAATCCTGTTTATACCTAAGAAAGATAGAAAGCTATAGTTATATGTTAACTATCGGCAACTTAACAAATAGACCGTGAAAAATCGATACCTGTTACTGCTAATCTTACGGCTCCGAGATCAGTTAGCAGGAGCCTAATATTTTATATGTCTTGACTTGCTATCGGCCTATAACTATATACAGATCAAAGAAGGCAACGAGTAGAAAATGGCCTTTAGGATACCCTATAGCCACTATAAGTACCTTGTTATGCCATTCGGACTTACAAACGCGCTAGTAACGTTCTAAGCCCTAATTGATTAAGCTATCTAACCCCTTCTCGACAAATTTGCGGTATATTATCTCGACAATATACTTATCTTCTCTAAGACGATAGACGAACACCAGAAGCACGTGATAGTAGTGCTAGACACGCTATATACGTACAAGCTATTAGTTAACAAGGAAAAGAGCAAATTCCACGTTAGGAAAACGGTGTTTCTAGGATACGAAATATCCCTAGGACAAATTCGGATGGAACCTTTAAAGGTTAAAGCTATCAAGAATTAGCTACGACCGACGTCAGTTACAGAAGTACGAAGTTTCATTAGATTTACGAACTTCTACTAAATGTTCATTAGGAACTTTAGAGTAATTGTATAACCTTTGTACGAACTTACTAAGAAGAACGCTAAATTCCAATAGGAAGAGCGATACGAGTAAGCATTTACGTAGATCTGTAACGCCATTACTAAAGATCTAGTATTGGTACTGCTAGACCCTAAGAAGCCATTTAAGGTAGAAACGGACGCTTTAGACTACGCTATTAGAGGATAATTAGGATAACGAGATAAATAAGGGAAGCTATATCCTATAGCCTTCTTTTTAAAGAAGCTCGATAGATTACATCTTAATTATTCGATCTATAACAAGGAACTACTTGCGATTGTCGAAGCTTTTAAGGAATAGCGACTATACCTTAGTAGTACCATTAAACTAGTATAAGTGTATATAGATTATAAGAACCTACGATACTTTATAACAATAAAGGAACTTAATAGATAATAAATACAATAGGCAGAGTTCCTCGCAGAATTTAACTTTAAGATCTACTACAAGAAGGGCAAAGAGAACGTATGAGCAGATATCTTAAGCCGACGAACGGATCACACGAAAGGACGAACGGAAATAATACTACCGTTATTCAAGGAACGAACAGATAGAACGCTATATTACGAAACGTAGACACCTATAGAAGATGATCTACTTGACTTGTTCCTAGAATGCTACGTAATCTTTCGAGAGGAAAGGATTAATAAGGCATAGTATTAAGTAGCACCCGGACCAGTGGTACCTAACAGAGTAGAAGAGAAAGATAGGAAACTCTAGTACCAAGGTAAAGCATATATCTACGATAAGGATCAATAGCTACAGATGATTTGAGAACTCTACGAGTCGAAACTCGGAGGATATAAAGGAGTTATAAAGACTATTATATAAGTTAAGAAACATTACGACTTTCTATAGTTAACGGCACGAGTTAAGAAAGTCGTATAGAGCTATAATATCTGTAATCAAAGCAAAATGGTATAATATAAGCTATATAGGCTACTTTAGCCACTACTAATAGCAACAAACTATAGAGCTTGGTTACGATAGACTTTATTATAAAGCTACTAGAATCTAAGGACATGGCTATAGGAGTAATCTACGATAGTATTCTTACTATAGTAGATTGCCTAACTAAATAGGTATACTTCTTTCCCTATAAGGAGTCCTAGATAGCTAAATAGCTAGTAGACGTAATCTATCGGCAAGTTGCATTAGTACATGCTTGGCCATAAGAATGGATTACCGACAAAGACACCAAGTTTGTATCGAAGTTCTAGCAAGCGTTAATGTAACGATTAGGCGTTAATAGCAAGCTATTAACGGCATATTACCCGTAGACCGACAGACAAACGGAGTAACTAAACCAAGTTATTAAGTAATACTTCCGCTCTTACGTCAACTACTAGCAAGACGACTAGGTTATACTATTACTAATAGTATAACTCGCTTATAATATGACACCAATGGAAACAACCAAAGTTATATTATTCTTTATAAACTACAGATATAAAGTAGACCTTAGGCAAGGACTAGAGATCATAGTGCCAAAAGCAGCAGTCAAAGTAGAACAAATGTACGCACTATATAAAAAGCTCAAAAAGGAACTCGAGTTTGTTAGAACTAGAATGAAAAACTACTACGACAAACACAGGCTCGAGGGACCTTGCCTAGAGAGGGGAGACAAAGTCTACCTAATTACACGAAACTTACGAACCAAGTGACCAAGCACGAAGCTAGACTTTAAGAAGGTCAGACCCTTTGTTATTAAAGAATGAATTTTGACATCTAACTACCGACTATCGTTACCGTTATCTATATGACTATAAATAGATATTTTTCATATTTCACTTCTCGAACTAGTACTAAAGAACGCTAAGGTTGCTATATATATTAAAGTAGAAGACAAGGAAGAAGAATAGGACGTTAAAGAAATTCTAGATTTATATATCATTAATAGGGAACTATAGTATCTAGTTAAATGGCTTGATTTTGGACTAGAGGACAACTTATAGGAACTAGTTAAGAATTTGAACTGCTTTAAGAAACTAGAACAGTTCTACCAGCAGAACCCGGATCGACTAAAGGAAAACCTAGGATAGAACTAAAGACGGCGCCCTAGTTAATAATATCGACGGCATCATTAATCTATGACGAGGGTATAGTAAGCGTCTCTTACCGCTTAACCTCCTCTAACTTGTCCAAGGTCGACAGACTATATACTACTATATTGGTACCTTTCTCTACTAAAAACTCCTTTTACTAACGAAGACACCGGAGCTATATAAGCTTTTCGGATAACTCGCGCTAAGCTTCTTCTAGATAGCATTAGGATTTATTTAGCTCAAGTTCGGTATAATATTTAGCATCCTTAATACGATGCTACTCCTAAAGAATATAATCTACTAGAACAAACATTAGGAATTATAGTAAAAAAAAAAAAAAAAAAAGGGGGAGACAAGCTTATAGGAAGAAAGCAAGATGCCAGAGCCATCGTAAGAATGACCTTGACAAATATAGGCCTTGTAACGCTTTATACACGTAATCATTTTACAGACAAGGCCTTACGACGCGTACCAAGAGCAAGGCATAACAATAAAACCGTTCTTAGCGATGTTCTAAGCAAGGGAAGCATGGTAACGTATAGAATGCGACTTCCGTTTCTCTATTGGCATTTTGTTAGCATAGCGACTACGATATAGAAATAGGGAGAATATAATACTTATAAGCAAAGGGTTGTTAGCGCTATTTGAAACAGCCTAAGAGGGCTTTCGGGTCGAAAGCCTTAAAGGAGGGGCATTATGTCACAGATAAGTATATAGGCGGCCTAGCAGGCTGTAGCTAGGACATGGGACATTCCGATAGCCAATCACTCGACAGACCAATCAGAAGATTATCACCGCCAAGACTAAGGTCTTCACTGGTGATAATAACATGTTACCGTCGATAACGTAGAATCACGAAGTGAAAGGAGAAGTGGTATTGGTAATAACTATTGAAGAAGGACAGACTATTGTATATATATAGCTAGCTAGTCACTTGTTATAGTGGACTCTAGGAGTTTACCAGTGGTAATAATTACAATCATAGTACTTATACTAAGCATTGCTGATTACTGTGAGAGACAACTCTAGTGTTGTTGTGAACTCTTTGGCTTTACCGAATCCCTTAGACGACCTGCTTGCTTGTTACGCTTAATCTACCTCCGTCTGGACCCTTTTAGAAGAGTCTGAGTTAGGTTCGTCACAAGTAGCTAATGGACCTAGGGAGGCTCCCGGAATACCGCCTTGTAAGGAGGCTAGACTAGGAAGGGAGGCCTCTTTAGGGCTATTCTAGCTACTTCTCCTTTTCTTTGTAATGTATTAGTATTCCGGATTAAGCGATAAAGGCAGGACAGAGGTTTTTATCTGGCCTATTAGGTACGGTTTCCTTTATATATAACTAGAGAGGCTCTAGCATACTTATTAGCATAGCGATATAGGACTAATAATAATGATAATAATAATGATAATAATAATGATATTAAGAACTTCTAGCCCTAGTCTAATACTAGCCTTATAGTATCTATAGATAAGTATATAATGTTTTATTTAACTACCTTAGGGAGGAAAAAGAGAAAAAATATAAGAGTTATATAGAGGTGTGCCTTTTAATTAATATATATATATATAACTTAGGTAAGGCCTAGTTAGGCTCTGGGTTAGGCCTTAACTAGGCCTTGGCTATATATCTACTAGATAAGTTATAAACGAGTAATGAACGCTCTATAGACCTATAAAGCCTATATAAGTAAGGTAGGGTAGGTCTGCTCTAATGCCTAGGTAAAGCCTAGGATTATCTAGCCCGGGTATAGCCTAGGCCTATAATATACCCCCCCTTCTCTTTTTTCCATAGTTATTAGGCCGATCTAAGCCACGTTATACCCCTGTATTAGTCCCGTAAGCAGGTCCTATACCTTTCTTTCTTTGTCACTATAATAATATAACTTATATATATAATAGCGTGTTATATATAAATAGGTAGTTATTTAAGTTCGGATGAAACCTATACCTCCTTCCCTTTGTTAACAGAATAACGCGACCTATATATATAATAGTAAGTTATATATATAATAAGTAATTTACCTAGGTTATATATACTCCTTTACCGCCCTCCTTTAAATGCCTATAAATACCCCCTTCTTTTCCCTCTTACTCTTGATTCTCTCTCCTATAATTAACTCTCTTCTTCCTCTATACCCTCTAACTACCTTTGCTTCTTATAATTACGCTTACTACCTATACCCCTATCGTACCTTTAAAGTTTTTTTTTTTTTAATTAGTATCTATTTAGTATATTAATAGCTGCTAGTTTACTTAGTAATGGTAATAGTAATTATTACCTTAGTAGTAACAAGAATAAGGAGTATTATATAAGTTTTTCCTTGTTTATATTAATTTTTAGTTATTATATATATATAGGGTATAGGTTAACTCCTTATTTTATAGTATAAGAATACTAACCTTTCTTTTAGTAAGTATACTATTAAAGGTAACTCTTTTAATAAAGAGTTTAAACTATAGCCTAAGAAGTAATAATATTACCTACTATATATTAATTAACTTTTTAAAAATAATAAGGTTAAGTATATCTAAGGTTAGAGCGCTTTTTATATAATATATTATAAAAGCTATAAAAGCTATATTTAGAATCTATAGCTCCAGGCTTATAACCCCTACCTATATATAGGCATTAAGAAAATCGTAGGTTATTATAATACCGATACTACCCTTGCCATCCCTACCTACTATAAGACTATTAACTAAGGCACCTATTATATTATTCTAATACCTAAGTTCTCTATATTAGTATATTCGTTCTCTATATTTTTTAAGGCTACCTAATCTAACCACTTGCCTAGATAGGCCGCCTTTACCCCTACCTAGGCTATAAGTTCTTATCATTCTAGTAATAACTTTGCCCTAATTACTACTACTACTACCCCTAACACCCCTACCTACTATAGTAATATTATCTAGCCTACTACCGGCCTTAACCTTACCCTATAAGCTACTAGGTAGCTCATATACTACGCTATAGCATAGAACGATGGTATACTATACCAGATATAGTATATAAATGAGAATATATTGACTTTGGTCGACACTAATACCGCCCTTGTTACCTATATCCTAGGCACCCTATCGCCTGCCTCCTACGCCTATTTAAGCGCCTCTATACACCCTATACCTATACTAATCGACTTCGGCCGTTCCTACGCCTACCGCTCTTCCTTGCCCGTCGATTGTATAGTACGCCTGGTCCGCGACCGTAACGACCCTACCCTTGTCACTATAACCATTATTTTGAAGGGGGAGGATAAGGAGGAGGAGATTATAGAGTAAGCGCGTCGCGTACTAGTTAATATATTTGTTTTTATTTTGGTAATTAGACTATCTCTATAGGTATATCCGTAACGCGGTCGTAACGTATCTACGACACGACCGCGATATACCTACCGCTTATTTGCCCTAGGTTCGCCTACCTATATAAAAAATTTATATCATTTGCTTTTATACTCTCCCCTACCTCTTGTTCATAACTAGTCTATTATAGTAATATATATCTCCCTACTCCTATTTAAATATATTAAGCGTCTTAATGTTTTCTAGATTTTCTGATAGTTCCTAAGTTAGGGTATTATATCCCTTCCATTTTATTAGTATATCATATCGATTTCCTCTTCCCCTTGTATTCTTAGTTATAAGGATTGCTTCTACTTTGTATTCCTCCTATAGTAGTCCTTCCTAGGAGAGTTCTAATACTAGGTCTAGTTAGAAATCTAATATACGTTACAAAGGTAGTAGGTCGGACGCGGTACGCTTAATAAGGTTAATATAGAAGGTAGGGTAGAGGCTATAGGGAATATTTAGAGTTACTATTAGTAGTATTAGTACTATAATCACTTTATACTTAGCATTAACCTAGTTACGTTTATAGCTAGGGTAGTTAGTCTTGATATTATATAAGGATAATTATACTTTATCCTTTACCTTAAATCTCTTAGCTAGGTATTAAGAATGATTAACATTTTCTTACTAGTGTTACTATATATATATAATAGCGGCTTAGGTCTATTCTATACCTTTTCTTAAATAATGTAAGAAGTTGGTAACTCTTCCTTATAGGGTTAAGGTAGGAGTATCTAGCAGGTTAGTAAACTATATTAGGCTTATATTATAACTATAGAAGAGGTAGCTTATATTTGTCCTAGTTACTATCGAGTTACGGTTATTAATTATAAGTTAGTATATAGGTAGGTATTTAGGCTAGTTATACTAAGCAAAGGAAATTATGGTCTATAAGATAGTCTATACCTCTTAATTTATATATTCTATACCTCTATCTATCTATAGATAATAGGCTATTCATAGTAGCTATTCGATTCCAATAGTCTTATAGAGAGTAGTCTAAAACTAGCTAAGCTAGTCCAAACCGCGATTAGTGATAATTTGTATTAGAAATCTATAAAACCGCTACTATACGTCCTGGAACTGGAGTATATATACCTTAGCTCTTATTAAGGATATAACTTTAAATTAGACATACTTTGACAGCCGGTCGGTGATTATTATAAGGTACTAGGGTAAGTTCTTGTCTTGTATAGGGAGATTGACTATAAAATTGATAGAAATCTATTTCTAGAAGCGGTTAGCGATAGGTAGGGGCTAGAAGAGTCCTTGTCGTAGTTATCGTAAAACCTTAGCCCTTCGATATATATAATAGTTCCTTGCGAATCTCTTTATATCTAGGGATATAAAGTCCTAATAATAGTCCTATTAGAGCATTTTAAACAACCCATTCCTCCCTAGGTAGCCTGATATAGGGGAGTTATAGATACGTTAAAGAATGGCAGTTATAAGTAGCTACTATATAGGAAGCTAAAGTCTACCCTAGAACTAAAGGGCACCTTGTATATTAAAGGAGTAATCTATAATCTAGGTCTACGCTATATTTGCCTCCTTTGGAAATTTTCGGGCCTTGTCTTAGACGGCCTAAAGCTAGTATATATAATGTTTATCCTTAGTAACTCCCTTATCCTATAAGGCCGGCTGCCAAAGAGCCTATAGAGGAAGTAGGCTACGGTACTCCTAGGCCTACAGGACCTCGAAGAGGCCCGGAAGGCCTGTAACGAGGGCGTGGTCTAGGATGCCCAGGTGCTAGACTGCGAGCCCTACTAGGATGCTCTAGAGCCGAGGCAGTGCTATAGGTATTAGAGCTTTGGCTATACCCAGCGGTACTGCCAGCGGCCGGCCCGTTATAGCTGTTGTGGCGCAAAGGCCCACGGGGAGGGGGGGAAGGCTAGGGAGGCCTAGTGCCCTACCTACTCTAACCAACTCCCTTATAGGTATACGGCCTATAGGGGCCCCTATACGGCCTAGTATAGGGGCTGCCTAAAGAAGGTCGAGGCCTAGGAAAGGGCTAGGGAGGCCTACTAATATAGACCCTAAACCTTCTAACTACTAGAGCAACCGCACTAGAAGGTAGCCTTCGAGTTTAGTAACCAGCCGGAAGATGATAACCACTATTAAACCGGGGCCAAATGCCCCCGTAGGAGGCCTACCCTGGCCTAGCAGGCGGCTAAGAGCGCCTTATTCGACGCCCGACAGACCTGTATCTCCTTTCTACAGCCCAGAACCCCCTCCTTTTCGCAACCGGCCGAGGGGGTAATAGCTATAGAGCCTATTACCATACCCTTGGCCTCTACTCTAGCTACCTCAAATGCAAATTAAGATCCTTTAGTAGAATACCTAAGGTAACAAATAGGCCCTTAAGGTCCTACTAGAGGAGGCTAAATATAACCTACTAGCTATCTAAGAACTATAGATTAACTAGTTTATAGGGTTAATATACTACCCCTAGGCTTTAAAATACTACCTAGTTTATAAGCCTAAGGGCAAGGCGGCTATTCTAGTAGCTAAGCGCTTCCTAGTTAGCTAGTAGGACTATTTAGCAGAGGAGAACTAGTATAAGGTAACCTTTCCGGCCCTAGGAGAGAGGAGGTTCGAGCTCTAGTTAATCTATAATAATAAGGGGGAGTAGGCCCTCTTATAGAACTTGCTAGCCCTACCTTGGCCAACCTACCCCCTAGTTCTTACAGGTGACTTTAACCTCTACTACCCGGTCTAGGACCTATTTAATAGGCTTAGCCTAGGGGCTAGGGACCTCCTTAGCCTTGCGGACTAGTAAGACCTCGACCTATATACGCCCTATAGCTAGGTTACTAGGGCCCCCTAGGGGGACTAACGTGGCCAGCCTTCTACGATAAACCTATTTTAGGCCTCGGCCGGGCTAGAAGCGACCTATAAGGACATCGTAAAACGTAGGAAATCTGACTACTACCTATAGGCCCTAAATGTCTCCCTCTAGGGAACTAATAGGCCTGTACCGGCTAGTAGAGAGTAGGACTAGAAGAGCCTAGATAAGGAGGTCACGCGGGCCAAGGCGGCCTACCTCCTACTCTAGCTTAGTAGGTAGGTATCGGCCCCGGCCGGGCCTGTCTTCTAGGGCCTAGAGGAGCTTTTATAGGCCTTCGACAGGCTTATAGAGGCCCTCGAGGAGATAGCTACGGTCTCGGCCCTGGTAAAGAAGGCTAGTATAGGTAGTAAATGAGCTCGGTAGTAGACAAAAGAGGTTCGAGAGGCTTAGAAGAGGGCTAAGGAGGTAGAGAGGGCCTATAGGGGTACCCTAAACCCCTATACGTAAGAAGCACTTTAGCAGGCCCTATAGGACTAGGCTAGGACTATTATAGCCGCGAAGACCAAAAGCTAGAGAGCTATACTATAGGAGGTAACTAACCGGCCGGACCTACTATAGAGGCTAGAGCGGTAGGCAAGGCTATAAAGCCACTTACCGGTCGACCCTCTAAAGCTCCTAGCCTTCGAAGGAAGGCTTATAACCTACTAACAAAAGGCTAAAGCACTGGCTAATAAGTTCTTTCTAAACCTAGAAGCGGATCTATTAGATATTAATAACCTAGATCTAAACGACTATTAGGAGCCGAAGTTTGAAATGAGCTAGGGGGTTATAGTAGGTAAAGTTAGGGTAGTACTAGCTAGAGCGGCCCTATAAAAGGCCCTAGGGGAGGACCTCCTCCCTATAGGTCTACTAAAGGCCTATAGGTAACCGCTCTACTAGATACTAGCTATACTAGCCTTGGAAAGCCTATAGCTTGGCTATTTCCTAGCCTGGTTTAAAAGGGCTAAGATAGTAGTCCTCTATAAGCCTAGCAAACCCCTATAGGCTTACTTTACCCTAGGAGGCTATAGGCCTATAGCGCTCCTACTAATAGTAGGTAAGGTACTAGAGGCTATAGTCGCCTGGAAGGTAACGGCCGTTATAGAGGCCTATAGGCTTCTACCGGCCAAATAGATAGGTAACCGGGAATATAAGTCCATAGAACTAGCTATCCAGCTTATTACGGCTTAGGTCTAGGAGGCCTAGAGGCATAAGGCGGCTACCTCCCTCCTATAGCTTGACATCTTAGGGGCTTTTAATACCGTTAACTATACCCGGCTATTAGCCACTTTATAGAGCTAGGGCTTCCTAAGGTAGTTAGTAGTCTAGGTTAGGGAGTAGCTATAGGATAGGGTAGCTATCCTTTACTTCGATAGCTAGGAAACAGAGGATATAGTAGTAAGGGCTAGGGTCCTATAGGGGTTACCCCTCTCCCCTATACTATTTATCCTCTATATAGCCTCCCTTTACTAGGCCATTCGCTAGGCTAGCCCTATAGTTAGTTTAATAGGCTTTGCCGACGATACTAACCTCTTAGCCTTTAGGAGGGCTAATAAGGCCTATAACGGTTAGCTATAAAGGGCCTAGAAGGCCTACCTTTAGTAGGTAAAGACCTAGGGTATAGCTTTTGCCCCGGAAAAGTATAAGCTTATCTATTTTAACAGGGGCCGGAAATGGTAGTTATAACCGCTAGAGCTCCTATAGCCTGGAGGGGGTACTACCACTATAGCCCTATCGAAGTCGGCCAGATTCCTCGGGGTCTAGCTAAACTAGAGGCTATAATAGGGCCCCTATTATATAAAGGTAGCTAAGAAGCTAGAAACCTAAGAGTTTGCCCTAACTAGGCTTACTACGAAGACCTAGGGCCCTAGCCTCCTACAGGCCTACAAGGTCTATACTAAGTGTATCTATAGCGCCCTAGCTTATAGAGCCTCGAACTTCTACAAGCCTACTAAGCCAGGGGGTAAGCCGGAAGGCCTTGCTAAGGAACTATCGAAGGCCTAATATAGGGCCCTTTAAATAGTTACCAGGGCCTATAAGGCTACCCCTATCTAGTACCTCGAAATAGAAGCCTAGGTGCTACCCCTCGACCTCTATCTTAACAAGAGGCTAGCCGACTTCGAAGCTAAACTTGACTAACCGCTCCTATAGGCCGGGGTAGGTCCGGGGGCCCCCTAGGTCCCTGCAAGAGCCCTTATCTAGCAGGCCTACAATAGGCTAAGCTAGAGGTTCCGGAAGAGAAAGGCAAGGGCAAGGGGCTAGGAGTTAAAGCCTATAGCCCTAGAGGCAGCAAGGTCAACGGTCCGGCAGTAGGTTTAGGAGGGCTTTAAAAGGGGTCGACCCCCCCTACAGACCCTATAAAGAAGGCTATAGGCTACGGAACTGGCCGTGTTAGCTAGCTAGAGTAACTATTAGAGGGCCGACTAAGCCGGTAGGAAGATATAGTATATGTCAGACAAGGACCCCCTGTACCTAGTTTTTATAGGGGAAGGCCTACAAAGGCACTAGGGCCTGATAAAGGCTTAGAGCTCCCTACTAGTATAGGCCTATATAGGGGCTATTAGCCTCCGTGACTTCCTATTTAGGGTTCAAGGCCTAGGGATTAGTACCCCCTACTATGCCTATAGCCAAGGGAGGGAAACTATAGAGTACCTAGTCGTATAGTGCTTAAACCTACCAAGAAGCTAAACGTAGGAATCCTAGGAAATATGGTCGTAAAGGGACCTAGACCTTGTTCTACGGGGTATAAGGGCCTATAACCATTGGTTAGCAAGGAGGGTTCTATAGTGGCTAATAGACCTAGGGAGGCTCCTAAAATACCGCCTTGTAAGGAGGCTAGACCAGGAGGGAAGGCCTCTATAGGGCTATTCTAGCTACTTCTCCTTTTTTTTATAGTATATTAGTACTCTAGATCAGGCGTTAGAGGCAGGATAGAGGTTTTTATCCGGCCTATTAGGCACGGTTTCCTTTATATATAACTAGAAAGGCTTTAGCATGCTTATTAGTATAACGGTATAGGACTAACAATAATGATAATAATAATATCCTATGAGGCTATAAGCTATATATCTACGAAAATAGTACTCCCCTTTAGTAGGTAGTATATTTAAGGTAATAACAAGGTATTAGTCATATCTATCTAAATAGTAAAGAAGAGTTATACCATATGCTATATATCCTTAGGGTAATCTTATTTATAGTAAGATAGGGCATTAGGATAGGAAGCTTATAATCCTAGTCGGTAATGAAGTTTAAAGTTAAAGAAAGAGAGTATTTTAGCCTATCGAGCTTGCTGTTTACTAATTAGACGAGGCTAAGAGAAGTATTTAAGGTTTTTATAGTTAGTTAGGATCTAAAAGGGGGTAGCAATATTATAAAGCTTAGCTAACCAGGCCTTTAAATACGAGATAATTATAAGCAGTTCTTTATTATAAATCGTATAGTTCCGTTCGGCTAGAGACAGTTTCATAGAATAGTAGGCTACAGGATATAGGACTCTGTCTTCTCCCTATTAGGATAAGCACCCTTCTAATACTATCCTAGAGCAGTCTACCTCGAATACTATCTCCTATTTAGGATCCTATTATACTAGGATAGGTTCTAATATAAAAGCTATCTTAAGAGCTTTAAAGGCCTCTTATTCCTTAGTCCCCTACCGAAACGGGGTATTCTTACGAGTTAACCGTGTTAAGGGTATAGTTAACTCGGAGAAGTTAGGGATAAAGTCTTGGTAGAAGTTTATAAACCCTAGGAAACTCTATACTCCCTAGACCTTACGTAGTACCTCCTACTTACAGATAGTAGCTAGCTTTTTAAGGATCTAGGCAAACCTAAGCTCCTACCTTTATAATATAGCTAAGGTATTTAACTTCTTTTATAGTAAATATATACTTTTTAAAATCTAGTATAAGTCTTACCTTTTATAGCCTTTAGAGTATATCCCTTACCTACTTTATATAATCTTTTTTACTATCGAATATATAAACTAAGATATTATTAAGGTATACCATTATAAAGTCTCTAAGTATTAGGCTAAGAGTATTATTAATATATTATTAGAAAGTTATGGGTATACCTATAAATCTAAAGGGGTAGATAAGCCACTTAAAGAGGCTAAACTAGGTCCGAAATACTATTAAATACTTATAGCCCTCTACGATCCGGATATAATAGAAGGCTACCTAGATATCAAGCTTCGTAAACCACTTAGCTCTAGCCAAGGAGCGAAGCGTCCCTTTAATAAGTAAAAGAGGGTACCGATCTTGCTTTATAATCTTATTTAGCGCCTGATAGTCAATATAGAACCTCTATCCTCTATCTGCCTTCTTTACTAAGAGGATAGGGGCAGTGGCCAAAGAGGAGCTAGCTCGGATCTATCCCTTATCTAGCAAGTTAACGACTTACTTTCGGACTTCTAATAAATGATCTTATAGTATATTATGGAGAGGCCCCTAAGGGAGTTTAGGAATCTTTCTATCTAGGCCTTCCTTTAATTTAATATGATAGTTAGCTATACTATAATATAGGGGGAGTCTATTAGCTTTCTCCTTATTAAAGAGGTTAGTAAAGTCGTAAAGTTTGTCTAGCAAGGTAACCTTTAACTTTATACTGGGCTTAGGCTAGGTACCCTCTTTTCCTAGGCTATCTCTGTCAAAATGGTGTCTTAATTCTAGGATAGTTATTATCTCCTAGATATTTATAACTAGGAAGGTATTAGAAGTCTTCTTTTTCTATACCCTTTATATTATACTTATAAAGATTATACCTATTATTTAGGAGATTCCTATTTGTCTAGGCTATAAAGAGATCTTATAGATAAGTAGTCCTACTTACATTCTAATTATAAGAACGCCTATATATATATTTAGTATAACTTCCTGGTATTTTATCTATAGGAGGCCTAGTATAATATTATATATAAGTCCTAGGACTATATAGAATATAGCCTAGCTTTCCTAGCTATCGATATCTATCATAATATAGGCTATCCGAGTAATCTTCTAGTCTAGTTATAGCCTAATTACGGTCCTAAGAGTATATATAGTAGGTAAACTAATCTACTCGATTCCAAACTTCTAATATATTCTCTTGCTAATAGCGTTATAACTAGAATATCTACTATCTACTTAAGCGTTTATAAAGCTATTAGAGTTAAGGAAGATTAGAATAAGAAAAGGAGGTCTATCTATTCTTTTGCTAATCTCCATAAACTTATCTTCTAGGTAGTTATAGTTTTCTAGCCCTCTTATAAGACTTTGCTTAAGGGCTACTCTTTTCCCTACTCCTTATCTTCTTCATTAGATAGGTTATTATCTTCCTTCTAATCCTTAGCCTCTAAGGTATTAATATCGGTTCTTGACTAGTTTTACTATATTAGCCTTAAAATAAGGGCAAAGTTATATTTAATAATAAAGTAACCCTTCTACCTATATTAGATATATACTTTAGCTACCTATTAGGCTATATATACTTCCGGACTAACCTATTTTACCTATAGGGTATTGCCTCTATATTTTCCTACCCTATTTTTATTAGGTCCCTTCCTCTATAGGTTAATATATAATAAGTTAATTCTAATTATCGGTATATCTCTATCTACGTCCTTTTCCTTCCATAGTTTAGGTACTACCTGCCGCCCTTATATCTACTAATACTTATTACCAAGTTAAAGAGCCTTAAAATCTATAGTAATCTCGCGATATTCTCGACTACTATTATATAGTTATCCTAAGAAATTCCTTGTCCGACCGCTATATATTTAAGTTTTAAAGAGAGATATTATTATAATTTAATTAGGTATAGCTTATCACCTTAAAGGAAGCCGCTTACCTTCGATAGCTTAGCCTTAAACCAAATAATAAAGGCAGTAAATAGTTTATCGTCTCTCTATTATAAAAATTCTAGTTCTAACAAGGCTACTATCTTCTTATAAGGGTTAGAGAAGATACTCTTAAGATATTAGAGAAACTAAGTCAGGTCATACCTAACTTTTAGGCCTATAGATTCATAATAGGCTATAACTTAGGTCTATACCTAGTATATAAGATTTCCCTAGATAAAGACCTATTAGTTATAATTAGAGCCGATAAAATCTCTATTAGCTATAAGGATATATTCTATCGTACTCTTCTATACTATAAAGAGTTCCTTTTTACCGTCAAAAGGTTGTCCGGTTAGGAGACGCTTCCGCTGCGGCCATTAAGCTTCAAGGGGTACCCTAGCCGACTTAAGGGTTAGGATAGGTTAGGTTTAGGATACCTAGAGGGTGTCGATCGTAGTATTCTTATGACGAACCCAACTCAGACTTCTTCTAAAAGGGTCTAGACAGAGGTAGATTGAGCGTAACAAGTAAGCAGGTCGTCTAAGGGATTCGGTAAAGCCAAAGGGTTTATAACAACACTAGAGTTATCTCTTATAGTAATTAGCAATGCTTAGTATAAGTACTATAATTATAATTGTTACCACTAGTAAACTCCTAGAGTCTACTATAACAAGTAACTAGCTAGCTATATATATATAATAGTCTGTCCTTCTTTAATAGTTATTACTAGCACCACTTCTCCTTTCACTTCGTAATTCTACGTTGTCGACGGTAACATGTTATTATCACTAGTAAAGACCTTAGTCTTGGCGGTGATAATCTTCTGATTAGTCCGTCGAGTGATTAGCTGTTAGAATGTCCTGTGTCCTAGCTATAGCCTGCCAGGCCGCCTATGTGCTTATCTGTGACACGATGCCCCTCCTTTAAGGCTTTCGGCCCAAAAGCCCTCTTAGGCCGTTTTAAATAGTGCTAATAACCCTTTGCTTGTAAGTACTATATTCTCCCTATTTCTACGTTATAGTTGCTATATTGATAAAATGCTAATAGAGAAATGGAAGTCGTATTTTACACGTTACCGTACTTCCTTTGCTTAGAACATCGCTAAGAACGGTTTTATTATTATGCCTTGCTCTTGGTACGCGTTATAAGGCCTCGTCTATGAAATGATCGCGCGTATAAAGCGTTGCGAGGCCTATATTTGTCGAGGTCATTCTTACGATGGCTCTAGTATCTTGCTTTCTTCCTATAAGCTTGTCTCCCCTCTTTCTCTTTTTTTTTTTTTTTTTTTTTTACTATGATTCCTGATGTTTATTTTAGTAGATCGTATTCTTTAGGAGCAGTGTCGTATTAAGGATGCTAAACGTCGTGCCGAACTTAAGTTAGATAAATCCTAATGCCGTCTAGAAGAAGCCTAGCGCGAGTTGTCCGAAAAGCTTGTACGGCTCCGGCGTCTTCGTCAGCAGAAGGAGTTTTTAATAGAGAAAGGTACCGATATGGTAGCACGTGGTCTGTCGACCTTAGACAAGTTAGAGGAGGTTAAGCGGCAAGAGACGCCTATTATACCCTCGTCACAGATTAATAATGCTATCGATGCTGTCGACTAGGGCGCCGTCTTTAGTTCTGTCCTAGGTTTTCCTTTAGTCAATCTAGGTTCTGCTAGTAGAACTGCTCTAGCTTCTTAAGGTAATTTAGGTTCTTAACTAGTTCCTATAAGTTGTCTTCTAGTCTAAAATCAAGCCATTTGACTAGATACTATAGTTCCCTATTAATAATATATAAATCTAGAATTTCTTTAATGTCCTATTCTTCTTCCTTATCTTTTACTTCGATATATATAGTAACCTTAGCGTTTTTCGGTGCTAGTTCGAGAAGTAAAATATAAAAAACATTTATCTATAGTCATATAGATGACGGTAACGATAGTCGGTAGTTAGATGTCGAGATTTGTTCTTTGATAACAAAGGGTCTGACCTTCTTAAAGTCTAGCTTCGTGCTTAGTCATTTGGTTTGTAAGTTTCGTACGATTAGGTAGACTTTGTCTCCCCTCTCTAGGCGAGGTCCCTCGAGCCTGTGTTTGTCGTAGTAGTTTTTCATTCTGGTCCTGACAAACTCGAGTTCCTTTTTAAGCTTTTTATATAGTGTGTACATTTGTTCTGCTTTGACTATTGCTCTCGGCACTGTGACCTTTAGTCCTTGCCTAAGGTCTGCTTCGTATCTGTAGTTTGCGAAGAACGGTATAACTTTAGTCGTTTCCGTTAGTATTATATTATAAGTGAGTTGTACTGTTAGTAATAGTATAACCTAGTTGTCTTACTAGTAGTTAATGTAAGAACGGAGATACTGCTTAATAACTTGGTTTAATCGCTCTGTTTGCCTATTAGTCTGCGGGTAATATGCTATTAATAGCTTGCTATTGACGCCTAATCGTCGTATTAACGCTTGCTAGAACTTTGACGCGAACTTAGTGTCTCTATCGGTGATCCATTCTTGCGGCCAAGCATACACTGATGTAACTTGCTAATAGATCACGTCTGCTAACTGTTTAGCTATCTAGGACTCCTTGTAGGGAAAGAAGTATACCTATTTAGTTAGGCAATCTACTATAGTAAGAATATTATTATAGATTACTCCTATAGCCGTGTCCTTAGATTCTAGTAGCTTCGTAATAAAGTCTATTATAACTAAACTCTATAGTTTATTAGCTATTAGTAGTGGCTAAAGTAGCCTATACGGCCTATATTGTGCCGTTTTGCTTCGATTATAGATGTCGTAACTCCGTACGACTTCCTTAACCTGTGCCGTTAACTATAGAAAGTTGTAGTGTTTCTTGACTTGTGCGATAGTCTTCGTGACTCCTTTATGTCCTCCGAGTTTCGACTCGTAGAGTTCTCGAATCATCCGTAGCTATTGATCCTAGTCATAGATATATGCTTTGCCTTAGTACCAAAGTTTCCTATCTCTTTCTTCTACTCCGTTAGGTACTACTAGTCTAGGTGTTACTTAATACTATACCTCGTTGATCCTTTCTTCTTGAAAGATTATATAGCATTCTAGGAATAAGTTAAGTGGATCGTCCTCTACGGGTGTCTATATTTCGTGATGTAACGTTCCGTCTATTTGTTCCTTAAATAATAGTAGTATTGTTCCTGTTCGTCCTTTCGTATGATTTGTTCGTCGGCTTAAAATGTCTGCTTGTGCATTTTCTTTGCCCTTCTTATAATAGATCTCAAAGTTAAATTCTACGAGGAATTCTGCCTATTGTATTTATTGTCCGTTAAGCTCCTTTATTATATTAAAGTATTGTAAATTCTTATAATCCGTATATACTTATACCGGTTTAATCGTACTACTAAGGTATAGTCGCTATTCCTTAAAAGCTTCGATAATTGCAAGTAGTTCCTTATTATAGATCGGATAATTAAGGCATGATCTATCGAGCTTCTTTAAAAAGAAGGCTATAGGATGTAGCTTTCCTTGTCTGTCTTGTTATCCTAATTGTCCTCTGATGGTATAGTCTAAAGCGTCCGTTTCTACCTCGAATGGCTTCTTAGGGTCTAGTAGTACTAGTATTAGATCTTTAGTAATAGCATTACAGATCTGCGTAAATGCTTGCTCGTGTCGCTCTTCTGTTACGAATAAGCACATGGGCGGCCTGGCAGGCTGCAGCTAGGACACAGGACATTCCGACAGCCAATCACTCGACGGACCAATCAGAAGATTATCACCGCCAAGACTAAGGTCTTCACTAGTGATAATAACATGTTACCATCGACAACGCAGAATCACGAAGTGAAAGGAGAAGTGATACTAGTGATAACTATTAAAGAAGGACAGACCATTGTATATATATAGCTAGCTAGTCACTCGTTATAGTAGACTCTAGGAGTTCGCCAGTAGTAACAATCATAATCACAGTACTTATACCAAGCATTGTTAATTACTATAAGAGACAACTCTAAGTGTTATTATAAACCCTTTAGCTTCACCGAATCCCTCAGACGACCTGCCTACTTGTTCCGCTCAACCTACCTCTGTCTAGACCCTTTTAGAAGAAGTCTGAGCTAGGTTCGTCACACGTTGTTACCACTCCCTTTGTTCTATCATGGTTCAGAACGGAGGTGACTTCGACCTCGACACCGACATAGCTACCGACGTCACGGCCGAATAACTGCTCGCCTAGCTTGGTCAACTCTAGTAGCGGATCCAGGAGTTGGACTAGAGAGACAAGGCTGCTTAAGCTCGAATCAAGGAACTCGAGAACCACGAAAAGTACTTACAGAAGTTAGTCAACGAGGCCTACGCCAAAATCGAGGCACTCGAGGGCGCCAAAGTGAAGCGTATCAAGATCGAACTACCTGGCAAATACGGAGGAACCAAGGAGGATCTCGTAGGATTCTTGACAAATCTCCGATCTTACTTCCGGCTTAACGATAACAAGTTTCTAGACGAAAAAGCCAAAGTCCTTTATATAGCCATAAGACTAGAGGGTAAGGCACTTAGATAGTTCGAGCCGACGTAGAATGACTATCTCACTAAGGAAGACAAAGACGACTGAGACGCGTTTACGCAGGCAGTCTTCCGATCTTACGACCGTTTCGAAGAAAAGCTTTAGAAAGTTTTTAGCGATAAAGACAAGAAGATTCATACGTAAGAAAGACTTGCCAATCTCCGATAGACCAAGTTAGTAGCCTCCTATACCATACAATTCAGACAGGACATACTCAAGTCTCAGCTTAACGATAAGGCGTTAATGCAATTGTTCTATAATAGCCTAAAGGAAAAGGTCAAGGACAAGCTATACAAGTACGATCAGCCTAAGACTCTAGATAAATACATCGCGTAGGCTATTAAGATCGATGATCGACTCTACACACGAGAGCAGCAGAAACGAGGTCGAATAAACGGAACCATAGTTAAGGCTAACGACAAGAAAAAGCGAGCGTACGTTAGTACCTCATATAGGACGCACCCTAGAGCCATAGATATAGATACAACGCAGAAGCAGGACCAGAAGAAGACGGCCAAAGACAAGTCTAATGTTACCTACTATAACTATAGAAAGAAAGGGCACTATAAGCAAGAATGCTAAAGCCCAAAGAAAGAATAGAAACTAACCCCTAGAAAGGAAATTACGACTATCGACGAAACCACTAAAGATATTATCGAAGTAGCGGCCACGAGCTATGAAGATAAGGACAGTGACATAGACAGTCTCGGACACGACGGCAACGGTAAAGACGAACAAGCACCATACTCCGAACTAGTCACTATAGACCCAGAGACAGGTCTTGCCGAATAGGACATAGCAGGAAAATATGTACTGCCAGTTTCGATTCTCCTAGCCTTGAGGCAGTGGGGTTTCACAGTCACGTAGAGGCGGGATAGATCGTAGACAACCGATACCTAAGGAATTAAAAGACCCGGACCTAATGTTCTATTCCTCTAGGAACGAATCGAATAGTACTATAACGAAGTTTTTTAGCTTAACACGGAACTGCGTAAACGGGACGGGCGCTTGATTCGACTTGCCTAACAAAGCGATAGAATAAGGGACGAAATAAGGGAACTCCAACGTATCGTGGAAACCATCAAAGGAGAACAGCCTATGACATACGATGGGCCTAATAGCTACGCCGAGTATCTTAACAGCTAACAACTTAGTAACGACGTATAGAACCTAGAATACCAGTTTATACATACGAACCACGGAAAAGACGAGTATACGTAGGAAAGCTACTAGAAGAAACACTCCTATATTAGTACTAGAGTACCTACGGTCTATATACAGTGGGAAGGATTCAGGAAAGAATTCCAATACCTCCTAGGCGACGCCACACGACTGTACCCTCGACATAAGGCATATATGCAAGTGCCCTGGTTCCAGTATATGGCACACGAATGCCAATACCACTTCCGCGACAAATTCGAAAACAATCACTAGCCGACCCGACAAGGAAATGAGGACAGAAGCTTACACCCTATAGAATAGGTCTACAATGTAGGAAACAGAGCAGCCGAATTGCTCTAGAAGATCGAAGCCCGCGACCTAAAAAGCATTACAATAGTTCTAAAACGAGCCTAGCCTAGGCACTACGGAACCGGACGAGACATATAGGATTCGTGCTAGAGCAACGATTACCTCTATTATACAGACGAAAAGAAATTGCGAATTCGGGAGCTTCAGACGAAGCTATGGCACGCACGACGGAAAGCAGAATAGACCTAATAGTGGGAAGCCACAAGCACTTAATGGCTTACGGAAATGAGCACGATCGATGAAGCCGCTATTAGCCAAACAACCGAAGAGGTCAGCACTAACCTAGGAAACAGGTCAAGGCCCTTCGAGGGGCCCAGAAACTATTAACGCCTACGTAGCGGCAAGTAGTAGTGTAGTATAGGAGGAACTAGCGTAAGAGACCACTATATCGAGACCTCCCGGCAGAAACATAGGAAATCGCTACAATCTTTAGACGACAGCAGCAAGACAAGCGATTATAGATAACAGCATAGTAGAAACAGCACAAAATGCTCGCACTAGTAGACAGTAGAGCAGAGATAAATCTAATTTCGCCGACACTTGTAAATTAGCTACAAATACCCTAGAGAATGAAGCGGAAGCATGGCATAGTCAAAGGGCCATTTCCGACGTAATAGGTACGTAGGGAGACCGAACCGATTGACATTACTATAGCAGGAAAGACTATAGTAGTCATATTTAGCATTATGGACATAGGCAACGACAAAGATATAATATTGGGGTTACCATAGTATAAAGACTACGACCCGGACATTAGCTAGAAGAATAGTAGCCACCTACGACCCCAAACGGAGTCATATTCGACTAGCAAGATAGGGAGTATGCAAGGATCACGAGCAGACGATGCTCAAGGAAAGGCATGTCCTACGGATCTACCATAAGAGACAGACAGTGGCAGACAGACCACTACAGACTCTGGAAGAGGCAGCATAACGACATCGATATCGCAATAGGAGGAACAAGCTAAATCGCCGATAGCTGTTCTCTCCGTTGACGAATGCAGAGCACTACAATTAGAGTAGTAGGTTAAGACAGGAGAAATTGCCAGCATCGCCATAGACGGAACCAAGTTCGTATACTATTAGAAAACCGAGAAACGAGGCAAGACTAAGGAAGTACCAAAGGAGTACAAGGGACACCTAGCATTCGAACCAAAGCATCTAGAAGGATTACTAGAACACGGCCTATAGGATTACAAGATCAAGCTTAAGGAAGGAGCATGACTAAAGTTCTTTAAGATTTACTATACGAGCTAGATATAGAACGAAGAACTTAAGCGATATTTAGAGGAGAACCTTCGAAGAGGATATATCTGCCTGTCGACATCGCTAGCAGGCTACCTGATCCTATTTATGCCTAAGAAAGACGGAAAGCTACAGTTATACGTCGACTATCGGCAACTTAACGAACAGACCGTGAAAAACCGATACCTGTTACCGCTAATCTTACGGCTCCGAGATCAGTTAGCAGGAGCCTAATATTTTACGCGTCTTGACTTGCCATCGGCCTACAACTATATACGGATCAAAGAAGGCAACAAGTGGAAAACGGCCTTTAAGACACCCTATAGCCACTATAAGTACCTCGTCATGCCATTCAGACTTACAAACGTGCCGGCAACGTTCTAAGCCCTAATTGATCAAGCTATCCGACCCTTTCTCGACAAATTTACGGTATATTATCTTGACGATATACTCATCTTCTTTAAGACGATAGACGAACACTAGAAGCACGTAATAGTAGTACTAGACGCACTACACGCGTACAAGCTATCAGTTAACAAGGAAAAGAGCAAATTCCATGTCAGGAAGACAGTCTTTTTAGGATACGAAATATCCCCAGGACAAATCCGGATAGAACCTTTAAAGGTTAAAGCCATCAAGAATTGGCCATGACCGACGTCAGTTATAGAAGTACGAAGCTTCATCGGATTTACAAACTTCTACCGAATGTTCATCAGGAACTTTAGAGCGATCGCACGACCTTTGCACGAGCTTACTAAGAAGAATACTAAATTCCAATAAGAAGAGCAACACGAGCAAGCATTTACGTAGATCTGTAACACCATTACTAAAGATCTAGTACTAGTACTACCAGACCCCAAGAAGCCATTCGAGGTAGAAACGGACGCTTTAGACTACACCATCGGAGGACAATTAGGACAACAAGACGAACAAGGGAAGCTATATCCTATAGCCTTCTTTTTAAAGAAGCTCGATAGACTACGTCTCAATTATCCGATTTACGACAAGGAACTACTTGCAATTATCGAAGCTTTCAAGGAATAGCAACCATACCTTAGTGGCACGATTAAACCAGTACAAGTATATATAGATTACAAGAATTTACGATACTTTATGACGACAAAGGAATTTAACAGACGACAAATACGATAGGCAGAATTCCTCGTAGAATTCAACTTCGAGATCCGCTATAAGAAAGGCAAAGAAAACGTACGAGCAGACATTTTAAGTCGACGAACGGATCACATAAAAGGACGAACAGGAACAACACCACCGTTGTTTAAGGAACGAACAGACAGAACGCTACATCACGAAACACAGACACCCGTAGAAGATAATCCACTTGACTCGTTCCTAGAATGCTGCGCAATCTTTCGAGAGGAAAGGATCAACGAGGCATAGTATCAAGCAGCACCCGGACCAGTGGTACCTAACGGAGTGGAAGAAAAAGATAGGAAACTCTAGTACCGAGGCAAAGCATATATCCACGACAGGGATCAATAGCTACGAATGATTCGAGAACTCCACGAGTCGAAACTCGGAGGATACAAAGGAGTCACGAAGACTGTCGTATAAGTCAAGAAACACTATGACTTTCTACAATTGACGGTACGAGTTAAGGAAGTCGTATAGAACTACGACATTTGCAATCGAAGCAAGACGGCATAACACAAGCCGTATAGGCTACTTTAGCCACTACCAATAGCTGACAAACTATGGAGTTCAGTCATGATAGACTTTATTACGAAGCTGCTAGAATCCAAGGACATAGCCATAGGAGTGACCTATAATAGTATTCTTACTATAGTAGATCGCCTGACTAAGTGGGTATACTTCTTTCCCTACAAGGAGTCCTAGACAGCGGAACAGTTAGCAGACGTGATCTATCAGCAAGTTACATTAGTGTATGCTTGGCCGTAAAAATGGATCACCGACAGAGACACTAAGTTCGTATCGAAGTTCTGGCAAGCGTTAATGCAACGATTAGGCATTAACAGCAAGCTGTCAACGGCATATTACCTACAGACCGACGGACAAACAGAGTAACTAAACCAAGTTATCAAGTAGTATCTCCGTTCTTACGTCAATTACTAGTAAAACGACTAGGTCATGTTATTACCAATAGTATAACTCGCTTACAACACAACGCTAACGGAAACGACCAAAGTTACACCGTTCTTCGCGAACTACGGATATAAAGCAGACCTTAGGTAAGGACTAGAGGTCACAGTGCCAAGAGCAGCAGTCAAAGTAGAACAGATGTACGCACTATATGAGAAGCTTAAAAAGGAACTCGAGTTTGTCAGAACTAGAATAAAGAGCTACTACGACAAATACAGGCTCAAGGGACCTCGCCTATAGAGGGGAGACAAAGTCTACCTGATTATACGAAACCTATAAACCAAACGACTAAGCACGAAGCTAGACTTCAAGAAGGTCGGACCCTTCGTTATCAAAGAACGAATTTCGACATCTAACTACCGACTATCGTTACTGTCATCTATGCGCCTACGGACAGATGTTTTTCATATTTCACTTCTCGAACTAGCACCAAAGAACGCCAAGGTTGCTACGCACATCGAAGCAAAGGACGAAGAGGAAGAATAGGACATCGAAGAAATTCTAGATTCATATATCATTAATAGGGAACTATAGTACCTGGTTAAATAGCTTGATTTCGGACCAGAAGACAACTTATAAGAACTAGTTAAGAATTTGAACTGCCCTAAGAAACTAGAACAGTTCCACCGGCAGAACCCGGATCGACCAAAGGAAAACCCGGGACAGAACCAAAGACAGCGCCCTAGTCGATAGCATCGACGGTATCATTAATCTATGACGAGGGCATAGCAGGCGTCTCTTGCCGCTTAACCTCCTCTAACTTGTCTAAGGTCGACAGACTACGCGCTACTATATTGGTACCTTTTTCTACCAAAAACTCCTTCTACTGACGAAGACGCCAGAGCCGCGCAAGCTTTTTAGACAACTTACGCTAGGCCTCTTCCAGACGGCGTTAGGATTTATCTAGCTCAAGTTTGGCACGACGTTTAGCATCTTTGATACGACGCTGCTCCTAAAGAATACAATCCACTAAAACGAACATCAGGAATCATAGTAAAAAAAAAAAAAAGGAGACAGGCTTACAGGAAGAAAGCGGGATGCTAGAGCTATCGTAAGAACGACCTCGACAAATACAGGCCTCGTAACGCTTTATACACGCGATCATTTTGCAGACAAGGCCTTGCGACGTGCACCAAGAGCAAGGCATAACGACAAAACCGTTCTCAGCGATGTTCTAAGCAAGGGAAGCACGGTAACATGCAGAGTACAACTTCCGTTTCTCTATCGGCATTTTGTCAGCATGGCGACCACGATACAGAAACAGGGAGAATACAGTACTTACAAGCGAAGGGTTATTAACGCTATTTGAAACAACCTAAGAGGGCTTTCAGGTCGAAAGCCTTAAAGGAGGGGCATCGTGTCACGAATAAGCACATAGGCGGCCTGGCAGGCTGCAGCTAGGACACGGGACATTCCAACAGCCAATCACTCGACGGACCAATCAGAAGATTATCACCGCCAAGACTAAGGTCTTCACTAGTGATAATAACATGTCACCGTCGACAACGCAGAATCACGAAGTGAAAGGAGAAGTGATACTGGTGATAACTATTGAAGAAGGACAGACCATTATATATATATAGCTAGCCAGTCACTCGTTATGGTGGACTCTGGGAGTTTGCCAGTGGTAATAATCACAATCACAGTACTCATACCAAGCATTGTTAATTACTGTGAGAGATAACTCTAAGTGTTGTTGTAAACCCTTTGGCTTCACCGAATCCCTTAGACGACCTGCCTACTTGTTCCGCTCAACCTACCTCCGTCTGGACCCTTTCAGAAGAAGTCTGAGCTGGGTTCGTCACATCTTCCTATTGGAATTTAGCGTTCTTCTTAGTAAGTTTATATAAAGGTTATACGATTGCTCTAAAGTTCCTAATGAACATCTGGTAGAAGTTTATAAATCCGATGATACTTCGTACTTCTATAACTAACGTTAGTCGTAGCTAATTCTTGATAGCTTTAACCTTTGAAGATTCTATCTAAATTTGTCTAGGGGATATTTCGTATCCTAGGAACACCGTTTTCCTAACGTGGAATTTGCTCTTTTCCTTGTTAACTAATAGCTTGTACATATATAGCGTGTCTAGCACTGCTTTTACGTACTTCTAGTATTTATCTATTATCTTAGAGAAGATAAGTATATCGTCGAGATAATATACTATAAATTTGTCGAGAAAGGGTTAGATAGCTTGATTAATCAGGGCTTAAAACGTTGCCAGCGTGTTTATAAGTCCGAATAGTATGACAAGGTACTTGTAGTAGCTATAAGGTATCCTAAAGGCCGTTTTCCACTTGTCGCCTTCTTTGATCTATATATGGTTATAGGCCGATAGCAAGTCAAGATACGTGAAATATTAGGCTCCTACTAACTAATCTCAGAGCCGTAAGATTAGCAGTAATAGGTATCGATTTTTCACGGTCTATTTATTAAGTTACTAATAGTCGATGTATAACTATAGCTTTCTGTCTTTCTTAAGCATAAACAGGATTAGGTAGCCTACTAGCGATGTTAATAGGCAGATATATCCTCTTTAAAGGTTTTCCTCTAAATATCGCTTAAGTTCTTCGTTCTATATCTAGCTCGTATAGTAAATCTTAAAGAACTTTAGTTATACTCCTTCCTTGAGCTTGATCTCGTAATCCTATAGGCTATATTCTAGTAATCCTTCTAGATGTTTCGGTTCGAATGCTAGATGTCCTTTGTATTCTTTCGGTACTTCCCTAGTCTTGTCTTGTCTCTCGGTTTTCTAATAGTATACGAACTTGGTTCCGTCTATAGCGATGCTAGCGATTTCTCCTATCTTAACCTACTACTCTAATTGTAGTGCTCCGTATTTATTAACGGAGAGAATAGCTATTAGCGATTTAGCTTGTTCCTCCTGTTACGATATCGATATCGTTATGCTACCTCTTCTAGAGTCTATAGTGGTCTGCCTACCACTGTCTATCTCTTATAGTAGATCCGTAGGATATGCCTTTTCTTAAGCATTGTCTGCTCATTATCCTTACACGCTCCCTATCTCGCTAGTCAAATATAACTCCGTTTAGGGTTATAGGTAGCTACTATTCTTCTAGCTAATATCCGGGTTGTAATCTTTATACTATGGTAACCCTAATATTATGTCTTTGTCGTTACCTATGTCTACGATGCTAAATACGACTACTGTAGTCTTCCCTACTATAGTAATGTCAATCGGTTCGGTCTCCCTATATACCTATTACATTAGAAATGGCCCTTTGACTATACTATGCTTCCGCTTTATTCTCTAGGGTATCTATAGCTAATTTACAAGCGTCGGTGAAATCAGGTTTATCTCTACTCTACTGTCTACTAGTACAAGCATTTTGTGCTATTTCTATTATGCTATTATCTATAGTTGCTTGTCTTGCTACCGTCGTCTAAAGATTACGGTGATTTCCTACGTTTCTGCTAGGAGGTCTTAGTATAGTGGTCTCTTGTGCTAGTCCCTCCTATATTACGCTACTACTCGCCGCTACACGGGCGTTAATAGTTTCCGGGCCCCTCGAAGGGCCCTAACCCGTTTCCTAGGTCAGTGCTAACCTCTTTAGTTATTCGGCTAATAGCGGCTTTGTTAATCGTGCTCATTTCCGTAAGCTATTAAGTGCTTGTAGCTTCCTACCATTAGGTCCGTTCTGCTTTCCATCGTACGTGCTATAGCTTTGTCTAAAGCTCCCGAATTCGCGATTTCTTTTCATCTACGTAATAGAGGTAATCGTTGCTCTAGTACGAGTCCTATATGTCTCGTCCTATTCTGTAGTACCTAGGCTAGGCTCGTCTTAGAACTATTGTAATGCTTCCTAGATCGTAGGCTTCGATCTTCTAGAGCAATTCGGCTACTCTATTTCCTGTATTATAGACCTATTCTACAGGGTACAAGCCTCTGTCCCCGTTTTCCTGTCGGGTCGGCCAGTAATTGTTTTCGAATTTATCATAGAAGTAATATCGGCATTCGTATGCTATACATTGGAACTAGGGCACTTGTATATATGCTTTATGTCGAGGGTGTAGTTATGTAGCATTACCTAGGAGGTATTAGAATTCTTTCCCAAATCCTTCCCATTATATATAGGCTATAGGTACTCTAATGCTAAGATAGGAGCGTTTCTTCTAGTAACTTTCCTATATACGCTTGTCTTTCTTACGGTTTACTCATATAAACTAGTATTCTAGGTTCTATATATCGTTACTAAGTTGCTAATTGTCAAGGTACTCGGCGTAGCTATTAGGCCTATTATATGTCATAGGCTGTTCTCCTTTAATAGCTTCTACGATACATCGGAGTTCCCTTATTTCGTCCTTTATCTCATCGCTCTACTAGGCAAGTTAAGTCAAGCGCCTATCCCATTCGTATAGTTCCATATTAAGTCGGAAAACTTCGTTACGGTACTATTCGATTTGTTCCTAGAGGAATAGAGCATTAGGTCCCGGTCTTTCGATTCCTTAGGTGTCGGTTATCTACGATCTATCCTGCCTCTATATAACTATAAAACCCCATTGCCTCAAGGCTAGGAGAATCGAAACTAGCAGTGTGTATTCTCCTGCCATGTCCTATTCGGCAAGACCTATCTCTAGATCTATAGTAACTAGTTTAGAGTACGGTGCTTGTTTGTCTTTACCGTTACTGTCGTGTCTAAGACTATCCGTATCATTGTCCTTGTCTTTGTAACTTATAGCCGTTACTTTGATAACATCCTTGGTAGTTTCGTTAATAGTTGTAATTTCCTTTCTAGGGGTTAGTTTCTATTCTTTCTTCGGGCTCTAGTATTCTTGCTTATAGTGCCCTTTCTTTCTATAGTTATAGTAGGTAATATTGGGCTTGTCTTTGGCTATCTTCTTCTAGTCCTGCTTCTATACTATGTCTATATCTATAGCTCTAGGGTACGTCCTATACGAGGTACTAATATACGCTCGCTTTTTTTTATCGTTAGCCTTAACCGTGGTTCTATTTATTTAACCTTGTTTCTACTACTCTTGTATATAGAGTCGATCATCGATCCTAATAGCCTACGCGATATATTCGTCTAGAGTCTTAGGCCGATCGTACTTATATAGCTCGTCCTTAACCTTTTCCTTTAAGCTATTATAGAACAATTATATTAATGCCTCGTCGTTAAGCTAAGACTTAAGTATGTCCTATCTGAATTATATAGCGTAGGAGGCTGCTAACTTGGTCTATTAGAGATTGGCGAGTCTTTCTTACGTATAAATCTTCTTGTCTTTGTTACTAAAAACTTTCTAAAGCTCTTCTTCGAAACGGTCGTAAGATCGGAAGACTACCTATATAAACGTATCTCGGTTATCTTCGTCTTCCTTAGTAAGATAGTTATTCTATATAGGCTCGAACTATCTAAGTGCCTTGCCCTCTAGTCTTATAGCTACGTAAAGGACTTTGGCTTTATCGTCCGGAAACTTATCGTCATTAAACTAGAAGTAGGATCAGAGGTTTGTTAGGAATCCTATAAGATCTTCCTTAGTTCCTCTATATTTGCTAGGTAGTTCGATCTTAATACGCTTTGCTTTAGCGCCCTCGAGTGCCTTGATTTTGGTGTAGGCCTTGTTAACTAACTTCTGTAAGTACTTTTCGCGGTTCTCGAGTTCCTTAATTCGAGCTTAAGCAGCCTTATCTCTCTAGTCTAACTCCTAGATCTGCTACTAGAGTTGACTAAGCTAAGCGAATAGCTATTTGGCTATAACGTTAATAGCTATATCGATGTCGAGGTCGAAGTTACCTCCATTCTGAACTATAATAGAATAAAGGGAGTAATAATAACGTATGACAAACCTAACTTAGACTTCTTCTAAAAGGGTCTAGATGGAGGTAGATTAAGCGTGACAAGTAGGCAGGTTGTCTAAGGGATTTGGTGAAGCTAAAGGGTTTATAATAACACTAGAGTTATCTCTTATAGTAATTAGCAATGCTTGGTATGAGTACTGTGATTGTGATTGTTACTACTGGTGAACTCTTAGAGTCTACTATAACGAGTGACTAGCTAGCTATATATATATAATGGTCTGTCTTTCTTTAATAGTTATTACTAGCATTACTTCTCCTTTTACTTCGTGATTCTGTGTTGTCGATGGTGATATGTTATTATTACTAGTGAAGACCTTAGTCTTGGCGGTGATAATCTTCTGATTGGTCCGTCGAGTGATTGGCTGTCGGAATGTCCCGCGTCCTAGCTGTAGCCTGCCAGGCCGCCTATGTGCTTATCCGTGACAATTCTACCATTCTACTACTACTTAAAGGGAGTAGACAAGCTCTTATAATTCCACTAAGCCTAAGGGCCTATATGCTCCTAAATCTGTTATAACTATATTATCGATAACTCTCTTAGGGAGTTACTATTAGTAAGAAGGTAGTCAAAATATAATATGCTAGCCTTATAGTATCTATAGATAAGCGTATAATGTTTTATTTAACTACCTTAGGGAGGAAAAAGAGGAAAAATATAGGAGTTATATAGAGGAGTGCCTTCTAACTAATATATATGTATATAACCTAGGTAGGGCCTAGTTAGGCTCTAGGTCGGGCCCTAACCGGGCCTTGGCCGCGTGTCTACCGGACGAGTTATAAACGAGTAACGAACGTTCTATAGACCTGTAGGGCCTATATAAGTAGGGCGGGGTAGGTCTGCTCTAATGCCCAGGTAAAGCCTGGGATTGTCTAGCCTAGGTATAGCCTAGGCCTATAATAGTAAGGTATTAGAGGCTATAGTTGCCTAGAAGGTAATGGCTATTATAGAGGCCTATAGGCTCTTCCTAGCTAAGTAGATAGGTAACTAGGAATATAGGTCCATAAAACTAGCTATTTAGCTTATTATAGCTTATGTCTAGGAGGCTTAAAGGTATAAGGTAGCTACTTCCCTCCTATAGCTTGATATCTTAGCGGCTTTTAATACTATTAACTATATCTAGTTACTAGCCACTTTATAGAGCTAGGGCTTCCTAAAGTAGGTAGTAATCTAGGTTAAGGAGTAGCTAAGGGATAAGGTAGCTATCCTTTACTTTGATAGCTAAGAAATAGAGGATATAATAATAAGGGCTAGGGTCCTATAGAGGTTACCCCTCTCCCTTATACTATTTATTCTCCATATAGCCTCTCTCTATTAGGCCATTCACTAGACTAGCCCTATAGTTAGTTTGATAGGCTTTGTTAATAATACTAACCTTCTAACCTTTGGAAAAGCTAAGGAGGCCTGTAATGGTTAGCTATAGAGGGCCTAGAGGGCCTACCTCCAGTAGGTAAGGACCTAGAGTATGATTTTTGCCCCGGAAAAGTACGAACTTATCTATTTTAATAGGAGCCGGAAATAGTAGTCATGACCGCTAGAGCTCCTATAGCCTAGAGGGGGTATTACTACTATAGCCCTATCAAAGTTAGCTAGATTCCTAAAGGTCTAGCTAGACTAGAGGCTATAGTAGGGCCCTTATTATATAAAGGTAGCTAAGAAGTTAAAAACCTAGGAGTTTACCTTAACTAGGCTTACTATAAAGATCTAAGGCCCTAGACTTCTATAGGCCTACAAGGTCTATACTAAGTATATCTATAGTACCTTAGTCTATAAGGCCTTAAACTTTTATAAACCTACCAAGCTAGGGGGCAAGTTAGAAGGCCCTGCTAGAGAGCTATCGAAGGCCTAATATAGGGCTCTTTAGGTAGTTACTAGGGCCTATAAGGCTACCCCTATCCGGTGCCTCGAAATAGAAGCCTAGGTACTACCTTTCGACCTTTATCTTAATAAGAGGCTAGCTAACTTCGAAGCTAAACTCGACTAGCTACTCCTATAGACCGGGGTAGGCCTAGAGGCCTCCTAGGTCCCTATAAGGGCTCTTATCTAACAGGCCTATAATAGGCTAAGCTAGAGGTTCTAGAAGAGAAGGGCTAGGGCAAAGGGCTAGGAGCTAAAGCCTATAGCCTTAGAGGTAGTAAGGTTAATAGTCTAGTAATAGGTTTAGGAGGGCCGTAAAGGGGGTCTACCCCTCCTATAGACTCTATAAAGGGGGCTATAGGCTATAGAACTAGCCGTAGTAACTAGCTGGAGTAATCGTTAGAGGGCCGACCAAGCCGGTAGGAGGATATAGCGTGTATTAGACAAGGACCCCCTATGCCTAGTTTTTACAGGGGACGGCCTATAAAGGTACTAGGGCCTAACGAAGGCCTAGAGCTCCCTATTAGTATAGGCCTATACAAGGGCTATTAGCCTCTATAACTTTCTTTTTAGGGTTTAAATCCTAGGGGTTAGTACCCCCTATTACGCCCATAGCTAGGGGAGGGAGACTGTTAAGCACCTAGTTATATAGTGCCTAAACCTACTAAGCTAAACGTAGGAATTCTAGGATATACGGTCGTAAAGGGACCTAGACCTCGTTTTATAAGGTATAGGGGCCTATAACCGTCGTTTGGCAAGGAGGGTTCTATAGTGGCTAATGGACCTAGGGAGGCTCCTAGAATACCGCCTTATAAGGAGGCTAGACTAGGAGGTAAGGCCTCTATAGGGTTATTCTAGCCAATTATCCTTTTCTTTATAGTATATTAGTATTCTAGATCAGGCATTAAAAAGCAGGACAAAGGTTTTTATCTAGCCTATTAGGTATAGTTTCCTTTATATATAACTAAAGAGGCTCTAGCATGCTTATTAGCATAGTAGTATGGGATTAATAATGATAATAATAATAATACCTAAGTTCTCTATATTAGTACATTCATTCCCTATACTCTTTAAGGTTACCTAGTCTAACTACTTACCTAGATAGGCTACCTTTGCCCTTACCTAGGCTATAAGTTCTTATTACTCTAGTAATAACTTTGCCCTAGTTACTACTACCTTTACCTTTAATACCTTTACCTACTATAGTAATATTATCTAGCCTACTACTACCTCTAACCCTACTCTATAAGCTACTAAGCAGCTTATATACCATACTATAATATAGAACGATGATATGTTATACTAGATATAGTATATAAATAAGACTATATCGACTTTAGTCGACACTAATGCTACCCTTGTCACTTATATCCTAAGCACTCTATCGCCTACTTCCTATACCTACTCCTATACCTCTATATACCCTATACCTATACCAATCGACTTTGGCCGTTCCTATACCTACCGCTCTTCCTTACCTACCAAGTATATAACGTGCCTAGTCTATAACTATAAGGACCCTATCCTTAATACTATAACTATCGTTTTAAAAGGGGAGGATAAGGAGGAAGAGATTATAAAATAAGCATATTATATACTAGTTAGTATATTTATTTTTATTTTTATAATTAGACCATCTCTATAAGCGTATTTATAACATAGCTATAACATGTCTACATTATGACTATAATTGTAATATACTAGCCTTATAGCATCTACAGATAAGCGTACAATGTTTTATTCGACTACCTTAAGGAGGAAAAAGAGAAAGAATACAAGAGTTATATAGAGGAGCGCCTTTTTAATGTATATATACATGACCTAGGTAGGGCCTGGTTAGGCTCCGGGTTAGGTCCTAAGTAGGCCCTGACCACGCGCCCTACGAACGACCTACGAACGCCTCACGAACCAATCATATACGCTTAGGTAGGCCGAGTAGGTCCGGTCTATTGCTAGGTAGGTCCGGTCCGTTACCAGGCAAAGCCTAGCATTGTTTAGCCCGGGTAAAGCCTAGGCCTATAATATACCCCCCTCCTTCCTAGGTCGGTTACCGGGTAGACCTGCCCTGTGTCACCGTGGCAATAAGACCTATATATGCCGGTAAGTTATACGTAGGGCCCGGTCTTCGTTTTGAGTTCCGCCTGTACCCTCCTAGCCTTACCTCTAGATAGGTATAAATACCCCCTCTCTCTCCCTCCTCTTCCTACTTCTTCTTTTCTTTTTAACCGACGCTCCCTCTACCTACTTCCTAACCGCCCTCCCTTTATATTGTATTTTTCTTACTACCTATGCCTATATTATACCTATAAGACTTTTTTTTTTCTTTTATATTTATTTAGGATGGTAACCGTAGTCGGCTCGCTCGATGGTAGTAATAATAGTTACTACGCTAGTAGTAACGAGAATAAGGACCGTTACGTAAGTTTTTTCCTTTGCTATTTTGACCGTAGTTACCTTACATTTATATAGGACCCTAACCGGTCCCTTTATTTATAATATAAGAACTAGAACACTTCCCTTAGTAGGTTTACCGTTAAGGGTAACTCCTTCGATGAGGAGTTCGAGTTACTACCTAAGAAAGAGTAGTACTACCTTAACTACGTCTGCCGCCTTTTATATAGTAACCAAGTTACGTATGTTCCTAGCTATAGCGCCTCCTATATAACCTGCTATATTACCTATAACCTCTATATTTAGGATCTATAGCTCTAGGCTAATAACCCTTGCCTATATATAGGCATTAGAAAAATTATATACTACTGTAATACTAGTACTACCCTTACCTCCCCTACCTACTATAAGACCGCTACCTAGGGCGTCTATAAGGCCGTCTTAATGCCCAAGTTCTTTACACTAGTACGCTTATTTACTATAGTCTTAGAGGCTATATAGGCTAACCATTCCTTTAGCTATACTACCTTCTCCCCTACCTAGGCTACAAGTTCCTACCGCTCTACTAATAACCTAAGCCTAATTAATACCCCTTATACTCCTACCTGCCGTAGTAACATCATCTAAACCACCGCTACCCTTACCCCTGCCCTATACACTGTCAGGCAGCTTATACACTATACTATAGCATAGAATAATAACATACTACGCTAGATATAGTATATAAATAAGAATATATCGACTTTAGTTAATACTAATGCCGCCCTTATCGCCTACGTCTTAGGTACGCCATCGCCTGCCTCTCGTGCCTGCTCGCGTACCTCTACACGCCCTATACCTATGCCGATTGACTTCGGCCGCTCTCGTACCTACCGCTCTTCTTTGCCTACCAACTGCGTGGCGCGCCCGATCTACGACCGTAAGGAGCCCGTTAACATCTCGGAGGAAGAGGAGGAGGAGGAGGAGTTTAAGGAGGAACTTGTAGAGTAAGCACGTAGCGTACGTTAGTTATTGTGTTTTTGTCATATAATTAGTAGGTTAGCGCGTTCGTAACGCGTCTATATACGTCTGCTGCCTGTTTGCCCTAGGTTTGCCTATATATATGAAAATTTTAAATTGTTTGCTTTTATACCCTTCTATACCTCCTATTTGTAAGTAGTCTATCATTATAATATATATCTCCCTACTCTTACTCGAATGTGTTAAGCGCCTTAGTATTTTCTGAATTTTCTAATGGCTCCTAAGTTAGGGTGTTATATCCTTTCTATTTTATAAGTACGTCGCGTTGATTTCCTCTCCCTTTCGTGTTCCTAGTTATAAGAATCGCTTTTACTTTATATTTTTCCTATAGTAGTCCTTCTTAGGAAAGTTCTAATATTAGGTCTAGTTAGGAATCTAATATATATTATAAAGGTAGTAGGTCGGATGTAGCATGCTTAATAAGATTAATATAGAAGGTAGGGTAGAGGCTATAGGGAATATTTAGAGTTATTATTAGTAGTATTAGTACTATAATTACTTTATACTTAGTATTAATCTAATTAAGCTTATAGCTAGGGTAGTTAGTCTTAATATTATATAAGGATAGTTATATTTTATCTCCTACCTTAAATCTCTTAGCTAGGTATCAAGAACAATTAGCGTTTTCTTATTAGCGTTACTATATATACGCGATAGCGGCCTAGGTCTATTCTATACCTTCTCTTAGGTAACGTAAGAAATTAACAGCTCTTCCTTGTAGGGTCGAGGTAGGAGCGTCTAGTAGGTCGGTAAACTATATTAGGCTCATATTATAACTATAGAAGAGGTAGCTTACGCTTATCCTAATCACTATTAAATTATAGTTATTAATCATAAGCTAGTATATAGGTAGATATTTAGGCTAATCATACTAGGCAAAGGAAACTATAGTCTATAGGATAGTCTATACCTCCTAGTTTATACGTTCCGTGCCTCTATCTATCTATAGATAATAGGCTATCGATAATAGCTATTCGATTCCGATAATCTTATAGAGAGTAGTCTAAAACTAGCTAAGCTAGTCTAAACCGCGATTAGTGATAATTTGTATTAAAAATCTGTAAAACTACTACTATATATCCTAGAACCGGAGTATATATGCCTTGGCTCCTATTAAGAATATAGCTTTAAGCTAGACGTACTTTAACAGCCGGTCGGTAATCATTATAAGATACTAGGGTGATTTCTTGTCTCGTATAGGGAGATCGACTATAAAATTGATAGAAATCTATTTCTAGAAGCGGTTAGTAATAGGTAGGTGCTAGAGGAGTCCTTATTATAGTTAATATAAAACCTTAGCCCTTTGACATATATAATAGTTCCTTATAAACCTCTTTATATCTAGGGATATAAAATCCTAATAGTAGTCCTATTAAAGCATTTTAAATAGCCTGTTCCTCCCTAGGTAACCTAATATAGGGGAGTTATAGATATATTAAAGGATAGTAGTAGTAAGTGGTTTCTATATAGGGAGCCAAAGTCCACCTTAGAACTAGAGAACACCCTATATATTAAGGGAGTAGTCTATAATCTAGGTCTATACTATATTCGCTTCCTTTAGAAATTTTTAGGCCCTATCCTATATAACCTAGAGTTAATATATATAATGTTCGTCCTTAATAACTCCCTTATTCTATAAGGCTACTAGTTATTTATCTGTAAAAATAGTGCTCCTCTTCGGGAGGTAGGATGCTTTAGATAACGTCGAGGTATCTATCGTGTCTATCCGGATAGTAGGGAGAAGTTATACTATATGCTATACGTCCTTGGGAAAGTCTTATTTATAATAGGATAAGGCGTCAGGGCAAGACGCTTACGACCTAGGTTGGTAATAGAGCTTAAGGTTAAAGAGGGAGAGTATCTTAGCCTATTAAGCTTGCCGTTTACTGATTAAACAAGGCTAGGAAAAGTATTTAAGGTTTTTATAGTTAGTTAAGATCTAAAAGGGAGCTACGACATTATAAAGCTCGGCCGACTAGGTCTTTAGGTATAAGATGATCATAAGTAACTCCTTATTATAGATTATATAGTTCTGTTTGGCTAGGGTTAGTTTTGTAGAATAGTAGGCTATAGGGTATAGGACCCTATCTTCTCCCTACTAGGATAGGCACCCTTCTAGCACTATCCCGGAGCAATCTGCCTCGAGTACCGTCTCCCATTCGGGGTCCTATTATATAAGGATAGGTTCCGATATAAAGGCCGTCTTAAGGACGTCAAAGGCCTTCTATTCCTTAGTCCCCTACCGGAATAGGGTATTCTTATAGGTTAACCACATCAAGGGTTCCGTTAGCCTAGAAAAGTTAGGGATAAAGTCTTAGTAGAAATTGGCAAACCCTAGGAAGCTTTATACTCCCTAAACCTTCTATAGTGCCTCCTACTTACAGATAGTAGTTAGCTTTTTAGGGTCTAGACAGACCTAGGCCCCTACCTCTACGATATAGCCAAGGTACTTGACTTCTTTCATAGCAAATACGTACTTCTTAAGGTCTAATATAAGTCCTACTTTCTATAACCTTTGGAATATATCCCTTACTTACCTTATATAATCTTTCCTATTACCTAAAGTATAAACTAAGATATTATTAAGGTATACCATTATAAAGTCTCTAAGCATTAGGCCAAGAATATTATTAATATATTGTTAGAAGGTTATAGGTATGCCTATAAGTCTAAAGGGACAGACAAGCCACTCGAAGAGGCTAAACCAGGTCTAGAATACTATTAAATGTTTATAGCCCTCTATAATCTAGATATGATAAAAGGCTGCCTAGATATCTAACTTTATAAACTACTTAGCTCTAGCTAGGGAGTAAAGTATTTCCTTAATAAGTAAGAGGGGGTATCGATCTTACTTTATAATCTTATTTAGCGCTCGATAATCGATATAGAACCTCTAACCTCTATCTGCTTTCTTTATTAAGAGGACAAGGGTAGCGGCTAAAGAGGAGCTAGCTCGGATCTATCCCTTATCTAGTAAGTTAACGACTTGCTTTCGGACTTCTAATAAATAATCCTATGGTATATTATAGAGAGGCCCCTAAGGGAGTTCGAGGATCTTTCTATCTAGGCCCTCTTTTAATTTAATATAATGATCGGCCGTACTACGATATAGGGGAAGTCTGTTAGCTTTCTCCTTATTAAAGAGGTTAGCAAAGTCGTAAAGTTCGTCTAATAAGGTGACCTCTAACTCTATACTAGGCCTTAGTTAGGTACCCCTATTCTCTATACCTTTTCTATCAAATTAGCGTCTTAATTCTAGGATAGTTATTATTTCCTAGATACTAGTAAGTAGGAAGGTATTAGAAGTTTTCTTCTTCTATACCCTCCGAACTATGCCTATAAAGACTATACCTATGATTTAGGAGATTCCTATCTATCTTAACTATAAAGAGATCTTATAGATAAGTAATTCTAGTTACGTCCCAATTTTAAGAACGCCTATATACGTATCTAGTTTAACCTCCTAGTATTCTATCTATAGAAGACCTAATATTATATTATATATAAGTCCTAGGACTACGTAAAACGCGGCCTAACTCTCCTAGCCATCGATATCTATTATAATACAGGCTATCTAAGTGATCTTCTAGTCCTATTATAGCCTAGTTATAGTCCTAAGAGTATATACAGTAGGCAAACTAATCTACTTGATTCTAAGCTTTTAGCACATTCTCTTACTAATAACGCTATAGCTAGAATATCTACTATCCACTTAAGCGTTTATAAAGCCGGTAGAGTTAAGGAAGATTAGAATAAGAAAAGGAAGTCTATTTATTCTTTTACTAATCTCTATAAACTCGTCTTCTAGGTAGTTATAGTCTTCTAGCCCCCTCGCGAGACTTTGCTTAGGGGCTACTCTTTTCTCTGCTCGCCGTCTTCTTTGTCAGATAGGTTATCGTCTTCCTTCCAATCTTTAGCCTCTAAGGCATTAATGTCGGTTCTTAGCTAGTTCTACTATACCGGCCTTAAAGCAAGGGCGAAGTGACATTTAGTAATAAAGTGACCCTTCTACCTATACTAGATATATGCTCTGGCTGCCTATTAGGCTATATATACTTCCGGACTAACTTATTTTGCCTATAGGGCATTACCTTTATATTTTCCTACCTTATCCTTATTAGGTCTCTTCCTCTATAGGTTAATATATAATAAGTTAATTCTAGTTATCGGTATATCTCCTTCTATATCCTTCTCTCTCTATAGTTCAGGTATTGCCTACCGCCTCTATATTTACTAATACTTATTACTAAGCCAAAGAGCCTCGAGATCTATAGTAATTTTATAGTATTTCTCGACCGCTATTACGTAATTATCCCAGGGAATTCCTCGTCCGACCGCCGTATATTTAAGTTTCGGAGAGAGGCATTATTATAATTTAATTAGATATAGCTTGTCGCTCTAAAGGAGACTACCTGCTTTTAATAGCTTAGCCTTAAACTAAACAATAAAGGTAGTAAACGGTTCGTCATCTCCCTATCAAAGGAATTCTAGTTCTGATAAGGCTACCGTCTTCTTATAGGGGTCGGAGAGGATACTCTCGAGATATTAGAGGAACTAAGTCAGGTCGTACCTAACTTTTAGGCCTACAGATTTATAGTAGGCTGTAACTCAGGTCTATACCTAGCGTATAAGGTTTCCCTAGATAAAGACCTATTAGTTATAATTAGAGCCGATAAAATCTCTATTAGCTATAAGGACGTGTTCTATCGTACTCTTCTATACTATAAAGAGTTTCTTTTTACTATCGAAAGGTTATCTAGTTAGGAGACGCTTCCGCTACGGCTGCTAAGCTTTAAGGGGTACCCTAGCTGACTTAAGGGTAGATGCTCGGAGAGTATCGATTGTCATGTTCTACTATTCTACTGCTGCTTAAGGGGAGTAGACGAGCTCCTGTAATTCTACTAAGCCCGAGGGCCTGTGTACCATCGAATCTGTCATGACTACGTTATCGATAACTCCCTTAGGGAGTTACTATCGGTAGGAAGGTAGTCGAAATGTAATATACTAGCCTTATAGTATCTATAGATAAGCGTATAATGTTTTATTTGACTACCTTAAGGAGGAAAAAGAGGAAGAATATAAGAGTTGTACGGAGGAGCGCCTTTTTAGTATATACGTATATGACCTAGGTAGGGCCCGGTTAGGCTCCGGGTTAGGTCCTAAGCGGGCCCTGACCGCGTGCCCTACGAACGACCTACGAACGCCTTACGAAGCAATTATACACGCTTAGGTGGGCCGAGTAGGTCTGGTCTGTTGCTAGGTAGGTCCGGTCCGTTGCCGGGCAAAGCCTGGTATTGTTTAGCCTGGGTGAAGCCCGGGCCTGTGATAATAATGTATTTATTACTTATTTGCCTTAGGTTTGCCTATCTATATAAAACCTTTAAATCGTCTACTTTTATACTCTTCCCTACCTCTTATTTATAACTAGTCCATTATTATAATATATATCTCCCTACTCTTGCTTAAATGTATTAAGCGTCTTAATGTTTTCTAGATTTTCTAATAGTTTCTAAGTTAGGGTATTATATCCTTTCTATTTTACTAATACGTTACATTAATTTCCCTTTCCCTTTATATTTCTAGCTATAAAGATCGCTTTTACTTTATATTCTTCCTATAGTAGTCCCTCTTAGGAAAGTTCTAATACTAGGTCTAGTTAGAAATCTAATATATGTTATAAAGGTAGTAGGTTAGATATAGTATACTTAAGAAGGTTAATATAGAAGGTAAGGTAAAGGCTATAGAGAATATTTAGAGTTACTATTAGTAGTATTAGTACTATAATTACTCTATATTTAGCGTTAACCTAATTAAATTTATAGCTAGGGCAGTTAGTCTTAATATTATATAAGGATAGCTATACTTCATCTCTTATCTTAAATCTCTTAGCTAGGTATTAAGAACGATTAGCGTTTTCTTACTAATGCTACTATATATATATAATAGTAGCCTAGGTCTATTCTATACCTTCTCTTAGGTAATGTAAGAAATTAGCGGCTATTCCTTATAAGGTTAAAGTAAGAGTATCTAATAGGTTAGCAAATTATATTAGGCTTATATTATAACTATAAAGGAAGTAGCTTACACTTATCCTGGTCATTATTTAGTTATAGTTATTAATTATAAGCTAGTATATAGGTAGATATTTAAGCTAGTTATACTAAGCAAAGGAAACTATAATCTATAGGATAGTCCATACCTCCTAATTTATATATTCTATACCTCTATCTATCTATAGGTAATAGACTATCAATAAGAGCTATTTAATTCCGATAGTCTTATAGAGAGTAGTCTAAAACTAGCTAAGCCAGTCTAAACCGCAATTAGTAATAATTCATATCGGAAATCTGTAAAACTGCCACTATATATCCTAGAACCAGAGCATATATACCTCGGCTCCTATTAAGGATATAGGTTCGAGTTAGATATACTTTAATAGCTGGTTAGTAATTACTATAAGGTATTAGGGTAAATTCGTATCTCGTATAGGGAGATCGACTATGAAATTAATAGAAATCTATTTCTAGAAGCGATTAATAATAGGTAAAGGCTAAAGAAGCCCTTGTTATAGTTAATATAAAACCTTAACCCTTCGATATATATAATAGTTCCTTATAAATCTCTTTATATCTAGGGATATAAAGTCCCAATAGTAGTCTTATTAGAGCGTTTTAAACAACCTATTCCTCCCTAGGTAGCCTAATATAAAGGAGTTATAGATATATTAAAGAATAGTAGTTATAAGTAGTTCTTATATAAGAAGCTAGAGTCTACCCTAGAACTAAAGAGTACCCTATATATTAAGAGAGTAGTCTATAATCCAGGTCTATACTACATTTGCCTCCTTTGGAAATTTTCAGGCCATCCTACCTACCCTACACCCTAGCCGAAAAGCTTCTCTTATATCTTTGCGAATACCCTATCAAAACATACGAAACCACCATCGCTAGAAAGCTCTCGAAAAACGCTATCTAACGGTACCGCTTTCAACCGCACGCGAGCCGTTGTAGGTGTGTAACAGGTATCGCAGGCATAGGAACCGGACCCGACCGTAATCCGACCATACCTTGTATACCTGTTAAAAGTTTCACTATATAGACTACCTAGCGCCCCTAAACGTAATGTCGATTTAAAGCCTACTACCAAGCCACTAAGTAGGGAGGCCTATAGCTTCGAACTAATTATAGGGGGGCCTACTATAGGCCTACCTTACCTTAGATATCAAGGAGCTAAGGGGTCTCGTTATATAATTAGTTAACCTTATACTAAGCCTTAAATAAGGTAGGGTATAGAACCTTGCTAATGGGCTCTTACAGGGCCTCATAACTATTATTATAGGCCTGGTTCCAAATCTATAGGAACTTATAGCTAAGGAAGTTAAAAAGGGGCTTAAAGAAGCCCTTAAGGCTACCCCCTGCCTTACCTAGGCATAGGTAGCTATAAGGCCATAATAGGGGGTAATAGGCCTATAAGGGGGCCTGTTATCGGCTAAGGCAATACCGTTATAGGCCTTATAGGAGGTTATAATATAGAATATAAGCCTATAGAAAGACCTTAAAGTCTAAACCCTAGCCGAAATAGTCTAAGTAGTTAATAAGGCTTCTAGCTACTAGGAAGCCATTATAGCTAGGAAGCTCCTGGACAGGGATATAATAGTAGTCTTTAAGAATAAGGCTACTAAGGATTAGTATTCGGCTAATAAGCAATAGGTAGCTATAGCCTTTAAAGAGGAGGCTAAGGAAGTTAGCAGGGCCTATATAGTCCTAGCTAAAGGAATCTGGAAGGAGGAACTATAGGGGGTTAGTAAGTAGGACTTTAAGGGGGCTATGGGCCTTTAGTCAATCGAGACGGTCAAATTCCGGCTACTAAAGAGTCTGTAAAGGAAGTAGGCTATAGTACTCCTAGGCCTATAGGACCTTAAAGAGGCCTAGAAAGCCTATAATAAGGGTATAGTCTAGGACGCCTAGGTACTAGACTATAAGCCTTACTAGGATACTCTAGAGCTAAGGTAGTACTATAAGTATTAGAGCTTTAGCTATACCTAATGGTACTATTAGCAGCCGGCCTATTATGGCCGTTATAGTATGAAGGCTTATAAAGAGGGAGGGAAGACTAAGGAGGCCTAGTGCCCTACCTACTCTAACTAATTCCCTTATAGGTGTACGGCCTATAGGGGCCCCTATACCACCTAGTATAGGGGCTGCCTGAAGAAAGTCAAAGCCTAGGAAAGGGCTAGGGAGGCCTACTAGTATAGACTCTAGACCTTCTAACCACTAGAGTAACTATACTAGAGGGTAGCCTTCGAGTTTAGTAGCTAGCCGGAAGACGATAACCACTACCAAACCGGGGCTAAATGCCCTTATAAGAGGCCTACCCTAGCCTAATAGGCGGCTAGGAGTGCCTTATTCGATGCTTAACAGACCTATATCTCCTTTCTATAGCCTAGAGCCCCCTCCCTCTTGTAACCGGCTAAGGAGGCAATGGCTATAGAGCCTAATATTACTATACCCTCGTCCTCTGCTCCGGCTACCTTAAATATAAATTAAAGTCCTTTAGTAGAACACTTAAAGTAATAAATAGGCCCTTAAGGTCCTACTAGAGGAGGCTAAATATAACCTATTAGCTATCTAGGAACTATAGATTAACTAGTTTATAGGGTTAATATACTACCCCTAGGCTTCGGGATACTACCTAGTCTATAAGCCTAAGGGCAAAGCAGCTATTCTAGTAGCTAAACGGTTCCCGGTTAGCTAATAGGACTATTTAATAGAAGAGAACTAGTATAAGGTAACCTTTCTAGCCCTAGGAAGGAGGGGGTTCGAACTCTAGTTAGTCTATAATAATAAGGGCAAGTAGGCCCTCTTGTAAGACCTGCTAGCCCTACCTTGGCTAACCTACCCCCTAGTTCTTATAGGTAACTTTAACCTCTACTATCTGGTCTAGGACCTATCTAATAGGCTTAGCCTAGGGGCTAGGAACCTTCTTAACCTTGTAAACTAGTAGGACCTCGACCTATATATACTATATAGCTAGGTTACTAGGGCCCCCTAAGGGGACTAACGTGGCTAGCCTTCTATACTAGACTTATTCTAGGCCTTAGCCGGGCTAGAAGTAACCTATAGGGATATTATAAAGCAGGGGAAATCTGACTACTACCTATAGGCCCTAAATGTCTCCCTCCAAGGGACTAATAGGCTTATACCGGCTAGTAAAGGGTAGGACTAGAAGAGCCTAGACAAGGAGGTTATACGGGCCGAGGTAGCCTACTTCCTACTCCGGCTTGGTAGGTAGGCATCGGCCCCGGCCAGGCCTATCTTCTAGGGCCTGGAAGAGCTTCTATAGGCCTTTAACAGGCTTATAAAGGCCTTCGAGGAAATAGTTACGGTTTCGGCCCCGGTAAAGAAGGCTAGTATAGGTAATAAACGAGCTTAATGGTAGACGAAGGAGGTTCGAGAGGCCTAAAAGAGGGCTAAGGAGGTGGAAAGGGCCTATAGGGGCACCCTAAACCCTTATATATAGAAGGTACTTCGGCAGGCCCTATAGGACTAGGCTAAGACTATTATAGCTATAAAGACCAAGAGCTAGAGAGCTATATTATAGGAGGTAACTAATCGGCTAGACCTATTATAGAGGCTAGAGCGGTAGGTAAGGCTATAAAGCCACTTACCGGTCGACCTTCTAAAGCTCCTAGCCTTCGAAGGAAGGCTTACGACCTACTAATAGAAGGCTAAGGCACTGGCCGATAAGTTCTTTCCGAACCTAGAAGCAGACCTATCGGATATCGATGACCTAGAACTAAACGACTATTAGGAGCCGAAGTTCGAAATAAGCTAGGAGGTTATAGTAGGCAAAGTCAAGGTAGTACTAGCTAGAGCGGCCCTATAGAAGGCCCTAGAGGAGGACCTCCTCCCTATAGGCCTACTAAAGGCCTATAGGTAGCCGCTCTACTGGATATTAGCTAAACTAGCCTTAGAGAGCCTACGGCTCGGCTATTTCCTAGCCTAGTTTAAAAGGGCTAAGATAGTAGTCCTCTATAAGCCTAATAAACCCCTATAGGCCTACTTTACCCTAGGTAGCTATAGGCCTATAGCGCTCTTACTAATAGTAGGCAAGGTACTAGAGGCTATAGTTACCCGGAAGGTAATAGCTATTATAGAGGCCTATAGGCTTCTCCCGGCCGAATAAATGGGTAACTAGGAATATAGGTCTACTAAACTAGCCATTTGGCTTATTATAGCCTAGGTTTAGAAGGCTTAGAGGTATAAGGCGGCTGCCTCCCTCCTATAGCTCGATATCTTAGGGGCTTTCGATACTATTAACTATACCTAGCTACTAGCCACTTTATGGAGCCAGGGCGTCCTAAAGTAGGTAGTAGTCTAGGTTAGAGAATGGCTATAGAATAGGGTAGCTATCATTTACTTTAATAGCTAGGAAACGGAGGATATACTAGTAAGGGCTAAGGTCCTATAAGGGTTACCCCTCTCCCCTATACTATTTATCCTCTATATAGCTTCCCTCTACTAGGCCATTCGCTAGGCTAGCCCTATAGTCAGTTTAATAGGCTTTACCGATAATACTAACTTCCTAGCCTTTAGGAAGGCTAAGGAAGCCTATAATGGTTAGCTATAGAGGGCCTAGAAGGCCTACCTCTAGTAGGTAAAGACCTAGGGTATAGCTTTTACCCTAGAAAAATACGAGCTTATCTACTTTAATAGGGGCTAGAAATAGTAGTTATAATTACTAGAGCTCCTATAGCCTAGATAGGGTACTATTACTATAGCCCCTTCGAAGTTAGTTAGGTTCCTTAGGGTCTGGCTAGACTAGAGGCTATAATAAGGCCCCTACTATATAAAGGTAGCTAAGAAGCTAGAAACCTAGGAGTTTACCTTAACTAGGCTTACTATAAAAACCTAGGGCCCTAGCTTCCTATAGGCCTACAAGGTCTATATTAAGTGTATCTATAATGCCCTAGCTTATAAGGCCTCGAACTTCTATAAGCCTACTAAGCTAGGGGGTAAGCTAAAAGGCCCTGCTAGGGAACTATTAAAGGCCTAATATAGGGCCCTTTAAGTAGTTACTAAGGCCTATAAGGCTACCTCTATCTAGTGCCTCGAAACGGAAGCCTAGGTACTACCCCTTGACCTCTACCTTAATAAGAGGCTAGCCGACTTCGAAGCTAAACTTGACTAGCCACTCCTATAGATCGGGATAGGCCTAGGGGCCTCCTAGGTCCCTATAAGGGCTCTTATCTAACAGGCCTATAATAGGCTAAGCCAGAGGTTCCGGAAGAGAAGGGCTAGGGTAAGGGGCCAGGAGCCGAGGCTTATAGCCCTAGAGGTAATAAGATCGACAGTCCGGCAATAGGTTCAGGAGGGCTATAGAGAGGGTCGACCCCCTTTATAGACCCTACAAAGAAGGCTATAGGCCACGGAACTAGCTATAGTAACAAGCTAGAGTAACTACTAGAGGGCCGACTAAGCCGGTAGGAGGATATAGTATATATTAGATAAGGACCCCCTATGCCTAGTTTTTACAAGGGAAGGCCTATAAAGATACTAGGGCCTAACGAAGGCCTAGAGCTCCCTACTAGTACAGGCCTATATAAGGGCTATTAGCCTCCGTGACTTCCTTTTTAGGGTTCAAGTCTTAGGAGTTAGTACCCCTTACTATGCCTATAGCCAGGGGAGGGAGACTATCGAGCACCTAGTCGTATAGTGCCCAAACTTACTAAGAAGCCGAACGTAGGAATCCTAGGAAATACGGTCGTAAAGGGACCTAGACCTCGTTTTACAAGGTATAGGGGCCCGTAAATATCATTTGGCAAGGAGGGTTCTATAGTAGCTAATAGACCTAAGGAGGCTCCCGGAATACCGCCTCGTAAGGAGACTAGACTAGGAGGGAAGGCCTTTATAGGGCCATTTTAGCCACTTCTCCTTTTCTTTATAGTGTATTAGTATTCCGGATTAAGCGATAAAGGCAGGACAGAGGTTTTTATCTGGCCTTTTAGGTACGGTTTCCTTTGTATGTAACTAGAGAGGCTCTAATATACTTATTAGTATAACGGTATAGGACTAATAATAATAATAAATTTTCAGGCCCTATTTTAGACGGTCTAGAGCTAGTATATATAATGTTTATTTTTAATAACTCCTTTATCTTATAGGGCTATAAGCTATCTATCTATAAAAATTGTACTTCCCTTTAGTAGGTAGTATATTTTAGGTAATAATAAGGTACCTATTATATCTATCTAAATGGTAGAGAGGAGTTATATTATATATTATATATCCTTAGGGTAATCTTATTTATAGTAGGATAAGGCGTTAGGACGGGAAGCTTATAATCCTAGTCGGTAACAAAGTTTAAAGTTAAAGAGGGAAAGTATTTCGGCCTATCGAGCTTACCATTTACTAATTAAACAAGGCTAGGAGAAGTATTTAAGGTTTTTATAGTTAGTTAGGATCTAAAAGGGAGTAGTAATACTATAAAGCTTAGCCGACTAAGCCTTTAGGTACAAGATAATCGTAAGTAGTTCCTTATTATAGATTATATAGTTCTATTCGGCTAGGGATAATTTTATAGAATGGTAAGCTATGGGATATAGGACCCTGTCTTCTCCCTATTAGGATAAATACCTTCCTAATACTATCCTGGAGTAGTCTACCTTAAGTACTATCTCCTATTTAGGATCCTATTATACTAGGACAGGTTCTAATATAAAAGCTATCTTAAGAGCTTTAAAGGCCTCTTATTTCTTAGTCCCTTACTAAAATAGGGTATTCTTATAAGTTAACTATATCAAGGGTATAGTTAACTTAGAGAAGTTAGGGATAAAGTCTTAGTAGAAGTTTACAAACCTTAGGAAACTCTATACTCCCTAAACCTTCTATAGTACCTCCTACTTATGGATAGTAGCTAGCTTTTCAAGGTCTAGGTAAACCTAAGCCCTTACCTTTATAATATAGCTAAGATATTTAACTTCTTTTATAGTAAATATATACTTCTTAAGATCTAGTATAAGTCTTACTTTTTATAGCCTTTAAAGTATATCCCTTACCTATCTTATATAATCTTTCTTACTATCTAAAGTATAGACTAAGATATTATTAAGGTATATTATTATAAAGTCTCTAAGTATTAGGCTAAGAGTATTATTAATATATTATTAGAACGTTATAGGTATACCTATAAGTCTAAAGGAATAGATAAACTATTTAAAGAGGCTAAACCAGGTCTAGAAAGCTATTAAATACTCATAGCCCTTTATAATCTATATATAGTAGAAGGCTACTTAGACGTCTAACTTTATAAACTACTTAGCTCTAGCTAGGGAGTAAAGTATCTCCTTAATAAGTAAAAGAGGGTACTAATCTTACTTTATAATCCTATTTAACGCCTAATAATCGATATAAAACCTCTATCCTCTATTTACTTTCCTTACTAAGAGGATAAAGGTAATGGCTAAGGAGGAGCTAGCTTAGATCTATCCCTTATCTAGTAAGTTAATGACTTGTTTTCAGACTTCTAATAAATAATCTTATATTATATTATAGAGAGGCCCCTAAGGGAGTTTAGAAATCTTTCTATTTAGGCCTTCTTTTAATTTGATATAATGATTAGCTATATTATAATATAGGGGAAGTCTGCTAGTTTTCTCTTTATTAAAGAGGTTAGTAAAATTGTAAAGTTTGTCTAGTAAGGTGACCTCTAACTCTATATTAAGCCCTAGCTAGGTATCCTTATTCCTTATATTTTCTCTATTAAATTAGTATCTTAACTCTAGGATAGTTATCATTTCTTAGATACTAGTAACTAGGAAGGTATTAGAAGTCTTCTTCTTCTATACTTCCTAAACTATACCTATAAAGACTATACCTATAATTTAGGAGATTCCTATCTATCTTAGCTATGAAGAGATCTTATAGATAAGTAGTCCTAGTTATATTCCAATTTTAGGAATACTTATATATATATCTAGTATAACTTCCTAGTATTCTATCTATAGGAGGTAAGTATAACATCATATATAAGTCTTAGCACTATATAGAATATAGCCTAGCTCTCCTATTTATCGATATCTATCATAATATAAGCTATTTAAGTAATCTTCCAATCCGGTTATAGCCTAATCATAGTATTAAGGGTATATATAGTAGGTAAACTAATCTACTTAATTCTAAGCTTCTAATATATTCTCTTACTAATAGCGTTATAGCTAGAATATCTACTATCCATTTAGGCATTTATAAAGCTAGTATAGTTAACGAAGATTAGAATAAGAAAAGGAGGTCTATCTATTCTTTTACTAATCTCTATAAACTCGTCTTCTAGGTAATTATAGTCTTCTAGCCCCCTTATAAGACTTTGCTTAAAGGCTACTATTTTTCCTACTCCTTATCTTCTTCGTTAGATAGGTTGTTATCTTCCTTCTATTCCTTAGCCTTTAAGATATTAATATTAGTTCTTGACTAGTTCTACTATACTAGCCTTAAAGTAAAGGTAAAGTTATACTTAGTAATAAAGTAACCCTTCTACCTATACTAGATATATACTCTAGCTACTTACTAAGCTATATATACTTCCTAATTAACCTATTTTACCTATAGAGCGTTACCTCTATATTTTCTTACACTATCCTTATTAGTCTCCCTTCTCTATAGGTTAATATAAGACAAGTTAATTCTAATTATTAGTATATCTCCTTCTATATCCTTCTCTCTCTATAGTTTAAGTATTACCTATTACCCTTATATCCACTAATATTTATTACTAAGCTAAAGAGCCTTAAGATCTATAGTAATTCTATAATATTTCTTAACTACTATTATATAATTATCCTAGGGAATTCCTTGTCCGATTACTATATATTTAAGTTTTAAAGAGAAGTATTATTATAATTTAATTAGATATATCTTATCACTCTAAAGGAGGCTACCTACCTTTAATAGCTTACCCTTAAACTGAATAATAAAGGTAGTAAACGGTTTGTCATCCCTTTATTATAAGAATTCTAGTTCTAACAAGGCTACTATCTTCTTATAAGGGTCGGAGAAGACGTTCTCGAGATATTTAAGGAACTAAGTTAGGTTATACCTAACTTTTAGGCCTATAGATTCATAGTAAGCTATAACTTAGGTCTATACCTAATATATAAGGTTTCCCTAGATAAAAATCTATTAGTTATAATTAGAGCTAATAAAATCTCTATTAGCTATAAGGATATATTCTATTATACTCTTCTATACTATAAAGAGTTCCTTTTTACTATTAAAAGGCTATCTAGTTAGGAGACGCTTTCGTTATAGCTACTAAGCTTTAAGAAGTACCCTAGCCAACTTGGGGGTTAAGATAGGTTAGGTTTAAAATACCTAGAGGGTGTCGATTATAGTATTCTACTATTCTACTACTACTTAAAGGGAGTAGATAAGCTCCTATAATTCTACTAAGCTTAAGGGCCTATATACTCTTAAATTTACTATAGCTATATTATTAATAACTCTCTTAAGAAGTTATTACTAGTAGAAAAGTAATTAAAATATAATATACTAGCCTTATAGTATCTATAGATAAGTATATAATATTCTATTTAACTACCTTAGGGAGGAAAAAGGGAAAGAATATAAGAGTTATATTTAGGAGTGCCTTTTAACTAATATATATATGCCGAACACAGTTGCGAGCTCGAGTAAGTGTATAGAAGGCGTTGAGAGTAGTGGCCAGGAAGGAATAGAAAGAGTGCCTTGTTAAACTATCTACAAAGGAGAGAAAGAGCGATATAAATAGACAAAGAAAAGATGATCTATACATCCATAAGGCTGCAAAGTGGCTTGCAGCGCTTGTAGCTAGCATCCTAGAAGCTCTATCGCTTCTAACAATATATATATAACCTAGGTAGGGCCTGGTTAGGCTCTAGGTCAGACCCTAACCAGGCCTTGGCCGTGTATCTACTAGACGAGTTATAAACGAGTAACGAACGCTCTATAGACCTATAGGGCGTGTATAAGTAGGGTAAGGTAGGTCTATTCCGGTGCCTAGGTAAAGCCTAGGTATTATCTAGCCTAGGTATAGCCTAGGCCTATAATAGATAGAGGTTTTTATCTAGCCTATTAGGTATAGTTTTCTTTATATATAATTAAAGAGGCTTTGGCATGCTTATTAATATAGTAGTATAGGACTAATAATAATAATAATAATAGGTATAGTTTCCTTTATATATAATTAGAAAGGCTCTAGTATATTTATTAGTATAATAATATAAGATTAATAATAATAATAATAATAATATATATATTTATTATATTATTACTATTGAAAATATGCTCTTTAGATCTAATTACTATTATATATGCTTGTTTATTATTATATTGTTATAGAAGCCTGCTGTTACTGCCTTGCTACTGTTTGAAATGCGCTCTTTGGATCTAATTGCCGTCATATGTACTTGCTTATTGTGTCGTTACGGAAGCCTGCCGTCACTGCCCTGCTGCCGTTTGAAATGCGCTCTTCGGACCGTCACACGTGCTTAAGTTATTTATTGTGTCTGTCGTTACGGAAGCCTGCCGTCACTGCCCCGCTGCCGAGCGCTACATAGGCCCGCGAAGAGTCCACGCCTTACGGTCCTACCTTCTTCGAGCAGAAGAAATGTCGTTTTCCTTCTCGCAACTAGACTTTCCGTTTGTTTCTATTCTATACCTAACCTTCCCTTCTTATAAAAATTTTCATAACTAGTTATATATTCCCTCGTACTCACATTCTCCTCCCGCAACAAATTTCTTCTCCCGCAACAACATTCTCCTCCCGCAACAAATTTCTTCTCCCGCACCGAATTTCTTCTCCCGCAACAACATTCTCCTCCCGCAACAACATTCTCCTCCCGCAACAAATTTCTTCTCCAGCAACAACATTCTCCTCCCATCACTACATTATTCCTCCTTCCCGCAATCATGGAGAACCTACAGGCAACGTTCGGAGTAGAGGCAGCCGACAAAATCCTTGCTGCTGCCGTGGCCTATCCCGACGACATGCTACGTTTCATAGAAGACATTCCTCCTCCATCCGAGCCAGTCGAAGATTATATCACAGAGATGGACAGGCGGCGCGACCTCTTTAACGAGTTACAAGTTATGTGCCGGCCTCATAAGACGCAACCAAACGCGACTTTTCTCGCCCTTTTCATGGTCGCGCCTATATCGGGGATTTCCAATTTCCTAGAGAGGATTCGCGGACAGCTAATTGACGACCAATTCTATTACGTGCTTGGCGCTCGCGCTCAAATGCAGACTGGAATCAGAGCCTGTATGTGTGATGTTTCTTCCCCATCTTACAACCACTCTCCTTTCATGCGCTTGCATTTCTTTCCCTCTTCGAGCAAAGACAGATCTTTCTCTATCTTACATCTGAATCATCTACAAATTTCCTCCAGAAACCGTATATTGCCCTCCTACTGACTGAAGAGTAGATCTTGCCAAAGGTGGTTCTCCTGAGTCGTTGAACTCTCCGTTTCTAGCGATAGACATCGCAGATCCTAGCGAACTAGACATGCCTAGCCCTTCTAACATCGTGACGAGAAAGCACGAATTCTCTGATCAAGTAAGTTATTAATACATTTCTCGAAATAAACACTAATAAGAAGTAGGTAAAAAATCGAGATGGGCATGCTTGTGTATTCTCCGGAACGTCCGATCCCGAGGCAGCGCATATTTTCCCTTTCGCAACAAGCAAGAACCAAAATTTCCTCTACCTTACACGAATGCTCAATATCTTCTGGGGCCCCGAGAAGACCCAGGCATGGCGTCAGATGTTCGAAGACGCCAATATCACCCAATCAGCTAAAAACGGCATTTCGATGAACCACCAAATCCACTTCTGGTTTGATAACGCGAGGTTCGCCCTTAAGCCTCTTCGAGAAACGCCCGAGGGAGTCGTTGTCCAGTGGCACTGGCTAAAGAGAAGTGTTCTGAAGCCACTTGTCGATATTCGCCCAGATCAAGATACCCTTCTCCAGGCTGGAATCACGGACCAGAACTGGGGTGACAACTTGGCACACCGGAAGAGTGGGGTGAGAATCCGAACTGGCCAGACATTTCTCATCCGAGCAAACAAGCCCGAGGACAGGGTCAGCTGGGATCTCCTGGAAATGCAATGGAATCTTTTACGTGTCGCAGCCATCTCTGGAGCGGCCGATGTTACGGACGATTATTACGATTACGATGAACCGGATGAGCGTGCCTACGATGCAGAAGTAGCTGCTAAACAACGTGTCATCCTAGCCGAGCATGGGACAGCCGCCCGGGATAAGAGCGAGTACTATGGGGGTGAACAAAGCAAGGCCAAGCAGGCCAGAACGCCTGGTGACTCGGATAGTGAGAGAAGCAATAACGATGGTGGGCCTGGGGATAGCAGCGGCGGTGGCGCTGCCTAGAAGGTATCGCCCCTCCGACAGGCACTGCCGGCTCCTCTCTTGGGCAACGCGGCCACAGAAAATGTCATGGCTGGAATCATGGAATGTGAGGCTGGTTCAACCGATAAAATGGTAAAAGAGACAGGAAAACACAGCATCCGGGCTGGTATAAGGAGTTCGTTGAGGAAGATTTCGTCGATGAATCTTAGATTCGGCAGCATCCGGAGCAAGTCGTCCAGGGAGTTAGAATGAACAAGCATGCTGGCAACGATCTCATGTAGTTTAAAAGTCACCGTCACCTAATTTGTAATACCATTTCCCTAGTCTTTGCGTCTAAGACTCTTTATCTTTGAATTTGTAATTAGTAGTTAAGCAAGAAAGAGGTGAGTGCATACCGGTCAGCTTGGGACCCGAAGAGGTTCCATTGGCGATGCCCTGGACATTGCGCGTGCCCAGCGCGACAGCGCCAATGGGGACGGTGGTGCCAAAGGTGACGTTGGCGCTGTAGAGGTAGGTCAGCTTGGGAGACGTGGGGTCCGCGAGAGCGGTGGCCGCCAGGGTGATAATGGTGAGCGGAATCGAGAGCATCGTGGCGGTGTTGTACTAAGGATTGGTATTGGTGGTGTACACAAGCCAGTACACCCTGATATAGACCCCGTGGTGAGATATTTGAGAATGTATATGTATTTATACCAGAGTTTTGGGTCGCCAGGTGCGTTAGTTATGGCAGGAGTGATGCCTTGCCTCGCAGGTCCGGTCGGCTAATATACATGAACGGCGATAATCTCGTTATATTGGGCAAGATATATGAAACAGACGGAGTTCAATGTTACTAAAGCCTCGGGTTGGCCTGAGATTATTGCCGAACGCAGTTAGGAGCTCGAATAAGCGTCTGAGAGGCGTTAAGAGCAGTAGCAAGGAAGGAACAGAAAGAGTGCCTTATTAAACTATCTACAAAGGAGAAAAAGGAGTAGTATAAATAGATAAAGGAGATAATCCGTACGCTGATAAGCATGTAAAGCGATGTATATCGCTCGTGACTAATTCCCTAGAAGCTTGGGCGCTTCTGACAATGATGCTACACCGAGTTCCTACATTTTAATACCACTCCCCCAAGTTTGCTCTGCGTACCGGGGCCGCAGCTGGTTAATGATCCCGAACAGCAACCCCGCACGGCATCACCAACACATACAGCACCTGTATCTGTCGGCAGCTGGGAAAGCCGATTTCAACGTTCAATGCCACCGCATCGAAAGGCTCTGGCACCCGCGCGCCGTAGCAGACCAGAATGAAGGGCGCTCAGAAGAAATGGGAGTGGTCGGGCTGGCCGTATTACTTTTCCTCGGCACACAGAATCTTCAGCGTGCTCGGAATGTTGTTTTGCTGCTGCTGCTGCTGCTGCTGGTCTTTGCACGGTCGCCCTGGCCGTGCACGCTTCCAGAGAAAGTCCTCGGCCACAGACATCATATCATCACTTTTGCCCTACTTTCTGCCTGTGTTGCAATGATGGGCGTGGTTCACAATGCTACCTACGTACACTCCTCTACTGACTGACAAGTTTGCCAGGTACCTACCAATTTAGTTCTTGTAGAGTTTTTCCCCAGCAGCAACATGGGACTTGGCAGTCCTGCCCTTCACCTTGAGCAACAACAGTCTCAGTGCCGTCATAACTACCATGAGTCTCCAGCGCTCTCCAAGCTTGCCTGACAGCCCGCTGCCCAGAAACTGAACCGTGAACATTTTCCGGCTCAGCAGATGTCCCCACTCCAGCAACGCGACAGTCTCCCATTGATCGTCCACGGGAGACGAGGAAGATACGCCCAAGCTGCCAGGGTCATCTCCGGCCACACTCGGCCGCCATTCAAGTCTAAACCCACCTTGCTTCACGTCAGGGTCTACTCCCTTTTTTGCCTTCTTCCAAATGAACTGTCTGCGATGCAACTTCTCCCCCAGACCGACCTCAACCTCAAAGAAAAACAGGACATCGTCGCCGCTTGTGCGAGCATGCATATACTCCGTGGCCATGGGAGCACTCGGGATATCAGCCGCGGGGGGCAAGAGAATGATGCTCTCAGGGCTGAACACATATGCGCGTGCGGCGAGCTGTGACGTGTCACCCACGGCGGCCAAGATTGGGTCTTGCTTGCTGGTCCCGTTATGCAGGAGCAGCCCCGGTTTGGTCCCGAGAACTGTCTTGCCGCTGTAGCCGGTGTGTGTTTCGACTGCAAAAAGCACGTCGTCTGCGCTGCTGCCGCAGAGTTTGATGGGCTTCAGGGAGCTGCTGTAGGCGCTCAGGACCTGCGGGAACGGGCGATGGGGAGTGAAGGTCGCTAAGGTTGCTGCCTGATCCGTGTACGACGGGAGCGGTTCTCTCTCCGGGGGCGGAGCGGTCGGTGAGTCTGCTTTGGTCGCGACAAGCGGAGATGCAGCTTGATCTTCCGAGCCGACGACCAGAGCCGGCTCGGTCTCTGGGAAGAGGTGGGAACATCAGCAGCTGGATCTCAAGCATCCGAGATCACTGCATATGGCCGAGGAGGTTTACCTTTGTCTCCCGTCATTGTCGACGATGGGTCGAGAATCCACAGACTGAACTGGCTTGTGGTTAATGATCTCGATGTGTAGGAAATGTCGAGGGGTAAAATGCGAGGGAGGTATGAGCATTACCTAATAAAGCACACGGCACAGTGCCCAGAGCCGCGACGGGTGAATGTTTGCTTACCGCCAAATAGGTAGTTATGTGACCGTGGAAACGCTTCCGATATCCGTGCGAGCCCCCGAGGGGTCGTTGGGCAATAGGGTCTCCCGACATCTCTCGTTCCAAAAGAGGCAGGTAGTAGAAGCTGGGTACATCGTGCATCGTGCATCGTGCAGTTCTAGAGACTGTATGTAAGTGGCCAATCTTAAATTAATCTCACTATATCTAGCCAAGCACTAATAGTGACAGATGACCAATGCTATAGCTCGGTGGCTACAACTAGTATAGCTCAGAGGGGCTACAAAGGTACGACACTACAGCGGTATTCGCGTAGTGGGCGGCACTCCTAGACCAACTGTTACGGTCTACAGAAGTAGGTGATAAAAGCGTTGATTGTTCTAAGTGCTAGAGGCACTTAGAGAAGCTGTTTAAATATATATTGACCCTGGCTCGTTATCCCTATTAGTAGGTTAGTCAGATCTGACCTATAGATAGCCAAATGTTATAACAGGTACTAGGGTTCGAAAGGAAAAATGATAACTTATTATAATTTAGTAAATATATTAGTTATTTATTTATTATAATAGTTCTCCTAAATCGTCCCTATTCTTCCATCCTATAGTTATATCTATCTGTTTGCCTATTAGTCTTTCTTACTACTAGCTAGGCCTAGGTTGTCTAGGAATGTAAATAGTGCTAATAGGCGCTCCTACTATAGGTAGGCGAGAGTCCTAGCCTTGGCCTAGTTATCCCTGGCCAAGGTATGACTACTATAGAGGGCGCTAGTAGCCCTCTTACATAAGGAGCTCTCCTATACTAGCGTCTCTAGCTACGGGCGTTTCTAGCCTATGGTCGTAGGTAGCAGTTATATAACCGTTCGAGCGATTAAGCTAGGAGGGGTGCTAGCCTTTATAGTAGCTAGCGGTGGCCGAGCTATAGGTAGTTACATTCTAAGAGCCTTCTATAGTATAGTGGCTAATATAGTATACTTACTAAGTCGGGCGACTATACCTTTAAGCTATTATAGCTTCTTATCTATACTTTTCTTCTAGTTAAGGGTAGCTATATAGCTATCGTTTATAGCTGTTAAAGTCTCCTATAGCTGCTTAAGCTCTTCTTTAATCTAGTTAAGGGCCTTAGTAACGCTATTAGTAGTCTTATCCTACCTCTAAACTATAGTCTAAGCTAGCCTAAGAAGGTTGGCCTTAGTAGCTAGTTATTAGCGCTTAGCAAAGTCCTTATTGGCCTCATTATCTTTAGTTATACCCTAGGTAGTAATGACTTATATAGGTATAGGCTATATAACCTAGTAGCTAGGCAGGCTATAATGTAGGTAGCTAAGCTTAAATAGGTAGCTATTAATTAGAGTATTATTATCTCCCTTAGGTATATAGATATAAGCTACTAATAGTTCTTTAGGCTTAGATATATTAGTAGGCACTATACCGGTAGTATAGTATATCTTATATATAGTTTTTAGTTTCTTCTTAAGGCTATATATAGCTAGGTCAGCCTCGAAAGAGTTACTACTAGCCTTTTTATAGTAATAGCAGATCTAATAGCAGGTATAGATAAGTATATCTTTATTGCCGTAACACTCCTAGTAGGTATAAGCAAGGTAATCCTTGACAGGCCTAATTAACGTGCTTATAGATAGGTATAGTAGGCTAGACTTGATAACCTTAGTGCTAGTAAAGGGGTCGAACTCTATACCTATAAGGGTGTTTTCTACCTCCTTAAGGCTGTCGAAGACAATATAGGCATCGTTAAATCTAGCCTATAATTTGGCCTCTTTATCATCATTAGAGTCCCTTTTACTTCTATGGACGAACCTGCTAGTAGGTGCCCTATACTAAGTATACCTAGTTAGTATAACAGGCTAGGGTATAGGCTTAGGTAGGTAGAGTATTAGATCTAGCTATAGTAAGGCCTAAGATGTTGGAGTAGTAGTAGTAGTAGCCGTAGTTTTAATAACGACTAATATACCTTTGTCGTTATAGTGCTTGGTGCCTTATTATATAGTTATAGGTAGGCTAGTGGGCGTATATAGGTACACGGTCGCGTCTTTGGTAGTGGTGTTAGTAGAGCTAGAGTCCTAGTAGTTTTACTCTAATTAAGCTATATCTAATTTGTAGGATAGGCAGTTAGTAGGCTCGAGCGTTAGAATTACCTAGCGTATAGTTAGGGGTATTAGCGGCCTCTTCTTATTTACTATATCCTATACTTTGGTAATAGCGAACTTGATTAACGATAGTAAGGTCGGCCTATTATCCTAGTCTATTAGCTTATTAAGGCTATTAACGGCTAGTTCTTTATACTTATATACCTTATATAGGTCAATTAGTACCTATCTAGTTATACTAACACGTTAGTTATATATAACTATATAGCTACCTTCCGTTTCGTATACTATATTGCTATTAATAGTATAAGGCTAGAATCCTTCCTATAGGTTTAAGGTCTTATAGTGCCTAGTAAAGAATAGCACTAATATAATATAGTAGATCTCGGCCTTAGTAGCCTTATATAGGTTAACTATAACTATAGTACTGGCGATAATACTAAAGAGTATAGCCTTTATCTTACTATTAACTCCAATAAAGGCAAATCTAGCCTCTAGGTAAGGGATCTTAGTAGTATTATCCTTATCTATACTATAGAAGGTCTTATAGTTAGCTATAGTTATCTACTCTCCCTAGGACTAGTAGCTATTGACAAAGTAATATATAGCTAGGAGGTAAACTATATCGTACTTACTAGTACTAGTATGGACTATATTAACGATATTACCTAGGACTTGGGCTATAATACCTATATCACTATCGTAATACTATTTAACGATAGCGTTATCTGGCAATTATAGGTATAGAGGGCTAAAAGTGTCGTATATACCGGTTTGATCGTTAGCAACGGCTAGAGGAGGTATACGCTATAGGTTATTCTAGGGTATAGCAAGGTCTTCGCCCTTGGAATCGAAGTATAAGGTTATATCCTTATAACGTACTTAGACTAGGTTACCTGTTGTCAGGTCATTCTAAACCTCCTCCTCGTTACCTATAGTAGCGGCAAAGCCTATACTGCTCTCGAGGAAGGTATCTATATGGTTAAGGACCTCCTAGATAACTCTATTATCTAGGCTGTTATTCTCGCTTATAGGGCCCGAATATACGCCCTATATAGGTATTAGTATAGTGTCACGGAAATATACATGCAGATGCCGCCTAGGCCACCGGCACAAACAGGCCAATCAAGCCGAAGGAACAAAAGGACTAATTACAACATAGGAAGCACAGTAATCACTACGCTTACCAGCAATCAGGGTAATCACCACCATATAATCACTTACGATCACCGTAATTAGGAGTGATCACTAGGATTATATATATATATAGATAGTCACTCATTACGGTAGACTCTAGGAGTTTACCAGTAGTAACAATTACAATTATAGTACTTATACCAAGCATTGCTAATTACTATAAGAGATAACTCTAGTGTTATTATAAACCCTTTAGCTTTACCAAATCCCTCAGACGACCTGCCTACCTGTCACGCTCAATCTACCTCTATCTAGACCCTTTTAGAAGAGTCTAAGTTAGGTTTGTTATACGTTGTTACTACTCCCTTTGTTCTATTATAGTTCAGAACAGAGGTGACTTCGACCTCGATATTAATATAGCTACTAACGTCATAGCCGAATAGCTGCTTGCTTAGCTTGGTCAACTCCAGCAGCAGATCTAGGAGTTAGACTAGAGAGATAAGGCTACTTAAGCTCGAATTAAGGAACTCGAGAACCGCGAAAAGTACTTGCAGAAGTTAATTAACGAGGCCTACGCTAAAATTAAGGCACTTGAGGGCGCCAAAGCGAAGCATATTAAGATCGAACTACCTAGCAAATACGGAGGAACTAAGGAGGATCTTATAGGATTCTTGACAAACCTCTGATCTTACTTCCGGCTTAATGACGATAAGTTTCTAGATAATAAAGCTAAAGTCCTCTATATAGCTATAAGACTAGAGGGCAAGGTACTAAGATGGTTTGAGCCTATATAGAACGACTATCTTACTAAGGAAGACGAAGATGACCGAGACGTGTTTATATAAGCAGTCTTCCGATCTTACGACCATTTTAAAGAGGAGCTTTGGAAGGTTTTTGGCGATAAAGATAAGAAGATTTATACGTAAGAAAGACTTGCTAATCTCCGATAGACTAAGTCGGTAGCCTCCTATGCTATATAGTTTAGATAGGATATGCTTAAGTCTTAGCTTAACGACGAGGTATTAATGTAACTGTTCTACAATGGCTTGAAGGAAAAGGTTAAAGACAAGCTATATAAGTATGATCGGCCTAAGACCCTAGACAAATATATCGTATAGGCTATTAGAATCGATGATCGACTCTATATATAAGAGTAGCAGAAACGAGGTCAAATGAACGGAACTACGGTTAAGGCTAACGATAAGAAAAAGCGAGCGTACGTCAGTACCTCATATAAGACATACCCTAGAGCTATAGATATAGACGTAGTATAAAAGTAAAACTAGAAGAAGATAACTAAAGACAAGTCCAATATTACCTACTATAACTATAGAAAGAAAGGGCACTATAAGCGAGAATGCTAGAGCCCGAAGAAAGAATGGAAACTAACCCCTAGAAAGGAAATTACGACTATCGACGAAACCACTAAGGACGTTATCGAAGTAGCGGCTACAAGCTACGAAGACAAAGGCAGTGATATAGATAGTCTCGGATACAACGGCAATAGTAAAGACGAACAAGTACCGTACTCTAAACTGGTCACTATAGATCTAGAGATAGGTCTTGCCGAATAGGATATGGCAGGAGAATATATACTGCTAGTTTCGATTCTCCTAGCCTTGAGGCAGTAGGGTTTTACGGTTATATAGAGGTAGGATAGATTGTAGATAACCGACACCTAAGGAATTAAAAGACCCGGACCTAATGTTCTATTCCTTTAGGAACGAATTAAATAATACTATAATGAAGTTTTTCGACTTAATATGGAACTATACGAACGGGACGGATGCTTGATTTGACTTGCCTAGTAGAGCGATAGAATGAGGGACGAAATAAGGGAACTCTAACATATTATAGAAACTATCAAAGGAGAATAGCCTATAATATATAATAGGCCTGATAGCTACGCTAAGTATCTTGACGGCTAGTAACTTAGTAACGACGTGTAGAACCCGGAATACTAGTTTATACGCACGAACCACGGAAAAGACAAGTGTATATAGGAAAGCTACTAGAAGAAACACTCCTATATAAGCACTAGAGTACCTATAATCTATATACAATGGGAAGGATTCGGGAGAGAATTCTAATACCTCTTAGGCAACGCTACACAACTATACCCTTAATACGAGGCATATACGCAAGTGCCCTAGTTCTAGTATATAGCATATAAATGCCGATACCACTTCCGTAACAAATTCGAAAACAATCACTAGCCAACCTGACAAGGAAATGAGGATAGAAGCTTATACCCTATAGAATGGGTCTACGATATAGGAAACAGAGTAGCTGAATTGCTCTGGAAGATCGAAGCCCGCGATCTAGAAGGCATTACGATAGTTCTAAGACGAGCCTAGCCTAGGCACTACAGAACCAGACGAGATATATAGGACTTGTGCTAGAGTAACGATTGCCTCTATCACGCGGACGAAAAGAAATTGCGAATTTAGGAGCTTCAGACGAAGCTATAGTACGTATAATAGAAAGTAGAACGGACCTAATGGTAGGAAGCTATAAGCACTTAATAGCTTACGGAAATAAGCACGATCGACGAAGCTACTATTAGCCGAACAACCGAAGAGGTCAGCACTAACCTAGGGAACGGGTTAGGGCCCTTTAAGGGGCCTAGAAACTATTAACGCCTGTGTAGCGGCAAGTGGTAGCGTAGTATAGGAGGAACTAGCGCAAGAGACTACTATATCGAGACCTCCCGGCAGAAACATAGGAAATTGCTATAATCTTTGGACAACGGCGGCAAGATAAGTAACTATAGATAATAGTACAATAGAAATAGCACGAAGTGCTCGTACTAATAGATAGTAGAGTAGAGATAAACCTGATTTCGCCGATACTTGTAAATTAGCTACAGATACCCTAGAGAATGAAGCAGAAGCATAGCATAGTTAAAGGGCCATTTCCGATGTAATAGGTATATAGGGAGACCGAACTAATTAACATTACTATAGTAAAGAAGACTATAGTAGTCGTATTTAGCATCGTAAATATAGGTAACGACAAAGATATAATATTAGGGTTACTATAGTATAAAGATTATAACCTAGACATTAGCTAGAAGAATGATAGCTACCTATAACCCCGAACAGAGTTATATTCGACTAGTAAGATAGGGAGCATACAAGGATCACGAGCAGACGATGCTTAGAGAAAGGCATATCCTACGGATCTACCACAAGAGACAGACAGTAGCAGACAGACCACTACAGACTCTAGAAGAGGCGGTATAATAACATCGATATTGCAACAGGAGGAACGAGCCGAATCGCTAATAGCTGTTCTCTCTATTGATAAATGCGGAGCACTATAATTAGAGTAGTAGGTTAAGATAGGAGAAATCGCCAGTATCACTATAGATAGGACCAAGTTTGTATACTATTAGAAAACCGAGAGACAAGACAAGACTAGGAAAGTACCGAAAGAATACGAAGGACACCTAGCATTCGAACCAAAGCATCTAGAAGGACTACTAGAACACGGCCTATAGGATCACGAGATCAAGCTTAAGGAAGGAGTATAACTAAAGTTCTTCAAGATTTACTATATAAGCTAGATATAGAACGAAGAACTTAAGCGATATTTAGAGGAGAACCTTCGAAGAGGATATATCTGCCTGTCGACATTGCTAGTAGGCTACCTAATCCTATTTGTGCCTAAGAAAGATAGAAAGCTACGGTTATACGTCGACTATTGGTAACTTAACGAATAGACCGTGAAAAATCGATACCTGTTACTACTAATCTTATGGCTCTGAGATTAGTTAGTAGGAGCCTAATATTTTACACGTCTTGACTTGCTATCGGCCTATAACTATATATAGATCAAAGAAGGCGACGAGTAGAAAACGGCCTTTAGGACACCCTATAGCTACTATAAGTACCTTGTCATGCTATTTGGACTTACAAACGTGCTAGCAACGTTCTAAGCCCTAATTGATCAAGCTATCCGACCTTTTCTCGACAAATTTACGGTATATTATCTTAATGATATACTTATCTTCTCTAAGACGATAGATAAACACTAGAAGCACGTAATAGTAGTACTAGACATACTATATATATATAAGCTATTAGTTAATAAGGAAAAGAGCAAATTCTACGTTAGGAAAACGGTGTTTCTAGGATACAAAATATTCCTAGGACAAATTCGGATAGAACCTTTAAAGGTTAAAGCTATCAAGAATTGGCTACGACCGATGTTAGTCACGGAAGTACAAAGTTTCATCAGATTTGCAAACTTCTACCGAATGTTCATTAGGAACTTTGGAGCGATTATACAACCTTTATACGAACTTACTAAGAAGAACGCTAAATTCCAATGAGAAGAGCGACACGAGCAAGCATTTATATAGATCTGTAACGCCATTACTAAAGATCTAGTATTGGTACTGCTAGACCTTAAGAAGCCATTCGAGGTAGAAATAGACGCTTTAGACTATGCTATTAGAGGATAATTAGGATAATAAGACGAACAAGGGAAGCTATATCCTATAGCCTTCTTCTTAAAGAAGCTTGACGGACTACGTCTTAATTATCCGATCTACGACAAGGAACTACTTGTAATTGTTAAAGCTTTTAAGGAATGGCGACTATACCTTAGTAGTACCATTGAACTAGTATAAGTGTATATAAATTATAAGAACCTGCGATACTTTACGATAATAAAGGAACTTAATAGACGACAAATATAATAGGCAGAGTTCCTCGTAGAATTTAACTTTGAGATTTGCTATAAGAAAGGCAAAGAGAACGTACAAGCAGATATCTTAAGCTAACAAATAGATTATATAGAAGGACAAACGGAAATAATACTACTATTATTTAAGGAACAAACAGACAAAACGCTACATTACGAAACGTAGATACCCGTAGAAGATGATCTACTTGACTCGTTCCTAGAATGCTACACAATCTTTCGAGAGGAAAGGATTAACAAGGCATAGTATTAAGCAGCACCCGGACTAGTGGTACCTAACGGAGTAGAAGAGAAAGATAGGAAACTCTGGTACCGAGGTAAAGCATATATCTACGACAAGGATTAATAGCTACGGATGATTCGAGAACTCTACGAGTCGAAACTCGGAGGATACAAAGGAGTTACGAAGACTGTCGTACAAGTTAAGAAACACTATGACTTTCTATAGTTAATGGTATAAGTTAAGGAAGTTATATAGAGCTATGATATCTGTAATTAAAGCAAAATGGCATGATATAAGCTGTATAGGCTACTTTAGCTACTACTAATAGCTGACAAACTATAAAGTTTAGTTACGATGGACTTTATTACAAAGCTATTAGAATCTAAGGATATAGCTATAGGAGTGACCTACGATAGTATTCTTACTATAGTAGATCGCCTGACTAAGTAGATATACTTCTTTCCCTATAAGGAGTCCTAGATAGCTAAATAGTTAGCAGACGTAATCTATCGGCAAGTTACATTAGTATATACTTAGCTATAAGAATGGATCACTAACAAAGATACGAAGTTTATATCGAAGTTCTAGCAAGCGTTAATGTAACGATTAGGCGTTAATAGTAAGCTGTCAATAGCATATTACCTACAGACTGACGAACAAATAGAGCGACTAAACCAAGTTATTAAGTAGTACCTCTGCTCTTACGTTAACTAGTAGCAAAACGACTAGGTTATACTATTACCAATAGTATAACTCGCTTATAATACGACGCTAACGGAGACGACCAAAGTCACACCGTTCTTCATAAACTACAGATATGAAGCAAACCTTAAGCAAGGACCAGAGGTCATAGTGCCGAGAGCAGTAGTTAAAGCGGAACAAATATACGTACTATATGAAAAGCTCAAAAAGGAACTCGAGTTTATCAGAACTAGAATAAAAAACTACTATAACAAATATAGGCTCAAGGGACCTTGCCTAGAGAGGGGAGACAAAGTCTACCTGATCGTACGAAACTTATAAACCAAATGACCAAGCACGAAGCTAGACTTTAAGAAGGTCGGACCCTTCGTTATTAAAGAACGAATTTCGACATCTAACTACCGACTATTGTTACCGTTATCTATACGATTACAGACGGATGTTTTTCATATTTCACTCCTCGAACTAGTACCGAAAAACGCCAAGGTTGCTATATATATCAAAGCAGAAGACGAGGAAGAAGAATAGGATGTCGAAGAAATTCTAGATTTATATATTATTAATAGAGAACTATAGTATCTAGTCAAATGGCTTAATTTTAGACTAGAAGATAACTTATAGAAACTAGTTAAGAACTTAAACTACCCTAAGAAACTAGAATAGTTCTATTAACAGAACCTAGATTAGCTAAAGGCAAACCTAGAATAGAACCGAAAACAGTATCCTAGTTAATAATATCGACGCTACCGTTAAGTTACACGACGGCCCCCGATTCCTACTATTCTACCGCCTCTAATTCGTCTAGATTTGACAAACCCTATATAACTATATCTACCCCCTTCTCTACTAGGAACTCTTGTTATTTATAAACCCGAGTCAGATAGGCTAACGCCTTAGAAGCTTTACATTAATATTCTCGTAGCAAGGCTTCGGCCTCTTTCTCTTCAGCCTTCAAACGACGTTGCTCGTGTATAATACGATCTACTACGTTACGATTAGAGACGTGCCCTCGTAAGAAAACAGGAACTTACAAGAAGAAACTAGAACGCCGGAACCATCGTAAGCACGACCCCGATACACACAAGCCTCGTAGTGACGAGATTTTTCAATTATCTTATATACTCGGTTATACTCTATATAATGGGAATACGCCATCACTATGAACCCGTGATTAGAAATAAACTAAGCCAAACGCTTATAACGAATAGACGCTAGGGACCTACGCGTGTTAGATAGTATAATTGACAGTACAACAAGGGCTAAGGAGAAAAACACGTATAAGGAACGCAAGGGGTGTTAGCACTATTTGAGACGGCCTAAAAGAGGGCTTTTGGGTCGAAAGCCTCGGAGGGAGGGCATCGTGTTACGGAAATATATATACAGATACTGCCTAGGCCACCGGCACAAACGGGCTAATCAAGCCAAAGGAACGAAAGGACTAATTACAACATAGGAAGCACAGTGATCACTACGCTCACCAGCAATCAGGGTGATCACCACCATGCGATCACTCACGATTACCGTAATCAGGAGTGATCACTAGGATTATATATATATGTAGATAGTCACTCGTTACGGTGGACTCTAGGAGTTCACCAGTGGTAACAATTATAATTACAGTACTTATACCGAGCATTGCTAATTACTGTGAGAGACAACTCTAGTGTTATTATGAACCCTTTGGCTTTACCGAATCCCTCAGACGACCTGCCTGCCCGTCACGCTCAATCTACCTCCGTCTGGACCCTTTCAGAAGAGTCTGAGTTAGGTTCGTTATATATAGGCTATACCTAGCTAGCTACCCTAGTGCCTGTGGCCGATGGTGCCCTCTGCTAATTAATAGGTATAAACGTAATAGTGGTAGTGTTGGTTAACTCTGTTACTACCGATTATAGTAATCTTGCTAGCTAGTTATAGGCTTATTTCCTTAGGCCGGGCTTGTAGCCATAGGGCCTTTAGCGCCTTTAGCAGCCTGTTTGTCGCTTTTCCTAGCCCTACTTCTTGACTTAGCTATTATAGCTATTATTAGGTAGTTCTAGGTCGACAAAACTTAGCTAAAATCGCTAAAACTTAGTAATTTCTTATATATATAATAGAATAAGCAAAAGGGAGTAGGAAAACAAACTCTAAAGCCTCCTTTTAGTGGAAATGGCGATATATAGGCTATAGGAGATAGCTATATAGTAGGAGTTAATAGAAAAGGCTAGGTTAAAGAGTCTAGTGGTTAGAAAAGAAGGTAGTTATTAAAGAAGTTATAGGAGAGGTAGAAGAGGTTTAAAGAGGTAGGAAATAGTAGGAAAACTAGGGTTCTTATAATTTAAGGCAGGGCTTTAAAGATAGGATGAAAAGTGCCTAAATAAGAGGGGTATTTGGCCTTACTAACTAGAATAGGTAGGCTGTTTAGCCCTATTAATTAAATAGATAGCTATTTAATAGGTTAGCTAAGCTAGGTATATAGTCCAAAGTGGTAGTTAAAGCTCTATCTATAACAAGTAATAGAATTAAAGTGAATATAGTAGGTAAAGGATAGGTTTAAGGGGAGTAGTAATAGGTTTTCTAGTGTTAAACTAGATTCTAGGGTATCCTATTAAAGGTATACGCCCATAGGCGCTATTTGGCCTCTTCCTAGCTAGAAATGACGCTTTAGGCTTAGGCCGAAGTCTTTTGCTTTAGTGGCCTGCCTTGTTTTCTTCCGGGTAGTGGTTAAATCTAACGGCGATTCTTGTATTCCTAGATTAGTTTGCTAGTAGTGGCTTCGAGTTCGCTTTTTAGAAGCTACTAGTCGTCCTTTATATCAAATCTAAGCCAATAGACAAGGTATTCTACCTTCGGGCGCTTCTTTCTACGTACCCGATGGTCGATAATCTTCTTAATCTTCTAGTATTCCTTGCCGTCAACTAGAATTGGCTATAGTAGAGGAGTAGTCCTTTTGAATAGGTTAGGACCTTATTTAATATAGTAGAGCTAGGTAACAGATATAACTAGGTAGACTTTCTAGGATTTAGAAAAATCTAACTTGTATACTAGTTTTCCTACCCTCTGTTTGATTTTAAATGGTCCTACCCTCTAGGCTGACCACTTCCTATTAGGTTTGCTAGGTAGGTAGTAGCCTTTATATAGGTATAACTAAATGGTATCTCTAACCTCGAATTTAGTAGGTATATGTCTCTAGTTATACCGTAACTTAGCTAATGCTATAGCTCGGTCGATCATTTCGCTAGCTTCGGCCTAATATTACTTATATAGGATTTCTAAGGCCTCCTGTCTGCCAGATCTAATAGTCCTTTTACTTAGAATATCTAGGACCAAGTATAGCTTAAACCTATATACTAACTCGTTCGGTGACCTTCTAATACTAGTAACTAGTATATTATTAAGGTAGTGCTATAAGGTAGGGAGGATCTCGACCTATAAGCGGTTAGAATTGGCTATAAAGTTCATTCTAAGTGTGATTTCTATAGTCTAGTTCGTTCGTTCGGACTAGCCGTCAGTCTACAGGTAGTAGGCTATAGAAAATAACAGCTTGGTTCCTAGTAGTAAGAATATTTCCTTCTATAGGTCGGATATAAACTTAGGGTTACGATCGCTAATAATCTAAGTAGGTATACCCTAGTTAGTAAATATCTAGGTCCTTAGAAGTACGGTTACCTATTCCTTAGCTATATATGTCCGGTAGCCTGCTACTAGTAGCTTCTTCTTATTAAAATTATATATTACGGTATAGAGCGTATCTACTAGAGCATAGCCTTTAAGTGACTAGAGGGTCCCTATAGTTAGTATTAGCGATAAGTTAGTAATGAAGTCTATAGCTACTATATAGTATAGTGTTAGCTAGGTCCGAATTAGCTAGAGTTCCCCTAGTAGTAGGTTCCGGTTAGTTAAGTTTGCCTAGTATACCTTATAGTGCTATATAAACTTTCAAACTTTCCAAGCCTTCTTATAGAAATAGATAGCTATAAGCTTGTTTATTATCTTGTTTTCACCGAAATAGTATATATTATTATAAACGATTTGAAGGATTAGGTTAATGTAGCTTTCTAGTAGGCAAAGTCTCTTAGTACTATCAAAGTCGATATAGAAAAGTAGCCTATTCGTCAATTCGAACGGTCCTATAGGCAGTTTTAGCTATCTATGTTTCCTAACCCTGTCCTAGTCATTTCTAACCAGGTCCTTCTCGCTCTTATAAAGTATATAGTAAATAGGTCCGTACTTACGGTCCTTAGGATAGCTAGTAATGATCTTAGCCCTAAACTTGTTACTAAGTACTGGTTCTATAATAGTTATATCCGTTATAAAGACATCCTTATCTTGCTAATCACTCTAGATGTCTCTAAGTTTGTTAGCTAGGCTATCCTTGACCTTTAGATCCTCCTATTCCTATATAGGCAATCTTGACAGTATATTAGGTATAACGTTTGGAGTCCCTAGAATATAGAAGATATTAAGGTTAAATCTAGATAGGTAATTAATAGTATTAGCCAGTTTAAGATTAGCCTTAGCTAGATCTATCGTGATTAGGGATATATACTTTATAACCTCTTTTATAAAAATATAGTTGATAAGGATATTAACCAGATACCTATTCAATTAGACTATCTTCCTAAGCTTCCTAATTACCTAGACAAATATAGCAATCTCTACCTTAGTAGATCTATAGCGTTTTTTTACATTAGTAGTTACTTATAATATAAATAGGATAGGCTATACCTCACTTATAGGAATATCCTTACTAGGAATTTTCTCTCCATCCTAGTCGCCCTTAAGTTAAAAGGCAATAACGCTATAGCCATTATAGTAGGCATCTAACTTTAGGAATAGTAGCTTTTCTAGGTAGTAGTAATAGAGAAACTCCTAGTTATACAAGTGCTCCTATAGTAGTTGGAAAGATTTGAGTTCCTCCTTAGTTAGGGTAAATTTGACGGTAGATATAACTGCTTTCCGGGCACATTTAGCCTTCCTAGGGTTTAATTTTCCTTCCTTCCAGGCGGCTGCCATTAGTACCGTCTTCTAGGCCTAGAGTAGCCTTGCCTTAGCATTAAACTATAGAATGCCTTTCCTAAGCTATTTAGCTATCCCGAGATAGTACTCTAAGTATAACGAACCTAACTCAGACTTCTTCTAAAAGGGTTCAGACAAAGGTAGGTAAAGCAGGACAAGCGCGTAGGTCGTCTAAGGGATTCGGTAAAGCCAAAGGGTTTATAATAACACTAGAGTTATCTCTTACAGTAGTTAACAATGCTTGGTATAAGTACTATAATTGTAGGTTGCTATCATTAGTAAACTCCCAGAGTCTACTAGAACGAGTGACTAACTATCTAATATACTTGTCTGGTTCCCTCATTCCTGAGTATTCCCCCTTAGGTTCTGATCGTGTGATCGCTGCTACGATCCTTCGATCATTGTTCGGGTGCTCGCCTTGATCGAAGTATGATTACTACGATCACTTCCTAATTGGTCCTTAGATCTTGTGGTTCCTAATTAGTTCTATATACCTTGTCAGGTCGCCTTATATAGCCAAATCGTAATACAATACCCCTTCCCTAGGTCTTTCGTCCTTGAAAGACTTAGGTCTGTTTTAAATAACGCTAATACCCCCTTCCTTGCTTGTATATAGTTATATTCCTTAGTCTCCCTCTTCTCTTTCTTTTATAATGTCGTCAAGATGACTGATTGTGTAAGAAAGAAGTCAAAGTCTAAGCCTGCTACGTCGACTCTTCGTGCTAACTATCTCCTAGCCGTGATTCTTTCCTTGGATAATCTTTTAACGATACGTCCTTGTATGCTATACAAGTCTAAAGGCCTTAGTTCGTACGAGGTTTCGAAAAGTGATTCTTCTCGATATATAGAGTATATTTATAATAAGCGTTCGAATTATAATGTTCTTAGCGTTTCTCCTACTTAGCTTCGATCCATTATGGCTTAGCATTAAAAACTTGAGGATAAGCTTATAGCTACTAAGGAGCAGGTCCTTTGTCTCCGGAAACAGAAGCGAATATAGTTTAAAAAGATAATAAGGGCTATTACTCGGGGTATTAATAGTATAGAGGAGTTAGAGCAAGTAGAACGTAAGGAGGCTAAAGCAGTAGTAATAACAGAGGCTTCTAGGGTTACTATACCCTCTTTGACCCTGTCTCGCTTATCCGCCGATTTCGGACAGCTTTAGGATTCTATATATCCTAAAGTTCCTTTAGATCTGTCCTTGCTAGCCGATTTTAGGTTAGTTTCAGGTCTATCGCTTCTAGTTAGTCAGGGTTCCTCTAGTGGAACTGCTAAAGTTTCTCGGGGCAATTTAGGTTCTTAATAGATTCCTATAAGTTATCTTCTAGTCCGAAATCGAGCCATTTGACCAGATACTGCAGTTCTCCGTTAATAATATGTAAATCTAGAATTTCTTCGACATCCTATTCTTCCTCTTCGTTCTTTGCTTCGATATGCGTAGCAACCTTAGCGTTCTTTAGTACTAGTTCGAGAAGTGAAATATAAAAAATATCTATCTATAGTTATATAGATAATGGTAACGATAGTTGGTAGTTAGATGTTAAAATTCGTTCTTTAATAACGAAGGGTCTAACCTTTTTAAAGTCTAGCTTCGTGCTTAGTTATTTAGTTTGTAGGTTTCGTATAATCAAGTAGACTTTATCTCCCCTCTCTAGGCGAGGTCCCTTGAGCCTGTGTTTATTATAGTAATTTTTTATTCTAGTCCTAATAAACTCGAGTTCCTTTTTAAGCTTCTTATATAGTACGTATATTTGTTTTACTTTGACTACTACTCTCGGCACTATGACCTCTAGTCCTTGCTTAAGGTCTGCTTTATATCTATAGTTTACGAAGAACGGTATAACTTTAGTCATTTCTATTAGCGTTATATTATAAGCGAGTTATACTATTAGTAATAGCATGACCTAGTTATCTTACTAGTAGTTAACGTAAGAGTAGAGGTATTACTTAATAACTTGGTTTAGTCGCTCTATTTGTCCGTCAGTCTGTAGGTAATATACTATTAATAGCTTGCTATTAACGCCTAATTATTGTATTAACGCTTGCTAGAACTTCGATACGAACTTGGTATCTCTATCGGTGATCTATTCTTACGGCTAAGCATATATTAATGTAACTTGCCGATAGATTACGTCTACTAGCTATTTAGCTATCTAAGACTCCTTATAGGGAAAGAAGTATACCTATTTAGTCAGGCGATCTACTATAATAAGAATACTATCGTAGGTTACTCCTATAGCTATATCCTTAGATTCTAATAGCTTTATAATAAAGTCCATTGTAACTAAGCTCTATAGTTTATTAGCTGTTAGCAGTGGCTAAAGTAGCCTATACAGCTTATATCGTGCCATTTTGCTTCGGTTATAGATATCGTAGTTCTATATAACTTCCTTAACTTATACCATTAACTATAGAAAGTCATAGTATTTCTTGACTTGTACGACAGTCTTTATAACTCCTTTATATCCTCCGAGTTTCGACTCGTAGAGTTCTTAAATCATCTATAGCTATTAATCCTGGTCGTAGATATATGCTTTGCCTCGATACTAGAGTTTCCTATCTCTTTCTTCCACTCCATCAGGTACTAGTGGTCCGGGTGCTGCTTGATACTATGCCTCGTTAATCCTTTCTTCTCAAAAGATTATATAATACTCTAGGAACGAGTTAAGTAGATTATCTTCTACGGGTGTCTGCATTTCGTGATGTAGTGTTCCGTCTATTTGTTCCTTAAATAATGGTAGTATTGTTCCTGTTTGTCCTTCTGTATAATCTATTTGTCGGCTTAAAGCATCTGCTTGTACGTTCTCTTTGCCTTTCTTGTAGTAGATCTCAAAATTAAATTCTATAAGGAATTCTACCTATCGTATTTATTATCTGTTAAGCTCCTTTGTCATTATAAAGTATTGTAGGTTCTTATAATCTATATATACTTATACCGGTTTAATTGTACCACTAAGGTATGGTTACTATTCCTTAAAAGCTTTAATAATCGTAAGTAGTTCCTTGTTATAGATTAGATAATTAAGACGTAGTCTATCGAGCTTCTTTAAAAAGAAGGCTATAAGATATAGCTTCCCTTGTCCGTCTTGTTATCCTAATTATCCTCTAATAGCATAGTCTAAAGCGTCCGTTTCTACCTCGAATGGCTTCTTAAGGTCTAGTAGTACTAGTACTAGATCTTCGGTAATAGCGTTATAGATCTACGTAAATACTTGCTTATATTACTCTTCCTATTAGAATTTAGCATTCTTCTTAGTAAGTTTATATAAAGGTTATATAATCGCTCTAAAGTTCCTAATAAACATTCGGTAGAAATTTGTGAATCCGATAAAGCTTTATATTTCCGTTACTAACATTAGTCGTAGCTATTCCTTAATAGCTTTAACCTTTGAAGGTTCTATCCGAATTTATCTTAGGATATCTTATATCCTAGAAACACCGTTTTCCTAACGTAGAATTCGCTCTTTTCCTTATTAACTAATAGTTCATATACGTATAGCGTGTCTAGCACTACTTTTACGTACTTCTGGTGTTCGTCTATCGTCTTAGAGAAGATAAGTATATCGTCGAGATAATATACTATAAATTTGTCAAGAAAGGGTCGGATCGCTTAATTAATCAGGGCTTAGAACGTTACCAGCGCGTTTATAAGTCTAAATAGCATAACGAGGTACTCGTAGTAGCTATAGGGTATCCTAAAGGCCATTTTCTACTCGTCGCCTTCTTTGATCTATATATAGTTATAGGCCGATAGCAAGTCAAGACACGTGAAATATTAGGCTCCTGCTAACTAATCTTGGAGCCGTAAGATTAGCGGTAACAGGTATCGGTTTTTTATAATTTGTTCGTTAAGTTACTAATAGTCGATATATAACTATAGCTTTCCGTCTTTCTTAGGTATAAACAGGATTAGGTAGCCTACTAGCAATATCGACAGGTAGATATATTCTCTTCGAAGGTTTTTCTCTAAATATCGCTTAAGTTCTTCGTTCTATATCTGGCTCGTATAATAAATCTTAAAGAACTTTAGTTATACTCCTTCCTTAAGCTTAATCTTGTAATCCTATAGGCCGTGTTCTAGTAATCCTTCTAGATATTTCAGTTCGAATGCTAGGTATCCTTCGTATTCCTTTGGTACTTCCCTAGTCTTATCTCGTCTCTTGGTTTTCTAATAGTATATAAACTTAGTTCTATCTATGGCGATGCTAGCGATTTCTCCTATCTTAACCTACTACTCTAATTACAGTGCTCTGTATTTGTTAACCGAGAGAATAGCTATTAGTAGTTTAGCTTGTTCCTCTTATTATAACGTTAGTATCATTATACCGCTTCTTCTAGAGTCTATAGTAGTCTGCCTACCACTACTTATCTCTTATAGTAGATCTGTAGGATATGCCTTCCCCTAAGCATCGTCCGCTTATAATCCTTGCGTACTCCCTATCTTACTAGTCGAATATAACTCCGTTTAAGGTCGTAGGTAGCTACCATTCTTCTAGCTAATATCCAGGTTATAATCTTTATACTATAGTAATCTTAATATTATATCTTTATCGTTACCTATGTCTATAATACTAAATATAACTACTATAGTCTTTCCTACTATAGTGATATTAATCGGCTCGGTCTCCCTATATACTTATTGCGTCGGAAATGGCCCTTTGATTATGCTATACTTCCGCTTCATTCTCTAGGGTATCCGTAGCTAATTTACAAGTGTTAGCGAAATCAGGTTTATCTCTACTCTACTATCTACTAGTACAAGCATTTCGTACTATTTCTATTATACTGTTATCTATAATCGCTTGTCTTGCCGCCGTCGTCCAAAGATTATAGCGATTTCCTATGTTTCTGCTAGGAGGTCTCGATATAGTGGTCTCTTGTGCTGGTTCCTCCTATACTACGCTACCACTTGTTACTATGTGGGCGTTAATGGTTCCTAGGCCCCTTAAAGGGCCCTGACCTGTTTCCTAGGTTAATACTAACCTCTTTAGTTATTCGGCTAATAGTAGCTTCGTCGATCGTACTTATTTCTATAAGCTATTAAATGCTTATAGCTTTCTACTATTAAGTCCGTTCTGCTTCTTATCATATGTGCTATAGCTTTATCTAAAGCTCCCGAATTTACGATTTCTTTTTATCTATATAATAAAGGTAGTTATTACTCTAATACAAGTCCTATATATCTTGTCTCGTTATGCAATACCTAAGGCCAGGCTTATCTTAGAACTATTATAATACCTTCTAGATTACAGGCTTTAATCTTCTAAAGCAATTCGGCCGCTCTATTTCCTATATTATAGACCTATTCTATAGGGTAGAGGCTTCTATCCTTATTTCCTTAGGTATCGGTTGTCTACGATCCGTCCTACCTCTATATAACTATAAAACCCCACTGCCTTAAGGCTAAGAGAATCGAAATTAGCAGTATATACTCTCTTACCATGTCCTATTCGGCAAGACCTATCTCTAGGTCTATAGTAACTAGTTCAGAGTACGGTGCTTATTCGTCTTTACTATTACCGTCGTATCCGAGACTATCCGTGTCATTACCCCTATCTTTATAGCTCGTGGCCGCTACTTTGATAACGTCCTTAGTGGTTTCGTTAATAACTGTAATTTCCTTTCTAGGGACTATCTTCTACTCTTTCTTCGGGCTTTAACATTCTTGCTTATAGTGCCCTTTCTTTCCGTAGTTATAGTAGGTAACATTAGACTTGTCTTTGGTCGTCTTCTTCTAGTCTTGCTTCTATGCTACGTCTATATCTATAGCTCTAGGGTATATCCTATATAAGGTACTAACGTATGCTCGCTTTTTCTTATCATTAGCTTTAACTATAGTTCTATTTATTTGGCCTCGTTTTTACTATTCCTATATATAGAGTTAATTATTAATTCTAATAGCTTATATAATATATTTATCTGGAGTCTTAGGCTAATTATACTTATATAGCTTGTCTTTAACCTTTTCCTTTAAGCTATTATAGAATAGTTACATTAATGCCTTATTATTAAGCTAAGACTTAAGTATGTCTTATCTAAACTATATAGCATAGGAGGCTACTAACTTAGTCTATTAGAGATTAGCGAGTCTTTCTTATATATAAATCTTCTTATCTTTATTACTAAAAACCTTCTAAAGCTCTTCTTCGAAATGGTCGTAGGATCGAAAGACTACTTGTATAAACACGTCTTAGTCATCTTTATCTTCCTTAGTAAGATAGTCGTTCTATATAGGCTTAAACTATCTAAGTGCCTTGCCTTCTAATCTTATAGCTATATAGAGGACTTTGGCTTTATTATCTAGAAACTTGTCATCATTAAGCCAGAAGTAGGATCAGAGGTTTATTAGGAATCCTATAAGATCCTCCTTAGTTCCTTTGTATTTGCCGGGTAGTTCGATCTTGATACGGCTCGCTTTAGCGCCCTCGAGTGCCTTGATTTTGGCATAGGCCTCGTTAACTAGTTTCTATAAGTGCTTTTCGCCGTTCTCGAGTTCCTTGATTCGAGCTTAAGTAGCCTTGTCTCTCTAATCTAACTCCTAGATTTGCTAATAGAGTTAACCAAGCTAGGTAAGTAGCTATTTGGCTATAACGTTAGTAGCCATATTAATGTCAAGGTCGAAGTTACCTCTATTCTAAACTATAATAGAACAAAGGGAGTGATAGTAACGTGTGACGAACCTAACTTAGACTTCTTCTAAAAGGGTTTAGATAAAGGTAGGTAAAGTAGGACAAGCGTGTAGGTCGTCTAAGGGATTTAGTAAAGCTAAAGGGTTTATAATAATACTAGAGTTATCTCTTATAGTAGTTAACGATGCTTGGTATAAGTACTGTAATTGTAGGTTGCTATTACTAGTAAACTCCTAGAGTCTACTAGAACGAGTGACTAACTATCTAATATACTTGTCTAGTTCCCTTATTTTTAAGTGTTCCCTTTTAGGTTTTGATTGTATGATTGCTATTGTGATCTTTTGATTATTGTTTAGATGCTTACCTTGATTAAAGTGCGATCATTACGATCACTTCCTAATTAGTCCTTAGATCTTACGGTTTCTAATTGGTTCCGTATGCCTTGTTAGGTTGCCTTATGTAGCTAAATCGTAACACTAAGCTATTAAGAGTATCTAGAAACTTTAGCTTCTTAAAGGTAGTAAAATAGTCGTCAGTTTTAGCAATACCTTTGCCGTTTATAATATACCTAAGGAGTCTTATAGCTAGGTATCCTATAAAGGATTTAGTAGCGCTAATATAGATATAAGCCTTATTAAGGATTTTATAAACTATATATAGGTATTCTAGGTATTCTTCCTCGATTTTGCTAAAGATAATAATATTATTAATATATACCCTAATTATTATGGAAATATATATACAGATGCCGCCTAAGCCACTAGCATAGACAGGCTAATCAAGCCAAAGGAATAATAGACCAATTAGAACAAGATCATACTTAGCAAGAAATAATCCTAGCAAAGGATCACTAGCTCATAACATAAGCCAGATAAGCCAGTATAGAGGATCACCACAACTATTAGTAATCCTAGAATTATATATATATATAGATAGTCACTCGTTACAATAGACTCTAAGAGTTCACTAGTAATAGCAACCTATAATCATAGTACTTATACCAAGCATTGCTAATTACTATAAGAGATAACTCTAGTGTTATTATAAACCCTTTAGCTTTACCAAATCCCTTAGACGACCTACCTACTTATCCCACTCAATCTACCTTCATCTGAACCCTTTTAGAAGAAGTCTAAGTTAGGTTCGTTACACATTGCTATCACTCCCTTTATTCTATCATAGTTTAAAACAGAGGTGACTTTAACCTTAATATCGACATAGCTACTAACGTTATAGCCAAATAGCTACTTGCCTAGCTTGGTTAACTCTATTAGCGGATCTAGGAGTTAGACTAGGGAGACAAGGCTACTTAAGCCTAAATTAAGGAACTCGAGAACGGCAAAAAGCACTTATAGAAACTAGTTAACGAGGCCTATACTAAAATTAAGGCACTTAAGGGCGCCAAAGCAAGCCGTATTAAGATCGAACTACCTAGTAAATACGGAGGAACCAAGGAAGATCTTATAGGATTCCTAATAAACCTTTGATCCTACTTCTGGCTTAATGATAACAAGTTTCCGGACGACAAAGCTAAAGTTCTCTATATAGCTATAAGACTAGAAGGCAAGGCACTTAGATAGTTCGAGCCTATATAGAATGACTATCTTACTAAGGAAGATAAAGACGACCGAGACGCGTTTATATAGGTAGTCTTTTAATCCTACGACCGTTTCGAAGAAGAGCTTTAGAAGGTTTTTAACGACAAAGACAAGAAGATTTATATATAAGAAAGACTTGCCAATCTCTAATGGACTAAGTTAGTAGCCTCCTATACTATATAGTTTAGATAGGATATACTTAAGTCTTAGCTTGATAATAAGGTATTAATATAATTATTCTATAACGGCTTAAAGGAAAAAGTTAAAGATAAGCTATATAAGTATAACCGGCCTAAGACCTTAGATAAATATATTATATAGGCCATTAGAATCGATAATTAACTCTATATATAAGAGTAATAAAAATAAGGTTAAATAAATAGAACTATAATTAAAGCTAATAATAAGAAAAAGCAAATATACGTTAGTACCTTATATAAGATATACCTTAGAGCTATAGATATAGATATAGCATAGAAGTAAGACCGGAAGAAGACAACCAAAGATAAGTCTAATGTTACCTACTATAACTACAGAAAGAAAGGGCACTATAAGCGAGAATGTCAAGGCCTAAAGAAAGAGTAGAAGACAGTCCCTAGAAAGGAAATTATAGTTATCGACGAAACCACTAAAGACGTCATCGAAGTAGCGGCCACGAGCTACAAAGATAGGGGTAGTGATATAGATAGTCTGGGACATGATGGTAACGGTAAAGATAAATAAGTACTATACTCTGAACTAGTTACTATAGACCTAGAGATAGGTCTTGCTAAATAGAATATGGTAGGAGAATATGTACTACTAATTTCGATTCTTCTAGCCTTAAGGCAGTAGGGTTTTATAGTTATATAGAGGTAGGATAGATCGTAGATAACCGATACCTAAGGAATCGAAAGACCTAGACTTAATGTTCTATTTCTCTAGGAACGAATCGAATAGTACTATAATAAAGTTTTCCGGCTTAATACGGAACTATATAAATAGGATAGATGCTTGATTTGACTTGTCTAGTAGAGCGATAAGATAAGGGACGAGACAAGGGAACTCTAATATATTATAGAAATCATTAAAGGAGGACAGCCTATGATATATAATAGGCCTAATAGCTACGCCGAGTAGCTTGATGACTAGTAACTTAGTAACGACGTATAGAACCTAGAATACTAGTTTATACGTATAAACCATAGAAAAGACAAGCGTATATAGGAAAGCTACTAGAAGAAACATTCCTACCTTAGTGTTAGGGTACCTATAGTCTATATATAATGGGAAGGATTTAGGAAAGAATTCCAATACCTCCTAGGCAACATTACACGACTATACTCTTAATACAAGGTATATATACAAGTACCCTAGTTCCAGTATATAGTATATAAATGCTAATATTACTTCTACGACAAATTTGAAAACAATCACTGGCTAATATAACAAGGAAATGAGGATAGAAGCTTATATCCTATAGAATAGGTCTATAATATAGGAAATAGAGCGGCCAAATTGCTTTAGAAGATTGAAGCCTACGATTTAGAAGGCATTACAATAGTTCTAAAACGAGCCTAGCCTAGGTACTATAGAATAGGACAAGACATATAAGACTTGTACTAGAGTAACGACTACCTCTATCATATAGACGAAAAGAAATCGTAAATTCGGGAGCTTTAGATAAAGCTATAGCATATATGATGAAAAGCAGAACAGACTCAATAGTAGGAAGCTATAAGTACTTAATAGCTTATAGAAATAAGTATAATCGACAAAGCCGCTATTAGCCGAACAACCGAAGAGGTTAGCACTAACCTAAGAAACGGGTCAGGGCCCTTTAAGGGGCCTAGAAACCATTAACGCCCGTATAGCAGCGAGTAGTAGCATAGTATAGGAGGAACTAGCGTAAGAGACCACTATATCGAGACCTCCTAGCAGAAATATAGGAAATCGCTATAATCTTTAGACGACAGTAGCAAGACAAGTAACTATAGATAACAGCACAATAGAAACAACATGAAATGCTTGTACTAGTGGATAGTAGAGCAAAGATAAACCTGATTTTGCCAACGCTTATAAATTAGCTATAGATACCCTAGAGAATGAAGTGGAAGTATAGCATAGTCAAAGGGCCATTTCCGATATAATAGATATATAGGGAGACTAAACCGATTAATATTACTATAATAGGGAAGACTATAGTAATTGTATTTAGCATTATGGACATAGGCAACAATAAAGATATAATATTAGGGTTACTATAGTATAAAGATTATAACCCGGACATTAGCTAGAAGAATAGTAGCTACCTACGACCCTGAACGGAATTATATTTAACTAGCGAGATAGGGAGTATATAAGGATTACGAGCAGACAATACTTAGGGGAAAGCATGTCCTATAGATCTACCGTAAGAGACGGACAGTGGTAGGCAGACTACTATAGACTCTAGAAGAAGCGGTATAACAACACCGATATTACGATAGGAGGAACAAGCCGAACCGCCAATAGCTGTTCTCTCTATTAACAAATGTAGAGTACTATAATTAGAGTAGTGGGTTAAGATAGGAGAAATCGCTAGCATCGCCATAGATAGAACTAAGTTTATATATTATTAGAAAACCGAGAGACAAGATAAGACTAGGGAAGTATCGAAGGAATACAAAGGACACCTAGCATTCGAACTAAAGTATCTAGAAGGATTACTAGAATATAGCCTATAGGATTATAAGATTAAACTTAAGGAAGGAGTATAACTAAAGTTCTTTAAGATTTACTATATAAGCTAGATATAGAATAAAGAACTTAAGTGATATTTAGAGGAGAACCTTCGAAGAGGATATATCTGCCTATTGACATTGCTAGTAAGCTACCTAATCTTATTTATACCTAAGAAAGATAGAAAGCTACGGTTATATATCGACTATTGGCAACTTAACGAATAGACTATAAAAAACTAATACCCGTTACCGCTAATCTTATAGCTCCGAGATTAGTTAGTAGGAGCCTAATATTTTACGTATCTTGACTTGCTATCGGCCTATAACTATATACGAATCAAAGAAGGCGACGAGTAGAAAACGGCCTTTAAAATACCCTATAGCTATTATAAGTACCTTGTCATGCTATTCGGACCTATAAACGTGCTAGCAACGTTCTAAGCCCTGATTAATCAAGCTATCTAACCCTTTCTTAATAAATTTGCGGTATATTATCTCGACGATATACTTATCTTCTCTAAGACAATAGACAAACACTAGAAGTATATAGAAGTAGTGCTAGACACGCTATACGCGTATAAACTATTAGTTAATAAAGAAAAGAGCGAATTCTACATTAGGAAAACGGTGTTTTTAGGATACAAGATATCCCTAGGACAAATCTAGATAGAACCCTTAAAGGTTAAAGCTATTAAGGATTAGCTACAACCGACGTTAGTTACGGAAGTATAAAGCTTTATTAGATTTATGAACTTCTACCGGATATTTATTAGAAATTTCAGAGCAATTATATAACCTTTATATAAACTTACTAGGAAGAACGCTGAATTCTAATAGAAAGAACAGTATAAGCAAGCATTTATGTAGATTTACGACACTATTACCAAAGATCTAGTACTAGTATTACTAAATCCTAAGAAGCCATTTAAGGTAGAAACGGACGCTTTAGACTATGCTATCAGAGGACAATTAGGATAACAAGATAGATAAGGAAAGCTATATCCTATAGCCTTCTTTTTAAAGAAGCTCGATAGACTACGTCTTAATTATCTAATCTACGATAAGGAACTACTTATAATTGTCAAAGCTTTTAAGGAATAGCGACTATACCTTAGTAATACGATTAAACCGGTACAAGTATATATAGATTATAAGAATTTGCAATACTTTATAACGACAAAGGAGCTTAACGGACGACAAATATAATAGGCAGAATTCCTTATAGAATTTAACTTTGAGATCTACTATAAGAAGGGCAAAGAGAACGTATAAGCGGATATCTTAAGCTAACGAACAGATTATACAGAAGGACAAACAGAAATAACACTACTATTATTTAAGGAACAAATAGATAGAACATTATATCACGAAATGTAGATACCTATAGAAGATAATCTACTTAACTTGTTCCTAGAATGTTATATAATCTTTCGAGAAGAAAGGATTAACGAGATATAGTATCAAGTAGCACCTAGACTAGTGGTACCTAACGGAGTAGAAGAAAGAGATAGGAAACTCTAGTACTAAGGCAAAGCATATATCTATAATAAGGATCAATAGCTACAAATGATTCGAGAACTCTACGAGTCGAAAATCGGAGGATATAAAGGAGTTATAAAGACTATCGCACAAGTCAGGAAACACTATGACTTTCTATAGTTAACGGTACGAGTTAAGAAAGTTATACGGAACTACGACATTTGCAATCGAAGTAAAATGGCATGATATAAGCCGTATAGGCTACTTTAGCCACTACTAATAGCTGATAAACTATAGAGTTTAGTTACGATAGACTTTATTATAAAGCTACTAGAATCTAAGGATATAGCTATAGGAGTAATCTACGATAGTATTCTTACTATAGTAGATCGCCTGACTAAATAGGTATACTTCTTTCTCTATAAAGAGTCTTAGATAGCTAAACAATTAGTAGATATAATCTATCGGCAAGTTATATTAGTATATGGTTGGCCGTAAGAATAGATTACCGATAGAGATACCAAGTTCGTATTAAAGTTCTGGCAAGCATTAATGTAACGATTAGGCGTTAATAGTAAGCTATTAATAGTATATTACCTATGGACTAACAGACAAATAGAGCGACTAAACCAAGTTATTAAGTAATACCTCTATTCTTACGTTAACTACTAGCAAGATAACTAGGTTATACTATTACTAATAGTATAACTCGCTTATAATATAATACTAACAGAGACGACCAAAGTCATACCGTTCTTCGTAAACTATAGATATAAAGTAGACCTTAGGCAAGGACTAGAGGTTATAGTGCCAAAAGTAGTAGTCAAAGCAGAACAAATATACATACTATATAAAAAGCTTAAAAAGGAACTCAAGTTTATCAAGACTAGAATAAAGAACTACTATAATAAATATAGGCTCGAAGGACCTTACCTAGAGAGGGGAGACAAAGTCTACCTAATCGTATAAAACTTACAAACCAAACAACCAAGCACGAAGCTAGACTTTAAGAAGGTCAGACCCTTTGTTATCAAAGAACGAATTTCGACATCTAACTACCAACTATCGTTACTATTATCTATATGACTATAGATAGATGTTTTTCATATTTCACTTCTCGAACTAGCATCAAAGAACGCTAAGGTTGCTATATATATCGAAGCAGAGGACAAAGAGGAAGAATAGGACGTCGAAGAAATTCTAGATTTATATATTATTAACGGAGAACTATAGTACCTAGTTAAATAGCTTGATTTTAGATTAGAAAACAACTTATAGGAACTAGTTAAAAACTTAAACTGCCCTAAGAAACTAGAATAGTTCTACTAGCAGAACCCGGATTGACTATAGGCACTAGCTTAGATAAAACGGCTAAGTCGGCCTCTAACAAATCTAGGCCTAAAGAAGACCAGTTAAATAGGACGTTAGCACCCTAGGACTATACGTTACTAATAACGTATACCTCGGAATCCCGTACCCTCCGTTCTTCTGCTTCTATTTCCTTTAGAGACTACATACCTTGACGAAATAGCTCGGAACCCTGCTCCTTTAAGAAACGTTTCTGGTGATAAAGACGAGCTAATTAGCCGATAGCCGTCTAAAGTTAAGTCTAAAGAACGAAAAGGGCCTCTTTAGCATTAGCCTCTTCTTATTCCATATATTTTTATTTAGATATAATCTTTATTACTATAAAAGGTTAGCTATAAACATTAAGGTAACAAACTAGGTTACAAATAAGTAGACGTTACGTCGGAATTATTATAAGAACAACCCTAACGTATGTACTCGCTATAGCGAGAAGAGCCTGACATTATATGACAAGCTAAGTTCTGCTTAAAATACTACGAATACAGTATAACGTCTACGCTAGAAGAATCAATAAAAAAAGCAAGTATGGCACGCTGTTAGGATTTCGAAGATCAGCGCTTAGAGATACGATCTACCATCTTGTCAGCCACTAGTAATATGGAAAAAGGGAAAAATTATAAGGTATATATAGAAAAGGATGTTAGCACTATTTGAAACGACCTAAAGAGGGCTTTTAGGTCGAAAGCCTTAGAGGGAGGGTATCATATTACAAAAAAAATATATATAGATGCCGCCTAAGCTACTAGTATAAATAGGCTAATCAAGCCGAAGGAATGATAGACTAATTAGGATAGGATTACACTTAGCAAGAAATGATCCTAGCAGAGGATCACTAGCTTACGACATAAGCTAGGTAAGCCAGTATAGAGGATTACCATGACTGCTAGTGATCCTAGGATTATATATACATGTAGATAGTCACTTGTTACGGTGGACTCTGAGAGTTTACTAGTAATAGTAACCTATAATCATAGTATTTATACCAAGCATTGCTAATTACTATAAGAGACAACTCTAGTGTTGTTGTAAACCCTTTGGCTTTACCGAATCCCTTAGATGACCTGCCTGCTTGTCTTGCTTAATCTACCTTTGTCTGAACCCTTTTAGAAGAAGTCTGAGTTAGGTTCGTCATACTAATAAAATAGTAGTATTTAAAAAAAAGTCTATCTATATAGCGTTATATAAATATAGGTACGTTTTTGAAAACCTATAAGCATTATATTAGATTTTTCTAAACTATAGTAGCTTATAACTACTATATAATTACTATACTCCTTAGTGACTAGTAACTAATAGAAGAATCCTAAGGCGTCTAGGGCTATAAAGAACTTGTTACTAACTATAGTAGCTATAATGTTATCCTAGTTAGGCAAGGGGTAAATATCTAGAACCGTAATTACATTTAATAGTTATAGGTTAACTATACTTTGGCTCTTCTTGACCTTTACTCCTAGCTTTTCGATAACCTTCCTCTATACAATAAATGCCGGGTATGTAATAGGGGTTAGTTTATCTATAAAGGTAAATCTACCAGATGCCTAGAGCTAATTATAATGCTTATCTAAAGCCTTATAGTCTTTAAGCCCTATTAGGTATAGTCTAACTATTTAGACTTACTTTTGCTAACCGTTAACCAGGTTAATCTATATCTTCTAGCTTTCTAACATTGGTATGATTCCCCTATCACGGTAAAGGTTATATCTATCCAGAAGTTCCTTTACCTTAAGTACGAACTTAGGATTTACGTTAGCAATGCTAACGCTATCCTTGCTTTTAATGGCCAGAATGTTATTAGGTTTCTTAATACTATAGGATAGGATATGAAAGTTAACCCTATTTAGTAGCTAGAGGTCCTAGCCGTTATCGCTAATGTCTTCTTAATAGTATACTTACTAGGCTTCCTCTAGCTTTTTCTTTAGCTCCTACTTAGTAATTCTATCCTAGACCTTGGTCTATATATCCTCTATATTGCTTACATTAACTTAGGTAGTAGTATCCTCCCTATAGTATTCCGAGAGGTAGCTAATCTTGTCTCCTTTCCGGATAACTATAGGGACATCGGTATCATTTCTAACGATAGCTACCTAGAGTATATACCAATTAACTATAGTATCCTAGACTCTATCTCGGCTAACAATAAAGTAGAAGCACTTGTCCTCTAAGGTATTATTAGGTAATAGGATAAAGTAAGTCTCGACTATCTAGGTAAAGTATATAGGAACGACAATATACTAGATAGTAGTAACCTTCTAAGAGATAGGCTTAAGGTTCTTCTTTACGATGTCCTTATAAACCTTTATATTTGCTAATAATCTAAAGGTATAGATACCCTTGATAAAGTTAATCTTGACTCTATAAGCCATTATAAAGTCGGTGCCTAGGAGTATCTTTAGAGCAAGTTTATTAATAACATTGGCTATAACGTAGATATACCTGTCAATTGGTATATTCCTAGCCTCCCCTAGGATATAGAAGTCAAATTTAACCTATTTATTAATCTTAGTCCTTAAGTTAACTCTTTTAAAGGTATAAGGTTTGCCCTTAATTTATTAGGGATTCTTTACCTATTAGGTAATCTATACCTAGTTAACTAGATTAGTTAAACTGCCTATATTGAAATAGATATCTATAGTTTGGTCTCCTAGGTTAGCTTAAACCGGAATATATAGGTAAGACGTTTTCCTTGGCCGGTGGAATAGTATTTCCGTGCTTAGGTTGGCTTCTACTACTTGGCCAGGTTCGAAGGAGAGGAGTACAGTTTCCTATTGTTATAGTTCCTCGGTCAATTCCAATAGTATAGCCGTTCCTTCTAAAGTCCCGTTCTACCTAAGGAAGGTCTTCCTTCTTTAGTAGTTCTAGTAGTTATAGTTTCTTCTAGCAATTCTAGTATAGGTAGTAGTATAACGCTTCTCGGCTTAGGAATAGCTATCTATAGAGCTTATAGGTATTATAGTCTTCCTTAATAGTACTAAGGAAGTATACCTCTCTATCGCTACTATTTCTATTAGTCTTAGATTTATAGTTACTAATTAAGAGATAGCCGGCGGCTTTAAACTCCTTATATTTAGCTTTAGCTTTCTTGTCCTTGCTAAATACTACTATGGTATTAGAGTAATAATAGGTACCATTCTTATTAATATGCTTCTAGCTATAATGACGGAACCATTAGAAGCAGGAATTCCATTTACTATGTCTGCCTTTTTCCTAAGCTCTAGTACCCTAGGGACGGTTACCTCTGCCTTGGTCATTACGGTCTTTTAGGCAAGGCTCCTAGTCACGGCCTTGGTATTGCTCCCCTTATAGAAGATACCTACGTTTCTATTCCTCTCTCTGCCTATAGCGGTCGGACTAGTACTATTAGTTTTAATTACCCTATCTTAGCTCGGTATATAACTAATTAGCTTAATCTTCGGAAGCGCTATCGCTATCGCTACTGCTTGGTCTATTAGAGGTATCCTTGACATTAAATATAGCGGCTTTCTATACCCTTCCTTTGGCTTTAAGCTCCTTAGATAGTGCCTCCTATTTTTTAGTAATCTAAAGGAGGTACTAGTCAAGGATATCTATTTCCTATAGCTTAGGATAGAGCTTATAGAGTACTAGGGTCATTATTAACCAAAGTCTGATTAGAAGCTAGTAGTTTGTCTTGTCTCCCTAGACTTAGGTATAATAGAAAAGGTCTATTGTAAATTTACGGATTAATTTACCTGCTATAAGGTTATCCTTGGTATAGCTGTTCTAAATTAGCTATTAGCCTACCTAATTAAACTAGATATTAAACCGTTCTTTAATCCTTTAGAGCTATATCTCTATACTTAAGTAAAGAGTCTCCTTCTTAATAGGTAATAATTACTATTTATACTACTATAGAGTTAACCTATAGAATAATACCTATAGGTCATTCTATAAGAGGAGTTCCTTAGAGACATTTCCTCTAACTATATTATAGATATACTTAATCTAGAGGTTAGCATTTATATAATAATAGATCTTCTTATAGTAGAAGATTAGCTAGCTATTAATAATCTTTTAGTTAGTATCTAGCTAAAGTAAGCTAATATTAGTAATCTTCTATACCTAGTTAGTAACTAGTTATAGCGGTATATATATTAACTATAGCTAGAGGGAACTAATATCTATTAGTTTAGTTATAGTATTCTATAGAAGTCTAACTATAACCTATTAAAGTAATCTTATAATTATTTCCTTAGTTAAATCTAATAGTAAGAAGGGTATATACTTCCTAATTAAGGTATTTCCTACTAATATTAGCGTTACTATTAGTAATCCTTCTATTAGATAGGCCGTTAGCTAAAAGGTTTAAAAAGACCCTTATTAAGGTTCTTCCCTTTCTAGAAGCTCCCTTAATATATTAGTTATAATTATAGTTTAGGTAATTCTAATAGACTAGGGCTAGAAGTTCTTAATATAACTAGGGGGACATAGGGTATAGTTTTGTTTTTCCGGTTCTATAGAGCTTTGCTATATACGATAGGTGTAAATAGAGGTTACCTATCTAAGGGCGCTAGACAAGAAAGATAAGGACAATAGATAGCTTTTAACACTCGTTTACTCTAATAGATTAAAGTAGTAGGATATAGTTGCTCTTTCCTTTATAAGTTAGGGATATCTTCTTCTATATAAGTAGACTCCTTTATGTCTATCTAGAGGGACATTACTATCGCCACCTTTGCTCCTATCGTCGTTACCGTCTAGATAGTCAGACTTGCCTACTATAACTATAAATACTCGGACGCCCTAGACATTTTAAGCCAAGGCTCCTCCCTATCTAACTAGATAGAGGTTTAGTTCTAGAGGTACTAAGTAGTACCCTAGAGGGTTAATACTAGCTTATATTTTTAGGGGCTTAATTAGAGAAGAGCTTAGCTTTAAGTCTAAACTAGACTACTAGACTTTAAGTATAGTAGGATAGTAACATTTATAATAGAGGAGTAAAGATATATATATAGAGGTATATATAGTAAGACTATTAAGAAAGCGAGAAGAGCAAATATAAGTGCTAAGAGATCGGTATATCTAGTAGTAGGCCAAGGAACCACTCTTGCCCTGATGTAACAATACCGCTAGTAGAGACAGCAAAAATTATAGGATAAGGAGTTTAAAGGAGTTCGACGTCTATCTAGAGGGATAGAAACTCTAAAATACGGATTAGCGATACCGGAACTATCTAGGATTTAGAAACGAGATTTTAGAGTTATATAGGCATTAGAGGAGAGCTTTATAGCTATTCTGGCCCTAGTTACCTTAATACTAGCACTTGCTAGTAAGGGTATATCTATTTATATACTACTACTTTTTAGCGGTCTAGTATAGATTTGTCTTATTATTTTAGGAGCTTTGACTTTAAGGCTTAGAGCGTTATTATTATAGGGTACCCTTTATTGGAAGGTTTAGGAATAGCTTTACTAGGTATACTCTAAAGGAGTAAAAGTAGTAGACTAAGTTTATATTCGATCTTATTAGTTATAAGAAGACTTAAAAGAAAGGAGGAAGGCTTCTTAGATTAGTAGCTTAGATAGAAGAGTTATCTTTAAAGAAGTTACTTAAATAGGAAGGTGTAATTAAGGATAATAACCTTAGGTACTATTCTTTTTATTAGTTTAGTAAATATCTTAATTAGAATTACTACTCTTAATGCCTCTTATGTCTAGATATATTAAAACCTTATTAGAAAGGATATTATTAGAATTGCCTTAATTACTAGAGTTTAGAAACCTTACTTTAGACTTAGAAGTTAAGTATTATATTTAAATAGATATTATAGTAGATAGACTTACTAAAGTTATTTAGGTTATATTCCCTTTGCTAATAGATAAGGGATTACCTAGTCTCTTCTCCAGTTATAATGCTACTAAATACCTTAAGCGTTTCGAAAAGGCTTATAAGATCTTTAATAGAGATAATAGCAATAAGATCTCCTACTTTAAGTAATAGTATATAGATAATCTCTAGGAAATCCTTAACTAATAGCTAGAGTTAAAGAAGAAGGACTAGGCTACTTTTGAAGCTACTATTAAAGAACGCTAGAAGTAGAATGACTCTCGCTAAGAAACCTCTACTTAGGAGCTAGAGCGTCTTTTAGATTCCTAGTATATAGATTTAGCTAAGTCTATCTACGACTACCTAGAGTACGTTAATATCCTACTTACCTAGGTGCCGAAGAAGAAGAAAGTAATCTATTAGTTATTAATTATTTACAAGGTATAGGATAGGTTTCCTTCCACTCTCTAGACTAGTCTTTAGGTCTATAAGAAAGGTAACTTATAGGTTAATAATATAGAGCAGGAGGACTTCTATAACTTTATATAGGAGTATCTATATAAGGGAGTTAATGCTAGGTTAGTATACTATAAGCTAGATCCGAAAGGAAGAAAAGTTAAACTATAGGTAAGCTAGACTATCGAGAAAAGTCCTTTGGCTCCCTAGGTATAGGAGAGTCCTTTAGGTTTATCTGCCTAGAGAGATACTATCTTTGATAAGCTTATCGATAGGCTCGTGGACGTCTTATATAAGCTTTAGATTAATAAGGGCAAAGTTAGCTATAAATTTTCGGATAGAGGTAGGCGTTCCTATAACTAGACAGATAATTTAAGTAACGATAAGATTAAGGAGATCTAGACTTACCTATTAGCTACTTAAGAGTCTTAGTAGAAGAAGAAGAGTGGTAGATTCTAGCTAAGTTTGACCTTAGCTATACCTTATAATTACTATTACTATAGTAACTAAACGTTCTTTGCTTATAGGTATCTAGTCCTAATAAAGGATATCTATAATAGTCTTATCTATTAGCTTAGTTTTAAGTAGATCTTAGGTAAGAGAGATTCTAATCTTTTAAAAAGCTAGTAAGTTAAGATCATTAGTAAGGATATAGCTACTATAGCTAATTAGAGGACCTAGTAATATATTATTTATACTTATACCTCTCTTTAGCTAAATCTTCCTAGCTAAGAGCTATATTAATGGTTTATAAAGAGCTATTAAAAGGAGTATAGCTAAGAGTACTATCTAGATCTAAACTTTATTACTAATAAGGCCTTCCTTTAATATACTAAAGGTTTATACTTACTAGAAGTAGTTATAACCTCCTTTAATTACCTTACCAATACTAAGAGAGTTTTCCTAGAGTTAATCTATAATTATACTAAGGCTAGGGAGATCAATTTCTAGATAGACCGTAAGTAAGGTAGATATACTCTCGTCTAATAGATAAAACGGACAACGTCTTGGACAGACGACCCCATTTTTGCCACTGACTATAAAGGCTTACTAACGGACACGTTATAATCTGACTAGATAGTAACGTAAGCTTTTAATGCTATTAAGTTAGAGGTTAATAGTAAAGATATTTCTAATAAGGATAGTAATATAATAACTATAATATAAAGTACTACCCTTATAAAGTGTTATTTTATAAAAATAGAAGATAAGCTAATATAAGATCTTATTGGGTAAAAGAGGACTAATAAAGTAAAGACTATTCGATTACTAAAAAGGAATATAAAAGTAAAAGAAGCTTACCTTCTAGCTATAAGTTAAGAGGTTATAGCTACTATTAAGAGGGCTACTAATCTAGCTAATAAAGGAGCTCTTTCCCTAGCTAGGTAGAAATAAACTATTTGCTTTAAGGAATTAGAGAAATCGACTAAAGAGAATATAGCCTATAATATACTCTCTCTAGTTAGTATAGCTCTTTAAGCGAAGATACTTACTATTAATAAGGTCTTAGGAATCTCCTTAACATTTAAGAACGCGTTAATTATATTTCTTGAATAGGATTATAAAAGTCCTTAGGAGGTAATCGAGCATAAGGGCTCGGCTATCCCCTTCCCTAATAAGCTAGCTTTATAAATAAGAGGGAGAGCGCTATAAGAGGTTAAGATATATCTTAGCTATCTAGGTAGATAGAGTAGTATTAAGGGAGAAGAGTTCGCGATTATAGTTCTAGTATTTCTAGGGGTTACTAATAATAGCTAGTAGGCTATTATAATAGATAGGTTCTAGAGTAACTACCTTATTAGATAGCAAGATTAGTTAGATTTAGAAGAAATCGAAATATCTTTCTAGGCTCTAATCTATATACTCTTCATTAGCTAGAAGATCTAGATAGGTATACTTATATAGATATATACGCTACTAATACTCCATTATAACTTTAAAGATCTAAAGAGTAAGAAGGTACTTGCCTTGATTAATACTAGATCTAAGTATAATATAATTACCTTCAGCCTAATATAGAAATACTATCTCCTTATATAGATAACGATAGTAATTTCCTAAGGTCTTTATAATAATAGGCCGTTTACTAGGGAAACGGTTAATACAATTATCTTAAAGGCTATCTCTATCTATAAGCATTTCTTTATTTTAGATAAAGATACTAGTAGTTATTAAATCTTACTAGATATACTATTTATTTATAATATAAGCCTAATATTTAGCATTAAAGCTAGCTATCTAATTATAATAAATATTATCGCTAAGAATAAATCAATTAAAGCGTTAGTTATCTTGGATATTATAGCTAAAATGATATTCGAAAGAAATCATTAACTTATAAGAGACGAACTTTAACGTCTAGTTATAACGACTACCGTTACCCTTATGTTTACTAACGTTTAGGATAGCGAAATTCCACTTAGATTTCTTAATAATTAGGCTAGTAAAGCCATTTTTAATATAATATTAAGGATTCCTTACCTACCTCTTATTAATACACTTACTAAAGTTTCGACATTTTGTCTTACTAGATAGGACACTTTAAAATAGAGATACTAGGAAACAGAGGGCGAAACGGACAAGCCTAGCCATCTAGATAGATAGAAAACGTTTAGGAAACTTATATCGGAGATTAGAAAAGAGTTATAGGAGGTACGGACGTTTACTATACAAAAGTCTATAGCTAGAAAAGTTCACCCTATAGATACGGCCGTTAGTAATAGTTCTATACCTGATAGTAACCTTAACTAGTAAGAACGGTGCCTAGGGGAAGCTACTAAGAAGATAAAGTTTAGGTTAGAGTAGGATAGTCTTATTATACCATAGTTTTCGGACCTAAAGCCTAGGATATAGCTTATAGCCAAATAGCTTAATATACTACTTATATCTATAGAAAGCTTTCTATCTAACTAGGAAAAGGAACTCTTTATATAGGTCCTATAGAACTAAGAGGCTACTCTAGTATAGGATTTTATTAAATATAGATAGATTTACCCTAATATTATTCCCCTTTAGATTATCTAGACTATCCCTTATATAACGTAATAATCAAAGAGTATCCCTATCCTAAAGCCGTTAATACTAAAGGTCATTAATCTCCTAAAGTAGCAGATTTATATAACGAACCTAACTTAGACTTCTTCTAAATTTCATCACTAGAAACGTTTCTTAAAGGAGCAGGGTTCCGAGCTATTTTGTTAAGGTATATAGTCTCTAGAGAAAATAGAGGCAGAAGAACAGAGGGTATAGGATTCCGAGGTATATATTATTAGTAACATACGATCCTAGGGTACTAACGTCCTATTTAATTAGTCCTCTTTAGGTCTAGATTTGTTAGAGGCTAACTTGGCCGTTTTATTTAAGCTAGTACCTATAGTCGATCCGGGTTCTAGCGGTAGAATTGTTCTAATTTCTTAGGGTAGTTTAAGTTCTTGACTAGTTTCTATAAGTTATCTTCTAGTCCGAAATCGAGCTATTTAACTAGATATTATAGTTCTCTATTAATAATATATAAATCTAGAATTTCTTCGATATCCTATTCTTCTTTTTCGTCCTTTGCTTTAATATTTATAGTGATCTTAGCATTTTTTAATACTAGTTTAAGAAGTGAAATATGAAAAATATCTGTCTATAATCGTATAGATAATAGTAATAATAGTCGGTAGTTAGATATTAAAATTTGTTCTTTGATAATAAAGGGTCTAACCTTTTTAAAGTCTAGCTTCGTATTTAGTCATTTAATCTATAAATTTTATATAGTTAGATAAACTTTATCTTCCTTCTCTAAGTAAGGTCCCTCGAGCCTATATTTATTATAATAATTTTTTATTCTAGTCTTAATAAACTCGAGTTCCTTTTTAAGCTTCTTATATAGTATATATATTTATTCTGCTTTAACTACTACTCTTAGTACTATAACCTCTAGTCTTTATCTAAGGTCTACTTTATATCTATAGTTCATAAAGAATAGTATAACTTTAGTCGTTTCTATTAGTATTATATCATAAACAAGTTATATTATTAGTAATAGTATAACCTAGTTATCTTACTAGTGATTAATATAAGAATAGAGATATTACTTAATAACTTAGTTTAATCACTCTATTTATCTATTAGTCTATAGGTAATATACTATTAATAGCTTACTATTAATGTCTAATTATTATATTAACGTTTACTAGAACTTTGATATAAACTTAGTATCTCTATTGGTAATCTATTCTTATAGCTAAGTATATACTAATATGACTTACCAATAGATTACATTTACTAGCTATTTAGCTATCCAGGACTCCTTATAGGAAAAGAAATATACCTATTTAATTAGATAATCTATTATAGTAAGAATACTATTATAGATTACTCTTATAGCTATATCTTTAGATTTTGGTAGCTTTATAATAAAGTCTATTATAAATAAACTCTATAGTTTATTAACTATTAGCAATAGCTGAAGTAGCCTATATAGCTCATATTATACTATTTTACTTTAATTATAGATATTATAGCTCTATACGACTTCTTTAACTTATACCGTTAACTATAGAAAGTTATAGTGTTTCTTAACCTATACGATAGTCTTTATAACTCCTTTTCATCCTCCAAGTTTTGACTTATAGAGTTCTCAAATTATTCATAGCTATTAGTCTTTATTACGTATATACGCTTTGCCTTAATACTAGAGTTTCCTATCTTTTTCTTCTACTCCGTTAGGTACTACTAGTCTAGGTACTACTTAATACTATACCTTGTTAATCCTTTCTTCTTAAAAGATTATATAACATTCTAGGAACGAGTTAAGTAGGTTATCTTCTATAGGTATCTACGTTTTGTAATATAGCGTTCTATCTATTTGTTCCTTAAATAATAGTAATATCGTTTCCGTTTGTCCTTCTATATAAACCGTTCGTCGGCTTAAGGCGTCTACTTATACGTTCTCTTTGCCTTTCTTATAGTAGATCTTAAAATTAAATTCTATAAGGAATTCTACTTACCGTATTTATTATCTATTAAGTTCTTTTATCGTTGTAAAGTACCGTAAATTCTTATAATTTATATATACTTATACTAGTTCGATTATATTACTAAGATATAATTACTATTCCTTAAAAGCTTTGATAATTATAAGTAGTTCCTTATCATAAATCGGATAATTAAGACGTAATCTATCAAGCTTCTTTAAAAAGAAGGCTATAGGATATAGCTTCCCTTATTTATCTTGTTATCCTAATTATCTTCTAATAGTATAGTCTAAAGCGTCCGTTTCTACCTTAAATAGCTTCTTAGGGTCTAGTAATACTAGTATTAGATCTTTAGTAATAGCATCGTAGATCTATATAAATGCTTACTTATATTATTCTTTCTATTAGAATTTAGCGTTCTTCTTAGTAAGTTTATATAAAGGTTATATAATTGCTCTAAAATTTCCAATAAACATTCGGTAGAAGTTCATAAATCTGATAAAGCTTTATACTTCTATAACTAACGTTAGTCGTAGCTAATCCTTAATAGCTTTAACCTTTAAAGGTTCTATCTAGATTTATCCTAAGGATATTTTATATCCTAAAAATATTATCTTTTTAACGTAGAATTTGCTCTTTTCCTTGTTAACTAATAGTTTATACGTATATAATATGTCTAATACTACTCCTATATACTTCTGGTATTCGTCTATCGTTTTAGAGAAGATAAGTATATCGTCGAGATAATATATTATAAATTTGTCAAGGAAAGGTTAGATAACTTAATTAATCAGGGCTTGGAATATTATTAGCACGTTCGTAAGTCTAAATAGCATAATAAGGTACTTATAATAGCTATAAGGTATCCTAAAGGCCATTTTCTACTTATTATCTTCTTTAATCTATATATAGTTATAGGCCGATAGCAAGTCAAGATATATAAAATATTAGGCTCTTACTAACTAATCTTAGAGTTATAAGATTAGCAGTAATAGATATCGGTTTTTTATAGTCTATTTATTAAGTTATTAATAGTCAATATATAACCGTAGCTTTCGGTCTTTCTTAGGTATAAATAGGATTAGGTAGCCTACTAGCGATATCGATAGGTAGATATATTCTCTTCGAAGGTTCTCCTCTAAATATCGTTTAAGTTCTTCGTTCTATATCTAACTCGTATAGTAGATCTTAAAGAACTTTAATCGTACTCCTTCCTTAAGCTTGATCTCGTGATCCTATAGGCTATATTCCAGTAATCCTTCTAGATGCTTTAGTTAAAATGCTAGGTATCCTTTGTATTCCTTTGGTACTTCTCTAGTCTTATCTTATCTCTTGGTTTTCTAATAGTATATAAACTTGGTTCTATTTATAGTAATACTAGCGATTTCTCTTATCTTAACTTACTACTCTAATTATAGTATTCTATATTCGTTAATAGAGAGAATAGCTATTAGCGGTTTAGCTTGTTCCTCCTATCGTAACATTAGTATCGTTATATTGCTTCTCCTAGAGTCTATAGTAGTCTACTTACTACTACTTGTCTTTTACGGTAGATCCGTAGGATATACTTTCCCCTAAGTATCGTCTGCTTATAATCCTTATATACTCCTTATCTTACTAGTCGAATATAACTCTATTTAGGGTTATAGGTAGCTACTATTCTTCTAGCTAATATCTAGGTTATAATCTTTATACTATAGTAACCCTAATATTATATCTTTGTCGTTACCTATATCTATAATACTAAATACAATTACTATAGTCTTCCTTACTATAGTAATATCGATTAGTTCGGTCTTCTTATATACCTATTACGTTAGAAATAGCCCTTTGACTATACTATACTTTTACTTTATTCTCTAGGGTATCTATAGCTAATTTATAAATATTAGCAAAATCAGGTTTATCTCTACTTTACTATTTACTAGTATAAGCATTTTATACTATTTCTATTATATTATTATCTATAATTGCTTATCTTATTACTATCGTTTAAAGATTATAGCGATTTCCTATATTTCTACTAGGAAGTCTTGATATAGTAGTCTCTTATGCTAGTTCCTCCTATATTACGCTATTACTTACTACTATATAGGTATTAATAGTTTTTAGGCCCCTCGAAGGGCCCTAACCTATTTCTTAGGTTAGTGCTAACCTCTTTAGTTATTCGGCTAATAGCGGCTTTATTAATCGTACTTATTTCTATAAGCTATTAAGTATTTATAGCTTCTTACTATTAAGTCTATTCTACTTTTTATTATATATATTATAGCTTTATCTAAAGCTCCTAGATCCGCGATTTCTCTTCGTCTTGTTACGGATAAGCATATAGACGGCCTAGTAGGCTATAGCTAGGACGCGGGACATTCTGACAGCCAATCACCTGACAGACTAATTAGAAGATTATCACCGCCAAGACTAAGGTCTTCACTAGTAATAATAACATGTTACCGTCGACAACACGGAATCACAGAGTAAAAGGGGAAATGGCACTAGTAATAACTATTAAAGAGGGATAGACAATTATATATATATAGCTAGCCAGTTACTCGTTAGGTAGACTCTAAGAGTTTACTAGTAGTAATAATCACAATTACAGTACTTATACCAAGCATTGCTAATTACTATAAGAGATAACTCTAAGTGTTGTTATAAACCCTTTAGCTTCACCAAATCCCTTAGACGACCTGCCTACTTGTCCTGCTTCACCTACCTCCGTCTAGACCCTTTTAGAAGAAGTCTAAGTTAGGTTCGTCATACGTTATTACTACTCCCTTTGTTCTATTATAGTTTAGAACGGAGGTAACTTCGACCTCGACATCGATATAGCTACCAACGTTACGGCCGAATAGCTGCTCGCTTAGCTTAGTTAACTCTAGCAGCGGATCTAGGAGTTAGACTAGAGAGATAAGGCTGCTTAAGCTCGAATTAAGGAACTCGAGAACCGCAAGAAGTACTCGTAGAAGTTAGTTAACGAGGCCTATACTAAAATTAAGGCACTCGAGGGCGCTAAAGTAAAGCGTATCAAGATCGAACTACCTAGTAAATATAGAGGAACTAAGGAGGATCTTATAGGATTCCTAATAAACCTCTGATCCTACTTCTAGCTTAATGATGATAAGTTTCCAGATGACAAAGCTAAAGTTCTCTATATAGCTATAAGACTAGAGGGCAAGGCACTTAGATAGTTCGAGCCTATGTAGAACGACTATCTTATTAAGGAAGACGAAGACGACCAAGATACGTTTATATAGGTAGTCTTCTGATCTTACAACCGTTTCGAAGAAGAGCTTTAGAAAGTTTTTGGCAATAAAGATAAGAAGATTTATATATAAGAAAGACTCGCTAATCTCTAATAGACCAAGTTAGTAGCCTCTTATACTATATAGTTTAGACAGGATATGCTTAAGTCTTAGCTTAACAACGAGGCGTTAATGTAATTATTCTATAATGGCTTAAAGGAAAAGGTCAAGGACAAGCTATATAAGTATGATTAGCCTAAGACCCTAGACAAATATATCGCGTAGGCCATTAGGATCGATAATCGACTCTATATACAAGAGTAGTAGAAATGAGGTCGAATAAATGGAACCATGGTTAAGGCTAACGATAAGAAAAAGCAAGCGTACGTTAGTACCTTATATAGGACATACCCCGGAGCTATAGATGTAAACGTAGTATAAAAGCAGGACTAAAAGAAGACGACTAAAGACAAGTCTAGTGTTACCTACTATAACTACGGAAAGAAAGGGCACTATAAGTAAGAATGCTAGAGCCTAAAGAAAGAATAGAAACCAGCCCCTAGAAAGAAAATTACGGCTATTAATAAAACTACTAAAGACGTTATCGAAGTAGCGGCTACAAGCTATAAAGACAAGGATAGTGATATAGATAGTCTTAGACACGATAGTAACGGTAAAGACGAACAAGCACCGTACTCCGAACTGGTCACTATAGACCTAGAGATAGGTCTTGCTAAATAGGATATGGTAGGAGAATATGTACCGCCAGTTTCGATTCTCCTAGCCTTAAGGTAGTAGGGCTTTACGGTCATATAGAGGTGGGATGGATCGTAGACAACCGATACCTAAGGAATTAAAAGACCCGGACCTAATATTCTATTCCTCTAGGAACGAATCGAATGGTATCGTAACGAAGTTTTCCGGCTTAATATAGAACTATGCGAATAGGATAAACGCTTGATTTGACTTGTCTAGTAAAGCGATAAGATGAGGGACGAGATAAGGAAACTCTAACATATTGTAGAAACTATTAAAGGGGAACAGCCTATGATATACGATAGGCCTAACAGCTACACCAAGTATTTAGACGATTAGTAACTTAGCCATGACGTATAGAACCCTGAGTACTAGTTTATATATACAAACCGCGGAAAAGATAAGCATATATGGGAAAGCTATTAGAAGAAACACTCTTACCTTAGTACTAGAGTATCTACAGTCTACATATAATGGGAAGGATTTGGAAAAGAGTTCTAATACCTTCTAGGCGACGCTACGCGACTATACTCACGATACAAGGCACATATATAAGTGCCCTAGTTCTAGTGTATGGTATACAAATGCCGATATCACTTCTACGACAAATTTGAAAACAATCACTAGCCAACCCGATAAGGAAATAAGGATAGAGGCTTATACCCTATAGAATAGGTCTACGACGTAGGAAATAGAGCAACCGAATTGCTCTAGAAAATCGAAGCCCGCGATCTAGAAAGCATTATAATAGTTCTAAGACGAGCTTAGCCTAGGCACTACGGAATAGGACAAGACATATAAGACTCGTGCTAGAGTAACGATTGCCTCTATTACGAGGACAAAAAGAAATTGCAAATTCGGGAGCTTCAGATGAAGCTATAGCATATACGACGGAAAGCAGAACGGACCTAATAGTAGGAAGCCGCAAGCACTTAATGGCTTACGGAAATGAGCACGATTAATAAAGCTGCTATTAGCTGAATAACCGAAGAGGTTAGCACTGACCTAGGAAACGGGTCAGGGCCCTTCGAGGGGCCTAGAAACTATTAACGCCTGCGTAGTGGCGAGTAGTAGCGTAGTACAGGAGGGACTAGCGTAAGAGACTACTATATTAAGACCTCCTGACAGAAATATAGGAAATCGCTACAATCTTTAGACGACGACGGCAGGATAAGCGACTATAGATAATAGCATAATAGAAATAGTACGAAATGCTTGTACTAGTAGATAGTAGAGCAAAGATAAACCTGATTTTGCCGACACTTGTAAATTAGCTGTAGATACCCTGGAGAATGAAGCAAAAGCATAGTATAGTCAAAGGGCTATTTCCGACGTAATAGGTATATAGGGAGACCGAACCGATCGACATCACTATGGTAGGAAAGACTATAGTAGTCGTATTTAGCATTATAAATATAGGTAACGACAAAGATATAATATTAGGATTACTATAGTATAAAGATTATAACTCGGACATTAGCTAGAAGAATAGTAGCCACCTATAACCCTAGATAGAGTCGTATTCGACTAGTAAGATAGAGAGCGTACAAGGATCGCGAGCAGACGATGCTTAAGGAAAGGCATGTCCTATAGATCTACTGTAAGAGACAGATAGTAGTAGGCAGATTACTACAGACTCTAGAAGAGGTAGCACAACGACATCGATATCACGATAGGAAGAACGAGCTAAACCGCCGATAGCTATTCTCTCTATTAATAAATGCGGAGCACTGCAATTAGAGCAGTAGGTTAAGACAGGAGAAATCGCCAGTATTGCTATAGACAGAACTAAGTTTATATACTACTAGAAAACCGAGAGATAAGACAAGACTAGAGAAGTACCAAAGGAATACGAAGGATACCTAGCATTTGAACCGAAATATCTAGAAGGACTACTAGAACACGGCCTATAAGATCACGAGATTAAGCTTAAAGAAGGAGCACGACTAAAGTTCTTTAGGATTTACTATACAAGCTAGATATAAAATAAAGAACTTAAGCGATATTTGGAGGAAAACCTTTGAAGAGGATATATCTACCTGTTGACATCGCTAGTAGGCTACCTAATCCTGTTTGTGCCTAAGAAAGACAGAAAGCTATAGTTATATATCGACTATTGGTAACTTAATAAATAGACCGTGAAAAACCGATACCTATTACCACTAATCTTACGGCTCCGAGATTAGTTAGTAGGAGCCTAATATTTTACACGTCTTGACTTGCTATTGGCCTATAACTATATATAGATCAAAGAAGGCGACGAGTAGAAAACGGCCTTTAGGACACCCTATGGCTACTATAAGTACCTTGTCATGCCATTCAGACTTACAAACGCGCCGGCAACGTTCTAAGCCCTGATTAATTAAGCTATCTGACCCTTTCTCGACAAATTTGTAGTATGTTATCTCGACGATATACTTATCTTCTCTAAGACGATAGACAAACACTAGAAGTACGTAAAAGTAGTGTTAGACGCGCTATATATATATAAACTATTAGTTAACAAGGAAAAGAGCAAATTCTATATTAGGAAAATAGTATTTCTAGGATACGAAATATCCCCTAGACAAATTCAGATAGAACCTTTAAAGGTTAAAGCCATCAAGAATTAGCTATAACCGGCATTAGTCACAGAAGTACAAAGCTTTATCGGATTTGCGAACTTCTACTAAATGTTCATTAGGAACTTTAGAGCGATCGCACGACCTTTATACGAACTTACCAAGAAGAATGCTAAATTCCAATGAGAAGAGCGATACGAGCAAGCATTTATATAGATCCGTAATGCCATTACTAAAGATCTAGTACTAGTACTACTAGACCCTAAGAAGCTATTCGAGGTAGAAACGGACGCTTCAGACTATGCCATCGGAGGACAATTAGGACAATGAGACAAACAAGGAAAGCTACATCCTGTAGCCTTCTTTTTAAAGAAGCTTAATAGACTACGTCTTAATTATCTGATCTACGATAAGGAACTACTTACAATTGTCGAAGCTTTTAAGGAATAGCGATTATACCTTAGTAGTATGATTAAACCGGTACAAGTGTATATAGATTATAAGAATTTACGATACTTTACGACGACAAAGGAGCTTAATAGACGACAAATACAATAGGCAGAATTCCTTACGGAATTCAATTTTGAGATCTACTATAAGAAGGGCAAAGAGAATATATAAGCAGATGCCTTAAGCTGACGAACGGATTATACGGAAGGACAAACGGAAATAACGCTACCGTTATTTAAGGAATAAATAGATAGAACGCTATATCACGAAACATAGACACCCGTAGAAGATAATCTACTTGACTTGTTCCTAGAATGTTATATATTCTTTTAAGAAGAAAGGATTAACAAGGCATAGTATCAAGTAGCACCCGGACCACTAGTACCTAACGGAGTAGAAGAAAAAGATAGGAAACTCTGGTACCGAGGCAAAGCATATATCTACGATAAAGATTAATAGCTACGGATAATTCGAGAACTCTACAAGTCGAAACTCAGAGGATATAAAGGAGTTACAAAGACTGTCGTATAAGTCAAGAAACATTACGACTTTCTATAGTTAACGACATAAGTTAAGGAAGTTATATAGAACTACGATATCTATAATCGAAGCAAAATAGCATAATATAAGCCGTATAGACTACTTTAGCTACTGCTAATAGCTGACAAACTATAGAGTTCGGTTACGATGGACTTTATTACGAAGCTGCCAGAATCTAAGGATATAACTACAAGAGTAACCTACAACAGTATTCTTACTATAGTAGATCGCCTGACTAAGTAGGTATACTTCTTTCCCTATAAGGAGTCTTAGACAGTAGAACAGTTAGCAGACGTGATCTATCGGCAAGTCGCATCAGTGCACGCTTGGCTATAGGAATGGATCACCGATAGAGACACCAAGTTCGCGTCGAAGTTCTAGCAAGCGTTAATGCGACGATTAGGCGTTAATAGCAAGCTATCAACGGCATATTACCTGCAGACTGACAGATAGACGGAGCGACTAAACCAAGTTGTTAAGTAGTACCTCTGCTCTTACGTTAATTACTAGTAAGACGACTAGGTTATACTGTTACTAATAGTATAACTCGCTTATAATATAACACTAATAGAAACGACCAAAGTTATACTATTCTTCGTAAACTACAGATATAAAGCAGACCTTAGGCAAGGGCCAGAGGTTATAGTGCCAAGAGCAGTAGTTAAAGCAAAACAAATGTACACACTATATAAAAAGCTTAAAAAGGAACTCGAGTTTGTTAAGACTAGAATAAAGAACTACTATGACAAACACAGGCTTGAGGGACCTTGCCTAGAGAGGGGAAACAAAGTCTACCTAATCGTATAAAACTTACAAACCAAACGACTAAGTACAAAGCTAGACTTTAAGAAGGTTAGACCCTTTATTATTAAAGAACGAATTTTGACATCTAACTACCGACTATCGTTACCGTCATCTATGCGACTACAGACAGATATTTTTTATATTTTACTTCTCGAACTAGCACCAAAGAATGCTAAGGTTGCTACATATATTAAAGTAGAGGACGAAGAGGAAGAATAGGACATTAAAGAAATTCTAGATTTATATATTATTAATAGGGAACTATAGTATCTAGTTAAATAGCTCGATTTCGGACTAGAAGATAACTTATAGGAACCTATTAAGAACCTGAATTGCCCTGAGAAACTAGAATAGTTCTATCGGCAGAACCCGGATCGACTAAAGGAAAACCTAGGACAGAACCAAAGACGACGCCCTAGTCAATAGCATTGGCGGTATCATTAATCTCTGACGAGGGCATAGCAGGCGCCTCTTGCCGCTCTTACCGCTTAACCGCCTCTAACTCGTCCAAGGTCGATAGACTACGCGCCACTATATCGGCACCTTTCTCTACTAAAAACTCCTTCTACTGACGAAGACGCCGGAGCCACACTAGCTTTTCGGACAACTCGCGCTAAGCTTCTTCTAGACGGCATTAGGATTTATCTAGCTTAAGCTCGGTATAATGTTTAGCATCCTTGATATGACGCTGCTCCTAGAGAATGCGATCTACTAGAACGAACATTAGGAATTACACTTAAAAAAAAAAAAAGAGAGACAAGCTTATAGGAAGAAAGTAAGATGCCCGAGCTATTATAAGAACGACCTCGACAAATATAGGCCTTATAACGCTTTATACGTACGATCATTTTGCAGATAAGACCTTGTGACGCGTACTAAGAGCAAGGTATAACGACAAAACCGTTCTTAGCAATGTTCTAAGTAAGGGAAGTACGGTAACGTACAGAATACGACTTCCATTTCTCTACTAGTATCTTGTTAATATGGCAACCGCAACGTAGAAACAGGAAGAATATAGTACTTACAAGCAAAGGGTGTTAGCACTATTTGAAACGGCCTAAGAGGGCTTTTAGGTTGAAAGCCTTAGAGGAGGGGCATCGTGTCACGGATAAGCACATGGACGGCCTAGCAGGCTGCAGCCAGGACGTGGGACATTCCGACAGCTAATCACCTGATGGACCAATCAGAAGATTATCACCGCCAAGACTAAGGTCTTCACTGGTGATAATAACATGTCACCGTCGACAACGCGGAATTACGGAGTGAAAGGGGAAATGGTACTAGTGATAACTATTGAAGAGGGATAGACAATTGTATATATATAGCTAGCTAGTCACTCGTTAGGTGGACTTTGAGAGTTTACTAGTGGTAATAATTACAATTATAGTACTTATACTAAGCATTGCTGATTACTGTAAGAGATAACTTTAAGTGTTGTTGTGAACCCTTTGGCTTTACCGAATCCCTTAGACGACCTGCCTGCTTGTCCTGCTTTACCTACCTCTATCTAGACCCTTTCAGAAGAAGTCTAAGTTAGGTTTGTTACACGTCTATATAGTAAAGGCAATCGTTACTCTAGTATAGGTCCTATATATCTCGTCCTATTCTATAGTACCTAGGCTAGGCTTGTTTTAGAACTACTATAATGCCTTCTGGATCGTAGGCTTCGATCTTCTAAAGCAATTTGGCCGCTCTATTTCCTATATTATGGACCTATTCTATAGGGTAGAGGCTTCCGTCCTCATTTCCTTGTCAGGTCAGCTAGTAATTATTTTCGAATTCATCATGAAAGTGGTATTAGTATTTATATAATATATACTAGAACTAAGGCACTTATATATATACCTTGTATTAAAGGTATAGTCGTATAACGTTACCTAGGAGGTATTAGAACTCTTTCTTAAATCCTTTCTACTATATATAGACTATAGATACCCTAATACTAAGGTAAGAATATCTCTTCTAATAGTTTTCCTACGTATATTTGTCTTTTCTACGGTTTGTATATATAAACTAGTACTCTAGGTTCCGTATATTATAGCTAAGTTACTAGTCATTAAAATACTTAGCGTAGCTATTAGGCCTATTATATATTATAGGTTATTCCCCTTTAATAGTTTCTATAATATATTAGAGTTCCCTTATCTTGTCCCTTATCTTATCGCTCTACTAGGTAGGTTAAATTAAGTGTCTATCCCGTTTATATAGTTCCGTATTAAGCTGGAAAACTTTGTTATAGTATTATTTGATTCGTTCCTAGAGGAATAGAATATTAGGTCTAGGTCCTTCAATTCCTCAGGTATTGGTTATCTATAATCTATCCTACCTCTATATAACTATAAAACCCTACTACCTTAAGGCTAGGAAGATCGAAATTGGTAGTATATACTCTCCTATTATATCTTATTTAGTAAGACCTATCTCTAGGTCTATAGTAATTAGTTTAAAGTATAGTACTTATTTATCTTTATTATTACCATCGTATCTAGGACTATCTATATCGCTATCCCTATTTTCGTAGCTTATAGCTACTACTTCGATAATATCTTTAGTAGTTTTGTTAATAACTATAATTTCCTTTTCAAAGACTATTTTCTACTCTTTCTTTAGGCTTTAATATTTTTATTTATAATATCCTTTCTTTCTATAGTTATAGTAGGTAATATTAGACTTGTCTTTAATCGTCTTCTTCTAATCCTACTTCCACACTATATCTATATCTATAGCTCTAGGATATATTCTATACAAGGTGCTAATATATACCTATTTTTTCTTATTATTAGCCTTAGCTATAGTTCTATTTATTTAACCTTACTTTTACTACTCCTATATATAGAGCCGATTATCAATTCTAATAACCTATATAATATATTTATCTGGAGTCTTAGCCCAATTATACTTATATAGCTTATCTTTAACCTTTTCCTTTAAGCTATTATAGAATAATTATATTAATGCCTTATCATTAAGCTAAGACTTAAGTATATCCTATCTGAACTATATAATATAGGAAGCTACTAACTTAGTCTATTAGAGATTAGCAAGTCTTTCTTATATATAAATCTCCTTATCTTTGTCGCTAAAAACCTTCTAAAGCTCTTCTTTAAAATAGTCGTAAGATCAAAAGACTACCTATATAAATATATCTCGGTTATCTTCGTCTTCCTTAGTAAGATAATCATTCTATATAGGCTCGAACTATCTAAGTACCTTACCCTCTAGTCTTGTAGCTATATAGAGGACTTTGGCTTTATCGTCCGGAAACTTGTCGTTATTAAGCCGGAAGTAGGATTAGAGGTTTGTTAGGAACCCTACGAGATCCTCCTTGGTTCCTCCATATTTACCAGGTAATTCGATCTTGATACGGCTTGCTTTGGTAGTCTCGAGCGCCTTGATTTTGGCGTAGGCCTCGTTAACCAGTTTCTATAAATGCTTTTCGCCGTTCTTAAGTTCCTTGATTCGAGCCTAAGTAGCCTTATCTCTATAGTCTAACTCCTAGATCTGTTACTAGAGTTAATTAAGCTAGGTAAGTAGCTATTTAGCTATAATATTAGTAGCTATATTAATATCGAGGTCGAAATTACCTTTATCTTAAACTATAATAGAATAAAGGGAGTAATAGTAATATATAATAAACCTAACTTAGACTTCTTCTAAAAGGGTTTAGACGAAGGTAGATTAAGTGGGATAAATAGGCAGGTCGTCTAAGGGATTTGGTAAAGCTAAAGGGTTTATAATAATACTATAGTTATCTCTTATAGTAGTTAGTAATACTTAGTATAAATATTATAATTATAGGTTACTATTACTAGTAAACTCCTAGAGTCTATTATAACGAGTAACTATCTATATATATATATAATCCTAGAATTATTAATAGTTATAGTGATCCTTTTTACTAGCTTACCTAGCTTATATTATAAGTTAGTAATCCTTTACTAGGATCATTTCTTACTAAGTGTGATCTTGTCCTGATTAGCCTATTATTCCTATTATCTCATTAGTCTATTAGGGAGGCGGCTTAGGCGGCATCCTATATATATATTTCCGTGATAATTTAGTGTAAGATTATTAAACCTAGTTATAAGAGCTACTATAATAACTAGTTTCTAGTTCTTAAAAAGGATAGTAGTCTCTAGCTAATTAATAATGCCTAGAAAGCTAACGTTATAACTATATAAGATATATTTATACTAATAGCTATAGAGGAATTTAATAAAGACTTTAGTAGTTATAAAGTTATCTCTCTCCTAGACCTCTTTTCTAGGTATAACCAAGTTAGCCTTAACGAAAGGAGCTAGGATCTTATTACCTTTTAAATACCTATTAGCCTCTTCCGGATATATACTCTCCCTATAGGCAAAACGAACTCTATTACCTAGTTTTAATAAGCAATAACCTAGATCTTCTAGAACCTGATTCTAAATATCTACCGTGTTTACCTAGATAATACCTATACGAAGGGGCTATAGTCTAACTATAATAAGGAAGAAGTTACCCTTAGGTTATAGAAGTTTATAGTCGAATACCTCTAAAACGTTAACGTAGTTCTCTTAAACGCTAAACTTGCTAGAGCTACCATTATAGCTAGGAAATCCTAATAATGCTACCTATAAGCGGTATTACCTGGCTATCTCTATATATCCAAAGGGCGACTACCTAATAATGCTAAAGTTACGAAAATCCTTAAGTAGACTTCCTATTTAGATTTAAAGGATGTTTATACCTTCCTAGGAATCGTTAGCTACTACTAGATCTAGATAGAGCACTTTGCTACAATTGCTCGGCTATTATACGACCTAATAAAGAAGAATACCTATTAGGAATAGGGCCTTACTTAATAGTAGGCTATAAAGGAACTTTAAACTCGAATAACTACTGCCCTAGTCCTTATATTGCTTATTTTCGATGACCCTAGGTATAGTTAGATATACCTAATGACCGATATAAGTCTTTTTAGATAAGGAGGAGTCATCGAATAAGTCGGCCCTAATAAGAAGAGGTACCTATACTAGTTCAAGAGTAGGATATAGTCTAAGGTAGAGAAGTAGTATAAGCCTACCAAATAGGAGCTCTATAGACTACTTTTCCTATCAAGACGTTTCTAATAGTACCTCTTTAGTATTTACTTTATTATAGAGATAGACGCTCTTATCCTAGTTTACTAGTTAAACGGCGCGGCTAGTAATATACCTAGAGCCTTAATAATATAATAGATTATATAGATTTAGCTATTTAACTTTAAGGTTAAGTATATTCTAGGTTCTAAAAATGCTATTACTAATAGGCTTTTGTAAAAGCCTCCTAGTCTGTCTAACCAAATAGAGAAAGCAAACGAAGAGAATATTAACGATTAGGTTAATATATAAATCTATACTAACCGTATTAATGATCTTCCTAAACCTATAGACCTAATGTCACGGAAATATACATGTAGATACCGCCTAGGCCACCGGTACAAACAGGCCAATCAAGCCGAAGGAATAGAAGGACCAATTACAACATAGGAAGTATAGTAATCACTACGCTCACTAGCAATCAGGGTAATCACCACCATACGATCACTTACGATCACCGTGATCAGGAGTGATCACTAGGATTATATATACATATAGATAGTCACTCGTTATAGTAGACTCTAGGAGTTCACTAGTAGTAACAATTACAATTACAGTACTTATACCAAGCATTACTAATTACTATAAGAGACAACTCTAGTGTTGTTATAAATCCTTTGGCTTCACCGAATCCCTTAGACGACCTGCCTACTCGTCACGCTCAATCTATCTCCGTCTAGACCCTTTTAGAAGAAGTCTAAGTTAGGTTTGTCACACGTTGTTACTACTCCCTTTGTTCTATCATGGTTTAGAACGGAGGTGACTTCGACCTCGATATCGACATGGCTACTAACGTCACGGCCGAATAGCTGCTTGCTTAGCTTGGTCAACTCTAGCAGCGGATCTAGGAGTTAGACTAGAGAGACAAGGCTGCTTAAGCCCGAATTAAGGAACTCGAGAACCGCGAAAAGTACTTGTAGAAGTTAGTTAACGAGGCCTACGCCAAAATCGAGGCACTTAAGGGCGCCAAAGCGAAGCGTATTAAGATCGAACTACCTAGCAAATATAGAGGAACTAAGGAAGATCTTATAGGATTCCTGACAAACCTCTGATCTTACTTCTGGCTTAATGATAATAAGTTTCCGGACGACAAAGCTAAAGTCCTCTATATAGCTACAAGATTAGAGGGCAAGGCACTTAGATAGTTCGAGCCTATATAGAATGACTATCTTATTAAGGAAGACGAAGACGACCGAGATATATTTATATAGGTAGTCTTCCGATCTTATAACCATTTCAAAGAAGAGCTTTGGAAAGTTTTTGGCGACAAAGATAAGAAGATTTATATATAAGAAAGACTTACTAATCTCCGATAGACTAAGTTAGTAGCCTCCTACGCTATATAGTTTAGATAGGACATGCTTAAGTCTTAGCTTAACGATAAGGTGTTAATATAATTATTCTATAATGGCTTAAAGGAAAAGGTCAAGGACGAGCTATATAAGTATAATCGGCCTAAGACTCTAGACGAATATATCACGTAGGCTATTAGGATCGATAATTAACTCTATATACAAGAGTAATAGAAATGAGGTCAAATAAACAGAACTATAGTTAAAGCTAACGACAAGAAAAAGCGAGTATATGTTAGTACCTCGTATAGGATATACCTTAGAGCTATAGATATAGATATAGCATAGAAGCAGGACCAGAAGAAGGTAACTAAAGACAAGTCCAATGTTACCTACTATAACTATAGAAAGAAAGGGCACTATAAGCGAGAATGCTAGAGCCTAAAGAAAGAATAGAAACCAGCCCCTAGAAAGGAAATTACAACTATCGACAAAACTACTAAGGACGTTATCAAAGTAGTAGTTACGAGCTACGAAAACAAGGATAGTGACACGGATAGTCTCGGACACGATGGCGATAGAGAAGACAAACAAGCACTATACTCTGAACTAGTCACTATAGATCTAGAGACAGGTCTCGCCGAATAGGACACGGCAGGAGAGTATATACTGCTAATCTCGATTCTCCTAGCCTTGAGGTAGTGGGGTTTTACAGTCACGTAGAGGCGGGATGGATCGTAGACGACCGATACCTAAGGAATCGAAAGACCTAGACCTAATGCTCTATTCCTCTAGGAACGAATCGAATAGTATTATAACAAAGTTTTCTGACTTAACACGGAACTGTGTAAACGGGATAGGCACTTGACTTGACTTGCCTAGTAGAGCGATAAGATAAAGGACGAAATAAGGGAACTCTAATATATTATAGAAGCTATTAAAGGAGAACAGCCTGTGATATATGATAGACCTAATAGCTACGCCGAGTATTTTGACGACTAGCAACTTAGTAACGATATATAGAACCTAGAATACTAGTTTATACGCACGAACCGTGGAAAAGACGAGCGTATATAGGAAAGCTACTAGAAGAAATACTCCTATCTTAGCATTAAAGTACCTATAGTCTATGTATAGTAGGAAGGATTCGGAAAAGAATTCTAATACCTCCTAGGCGACGCTATACGGCTATACCCTCGACATAAGGCACATGTACAAGTGCCTTGGTTCTAGTATATAGTATACGAGTGCCGATACTACTTCCGCGACAAATTCGAAAACAATTACTGGCCGATCCGACAGGAAAATGGGGACAGAAGCTTACGCCCTATGGAATAGGTCTACAATATAGAAAACAGAGTAGCCAAATTACTCTAGAAGATCGAAGCCCGCGATCTAGGAAGCATTATAATAATTCCAAAATGAGCCTAGCCTAGGTACTACGGAACCGGACGAGATATATAGGACTCGTGCTAGAGCAACGATTACCTCTATTACGCGGACGAAAAGAAATTACGAATTCGGGAGCTTTAGATAAAGCTATAGCACGTACGATAGAAAGCAGAACGGACCTAATAGTAAGAAGCCGTAAGCACCTAATAGCTTATAGAAATGAGTACAATTGATAAAGCCGCTATTAGCTAAATAACTAAAGAGGTTAATACTAACCTAGGAAATGGGTTAAGGCCCTCTAAGGGGCCTAGAAACTATTAACGCCCGTGTAGCGGCAGGTAGTAGCGTAGTATAGGAGGAACTAGCATAAGAGACTACTATACCGAGACCTCCTAGCAGAAATATAGGAAATCGCCGTAATCTTTAGACGATAGCGGCAAGATAAGTGGCTGTAGATAACAGCACAATGGAAATAGTACGAAATGCTTGTACTAGTAGATAGTAGAGTAGAGATAAACCTGATTTCGCTAATGCTTGTAAATTAGCTATAGATACCCTAGAGAATAAAGCAGAAGCATAGTATAGTTAAAGGGCCATTTCTAATATAATAGGTATATAGGAAGACCGAACTAATCGACATTACTATAGTAAGGAAGACTATAGCAGTCATATTTAGCATTATAGATATAGGTAACGACAAAGACATGATATTAGAGTTACTATAGTATGAAGATTATGACCCGGACATTAGCTAGAAGAATGGTAGCTACCTACGACCCCGAACGGAGTCGTATTTGACTAGCGAGATAGGGAGCGCGCAAGGATCGTAAGCAGACGATGCTTAGAGAAAGGCATGTCCTACGGATCCACTACAAGAGATAGATAGTAGCAGGTAGACTACTATAGACTCTAGAAGAGGTAGTATAACGACATCGATATTGCGATAGGAGGAACGAGCTAAACCGCCGATAGCTATTCTCTCCGTTAACGAATGCAGAGCACTGTAATTAGAACAGTGGGTTGAGACAGGAGAAATCGCTAGCATCGCTATAGACGGAACCAAGTTCGTATACTATTAGAAAACCGAGAGATAAGACAAGACTAGGGAAGTACCGAAGGAGTACAAGGGATACCTAGCATTCGAACTAAAGCATCTAGAAGGATTATTAGAATATAGCCTATAGGATTACGAGATCAAGCTTAAGGAAGGAGTATAACTAAAGTTCTTTAAGATTTACTATATAAGCTAGACATAGAACGAAGAACTTAAGTGATATTTAGAGGAAAACCTTTGAAGAGGACATATCTGCCTGTCGATATCGCTAGTAGGCTACCTAATCCTATTTGTGCCTAAGAAAGATAGAAAGCTATAGTTATATGTTAACTATTGGTAACTTAATAAATAGACCGTGAAAAGTCAATACCTATTACCGCTAATCTTATAGCTCCGAGATTAGTTAGTAGGAGCCTAATATTTTATACGTCTTGACTTGCCATCGGCCTATAACTATATATAGATCAAAGAAGGCGACAAGTGGAAAATGGCCTTTAGGATACCCTATAGCTACTATAAGTACCTCGTCATGCTATTCGGACTTACGAACGCGCTAGCAACGTTCTAAGCCCTGATTGATCAAGCTATCTGACCCTTTCTCGACAAATTTATAGTATATTATCTTAATAATATACTTATCTTCTCTAAGACGATAGATAAACACTAGAAGCATGTAAAAGCAGTGCTAGACACGCTACATGTATACAAGCTATTAGTTAACAAGGAAAAGAGCAAATTCTACGTTAGGAAAACGGTGTTTCTAGGATATAAGATATCCCTAGGACAAATTCGAATAGAACCTTTAAAGGTTAAAGCTATCAAGAATTGGCTACGACCGACGTTAGTTACGGAAGTACGAAGTTTTATCGGATTTGCGAACTTCTACTAGATGTTCATTAGGAACTTTAGAGCGATCGTATAACCTTTGTACGAACTTACCAAGAAGAACGCTAAATTCTAATAGGAAGAGCGATACGAGCAAGTATTTACGTAGATCTGTAACGCCATTACTAAAGATCTAGTACTAGTACTGCTAGACCCTAAGAAGCTATTCGAGGTAGAAACGGACGCTTTAGACTACGCTATCGGAGGACAATTAGGATAACGAGATGAACAAGGGAAGCTATATCCTATAGCCTTCTTTTTAAAGAAGCTCGATAGACTATATCTTAATTATCTAATCTATAATAAGGAACTACTTACAATTGTCGAAGCCTTTAAGGAATGGCGACTATACCTTAGTGGCACGATTAAACTAGTATAAGTATATATAGATTATAAGAACCTATAATACTTTATAACGACAAAGGAACTTAATAGATGATAAATACAATAGGCAGAATTCCTCGTAGAATTTAACTTTAAGATCTATTACAAGAAAGGCAAAGAGAACGTATAAGCAGACATCTTAAGCCGACAAACGAATCATACGGAAGGACGAACGGAAATAATACTACTATTATTCAAGGAACAAACAGACAGAACGCTATATTATGAAACGTAGATACCTATAGAAAATGATCCACTTGACTCGTTCCTCGAATACTATACAATCTTTCGAGAGGAAAGGATTAACGAGGCATAGTATCAAGTAGCACCCGGACTAGTGGTACCTAATAGAGTAGAAGAGAAAGATAGGAAACTCTGGTACCGAGGTAAAGCATATATCTACGACAAGGATCAACAGCTATAGATGATTCGAGAACTCTATAAGTCAAAACTTGGAGGATATAAAGGAGTTACGAAGACTGTCGTATAAGTTAGGAAACACTACGACTTTCCATAGTTAATGGTATGAGTTAAGGAAGTTATAGGGAGCTATGATATCTGTAATTAAAGCAAAACGGTACAATATAAGCTATATAGGCTGCTTTAGCTACTACTAATAGCTAACAAATTATAGAGTTTAGTTACGATAGACTTTATTACGAAGCTACTAGAATCTAAGGACACGGCTATAGGAGTAATCTACAATAGTATTCTTACTATAGTAGATTGCCTAACTAAATAGGCATACTTCTTTCCCTATAAGGAGTCCTAGATAACTAAATAGCTAGTAGATATAATCTATTGGCAAGTTACATTAGTATATGCTTAGCCACAAGAATAGATCACTAATAGAGACACTAAGTTTGTATCAAAGTTCTGGTAAGTGTTAATACGACGATTAGGCGTCAATAGTAAGCTATCAATAGCATATTACCTATAGACTAACAGGCAAACGGAGCGATTAAACCAAGTTATTAAGTAGTATCTCTATTCTTACATTAACTACTAGCAAGACGACTAGGTTATACTATTACCAATAGTATAACTTGCCTATAATACAACGCCAATAGAAACGACCAAAGTCATACCGTTCTTCGCAAATTATAGATATAAAGTAGACCTTAGGCAAGGACTAGAGGTTATAGTGCTAAGAGCAGCAGTCAAAGCAGAACAGATGTACGCACTATATAAGAAGCTTAAGAAAGAACTCGAGTTTGTCAAGACCAGAATAAAGAACTACTACGACAAACACAGGCTCGAGGGACCTTGCCTAGAGAGGGGAGACAAAGTCTACCTGATCGTACAAAACTTACAAACCAAACGACTAAGCACGAAGCTAGACTTTAAGAAGGTCGGACCCTTTATTATTAAAGAACAAATTTCGACATCTAACTACCGACTATTGTTACTGTCATCTATATAACTATAGATAGATGTTTTTTATATTTCGCTTCTCGAACTAGTACCAAAAAACGCTAAGGTTGCTATATATATTGAAGTAGAAGATAAGGAAGAAGAATAGGACGTCGAAGAAATTCTAGATTTACATATTATCAATGGGAAACTATAATACCTAGTCAAATAGCTTAATTTTGGACTAGAAGACAACTTATAGGAACTAGTTAAGAACTTAAACTGCCTTAAGAAACTAGAACAGTTCTATTAGCAGAACCTAGATCGGCTAAAGGCAAACCTAGGACAGAACCGAAAACAGCGCCCTAGTTAATAATGTTAATGCCACCGTTAAGTTATACAACGGCCCCCGATTCCTACTATTCTACTGCCTCTAATTTATCTAGATTCGACAAACCCTATATAACCATATCTGCCCCCTTCTCTACTAGGAACTCTCGTTATTTACGAACCCGAGTCAGACGGGCCAATGCCTTAGAAGCTTTATATTAATATTCCCGTAGCAAGGCTTCGGCCTCTTTCTCTTTAGCCTTCAAATGACGTTGCTCACGTATAATACAATCTACTACGTTACGATCAGAGACATGCCCTCGTAAGAAAATAGGAACTTACAAGAAGAAACTAGAACGCCGGAACCATCATAAGTACGACCCTAACGCACGTAAGCCTTATAGTAACGAGATTTTTCAATCATCTTGTATACTCGGTTGTACTCTATGTAATAGGAACATGCCATTACTACGAACCCGTGATCGGAAATAAACTAAGCTAAACGCTTACGACGAATAGACACTAGGGATCTACGCATATTAGACGGCATAATTGATAGCACGAAGGGTAACGAGGACTAAGGAGAAAAACATATATAAGGAATGTAAAGGATGTTAGCGCTATTTGAGACGGCCTAAAAAGAGGGCTTTCGGGTCGAAAGCCTCGGAGGGAGGGCATCGTGTCACGGAAATATGTATATAGATGCCGCCTAGGCTACTAGTACAAACGGGCCAATCAAGCCGAAGGAACAGAAGGACCAATTACAATATAGGAAGTATAGTGATCACTACGCTTACTAGCAATCAGGGTGATTACTACCATACGATCACTTATGATCACCGTAATTAGGAGTGATCACTAGGATTATATATATATGTAGATAGTCACTCGTTATAGTGGACTCTGGGAGTTCACTAGTGGTAACAATTACAATTACAGTACTTATACTAAGCATTGCTAATTACTGTGAGAGACAACTCTAGTGTTGTTGTGAACCCTTTGGCTTTACCGAATCCCTCAGACGACCTGCCTGCTTGTCACGCTCAATCCATCTCCGTCTGGACCCTTTCAGAAGAAGTCTGAGTTGGGTTCGTCACACTTAAACCTTAAGAAAGGATACTCTAAATACTCTAGAGCTATTATATAGTATTTAGCTACTCTAAAAGAACCTATAGCTATCTAACTATACTAGTGGTAACGTCTATTTAAGAAGGAAACGCTTAAGTATTTAGTAAATAAAGGCTATCTATTTCTTTAGCTAGTAAATAATACCTAGAATCCTTACTATATAATAGATACCCTAGAAGAAAGGTAACGAATTTTCTAGGCTTACTATAATAAGATAGGCTATAAGGGTAGAGAAGCTACTTACTAGAGGGTTACTAACTACTATTACTAGAAAGGAATATATACTAATATAATAGAGTAAATTCGTACCTACCTAAAGTACTAGGTATAAGATACTAAAAGATTTAAAAAGGTACATTTACATTCGGAACCTTCTCTAATCCTATTTACAAAATGGTACTTAGATATCTAGTTTATACCCTCTAACTAGACGGGGAAGCCTTGTTTCCTCTTTAAGGCATATAATGATCTCTTAGGATTTATAGAAGCCGAAGTCCTACCTAACAAGTTAATTAGAATAATAAAGAACTTTATTAACCGTCATATTCTCCTTTGTTAAGGACTCCTAATGATTATAATCGTTAATAGGGGATCTAAATTTAAAGGGGAAGCGAAAGCTATCCTAGAAGAACTAGGGGTAAAATGTATTATTATTTCTCCTTATAACTCTAGGGCTAACGGTATTAGTAAGGCTAGGTATATACCTATTATAGCTACCTTAGCAAAGATAACTATAAGGACTAGAAAGAACTAGTAATAGCTTCTTCCTTTCGTCTTATATACTAACCGTACTATTATTTGAAATAGCTATAGTTACTTACCCTTTAACCTTATCTATAACTATAACTCTATTAGCCCGATCGAAAACGATATCCCTACCTAGCAAATTCTTTACTAGGACCCTATAGCCGTCCGACCAGATAGAGAAAATCAAGTAAAAGACTATCTATAATTATTAGAACTCTATACTAAAGTATTACTTAATATAGAATTTAATCTAGAAGTCGCTACTAAAAAGGTTGCTAAAGCTAGATAAAAAATGGCTAAATGGCGAAATAAAGCCTACTACCGTGAATTTAGAGCTAAGAATGCTTAAATCAAGGTATGTAATCTTGTTCTAGTTTATAATAATATTTGGCAGATTAATATAAGCTTGTTTCGAAAACTTTAATATTAGTAGTATAGCCTATACCAGGTCTAGGAAGTTAGGAATAGGAATACCTACTACCTAGAGACTCTTAATAGTATAATTATATAGATACCATATTCTATAAACCGTATTAAGAAGTTTTTCAAGTAGGATAGAGTTTAGCTTAAAGCCGACGGATCTAATAGTTTTCTAGGTAAGTAAAACCCCTAGAACTAGGAAATAGGTTCTTTGCTATCAGAAGCGCTTAAAGGAATAGTAATAGAAGAGGAAGCTCTTAGACAAATTAGATAACTATAACTAAGTAACCGATTTACTAGATCTAAAGCCTAAGAGTAACGATAGTAATAGTAGGAGCTTATAGTCGAACTAACTAGAGAGAAATTACCCGGATTTTGACCTTTAAACTATTAATAGAAATACAAGTTAACCCCGTTCGATTTCATTTCTATTTACTCTTTACTACCTAAACCCCTAATTACCCCTTTTCTATACTACCTTTACCCTTTTTCCCTAAATCCCTAATTCCCTACCTATAATTGCTATTTATCCTGTTTATAAGTTATCTATTAATCCCTAACTATACTATCTAAATCTATCAAAATTAAAGAGCTCTTTTTCTACGTTACTAGCTAGATATTCTTTAGCTAGCTATTAAGGTCAAATTTAGCCCGACCTATAAGCCGAGGGTTAGGATCTTAAGAGCTATCGTTAATTATATCTTCCTATAAGCACTTCTTATCACTCTAATAATGGTTTTTATACTATCTATCTAAGATAGGACCTATTAAAACGTAGCTATAGAATGGCTATATAACGTAGATAGTAATAGGCTTCTTATTCCTTAGAGGGATAACCTTAGTTATCAACCTTTAGTAGGACTATTTATAGGCTCAGTATAGTATTAGATTCCTATATCTCTAATTAGCTCTTTCTCTAATTAGAGGGAGGAAGTTATTCTTATATATCCTTAAATACCTAGATAAATAAACTAAGAACTTAGGCTTAATAGGTAACTATAGTATAAATCTACCGACTAAACAGACTACTATTATTAATTTCTACAAAAACTAGGTATAACCACTTTGCTAGAGCTCTCTTATAGGTATAAAAGAATTCTATATAAGTAGGAGCAAATCTTAAAATTCTAAATATATTACGGAAATATATATATAGAATACTACCTAAGCTACCTCTCTAATAGACTAAGAAGATAGTAGGAATAATAGGCCAATTGGGATAGGATTACACTTAGTAAGAAATAATCCTAGCAAAGGATTACTAGCTCATAATATAAGCTAGGTAAGCTAGTATAGAGGATCACTACAACTATTAATGATCCTAGGATTATATATATATATAAATAGTTACTTATTACAATAGACTCTAGGAGTTTACTAATAATAGTAACCTATAATTATAGTACTTATACCAAGTATTACTAACCATTATAAGAGATAACTATAGTATTATTATAAACCCTTTAGCTTTATTAAATCCCTTAGATAACCTGCCTACTTATCCCACTTAATCTACCTTTATCTACTAAACCCTTTTAAAAGAAGTCTAAGTTAGGTTCGTTACACGTTGCTATCACTCCCTTTATTCCATCATAGTTTAGAACAAAGGTGATCTCGACCTTGACATTGATATAGCTACTAACATTATAGCCGAACAGCTGCTCGCCTAGCTTGGTCAACTCTAGTAGCGGATCTAGGAGTTAGACTAGAGAGACAAGGCTACTTAGGCTCGAATCAAGGAATTCGAGAATAGCGAAAAACATTCGTAGAAACTAGTTAACGAGGCCTACGCCAAAATTAAGGCGCTTAAGACTACTAAAGCAAGCCGTATCAAGATCGAACTACCTAGCAAGTATAGAGAAACTAAGAAAGATCTTGTAGGGTTCCTAACAAACCTCTAATCCTACTTCCGGCTTAATAATGACAAGTTTCCGGATAATAAAGCTAAAGTCCTTTATATAGCTATAAGACTAGAGGGTAAGGTACTTAGATAGTTCGAGCCTATATAGAATGACTATCTTATTAAGGAAGACGAAGACGATTAAGACGTGTTTATATAGGTAGTCTTTTGATCCTATGACCGTTTTAAAGAAGAGCATTAAAAGGTTTTTAATAATAAAGATAAGAAGATTTATATATAAGAAAGACTTACTAATATCTAATAGACTAAGTTAGTAGCCTTTTATATTATATAGTTTAGATAGGATATACTTAAGTCTTAGCTTAATGATAAGGTATTAATATAACCATTTTATAATAGCTTGAAAGAAAAGGTTAAAGATAAGCTATATAAGTATAATTAGCCTAAGACTTTAGATAAATATATTATATAGGCTATTAGAATTGACGATTGGCTCTATATATAGGAGTAGTAAAAGTAAGGTTAAATAAATGGAACTATAGTTAAGGCTAATAATAAGAAAAAATAGATATACGTTAATACCTTATATAAGATGTATCCTAGAACTATAGATATAGATATAATATAGAAGTAGGATTAGAAGAAGATAATTAAAGATAAGTCTAATGTTACCTATTATAACTATAGAAAGAAAGAACATTATAAACAAGAATGCTAAAGCCTAAAGAAAATGGTCTTTAGAAAGGAAATTATAGTTATTAACGAAACTACTAAAGATATTATCGAAGTAGTAGCTATAAGCTACGAAAATAGAGATAGCGATATAGATAGTCCTAGATACGATGGTAATAATAAAGATAAATAAGTACTATACTTTAAACTAATTACTATAGACCTAGAGATAGGTCTTACTAAATAAGATATAATAGAAGAGTATATACTACCAATTTCGATCTTCCTAGCCTTAAGGTAGTAGGGTTTTATAGTTATATAGAGGTAGGATAGATTATAGATAACCGATACCTGAGGAATTGAAAGACCTAGACCTAATATTCTATTCCTCTAGGAACGAATCAAATAATACTATAACAAAGTTTTCCAGCCTAATACGGAACTATATAAACGGGATAGACACTTAATTTAACCTACCTAGTAGAGCGATAAGATAAGGGACAAGATAAGGGAACTCTAATATATTATAGAAACTATTAAAGGGGAATAACCTATAATATATAATAGGCCTTATAGCTACGCTAAGTATTTTAATGACTAGTAACTTAGCTATAATATACGGAACCTAGAGTACTAGTTTATATATACAAACCGTAGAATAGACGAATATATGTAAGAAAACTACTAGAAGAAACATTCCTACCTTAGTATTAGGGTACTTATAGTCTATATATAGTAGGAAGGATTTAGGAAAGAGTTCTAATACCTCCTAGGCAATATTATATAACTATACCCTTGATATAAGGTATATATATAAGTGCCCTAGTTCTAATATATATTACACAAATACCGATATCACTTTTATAATAAATTCGAAAATAATTACTAGCCGACCTAACAAGGAAATGAGGATAGAAGCCTCTACCCTATAGAATAGGTCTATAACGTAGGGAATAGAGTGGCCGAATTGCTCTAGAAGATCGAAGCCTACAATCTAGAAGGTATTATAGTAGTTTTAAAACGAGCCTAGCCTAGGCACTATAGAATAGGATAGGATATATAAGACTCGTACTAGAGTGACGATTACCTCTATTATACGAATAAAAAGAAATTATAGATCCAGGAGCTTCAGATAAAGCTATAGTATATATAATGAAAAGTAGAATAGACTTAATAGTAGGAAGCTATAAGTACTTAATAGCTTATAGAAATAAGTATAATTAACGAAGCCGCTATTAGCCAAATAACCGAAGAGGTTAATACTAACCTAGGAAACAGGTTAGGGCCTTTTAAAGAGCCCGAAAACCATTAACGCCTATATAGTAGCAAGTAGTAATATAGTATAGGAGGAACTAGTATAACAGACTACTATATTAAGACCTCCCGGTAGAAATATAGGAAATCGTTATAATCCTTGGATAGTAGCGGTAAGACAAGCGATTATAGATAATAATATAATAGAAATAGTATAAAATACTTGTATTAGTAGATAGTAGAGTAGAGATAAACCTAATTTTGCCAATACTTTTAAATTAGCTATAGATACCCTAGAGAATAAAGTAGAAGTATAGTATAGTAAAAGGGCTATTTCCGATATAATAGGTATATAAGGAGACCAAACCAATCGACATTACTATGGTAAGGAAGACTATAGTAGTCGTATTTAGTATTATAGATATAGGTAACAATAAAGATATAATATTAGGGTTACTATAGTATAAAGATTACAACCTAGACATTAGTTAAAAGGATAATAACTATCTATAACCCTAAATAGAGTCGTATTTGACTAGTAAGATAAGGAGTATATAAGGATCGCGAGCGGACAATACTTAGGGGAAGGCATATCCTATAGATCTATTATAAGAGACAAGCAATAGTAGGCAGACTACTATAGACTCTAGAAGAAGTAATATAATGATACCAATATTACGATAGAAGGAACGAGCTAAACCGCCGATAACTGTTCTCTCTATTAACAAATATAAAGTACTATAATTAGAGTAGTAGGTTAAGATAGGAGAAATCGCTAGCATCGCTATAGACGGAACCAAGTTTGTATACTATTAGAAAACTAAGAGACGAGACAAGACTAGGAAAGTACTAGAGGAATACAAAAGATACCTAGCATTCGAACCGAAGCATTTGGAAGGATTACTGGAACACGGCCTATAGGATCACGAGATCAAGCTTAAAGAAGGAGTATAATTAAAGTTCTTTAAGATCTACTATATAAGTTAGATATAAAATAAAGAACTTAAGTAATATTTAGAGGAAAATCTTTAAAGAAGATATATCTACCTGTCGATATCGCTAGTAGGCTACCTAATCCTATTCATACCTAAGAAAGACGGAAAGCTATAGTTATATATTAATTATTAGTAACTTAATAAATAGACTATAAAAAACTAATACCTATTATTACTAATCTTATAGCTCTAAGATTAGTTAGTAGAAGTCTAATATTTTATATATCTTAACTTGCCATTAGCCTATAACTATATATAGATTAAAGAAGGTAATAAGTAGAAAACGGCCTTTAGGATACCTTATAGCTACTATAAGTACCTTATTATACTATTTAGACTTACAAACGTACCAATAATATTCTAAGCCCTAATTAATTAAGTTATCTAACCCTTCCTTAATAAATTTATAGTATATTATCTCGATAATATACTTATCTTCTCTAAGATAATAAACGAATATCGGAAGTATATAAGAGTAGTACTAGATATATTATATATATATAAGCTATTAGTTAATAAGGAAAAGAGCGAATTCTACATTAGAAAGATGGTATTTTTAGGATACGAAATATCCCTAAGACAAACCTAGATAAAACCCTTAAAGGTTAAAGCTATTAAGGATTAGCTATAACTAACGTTAGTTATAGAAGTATAAAGCTTTATCGGATTTATAAACTTCTACCGAATATTTATTAGAAATTTTAGAGTAATTATACGACCTTTATATAAACTTACTAAGAAGAACGCTAAATTCTAATAGGAAGAATAGTATAAGTAAGCATTTATATAGATCTATAACGCTATTACTAAAGATCTAGTACTAGTATTACTAGACCTTAAGAAACTATTTAAGGTAGAAATAGATACTTTAGATTATACTATTAGAGGACAATTAGAATAATAAGATAAATAAAGGAAGCTATATCCTATAGCCTTCTTTTTAAAAAAGCTTGATAGACTATATCTTAATTATCCGATCTATAATAAGGAACTACTTACGATTATCAAAGCTTTTAAGGAATAGCGACTATATCTTAGTAGTACGATCGAATTAGTATAAGTATATATAGATTATAAGAATTTACGGTACTTTACGACGACAAAAGAACTTAATAAATAATAAATATAGTAGGCAGAATTCCTTATAGAATTTAATTTTGAGATCTGCTATAAGAAAGGCAAAGAGAACGTATAAGCAGATACCTTAAGCCGATAAACGGTTTATACGGAAGGACAAACAGAAATAATACTACTATTATTTAAGGAACAAATGGACGGAACGCTATATTATAAAACGTAGATACCTATAGAAGATGACTTACTTAACTTATTCCTAGAATATTATATAATCTTTCGAGAAGAAAGGATTAATAAGGTATAGTATTAAGTAGTACTTGGACTAGTAGTACCTAATAGAGTAGAAGAAAAAGATAGGAAACTCTAGTACCAAGGCAAAGTATATATCTATAATAAGGACTAATAGCTATGAATGATTTAAGAACTCTATAAATTGAAACTTAGAGGATATAAAGAAGTTACGAAGATTATTATATAAGTTAAGAAACACTATAACTTTCTATAGTTAACGATATAAGTTAAAGAAGTTATATAGAGCTATAATATCCATAATCGAAGCAAAACGGTATAATATAAGCTATATAGGTTATTTTAGCTACTACTAATAACTAATAAACTATAGAATTTAGTTATAATAGACTTTATTATAAAGCTATTAGAATCTAAGGATATAGCTATAAGAGTAATCTATAATAATATTCTTACTATAGTAGATTACCTAACTAAGTAGGTATACTTCTTTCCCTAGAAGGAGTCCTAGATAGCTAAATAGCTAGTAGATATAATCTATTAGTAAGTTATATTAATATATGTTTAGCTATAAGAATAGATTACCGATAAAGATATTAAATTCGTATCGAAGTTCTAGTAAGCATTAATATAATGATTAGGCGTTAATAGTAAGCTATTAATAATATATTACCTATAGACTAACAGACAAATAGAGCGACTAAACCAAGTTATCAAGTAGTACCTCTTTTCTTATATTAACTATTAGCAAGATAACTAAATTATACTATTACTAATAGTATAACTCGCTTATAATATAATACTAATAGAAATAACCAAAGTTATACTATTCTTTATAAACTATAGATATAAAGTAGACCTTAGGTAAAGACCAGAGGTTATAGTACTAAGAGTAATAGTTAAAGTAGAATAGATATATATACTATATAAGAAGCTTAAAAAGGAACTCGAGTTTGTTAGAACTAGAATAAAGAACTACTATGATAAATATAGGCTTAAGGGACCTTACCTAGAAAGGGGAGACAAAGTCTATCTAATTATATAAAATCTATAAACCAAACGACTAAATATAAAGCTAGACTTTAAGAAGGTCAGACCTTTCGTTATCAAAGAACGAATTTTGACATCTAATTACCGACTATCATTACTATCATCTATATAATTATAGACAGATATTCTTTATATTTCACTTCTTAAACTAGTACTAAAAAATGCTAAGACTGCTATAAATATCAAAGTAAAGGATAAAGAGGAAGAATAGGATATCGAAGAAATTCTAGATTTATATATTATTAATAGGAACTATAATATCTAGTTAAATAGCTCGATTTCGGATTGGAAGACAACTTATAGGAACTAGTCAAGAACTTAAATTGCCCTAAGAAACTAGAACAGTTCTACCGCTAGAACCCGGATCGACTATAGGCACTAGCTCGGACAAAATGGCCAAGTCGGCCTCCGATAAATCTAAGCCTAAAGAGAACTAATCAAATAGGACGTTAATACCCTAGGACCATATATCACTAATAACGTATACTTTGGAATCCTATACTCTCTATTCTTCTGCCTCTATTTCCTCTAAAGATTATATACCTTGACGAAATAGCTCGGAACCCTATTCCTTTAAGAAACGTTTCTAGCGACAAAGACGAGCTAATCGACTAATAGCCATCTAAAGTTAAGTCTAAGGAACGAAAAGGGCCTCTTTAACATCAGCCTCTTTTTATTCTATATGTTTTTGTTTAGATATAATCTTCGTTACTATAAAAGATTAGCTACGAATAATAAGGCGACAAATAGGGCTATAAATAAGTAGACGCTACGTTAGAACTATCGTAAGAACGACCCTAATATATATATTTGCTATAGTAAGAAGAGCCTAACGCTATATAACAAGCCAAGTTCCGCTTAAAATATTACGAACATAGTATAATGTCTACGTTAGAAGAATCAATAAAAGAAGTAAGTATAGCGTGCTATTAGGATTTCGAAGATTAGCGTTTAGAGATACGATCTACTATCTTGTTAGTTACTAATAGTATGGGGAAAAGGAAAAAAATTACAAGGTATATATAAAAAGGATATTAGCGCTATTTAAAACGGCCTAAGATAGGCTTTTAGGTCGAAAGCCTTAAAGGAAGGGTATTATATTATAGAAATATATATATAGGACGCTACCTAAGCTGCCTCCCTAATAGACTAATAAGATAGTAGGAATAATAGGCTAATTAGGATAGGATTATACTTGGTAAGAAATGATCCTAGCGGAGGATTACTAGCTTATAATATAAGCTAGGTAAGCTAGTATAGAGGATTACTATAACCGTTAATAATCCTAGGATTATATATATATATAGATAGTCACTTGTTATAGTAGACTTTAGGAGTTTACTAATAATAGTAACCTATAATTATAGTACTTATACCAAGTATTACTAACTACTATAAGAGATAACTATAGTATTGTTATAAACCTTTTGGCTTTACCGAATCCCTTAGATGACCTGCCTACTTGTCCTGCTTAATCTACCTTTGTCTGAACCCTTTTAGAAAAAGTCTAAGTTAGGTTTGTTATAAAATATCTACTCTAGAGTATTAGGATTAGGGTTTAGCTCTTAACGAATATATAGGATTACCTATATCTTAAGGTACTTAATGAAGAAGAATCTATAGTATAAAAGGAATAGTTTATATTAATATTATATTAAGACTACCTTTAGATAATTCAAAGGCATTAGGAGATCTTCTAGGTAAGTTACCCTTATTATCTATATAAACTTAGGAGGTACTAAGATCTAATTATCCTAGGTAGTCGTTAAATCTACCGGCCGGTTAGTTATTAAGGGAAGTATAGGCTTAGTATCTTTGTTAATTTCTATATCTTCCTAGATAGAGGATTTATATCTCTAGCGTTTAACTCTTTTAATAGATATAGTGGTCAAACTTACTTATAAGAGCTTATAGCAAGTTCAAAGGGGAAATAATATAGGAAGAAATAATACTAGCCGTCTAAGTAGAGGAAGACAATTATAAATAAGAGTTAATTAGAAAGGTAGAAAAGTAGGAAGAAGTTTAAAAAGAAATAAGGGATACTTAGCTTTTAAACGATTTAATAATTAGGATATTGGAACTATTAGACTTCTATTCGAAAAAGGTATACCTAGGCTAGAATAACTTATTATATAATAGGTTATATTCCTTTATTATTAGATAAAACGTAAGTTAAGGTTATTCCTTAAGGTTATAATAAAGAATAACCTAGTTATATAGGGGCTAATATAATTACCTATCGGATAGCACTAAAACCGGTAAATATAGCCTAGAATAGCTAGATAAGGAAAGCATCTAGGAGGAACTAGAAAGTCTATAAATACTCCTAACTTAACCCTCCTCCTCTCTCTCTTTTTTATAACTAATAACTATAAACTATAAATCACCGACTTATAAAAATACTAAATAAAATGTCTTCCCTACCTAGTTAGATAACTAGGTACTATTAAATAAATATTCCATTAAGCAATTTATTTCTAAATATTAATAGTCTAGGTTTTAAGCGACTCTATATAAGTTTTCTAACGGTAAATACGTATAGGGATAACGTTAGAGAGTTAGATCGAAGAAGAAGAGAAAGGTCAGTCCCTCTTCCTCTGATTAGAGGGCCGAGTTAACTAAGTATAGGACTACCTTTACTCCTTTCGGGAGAAGATCCTAAAACCCTAAGGCTCTTTCTTTAGTACCTCCTTATAACCTAGGTTCTAAGGGAAGAGATTGCTAACTACCTTAGGAGCAGTAATACCTAGAAGCTCTTTAATAAGCTATATACTAGGCCTATTCCTTACCTTAGAGAAGTATAACGAACCTAACTCAGACTTCTTCTAAAAGGGTTCAGACAAAGGTAGATTAAACAGGACAAGCAGGCAGGTCGTCTAAGGGATTCGGTAAAGCCAAAGGGTTCACAATAACACCAGAGTTGTCTCTTATAGTAGTTAACGATGCTTGGTATAAGTACTGTAATTGTGAGTTACTATTACTAGTAAACTCCTAGAGTCTACTATAACGAGTGACTATTTATATGTATATATACTTCTGTCGATCGCTTATAGTCCCCTTTTATCCTGTCCTTGGATCGCCTTTAGTAGCTAGCTATCCTCTGCTATCTTTCCCTTTTTGGCAATTGTTTGCCCGTGGTAGCCTGCGCTCCCTAGCGATCCCGTGTCAGCCTCGCTTCGTGCCCTTCTTGATTGGTGGCTCATTTAGCCTGCTGCACCCCACCGGGTCGCGGTATATGGTTGGCTTGTGACAAGAAGTAGTAGCTAGAAGGCCGGAGTAGCTTATAAGTCTTAGCCTTAAGATTAATAAGCGAATCGTTAGTTACCTATTTTCTTTATATATTAGACTATATAACTAAGGGAAGATATACTTTAGCTAGCATTAATATAATATTACTATAAGCCTATATAATATTAAAAGGCTTATATTAAGAAAGGAGTATTTAAATAGCTATAACCTTCTAAATCTACTTTAATATATATTAGTATCTTATAAGCTATATATTTATATTTTTCTAGAGGCTATTAGCGACTTAAAGCCCAAGTAGTTAGCATTACCTTTACAAAAATAGGAGGATATAGCTAGAAAATAATTCTAGGTAATCCTTTACTACTTATAATAGTTATACTAGGCTATAGCTATATATAACTAGATAGAGTCCTATCTCTATTATATAGACTCTTATCCTTCCAATAAGTAGAGTTAAAAAGATCTATTTAAGACTCTATAAGATAAGGTCATTCTCCCTAGCTTTCTTTTTCTACCACTTATAGGTTATATATATTAGCTAATAATATAGGTAACGTCAAAGTAAAAAGGCTAGTAGGAATATAGTATCCAGGTCGCTAAGTTCTATTAGTTTTACTTCTAAGAGATTTAATATAGAGATAAAGCATAGCTTAAGCTCCCCTAGTAAAAGGGCTATCTATTATCATAGAAATATATATATAGGACGCCACCTAAGCCGCCTCTTTAATGAACCAATAGGATAGTAAGAATAATAGGCTAATCAGGACAGGATTATACTTAGCAAAAAATAATTCTAGTAAAAGATCACTAACTTATAATATAAGGTAGGTAAACTAATACAAAGGATTACTATAACTATTAGTAATCCTAGGATTATATATATATATATATAGTCACTTATTACAATAGACTCTAGGAATTTACTAGCAATAGTAACCTATAATTATAGTACTTATACTAAGTATTACTAACTACTATAAGAGATAACTATAGTATTGTTATAAACCCTTTAGCTTTACTAAATCCCTTAGATAACCTACCTACTTATCCTACTTAATTTACCTTTGTCTAAACCCTTTTAGAAGAAGTCTAAGTTAGGTTTGTTATACGTTACTATCACTCCCTTTATTCTATTATAGTTTAGGACAAAGGTAATTTCAACCTCGACATTAACATAGTTATTAACGTTATAGCCAAATAGCTGCTTACCTAGCTTGGTTAACTCTAATAGCAGATCTAGGAGTTAGACTAGAGAGATAAGGCTACTTAGGCTCGAATTAAGGAACTTAAGAACGGCGAAAAGCATTCGTAGAAACTAGTTAATAAGGCCTATACTAAAATTAAGGCACTCGAGACTACCAAAGTAAGCTATATTAAGATCGAACTACCTGGCAAATATAAAGGAACTAAAGAGGATCTTGTAGGGTTTCTAATAAATCTCTAATCCTACTTCCGGCTTAATGATAACAAGTTTCTAGATAATAAAGTTAAAGTCCTTTATATAATTATAAGACTAGAAGGTAAGGTACTTAGATAGTTTAAGCCTATATAGAACGACTATCTTACTAAGGAAGACGAAGATAACTAAGATACATTTATATAGGTAGTCATTCGATCCCATGACCGTTTTAAAGAAGAGCTTTAGAAGGTTTTTAGTAATAAAGATAAGAAGATTTATATATAAGAAAGACTTACTAATCTCTAATAGACCAAGTTAGTAGCCTTTTATACTATATCGTTTAGATAGGATATACTTAAGTCTTAGCTTAACAATAAAGTATTAATATAACTATTCCATAATAGTTTAAAGGAAAAGGTTAAAGATAAGCTATATGAATATAATCGGCCTGAGACTCTAGATAAATATATTATATAGGCTATTAGAATTGACAATTAGCTTTATATATAGGAGTAGTAAAAGCAAGGTCGAATAAATAGAACTATAGCTAAGGCTAATAATAAGAAAAAATAGGTATATATTAGTACCTTATATAGGATATATTCTAGAGCTATAGATATAGATATAGTATAGAAGTAGGACCGGAAGAAGATAACTAAAGATAAGTCTAATATTACCTACTATAACTATAGAAGGAAAGGACATTATAAATAAGAATGTTAAAGCCTAAAAAAAGGGTAGAAAATAGTCCTTAGAAAGGAAATTATAGTTATTAGCGAAATTACTAAAGATATTATTAAAGTAGTAGCTATAAGCTATAAAAATAGAGATAGTAATATAGATAGTCTTAGATATAATAGCGATAGTAAAGATAAATAGGCACTCTACTCCGAACTAGTTACTATAGACCTAAAGATAGGTCTTACCAAATAGGATATAGTAAGAGGGTATATACTACTAATTTCGATTCTCTTAGCCTTAAGGCAATAGGGTTTTATAATTATATAGAGGTAGGATAGATTATAGATAACCGATACCTAAGGAATTAAAAGACCTAGACCTAATGTTCTATTCCTCTAGGAACAAATCGAATAGTACCGTAATGAAGTTTTCTAGCTTAATATAGAACTATACGAATGGGATAGACGCTTAATTTGACTTACCTAGTAGAGCGATGAGATAAAGGATAAGATAAGGGAACTTTGATATATTATAGAAACTATTAAAGGGGAATAGCCTATAATATATAATAGGCCTAATAGCTATACCAAGTATTTTAATGACTAGCAACTTAGCTATGATATATAGAACCTAGAGTACTAGTTTATATATACAAACTATAGAAAAGATAAATATATATAGGAAAACCACTAGAAGAGATATTCCTACCTTAGCGTTAGGGTATCTATAGTCCATATATAGTAGGAAGGATTTAGGAAAGAGTTCTAATACCTCCTAGGCGACATTATACGACTATACCCTTAATGTAAGGAATATATGTAAGTGGCCTAGTTCTAGTATATATTATACAAATGCCGATATTACTTTTGCGACAAATTTAAAAACAATCATTAGCCGACCTGACAAGGAAATAAGGACAGAAGCCTCTACCCTATAGAATGGGTCTACGATATAGGAAATAGAGCGGCCAAATTACTTTAAAAGATCAAAGCCTGTAATCTAGAAGGCATTATAGTAGTTCTAAAACAAGCCTAGCTTAGGTACTATAGAATAGGACAAGATATATAGGACTCGTGCTAGAGTAACGATTACCTCTACCATGTAGACGAAAAGAAATCGCAGATCCGGGAGCTTTAGATAAAGCTATAGTATATATAACGAAAAGCAGAATAGACTTAATAGTAGGAAGCTATAAGCACTTAATAGCTTATAGAAATAAGTATAATTAATAAAGCTACTATTGGCTAAATAACTAAAGAGGTTAGTACTAACCTAGGAAACGGGTTAGGGCCTTTCAAGGGGCCCGAAAACTATTAATACCTATATAGCGGCAAGTAGTAGTATAGTATAAGAGGAATTAGCATAAGAGACCATTATATTAAGACTTCCTAGCAGAAATATAGGAAATCGCTATAATCTTTAGATAATAGCAGTAAGATAAGCGATTATAGATAATAATATAATGGAAATGGTATAAAATGCTTGTACTAATAGATAGTAGAGTAGAGATAAACCTAATTTCGCCAATACTTGTAAATTAGCTATGGATACCCTAGAGAATAAAGCAGAAGTATAGTATAGTCAAAGGGCTATTTCTAATATAATAGGTATATAAAGAGACTAAACTAATCGATATTACTATAATAAGGAAGACTATAATAGTTATATTCAATATTATAGATATAGGTAATAATGAAGATATAATATTAAGGTTACTATAATATAAAGATTACAACCTAGATATTAGCTAGAAGAATAGTAGCTACCTATAACCCCAAATAGAGTTATATTCAACTAGTAAGATAAGGAGTATATAAGGATCGTAAGCAGACAATACTTAGGGGAAGGCATATCCTATCGATCTACTATAAGAGACAAGTAATAGTAGGCAGACTATTACAAACTCTAGGAAAAGCAGTATAATAATACTGACATTATAATAGGAGGAACGAGCTAAACCGCCGATAGCTATTCTTTCCGTTAACAAATATAGAGCACTATAATTAGAGTAGTAGGTTAAGATAGGAGAAATTACTAGTATCGCTATAGATAAAACTAAGTTCGTATACTATTAGAAAACCGAGAGACAAGACAAGACTGGGGAAGTACCAAAGGAATACAAAGGATACCTAGCATTTAAACCGAAGTATCTAGAAGGATTACTGGAATACGGCCTATAGGATTATAAGATCAAGTTTAAGGAAGGAGTATAACTAAAGTTCTTTAAGATCTACTATACGAGTTAGATATAGAACGAAGAACTTAAGCAATATTTAGAGGAGAACCTTCGAAGAGGATATATCCGCCTATTAATATCGCTAGTAGGCTACCTAATCCTATTTATACCTAAGAAAGATAGAAAGCTACGGTTATATATTAACTATTAGTAACTTAACGAATAGACTATAAAAAACTAATATCTATTACTACTAATCTTATAGCTCTAAGATTAGTTAGTGAGAGCCTAATATTTTATACGTCTTGACTTACTATTGGCCTATAACTATATATAGATCAAAAAAGGCGACAAATAGAAAACGGCCTTTAGGATACCTTATAGCTACTATAAGTACCTTATTATACTATTTAGACTTATAAATACATTAGTAATATTCTAAGCCCTAATTAATTAAGCTATCTAACCCTTCCTTAACGAATTTATAGTATATTATCTTGATAATATACTTATTTTCTTTGAAACGATGGACAAATACTAGAAGTATATAAGAGTAATACTAGATATATTATATACGTATAAGCTATTAGTTAATAAGGAAAAGAGCAAATTCCATATTAGAAAGATAGTATTTTCAAGATACAAAATATCCCTAGGATAAATCTAGATAGAACCTTTAAAGGTTAAAGCTATCAAAAATTAGCTATAACTAACGTTAATTATAGAAGTATAAAGCTTTATTAGATTCATAAACTTTTATTAAATGTTTATTAGAAATTTCAAAGCAATTATACGACCTTTATATAAACTTACTAAGAAGAACGCTAAATTCTAATAGGAAGAATAGTATAAGTAAGTATTTATATAGATCTATAATACTATTACTAAAGATCTAATATTAGTATTACTAGACCTTAAGAAGCTATTTAAGGTAGAAATGGATACTTTAGACTATACTATTAGAGGATAATTAGAATAATAAGACGAATAAGAGAAGCTATATCCTATAGCCTTCTTTTTAAAGAAGCTTAATAGATTATATCTTAATTATCTAATTTATGATAAAGAACTACTTACAATTATTAAAGCTTTTAAGGAATAGTAACCATATCTTAATAGTATAATTAAGCTAATATAAGTATATATAGATTATAAGAATTTATAGTACTTTATAATGATAAAAGAGCTTAATAGACAATAAATATAGTAGGTAGAATTCCTTATAGAATTCAATTTTGAGATCTGCCATAAGAAAGGCAAAGAGAATATACAAACAGACGCCTTAAGCCGACGAATGGTTTATACAGAAGGACAAACGGAAATGACGCTACCGTTATTTAAGGAACAAATAGACGGAATGGTATATTATAAAATGTAGATACCTATAGAAGATAACCTACTTAACTTATTCCTAGAATATTATATAATCTTTTAAGAAGAAAGAATTAATAAGGTATAGTATTAAATAGTACCTAGACTAGTAGTACCTAATAGAGTAAAAGAAAAAGATAAGAAACTCTAGTACCAAGATAAAGCGTATATCTACGATAAAGACTAATAGCTATAAATGATTTAAAACCTCTATAAGTTAAAACTCGGAGGATATAAAGGAGTTACAAAGACTATCGTACAAGTTAAGAAATACTACGACTTTCTATAGTTAACAGTATAAGTTAAGGAAGTTATATAGAGCTACGATATCTATAATCGAAGTAAAATGGTATAATATAAACTATATAGGCTACTTTAGCTACTATCAATAGCTAATAAACTATAAAGTTTAGTTATAATAGACTTTATTATAAAGCTACTAGAATCTAAGGATATAGCTATAAAAGTAATCTATAATAATATTTTTATTATAGTAAATCGCCTAACTAAATAGGTATACTTCTTTCCCTATAAAGAGTCCTAGATAGCTAAATAGCTAGTAAATATAATCTATTAATAAGTTATATTAGTATATACTTAACTATAAGAATAGATTACTAATAGAGATACTAAGTTTATATTAAAGTTCTAATAAGCATTAATATAATAATTAGGCATTAATAATAAGCTATAAATAGTATATTACCTATAGACTAATAGACAAACAAAGCGACTAAACTAAGTTATTAAGTAATACCTCTATTTTTATATTAACTACTAGTAAGATAACTAGGTTATATTATTACTAATAGTATAACTTACTTATGATATAATACTAATGGAAATAACTAAAGTTATACCATTCTTTATAAACTATAGATATAAAGTAGACCTTAAGCAAGGACTAGAGGTTATAGTACTAAGAGTAGCAATTAAAGCGAAATAAATATATATACTATATAAGAAGCTTAAAAAGGAACTTAAGTTTATAAGGACTAGAATAAAAAATTACTATAATAAATATAGGCTTAAAGGACCTTACTTAGAGGAGGGAGACAAAGTCTATCTAACTATACGAAACTTATGGATTAAACAACCAAACGTAAAGCTAGACTTTAAAAAGGTTAGACCCTTTATTATTAAAGAACAAATTTCGACATCTAACTACTAACTATTATTACCATTATCTATATAATTATAGATAGATATTTTTTATATTTCACTTCTTAAACTAATATTAAAAAATGCTAAGACCGTTATAAATATCGAAGTAAAGGAAAGGAGGAAGAATAAGACGTCAAAGAAATTCTAGATTTATACATTATTAATAGGGAACTATAGTATTTAGTTAAATAGCTCGATTTCGGACTAGAAGATAACTTATAAGAACTAGTTAAGAACTTGAACTACCCTAAGAAATTAGAATAGTTCTACCACTAGAACCCGGATCGACCGTAGGCACTAGCTTAGATAAAACGGCCAAGTCGGCCTCTGATAAATCTAGACCTAAAGAAGACTAATTAAATAGGACGTTAATACCCTAGGACTATATGTTACTAACAATGCGTACCTCGGAATCCTATATCCTCCGTTCTTCTACCTCCATTTCCTCTAGAGACTATATACCTTGATAAAATAGCTTGGAACCTTGCTCCTTTAAGAAACGTTTCTAGCGACGAAGACAAGCTAATCGACCGATAGCCATCTAAAGTTAAGTCTAAAGAATGAAAAGGGCCTCTTTAGCATTAGCCTCTTCTTACTTTACACGTTTTTATTTAAATATAATCTTCATTACTATAAAAGATTAGCTATAAACATTAAGGCGATGAATAAGGCTATAAATAAGTAGACGTTATATTAAAACTATTATAAGAATAACCCTAATATATATACTTGCTATAGCAAGAAGAGCCTAATACTATATAATAAGCCAAGTTCCGCTTAAAACACTATAAATATAGTATAACGTCTATACTAGAAGAATTAATAAAAGAAGCAAGCATGGTATGTTATTAGGATTTTAAAGATTAGTATTTAGAGATATAATCTACTATCTTATTAGTTATTAACAGTATAAGGAAAAGGAAAAAAAGAAATTACAAGGTATATATAAGAAGGATATTAGTACTATTTAAAACGGCCTAAGATAGGCTTTTAGGTCGAAAGCCTTAAAGGAAGGTGTCACGAGCCAACCATATACCACGACCCGGTAGGGCGTAGTAGGCTAAACGAGCCACCAATCAAGAAGGGCACGGAGCGAGGCTAACACGGGATCGCTAGGGAGTACAGGCTACCATAGGCAAACAATTGCTAAAAGGGAAAGATAGCAGAGAATAGCTAGCTACCAAAGGCGATCCTAGGGCAGGCTAGGAAGGGACTATAAGCGACCAACGGAAGTATATATATATATAAATAATCACTCGTTATAGTAGACTCTAGGAGTTTACTAGTGATAGTAACCTATAATTATAGTACTTATACCAAGTACCGCTAACTACTATAAGAGACAACTCTAGTATTATTATAAACCCTTTAGCTTTACCGAATCCCTTAGACAACCTATACGCTTGTCCCGCTTAATTTACCTTTGTCTAAACCCTTTTAGAAGAAGTCTAAGTTAGGTTCGTTATATATTGCTATCACTCCCCTTGTTCTATTATAGCTTAGAATAGAGGTAATTTCGACCTCGATATTAATATGGCTACTAACGTTACGGCCGAATAGCTGCTTGCCTAGCTTGGTTAACTCTAGTAGTAGATCTAGGAGTTAGACTAGAGAGACAAGGTTGCTTAAGCTTGGATCAAGGAACTCGAGAACGGTAAAAAGCACTTGTAGAAGCTAGTTAACAAGGCCTATACCAAAATCAAAGTACTCGAGGGCGCTAAAGCGAGCCGTATTAAGATCGAACTACCTAGTAAATATAGAGGAACTAAAGAAAATCTTATAGGATTCCTAACGAACCTCTAATCTTACTTCCGGCTTAATAACGATAAGTTTCCGGACAATAAAGCCAAAGTCCTCTATATAGCTACGAGACTAGAGGGCAAGGCACTTAAATAGTTCGAGCCTATATAGAACGACTATCTTACTAAGGAAGACAAAGACGACTAAGACGCGTTTATATAGGTAGTCTTTTAATCCTATAACCGGTTTAAAGAAGAGCTTTAGAAGGTTTTTAGCGACAAAGATAAGAAGATTTATATATCAGAAAGACTTACTAATCTCTAATAGACTAAGTTAGTAGCCTCCTATACTATATAGTTTAGATAGGATATACTTAAGTCTTAGCTTAACAATAAGGCATTAATATAACTATTCCATAACGGCTTAAAGGAAAAGGTTAAAGATAAGCTATATAAGTACGACCGGCCTAAGACCTTAGACAAATATATTATATAGGCTATTAGGATCAATGATCAACTCTATATATAAGAGTAGCAGAAACGAGGTCGGATAAACGGAACTACGGTCAAGGCTAATAACAAGAAAAAACGAATATACGTTAGCATATTATATAGGACATATCCTAGAGCTATAGATATAGATATAGTATAGAAGTAGGACAAGAAGAAGACGACTAAAGACAAGTCTAACGTTACCTACTATAACTATAGAAAGAAAGGACACTATAAACGAGAATATCGAAGCCTAAAGAAAGACTAGAAACTAGTCCCTAGAAAGGAAATTATAGCTATTAATAAAACTACTAAGGATATTATCAAAGTAGCGGCTACAAGCTACAAGAACAGGGACAGCGACACGGACAGTCTCGGACGCGATGGCGATGGTAAAGACAAACAAGCACCATACTCTAAACTAGTTACTATAGACCTAGAAATAGGTCTTACTAAATAGGATATGGTAGGAGAATATATACTACTAATTTCGATTCTCTTAGCCTTAAGGTAATAGGGTTTTATAGTTACCTAGAGGCAGGATAGATCGTAGACAACCGATACTTAAGGAATCGAAAGACCTAGACCTAATATTCTATTCCTCCAGGAACGAATCGAATAGTACCGTAACAAAGTTTTCCGGCTTAATATAGAACTATACGAACGGGATAGACGTTTAATTTGACTTGCCTAGTAGAGCGATAAGATAAGGGACAAGATAAGGGAACTCCGACGTATTATAGAAACTATTAAAGGGGAACAGCCTGTGATATACGATGGGCCTGATAGTTACGCCAGTATTTTGACGATTAGTAACTTAGCTATGACGTATAGAGTACCAGTTTATACGTATAAACTATAGAAAAGACAAACGTATATAGGAAAACTACTAGAAGAAACACTCCTACCTTAGCATTAGAGTACCTATAGTCTATATATAGTAGAAAGGATTTAGAAAAGAATTCTAATACCTTCTAGGTAACGCTATACGACTATACCCGCGACATGAGGTATATATATAAGTGCCCTAGTTCTAGTGTATATTATACAAATGCCAATACCACTTTCGTAATAAATTCGAAAATAATCACTGGCCGACCTGACAAGGAAATGAGGACAGAAGCCTCTACCCCATAAAATAGGTCTATAATATAGGAAATAGAGCGGCCGAATTGCTCTGGAAAATCGAAGCCTACGATCTAGAAGGCATTATGGTAGTACTAAAACGAGCCTAGCCTAGGCACTACGGAATAGGACAAGACACTTAGGACTCGTGCTAGAGTAACGACTACCTCTACTATATAGATAAAAAGAAATCGCGGATCTAGGAGCTTTAGATAAAGCTATAGTATATATAATGGAAAGTAAAACAGACCTAATAATAGAAAGCTACTAGTACTTAATAGCTTATAGAAATAAGCACGATTAATAAAGCTACTATTAGCCGAATAACCAAAGAGGTTAGTACTAACCTAGGAAATGGGTTAGGGCCCTCTAAGGGGCCCAAAAACCATTAATGCCTGTATAGCGGCAAGTGGTAGCATAGTATAGGAGGAACTAGCGTAAGAGACTACTATATCGAGACCTCCTAGCAGAAACATAGGAAATCGCCGTAATCTTTGGGCGACGGCGGCAAGATAAGCGATTATAGACAATAGCATAATAGAAACAGCACGAAATGCTTGTACTAGTAGATAATAGAGCAGAGATAAACCTGATTTCGCCGACATTTATAAATTAGCTATAGATACCCTAGAGAATGAAGTAGAAGTATAGTATAGTCAAAGGGCTATTTCCGATATAATAGGTATATAGAGAGACTAAACTAATTAACATTACTATAATAGGGAAAACTATAGTAGTTATATTTAGCATTATAGATATAGATAATGATAAAGATATAATATTAGGATTACTATAGTATAAAGATTATAACCCGGACATTAGCTAGAAGAATAGTAGCTACCTACAACCCTAAATAGAGTTATATTCGACTAATAAGATAGGGAGCATACAAGGATCGCAAGCAGACGATACTTAGGGGAAGGCATGTCCTACAGATCTACCGCAAGAGATAGACAGTGGTAGGTAGACTACTACAGACTCTAGAAGAAGTGGTATAACGATACCGACATTGCGATAGGAAGAACGAGCTAAACCGCCGATAGCTATTCTCTCCGTTAACGAATATAGAGCACTATAACTAGAGTAGTAGGTTAAGATAGGAGAAATCGCTAGCATCGCTATAGATAAAACCAAGTTTATATACTATTAGAAAGCCAAGAGATAAGATAAGACTAGGGAAGTACCAAAGGAATATAAAGGATACCTAGTATTCGAACCGAAGTATCTAGAAGGATTACTAGAATACGGCCTATAGAATTATAAGATCAAGCTTAAAGAAGGAGTACGACTAAAGTTCTTCAAGATTTACTATATAAGCTAGACATAGAATAAAGAACTTAAGCGATATTTAGAGGAGAATCTTTGAAGAGGATATATCTACCTATCGACATCGCTAGCAGGCTATCTAATCCTGTTTATGCCTAAGAAAGACAGAAAGCTATAGTTATACGTCGACTATTAGTAACTTAACGAATAGACCGTGAAAAACGGATACCTATTACTACTAATCTTATAGCTCTAAGATTAGTTAGTAGGAGCCTAATATTTTACGTATCTTGACTTGCTATCGGCCTATAACTATATATAGATCAAAGAAGGCGACAAGTGGAAAACGGCCTTTAGGATACCTTATAGCTACTACAAGTACCTTGTCATGCTATTTAGACTTATAAATGTGCTATTAACGTTCTAAGCCCTAATTAATTAAGCTATCTAATCCTTTCTCGACAAATTTACAGTATATTATCTTAACAATATACTTATCTTCTCTAAAATAATAGACAAATACCGGAAGTATATAAAAGCAATACTAGATATATTATACGTATATAAGCTATTAGTTAATAAGGAAAAGAGCGAATTCCATATTAGGAAGATAGTGTTTTTAGAATATAAGATATCCCTAGGACAAATTTAGATAGAACCTTCAAAGGTTAAAGCTATTAAGAATTGGCTACGACCGACGTTAGTTATAGAAGTATAAAGTTTCATCAGGTTTACGAACTTCTACTAGATGTTCATTAGGAACTTTAGAGCGATCGCACGATCTTTGTACGAACTTACCAAGAAGAACGCTAAATTCCAATGGGAAGAGCAATACGAGTAAGTATTTACGTAGATCTGCGATGCTATTACTAAAGATCTAGTACTAGTGCTGCTAGACCCTAAGAAGCCATTTAAGGTGGAAACGGACGCTTTAGACTACGCTATCGGAGGATAGTTAGGATAACAAGACAAACAAAGGAAGCTATATCCTATAGCCTTCTTTTTAAAGAAGCTTAATAGACTATATCTTAATTATCTAATCTATAATAAGGAACTACTTATGATTATTAAAGCTTTTAAGGAATAGCAACTATACCTTAGTAATACGATCGAACTAGTATAAGTATATATAGATTACAAGAATTTACAATACTTTACGATAATAAAGGAGCTTAATAGACAACAAATATAATAGGTAGAATTCCTTATAGAATTTAATTTTGAGATCTGCTATAAGAAGGGCAAAGAGAACGTATAAGCAGATGCCTTAAGCCGACGAACGGATTATATAGAAAGATAAATAGAAATAACGCCACCGTTATTCAAAGAACGAATAGACGGAATGCTATATTACGAAACGTAGATACCTGTAGAAGATGATCTACTCGACTTGTTCCTAAAATGTTATATAATCTTTCGAGAAAAAAGGATTAATAAGATATAGTATTAAGTAGTACCTAGACTAGTAGTACCTAACGGAGTAGAAGAAAAAGATAGGAAACTCTAGTACTGAGGTAAAGCGTATATCTACGACAAAGATCAATAGCTGCGAATAATTTAAGACCTCTACGAGTCGAAACTTGGAGGATATAAGGGAGTTATAAAGACTGTCGCACAAGTCAAGAAACATTACGACTTTCTATAGTTAATAATACAAGTTAAGGAAGTTATATAGAACTATAACATCTATAATCGAAGCAAAACGGCACGATATAAGCCGTATAGGCTACTCTAGCCATTGCCAATAGCTGACAAACTATAGAGTTTAGTTACGATAGACTTCATTACGAAACTGCTAGAATCTAAAGACATGGCTATAGGGGTAATCTACGATAGTATTCTTACTATAGTAGACCGCCTAACTAAATAGGTATACTTCTTTCCCTATAAGGAGTCCTAGATAGTAGAACAGTTAGTAGATGTAATCTATCGGCAAGTCGTATCAATATATGCTTAGCCATAGGAATAGATTACTAATAGAGATACCAAGTTCGTATCGAAGTTCTAGCAAGCGTTAATATAACGATTAAGCATTAATAGCAAGCTGTTAACGGCATACTACCTATAGACTAACGGACATACAGAGCAACTAAACCAAGTTATCAAGTAGTACCTTTGTTCTTACGTTAACTACTAGCAAGATAACTAGGTCATGTTATTACCAATAGTACAACTTACTTATAATATAATACTAATAGAAACGACTAAAGTCACACCGTTCTTCGCAAACTATAGATATAAAGTAGACCTTAGGCAAGGACTAGAGGTCATAGTGCCGAGAGCAGCAGTCAAAGCAGAACAAATATACATACTATATAAGAAGCTTAAAAAAGAACTCGAGTTTGTCAGAACTAGAATAAAGAACTACTATAACAAATATAGGCTCGAGGGACCTTGCCTAGAGAGGGGAGACAAAGTCTATCTGATCGTACGAAACCTACAAACCAAACGACTAAATATAAAGCTAGACTTTAAAAAGGTTAGACCCTTTATTATTAAAGAACGAATCTTGATATCTAACCACTAACTATCGTTACTATTATCTATATAACTATAGACGGATGTTTTTTATATTTTACTTCTCGAACTAGCGCCAAAGAACGCTAAGGTTGCTATATATATCGAAGTAAAGGACAAAGAGGAAAAATAGAACATTAAAGAAATCCTAGATTTATATATTATTAATAGAGAACTATAGTACCTAGTTAAATAGCTTGATTTTAAATTAGAAGATAACTTATAGGAACTAGTTAAGAACCTAAGTTACCCTAAGAAACTAAAGTAATTCTACTAGCAGAATCCTAACTAGCTATAAGAACCGGCTCTAAAGCCTATTCCCTAATAGAAAAAGAGGGGAACCTACTAGAATTAGAACTAGGATCTAACCCGATTAACTCCTAATTAAGCACGTCAAAAGTACCTAATGCCTAAGCCTGACCCGCGAGGGTCTACGTCTCCGATATTGGTAGAGGAGTATTTAGTTCTTCCTCCTCCTCTAGACAAGCTACACTACAACGAAAAACCTCGGTACCATAATCGCGTAGGGATTGCTACAAACGACGTAATTAACTTAAACGGCTTAGTATCTAAGCAAGAAGCGCCTCGGTCTTAGTAATTTCTTTCGAAACCTTCTCCTGCTCTAACAAATTCGAAAGGACTAAGACAGTTAATAACCTAGGACTATAAAGGAAAACAATAAGGAACCTATAGGCATCTATAATGTTCAGGCTACTATACTTCTTGCCTATACAAATATAGTTCTAACACTTGTTCAAACCCTCTATTATTATATAACGCTTTTACGGCTTCGTATTCTAATAACGCTCGCAAGGTATAGCGACCTCGTAACCCTCTTGCTTAATCTTAATTATAATAGCGTATCGTTTATGCTTAAGATCGTAACAGTTCCTAGGAATATAATTAGCCATAGTAGAAGGAAGCTAGTAAGAGAAGAACGTTACCTACAGGGAAAAAAAGGGGTATTAATAGTATTTAAAACAAGTTATAAGAAGCTTTTAGGTCAAAAGCCCTAAAGAGGGGGCATTGTGTCACAAGCCAACCATATACCATAACCCGGTAGGGCGTAGTAGGCTAAACGAGCCACCAATCAAGAAGGGCACAGAGCGAGGCTAATACGGGATCGCTAGGGAGTATAGGCTACTACGGGCGAACAATTACTAAAAGGGAAAGATAGCGGAGGATAGCCAGCTACTAAAGGCGATCCTAGGGCAGGCTAGGAAGGGACTATAAGCGACCGACAGAAGTATATATATATATAAATAATCACTCGTTATAGTGGACTCTGGGAGTTTACTAGTGATAGCAACCTATAATCATAGTACTTATACTAAGTACTGCTAACTACTATGAGAGATAACTCTAGTGTTGTTATAAACCCTTTGGCTTTACCGAATCCCTTAGACGACCTATACGCTTGTCCTGCTTAATTTACCTCTGTCTGAACCCTTTTAGAAGAAGTCTAAGTTGGGTTTGTCATAGAAGGGCATTGTATTATAGAAATATATATATAGGATACTGCTTAAGCCGCCCCCCTAATAGACTAATAGGATAGTAGAAATAATAGGCTAATTAAGATAGGATTATACTTGGCAAGAAATGATCCTAGTAGAGGATTACTAACTTACGACATGAGCTAGGTAAGCTAGTATAGAGGATTATTATGACTATTAGTGATCCTAGGATTATATATATATATAGATAGTCACTTATTACGATAGACTCTAGGAGTTTACTAGTAATAGTAACCTATAATTATAGTACTTATACTAAGTATTACTAACTACTATAAGAGATAATTATAGTGTTATTATAAACCCTTTGGCTTTACTAAATCCTTTAGACGACCTGCCTACTTATCCCGCTTAATCTACCTTTGTCTGAACCCTTTTAGAAGAAGTCTAAGTTAGGTTTGTTATATCTATATATAAGGCTAAAAGTAATAAAGGCTAAGAATAAGATGTTAATGCTCTAGCTTAGAATAATCTAGATAGCTTTAGGCTATTCACCTAATAGCTCCTTTTAGCTAAAAAAGCTAAAGAACCCTTAGGAGGATATCTACCCTTATTAACTACCTAGGTAGCCTATAGATAAGCTACTTTATAGGCCGCCGGTTCTATAGCTATAGCTAGAACTAAGATAGGCAAAATCGGTTATCTCTATCTAGATAGAGAAAGGAAAGGATAATCTACTACTGATAAAGGAGTAATTGGTTATAAAAAAGGATCGCTAAGTTCCTTTAGATAATACTATTTAGCGGTTCTTTAGCAAGGTACCTAAGGGACTTAGGCTACCTTAGCTACTTTAATAGGCGCTTAAGTATCTCTATAAGCTAAGGATAGCTATCTACTAGTATATAGTAAAATAGGTAGAGGAGTAACTTATAGCTATAGAAGGATAAGGAAAACCTTTAAGGTTATAATAATAGTAACTAATAAAGTAGGTACCTTTAGTAATATAATAGCTACCTAGTTAGACTAAGACAAAGGTAAGTAAGCTAGTATAGATATAAGAGATATACTCGACCTAAGCTACTAAGAAAGGATAGGCTCGTTAGCGTTATCCTAATAATAATCCTACTAAATAGACTTAGCCCTTACTATTTAAACGTTTAAGGCCTAAAGATCTTAAGCTAGTTCCTAAATACCTACTATAGTTTATAGGCTAAGATATATTAGATACTAAAGTAAAAGCCTAGTAAAGGCATTAGGTATCTAAGAAATAGCCCTTACCTAAAGGTAATAGTAGAGCTAAGTAAGCTAGGTATTATAAAGAACGTAAATAAGGTTTTAGGTCTAAATTTGCTAATAGGAGCCTTAGGGCAAATTCGAAAGGGAAGTATAGACTAGGGCTAGAAGTTCTTAATATAACTAAAGGAATATAAGGTATAGTTTTGTTTTTCTAGTTCTATAGAGCTTTACTATATATAATAGATATAAATAGGAGTTACCTATCTAAGGGCGCTAGATAAGAAAGACAAGAACAATAGATAGCTTTTAATACTTATTTACTCTAATAGATTAGAGTAGTAGGATATAGTTTTTCTTTCTTTTATAAGTTAGGGATATCTTTTTCTACGTAAGTAGACTCCTTTACGTCTATCTAGAGGGATATCACTATCGCCGCCTTTGCCCTTATCGTCGTTGCTATCCAGATGGTCGGACTTGCCTGCTATGACCGCGAATACTTAGACGCCCTAGACATTTTAAGCCGAGGCTCCTCCTTATCTAACTAGACAGAGGTTTAGTTCTAGAGGTGCTAAGTAGTGCCTTAGAGGGTTAGCACTAGCTTACTAATAGGTCTACTTAGTACCTAATTACCTTATTAACTTAGACCTATTAGGTTTAGCTTAGGCCTTAGTATCTCTAGTAGCTCTAGTAGGCTAATAGGTAGAGTTATCCTTTATAGAGCTGTTTCTAGTAATATAGTAAATTATTAAACTAGGCCATTAGGACTTAGCATTTTTAAGGTCTCTAAAGGTCCCTTAAATTAGGATTCCTCCTAAACTTATACTTTTAATATAGTTCTTACTTCTAATAGTAATAATAGAATAAGCGCCTAATCCAAAAGCTAAGGAAGGCACTTAATAAAGCAGTTTATAAGTCCCTTTAACGTATACTTATTAAGATTTTATAACTCTAGGTAATCTTTATTAATTAGGTAGTTATTAAAGTCTTATATATAAGCTAAATAGTAGTTAGCCTCTTCAAGAAATATTACTAGCTTAAGGATTCGAAGTTCCATTAAGGTAAGCCTCTAAACCTAACGCTAGTAGGCGTTTTTAACGATAAAGCAGTAGATCTAATATACTTATTATAGTTTAGGCTCGTTTATTAGATCTTAATAGAGTTACTATTACTATCGTATCTAACCATTTAGGCATCTACTTAAGCAGAAGGATATAATTGCTTACCTAGGCAAATAGTCTCTTATAGCGTTCAAACGCTTACAATTAGTAACAAGATTATAGATTTAAACCGGTAGTAGGTACTACTTGCTATAGCTTAGTAGCTATAACTAGTATAGTTTAGAGGGGCTATAAAGGTACGATACTATAGCGGTATTTATATAGTAGGTAGCACTCCTAGACTAACTGTTACGGTCTATAGAAGTAGGTAATAAAAGTGTTGATTGTTCTAAGTGCTAGAGGCACTTAGAGAAGCTGTCTAAATACATGTTAACCCTGGCTTGTTATCCCTGTTGGTAGGTCAGTCAGATCTGACCTACAGATAGCCAAATGCTATAATAACCAACGTCCTTTTGCATGGTCATCCTCGCGCTCGGTAAGATACTTTTGCAGATAACTGAAAATGTCACTTGACCCTAGTGCCCCTAACAGCATCCCTCGAGCGCAATTCAAGTTTTGGTCGATATTTATAGGGAGGTCCGGGGAGAAGATAGGTACTTGCCTCCCTAGGCAGGAATCGAGCTCATGATCTGAACACCCTGCAGCTGGTTGTGGCAAATGTCGAAGTTTATTTACAGGGTTACTTATCGCGCATATCCGTGCTCCTCCGTGTAAATTATTCCATCATGTTGGACGTGCTTTCGCGCTCCCAGCATCCAGGGTAAACACACAGTGACGACAGTGTTTCACCATTTAAGGGAGAATGACCCGTAGACGGAATTAAGATGTAAGTATAGACTAGGAAGCAATGTCGAGCTTACCTCGGTAGTTTGCATCGTTATCTCGGGCTTTCTTTCCCTCTTCTTTTGACCGCTCCGCTCTCATTAAATTGCTACTCAGATATGATATTTAGTAGCAAGAGGAAGGAACACGAAAGTCAAACGAACGAGCATAGCGGCAAAGTTTATACAAGTGCCGCTTATCCATGGGATGCCACGACCGTTATAGATGATAACACTAATTATAATCGACCTGCAAGTTATACTATTGGTTTTTCATTGGTATCACCTCTCTATCTCCGGTCTCCGTAGCAAACCCCTCTGGTGAACCCATGACTTCATCACCAAGTCATAACAGTCATCATACCGATTTCAACGCCCCGCTAACCAGGCAACCGTAACACACCTCGTGACAGAACCGAAACTCCTTGTGCCGTGCTAATCCCGTGCCCACGCCCGTGTATCGCGTGCCAGCCGCCGATTCTATCAACCCAACCAGGAAAAAAGACCATGTCATCGGCCAAAATCAATGCTTCTTTTTCGGATTTTCTCAACGCTTTCCGCCAACATCCTGTACAGCGTTTTTTTTTGTTTTTTTTTCTTCTCCTATGCCTCCACATCCTCGGGGCGCTTCCCATTATCTTCTCGGTCCCTCTTAACTGAGAAGCACTGCACCGCACCGACAACGGCGACGACGGTACTCCCGTACCAAGCCAGCGCGGTACAATCCATTTTCTTCCCCAAGGCGTACAGATATCCGGCCACGGGCGGCGCCACCATCCGGCACGCGGCGCCTGCGCTAGCCGCCAGGCCGTTCACCTTGCCCAGGATCGTCGAGCTCGGCGTCGCCTCCTTGATCAGGATGAGAAGGAGTGGGTACAGCAGGATGGAGAAGAAGTTGCGAACGACCAGGACGCAGTAGATGGCCGGGTATAGCAAGGGCTCGGGGACGTACAGCAACCAGGGAACGAGGGCGTAGACGACCGGATGCAGCACCGTAACGAACAGGAACAGCCGGTACACGCCGACGCGCTCGGCTGCGAGCGGGAAGACGATGGCCTGCATGAAGAGGGCAATGGCGCCTTGCACGGCCATGATGACGCCGACAGCCTGCATGGAGAGGCCCAGGCCACCAGGTGAGTAGAGGAGGCTGTTTCTGGGAACGCCGAGACCGGAGAGGGCGCGTAGGGAGGCGTGGACGGTGGCGCCCGAGGTCGGGGCGCGGTCATCCTCGAAGAAGATGGGAAGGAGGTGGTCGAAGGTCATCGAGTGATAAGTGAAGATCGAGAGGGAGATGACGACGGCCATGATACGCTTGCAGAAGACACTTGCGGGTCGTACTCCCTCTTTGGTAGTCCAGCCAGGAGTCGGACAGGAGGCGGCGGCGTCGCGCGAGCGCATGGTGCCGTAGTTCTCGTCGCGGAGGTCGACGGCCGGACGCTTCATTGCGTCCGAGGTTTCGATCAGGGGCGTGTTCTCCGAGAGGAAGGTGTCGTTTGGCAGGAGTACGCGCGGCTGCATGTCAGGGTGCGTCTCCTCAAGCAAGAAGTAGCCGAGTATGATGCTCACGAGGAGCATGGCGGCGCAGATGAGGTTCGGCAGGAGATACGGGAAACGTTCGAAGAGAGAGCCGTTGGGAAACAGGTCGGGGTATGACTCGTGGGGGTCAGCAAAGAGACCCCCAATGATAGGGCCAATGATGGTTCCGATGCTCCAGACAAAGGGCACTTGTGGGGTTAGTAACGTCCCAAACAGAACGGGAAGACAGAGTATGTCCGGCACTTACTGATGGAGAAGGCACGAGCTGCTAAAGTCAGCAAATGCTATGCACAACAACCGGAGCGAAGGCGGGATGAGGAAAACTCACGTTCATGCTCTGGCTTCGTAACCAACTCGCCGACCATGGTCTGGATGACGCCAATGTTGCCATTCAGCAGACCGCCGACGGTACGCCCAACCAGGGCGATCCAGATGTTCTGGGCAATGCCGACCACGATCATGCTGAACATGGTGCCGATGCACCCCAGCAGCAGGACAGGCTTGCGGCCAACTCGATCCGACAAGCTGCCCCAGTACATGCCCATCAGGGCTTCGGCCAGGGAGAAGGCCGAGATGAGCAGGCCCGCATAGAACGAGGCGTCATCTTCGTTGCCGACCTGGAAGCGCTTGATGAGAGCCCAGGCATAGGGGAAGATGGAGGTGAGCGCAATGGGCTCGGCGAGGCGGACGATGGCTGCATGATGCGCATGGGTACTCGGTGATTAGCCTTCCTTGGCCTGGGACTCTCACACACGGAACGCACGATCGCGCGGGGGGATAGAATAGCCAACCTACCTAGGACAAAGAGCTGGACGGTGGGGAACGCATCCGGGTCACGGTGACTTTTTCTTTGTGTTAGAGTCATTGCTTCGCAGTATGGCTTCAACCTTACGCTGTCCGCAGCACCGAATCGGTGTTGCGTCACAGTAAACTCGCTCTGCTGCTTGCCCAAGTTGTCACTCTCGAGTCGCAGTGAGAAGAGGTCACTGGAGGTTCGCTGGTGGGTGGTTTTTGGGAGAAGAGGAAGTAGGCGCCGGTGCCGGGCACACCGAGAACACAAAAGAGATTTTTAAGAAAAATGCCGACCCAGCCAAGGAGGGGCAGATGATGGGCTGGCGTGGTGCCACTCTGCAAAATTTTGGACAGAGCCCCAGGGCTGCGGTTGATAATGGACCGTGCTCTCGACCGGCCGGCCAGGACCGGGTTGAGAGGGTTCGAGCCGGTTCCAGACACAGTCCCCCGACCGTTTCCCGGCACCGTCTCCATGAACGAACGAACCGGAACAGGGGCCTGTGGACACCATGCAGGTTGCTGCTTCCGTGCCCTCCCCGTTTTAACCACAGGGCCAATCGTTCCTGCGTCATCTGCAATTGGCACGCGCTGCTCAGTGAAAGCGTTGATTGTTGTCAAGTGAGCCGATCGGGTCTCGGACCGAGCCCCAACGTTGTTGCCCCTCTGGCAAGTTTCATCAACACACTCGGCAGCCCGGACCGGACGCCCCGCCTGTGCGCTCGCTTACTGTACGGACACGGTGTGGGACGTTAGGGCTTAGTGTAATGTATTTGCACCTCAGTCTTTTTCCTATGAGTCTTGCAACACTCCTATCGGCGAGATGGTTCAATAATGTGTTGTTTATAAAGATTGGAAAGAGGAATCTACTTTTTCACGTCTTCAGACCCCGGTCACACGAGTCCTGGTCTGCACGGCCTTCTCATGACCGGCGGCAACTAGACAGTGTGGCGCAGGAACCGAGAACAGGCAACAAGGGTTGGCTGCAATCCTTGCAGCCTCAACGCACGCTAGCGCGCCAAGCTTTTGTGGGGAAAGCATTCTTGGTTTGGCGCCTCGATACTCCGTCGCTTGACATCCCTCTTTTCCATCAGGTCATGGAAACGCTCGGATTGGCTGGCCACCGCCACGTTGCCTTTCACCGTCGGTCTGGGGCAACTGCCATCCGAGTATCTCCGGCTGTGCTCTACCTCCATCTCTCTCCGTTGCCGTGCGCCGAGAGGGATCAGCATCCTCTCCGGTCCTGCATTGATGCCTGTCGGGAGCCAATGCCGCGCTAAGCGATGCGAAGCGGTGAGCCCTTATCAACCATGAGATGTTGTTTCGGCAGATATGTTTCATCATGATAAGTGCAGCCTCCGATATCCGGACGGCGACGGTTGGGCTCATCAAGTTGGCAGCAAACCTTGCTGGCTGATAAGTTTTTATCATTCTCGCCTTGAGTCAACCAATCCCTTTGCTTTGCGCCTCCCGAGCCCTGCAGGATCGGGGTCTGTGGTCTGTGCTTTTTTTAAAATGACCGTCGTACGGAGCATGCCTACACACCTATACCAGCGTCGTATGCTCAGCTCTTTGCGAGTTCTTTATACACACTACTATGCAGTTTTGCACTTTGCTGCGGGGTACGGACTTCAATTGTAATTCCGTAGTGCAGATGACAAGCACGACGCTTTATCTGAAGTCAGGGGACCCGCCGAGCAAGAGCCATGCCTATTTGTGGAGGATGCCAGGGTCAGACACTTATCGGCTTTCGGTCCTTACTTCGGACCATGGCGGATATGGCGGTTGGGTCCTCCTTACATAGTACGGCTGCGAACTTCCACCCAGGGGCCTGAAACGATAATGAAAATCCCTGGGGATATCGGACATCCCCGTCCCTGAAAAAAAATCCCCAAATCTCTTCTCGGTCTCAAAATTCTACTGCAAAGGACTGGGTATTGTACTAAGTTGGCGAAGTCCTCAATTGTGCTTGTGAATTGTCTAGATGAAATGGTTTTGCCATGGCAGTTCGGACAGCAGTGATGGTATATTACTTCCAAGCCGTACATCTACTTGTTAATTCTATTGTTGGCACAGTCTAAAGACCCTCCGCCTCTGTCTTTCCCTATCCGCCTGGCTGGCTCAGGCACGACCCCGTCTAGTGCTTGTAATCCATCTTACCATCGCCGATGACGTCCCAGAACTCTTTCACCAGCTCCTCCTGCCCGCTGCTGGCGCCCCTGACGGCGAGGTACACCCTCGAGTCCAACTCCGTCTCCCACCCTCCGGGATTCCCGCTCACCATCCGACCGCCGGCCTCGTTCAGGATGCACCAACCGGCCGCGACGTCCCAGGCGTAGCACCCGCCCTCCCAGTACATGTCCAGCTGGCCGGCCGCGCACGCGCACAGGTTCAGCGCGGCGCTCCCCAGCGACCTCATGCCGCCGATCATGCCGCCTCCGTTCTCCTTGGAGGCCGCCAGCTTCCGGAACGTCCTCGCCTTGAGCTCAAAGTTGTCCCCGTCCCGCTGGCTGCCCCACTCGATCGAGACGAGCGCCGAGCTCAGGTTCCCCAGCGCGGGCGGCGGCCGCGTCCCGCCGGCGCTGCTCAGCGGCAGCCTCACCTTCTCCCCGCGGCCGCGCCCTTCCTCGAGCGACGCGTTGCGCTGCATGTAGCTGCCCTTGCCCTTGATGCCGGTGAAGAGGAGGTCCTGGAAGGGGTTGTAGACGACGCCGACGGCGGGGGCGCGGTCGACGGCCAGGCCGAGCGAGACGCAGGCGTTGGGGAAGCCGTGCACGAAGTTGGTCGTGCCGTCGATGGGGTCGACGATGAAGGTCGGCGCGTCCGTGACCCGCGTCACGCCGGCCTGGTACGTCTCCTCGCCCACGAAGGCGAAGGTCGGGAAGGCGGCGCGCAGCCGGGTCGAGACCATCCGCTCGACCGCCTTATCCGTCTCGGTCACGATGTCAACGGCTGCGGGCGAAGGCGCAAGAGGACGCGGTCAGCTGCGTTGCATTTTGTTCCGAGGAGTGAGTGGTGGTGGGTGGGAGAAACGGAGGGAGGAGGGGCTTGTTCAAACCGTTCAGTTTGGTGTTGGTGGAACCGGTGCTTGGGTTGGCTGCCAGGATCATGCGCCCTGCCTCGAAGGCAACCGACACGAGTGTGTCATGGACCGCTTGGAGGTCGACTTCTGCCATAGCTGCGTTTTTCAATCGCAGAGTGAAGAAGGGTCGTCCAGGTGACGCAGGTGGTGAGAATGTTTTGGGGTTCGATGGAGGGGCAGTCGGCCCACGGCGGGGTATATACGGGTACCTTATGTATGTATGTATGTACATACATATCTACGAATTACTGTAAGTTTCCGTCCCCGCGGGGTGGCTCAAAAAGAGTAGAAGAGGGGCCCCCCCCCACTTGCTCGATTCTGTGGACATCGCGGGCATTCCATGCTCCTGATCAACCGAAACAGCTAACAACAGAGCGAAAATGTTTATGCCAATGTTTATGCCGCCAACCAATGTGCTTCCTTCTGGATCCGCGACAATGGCTCATTCACATGAACCGGAGTTCAAACAGCTAACCACGCGCCAGGACCAGGGTTCCCCGATTCCAATCGCCAAGACGCATTCTGGACGTAAATGCCGCCCCTCCACAGTAACGGCGGCTTGTTTTCCCTCCCTCCTTGATAGAGTCGATATTGCGTGGATTGTCTTTCCAACGTGGAACAGAGTTACCCACGCTCAGCGTTCACCCAGTCTTCTTTCTAACGTGATGCAGATATCGTCACGCTATGCAAACTAGATATAGGTGTGTGGAAATCGTTCTAGCCACGAGCTTTCTGAATGTAATCCCCAGAATCATAGCCTTGTTGGTACTGGGCATTCGTCAGGGCGAGGTACCAATGTGCTACTCCGTACTCCGTCAGCAGATGATAACTAAGTTGCTGATTGACACTCCGTCGAAAAAGCTGTGATCCCACGCAGGTAAGTGGATGGCCAACCTCCCTCCACTCGGATGATTTCGGTACACGGAGTTGCGGCGCGAGTGTCGTGAAATCCAACCGTGCCCTGTGACTCTTGTTTTTTGAAGGGTCGACGTGGAATGGACAGGCTTGCAGCAGATCCTGCCGGCCGTTAGCCAAGTTTCACCACAGCAAAGTAACTACCTCGAAGAGGCACAGGGCTTGCCGACAATGAGGTAAGAATTAACTTCAGCAGCAGCAACGTTGATCTGCCACGGGGAGCGGATCTTGTATCCCGTGGCCTTCCCCTCTGTCCCGGTCCGCTTGGAAATGGGTCTCAGAGTATCGATCCTCTTCTCCTGCTCCCAGAAGTCATACCGCTGCGGTTGAGGCTCTCCCTTATGCGTAAAGGGGATGCTGGCGCGCCATTGAACCGCTTGGACCTGGGGTGTCGGAGGACATGGTGCGTCTGAGTAGTCTCAGATGGAGGGGAGAGAGCGGCGAGCTCGAGAGGCCCACTGGTAGAGGAGGTCTTTGACAACGAGAAAACGAGAGAGCATAGTGCACATGAAGTGGTTCTCTGCTCGGCACAAGGAAACAATAGAGGCTGTTGGATAGATAAATCAAAGAAACTGGGCACGCTGCCGCGGCTGCTACGCAAGGCGGGGACAGGTATGGCTTCAATCAGCAATGCCAGGTATATCTGTTCGCAGCTGGGACACAAAGGCCCGATCTTTGGCATCGATTCATTCATGGGTTCAGAGTTCTGCGGAGTTCTGCCGAGCAACGCAGCGATGGATGCCCGACGGGGGTTGCGCGAGGCAGCAGGGAACAGGCCACCCTGCTGCGCTTGGTAGGAGAATCTGTTTCTCTCCCAGCTTCCCCGCTTACGCATAAGCTCCTTCTCATTTGGCCCGATCATTGGTCTCGTGCAACTACGAAGTTCGCGAGGCCCAGTGATTGATTTTTGAAATTTGTTTTTCTCTTGAGTGCCACGCTACGAAATCGGGTAGCGCAACCGAAACTGGCCGCTCCCGGATCAAGACAAAGAAGTTTGGCCGCACTAACTTGGAAGAATCTGCTTAACTTATATAAGCGGCTCAGGTAGTGTTGTCGCGTGCAGTGGTATGGGCTCAACCCAGCAATCAATGAGACGGTTAATTTGGTCATTCGTCAAACTCACTTGGCCAGGCGAAGGACTGTAGGAACAAGGCAGAATGTCACGAAGCTGACGATATTGTGCCTTTCATTTGCCTTCCGTCTCTTGGGCAGCATCAGCACACACTGCACAGTTTCGGAAGAGGCAACTACTCCCGCCTATAAGTCGGACCACCTGGATATGGACCACCCCCACCTGTGGACCACTCCAGCTTTAACCCTCAGGGTTATATATAGAAAAATACCCTCCCTTAACAAAACAACAACTAGATATTCAATATATAAAATAATAATAGGAAATTGTTCCTTAAATGTTCCTTATTAATATTTAGTGTAGCTTTTCTTATTATTTGTTATCTTACGTTGATATTTAAAATGTAAAAGATGTTAAGAAACCTTAGTATTTTATTAGTAGCTACTAACAATATTTTCAGATCTTATTTCTGATTCTGATAGCTATTCTAAATAAATAAAATAGTGATTTCTTAGTATACTTTCTATATTACTATCTGCCTCTAAAGATTGAAGTCTATTGTACTATTGTGGGATGTATAATGTAGGATTGAAAAGTATGAGTTTGTATGAGTTTGTATGGGAATGGGCGGTCCACAGGTAGGGGTGGTCCACTAGGGGGGGTTCCGACTTACGGCGGCATACGGACGCTCAAGCATCCCGACCCTTGCCCTGCCATCTGGAGATTGGGTTCCTCCAAAGTTGTACGTTAATTATTATGGCTCAATCTAACCCTTTCTTAAGAGGTTGGTTCTTGGCTTAACATAGCTTAGCCGGTAGCTTTGCTAACGTTGTTGGCGTTCCTCCAAAACATTAGTAGTCCCATCATATCGTAGCGTGAGCGGAGGGTCCCATTCGCCTGCTATTAGCGACCGAATCATGATGGGATTCGCCCCCACGTGGGATCCCGCAGTGTGTTCCCCCCCCCTTTTTTTTCCAAATTGAATCGCAGCTCGCTCCTATCAACAGATTCGGCTGCATATCCGCCGCACGTGGTAAAAACCACCGACGGCAAGGCCTAGTGCACCCAGCAAGACCGGAGATGAGATCGATGAAGAGCCGAGGCGCGATGCGGATCCTGCGGAAGTCTGCTGGATGAACCTGGCATCACATACAAAAGAGACATGGCGACGCTTTGCAAATTGATGGACACCCGAGTATCGAACCTCCCGGACTCCCACGTCTCAGGTTGCAGTGTCTATTCGAGCAGTCACTTTTGAACCATGACGCCTACCGCGACGATCAGCGCCGTGCTGACATGCGCCGGGATGGCCTATGCCCGAGCGGGTGCCGGCACGCCGCTGGACCCCGTGCAGCCCGTTGTGCTTCCCAATGGAGCCATGGCCAAGAATCCGTTGGCGCACCTTGGGGGTAACGGGCCCTGGACTACCGGTAAGCCAAAGCAGCCGGAGCGTACACTCTAAACTCTGGACGACTGGCATTGCTAACCGCAGGCTAGCTCCCAACGTCAACGGAATTCCCCCTGACGTGCCCAAGAACTGCTATGTTGACCAAGCGGCCTACGTCCTCCGTCACGGATCCCGCTACCCAGACCCAGGCGCTCACAGCGGCTGGCTGGACATGGCTCGCCGTGTAAGTTGACGATCCAGGATACGACCAGAAGCACGCTGTAATTAATTATGTCAAGCTGATTTCCATCTAGTTCAGGGAGGGCGACTACTCCGCATCTGGGCCGTTGTCCTTTGTCCACCGTTGGGACACGCCCCTAGCGCACCCCGAAATTCAGCTTTCCCAACTCAGCCAGACCGGTTACAAGGAGCTGTCTGATCTGGGCTACACGCTAAGAACTCGGTTAGTCGCTCTGCATCTCTTTACCAGTCCAAAGATACCTTCGTAACAGTCAGAGGGGAGCACAAAGCAAGAGTGAGATTATGCTGAACCTGATCGTCATGTTTCATTCTCTTAGCTACCCAAACCTTTACCAAGAGGGCGAAGACTTTTACGTCTGGGCCAATAATTATACTAGGGTGATTCAAACAGCCCAGCTGTTTGTCCGCGGCTACCTGGGGCCAAATTCGACGCTGCTTGGCAAGGTCGTTTCTGTCACCGGCAAAGGCTTCCCCGACCAGCTTGCCAACACCCTGGCACCTTCCGACATGTGTCCCGCATTCAAGGACGACAGCGAGGTGCAACAGTCGGCCTGGCGCTCCCGTTGGCTGCCTTCTTTCATCGAACGCCTCTCGAAGTACATCAGGGGGAACTTGACGCTCCAGGACTCGCAGTGGAACGACTTCCCTTATATATGCGGGTTTGAGTCCCAGATAACAGGCCGCCTCTCGCCGTTTTGCGACACTTTCACACAGGAGGAGCTGGAGCAGTACGAGTACCAGCAGGACCTACGGTACTATTACGGCCTGGGTCCCGGGGCGAGCGTGTCGTCCAAGATGATGGCGCCCTTTCTGAACGCACTGATGCAGCGCTTCGTCGATGGGCCCGATGCTCAGGGAATCGCCAAGGGCGGCGCCCTCTTCAAAGTGCCAAGACTGCTGATGAACTTTGTCAACGACGGGCAGCTCATCCAGCTCGCTGCCGCGACAGGTGTGTTTGACAAACAAAAACCTCTCCCGGTCAACTACATCCCCAGAGACCGCCTCTGGCGCAGCTCGCGTATCTCGCCGATGCGCGGCACCATTGCCTTTGAGCGTCTGAACTGCAGAGTCAGAAATAGTCACGGCGGTTGGGGGTTGGCGCGCGAAAAGAACGAGACCTTCGTCAGGATCCGCATCAACGAGGCTGTCTACCCCGTCCCGGGATGCCAGGGCGGGCCGGGCCAGTCGTGCCGTTTGACTGACTATGCCGCATACATCGCGCGCAAGGTCAAGGCCATCGGCAGCTTCGCGGCGCTCTGCAACGCCACCGACCCCGCTACGCCGCGGACTGTTCTGGGCGCGAGTTTTTTGACCGACTTGGACCAGCCGCACCTGCAGATTGTGACGCCTTGAATCGTATTCTCACGCGATTTCATGATTGAGTGGGTCGAGGGCTGAAGCTCTGTTGCAAAACAGAAAGGGTGGTTTTTTTTTGTTTCTTTTTTTTTTTTTTGGGGGGGGGGAGGGGAGGGGATGGAATGTTGCTACTTTTGAGGAGGGTTTCTTCAAACAATGGCCTGTGTACAGTACGTCGTAGTATATTAATATAATTGGAGTAATTGTACTAGTTAATTATTGCTTCATGGAAACAATAGACGTCTCAAGACGGCATCAAACGAACTGTAATAACATCAAACATACTGTAGGTGCCTAGTTAAATAATAATTAGGCCGGGGAATGCCTCTATAGGCAACCTCAGGTTTCAACATTTTGTCGTTCAGCACTAAACAAATGTGGTGGCAGCGAGGTGGTGGAAATCTTGGGTTTCCTTCTCTAATTTTTTTCATCCCATATCCCAAAGCACCATGCTCCAGTGAAACACACAACCATATTAGATGATCTTTACAGAGCCCAGGTTCCACCAGAATCAACAAATCACTAATATTGCGGCTCGCCTTTTCCCTTTTCTTCAAATCACTACTTCCGACCTATAGTTTCTCGATCGAGCCCATCAAAGCCAGCCGAGGAATCTCGAAGCCCCATTCAGCCCAACTCGGGCTCCTCCATTTCGCGCCCAGAGATCATTTCGTCATTTCACTACGACTCGAAATTCCATCCATCCGCACCCGGACCGAAACAAATTTCACGAGTTACATCTGGAAAACCCAAATAACGACGCGGGCGCTGCTGCGTGGGGGAAATCCAAAAGACAATCTCGATAATATGGATACAGCTCAAGATGGCGACAAAGAAGCAGACGGGATGCTACGAGCCCTGATCCAGCGATTGAGCGATCAGATCGACACCATGGACAAGTCGGTCAGTCATGCGCAGCTCACCAGTGTGGCCGAGCAGCTGGAGGCATCTCTCATCCAGGTCCAGCGGCTACAGGAGCGACTTCGGGCATCGCTCAGCCGATCTCTGGAGCACGAGCAGGCGGCAAAGAGAAAAGCCGTGGCCATGAGAGATATTTCCGAAGGCTTCAGAGCCCTGGGTCGTCTGGAGACGAAGGTGGACGCGGTCAGCGCCAAGATCGGCGAGCATCTTAACACATGCAAAGCCCACAAGATTGACCTCAACAGACGCATCGCAGCTCTCCAGGAAACGTTGGCGGAGACGAGAGATCATGGCAATGCCGAGACGGCAAAGAAGTCCGCGCAAGAGTCCGCGGAAGCCACAACAGCGTCGACACAACTTCATATTACTACGGGTCGCCCTGCGCCTCGCACAGCATCCTCCAACTCCGCCGATGTAAACACTCCCAACACGGTCAACGACGCGACGCGGGCGAGCAACGCACTGGTCCGCACAGGACCAGCGCCTTCTCCGGTTCACGCGGCGCGCAAGCGGAAGAGAAGAAGAAGGCAGGGCAAGAGCGAGTTATCCGTCCCAAACGCCGCGGACCTGCTCCCTAGCGACGATCACCGGCGAAAGATCAGCGAGCTCGCTGCCATGCCTCGGCTCGACTGCCAGATAGCGAACGAGGTGCTGAGCTGCCTCCTGCCGTGCCCCGACGGGGGTCTCTGGGATGCGAACCGGATCCATGACTGCGTCCGGTCGCTCTCGACGGGCGAGTCGGGGACCAAGAAGGTGACCTGGCTGGGGAGAAGAATGCTCCTGCTCTGGGACCGGAGCCATGACGGGTGGTTCTGTGCGGTGCACGCGCCGGCCGACCGCAGCGACCCCGTGGACCCCGACGGGAGGTGCGGCTCGTGCCTCCCTCGTACCTGGTGCGTCCAACTGAGAAGGGCGGCGCTCACGGGCCTGTTGAGGCGGTACTGCTATGCCCGGGTGGTATGCAATCCGGGTTCCGATCAGGTACCTACCAATTAATAGTGTGCAACAGAACACGGGAAGTGAAGATTGTTCATGGTCCAGTCCTGACTGATCTCCATTTATCAGTCATGCTTTGTTCGAGAAAGGGATTGCCTGTCAAAAAGAGAGAAGAAAGATGTCTGTTTGCCTTTTCATTGCATGTCACGTCGAGCTCTCGTCCTTCTGGTCGTCGAGGGTAACCGGCCGCCGAATCGGCCGGCGGCTCGGTACCTCCCTTAGGGCCAACTCTCACCCGAAACACTTTGCCGACTAGGACTGGCTGACGGATGGTTGGTTGCAGTATGGACCGCGCCCCTGCATTGCAGAGCAATTAAGCATAGGGCCGTGGTGGAGGGCTGGGCCATGCAACACGATAATGTGTCTTGTGGGGAAGGGAGCGGTTATTTAATCAATATATTAATTACAGGCACCTGGGCATGTAGGTTCCATTCGAGATCTAGTTAGACCTGGCACGGCGAAGCAGACGGCCTGAGCCCGGAAATATCAGGATCCGTACAGCATAATTACGATCTGCTGTTCTCCAGGAATTCAATGTAGCATTGGCAAACGGTAGGCAGCCCCGCGTTGCGTCGCGTTGGATCGGGAGGAAGGTTGTGCGTACCTGGGAAAGAAGCAAACGAGGGGATCCGAACGTCAGGTCCTGAGGGGGTTGAAAGAGGCAGGGACTAAGCAAGAAATTTCTTCATTGTTCCATTGCATAAGAATGCAAGATTCGCGTCGGACTAGAGCAATCATCCTTCATCCTCCTCATCGTCCCCCTTCATTCACCCTACACCTTTCCCTTGATGAAACGATCGCCTTTTCGTACAAAAGGAAATGAAAAAACACAACAAAAAAAAGATAAAACATGAAAGTTACTCGCACTTGCGCCAAGCGAGCGAGACGTTGACCGTGATCTTGCCGCTGATACGATCGACCTGCGGGCGCCATCAGCGTTAGCAGGCGCAGGAAGGGGGGTGGGGGGGGGAAGGAAAATGGATAGAAGGGAAGAGAAGAAGAGACGTACGGCAATGAGGGCGGGGTCGCGGGTAGGGGAGATGTTGCACTGCGTGTTCATGTTCAGGATGGCCGTGGTGACGCCGCAGGGGGACCACGAGACCACGTCCGGGTCGGCGCTGAGCGTGAAGGGGCCCTCGCGCTCGCCCGGCAGGGCGATCGAGTAGTATGACTGCCCACTGATGCCCGTGAAGTCGAACGTGTTGGTGCACAGGCCCCTGGAGCCAGCGGGGATCTGCGCGAAGCCGCTCATGTCGGTCGCGAGGGTTGAGAATCTTTTTTTTTTTTTTTTTTTTTGAGTAAGGGAGGTCAGCATCCGAATCTCTTTTTGGGAGGGAGAGAAAAATGGAAGAAAAAAAAAAAGAGAGGGTGGAAAGCATATTACGAGAAGCCCTCGTCAAACTCCATGTTAAGGGTGAGCTTGCAGTTCTTGCGCCAGTCGGCCGCCTTGGTGCCGGGTCCCGTCTGGACAATGTACTCGGAGAAAGTGACCTCGAGCAGGGTCTTGGTGGCGTCGATCTGGACGTCGGCCGTGCCCGCGGGGCAGCCGGATCCCAGCAGCGAGACGCCCACCACCCGGACCGTCTCGGGCACGGGGCCGGTCGGGACGGTGAGGCCACGGGCCGCAAGAGTGTTCGTGGGCGCGGCCGCGGCCAGGGGGAGGAGGGTCAAGAGCGAGAGGGCCTTCATGGTGGAAATCGAGTCCGGACTGGAAGCTGGTGGGGATGATGGCCAGTCAAGTGTGCTGCTGTACTGCTGCGGTCGATGGGAGCCGGAGTGGTGATGGGAGGAGCTTGATGGCGTCCGAGAGGGATGGCCATCTTTATAGACATCGTCTGCGCGCTCCTCGCCACCTCGCCTCGGCCCTCTGGTGTCCCGCGGAGTGGTCTTGTTTGTGTTTTTGCGTGTTCATCTCCGGCCGAAGCCCCGTATTATTGGCTGGGCTCGAGTTGTTGTGTCTGAGTTTGGCAGGACGGGGATCTCAACACCGTCCGTCAGGGTCCTTGAGCTGGTTTCGATATGACAGCAAATTGAGCTGGTGCCTATTTTTATTTTTATCCCTTGGCTCGAGTCCATACCTGGGTTCTCGGGCCTCATCCCAGCCAGACAATATAACACCTTGTATAAATTTTCGTGGTTGAGTGAGGTGTTCGGGCCCTTCCGGATTTCGGTGACAGAAGAAGCTCAACAAGGGCAATGCGTTGATGGTTTCCCGCTCATGTTGAGGCGCCGTATGTGATTAGACCCGTCTTAATACCGCATGACAGCAGAGTCCTTTCCCGTTCATGATTTGACCGCTAGAGATGTTTAACAGCCTGCTTGCTCCCGTCTTTGTGCCTCTCTGACCCAAACCGTAAGCACAGTTATCTATATACTGCCAAACCCCATGTTTAATAGGTTATTGATAGAAGATGGTTTCCAATAGATGGAAGATGGTTCCAATTGATAGAAGAAAGTTAGTAAGTTGTAAATAGTTCAAAAGAGCGATGTCTCCTTCCTACGTTTACTGGCCCTGTTAGCTCTATATAAGTAGAGGATAGGAACAAAGAACACTCCGTTTGCCAGCCCGTTTGCCAGATCCATAGGGCTTATTTTATCTAACCTTACATGATGGACGCGTCCATAGACAACGTACTGCATCAGTTATATAATAAGCGCGTTGGCCCAGACAACTCGCGGTACCAAACGGACGCTTATTTACCGGTCGTATTATACATAGAGCTGAGCGTCTCCACGCATTTTCGAGCCATAATTACATAATTAGTTCGACTTGCCAACCGGGACTAATTATTAACACACTCCGGTGCTTGTCTTGTCTAATTTGACCACCGCAACTTCATCTCGTTCACCCGTTCCAATGCAGAACCTCTGTGAGCGTTGATCTCCGCGTTCCCACGTTGGCGGAAGTCCGAGGACACAAGTTCCTGGGTTCCTGGTTCGGGCGAAATTTATCGTCTCCGCTTGGCTCCTTAGGCTTAGGGTATTATTTGCCGGAACCGGCTACACGGGAAGCGAGCAATTAGAGAAGCGGTTCCAAGAGGACCAAAGACGGTTCCACTCTGAATAATGACGGGGCTGGGTGCCACTATCCGAAAGCTATGAAGGGAGAGCACGGAAAGAAGCAGGCCGGGGCGTGCAATTGGGAACCGCTGGGATTAGGATGATGTACGGAGCATCTTTGAATACGTACATACAGATTACCAGACATTATTTGAGCCCTGACATGGGAGGGTCGGGGCGGGCTTCGAGGTAGTTTTCGTCTGATTTCATCGTCGTTTACTGATCAAATTCGCCAGCGTAGAGAATGTCACCAGGGGGGCCGTTGACGGTGTCCCACAGCGACCGCGCAACGGGCTCGAGGTCTCTCTTGGACACCTCGGTCTCGTTCAGTTCCCTCTCAGCATCCTCTCGTGCGATCGCGACTGTATATTGCTGTTAGTGGTTTAAAATGCTCTATTCGTAGCTGAGAGTAACAAAGCCAAATAAATGGGACATGTGATGTTGAAGCACCCAAGACGAGGTGTGCACAGATCCAGGGTCTTATTCTTGAATACAATGGTAGAGTAAAATGAACAAAAACAACAAGGTAAAAAAGCATTGGGTTAAAAAAAGAAAGAAAAACTGACCATGCAGGAAGACTGCGGTGCGCTTCCCGGAGAACAGGGCGTGGGGCACGTTGGTGGTGTTGTCCGAGTTGGCGTCGCCGACGGCGTAGACGCCGGGGATGTTGGTGACGAGGCCGGCGCTCTGGTTGGCGAACAGGCGGCCGCCAAGCAGCTGGACGCCGAGGTCCTCGCCGACGCTGGAGGTCTGCTCGGAGGGGAAGGCGGCCAGGAAGGCGGCACGGTATTCGGGCTCGCCGTTGGTGAAATCGACGCGGAAGAAGTCGTGCTCGGGGGCCGTAGGCAGGCTGGGGTCCTCGGAACCGTCGGTGCCGTTTTGGAGGCGGACGATGGCCGAGATGGTCCGGTTGTCGAGGCGGACGTTGTGCAGCTGCAGGTACGTCTCCCAGCGGGCGAGCTTCTTCTCGGTGACCGCGCGCACCTCGGGGGTGTCGGTGCCGTTGACGAAGGCGATGATGTCCCGATTGAGCGTCAACATCTCGCGCACGGCCGCCGGCACGTTGTCGAGGCTACCGAGCAGGCCCAGCGTCTGGTCGGCGTGCTCGTGCCCGTCGCACCAGGGGCACCAGAAGATGCCCTTGCCCCAGTTCTCGCGCACGCCGGGCGTCTCCGGGAGGAGGTCGCGCAGGCCCGTGGCCAGCACGACCTTGCGGGCGGTGCGCTCCTTCACCTCTTCGCCACCCTCGGCTCCGGGCTCGCGACTCGACACGACAAAGTACGTGTTCTTCTCGTTACCGGGCTGGATCTTGAACACGGTGCCGTTGACCATGGTGACGGTCTTATAGTAAGAGATCTGCTGGCGGGCCGCCCAGCGGAAGTAGGCGGGCGTGACGCCGTCGAACCCCGGCACATCGTGCATGTGCCTCGTCGGCGCGTTGCGGTACTCGCCCGAGTCGATCAGCAGGACATTCCTGCGCACCCGCGCCAAGCCGCTGGCCGCGCTCAGTCCGGCAGGGCCGCCGCCGACAATGATGGCATCGTAGTCGGTGCCGAGACCGGGCTCTTTCTGTGTCTGGGTCTGGGGGAGAGCAGCCGCGTTGGCCACTGCGGCCAGCGCCGTCAGCGCCAGCATGAAGAAGGGACGCATCGCGAGCGGGGAGAGATTGGCCTTTTTGGTCTTGACAGGATTTTGATGGATGGATGGGGGACTTAACGGCCTGGTTATGGGGAGGGAAGAGGGGGGGGGGAGGAGAGGAAGGGAATCGTTGTTGGAGTGAGCCTTCGGAAGCCTTGAAACTCAGGACTCAAGGACCTGATGACCGCCCGCGGGCAAAGCGCAACTGCCTTTATACGAGTCACCCACACATTGTTTTTCTGAGAAATTTCACTTTGTGCGCCCTTCACCAGCATCACCCTCTCTCACCAACCCCAGCAAGCGTCGTGATGCCGCGCTGCATACACTAGTTACTGCTGCCCATCAGATGATCGCCACGAAGCTGCCCCAATCTGTGCGGCTAGCTCGGTAGACGGGGAGATCGGGGCCGATCCTTGCCTAGCCCGAAAGCAAAGTTTAGTTCATGATCGCTCGACCCGCCATGGGAGGTCCCGATCCGCTCTCCGGGATGGGCTCCAATTGGGCCCACTTCCCATGGCGGGCTCGGACGTGTCACCACCCACACGGTCACCGGGGCCCCGATGTCTCGCAAGGGCCGGTAAGATCTTTCCGATTGCGGCTGGAGTTAGTTATGTCATACCGCATCTGCCGAGCTGCACAAGGCAAAAACATGACGAAGATCTGGCCAAGCCTTGATATCAGTGGTGCTACGGCGGGATCTGTCTCAGCTCAGGTGTGATCCCGCAGCTGGGAGGCCCACTGAGGGCGGAAATCACGTCCACTAATTATTTGCTCGGTCGCGTGCACATCCTCGCTACAACAAAATACATATTCCGGCGCATATATGGATAGTCTGTGCTCTACGCACATACGCTCCGCAGCGGAGGCATGGATGTATTGTGCGGCCCGCAGGTCGCTGCCCGTCTGCTCGTTTTCAACGTGCCCACAACTAGCCATCAAGCAAACCAGTCGAACACGAGACTGCATCTAGCTTGTTTGTGACAAGACGAGTCATGTCAATTAAGAGTTCGACTTGCTCCTGGCCTTGGTCCTCCTTTCTTGTGCTTGAATTTATCACAAGCAATGGAGTCTATGAGTTGCTTCCTGATGAGTCCTCTTATTCTTGTATTGCACTAACTTGGACCTCCCGGCTCCACTAGCACAGTGCCCTAGATCGCGACATGAGCCTCGCGGGTTGTTTTGGACGCTTCATCCACCGGGATAACATTGACCGTGCTTCTTACCATGTGCTTTTATTCAGTCCTCTCTCTTAACCTGTCAACATTGATCTGTAATCAACCTGGTCTCCAGTACGGCGGGGTATGCAATGCACATGAAGATATGTGCAGTTCAGTACCCTGAATGCTTGGGAAATGGAGCCGTCGATTGCATCAACCACTGCAAATCCACCTGCCCGATCGAGCCCTGGCCAGGATGCCCATTGGCTGCCAGGGGCAGATGACTCCACACACCCAAACATCGAACTGTCGAGTTCGGTTAGCAAATTTCAACGACGCTGGGTTACAGCTCTTGTTTGATAACTTGTGACGAGGCTCGAGGTCCTTTCGGTGTACCTTGTCCTGGTTCCGCCGCCTGTCGTGCCGAATCAAACCTCTTCGGCGCGCTATTGTAGCTGGATATTAATGCAGGTACGAGCGAAGCAGGCCGATGGCTAGGAACAGCAACAATGGTCCTGCTAGTGAAAACCTGCATCAGTCACCGTGAAGCGATGAAAGTGGTTGCCGAAAGAAGTGCACCACCAGGCAATACGTCCTTGTCTTCTCCTCGATCGTATGCGTGTGCTCGTTCTCGTCTTTATATTATTCCCAAGTATATTAGCAAGCCTGCATCCGTGTCTTGTCTGGTGGAGGCAGATGGCCCTTGTTTTTGAAAAGACTTATACTCTGGTACACACTACAATTCTCAATTCACAACACCCACCCCCACAGATACGATGTCCGGCTTTAGATCAAAGGTACATGTAATTACCTGTCCTACCACCCACTACTCACTTGTCTAGCAAGATCTCTTTCTTTTCTCGTTCTTCTAGTACGTGATTACCTATAAAACCAACATAACGAGCACCGGTATGGGAAGAAGGGAAGAACTGACAAGACTAGATGAATTGTTTAGCTACCTGACCTCTAATCCTGACTGTACTTGCCAAAGAGTCTTTTCATCCGAACAGCTGTTGTTCTATTGTTCAATCAATGTTCTGATTGGCGATTTAACCTTAGCAGGTCATGGCAACATCAAAATGATTTCTGCACCAAGTAACAGTAGAGAACTCTCGCATTTAATGACTCTCCATTCGTTCTTCAATTGTGCATGACCTTCTGGACTATGTTTCTTTTTTCCGATTCAAGGAAACAAGATAACAAAATTATGACCGACACGTCAAGCAACAGTAGCGTGTCCGAGATCGAAGACTCCGACCTCGACGGCAGCAGCGTTTGTGGAGGACAGCGCTTACCGATCTTCGGCAGAAAAGACGAACTCAAGCCCCAAAGCACCGCCACCACTAGGCAGCTGCGACGGCGCGATCCATCCGATCGTGTTGATTATAATGTCGAAAACCACTACCTCGCGCTAGAGGCTGCTCTGGAGCCCGCGAACGATGAGGAGGAGCGGCCATCAATCAAGAGGGAGCACAGACAGGACACGATACGGATGGGATCATTGAAACGGGGCGCCTGGCAGCCCGCAGCATCGAAGAATCTAGGAAATTCGAATAAGAGGAGAAAACGCGCAGATGTCCCTCAAGACAAGCCGGAGGACGGTCAAAAAAAAGATAGAGATGAGGGTGCTCAGGACCGCGCTGGTGAATCCCGAGCGGTCGTGGGTGAGCCGGAGAAGGACTCCTTGATCACTGTATCTCACCTTCCCAACCTGTTATGGTCACCGGTACATTCGCATCTCCTGCGGCAGTCCTGGACTGCGCAGGACCGCGCTTCTCTTCAGCGCCACTGCAGCACACACCGACCAGAGCTCATGCTCTGGGAACTCGTCCTCGCATCTTCAACAGGTCGCTACCCGACCTGTTCACGTACGGTCTGAAGCTCGATGACTCTGTGTTGCCGGACATCAATGTCGACGGGCAAGCGCTCCCCAATCCGGGCTTCCTCTCCACCGCCATCTCCGATAATCTTCAGCTGTTGGTCTGCCACCCGGTCTGGGAGGGCAGCCTCTCGCTCGTTCGTTACGCTCTCCAGGTCGCCGTCATGCACAGAGTTCCGGGTCATATCTTCCCGATCGCACCGCTGCCCAACTTGACGTCGCGGGTCACCGTGATGAGGAATCCAAGCCTTGCAGGCCACCCGATGCTGGCCCGGGATTTCGACTTTGCGAGCTACGAGATGAGCCATCCCTGCGCGAGACCCATGATCCAGCAACTGTGTGACATTCTTGAGGAGAGCGTGGAAAAAGAAGATTTCCACGAAGCCGATGCCGGTTTCCGCGAGAAGACCCTGTTCCTCCTCCGAGTCCAAGACATCCAAGCGGTCATCAACTCCACCAACCGACTCGCAGTAAACGGCATGCCAGTTTTCCGAACGTGCCACGACTACTTCCTACACCACAAGTCCCTTGCTCAAGCTGAAAGGGATCACCGAGCCTCGATCGACGAGCTGGAGGCGCTGAAGCGGCACAAGAAAGAATGGGTGCTCGCCACGCGGCGCAAGTGGATCGTGTCCTCGAGGCACTGGCGACAGGAAAGCACGGGCGTGGCCCCCCCGGCTGAGGACGAGCCGGGAGCGTACGACATGCCCGAGGGCGACGCCTGTCCCGCCCATCTCTACTGTGAGCAGCTCGGCAGGAGCGAGGCCCACTTGGCGCTGATGCGCGGTACCATCTGGCCGCTGATCAAGACGCCTCCTCCAGTGTTCGGTTTGTAGGCGGAGCGATGGACGTAGGATACGAGATATTTAGGTAGTAAATGGGGGAAGATGGAAGTTGTGAATTTACGTGCCGAATCTCATTAGGGTGGGGTGGTGAAGGGAAGAAAGAGGGGAAGGCCTAGGAGGAAACGGCGATGCCGAGCTTCACTCTCATGAAGTTAATGCGAATGTAATTATGATTGTCGGTCTTTACTAGCGTTTAGATTGTTAGGATTGGTGAAATTCAGAGACCCCGAGCACCAAGGACCCCAGCAATTGAAGTTTCAGATGAAATGGGAAGGAGAGATTGAAGCGGGCATCGCAGGGATCAGAAATCTTCTCATCAGCCCCTTCCTTCCGTTGTTTGTCAACACGCTTCAGGGCCCACTGGCTACCGGGAAGTTCTCCAGACAAGCCAAAACAGGAGAGCATGGAACCTTTCCGAGCTGTCCAGAACAGCGCTCAGCATCCACCACCTGTATCGTTTCCGACCCTTTTCCGCGATTCATTTGGTTGGGCCGAACATGCCGCCGGGTACCTAGATATGTGCCCGCCAGGTAAAGTACGACTACTACGGACCTACGATCATTAATTACGACGGTAGCAACGCGGATAGCCTTCACCCGCCAGGAATACATCGGTATCACGGCGTAGTAGTCGTCAATTGGCACGCCGTCTCGGCCGTTTCTCCCTCCGGTCCGACCGAGTATGTATATTATGGCCCGACTACGATCAACTATATCGGCTTCGGCACCTACGCCGCCGCCGTACCCGGCAAGCACACATTTTACAACCGGGTGACCATCAACTATACTGAATCGGCTTGCGACGGTTCCTGGCATCGCAATAGTCACGAAGGAAGGCGTGAATTCCACAACAAAGTGACATACAACCGTCTTTTGCCCGGGGTACCGGTCCCTGGTTGCGCGCCGGACGCTTTCGGGGTCTACCGTGCAACTCCAGCATTCCCTCCCTGGGGGCAAGCACCAAGTTCCAACGGGGAGTCAACGGCGGTCGGAGAGCAAGGGCTTCCGCAAGAAGCGACCGCTTCTAACCGACAACAATCCCCAACCGCCAGCAGAACGATGTCCCGATCGCGGTCGACGCCGGGCATTTCGTCAACCCGCCATTTGCAACACACCATGAGCGGCCCGCGGTTTCTCCGAAGACGGTCGTCTCCTGGGGAACATACCCCGATAAACAATGGGCAGTCTCCGACCGATTCAGAAAGCGATAACTTGGAATGGCCATCTCTCCTTAGCGACTTGCTGTCTGAGGGGCCCTCAACGCCCTAGGACGGAGCATTCCCAGTGAGCGCTCCGTCAGCAGAAGTGCTAATTGACTAATGGCATCTTGCTGATTAGAGCGAGCACCTAGGATTCCGTCGCACGTCTTGGAAAAGCACCGGGATGGCGAGCTCTCCACATGGTTCTGTATCTCTGAGTTGGAATCCCATGATAATACTACTGCCAACATTGTCTAGCTTCTGGTTCTTCTTGAAGCCGCTTTGGCGATCGGGCTTTGAAGCGCTTGGAGAACGCGGGCTGATGTAATTATGCTTGGAACGAAGCGAATTACAACTTAAGGACAGAACTTGCTGTTCTAGCCGCCGAATTTGGCAGGGCAGTGCCGCCATTTTCGGGTGTCCTAACAGTGCGGGGCGCTTGTCCCGCCCAGGTATGTATTGTATGCATGTATGTACAGTGACCCCATGACCAGTTGTCAAAGCAGTCGATTCCGCAAATTCAGGAAACTGTTTGTTCAACTTAGCATCCATTTTCAAGGCGGCGCAGCGACCCAATAAGATATAAAAATGGCACTTCTCTTACTTCTCATTGTCCCCGGCTCGTTGACCGTCGTCGTCAGATTCCGTCGCCCTCAACGCTCAATGCCACCGCCATGCCAGCAATTCGCCCGCCGCGGCCGCTTGCTGTAGGTCAGCAGTAAAATTAGCAGTTCATCCGGCGTTTTACGGAGCGAGAAGAAAAAGGCGAGTTGAGAAAACATTCACAGTGTCCGGCGAGGTTATCGTAGCTATAAGTGGTGGTGTGGATGTTAACGGATCGTGAGCTCATTACCCTTGTCGACCACGGAAGTCCTGTTCGTGTCGTCATCAACTTGTTCGTTTTCATGGGTGCCCGCACGTACTACAGATCAGCGCGCCTGCCTTTGTGATGCAGGCAGTGTCACTGGGCCGGAGACGCATGGCCACTATCTCGTGCCTATTCCTATTCGCGATATTTTGCAGCTGCGGGCCGAGCTTATTCCGGTATTTCTCAGCATATCAATAGCTCTATTTAAGGTAGCAATTTCTTTCTCTTGCAGCATCGTCAATTCTCCAACGTGTAACCGGGCCCTCAACTCGACGTATTCCAAACCCTGTTGAGAAATATGGAGATCGTCGAGTCCCAAGAGGCATTTCGGTTCGTCGAAGGCAAACTCAGGTTCAGCTACATGCAATACATTGTACGAGACAACAACATCCTGTACCTCGGAAAGTGGGCGAATCGTCACCAAGCACCTCGCGCTCTCTCCCAGCTTTACGACGTCGAAAAACTGCGGACAGATGACAGAGGGCCGCAGCTAAAGCCTTCTTGGAAGGTGACGTTAGGACAGAGTTGTTACATCAAGAGGCAAAAACTTTTCGACTATGCAGGCAAGCTAGACCTCGAAAGACGAATACTCCGCGAAGTCGAGACGTGCGAAATCATCAGAAAACATCCTCATCCCAACATCGCCTTCTATTACGGCGCTCAAGAAACCCGAGGACGAGTATCAGGCCTCTGTTTCAAGAGATACGTATCGACATTGCTTGACAAAGTTAACCCCCAACATTTGAACAAGTCTACCTTCCTGCTTAGCGGGCGACCCCTTGTTGAACATAGGATGAAGGCACAGTTAAGCAGGATACTAGATGGTATCCGACACCTGCATTCGCTTGGGCTGGTCCATAATGATATTACGCCAGATAATATCATGCTGGAGGAGGACGGCACCTTGACTTCGACAGTTGCCGGCATGTTGGGGAAGTGCTTCGAGACACCGACACTAAAAGGACGCATGGCTGGCACGACCCTGCTGTGACGATCGCATCGGAGAAGAATGACCTCGACGCCTTTGCAGAGCTTCGGACCTGGCTCTTCGGATCGTCAGCCAACGAATTCTTGTTTAAATGATTCGCTACGCAAATCGACGCCGCAGCCGGTCAGTCACTCTATAGGCATCGAGAACAATGGAAATGGTGGAGGCAGGATAACCGGCCCCAAACAACAAGAGCGCGATCAACAGACCAACGACCATTGCGAGAGCGATGATCGATCCAACCGCATCGCTGCACACCGCACGGCCGACCGGGTCGCCCAGCAACACAAAACTGCCTGTGTCAAAAAGGAAGAACCAAGACGTCGCAAACGGAGGAGAAGAAGCAGATCACCCGACCGCAAGGCAGACCGAAAGGACAGCGACAACCGCCGCGAGCGCGGACCGGACCGGCAAGGTCCGAAGCCGATGTCATCGCTATCGAAAGAGGCCCCGGCGCGATGCCAACCCAGCCCTCGCCGCCGCAACAACGAGACACGTCGCTCGGCGCGCGCCGGCGGGCGGTGCTAAATTAGACGACGTCAGGAGGATTCAGGAGCTCCGACGGCCGTGCGCGCCCCGGTTTCTCCAGCGGGCAACGACCGGGACCCGGATTTCTTCATCACCGCCGTGGTTTGTCCGGCAGCACCGTGCGCGCGGGACCACGTGCCGGTCATTCTTGCGGTGGGTTAGGAGGAGGCATGGCATGTCGAAACGGATGCATGCCAGAGACCGATTCAAGCTCGAGGACATGTGGGTGGGTGTTGGCCTGATGTGAGCGAGTGTTGAAGGGTAAGGAAAGTTGGGGTTTTGTTCAAACTCTGGTTGAAGAGGTAATTATCTCTTTGTTTGTACCTTGCGCGGCTTTACGCTGGTACTTGTGTTCTAACCCAAACCCGAAGATGTTGCGAGGCGTGCCGGATAATAACTGTAATACTAAGATTTGTTGATCTTACCTTGTAGTTCCCATCAAGCGCATGGGCGTGGCTGACGTGGATGGTTGTCAGGGCAGACCTCAGGTGCTGACTCTTACCACCGTCGCGGCAAGAACTAATTAATCAACTCGGGGCACCACATATCACGTCGTTCGGGTGGGACAAGTGGTATTGATTACAGTATGCGATCATAAAGTAGCCGTCGTTTAGTTTCTTGATGGAGCATTTCGGAGGCAACGGTTATGCTCACCCTACGATGATGTCTCGACACGGCCGTGGTAAAGACAAGCAAGATCCCGCGGATGCTATCGACCGGTAAGTTTCCCCGACTAACGGCTCGCCGGCTAGTCTCGCCGGCCTGAGTCTTCGACCTTAAGGGTCTGTTCTCCGTTATCAAGAATCAGTCCTATTAGCGCCTGAGGTAAAAATCCCGGAAGAGCAGCAGGGAATTCAGGGAGTCACTTGATACGAGCAGATACGATATGGGACCCATTAGGAGGTGGCCAGCCTACACCCCAACCGGCAAGTTCCATTAATTTCCTTTTGTTTATGAAGTAGCGTACATCCTATTTTGTTCCCCTCCCCAAGAAACATCTTTCTATGCTAGACACGCTAGAAACATAAACCGGACAGCTTAATTTACTCGGCGAGACCAATTGAGCCCGTATTCCCAGTATCCATTGTGCGTATCCTATCCGTCTTCTTGTGCTACTTAGGGGCGGCTCATAATGCCGCTGCCGGTTCTCTGCTGGATTCGCTTAATTGTCTCCGAGAAAGCCGAATGCTTGAGTGTACATATGCTGGAAAGGCGTTTAGAGGAAATGATTCGGCGGGGGCTGTTCCTCTCCGAGACGAACGTACGGGCTTGACGCCGGTCGCTGCTCACCTGATGAGACCGGTCAGCGAAGTCTGGACTCTAGACAAACAGACATGCCTGGTCGAACGAACGCACCATTGCCCCGTAGAACCGGGATGTATTCACCGAAATCTACCCTATGCTTCTCGAACGGCTTGTCCTTCTCGGTGCGGTACTTGGCATAGATGAGCAGGAAGTGGCGGGTCGGGCTGTCCTCAAACGTCCATCCCCTAGCATGCTCCCCGCGGTGCAGCTTTGGTAGATACGCCTCCTTTGGCACGTAAGGCTCGCCGGGATTCTTGAAGGCCGCTATTAAATCCGGGTCCAGCTGCTCGATGACCGGGCTGGTGTCCTGGTGGTAGATGCGAACGTCGCTCTCGGCGAGGTTGAGAACCGCGCGGAGGCGGTAGGCTCGGGACTTTGTGAGGGGCGACAGGGTGCCGTTTTTGTGCCACTGGTAATCGTACGGACCCTCGACGACGAAGGAGCGGATGCTGTCAAACTTTTGTACGCCCCTCATGATGACAGGGATGACGATTGGGAACTCGCACGCAAAGGCGATGCTGACGTCGTTTTTGTCCCGGATGCCCAGGTGCCGGGAAAAGTACTCGCCGAGGTCGATGGGATGCGGATTATCGATCCGGTAAGGGGTTCGCTGCAGGGAAGATAATGCTCCGGGCTGCGCCTTGCTGAGCTCGTAGGGCGCAAAGACGGCTTCTCCTGGCTTTTTGGCCCATGTGCGCCACCGAAAGAATCGCAGAGATGGGTGAGACCACAGCGCCGCGGAGACGAGGGGATGCTTGAGCAGTTCGCCCAGGGTCGCTTGCACGCGTTCAAACTCGTTCGCTTCGACTGGTTGTTCAAAGGAGGTCGTTTTTTGGTGGACACGGTTAGCCGGGCCGACCGCATTTGGATACAGAATGTCTAGTAGTTCCCCTTTCACAATGTAGTCATCCACCATTTTACGGCCAAAGTCGTGAAATGCCAGCTTGAAGAGCGGGTATTGTCTGCTTAGCCGTGGGTCGAGACCGAGCGCCAAAAGGAGGCGAAGCAGAATGACGAGCGAGTCGATCGCTGGGCCGTTCGCGCAGGCGTTGGCAATCTGTTCGGCGCGTTCGGTGTTTGACGCAAACATTTCCAGAAATTGAGACCTGACGACACGGGGAACCACCCCGTTTGGAAAGGGAAGCTGAGTGACGAGAAGAAAAGCGAACGCCATCTGCTGGCTCGAGTCTTTCTTGGATGGCCAAAACCGTCGCATATCTCTGTAGTGCTTGGAAATTGACGTGTTGGGTGCCATCCTCCGAGGACTGCGCTACAGGTCTAGGATGTTAGCCCACATCAATAATTACAATCCAGTTGTTATTCTCAGGCTACCGAACCTGCAGTGAAAGGGAAGTCCGGCGGTTCGGAGTGTCGGATTGATTGGGCGTTGGGCTCAGTTAACTACCTTAGTCAAGAACAAGGACCAGGCAGGTTATTTGGAATCAGGAGCTGCAAGAAGATCTTGAAATTTCAAAACGGCAAACATTGGGATGATAAAGGTGCCCGACAAACATCGGATCTCTTCTAACCACAATGCGCGTACCTTTGTAATTATTGCTCACTTGTTGTGGTTCCATTTGTGTGGGAACCGCAACCTCATACGTTTTATTATGGATCTCACTCCCTCGTGGGTGCATATAAGTAATAAGGATACTTGGTGACGAGAGAAGTATTGCCTCCCTCGTGGACGGATATGCACCTTACAGAGTATTGATTCGCTCCTGCTCGTGAAGCACTCCAACGCTTGCCGGCCCACTTGCCTGTTCAAGAGCGACAGGGGTAGGCTATTGGCCTGTCGACGGGAATGGGAATGTTCAGTCAAGGAATAGTCTTGAGGGACAGAGGATTTGAAGTATTAATCCTCCTAAGATCCACCTCCATGCCTTTGTTCATATGCAGCACCGTCACCCCCCGGTCTAACAACTGAAGCTGCAATAGCCCAGAAAGCTGTTCATGCACGGTACTGCGCTTCATTGAAAGGCTACTCTCGCCATGTCTGATCCGGGTCGTTTTTAGGCGAAACTTGGCTACTCATTTTGCCCGTCAGTACCCGAGTGATGGAACTCAAGATTAAGAATCTCGCATCAATGTCCGGTTCCCTCTTTGGAGTTGGCCGATGCCAGGCTAAACACTTAGAATCCAATACTTTGTCATTCCATTCCCAAAACTCGAGCTGTTCTGCACAAACGGCTAGTCAAAGAGGGACTATTGATTGCGCCGGATCCGACAGTAACTGGGAAACACTTCTCGCCAGAGATACGCGATTATCGCATTCAATCTAATATGACCCGACGCTTTCAGAACGCGTAACGAAGAACCATTAATACCCTTAACACCCCCCCTATTGCCGCGCATCAACCTCGATCCTTAGATCCTCCAGCTCGGCCCTCACACTGCGATACAGCTCCTGCGCCTGCCGCTCGCGTGTGCTCACAAACGCCACCTCGGCCCTGAGCGCCGCCAGCCGGTTTTGGATCGCCTGCTGCTCGCTAGCCTGCAGGATCCTGAACCCCCCGAGCGCGTTCCGCGCCTTCTCGAGCGCGGCGTGCGCCTCGACAACCTTTTTGCGCAGCATCTCGGCGCGGTTCTTGTACCCTCCTAAGTGCAGGCCAAGCTTCTTCTCCAGCTTGTTGCCTTTCTCGGCTGAAGACATGAGCGACTCGAGGGCGGACTGTTGAGAGTTAGTGGCTGCTAATGACTGGGGTGGAAAGATAACAAGAGCTTACATCTAGAGCCGACTTGAGCGTGGCGACCTGGTCTTCCTCGTCATCATCGTCGTAACATCCGAGGCCGAGGAGCAGAGAGTTTGTGTTCTCCTTGTTCCACACAGCCTGGACCTCTTCCGGTTTTGGTTGGTCCTTCATTTCGAGAAGGATTTGGAGGCGAGCTTCGGCGAGAGCCGAATCGTCGATTTGGGGAAGAGGAACCGGTTTGGCTGCCGGGGGAGCGCCGGGGAGCGGATACCGAGTGGCGTCATGCGCCATCAGCAGAGCCGCCTCGCGAGCAACAAGGGCTCGTGCGGGATCGTCGATCTCCGACGCAGCCTGTACAAGTTTGTTGTAGTCGACTTCTACGGCTCGCGGTAGGCCCCGCTGCATCACCTGCGTCCGACGCTTGCGCTCCAAAAGCTCTTGGGCTTCGCGGATCTCTCGTTCTCTCCGGTCGCGCTCTGCCGCGTCCACCTCCATTTGCTCGGCCGTCATGGGCTCTTCCTTTTCCTCTGGCAGCTCCAGCTCCCACTCAGTCTCCTTGGGCTTGGGCAGGGCGGCGAGGCGCTGCTTGAGCTGGTGACGAAGGGACAGTTCGCGCATCCTGGCGTCTGCGGGCGTTCCACCAACCATGTCCATCTCAGTGCTTGGCGCGTTCAGGGAGAAGGTATCGCGGGGCGTGCGTAGCGGAGTCTGCCCTGCCCGGAGTGGCGTCGCGCCGACAGCACTACCAGCCGGCCGCAAAGGCGTTGCAAGTGGGTTCGGCGTAGCGACAACTTGCTTCCGCGGAGCGGCTGATTCGAATCCCGTAGACCCTGATCCTTGATGAAGGGGTGTATTTTCACCGCCCAGCAGTGACGACTGAGTCTCTGTCAACGCCCGGATGTTTCGAATCTCATTCGCGATGTGGTCTTCCTGTGGAGGGGCTCGAGGTGTCCTGATGGGCGCGTTCGTGTTGAGTGTCGAATAGTTCCCTACCAGCCCGCGGGTGGCATCGTTGTCGCTGTCTCTTGCCATCGCGCTCGCCCGCTCGCCGATCATGCCCATCTTGACAATCTCCTCCAACTCTCCATCGCTGACCTGCGGTGCCGGCAGAACTAGGGGCTTCCGCTTGCTGCTCTGCTCAGCCTCGCGAAGCTTCTGCATCTGACCGGCCTTAAGAGCGGCCTGGACCGACGCGGACGGCCCGTCCTTTTCGTTCTTCCGCCGCTTGCGGTCGGCATCCCCTTCCTCCTCGCCTTTGCGCTTGTTGCCCACCTGTTGTTTCTTCGGGTCAAAGTGTGCGCGCTGGTACTCGTTTCGCGCAATCTCCTCGGTGGTGTCGTAAAATCCCGGAACAGGCTTCTTTTCGAAGGGGATGTCCGCATTATAGTCCATCTGTCCCTTCTTCCGCGTCGTGACCTTGATGTTGATACCGGCTGTCTTGAGCTCTCGCCGTTTCTGCAAAGCGGCGAGACGCCTCGATTCTTCCTGCTGCCGCTCGCGAGCCTTGCGCTTCGCCTTTTTACCCTGCGTGTTGGCCAAGCGGGCGCGGGCCTCGCTCAGCATTTCCTTCTCGTCCTCATCGAGATCGATCGTATCGGGCCGGGCGGGCTTCGTCTCGGGATCGGGATCGACCTCGCCAGGGCGCAGACGGCGGACATCGTCGGCGGTGGGTGCTTTGGTTTCGCCGCCCTCCGGGCCCGTCAGACCCAAGGCAGACGCCTCCCTCTGCTCTGCTTCATCAAGGAGACGCTGGTATCGTTCGAGGCACTGGTTGGCGGTGCGGCCAACGATCGGGGCGATGGTGCGCCATTGTGTTGGCATCAGCTTGGCAAGGTGCAGCAGCTTCTCGTCCTCCTCCTTGCTCCACTCAATCTTCTTGATGCTGGGGTCGAGCCATTCGTTCCATCGCGCCTTGCACTGCTTCGGCGTCTTCCGCGCCAGCAGCGACGACACGCGCGCCCACTGGTTCAGCCCATATTTGCTAACGGACGCCTTGAGGATCTCGTCCTCAATGTTGGTCCACACGCCTCCCTTGACAACGGGCATCTTTGATGGCTGGGGTTGGTGGTGTTTGGTGATGAAAATCGAGGCAACGGGTGAATCCCAAGCCTGGCGTTTTGGCTCTGCGGCAGGCAGCGCTCCAGTTTGATTGGCCGTCATCCACCCGTTGGCCCCACCCAAGCTTCAACTCGCCGCAGCGAGCCAGTAGGTCGCGTCTCGGCGCGGCAGCTCTGCAAAAGCTCGGAAACGGAAGAAAGTCGATGCAAGTTCATCAAAGCATTGCGCAACCATTAAAACCTGCTACGAGCCTGCCATACATCGGTTGTTTTCTGGAATCATAACCCACTGTTGACAACCAAAATATTTTCAAAATGGCCTCGGAGGCGGTCTCTCCCCAGCGGGAGCCGACTCCATCCTCCTTGCACTCTACACTTCCCCAGAAACGCTCTCTCGAGGATGACCACAGTCCCGCGGTATCATCGCCATTAAACCCCGAATCCAAACCCCAGAAAGTACAGGTGCAAATCGAAGAGAACCAGGTAACGGGCCGGGAGAAAAGGGCCAAGAAGGATTCACTCAAGAAGCGAGAGTCCAAGGGCACCTCCGACAGCGCGAGAGCAACGCCAGATCCAAGGCAGCAAGAGCCACCGGAGGAGCTGGGTCCTGTTCGCTACAAGCTCGCCCATCCAAAGCCGACCGATTTCGAGCTATCCAGAGGACCCGTCTTCACGAGCCATCACGAAGTGCAGGATCCAGAGGGCAGGACGATCGAGTTCTTCGAGACGTCAGATCAGTATGTGCCCGAGATTGCGCTTCTCCCTCGCCGTTTGCTAACCTCTGCAGCGTCTACAACAAGAAGAGCTTTCACTACACGCACTGCATAGCCGACCCGGCTTTTCCGTCCATGTTCTACTACCGCAACACCGAGCCGCCGCCCTTCGGTGCCCACATGTCGTTCGAAGATGCCGCGTCACACATGTTCTTCGACCGAAATGGGATGCACGTCACGTCAGACAAGGGGTTTCGCATGTCACGCGCCAACATTGCCGTCCGCGAGGGACGGTGGTACTGGGAGTGCAAGATCACGCGGGGCATACTGAAGGAGCGAAAGGAAGGGGAGCCCGACTCGCACGGTCATGTCCGGGTGGGGTTCGCCCGGCGGGAAGCATCGCTAGACGCGCCAGTTGGGTTTGACGCCTACAGCTACGGCATCCGGGACGTGTCGGGGCAGAAGGTGCACATGTCGCGGCCCAAAGATTTCTTTCCGCCTGGGGAAGAGGTCAAGGAAGGTGACGTTATCGGACTGGAGATACAGCTGCCGTCAGAGCGCCTGCATCGAAAGATTGTGCAAGGGCAGTACAACCCGGTTGTCGACCTTGCGGATGATGAAGAACCGGACCAGGCTGAAGCGCCAAACATCATCCGCGATCGCATCCCGATCCGGTTCAAAGCGCACATCTACTTTGAGAAGATTGACTATCATCCAACCAAGGAGCTGGAGGAACTGATGAACCCGTCGCCAGTGGGACCGGGACGCAACCTGGAGGCCCCGAATCCGAACCATCCGGTCCCCGCGTTGCGCACGCTGCCGAATTCGTACATCAAGATCTACAAAAACGGAGTCCTCATGGGAACGCCGTGGACGGACCTACTGGCGTTTCTCCCGCCGGCATCCAAGCAAGCGCAGCAGACGGGTGGCCGGGACGCGCTCGACGACGGGTCGTTGGGGTATTACCCGGCTGTGAGCGTCTTCCGGGGAGGCGCGGTGGAGGTCAACTTTGGGCCCAATTTCTGGTATCCGCCTCCGGCGGAGGATGCAGAAATGGGCGGCGTTGACGGGTCTTCGGGTAAGGGACTAAACAAGCTGCGGGCGATGTACGAGCGCTACGACGAACAGATTGTGGAGGACATTGTCTACGACATTGTGGACGAGGTTGGCTTCTGGATGCAGGATGGCCAGAAGATCATTGATCGGTCAGCTCGTGATGAGAAAGCCGAGACGGTCGCGCCTGGCAGGGAGGAGATCAAGGAACTGGTCCAGGACGATTGAAAGGTGAACAAGTAAAAGGAAAAAACGGCAACCACGGTATCTGATTACGGCAAACAGCAATGATAAGGATATATAAGCCACGGCCATAAAACCGGCGACCTCCTCCTTTGTTTGGGGTATCTCAGTACCGCGAGCTCTCGACCGGCCGCTCGACGACAACCACCGCACTCGACACGTCCTCCTCCTCAGCCTGCCTCAGCCCATCTTACACGCTCACCTCTTTCTCATCCACCTTTCCCTCTCCAGCCTCTCTTTCAGCCGCCTCCTTCTCCCTCTTCTCCCTCTCCTCCTTCCCCCGTTTGTGAAAGTACCACAACACGAACAGCAACAGGAACACGGCGGCACTCCACAGCACGTTGGTGCCCACAAAGGCGGGCCACCTGACCTTGAGCGTGTTCACGATCGCCTTCAGCATGCTCTTCACGATGGCCGGGGTGAGGACCAGGTCGTTCAGGGTCTTGGGCATCAGGAAGCGCGCCAGCCCGCCCGCGTCCGTGTCCTCCTTCTTGAGGCCCCGGGCCTCGGCCGCGGCGGCCAGGACGTCCGGGCCGAGGGAGCTGGTCAGCTTCTTGGGCAGCTGGGTCACGAGCTTCTGCATGGACGACGGCAGCTTCTCGAAGCCGCGCCTGAGCACGTCGTTGCGGCCGTCGAGGAGCGCGGTCAGGTCGTCGACGGCGGTCGGCGCGCCGCGCATGATGTCCTTGAGCACGACGACGAACTGCCGCAGGAGGGACTGGATCTCGGCCGAGGCCGTCAGGGCGGCGGCTTTGGTCCTGCTGGTCTTGCCTGCTTTGGTGGTGGTGGTGGTGGTGGTGTTGGTGCTGCTGCTGTTCTTGGCGCCCTTGTTGGGGGCGTCCGGAGAATCAGGATCGGCGGGCTCGATGCCGAGGGGCGAGAGGACTCTGTTCAGATCGGCCCATTCGCGGTCCGCCTCTTCTGGGGTGACCTCGGCGGCGGTGCTGGAGGGAACGGTAAGAGTGGTCGATGTGCTGTGTTTGCGGTGGAAGATGCGGGAGAGGCGGTTGGGCTTCTTGGTGGTAGTCTTGGTGGTAGTAGTGGTGGCGGCCGTAGCGGTCGCGGCGGGGGCGGTGGTAGTCAAGCCCTCTTCGGAGCGCGACACGCGGAACGATTCGCTGTCGTCCCAGACCAGATCAGGGGTCTTTGGACGGGGTGGGAGAGGAGGCGGCGGGCCGTCTTCGTCGTCCTCGTTGTCGTTTGATACCAGGCGCTCGAGGAACTCCTCGTCTTCGTCGTTGAGAAGAAGTGCCGGCTCGGCACTGGGCGAACCGGCGAGAGCTAATGCATCCGCCGCGCCTGCACCGGTCGTCTTTGCTTTCCCCTCTGGCTTCACCTCCTCCTTTCCCGTTCCTCCTTTCTTCCCCGCTTTGTCCGTGTCCTTATGTTTCTTGAAGAAGGGCGCCATGGTGGGCGATGTGATAATGATATATTTGGGTTGAAGAGAAAGTTGACGAGAGAAGTCAACCGGCGCGGCGCAGGTGAGGAAAGGGGGAACACTCAAACAAGCATCACGCGCAGCTGTACGACAAACCATATGCGCCGCGTCAACTCGCCGCATTGTCGCCCCCTCATTGCTACTATTCGCTGTTGGCACGAGAGGCCTCAGACATGCCAAGTTCATGCTGCGCCACATTGACAGCGCCACGGTGATGTCATCGGGACTGGGATTCCCATGTCGTCTTGCTTTGAGTGTGGCTAGTGCAAGTAGTTGTAGTTGTGTAAAAAAAAAGGATTTACTGTAAACTGCCGGGTATCATTGGATCAAAAAACGAATTTTGATGGACATGTTACATAGAAATCGGTCCCGTCATTCCCCGCCTTCTTCTTCCACGCCCCCGTTGTCGTGGGCGACCTCGGCCGCTTCGGTCTGTCTCCGCCTTCTCCCGCGGCCCCTTTGGAAGCCGGATCGGGAGGTGACGGCGCGCTCGCCCACGAAGTGATTGCCCTCCCATGGGGTGCCGCACTTGGGGCACTTCCTGTCGCCGGCCCTGGTGCGCCAGAAGGCGTCCTCGCAGATGTCGTGCAGCCGGATGGTGCAGTCGGGCTCGTTGCAGCGCTGGCCGTACGTGACGATCTCCTTGCAGGCCTCGCAGAACTTGATGCGCTGCCACTCGGACTCGGCGTCCGGGTCGTTGTACGTGGCCACCAGCCACGACCACAGCTCCATCAGCGCCCGCGGCGTCAGGCTGTAGAAGCCGTCGCGCGACTTGTCCAGCCACCCCTCGGCCACGAGGCTCGACAGCAGCGAGAGCACCTCGGAGTGCTTCAGTCCCCTCGAAGCGGCGGCGGCGGCGGCGGTTGTGCTGCCGTCTCCGGTACCGCCGTCGTTGTCGTCGTCGTCGTCGTCCTCCTCACCACCACCCATCCCCCCGTTGGTGTTGGTGTTGACGTTGCTGTCGCGGGCGGCGGGGCCCCTGGCCGGCCGCGACACGCGCAGCGCCTGGCCCTCGTCGACGGCCATGACCTCGAGGCGCGGGGTGTTGTGGTGGTCGAACATGGCGTCGAGCAGGCGCTTGATGTAGGCGACCTCCTCGGGGGAGCGGGCGGTGCCGAGCTGGGTGGCCGGGTCGCTGTGGGCGTTGACGAAGGCCCAGACGCGCTCGCCGCCGCGGACCTGGTCGCGCATGTTGCGGATGTCGTAGTCGAGCGGCTCGACGGCCTCGCGGGCGGTGCGCACAAAGTTCTCAAACTCGGCCATGGTGATGGACTCCGGGGCCACGTCGTCGCCGCCGCCGCCCTCGACGGCGGATTTGATGGCCGCGAGCACCTTCTGCCCCTCGCGGAAGGTCAGCGTGCCCCGGGCCATGAGGGCCTGGATGAAGGCCCGGTTGGCATCGTTGTAGCCTGCAGGGATTGGCGGGGTCCAGTCGTCGTTCATGGCGATGATGGTTGCTGTTTGCGGGGCTGGTGTTTTCTGTTGCTCTCGGCCAGTCGCCGGAGCCTGTTGTGATTGGAGAATTGGGCGGAGCTCTTGAGGCGCGCACAGACGCGATTTCATGTTCGGGGGTTGCAGGGCATGACTAGCGTGCCTGCAGGGGTTCGATTCCGGTTGAGGTTTCCTGTGCGGGGTTGCCTGTTCAGGCTGCCTCCACGTGGCCGGGAGATTTCCCCCGGAGGCCAAGACCGCCCATCCTTAGCGAACCTCTCGAACGGTTCGGGGGCTGTCCTAGCTAGTTAGTCACTAGTGTTAGTCTACATAGTACACTAGCGTCTCGGAGCAAGCCGATCGCAGCATGCAGAGAACATCTGGATGTCGTTTTTCATGCTTGTCGTTCTTTCTTTTTTTTCTTGAATCGGGAGTCTCAATGAACCTAACTCTCTTTCTTTTACCCGGCAGCATACGGTTCGCTCTCGGGTGCGATCGATCCGAAAGCGAACCGTGAAATCCTCAGTCTCGGGTTGAGACTTTTAGAGCATGCAAGCACGGGAAGGCGCAGAGCACAACTAGCCGAGCAATTTATCGCCTATCCGGTTGCAGATGATCGGTTCTCTTCTCCCGATGACCTCGCAACACTTCATCCAGCCTTCTTTAACGCTCCGCTAGTCCCTGCGATCCTGACCTCCAAAATCTTTTTTTAGTGTAAAGCAACCGCAGCGATCTGCACGACCTGAAGGTGCTGCCGATCTCCGATATCCCTGTGGGCCACCCTCCGCTTCCCTCCCCTCCCCAATGGCCAGCCCCGCCTGAATAGTTAGCGAGCTGCTGTGTGCTCAGACCCAACACTCGCAACGGGCAAACCCCGGTTGTTTTGGATAGATGCCGTACCTTCTCCTCGACTCAGTCAACCGAAGAACAGCTCCCAGCGCCATGGAAGCTCTAGAACCTCATTTACCCCGATAAATGGGCGTTGGCCAGGCCGTGTTTCGTCCGTGTTCTGTTTCTCTGCCTCGTTCAGCACCATCGCCATGGCTGCCCAGGTGCCACCTGACGTCTTGGGCACCGCTGTGGGCGTCCTCGTTTACAGCTTGATCTGTCTCATCAGCGGCTTCTTTCTCCTGTGGCTGGTCTGGGTCCACGAGGAGCGCAAGAGTTGTAAGTGATAGCTTCTCTCCTCCCTTGATAAGAACAAACAATGAGGATGGAAAAGGAAAAGAAAAAGTGAAAAAGAAAGAAAGAAGACACTCGTCCTTTATCCACTGATAATGCAGACGTCGCAGAGCTCAATATCACGGGCGCGTCGACCGGCTTGGATCTAGTCTTGTTCTACATCCGTGGGTGTTCCCCTTGCCTCAACTCTGACGGTGCGGCCATTTTGCCTTGCTTACTTACCCTTGGTACATCTCGGCAGAATACTACTCCTACAATGTGGAATCTCTGCTCGTGTTCTTTTGGTACGCCGCGTGTTCACCATCGAGAGATCCTCATGATTGAATCTGACCTTTGGCCCAGGGCCGTCGAGCTGGCAAACAGCATCTTCCAGCTTCGCATCACCAAGATATACCGCTTCCACGCGAGCCTCGTCGCCAAAGCGATAGCCGCCCTTCTGCCCGTCGCCCGGATGGTCCTGCTCCGCTTCAGCGGCATCGACAAGAGCACCGTAGCATTCATGGCGTTAGCCGACGCCATCAGTGCGTATTCCCCCTCCCCTCCGTCTCGCCCTGGGTTCCCGTCGAGTCTTTACCGTGCCACACACCAGCTGACGAAATCCCGACTCGAAAGTGATCGGCTGTTTTGCAGCAGGAAGGCCTTATACTCCTGGCCATCCTGTGTCGTTATATTCATTCCCGCATCACGCTCGCCTCCTTGGAATGTCGGATACGCCCGCCAGCAGCAGTCTGCCTCGGGAGGCGCTTACGGCGCACGCTACGGCCGGCCCGTTCCCAAAAAGACCATCTACGACGACAGGTGGCTGGTCCTTCGGTTTAGCGTCGCCTTTTGCGCACTCAGGTGAACCACTCCCTCTCGCGCTTCTTCTGTCTCCTTCATCCTCCCTTCTGTGCGTAGATAGATCACACAACTCCCATGTCACGAGAAAGGGGAGGGGGAAAAGGCTAACAAACCCGCGCAGTCTCTTCCAAATCGTCGTCGTCAATTTCCAGCTCCGCGCGGCCGCGACCAACAACCGCGCCAACATTCCCCCCGAGCTCGACCTCAGCGCCACCCGCGCCCGTGGCGACTTTGCCCTCTTCGCCCCGGCCCCGTCCGCCGTCCTCTTCGCCATTCTCGTCTTCGCCACCAGGCCCGGAACCGGGGCGGCGTCGTGCTGGGGTTGCCCGACATGGGTGGCGCTGCTGGTGCTGCCGGCGGCGGCCGTAGCGGGAGCAGGAGGGAGGGTGATGGGAAGAGCGACGAGTGGCCGATCTTCAATAAGGGGTTGGCCGACACGGAGAGGGGCAGGAGGTGATGGTCCTTAGTTGGGTGAGTGGCTGAGCATGGCGGCAACCGGCCGGGCATACATATATTACTGGGCATGGTTTGGCGTTTTTGGTGTTCCCTGGGCAGGCTGAATGTAGATAATCCATAACAGTCATGAGAGAAGGACGACACAGATTCATGTGTAATGAAAGTAAGCTATCTACCAAATCAAAGAGTTGGATGTGAACCCGGGCTGGCTGTATGTACATACGTGTCTCCTTCTCCTTCAGGCTTCATGCGTGGCTCAGGCCTAGCTTGTTCCGCCCCTTTTTCTTTGCTCTCGGTTTCCATCCTGGATAATTGGCTCGTCGTTCCTCAACACTGTGTCCATTATCTTCCTCTTTCTAATTGACAACAAATCAGTCACAGTAGGTAGACGGAGAATCTCATCTCACAACAACACACCTTGGCGGCGACGATCCAAGCATACTGTGTGTGAACCCATATCTCCCTTCCCACACACCCCCTTCCCTTCTTCACCTCTTGCCCAACCGCGGCAACCTCACCGGCAAGATGAGCAACCACCCAACGACCGCCAGCGCCGCGCAACACCCAAACGTGACCCTCAGGGCCGCCTCGTAGCTCCTCACGACCGGCTCGCGGAACTCGAGGGGCAGGTCCCGGATTGCCTCGACCGACTTCCTCGCCCGGGCCACGACCCCTTCCTTGTCCGGGCCTGGGGCGACCAGGGCCTCGAGGTAGTACCACAGCGCGTTCTGGACCACCAGCGAGCTGCACGCGACGCCGAGGACCTGGCCCAGGCTGCGCCACAGGATCAGCGTGCCCGTCACGACGGCCTGCTCGCGCTGCTCCGACGCCGCCAGCACGGCCATGAAGGTGCCCGGGAACTGGAACCCGGCGCCGGCCGCGCCCGGCAGGAGGCAGAGGATGTACAGGAGCGCGGGCCAGCCGCGCTGCATGGACGTCAGGCAGAGGGCGCCGGCCACGCTGAGCGAGGTGCCGAGCACGAGCGGCCACTTGAGCCGGCGCGTGTAGCTGATGAGGAAGCCGGTGGCGGTGCCCGCCGCCGAGGCGACGGCCGAGGAGACGACCAGGCGAAAGCCCGATGTGGTCGCGCTCGTGAGGAGAACGCCTTGGAAGTAGAGGGGCCTGTGTCCCAGAAATGTCATGTTAGGGCGGGGGAGAGGTCACGACCTGGGGGGAAACGATGTTGAAGAAGGGGGGGAAGGGTCCGTTAGTTGCTTACACGTTGAATAGCGTGGCGTTGGAGAGGAAGGCGCCGATGTGGTTGGAGAAAATCAAGTTCGCGTGTGGGGACTTGAGGATGAGATGAAGCGGCATGATGGGTTTGACGGCGCGCTTCTCGACAAACAGAAAGAGTGGGAAGGACAAGGCAAAGGCGGCGAGCGAGGCAATCACGAAGGGATGAGACCAGGGTAGGACGTTTCCGCCGAGGTTCTAAACTTGGTTAGAGACAGAACAAGCTTACGTCGGGGTTTGAGGGGAAGGACGTACCAGGCCCAAGATGAGGAACGTCACGGAGCTAGACATGAGGACGGACCCCTTAAAGTCGAACGTCCGCATGGCCTCGTGCAACGTCTGCTTCTCCCTCCCGCCCAGGCCGAGATCGCTCGGGACCACAAGAACGGCGACGATGAGACAGAGCACAATCACCGGCACCTGCACTCCGAATTCCCAGCGCCAGCCTAGGTAGTCGGCCATGGCGCCACCCAAGGCCGCACCCGACATGGACGCGAGCCCATAGGTGATGTTTATATACGACTGAAAGGCGCCGCGAATCCTGTTCCGGGATCAGCAACCTAACCCTTCGACACGCCAACGAACGATCCCGGGAAGACAGAGCACTCACTCGATGGGCACGACGTCGCTCACAATGATACTTCCCAGCGTCATCACGCCCCCCGCCCCAAGGCCGCAGAACGCCCGGGCGACGATAAAGCTTGTCATGCTCTGCGCCAAGGCGCACCACAGGGTCGCGAACAGGAACACCGCCATGGTGATCACGTACGGCCCCTTCCGCCCGACAGCATCCGAGAAGCCGCCGAGGACCGGCTGGAAGCTGGTCGAGGTCAGCAGAAACGCGGTCGACAGCCACGAGGCCGAGTTGCTGCTCCCAAAGTACGAGGTGATGACGGGATGGCTCGACGCCATGATGGTGCTGTCGAAGCAGGCGATGAAGTAGCTGGCGTTGATCTGGAGAAAGAGCAGCCAGAAGCGGGTGACCGAGACGCCGCCAAGGTAGGGGTTATCGCTCTTGGCCGTCCCCTCGAGCGCCGCCGTGGTTGTGTTCTGCAGGAGGGGAGTCTCCTCGTCCGGCGCAGCTCCACTTCCCGGCAGTTTACATGTAGCAACCGCCGTACCGTTTGTGCTTGGCTGGCGCCGGCCGCGGCTCCGGCTCCGGCTCCGGCTCCGGCTCCGGCTTCGGGCCCGCGTGTTGCGGAGCATGCTATGCTGAAAGGATTCGGGTTCCAGCAACGGCGCGGCGGACTGGACTGAACGTGAGAGCATCACGTCCAGCTGGTTGGGATCTATGTCTCCGCTGTTGCCTTCATCGTCGTCCCCATCCGCTGCGGATCGCGGTCGGGAGGGTTGAAGGCGGTTAGGGGTGGAAGTGGGCTCGGAGCCAGACATGGAACCCGGGTGGGTGGTTTGCGTCGTTTCGGCCGCCACTACTGGTTTTGTCGTGTTATGTTTGTCTCACCCAGCAATGCAGCGGAGGAGTGTTCTACACTATGACGCGCAAAGACCGTGGGGGCATGAAACCCGGTATATCCGCCGAAGCGCCAGGAACCCTCCCATGGCTCCGAGACATGCACACCCGTTAACTTTAAATGCATCACTCCGATGCTCGGTCCGCGCCTGGTTGCCTCTTTTGTTTGCGGGAAAGCGCCGAATCGTCGGGATCCCTGCACCGGATGTCGCCAATCGCGGCAATCTTTCTCGTGGCTCCGCATCTGGGCGACGGCGGTCCAACCTGCAGGTTGCAGCCGGACATTCTCGGCCTGCTTACCCAATAGCCCCCGAATGCTACACGGCGATTCCTTTACACTGACTAGTGTAGTGCTACTCACACCCTCAAAAAGTCATATTTGTAAGAAATAGCCGAAGCGATCACGCGCAGGGCGCTAGGCGGGCAAGCATGCATTTCCAGCGGGTCTGTCACTGCTTGTTTCGTTTTAGCGAACAGCGCCTCCCCTGATCGCGTGTATGTGCATACAGTACATACATACAGATATGTAGAAGCCCACTGCGTATGTACTGCAGGTTACGGTGCTTGGATCCTAACTATGTGCTGCGACTTGCCAAGGCAGCGGGCACCAAGATACCAGCTCCGGTGATGCCACCATCGTGGCAGGGAGTCAGGACGACCCGAACCCGTGGTTGTGGGCCGAATTCGTGATTAATGATTTCATCGATGAACCGCTGTGTATCCCCCAGATAGTCCTGGAAATGCTGGATGCAACCGCCCGTGTAGCCCACAGCAAGAGTGGTTCTCTCAACACCTGGCTGTGGCAGCTCTTGAGCACATCGCAAGAGCCCCACAGTCGAGGCGGCGACAATGGCGGCTGCCCGTAGCTCAATAGCCTTTGCGATGCGGTAGAGAACGTTTGCCAGCTCCGTCGTCCAGCGAAACGATGCGTCTTCTGGAGCAAACTCTCTCTCTAGTTGTTGAAGCATCGGGCCCTTTGTGCTTTCGGGGTGGAGGTGACTCATGAAAGTGGTAGAAAGGCCGAATCTCTCATGTAACTTGCTGGGCAGGAGTTGGGCTGGCAGCCCCAGAACGGTTTGGAAGTAGTCAAGAAACACGATGCGCGCCAGTTCACCCAAGTATCTCCCGGCCGTCATATACTCGAGGGGTTGGAATCCGGGCACCTCGCCGGCATTGTCAAGCTCTGTGTCCCACTTGCTGATAAGGCCGAGTTGCCGGAGTGGCGGCGCCGAGCCCCTGATGCTCCATTCCGTATTGACGGCGATCTTGACGTCAGCAGCCTCCTGGCCGGGGCGAACACTAATCGCAGAAGGCCGTTTGCTCTCGTGTAAGCTGCTCAACAGTAGCGGAAGCGTAGCATTGCAACCCGTGCCAACAATGAGAGCCATGGCGGCCTTCTGGTTAACCTGAGCCGGAAATTGGTAAATAAAAGACACAAGTGTGGCCACGGCGTCATTGGCAATGGCTGCGACCTTGACGGGCGGCATGTCTGCTGTTCTGTGCTTCTGGTACCCGGCCGCCAGGTGCCCGCCCAGATCCAGATCTGACGTGATCGCAAACCCCTTGCCCATGGGCATGAGAATCGCCTCAGAAAGGGACCTTTGCTGCATCGGAAAGCTGAAAGTCACCCCCATGGGGAGCTCTGCTTCGCGGCTGAGGCCCAAGGTCTCACAGCCGTTGCGCACCACTTCGGCAACATGGCTGCCTATCCACGAAAATAAACCCTCCGAGTTTTGATTCTTCAAATGTTCCTGAATGGGCCAAGACTGCTCAAGGAGACGGTTCAGCAGTCTGGTCGCCCCGTTTGGCCCATTTTGGCCGAGCAGCTCAACGAAGCCAACACGCAGGTTCGATCCGCCGCTAGGGAGATCAGTGGGAATCCCGCTATCGAGCAGTGCATGAGGGCCAACGAGTCTTACATGTCTATGGCGAGGAAGCTGTGGCGTGTCAGGTTGAGTGCAAGTGCGCATGCAAATCTCGGTAAACGTACCGGCCTTGGTCTCTTGTCGCAGGGCGCAAGACGGATTCGGAGATCGGCGTGGGCAGGAACTGGTCCGAAGACTCGACAGAGAGTTGACGAAAAGTAGACTCGAGCTCGCGAGACAGTTTTAGCACGGTTTCGAGGTCGACAGCAAGCGGCCGTAGAAAGTCGTCCAAGGAGGGCGTTGCCATGTCTTTTTTCTTTTTTTTTTTTTTTTTTTTTTTTTTTGTTGCAGAAGCCGACTTCTCTAATTTTGACCCCTCGCCTGATGGTTCCCACCCGAGAGCAAGAAGAGAGCGACAATTGAAAGAGCGAAACCCGGAATGCAAGTTGAACAAAAGTTGAATTGCCTAAGCCCGACGAAACAATATCGAAGAAGGTGCTCCCGCTGCCTCATACGAAGGAAACAACATTGTTGCGCAGCAATTTGACCACCAGCTCCTCCTTAGGCAACTAACTTAACGAAGCTACAGAAAAGCCTGGGGAGGAGACCTACATACAACCCCAGCGGCAAGAGAAACCCAGGGATGAAGCGAAAGTGGTAACCAGCCAGCTGCGTTACCAGATAACTCGCAAACGTTTGCATTACTGTTTTGTTCGGGTAGAATACCTGGCGTTTCTGCATTGTCTCACTTGTTCCAGTTATTTTTCAGTATCGGTAGATAACATTCAGCCCGAGGGTCCCCCGTGCGTGCCACGAAGCTCGACGTACTACGTATTTTGTAGCCAGGAGCTTCGGGGAGCTAGTTATGTACGGTACTGTACGGATTAGTTACATACCGCAGCGCCCCACTCATCCCCTCCGAGCTGTGAGCTAGTAACTAGTGTAGTTCATGGTCAGCTGCCACGGTCATGTCGTGAGGAAGGTTTCAATCGTCGCAAACTCGTCCATATTTAGTACTTACATTCGACAACCCCACGCCATCAACATCGCAAAATCCCAGACAGCCGCCCTCGAATTTAGAGAGAGAAAGAAACCAACGAATATATCGTTTCGGTGATGGACGAAAAGCAAGCGCCGATGTTGCCGCCGGTGCGCCGCGGCCTCAGCCCCCTTCGCCTGGCCCTCGCGGCGGGTTACCTAGCATTCGTTGCCCTGGTATACTTCTGCTTTACGCCGCAAATGCCTCTGACCGGCGCGGTCTTCTTGACCCGCAATCAAGAATCAATCATTGCTCACAAGCTGGTCCCGCTCGAGGCGCATATCATGAGCAAGTGTCCAGACGCGAGGGTTCGCCGCCTTCCTCCCGTCCTCTCTGCCTCGCTTTGTTATCTTCCTAACGTTGCTGCAGGACTGTCTCCGCGAGCTGGTACTGCCGACGATGCAGAGGGTTCACGACAAGGTCAACTTCACCCTGTCATATATCGGAACGTACGTCATTGTTGAGGGGCCCCAACCCCACATAGCCTCTTGCTCTTGCCTGGCCTTGCTGACCACATCCCACTCGGTACATCTCGTACAGGCCGACCGACGAGGACGATGGAGTGAGCTGCAAGCACGGGCCAGAGGAGTGTACGTTTTTGCTAGCTACCTACCCACGCCAGCGCTATCCGCATCTGACACGCAACAGGCCTCGGCAATATCATCGAGCTCTGCGCGCAGCATCTCTACCCGGATCCGAAGACGTACCTCGGCTTTACCATGTGCCTAACGCGAGACTACACACTCATTCCCCAGCGTAGCCTGATTGAGGACTGCGCGCTCGAGCATGCCGTCGATTTCGACAAGCTCAACGAATGCGCGACCAGGGATAACGGGGCGTTTGGCGTCGGCTTGTTGAGAGAGAGCGTGGTGCGCTCAGCCGAGGTATGTTGTGAGCCGTACATCCGACATGATCTATCCCCCACCCCACCAATCGTCAGAAAATCCTGGAACATCGATGGTGCTAACCTAATTTCTTTCCCCCCTCCCACTAACCCCCCAACCAGGTCGGCGTAACGAAGAGCTGCACGGTGCGCCTCAACAACGAAATCTACTGCATCCGCGACGGCGGCCAGTGGAAGGACTGCCCGTCCGGGCCGGGCGTCAACGACCTGGTCATCGCGATCAGGAAGCTGTATTCGTCCTCTTGAGCGGCTCGAACACGTCCACCCACAGGTCGCTGGCCTCGCCGAGGGTGTAGCAGAGCGTGACGGAATCCATGCCCGCTTCTTCGTCGTCCCCAGCCATGGTCTCGAGCTGGGACATGATGCTCTCGAGCCCGACGGCCTTACCCGTGGCCTGGGTGGCGCCGGCCTCGAGGGCGACGTGGACGATGTGGATGTGCAGGTGGTAGTAGGTCGGCTGGTAGTGGAGGTAGAGCTTGAGCTGGTCGCGCTCGATAGATGGGTACACGCTGGTGGTGGCATCGAGGAACTTGGCCTTCATGTGGCGCAGCCAAGGGAGGTGCTTCTTTCGCAGGTCGCGCAGGCTCCAGAGGTCGCGCCGCTCCACCAGCCCGAGCAGGTGCAGCGCGTCGAGCGTCTTGCGGTCCCAGTTGAGGTCGGGCAGCAGGAGGAACCCTTCCTCCGGGTCCTCGCCATAGGGCGTGCGGTAGATGACGTCCTCGGCCTCCTTGCGGCCCTCGATGATGTTGAATGCCCAGTTCAGCCGGCCCGCCTCTCGCTGCGCTTGCATATACGGTCGGACGTGGTCGCGGTAGATCTCGGGCGTCTCGGTGACGAAGCGCACCCCCTGCCTGCTGTATTTCTTGATGTGCTTTTCTGTGCACGGCCAGATGAGGTTGATCTTGAGGTCGGCGAACTCGTGGCTGTCGGCGCCGCTGACGGGACCGCTGTTGGCCAAGTACCAGTGGTAGATGTCGTTGGCGCCGAGGTTCCTGATGGCGCGGAGGCTGGCTGGCACCGAACCGAGGTAGTCGGCCGAACTTGGGAACGGCGCGCGCTCGAGGATCAACAGCGCCGGCTGGCCGTCGATGGTGCCGAGCATAGACGACCGGCGACCCGCTTGGTCTGCCCGCCCCTCGTCAGTACATTCGTCGACCCAGGCCCGCCGTTGTGTTTCTTTTTCTCTTTTCCTTCTCGTTTTCTCCCTCTCCCTTTTTTTCCTCTGTCATTTTGTGTCAGGAGTTACCTTGGTTGAGCAGCCGCTCGAATTTGAATTTCGGCACGAGTGCCTCCGCGTTTGCTTCGCTCTCGCTCATGGTGGTTCTGGACCGGCTTTGGCTTTTCTTGGACTTCTGTACTGGGTACAAGTACACGATTTTGTTTGATGGTCAGTTCGTCGTCCGAAGAAAGCCCGCCCGAGACTCGAGCCCGACTGAATTGCCCCGCAATCAACACCCCGCCTTGTCGCGCGGTGCGGTTACTCCACGCTTGGCACGCACAGGGACTTCGCGTAAAGGCGCCACAGGGCTGACCGATGTAAGCCTCAACGGATACCCTAGCAATCCTTGCTATGGAGTGTCCACCATTCCCAGCATTCCCAACGGCGGGAGAAGTGTCGAAAGCGTGGACCAGAGCGCCTCGGCTCAGCTTGAGAGCCGAGTAAAATTCACGGATTGCACGCGCAAGAATGAAAATCGGCTTCTATTGTGATAAAATTGTATGTGCGGTTTCACTTGGATTTCTGGCATGGTAACGGTATCAAGAACGTCGAGATAACTACTCTATAGCAAGATTTCACTGCCCATTGGCGTCGTTCCTTTTTCGACATTTGAACAGAGGACGGTTCTCACGGCAAACATTTCGAGCGGCAGCCACGGGCAACATAATCAGCACACCCCGCTGCACCTAACCCCCGAAGGCGGCGAGATGAGGGAGACAGGAATCAAAGGGAAAGATTGCCTTTGGTGTTTGTAGTCATAGTGCATCTGTAGACCACCGCGTTACCAGTCGATAATGTGATGTGTACATACGTACATACACATGCGCTACGCTACACCAAAATGTTTACACAAACACACACACACACACACACACATCGATCTGCCACGTGCAAAAGAGTACACTACACTAGCCTGCCTCGGCACGCCGGCACCGGACGAAGGGGTTAACGGGAACACATGTCAAGAGGGGGATGATCACCGGCCGGGGAGGACACCCGGAGGGCTGAACGCGGCGGTCGTCCGGACACCGGGACCGAGGCCGTTTGGTTTTGGGGGGGGGGGGGGGGGGAGTACCTTACGTGGGGTTTCGATCCAAGGGGAATGCGTACACTACGCGAACCCCGGACAGATGACAAAGCGCTCCGTATGCTACATACATACACTACCTACACTACTGTAGTACTCCCTACAGAGCCGCCTCCTGGTTGGTTACTCCTTCCGCATCCGTGATACAGAAAACGTCCCCAGTCCCCCGTTGGAGTTCGAAGCCTGTTGTCAACAAGGAAGGGGCGACGGGGGGAAGAGCAGGCGCATGGACAGTTCAAAAGGGAGCTTGCATACGGTAGGTTGTTGGTCTCTGGATACCTAACCAAACGGAGCCTCTGCCGTCGAGGCGATCGGGGGAGGCGGTGAGGGAGAGGAGACACTACTTAATACCTACCTACATGTATGGACTGTGCAGTACATACATGAAGTCCCTGCGTACAGGCATGCATACCTTATACACACAGCACAAGTAACACGATGGTTTGTTGCCTAAGCCGTACCCTCGGCAATTTGTTAACAGTTCGATGCTGTCACAGAGTACTCCTGTGGGTGGGACGGCTAACTTGATAGACTGGGAGGCACCTACGACGTAGAGAAGTTCTGGGGGGAAAGAAAAGAGTCTTGTATTATATACACATATATATATATATATATATGTGTGTGTGTGTGTGTGTGTGTGTGTGTGTGTGTGTGTGTGTGTGTGTGTGCAGTAATGTGTAACATCACGTACGAACAAACATAAACTATTAGTACAGGAACATACAAACTTTGAAGGGTACGCACCAGACATCGATCGAAGGGCTCTGACGTGTCAGGAGTGTATTCGGCCCGGCTAGGGTTTGGTGTTGCTACACCACCAAGTACCTTACTTGCAGCAGTCGTTTATGTATGTAGTAGGTAGGGCGAACGGACAACCTACATACATACAAATCGGCTGCAACGCCGGGGAGCTCGGTCCCCTCGGGAGCCCTTTTGCCGGCCTCATGTCCGGTCCCCTCCCCCCCCCCGGGGGTTGCATCGGCAGCTTCTAGATCGCATGTTGGTTACGAGGCGTGACCTGGTGTGGGTGCCCATCGACGCTCGGTATTCTTTTGTCTTGTTGCTTGCGCAAACTTGGCCCACTAATGTGTACGGATGTGCTCTGTAGAGCTGTCAGCCAGACATAGAGCCTGGAAAGCGTCTCACTGTCATGTTGAATCCAGCAACGCCCACAGTGTATTTGCGAGAATTAGACTATGTAGGAAGTATTTGGTGACCAAGCAACGTGTTAGATCCCGTGGTATCCATCTCCGCTGCAAACAACTAGAACACCTTCCCCTCCCCCTCCCCCCCCTTCCTTTTTTTTTTTTTGAGCCCACGCAAATGTTTAACCCGTTATTTTCCCGGCCGGCTTTTGTTAGCCCGGCCACACCATAAAGAATGCACCCTCCTGAAAATATGTGCGCAAATGTGATCCAAACCTGCTCCCCACCCGCGTATGATGAATGTGCTCGCTTGCTCGCTTGCTTGCTATGTCTTGATAGATAAAAGAAAACGTCGATTGCCGAGATGTCCCGTCCGGATGCGGGCCCGCGCTCTTATGGAGCACAAGCATACCTGCCACTCACGTTCCCGCCAGTGAGGGAAATCGCCATGCCGTACGATGCAGGGAGTAACCGTCCGCTTGTGCTAGGCAACACAGACCCGACGGACACTCGCGAGGGAAACACCCGCATCGTCCACGGCCGCCGGCATAATCTCCCCAGAAGGGAAACTCTCCGCTCCTGCGAACACAACCCCACCCCTCCTCCTCAAAGCCCCTCAACACATCAACGCATCATCCGCGTGCTCCTCCACACCAACTTGGGCGCTTCTTCCTTATCCACGTCATCGACTCCTTCATCTACCTCCAGCGGGCCCGTCGGTTCAGCCGGGACCAGCACGGGAGCGGGTGCCAGCGACGGCGCAGCCCCGGCCTCAGGCCCGGCCCCGGCCGCTGAACTAGACGGCTTACCAGCAGCCTTGCGCATGGACTGCGGTCGATAGCTCCTGCCATGGGTGGCATCATTCTCGCCGTGCTTCAACAGCGCCTCGGGCTCCTCGCGCCGGATGCGCTCCATCTCCTTGTCGGCAAGCTCCTTGGTCTCGGCCAGCCGGCGCTTGATGTTGGCCACCTCCTCACCGCACTCACCGTCGCGCAGGAACTGGTGCGCCGCGTGCTCGCACATGCTCTGTACGTATTCCAATCCTTTGTCCAGCTCGTCGTAGACGTCCGGCGCCGCGTCCTTGCCGTCTGCCCCGAGCATGGGGGCGGGACCAGCGCCGGCGCGCATCACCCGGCCGCCAGCGCCCACCCGCCCGTACATGTTGGCTCGCATCGCCCGGCCGCCCGGGCCGGCGCCCATGCGGCGCGTGCTGACATAGTGCATGGCTGGCTTGTTCTCTTCGGCCGCCTCGATGGGTTGGGAGGATGGGGCTGGCTCTGCGGGGGCGGGAGTGATCGGGTTGTCGACTTCTATAATTCCTGTTGCTGTCGTCGTCGTCGTCGTCGGCAGCGGCGGCACCGCTGCCGCTGTCGTTGTCGTTGTCGTCGTAGTGGTAGAGGGCGCGTCATCCTGCTCGTCGGGCGTCTCGAGCTCGGCTAGACGCTTGATCTGGGCCACCTTGGCCGCCATCTTAGCCTTGCGCATCATGTTGCGTCCCCCACTGACGAACTTGACCAGCTCCTCAAAGAACAGCTGCACGTAACTGTCGTAGTAGACGATAATCATGCTGCGGGATCGGTACTTGGGTGTTGCGCCCTCGGCGCTGATGACGGAATCGGTACGTTGCCGTTTGCGGAGCATCGCGCGTGCGCGTGCCTGGCCGGCGGCGCGCACCTGGCTCGTCTGCCGTTGGATTTCGGATGGCGACTGCGACTCGGACGGGCTGGAAGGGGCTGGCTGCTCGTTGCCGTCGTTTGCCGCCGCCGGCGTCCCGGCGGCTTCCCCGGCACCGGGCTGCGGTCGCGAGTCGGCAGGGTGTGCTGCGGGCTCATCGCGCGGCCTGAGTGACTCGGTCGAGCCTCTATTTCGCACCGACTTCGGGCCGCCAGACGACGAGGGGCCGTCTGGAGAGTTTGTCTTGTTGTTCTCCTCCGTCAGTCTGGCCAGCTCGATCTGGCGCTGCTCGATCTGGCCGTTGAGCTCGTCGAGCTTCTTCAGCCAGTCTGGCACGTTGTTAATCAGGTGCTTGAGGGCTTCCATGGCGAGATCCTCCTCCTCCTCTCCGGTAAGAGGGGAGCCCCACGTCGAGTGTGCCGTCTTGGGCAGCGGGTGCGTGCGTCGCCAGGCGAGCACGCACCTGACGCGAACACGTCGGTCGGCTGAAGCTGTCGGCGAATGTGCCCGGTGCTCTGATGCAGCGGGCCAGAGCAACGAGTTCGCAACGCCCGGGGAGACTTTTTGCAAGCTGCTGTGTTCGGACGCGTGTGTTGACCTCGTTCTAGGGTGCCAACGTCAAGCTCCCAAAACACTGCAAATCCACCCAGGAAATGCCGAGATTGATGGATGACCGCCTTGGAAGAACTGGTGCAGAACGTAGCCGGGGAATGGAAAAGGTCGATGGCAGGAAATAACGCTCAAGCTGTCAAGATATTCTGCGTTCTCCCGTTGCGATTCGGACGTGTATGTAGTCCGGGTGGTGGTGTGAGGTGTCGGCGAGATCGCAAGACTTTTGTTTTGAGTTGGTAACTGCTCGGAAAAGAACCAGGACGGGGGCCTTTCGGGAGCCCTTGCCGTTCGCGTGGAATTGATTGCGGCGAGGGTGCGGCCCAGTGTGCTAGCGCCCACGAGCGGGTTTGGATCAGCAGCTAAGGCCGGCTAGAATGGACCTGCCCTTGCCGAGTGTATGTATGTAGTGTGGTTACTTGTAGGGAAGGAACAGAGCGGACGCTTGTAAAAGGGACCGTCGGCGGGCTCTACCACGTTTTTCCTCCCCACCCCCCCATTGAGTGGGGCTTGCTCAGATGATGACTTTTGAAGGTTCCGGGTTGAGCTCAAACCAATTCGAGCCTTGGGGCGGATATCGGGAGTGGGCGAGTGGGCAAACGCGGACATCTCCGCCTATAACCAGTTCATCAGTACGGAGTACCCGACAAAACAGAACCAACAAAAAGAGGAACAAGGCCGCTCCACTCTGGCAATCAGCAGCGGCTTGGTTCCGCACCCTGCATGCTGTCGCATGCCGATCACGACAGCGTAAAACGACTAAAAGAGGGGACCACCAAGCCCGGCCGCTGACCTGTGTTGTATGTATGTAGTGTATGTACATACATACATACACTAACCTTGGGCAAGAAGTACTGTCGTATTTTTTTTTTTTTTTTGACTTGCTCGTTACCGATACTTTTCGCAGGCGAGAAGCAGCTTGCTGTAACCGCTCGGTAGCCAATTCGTCCACCTGCAGCGTCCCGGCCGACCAACCCGGAGATGATGCTCGAACTCAGACTTTCGCCTATCGGTTATATGTGTATATATGTACATGTACAGTGCTTAGTTTCTTTCTGTGTATGTACATACATACCTTATGTACAGTACGTGCATTCGGTGTGCACGACAATTTGGGAGCTCTGCCCAAAAGGAAAGGAAAAGATGTGCGACACCAGAAGCAGGCCATTTAGAGGCGGTCTGCAATTGTCAGCAGAGCGTGGGTTAACCTTTCGGCTGCAGGAGACAGCAGCAGTGGCAGCAGCAGCAGGAGGAGGAGGTGGTGGTGGTGGTGGTGGAGAGGAGGGAAGGAAGGGGGGGCTGGCCATCTGCATGGTGCGGGAAAGGAGTTGCTCGATTCGGCGTTTACTCCGCCCTCTGTTGTTTGTTGTAAGTAGGTGTCTCGGAACTCGAGTAATTGGTTGGTGGCAACTTCAACTCTCATCAGCAACCTTTTTTTTGCTGGGCGGCAGGACTCGCACAGTGAACGAATCTATGAAGCTCGCTCGGCCACGATTTCCATGTCGCGGGACGAAACAATAGATCGAGCAGACGATGGAAGTCTCAAACGAGGCGCACAACGTCAAAAGTGCCCCGACGCCGAGAAGAGGAGGACGTGGCATCAGCTCCGGCGGTGATATACCACATACAGAGTGCAGTGCCATATGGTATTTACACATGCCATACTTAAGGTATCTTGGCATAGGGTATGCATATCCACCACAGGACGGCTCGACAGCCGGCGGCACGATGAACGGGAAAGCTCTGGGGCCCTGGCTAGTGGCCGTTTTCGACGTGGCTCGGGCCGCGCATGGCGGCGACACCCTACACACACTATCTCCGGATCGCACGAACGAAACACGATCCCGATCTCCGCGCAGCGACCAGTTCCGCAGCTTTTAAGACGAGGATGTACATACTTATGTACGTACAGAGTACATATATGGTGGGTGGTCTCAACGCCGTGTAACTGGAGAGTGCATTCGCCTTGAGGCTGCTTGTCGTTTATTTGACAGAATACGATCCAATCGAACCGGCCGTGTCCACCTTGGTCCACGGTTTATTGTTCTCCCTATATTGACTATTGACGGCGTTGATATTGGCCGGACTCTGCCTCTTTCCTCCCCCGCGAACTTGTAATTCGGTATATACAAGGCAATCCCATCTTTGTCAAGCTGCACTACATCGTGTGTTCAAGACAAGCAGGAAATGGCTTGCCCAGGCTGTTATCACAACACCCACGGTCCGTCTGCAGAGCACAGCGTGCTGAAACAACACTCCCTCTACGTGCATGTCCGAGCTGTCTCCTACGCAAATACATGATAAATCGGCGTGAAAAGCTCAGGATGACTTCTTGAAAAATACAGTATAAACCCTCAGCTGTCTTCGTCAGAGGAGCTACACCTCATAGAAGTTCTGCCTTCTTCCACCGGAGGTACTCAACGGAGCCAAGAAGTCCGTCGTCTTTCATGTTGCTGTCCGAGAAGATCCCTGCAGCAAGCACGGAATACAAGGTCGTCTATGCGACCAACGAGAGCTTGGATTTTATTTTATTTTATTTTATTTTATTTTATTTTATTTTTTAGTTAAACGGCCCGTCTGTTGTTGATTACACAGTATTAACCCACCTGTAACTGCTTGTCTCGCATGTCTCATCACGCCCGACTCCGCAGACCAAAGCACATGACTGTACGGAATATACCTCAGGCAAGGTGGTAATATCTGTGTTTCTTCATTCCTGTCCAAGAACTATGAACTTAATATACGGGTTATGTATGTCCATGCGTGATCACAAGTTGCCATACACTAGTCCGTAGATCAAGTGGTGTAGGGCAAACGGCCTGGATCAGACCAATTTTAGCAAGCCCAAAGCAACCCCCGGTTTCAACCCACAAAGCTGCTTCGTACGGGTAGTGTACCGAGCGTTATAATCCGTACACTACACACACCACGGTAGGTCAGCGGAACTCGCAGTGCTAGCCAGCACGGGTCAATTACACTACACTACACTGCACTGCACTGTACATACTACCAGTGTTTGATACTACCTCTAGTTATCCCATTTCACCGCATACCCGCCTTGCCTTGCCTTGCCTTGCCTGTCTGCCCCGCATCCAGGCTGGTGATGTCTCTTCTCCGCAAGAGAATGGGAAGTTGCTCCGTCTGACAAGCCCCTCCGCTACTTGGCATATGCGTGCAGCCCGGAAACGTCCGCGAGCCATCACTGTGGGGCCAGCTTAGCCGCGGCTCGTTGCCCCATGTTTCTCATCTAACTTCCTAACTAATCTGATTGATCATGCTCGCATGCATCCTGGAGCGCCCACACCACTTGTTACATACTGCACAGTACGTCCGTACATACATAACATACATAAGGCACTTTGCGGAGCCCAGTGGGGACCCCGAGGTCGGACCAAGTTTGCCAATGATTGATCGAAGGCGCGAATGAATTGTTCCCATGGTTAGGTGGTCCCCACGGCTGCCCGCCAACGAACAGGCGCGGCGCCTGGAAATGCAAGAGAAGGTACTCCGTAAGGCAAACTGGCGGGGACCAAGAAGTGGGTTGGATCGGCTGGCCATGCCCGCACCCGCACTCTGTACGACCTCGATCCCATATTAGTCGGCGACCTCGCCCAACGTTGGACGCCGGGCCGGCTCGCGGCGGCCGTTGGGCTGCTGTCAGCTTTTGCAGACCCCCACCATGTCTCGCATGTCATGTGGTTGGTTTCTCGTAGTGTATGTATTCGTAGTGTACTAGTGTAATCCGTACTGCGTTTCGTCCAGGGTTTGAGAACCACGGAACGACGCGAATCTTGAAACTCCAGCCGCAACAGGCAAAACCTCCTGCAACGCTGGCACGACAACATTAGCCGAGCTGGCAACTTTGCAATTGTTTGACAACCACATTCAATCCGCGCCTTCTTTACAGTCCTAGCAAGCGGCTGGACCTCGAATGGAATTTGTCCTCAGAAAGGTCCAAGAAACAACACACCTGACATGGACCAACAAGGAAAGGCTCTCTGGAGTCGGAGGAGCCAGACCGGCTAGCGGATCGCAATCCGGGGGGGCACCGCGTCAGGCCGTTGACAGGCATTGACAGGGCTGCCATGTGTTTCTATCGACGTGTCCTCTTTTTCCACCCCTCCACTTTTCTCCACTTCGAGAGGGGACTCTCCTCCTGTTGTTTAGGCGTACCTAGTGTAGTGTAGTGTAGTGTGCACACGGCAGGCCGTCAATTTCGATGGCTAAGCAGAAGAGCTATCCACAGCCCCTTCTTCCCGATTGGCCCGGACCTGCGTCCGCCGCATTTTCGCCGCCGTCGGATGTCATCCATTCGTCGCAAAGAAGCGGTCAGCCAGCCTATGCCGATGCCAGCCCCAGGGCGTCCACCACCGTCTTGATCTTTGCCTTCTCGGCGCTCCCCCAATTGACGCTCCTGAGCGTTTGGGCAACGGTCTCGTCACGGTAAAGAATCCAGAGCTCGTCGACTACCGTGCTTCTCACCCGTGGCCACGGGTGGAACATGAGGGCGCCAAGGCGCGCGCGAGCCTCTCGAATGCCTTCCTCTCGTTTCTTCAGCAGGTCATCGCTGCCGCAGACGGCAGCGGCGGACGAGACGGGTTGAGCCTCCCACCCGAGTGCCGCAACCGCCCCGTAAACCCTGATGCATGCTTCGATTTTGCGGACGTTGCCGGTCTTGTAGCATGCCTTCTGAACCTGCAGGCATAGGCTCTTGTAATTGACCCCGGAACACTCGGCAAAGACGCCGACATGAAACAGGAAGGCCACCACTTCAAGCGTCGGAACGAGTACCCGGTCTGTTCCCTGCCAGGCCTTCAGGTTCCGGCCTAGAGCGGTGCATACGGCATCTCGGGAGGCGCTCGACCGCTCGCAAAATTCGCACAGCGCCGCGCGGCTAGCAATGACCAATTCCTCATTACCCGTGTCGGCGGACGACACGATGCCAGCCATCAGAGCATCCATCCATTTCTCTGCGTCGTCCTTCACCGGGGACACAGCTGGGTGCAGCCAATCCTGGTCAAGTAAATCGAGCAGGAACACAAAGTATGCCTTGGACGAAAACGTCGACTTGCGTAGCATGGCAGCTTGGCTGGTATGATCAGCAGCCGTTCTTCACCATATCAGGGTGCAACTCACGTTGGTTTCAGGACGACAGCAAGCGCTGCCTGTGCCTCAGCCCTGACTCTATCCAACTTTTCCGCCGCCAGTCGCAGTATGCGCAAAAACAGCGTCGAAATCAGTTGCCCCTTGGTCTCGATATCGTCGTCCAGCTTCTCCCACAGTGACCTGGTCGCCCTGATCGCTGCAAATCGAACGTGAGACCCGACGTCGCCCCGAGCAGTGGTTGTATAATCATCGCACCCCTCGCCCAGAAGGTCTGAGAACAGCTTGACGTTCTGTCTGAGTACCTCGCTGCCCGCCAAGCTCTGGAGGATGCACGCTCTAGTGTCCGTGCTCGTGTCATTCTTCCAGCGCTCGATGATGGCGTCGCATATGAGCATCTTGTCCTGATCTAGCGCCAGGGTCGATGCCATTGGGTACACTGCCGCAAGTGCAGAGAAGTGGCCGCTTGTAGTCCGGGTTTTGGATGACTGCCGCGCCCTGGCGGCGTCTGCCCACCCCCGAATTGCCACGTCGCGCTCTGCGTTGGTACAGAAGATCATATAGACCACTGCCGCCTCGGACGCTGTGTTGATAATGTCGATGTCTGGCCAGACAAGCCATTTTTCCAAGTTGGAACCGGCGAGGGTGACAAAGGCACTTAGTTTATTATCGTTCCTGGTACTCACCGACTTTACTATCTTTGCGAGCTCGTCACCACTCTTGGACATGAGTGAGTGCCCAGGCAGCAGGGTACTGCTAGCAAAGGCAGCCGCCTGGAGAACAGGAAACGAGGAGATGATTAACCGGCTAGCGGCCTCTGCGACCAGTTCCGGCTTGCGGTAGGTTTTCGTATCGCAGTCATTGAGAATATCCAGCAGCGCGTCCAACGAGAGCTGAATAAGCCCATCAAGCGAAGCCGTCCTCTGGCTACCATCAGCAGCTGGCAGCGCATCAAAGACAGCAGCAATGCTGAGAAAGAGGCCATGTCTTTCTTCAACCTGCCGGGCTTCGAGCAACTTGACGCGGGTTAGTGCTAGGGAAATGGCCTGTGTCAACCGTTGTATAGGGTCGGGCTCTGTCGACGACAACTCGGCGGCGATCATGCCGTATGACACGCCTGCAGCTCGTCGTGACGCGGTATCGACATCACCAACGCCCCTCCATCCTAGCAGGCCGTCCAGAATAGCTTCCCCGTAGCGGTGCGATAGCCTGGTGACTCCTAGGGCGACGTCCTGCATCGCCCTGGATCTCAGTGCCACGGCGTGGTAGTCAACCGTCTGTACGACAAAAATGCCCTGCTCGACCGTATCGGGGTGGCGCCCGATCAGTTCTTGGAGCGCAGCGGAGGATCCTCGCCGGATGTTTCCGGCCGGGTCCAGGCACGCAGCAGCAACGAGGTGAATGGCGATGATTTGAAGAATCGATGCCTCCGAGCGAGCTTCTGTAGTAAAGGAGGCCGTCGGGACTGCGAGCAATTCTGGTGTGGTATAACGCCGGGCGAGCGCCCAGATGCCAAAACAGGCCGCATCCCTCACGTTTGAACCCGTAGGGCTTCCGGATGTGCTCCGCCTTTCAAAGGACAATCCCATGAGCAGAGCTTGTACGATGTCGGCGAGATTGTCCGCGGGGGGTGATCGCCGATACAGCAGGTGAGACAGAGTGAGCATTAGTCCGTGCCACTCCAAAGGGTCGACCATGTTCAGGTCCTTCTGTGGCACCACTGTGGCATCTGAGGTGTTCTTAGGCCGCAAGACGTTTCGGTTCAAAGACTCAAGAACAGCTTCCACTACCTGGGAAGCCATATCTTGATCCAGCTTCAGCGTGATGACGCTGAGGGCCTTGCTTGCCGCGAACCGAACAGGGGTGTCGTTGTCGGCCAAGCTCTCCAGAAGGAAGCCAATGGTGGTCTCCACGATTGTCATTCCTTCCATATCCTGCGGATTCCTGAGAATAAGGACGGCCACAGCCCGAATCAGCTTGATCATAGTCTTGCGGGCCAGAGCCGAGGCCATTATCGGCCCCGTCTTGTCCCCTTCGGACGCGATGCCGTGCACGCTGTGGAAGATAGTCGCAAGGTAGCGATCCACATCTGAGGTATCGGCAGACGACGTTAGAACGCCCGCCAGAAACGACAGCACCCCGATGTAATGATACGGCGTCCGCTCGGCTGCGTCTTCCCGCCTCAGCGCCGCTAGCGCCCAGTGGATCAACGCATCCAGCACTCCGAGTTGCTGCATATCCCTGCGCATCGCGATCCGCACCAACAGCGCCTTGGACGCATCTCTTTCTTTGCCCGGCGCCGCCAGGTATTTGACGGCCAACGGCACGACTCGCGTCGTAATGCTCGGTAGCCCGGCAGGCCATTTCAGTCCTGCCACCCCGGCCAACCTTCCCTCCCCGTCTTCCCCCTCGTCTTCCCCTTCAGCCGCCATCTCCTGCGACGACATAGTCGAGAGGTCAAATGGCACCAGCATGAGATGTGACAGCCACAAGAGAACCACGTACCGCTCCTCCCACGTCCACGGTCCCAGGGTACCATAACCGGCGCCACCACCACTACCAGCACCGTCTTGCTGCTTCCCTCCAATCGAACTCTTCTCCGCCTCCTCCAATGCCGTTAGGAGCAGCTCCAGGTACCGCGCCTCGTTGCTCAGGAAGCGCACGATAACCTTTTCGCCGCGGATCTTGCAGAGGGTGTAGAGCAGCCTGCAGATGGCGCGGGGCAGGGGCATGAGGTGCTGCTGCCTCTGCTGCTGCTGCTGCTGCTCCGAGGCCAGGCGGGTGGCACCGGCGGCCGACCGGCGACGGCGGGTGAGGTGATACTCCAGGTAGGCATCGCCTAAGGTAGGGAGCCATTTGGGCAAATGGGGGTCGAGAAGCTGGGGCAGTTCTTGAAAGGGGTCAAGGAGCTTCTCTGGTGTCAGTAAAACTCATTTGATAAACAATGCAATGTATCTAGATTTTCTTTGTGTCATAATTCTGTTCTTTTCTCGCCATTCTTCCCTGCTGCTTATGTTGCTCTTTTCTTCTGGGCCTGATGCTATTGGGTGGGGGAGAGGGTTTCTTTGACTGACCGAGACGAGCCGCTCAGTCTCACGAGTGCGCACCCACGAACGGACGGCACCGGTTCCTCCTCCGCCGGCGGCATTCGGTTTCCTGAGGAACGGGAGGAGCGACGTGTCGAAGTCGGCGATAAGATCGCCCGAGATCTTCTGGAGCTTGATGTCGAGATCGTCTTCCGGGGCGTCCATGGTGGCTGAGTTGAGAAGTTGATGACTTTCCGTTCCACAAGGTTGAAGTTGCACGGTGGGTCCATCTTTGGGCCCAAGTCCGGGGTTAATTGGGAAGGTATCATCACCCTAATAAGCAAGCTCCCCCCCATCAGGCACCAGTGAGTGTTCCGAAATCGTGAGGAACAATCAACGCATTGGAAACAGCGCCTCTCTCTCAAACGGTTGCCTGAGAGTTGAAAAAGCACGGTAGTTTTCCAATGTGCGAGGCATCCGGATTTTAAACAACGCTTCTTTCTCGATTTTCTAAACAGCTACTCGCTCGCATCCACTACTCAAGTCATTAATTATCTAAACCGACCCTGCCGGCCAATCGCCAACGCCGCAACGATCACGTCCATCGCCGAGCTATGCGTCGCAGCGTTCGGTCCGTTACCCACGTCTGCCGGCCCGGCCCACTGGATGCCGAATTGGTTCTTGCCGTTCCGGTTATTCGCCCAGATTGAGTCGGCATTCTTCTGGATCGCCGTCCGGAATGCATCCTGTGGAGCCGCTCGCTGCAGGTAATGCAAGTTGCGCACGAAGATGCCCTTGAACTGGCTGCCGTCTGCACCACAGTCGGGCTCGCACCGGTCCGCCTCGCGAATGATGCCATTTTCGTCGCTGAGAAGCTCGACAGCTGCTTTCGCGATGGCCGTCGCCTCACCCAGGTACGACGGGTCGCCCGTGGCGTTGGCGAGCTCGACCAGGCCGCCCAGCACGACGCCCTGATTGTACGACCACGTGGTCAGGCCGTTGTTGGTGCATCTGCCGTTGACGTCGATGGCGAGCCCGTCGTTGATGAGGTTGTTCTTGTTGATCATCCCGCTGTCCTTGAACCACACCCACTCGTCCTTGGCGAGTTGCTCGTACCTCTGTTTCTTGTCGGGGATGCGGTTGGCGAGGCTGGCAGCCACGCTGAGGTACAACTCATTTGCGATGGCGTTCTTGTACTGCTTCTCCTTGCTCCACCAAATACCGCCGCCACACCTATCGTCCGTGCCAGCTTGCATGTCCTCAAAGATGCGCTCGGCCATGTCGAGGTAGGCCTGGTCGTGGGTTACGTCCCACGACCTGATCAGGGCGAGCGCCCACCAGCCCTCATCATCGTAGTAGTTGTTGATGAACTGGGAGAATCCCCGCTTTCCCTGGTGGTCAAAATGGTAGGTGGATGTGGCCAAGCCAGTCGCAGCTACCCTCTTCTGCGCTGTCACAGACACTCGCTGGGCGTTATTGAACGTGTTGGCGATGATTTTAGGGACATCCAAGCTTTTAGCGGCGGCTCCGGCGCTCAGCGCCCAGTCGGCGAGGACAGTAAGGCAGTTTGCGCTGTTCCACCAGCCCGTTGTGCTCCACAGCCCCGACGGGGCATCGTACCAGCCTTGGAGCGCCTTGGCTGCTTCCAGTGAGTGCTCGGCTGCAATTGCTTTCTCGCGGCATGGGCCTCTAAGTGATGATGTGAAACAAGTAGCCCGAACTACGAGGCTGCCCCATCGTATGGCCACCATTATGTGCTAGTATTGTCGTTGTTCGTAAACGGAGTCAGGGACCGAGGGGCTGGAGGGTCACCGTGTATATACTTGCTCTCGAAGATGACAGCGAGGCAAAGGAACATAAAAAGAGATGGACGAGCTCTAGAGGATGTTGTGTTTATAACTGCATTAGTGACCGCGTTGATATTCTCTCTTTCAACGCCTCGGTATTCCGGCGTTCCATTTGAGGAGGAGGCTACAGACTCTTTGCTTATGCCGTCCGACAGCATGTTCGTGATACCTGCAGGTGGCAGTGACGACCCTATGGGAATCTCAGAGGGATACGGGATGTTCCCACATGGCCTAATTGATGCTTTCAGCGTGCCGCCCGAGGTAGGAACAGATGACGAGTCTCTTCACGCGGGCTGCGGTTTCTCTCCGAGCGGCCTGAAAACGGGGCCCTGAAAGGACATAAAAGTAAACACCGTCGGCCCGAGCTGGTGGAGATACCGTAGAGTTGCTGCGTAAAAAGAATTCAGCGGTGGTGTGCACAGCAAATTACTTTGTATGATGGTTTCGGACGCCGGGACGCCGCCGTCGAACAGCGCACTGTCATGTGGTCTTCTTCCCATTCTGTGGAATGATGCAATGCAGCTGCCAGACTCGTATTGTTCGGGTCAGCCGACACTGTCTACTCGAAGTTGCAGACTGCGTATTCTTCTACCCCAACCCGATTCACCAAGGAGTGTGTTGTACTACTAATCGGAATTGGCTGAGACATGGAAAAGACATGCGTGTGTAAAGGCTACGAAGCTGCTGTTGTCTGAGACAAAATCAACGCAAATACCAAGCTTCTCCTCTCACAATGGATACTTGATGTCGCAGCGTAGCTGTCTCTTTCCACTTTATGATATGGTGCGCCTTTATGCCTCAAGACCTCGAGAGGGGAAACATAAACACGGCCAGTTTGCGAAGGCGATGGTCGTCAACACAATGGAACAACGCTGTTGGCTCTTTGAGTGATACAAAGAATGCCGACTATATAGGCCACGCTGCCACGTGGGTTTCAACAGTGACACCGTGTTGCAGAATCACGGTTGGTACCCGCGTGTTTGGGAACTTGCCCGTCCGAATTCTTTGTCAGAGGACTGAATATACCAAGTGGCAGCAAGAAGAGCCGTAGGCAATTGAACACTCCTACGCGTGATATTGTTGCTCATCTCATTGTCGCCGAGGAAGCCAGCAGTCCGATGTCTACAGATAACGGGTTAAGGGCAGAGAACTCCCGGCCCTTATCACCTAATCAAAGGATTCCTCTCATTGCATTTGAGGCAGTGCTGTAGGCTGACGACAAGTCTCTGGTGGCAACTCGGCCTACGAAAGTAATGTGAATTTATGGTAGAGGTAGGAAGCCACGGTCCACAGTCTTCTCCCCCTCAATATCCCATGTCCGAGCATATCATCTGCAGTTCCGTTTCTGCCTCACAACAGAGGGTTCAACAACATGACACTCAGCCAACAATTAATTAACTCACATTAGAGTCAGAAAACGGCTTGTTCTTGAGGTACTATGCTAATCCCCAAAGCCGTGGTGCTCATGCGACAATCCTCGCCGTTGCTTGCAGCGCGTGCCCAACCCGCAACGCCCAGGGAGGGGCACGGGACATATCGGCATGCAAGTGAGCATGATCAGTTACACAGACTACTACCTCAATACCGAGGGTGCCTGACCATCACGGGGATTGTACCTAGGTATATACGGGAGTGCTGTGGCGGCAAATGGTCGTAGGCGCACAAAGAGCCTTCGCATCAGCGATACTGGACCGTCGGTCCTCTGTCAGTTCCTTGTTCTCTGTGTATGCGTCCAGATATGAACGAGGGTTATTTCGGGCGCTTAAGTCGCATTAATCAAGTTCGTCTCTACCGCCGATGCTCTACACAGAAATGGGGATATGGAAGACGTGGGACGCGTTTCGCTAGGGGCTTCCACTACAAATGTTCGAGTACTTCCCCAATCTTGCTCAGCAGTCATTCGCTTCGCTCAGTCCCGCCTTGATTAGTCGAGCAGTAGAGTTTTGAAGAACCCAACATGTGCTGGCATGAGGTTGTGGTTTTCGGTGTTTTGGGAACCAGGTATGTATGTAATAGATAATCCGTACATACTTCGCACTACAAGTGTTATACCTTCCACATGCAGGGTTATAGCGTAAGTTAAGCCTTGGACTTTTCGGGAGTGATGCATCCCACACGAAAAAAAAATATAGTAGATGTAATGAATGTATGTATATCTACTTTAGGTACCTACATACATCAGGTCCATACACATCACATTTCGAAAGTAATCTGTTCTGTACGTCAATGGGTTTATAACGGATACCGTCCCTTAGATAAGGTATGTACATACATACATATGTACGGAGTACGGATTACATACATACGTATGTAATCCGTACATACCTCTCTAGTGTAGTGTAAGTGTAAGGGACCAGAGCTTCCCCGCGTCTGCCCCGCAACTGCTCAATTTCCCCGCTGCGGGTACAGCCAGAGCTTCCCTTCCTGCAGGTTCCGGCACCGCCCAAAATTGCTATTTCTTTCATCAACCTGAACCCTCAACCACACACATCGAGGCGCAAACCTCACCGCCCTCGTGTACTTAGCGTAATGACAAAATGACCCTAATCACTGTTCCGGCTTAGTGAGCCAAGAGCCGAACGTTCTAATTCGCTTACGGATACTGCGTAGTTGAACGCCATGGACTCAGCTCCGTCGCTTACATGCTAAGCTGTCTCACAGGAATACCTCCTCCATATCGCCAATGGCCAGGAAGCCGCTTCACTGTACAAATTGTATTTTTTAGGAAGGAGCGGAAAACTCTTTCGAATCGGCCCTGTTCAGACGACTGCAACACAATCAGCTTGTCCAACCTATCGGTCCGAAGTCACCAAAGGGTTCTTAACTTTGAGGGATTCTGGAAGCCTGGGCCAAGCAGGGACCCCGGTACTGCCAAGCTCAAGCGAGAACGGCTTTGAGAATAACCTACACGTGCACCTTGCCGCATACGGAGAAGAAGTTAAAGGAAGTTGAGGGATGGTGTCAGAGTCGAGTCATCGCGCATTCCTGAGGGGAAAGTGATTGGACTACTTGGAGTCTCGATCGGCACGCCGCCGCACCTGGGACGCCGACGATGAGCCGAAAATGTCCCGAACTCAATCTCTGCTTGTTTGCAGGAGAGTTTAGCCTTGGCCACACCTCCCACGCTCAAGACACGGTCCGTCTACTGAATGCTCGAGTCCTGGCTCACGAAACCAGGGGCGCAAATGATCGCCAGGTACGTCGGGCCCTCCAGCGATAGAGGAGGGGCACGCACGGATTAGATTGGCCACGTTCTGCGGGATCTGATCCGGCTCAATCATGCCCTCCAGCCGGAAGGTGAACGGAAGAGTTTGCCTAGCGCGTCGAGGGCGAGAGGCTTAATTTAAAGCCAAGAATATCTAGGTCCATCATCATGATGAATGAGGCTCAAGAGCCGTCGACTCGATACGGTTAGCGCTAACGAAGCACACGGATCCGGCAACAGCAGTTATATGTACAAGCGCTACTGGCCTTCAACCGCTGCGGTCAAAGATAGTACGGAGCTCGCGGTTAGCTCGATGCCGCAACTGTAGCAACTCGTCTCATGCATACGTACTTTTGTTCCTTAATCTCATCGACAAGAAGCCCAACGCCGGCGCGAAGGCAGAGCCCGGCTTGGTGCGCTGGATTGCCGGGGATGACGCCGCGTCGAATAAGTGGCCCAAACAATTTGGTTCAACTGTTGGCGTCGGCAACTTGTTGTTGCTTGCGACATATCACCTCTAGGAGATCCACTTCCGGCCTCATCAACAGGCCGTGCACTTCCGGCTCTCTTCGATCCGACTTTCCACCCCCCGGAGCTCTTGGTTGAGCCCGCAAACCCTCCACAAACCTGGAAGGTCTCGGGGTCGCAATGCTCAACCCGCCCAAGCTGCAGGTTCTGACAAATCGGGCTAGTCCAATGCAGCCACAGTGGATTAGGGCAGGCCGTGTATGCACATACATACTATGGTTGCGAGCCAAAGTTTCACCCCCTGCACAGGTACCGACAGGGATCTCTCGGAAAAACCTCTCAGGCCTCTACCACCAGTTTTTCCTGCCTGCGCCTGCCTACGCCCGCCTGTCAAGCCCCCTGTTAATACCCAGACAGGGGGTCAAACTTACCCATCATACCTCGTACACTATCTGTACGGATTAGTGTACATACATGCATCGTGACAGGAGACGCCTCACGTTCATGTTTCAGATTGAGTCGGCCATGTATGGAACAGCCTGGGAATATCCGACGGGAGATCTGTCGGTTTGAGCGGCACGGCGGGTTCCAGAAGGACAGGCCGAAGCAAGAGGGTCGTCACCCGAGGTTGCAACCTCCCAGTGCAGAGGATCTAACGTACGGAATCCGGATTACAGACTCTGAGTTATTCCACAAACAAGCCAAATACAACCGGGGACTGAACGTTGTCAACAGGATCACTACGTCGCATGGCAATGGTCATGGCGAATACGGCCGTATAAATAACTACGCAACAAGTAACACTCAATTCTTTACCATAGGTTCAGGTGGTGCAGACGAAGCAGGTTGGTGGTGCTGGCAGGTTCGACAATCGTCCTCGGTGACCGCATCCCTAGATTCGTATGTACGTCCGGGCCTGTGTTAACCTCTCTGCCATCGTCGGATCTCGCTCACTCACCCTTATCCTCTCTGGCCTACCATGCTGTTACACTAATGCACACGAACAAGATTGCTGCAAGTTGACGCCCAAATCAGAGACATAATCGAACCATGCGCCGCCGGCCCCCGCCAATCACCGCCTCGCCGGTTCGTGCCATTCGTCTGGATCGGGCAGTTGAGGAAAAGGGCTCTCGGCCAGCAAATTCACGGCAAATTCAGGGTTCAGCCTACCGCAGAGACAGCCCCCCAACAGCAGTAGTAGCCGTCGCAGCAGCAGCCAACCATTGGCGGCCATCGGAGCAAAACCCGCTCAAATCGGATCGTGTATTTGTGCGACCGGGCCACAACACACGAACACACACACGCGCGCACGCACACACACACACACACACACACACACACACAACACACAGATAACAATCAGGCATATCCGTAGCCGGCTCGAGACTCCCTGTTCAACGGAGAAGGGGACGAACACTATTTGTACATACAGTCCGCTGCCCCAACCGACTGCCGCTGGTCGACAGGTCCGGGAGGAGCCCTTCAGCAGCCGCCGGAGCGCAGTAGATACATGCATATGTCAGTGGCACCGGCCTGTCTCAGCTTTGCAGTCGAGATCAGGGCATGTGTGTACTGTATGTATGTATGTACACTACGTACGTAACTAGGCTGGTAGACCGTACTGCATGTATGTACAATGTGCGAAGTAGACATACCTGGTCTAACGGCCACGGGATACATTTCATCCGGCATGTAGTGTATATACACGTATTTCCGTAGATATACGGCCTGAACACAAACCGAGGCTGACGACAAGGAAACAACAAGATCGGGGTTGTGAAGGGGTGCGAAAGGCGGGGAGTTTTGTGCTGCATATAATTACAGCTTTACCTATGATCATACCATTCTGTACAGTAAAGTACGTGCCGGCAGCCCCTTACCCCGCCCGCAAATGATAGCTCTTCTTCCCTCGGTCGGTGGCTGACGTATACCTTGGTTTGTCGTGATTGTTTGGAGCTGTGTTGGGTCCCGGCTGCAGTTGGCTAGAAGAAAGCAATCGCGATGCTCTGGCTGCGGCCATCCGAGCGTTGGATTGAGCCTTGGGAGAGGGTTTCTTTTACCCGATTTGGCATTCAACCGGCGCCAGACATCTTACGCGCGAGAGGGGCGGACACTGTCTCATGTTGTGGAGAGCAAGGCATTGTGATGGGAATTATTCGGGAACAACAGCGCACCTGCACTTACAGTAACTTGGAAATCTGAGGGTGCTCTTGGGTGAGGAGCGGGGCCTGCAAGATCGAAGAAGCAACAATGCCGTCCCAAACAGGAACGCAAACAACTAAGCACAAATTGTCTTGCCATTTTCATATTGTCTTTCTGTCTTGGACACCTTGTGTTATTTTTTCTTCACCTTACGTTTTTTTTTCTTCTGATAACGCCTGTAACCGACACACCAGCCTGCCAAGATCACTGCCCCCTCCTCCACCCCACCTTCTAAAGTACTGGCCGCAGCCCCCGTAAACTTCAAATCCGTTACCATCCAGTGGTCGTCCACGGGCAATGAACCCTAAAGTCTATTCCCACCGAGAGTGCCGTAACTTAATCCGTCTATCGCAAACTCCTCATGCGTGCACAAGAAAAGATAAAAGGCGAAAAAAGAGAAACCAAAATAAAAAGGAAAGAGAAGACAAACGAAGAAGAAAAGCCGTGTGGTCGTAGTGTTGTGTCAAGGGAGCGAGCAAGGTCCTGCTGCAAGTCGCGTACATGGTGACATGGCGGTGTAGTGGAGCTTCCTTGGGAGCAAAACGGTGAGAGTTAAAAGTACCGAGCATGTGAACTGACTTGGTGTGCCAGGCGGGGGGAATGTTGGGAACGATTAGGAACGGAGAGCGCCGCACGATCGGAGTTCTTTTTCTGACGAGGGCGTGTGGAAGAGAGTTGGCGCCAGACTAGCTCGCACGCTTGAGAATCCGAGCTTTTTGGAGTCGCAATTCGCACCCTGTCGTTTGCTGGAAGGCGTTGGGAGGTCCCAGCTGTGTGGTCAGGCCGTTGTTATGTTGCGGGTCTCCTGCGGCTTGTCAGCACCCAGCCGCGCTTTCGGGTTCGAGCACGGCCAACGATTGGGGATTGTCCAGGAAAAGAGGCTATTGGACGGGATTTGCTCAATCGAGATGGGAAAGCACGATTGTGCAAACCCTTTCTCCTTACTGCTTCTCTGTTCCTTACCCCCCTGTTGTCTCTTCCGTGGCTGGCTCACATGAGCAGACGCCATCCTAACTGGGCAGCCACGGTCCCGCACCGGGGAGAGCAGTTCCAGCGGTGGATCGATTGGGTTGCCAGCGTAAAACTCACCTGCCTACTTCAAAAGCTCTGCCGAGACAAGCCAGGCCACCTCGTCCACAGCAACCGAGAAAACGACAGGCGCTTTCCAGGTTTCTTCCCGCTCCCTCGGGCACACATTCCACCGTCTTCTCCGATCCAAGCCCAGATTTGCGACGGCAGGCAACGAACGAACCTCGCCATTCCCCCGCACCCCAGCGCCCTCACCCCAAGGGGCCGCCTACCCATGTGAGTGTCGGTACCCCTAGGTAGGCACAGGCGGGCGCTGCCGGCGCGGGGATCTTAGGCGTTGTCCATGCAAGTCCGGCACGTGTGGTGCCGGCAGTACCGGCATTCCCAGATGAACCAGAACGGGCCGTCGTGGCAGTCGTGGCACCTCCACTCGATCAAGGTGTTGTCAGACTTGATCATGACGAACGAGTGGGCGCATTGGCTATAGCTGGCGAGCGCCATCTTGTTTTCCGATTGCGCTGTGCTCCGCCTCGGCCGTCGGTTGTCGAGGTGGTGGGATCACCGAACCGGATGTGGGTGAGGTATCTACCCAAGAAGAGGACTACCGTACCTGGTACTAGTAGTCGGTCAGGTACGTAGTAGGGCAAGATGGGTAACTCCGAAGAGTAGCTGCCCTCGGGTATGGTGTGAACCCAGCCAAGCCAGGGATACCCTAACTTTTTTGAGGGGGGTTGCGAGGTGTGTGCTGCAGGCGCGCCTCTCAAAAGAGGAAAGGAGTGGGAATGCCCCTCGCTGCTTCTCAGGTGGTGTTAGTGCCGACCCCAAAACGGACGGCGGAGTGATGGCGCACTCACGCCTCGATGACGGTAATGCTTTCTTTGCGACCTGGGTCACGGAACGTGGAAGGGCGCCGAGCTGGTAAAGCCGAGTAGGGCAGGTCGGTAAGTATGCGGCTGCTTCCAGAGCCTAGGCCGCGATGAGGGTGAACCGAGGGTGCTTAAATAGAGCCGAGGTACCCTCCTGGAGGCGGGAAGATCCAATGTTAGAAGACGACCGTTGGTACCGTTGGTGGGTGACGGTCGAGCAGACGGGAGGGCGAATGTGTTGTCGAAGGAGGGGGGCGTCGTTTGTCTAACGTAGGTCTGCAGCGGGAGTCTGATTGTAGTGTAGTATGTATGTACCGTGTAGGCAAGAGACTGAAGCTGTATGAGAGAAGTTGCAGACCCAAACGAGATGGAAGCCGTTGACGCAGGCGGCCTTTTGAATCGCAGGTGGAGGCTCCTCCCGGGAGCACGGGCAAACGGCTCGACGACTCGTGGATCGGCCGGATAACTAAACTTACACTACCCTGGAGTTAGACATGTATGTACATACATACCTACACACAGGGCAGGCTTTCATGGCGTGGCCTTCCCCGAGAGTGACCCAGAGACAAGTATACAACCTTGGAGCGGGCAATATGCGTCACCGGAGGGGCTTCCGTCTGCCGACAAAGGATGATCCCGAAATCGGGCATGGGTTCGAAAAAGGGAGCCGGTGAGCAGAGGGATCCGCCTGCTTCTGTTTTCGCTTCCTGATTTCGGGATGCTTCACGGGCCTACTTGGTACGCAATCCAATCCAGCCCTGCCCTGGTGGTGGCTCAGGCGCTGTCCGTGGGTCGAACGTTCAAAGAAACAAGGTGGGTCGGGTCAGAGCAAAATCCTAAGAACGGTGATTAGCGTACACATAGCTGGCCAGGGAACAGGGAGCAAGGCTCATGGAGACCCCGAAATCCGCTTCCTGCTTGTCTTTCAGAGTACATTGCGTACGTACCTCGTTATTTTGTACTCCGTCCTGTATGCGCATACCTTTTGTATGTACTCCGTACTGCGTCTGGACGGGGTTTAAATGGACCACGCTGTACATATGTGTGTACATACATACATACATGCACTTGGGCAAGAATCAATGATGCAATAATTCTACAGCACCTAAGGCACGTTGGGTGCTGTCTCGCAGCAAAAGGGGGAAAAAAAAGGAAGAAAAAAGAAATTAAGGAAAAAATAAAACCTTAAAACGACTAAAGGGAAATGAGCGCAAAGAAATCTCTATTTGCCCAAGTCCAGCACGCGTAGTCTTGGAGCGAACCCCCTGCCTTGGTCGACGGCAACCAACAAACAGCCTCGAGCTTTCATCCAGCCAGTGACTGTGCGACTACCAGCAGCGCAGTGCCGGATGCGGGAAAAGATATGACAGCACTGCTGGCCGGGATAGCCTTGCGACTCGGCCATCGGCGTCTCCTGATACGGCTCCCTTGCAGCTTGGTCGCAACCCCTTCTTTGTCCCTCTCGCGCCTGGATTGGGTTATAAGAGCTTGATACGGATATAGCAGCACCGTTTAGCCGTCATCCTTGGCTGACATGGTACTCCGTATCGGGCGACAGAGGGGCTGACCGACTTGACTTTTGGTGGTGCCAGGGTTGGCGACCTGTACCTAGAATAATTCCCGTTGCGCCCTCCACTTGGCTGAGGCACGGACTGAGACACGCTATACGCGCAGCCATTGGCTGGGACCTCTGAGACGAGTACCCGAGGCGCCCAGGAGAAGCACGCTACCCGCAGAAAAGACGTTGCATTTGCTCAATTTTTCTCTTCCTTTTCCTTTCGCAATCTTTCGGCCGTAGGGCCCGTCTTTTGGTGCCAACGAGGAGAGGGGCAAGGGGGGCGAGGAACAATCACTGCCTAGGGGTTGAGTAACGCACGGCGCGTCCGCCTTATTTTAAACCTCCACAGTTCAAGTCGCACGAGGCCAGCGCACATTGAGTGTCCAACGCCAACGACGGGTACCTTGCATGTACGGATTATTCCGGGAGGACAGTGCTTTAGCCGAGAAACGTCCGCGACTGCCCGGATTGGTAGAAGAACAAGGCGGGTTAAAGGCGCCACGTCGCGGCAGAGCCAGTGCCGGCAGTGTACCGTACTATGCCAACCTTAGTATTCCGCATTTACAGGCGACGAGCTTATGAGTAAGCCATGTGCCTTCATACATGTATAGGTACGGATAGGTGTGCACCTACTGTAGACTTAGCTTCTGACCTGATCTACCCAAGGTAAGTACTGTACATGTAAAGACCACACATGGTGTGGTACTCGAAATGTCCTCCGGGTTGCTCTCGGCACGGTGTCAAGCAACTGTCGTGAGGTACTGCACGAACATGCCGTGGTGCGTGTCGGCATCCATCAGGTGCCTGAAGGTCAGTCCGTGCGGTCGCCGTGGTTTGACATGAGCAGGATGACGTTGCCCCGCCGGCAGGGTCTGATGGTTTTGAGGGATACAGGGCCAACGGGCAACACCAGACATGTGAGAGTGAGCTTCTTGGCTCCTAACCGAACATTCCTCCCTCCTGCGTACGCCCCTGCATGATTTGGCTTTCCACATACGCAATGCAAAGATACCTAGGCACATACGCTAGGACAGTAGGGGCTGGGAATATAGTTCGATGTGCAAATGGCGTTGGGCACCCATTCGCAATTGAGTTTGGAAGGGACGAAAGGCCCCGCGTGGGTGGGGTAGTGAGGCGTGAACAGGGCCGGGCCTGGCCAACTAAAAATAGTGTATAGTATAGAGACTGGGTACCTGAATGGGAGCTGCCTTTTTCCCGAGTAGGCATCGACTGCATAGCAGCTGCCTAGAAAGGCGTGCTCCTGCCCATGATTAGTGGAATGAGGAAGCGCATGTATGTACGGATTACATACTGCGCCCTCTAAGCATCAAGGTTGGTGCTCCAAAAACTCGTAGCATGTTCGTTCCTCCGTACATTGCTAATTGGTAACTTACATGGACTTAAGATAGTATATATACCTATGTGTGTATGTACAGTACCTTCTCCTAGGGAAGGAGGTACTTTATTTCAGGTCCTGCATGCTGCATGCTACGTTAACGTTGCCTCCTGCTCCCGGTCATCCGGATCTTCAGGTTAGCACCTTCCATAAGTACCGACCGGGCCTGCTTTAAGAACCAGGGGAGGCATAATTTGAATTTTTCTCCTCACTCCAGGCAATCACCATCAGCATCCGCACAACGAGGTGCCCCTCCCACCCTTTCACCCCACGCTGCTGCGCCTTGGTCATGACACGCAAGCACATCTCTTCTGTGACGGGAGTTCCATAAGCTCACCCCTGCGCCTATTAGTATGCTAACGACAGTTCTTCAGAACAGGCACCCGGGGTGAATTCCCGTTCACCGGTTGTTTCAGCGCTAGTACTGGTACTTCCTGTAAAGCTGAATGCGGGTCATGCACGTATGTATGTACATACAACACCCGACACTAATGGGAAGACTGATAGCATGGGTCCAACATCCCTACTCGCCCCGTTACGCCAACTTGGATCCTAGTGAACCGAGTAGTGTATGTCGTCGGTTTGCAGCAGGCAACCGGGACCAAGCCAACAACCCCGGCAAAGAACTTTCCAGGGAAGTTCTACAGCGGGGCATGCCACGAGCAAGGGCTTGCGGCTTCCATGAGCTTTCCATGATACTTGGCACGGCCGCCGATCGAAACCCGGTGGTTTGATGTTGACGGGGTCGACGCTAGACCACGACACCCTCACTCTCTAATAGCACAATGGAATGCCGATGCCCCTGTTAACAGCTCGGCGCTAGTGATTGAGATTCTGCGTACCACTCCGTCTTATCACTCTACCATCTCCGTCACAGTACATTGAGAATAAGATTCAATTCTGAGGCCGAGTGTTTGGTATCCCCACCGGACAGCCACGGTCAGCAAACCATCAGTTGTCACGCCGCCGAGCCTCATTCGTTTCGACGCACCCGTGGCGGATCACCGTCCCGGCTGCAGCCCGAGATGCGGCCGTGCCCTGTCCGATTGGTAACATTCCCCGCCGCTCTCGTGGTTCTGGGCGCATGCGGCCACCTCGAGCGACCTTATGCAGAATGATGGCCTATGCGTCAAGTTCAACGACATCATCGAACAGGGCCTGGCACCAACATCTTCTCCAGGTCGCTGAACCACCGACGACACATCGAGCACTAACAAGCCGCATGAACGGTGTGCCTACTCGGCAGCCATTAATTACTGCCGACCTTGGGATCAGGCCCATGCATGCATGGTACGGTCCGGTTCAGTGTATATAGCCATAATCGGCAGAAAGTGGCCTGGAACTGAGTGCCCATTATCCCCACACCTCTAGGCCGGCCATTTTGTGTTGGGCCTTTTTTTTTTCTCATTGAGTCTTAGACAAGGCTGGTGCTCGACACGCTCGTGGGTATTATCCCAGGATTTCTCGTACCGAGCCAGCACATCAATTTCTCGATTTCCATCTCAATACACACACTGAGCCTAATAAACCCGACGGGCCGGATGCGCTTCCGAGAGGCTGAGGTTGCATCCCTGGCAGGATACCAGACTTACATGCGCCGGACAGCGGTGGTGCGCACTCTAGGCATCACACTTTCCAAGATCATTTCGGCTTTCGGCCGACAGGACCGTGCGCTCGACAGCAGATCATCAGCGATCCCTCCTTTCATCCCAGATTTCTATGCTCGGCCCGTCGGTCGTCTTATGTGGTGTAAGAGGCTTCTTGGACCGCTACAGCCCTGGGGAAGATCATGTCTAGGCCCCTTGCCCGTTACATCATCATTTTCCCTTCTCTCGAGCGCACGTTATTACTCGTACACTACCTCTTCCCAACGACCCGAGGACATAATCACGGAGAAGCCTGTCCCAACCCCTGTCAGATACACCAAGGTTGAGGGTAATTAAGTTTTGTCGACACGGCCCGATAACCCACCTCCCCAGACTACGCCGATGTCTGCGAGGAGTATCTCCACACCTTGGTCCCATCAGCACTCCGTCAATGTTTGAAGAATATTGCTACTAGTAGTGATGTTACCGGCTGGGGATTGGAAGAGCCGTTTCTTGGCTCTCAGGTTTACCTCAACTGCAGAGTGACAGACAGGGGATTGTGACTTACACTATGACAAGCCGCCCCAGCCGGAGCGTACAGCCGAGCCGCTCCCCTCCGCCCTACACTAGTTGCTCGCTTCCTCGCTTGTCTCCTGGCACCAAAACGAAAGGGATTCCGGGGAGGCAAATCCGTATTCATTGTCCACCATTTTGTGTGTATTTATGCACATGTCCCGTTTGAGAAAGGGCAGTGTATTTCGTATGTATGTACAATACTAGACGTCGCTACCACACTACCCGGGTGTATGTACATATGTATGTACATACGTACAGTACAGTACTTACATACAAACCCTACATGCACAAGTGGCTACCCGCCGAACTCGGCATTCATCAAGTCATGGACAGGGCCGTCGACGCACATGCCAGGCCTGGCCCAGCGAGGCTCGACCAAGCCCGTCTCGGCGCCGGAGGCCCGTCCCGCGTCTAACAACGGTTTTCCACGAAACCGGAACTCGGCCAGATCGCCAAGCTGCGACCCCATAACCCTTCTTCTTCTTCTTCTCTCGCATCATCTCAATCTCTTGTCTCCTCCCGCGCATCCGGCCGGTCTATCACACACAGCCTCGTTTATCAAGTCTACAGTGTATGTATGTATGTACTTGTGCTCTATGCCACCCAATCAAACCATACAATTCGTCCCGCTGGCCCCTCCATTCTTCTCCCCCCTTCTGCCTCCCTCCCCGTTGATATACCTCTCGCATAGCCGAGCCCAGCCGATAAACACTCAACACCGGTTAGCCCCACCTCTTTGCCTGTCCCGTTTTCCTCATGAGCCGTATCCGTACAAGAAGACGATCCCCTCCCACGCTCTGACCTGACCGCCTCAAAACCCTGGTCGCCCGGCTTTTCGGAATGCCCACCTGTGCGCCAACGCCCTCGGGAGGCTTTCCGCGCAGAAAAAAGAAAAAGGGGAGCAAGAAAAATGGGAAACTGGCGGTGGGAACCCGGGCGCCGTTCGTGCAGTACAACCTACGCATGTGGGCCACACCACACCACACCACGCTGCGCCGAACCGCACTGCACTGCATCACAACCCTCCCCCCCCTTTCTCCTGGTAGGCGACAGGGGATCTGCTTCATCAGGACCACCCGACGTCGACCCTGGCGGCTGAGAACAAGGAGGTCCTATGAACCTCCCTCAAAATGATGGGCCCTGTTGCCATCTCGGAGTGGCACACCCTTCGCCATCCTCCACTAATGCGACCGGCCACGACCATACCGGTCGGCGTTAGGATCCGAGGCCGTGGTCCTTTCATCTGAGAGACGCAAATCAAGCCTGATGCGCCGAATTTTCGTCGCCACCATGATCTCCGCCTTTGCTTTCGTCTTCGCCTTTGCCTTCTCCCTCTGGCTTGGACGACGGATCTGGCATATTCGTAGCAGCTGCATTAGACGTCGTGATGATATCGGCAATCACAGCAGCCGTGGTCGTATCGACCGCCGAGTCTGTGGTAGTGGTGGTAGTGGGCGTGTCGGCAGCCGAACCTCCTCCGGCAACATCCTCCCCCTTGATGGTGGTCGTGCCGACCGGCTCAACGCCCTGCGCAACTCCGGACACAGCCGGCGTCTGTCCTCCATGCTCAGCCGGCTTCATTTCGAGCCCCTCGTTCTCCTCGTTCTGCTCCTCCTCGTTTTGCTCCACCTCGTCCCCCTCATTCCCCTCGTTCTCGCTCTGATGCTGCCGCTCTTGGAACGTGAACGCGTCCGAGAGGTTGACCGCCAGGAACGTCTTGGGCAATTTCACTCTGCACGTGCGCGCCGCGCGTCAGGTTAGGCTGGCCGATTAAGTAAAAAAAAAAAGAAAAGAAAGAAGGAAAGAAAAGAAAAGAAAAGAAAAGAAAATGACATGATAATTAAGGTGGCACTTACTGGTGGAACTTAGCCCTGAGCGTCTCAATCACCACCTTCCAGTCATGATGAGCCGTCAAGCTCCTGCGGGGGGCGCAGCCGATGCAATGCCTGCTGTCGAGCTGCACATCGAGCGGGTCAAACACGTGGCATCCGGGACTAATAGTAATCTTGATGCTGTAGTTGAACGCGGGTGCGCCATCTTCGCCGGCGGGCGGATTAGCGGGCATCTCGTATAGCTCAAACGAGATCTGGGAGAGGAAATCGAGCTCCGGGATGGTGGCCCGCTTGATCTTGGTCTCGAGTCCGCCCTCGAGGATGCAGTTTAGCAGCGTGTAGATGTGCGATTCCTTGGTGAAGTAGATAAAGCACTTGGCTTCGTCCGACGCCTGCATGTCCTCGAGGTCTTCCACGATCTCTTTGAGCAAAGGAAGCGATGTCAGGAGGCCGATTTCGAGCTACAGAGCGTGACAACCGAGTGAGTGACCAGTCTTTTTTTTTAAAAAAAAAACAACAACAACAACAACCAAGTCAGACTGCCTGCTGCTACTTACCTTCTCGCTATCAGATATGCCGTACTCCTGAGGGCAGATGAAATCGAACAGCACCTTGGCGAGCTGATACAGCTCCCGGAGCGGCTCGAAGCGTGCGTCTGTCTTGGCCTTGGTTTGGCTGTTGCCGCGGTGCAGGTGGAAGTACTTTTCGGGTAGCTCCGCCTCCCCGCCGTTGCGCAGGCCGTTGAGGAAGGATCGGCGGCGGAAGATGCGCCGGACCGCCTTGTGGCCGGAATTTTCAATCTTCTCGCTCAAGCCGCCGTTCGATTGGGTAGATCGCTCCTCGGCTTTGTTGTTCTCCTCGGGATCGATGGCATTGTTGTTGTTGTTGTTGCTCGACGATGCAGAGGACGACGTCTTGCCCTCCTTGCCGTTCAGCGAGATGCCGTACTCTTCCTCGAGCATGCTCTTGGGCGGGGTGAACACCCACTCCAAGAATTGCCGATTGTGAAGGGCGTCGAACTTCATGGTGTCGTAGAGCTCCGATATCTTGCTCGGGTCAACTTTCTCGCCGTCGCAAAACTCGGCGAACAGCTTCTCCCAGCGCTCCTTGAACAGCTCCGCGTCCTCGCCGCAGCACCACCGTGCCTGGATGCTGCTGACCGCATTGGCCTGCGACAACGATCCGGCCCGAGGCGAGAGACGATACCGACACGGCAGAAGAACCGCACTCGTTGGTGTTCTTGTCCGCGCCAGGGTTGGCCACGGAGTTCGGCGAGTTCACGGCGCCGCTGTACAGCTTGGCATAGTTGTGGTGCATCACCCTGCGGTGGAAATTCATCAGCTGCACCACTCGCGTCTGCACCTCGGACGGCTCCGGCATGTTCTCGGGCCAGGCAAACTGCGGCGGGCGCTCGTTGCCTTTGCGCAGCAGCCCCTTGAGCTTCTTCTTGACCTTATCCATCTCGTCCTTGGCCGCGTTAGAGTCGTCGAGCAGGTCCTTCCTAATGGTGATGAAGTCCTCGGGCACGTCCTTCTTGTTGAGAAAACTGGCCGCCCAGATCTGCGCGCTGGTCACGACGCGGCGCTCGCTGCTGCTGAAGACGTGCACCTCGTCGAGCACCTCGCGATTCATGAGCCCCAGGTCGCCGCGCATGTTCTCGCCAAGCTCTTGCGACTGGTAGCGGGCCGAGTGCGTCGGCTCGCCGCCCCACTTGACAATCAGCTGCAACTTGTCGAGGACGAGGCTCTCTTCGGCTGCGGTGAACTTGGACATGGTCACGCCGGAGAGCGAGTCGGTCCTCTTGGGCGGCCTGCGAGGCGTCTTCCCGCCATCCTTCTTTTCGGTATCTTCGTCCGTCTGGACCACCGGTTCGTCTTCCTTGCCGGCACCATCGTCTTGTTCCCTGGAGGACTTGGCGTTCTTTGAACCCGTCTTCTTGCGGAACATGGGCTTGATTTGCACTTTGGTACCCGCCCAGCTGCCCTTTTTGATCAGGACATTGCGCAAAGCTTTGAGCTTGGCAGGGTCCTCGATACCGGCCTTCATGGCTGCGTCCACTGCGTCAAGCACGCTTGCCAGCGCGGGTTCGCCAATGAGAAGAACCTCTTCTTGGTGACCCCTGAGCAGCTCGATAAAGGGAGCCGTGTGGAAGGTGAACTTGTATTTCTGCTTGGGGGTACGGTCGGCGTGACGGATGACCGACACCACGCCCTTGAGCTTCCAGCTGGGCTTCGGAGGCGGCGGCGGCGGCGGTTCCTGCTCGTCCTGAGCCATGGCCTCGGGAACGACGGACGTCGCAGCGGATGCGGCGCCTGGGACAGTGGTCGCGACGCCGTCCTGCGAGGACCCTGATAGCTGACTGGCTAGCGGACTAGCCGGCATGCCGTTGTGCTTGGACTCTGCCTTGGCCGGGGGAAGCTGTTCGACAAGAGACTCGCGAGCTGACCTCTCCACGCTCGGGCGGCCCTGCGAAGAGGCCTGCTCTCTTTCCTTATTGACATGGCCCGCGCGAGCCGACATGGCATCGGGGTCGAAGATCACGGGCGAGGGCATGGGCGGGGTCCGTCCATCCCTGCGCTGCTTCTCCTTGATGAAAATCTCCCTCAGAATGCTGGCGCAGTGGTCGTAATAGTCATCGTTGTCCTTGACGAAACTCCATCCGTTGACATCAATAACGTAGCTCTTGCCACCGGCACGCAGGAGGTCGAAGCCGCAGACGCGTTGGCCAAAGGCGGTACTGATCTTGCTGGCAATCTCCTTCTCCTCGCTGCTCAGCGCCGTGACGTAGCGCACCTCCTTCCCGTGGGTGTTGCGGCGAACGACGCCATCCACGACGGGTGACTTACGCGTTTCGGCGTGGCAGTAGGTCGGACCTACCGTGTAGGCTTTGACGTCCTCGGCATTGTCCACTTGCATGAAACGCTCATAGATGAAGCTGTCGTTTGGTTGGGTGATGGCTCGGGGCACGTTGAGATTCTCGACATATTCGCTGCTCTTGTTGCCTATCTTGCGAAACAGCTTCCGAGCGCCACCGCCGGCGGACGAGGGAAAATAGATGATGATGTTGTGATCCTCGCCGCTGGTCGGCTTCTCGACGAAGGGCTTCTTGATCAAGGTGCCGTCGACGGAAAGGATATCGCCGCCGTCAAGCAACTCCACTTTCCGCGGGCTCGCAGACCTTATCCTCTCTGCTTCCGAATCGGAAGGGTCAAAGGTGATGCCGCTGACCTCCCGGATGTACTTGCAGATGTCGGGTGTCAGCAGCGCCGGTCCGCCGTCTCGGTTTACCTCGATGCGCTGGGGGGTGGGAACGCCGATGCGGTCGAGCAGACGCAGGCACAGGCGGCGGTCCCAGAGGATCTTTTGCATGGGCACGTCGTTTACGCAGAAAGGCTTGCGGGCCTTGACGTACGCAATGGCTTTGTCGAGGGGAAATCCATCCGAATAGAAGGATATGAGGTAGTCGCTAGCTAGCTGTTTTAGCACAAGCAACACGAACAACACGAACCGGCTGGGGGATGCTTACCAGATAGGCCAGTTCTCAACCTCTGTTTTGTTTTGTTACCTACCAGTCAGCCTGTCCGAGGATAGGAAACGAGCGGAAAACTGAAACTTACCCTCGTCAAGGATAACTTTGTCCCCAAAGACACAGACATCAAACTCGCGATTCTGAATTAGCCGGCTCAGGATGTTTCTGCTCGGCTTGCTTCTCGCCTTTACGTCCAGGGCGCACACGCCGATGACGCCCAACGGAGCAGGCTTGTGTTCCTCCTTCTCCGGTCGGTGCGACACGACGCGGTCCCCGCTGGGGCTCTGGTGACTGCTGGCGCCAGTACTCCCGCTGAACCTGCGATTTGCACGACTCCTAGACCTGGTGGGCTGAGAACGTGGTGTGGGGGCAGTGCCGGTCTGCTGGGGCTTCTTGGACGCCTCGCTCGGATTCTGCGCCTGCGCGGGCGATTCGCGTGGGGCGAGTTGGTGAGCTCCCCGAGACCCCTCGCCGCCCGTAGTTACGGTCATGTTGGACACTCCGGGTTCGGCCTGCGCCGCAGTAGTATGATGTTTGGATCCTCCGCCCGAGGCTAGGATGCCGGAAGCCGATCGGTGAACTGAGGAGCCGCTAAGGCTGCCATTTTCGCTTCCGTTGACCGAAGCCGCTGAGCTGGGGATGCCGCGAGCCGAGGCCAAGCTGTACAGAGAGCTGACGCTCATCCGATTACTGACGGGACCCTCGGACATGGAGGTGCGGGCGCTACGCAGGGCGGGATCGGGAAGACTGCGGGACGGAGCTGCTTCGGCGGCTGTGTTCGCTTGCAGGCGGGGTGTGTCTGGGTCGTCGGGATCAGTCACTGCGGTGGTGGCGGCGAAGTCCCGGAGCGAAGAGGGTGGGACCGCATTTCCTCGCGACTGATTTTGGGAACTGCCGGCTTCTGCCACGGTGACCCTCTCTGTCGAGTCTTCTCTGGGCGGTGGAGCGGGCGGAGCAACTGACGCATCCGCTCTTTCTGTGTGAGCCTCGGTGATGTCGGGCTCAGACTGCTCGGATTTGTGGGCGGAAAGAGAAGAGGAAGGAGGACTAAGGGAGTGGGAACCGTGCTGCTGCTGGGGTTGGGACCTAGGCTCGGAACCCATGGGTCTTTCTTCTCTTTCTCCTCCTCCTGGTCCTGCTCCTCCTGCTGCCAGTGCTGGTGCTGCTGGTGTTGCTGCCGGTGGGGCGGCACCGATCGAGGTTGTCGCTTGCTCTACATTGACCTGCGGCTCGGAAGGCGGCAACGTGGCATTGCCAGCGTTCACATCGGTCGAGCCCATGGTTAGTTAGGTTTGAAACCGTCAGAACTCGGACCCAATGCTAGCACGCGTTGACAGTTGGCCGGGTTTGCCTGCCGTCTTGATGGCGGAGAGGAGCTCTACTCGAGCAGCGTCTGCAACTGGCCGGAGAACTTGCGCCGGTGAGTATCTGCAAACCCGGTGAGTGTCTGCAAACGTCGGTGCCTGAACGGTCTGGTGTGAAGATGTCGGGGGCTTGCAGTGGAGTTAGTTCGATCTGGTGGCCCGAGCAGAGGAGCATTGGCGCAGTGGCAAACCGGATCAAGGTTGTTAAGCAGCTTCGGCGCAAGGGACAGGATGGATGCGCAGGGACCGAGACTAGGAGCCCCCGGGATGTTATTTTTTTCTGCATGTTCCACGTGGAGAGAAAATGGTGTGTGTGAAGACAAATCGGCAATCGACTGCCGCCCGCCTCAATGGGCCAGCCAAGCATCCGACCCGGCAGCCGGAGCCATGGATAGACGCAGTACGGAGTAGTTAGTCTTGTAAGTAGTGTACAATACACGCATAGTGTACATACACTAGAAAGGCGGAGGGTGGAAGGGGACGATCTGGGCGAGGCCACAAGGGTCGACTGATACTAATCCGTACATAGTACACTAAGCAAAATGGCGGGACCGAGGGGCCAACGCAGTGCCGGGTTGGCGGTCACTGTAGTGGGGCGGAGGGGCACAGAACCCCCAAGCGCTATGACGCCAGCGAGCTTCTGGAAGGCGCCGTGTTTGTACTGTATGTAGGTCGGTACATGCTCAGGTACGTACCTTACATTACCAACCCAGATTGTGCCATGAAATCTAAGTCCTGGTTTTCCAGCCTTCGACGTGTGCTAAGAAATCGTTTATTACCTAGCAACTAAATTTCAACATTACGATCCCGATAGCTCCCTCCCTCCCTGCTTCGGGTCTGTTCAGAACCTCCCTGTATTGCCATGCGCAACAGGCAAGTGGTCGCGTGACACGCAGCCCGTTTGGAGAAAAATGATAATTACGCCGTTCTCTCTTAGGCCTAGTGCACGAGGTAGTGTATGTATCATAGTACATACATACAAGCCTCTTGAATCGGGCAGCCCAAAGGCGGTCAAAGATGCGGCCCAGCATTGGCACGTTACGTTGGCGTTCCGGGAACGGGCTCGGGCCCTCGGATGAGTGGGGCTGGCATGTCGGGGGTTGTCGGCGATTGAAGGCCGTGGGCGGTGGTCGAAGCAAGGTGTGGCTGATAATTTTTTTGGTGGGGCTGCTCGTGCTTCTTTCGGGCGAGGGCTCCCGAAATCTTGGAAAAGTCGCAACCGCCATCACCACGGACGCGACACGGCCCATTGGTAGCAGTCGTCGGCCACCACTCGACACAATGCCTCATTTGGAGCCTGATGGGCCGTTAACCAAGCGCCAGAGGACCGATGCCGTCGTCAAGGCGCGCAAAACGGCCAAACGAGGCTCGGCCATTTTCGCCCCGTTCCGAGTGAGTTTCTTCGAAGCCGACCGTTCAACATCAAAAACCCTTCTTGCTGTATATCGGGCCTTTCTCTGACTCGTTTCAGACCATCGGCCTAGTCTCTCCCACTGCCGTCCCCTTCACGTCCATTCCCCTCGGCAAGACCACCTTTCAGGTCACAACGTCGGTCGGTCGCGCCCTGCAGACATACGACCTCAAGCGCGGCCTCAACCTTGTCTTCGTGACCCGCCCTCAAACGCCTGCCGACATCACCGCCACCTATGCCTGGAAGGAGAAGGTTTTCGCCGCTTGGGGCGACCCTCGCTCCGGCGAGCCCCAGGGGCTGTGGGCCTTTCAGCGCGGCAAGAAGGCGGCCGAACTCCAGCTCCCCGCCGACTTGGATCAGCCGATCAAGCAGATTCTCATCTTCGGCTCGTGGATTGTCGCCTGCGCCCTGACCAGGATCGAGGTGTGGAAGTCGTCCACACTGGAGCATTACACCACCATCTTCACCGCCGCGGCCAAGAAGGGTGCCAACGAGATCACGGGCGGCGTGTGCAACATGCCCACGTTCCTGAACAAGATCTTTGTCGGCCGAAAAGACGGTTGGGTGGAGATATGGAACATCAGCACCGCCAAGCTGATCTACACCATCCTCCCGCCAAGTCCCGACTGCGGCGCCGTCACATGCCTCCAGCCTTCCCCAGCCTTGTCCCTGCTGGCCATCGCCTACTCGGAGGGCCCGCTGGTGATCCAGAACGTGCTCACCGACAAGCCGGTACTCCAGCTGAATGCGGGGACCGAGGACGCGCCGGTTACGTGCATCTCGTTCCGAACCGACGGCCAGGGAGCCGGCCAGGATGGGCGAAAGGACGGCGTCATGGCTACCGCAACCGGCGTTAGCGGGGATGTTACCTTCTGGGACCTCAACAAGGGAGGGAGGATCATGGGAGTTCTCCGGAGCGCGCACAACCCCCCCTCGTACAACAGGGACGTCCGTGGGGGCATCAGCAAGGTCGAGTTTCTCCCTGGGCAGCCCGTCATCGTCACCAGCGGCCTGGACAACTCGCTCAAGTCGTGGATCTTTGACGAGTCGCCCTTCTCGCCCGTTCCGCGGATCCTACACATGCGCAGCGGCCATGCGGCCCCGGTCCGTTGCCTGCAGTTCCTGCCGTCGGATTTTGACGGTGCCGAGGGCGGCAACAAGTGGCTCCTGAGCGGCGGGCGCGACAGGAGCCTGTGGGGTTGGAGTCTGCGCCGCGACGGGCAGAGCGCCGAGCTCAGCCAGGGCGCCCTCCGCAAGAAGGCCAGGAAGGTCGGCATCCTGGCCGGCAGCTCGCTCTCCCACGGCCCAACCACCACCCTGGACGACCTCAAGGCTCCCGAGATCACCTGCATCGCCTCGTCGCTCAACCGTGACGGCGGGATGGGCGCCATGCCGGGGAAGCAGGTGATCTGGGACAAGGGTAACGACAAGACCAAGCTCTCGAGCGCCGAGCTCAGCGGCATGACCGGGTGGGAGAGCGTCGTGACGGCCCACAAGGACGATCCGTGGGCACGCACCTGGTTCTGGGGCAGGAGACGGGCCGGTCGGTGGGCCTTCAAGACGGGCGACGGGGAGGCCGTGTCGACCGTCGCTATCAGCCCGTGCGGCAGCTTCGCGCTGGTCGGCTCGAGCGGAGGCAGCATCGACATGTTCAACCTGCAGTCGGGAAGGCACAGGCAGCGTTTCCCCTCGAGGCTGACACCGGCGCAGCTCCGACAGCTGAAGATGCAGCAGCTGAAGGCGCTGGACGAGGTCAACAAGCTGCAGTCGCGGGCCCGGAAGACGTTCGCCCCGGGCACGGGAAGGCACACCAAGGCGGTGACGGGCATCGTGGTCGACTCGCTCAACCGGGCCGTCATCTCGTGCTCGCTCGACGGCAAGATCAAGTTCTGGGACTTCGTGACGGGTAACCTGGTAGACGAGATCGACTGGGCGCCGATGATCAAGATCACGGCCTGCCGGTACCACGCGGGTAACGACCTCGTAGCGTTCGCCTGCGACGACCACTCCATCAGGGTGGTCGATATCGAGACGAAACAGACCATCCGCGAGCTCTGGGGCTGCCGCGGCGACATCACCGACTTCTGCTTCTCCAACGACGGCCGCTGGATCGTCGCCGCGTCGCGGGACTCCATCATCCGCGTCTGGGACCTGCCCACCAGCCACCTGATCGACGCCTTCCGGCTGGAAAAGCCCTGCACGGCGCTGGCCTTCTCGGCCACGGGCGAGTACCTCGCCGGCGCCGTCGAGGGCGACCTCGGGGTGCAGCTGTGGACCAACCGCACCCTCTTCAAGCACGTGCCGACGAGGCAGATCTCGGACAAGGAGATCGGCCAGATCGCCGGCCCGACCGCGTCGGGCGAGGGCGGCCAGGGCCTGATCGAGGCGGCGTTCGAGGGCGGCGGGGAAGGTGGGGCGGCGGAGGAGGAGGAGGAGGAGGGGGAGCAGGACGACGGCGTGACGGCGCCGACGATCGACCAGCTCAGCGCCGACATGGTGACGCTCAGCCTGGTGCCCAAGAGCCGCTGGCAGACCCTCCTGCACATCGACCTGATCAAGGCGCGTAACAAGCCCAAGGAGCCCCCCAAGGCGCCCGAGAAGGCGCCCTTCTTCCTGCCGTCGGTGGGCGCTGCCGCCGGCGCCAGCGCCAGCGGCCTGGCGGCCGGCTCGCTGGTGCCGCTGGCGGACGAGGCCAAGAAGCAGGCCGAGGCCCAGGGCTCGAGGCTGACGCGGCTGGATCGGATGCGGAACCAGCAGGCGCTCACGTCCAAGCTGCTCGCTTGTGGCGCGTCAGGGGACTGTAAGCGCTTCTCTACCCTATTTTCTCTCTCTCTCTCTCTCTCTCTCTCTCTTTTGGATCTATTTTTCTTTTTTCCTTTACCATCTGTCTGTACTACAAAAGAAATATAGAAAGACCTGGTGCTAACGAAGTTGCTTCCTGGAAAAAAAAAAAAAAAAACAGACACGGATTTCCTCGAACATCTCAAGTCCCTCGGGCCGTCGGCGGCCGACCTCGAACTGCGCTCGCTCTCGGTGGGCGACGGCAGCGACGAGACCAACGAGCTGCTGCATTTCATTCGGGCGCTGACGAGCCGGCTCAAGTCGAGGCGCGACTACGAGCTGACGCAGGCCTGGATGACGGTGTTCCTGCGGCTGCACTTCGACCTGGTCATGGCCAACGAGTCCCTGCTACGGGCCCTGGCCGAGTGGAAGCAGTATCAGACCAAGGAACGGGAGCGGTTGGATGACCTGGTCGGGTACTGTGGCGGAGTTGTCGGGTTTTTGAGGAGTCCGCGGACCTAGGGTTATTATTTGATCCGGTTGTTTATTTGTCGTCGTTTTAAAACGGAGTATCAAACGAGGAGGATATCAAGCCGTCTTCTGAACGACAATGCAATTGAAACCGCTATCTCGATCATGCGAGGAATGTCTATTCATCTAAATCTAGAATTGCTATTACGAAAGCATATCGCTTTAAAATCTACGATATGCCTCGCATTTCCCCCGGGGGGGGGGGGGGGTTTATTCTGTCTACCCAAACACCCAGTCCAGCAGCCTGTCAAAGAAATTGCTGGATCACGTCGGTCAGCAAACCTCCAGTGACGGACCTCGAGGGAGGGTAAAAATTGAGAATAGTAACAACTCACCTAGGCTTACTCGGCACATAGCTCCGCTCGTACGCGTCGATCTCGTCCAGGTTCTTCTTCAGATCAATTTCCTCGGCGCTGAATATCCTGGTCTTGTGGTAGAGCTTCCAACCAATGTACAAGATGGGGCAAACGGCGATCATGGTGTACCTGCGTCTCCGTCAGCACCAAATTACGTTATTATAGCTTCCTGAGATGGAAGCGCTCGTATGGACTTACGAGAACAAGAAGGTGGGAACATCCCAGTTCCCCGGCAAGAAGACCATGTAGCCGCCCACAAAGGTCATGACGAAGGTGCCGGACAGCGCGTACCAGGCGGCGTAGGGCTGCAGCATGGCGCGGTAGGGGAGGGAGCGGCGGTCGACGGCCTGGGCCTTGAGGGCGGCGTGGAAGCGCAGGTAGGTGAGGCTCATGACGCTGAAGTTGATGAGCTGGCTGGCGGTGACGAGGTTGACGAACCACTGCAGCACGACGGCGGCGTCGTTGGACACCTGCAGGAAGGCGAGCAGGGCGATGAGCAGGACGAGGGCGACGGCGTAGACGGGCACGCCGGCGGGGGTGCAGCGGAGGAAGAGGCGGGGCGCCTTGCCCTCGAGGGCCATGCCGTAGAGGGAGCGGGAGGCGCAGTAGACGTAGCTGTTGCCGGCGGAGAAGGCGGCGGTGAGCACCATGGCGTTGACGATGTCCGGCAGGGTGCGGATCTGGAGGCGGTTCATGGCGACGACGTAGGGGGAGGCGGCGGCGCCGGGGGCGCCGCTCTCGAAGGCGCGCCGCATCTCCTCGTCGTCGTACGGCACCAGGATGCCGACGGCGAGCGAGCCCAGGACGAAGAAGGCGGTCAGGCGGTAGAAGACGGCGTTGAAGGCGCGCGGCATGACGCGGCGCGGGTTCTCGCACTCGCCGGCGGCCATCGAGACGTAGTCGGGCCCCGCGATGGTGAAGGAGGCCGAGATGAGACACTGCAGGAAGCCCATGAAGCGGCCGAGGGCGCCGGTGTGGTAGAGCTCGGCGAAGGCGCCCGGCTCGCGCCAGAAGCGGAAGCCGAAGCGGTCGTGGAGCGGGTTGCCGCCTAGCATGACGATGAAGGTGAAGATGAGGAGGCCGACGATGAGGAGCATCTTGCCCAGGGCGGCCCAGAACTCGACTTCGCCGTACCACTTGACGGCGAGGACGTTGATGAGGCTGGAAGAAGCAAAGGGAGTTATGTCAGCTGGTGGTGACTGGCACGCTAGGGAGGAAGGGAGAGAGAAAAAGGGAGAGAGAAAAAGGGAGAGAGAAAAAGGGAGAGAGAAAAAGGGAGAGAGAAAAAGGGAGAATCATACCCGTAGAGAACGATGATGATGGCAATGACGCCGCCGGGGGGCACAATGTCACTCCAGTAGTGGATGATGACGTTGCAGGCGGTGATCTCGAACGGCACCATGGCGGCCTCGAAGACGAAGAAATTCCAGCCGGCAGCGAAGCCAAAGGCCTCGTCGACGTAGCGGCCGGCAAAGCGGATAAAGGGGGATGAGATGGGAAGGTAGGTCACCATCTCGGCCATGCAGAGCGTCACGGCGAGGATAACGGAGCACCTGAAAAAAATGAAAAATGACGCCCGAGTCAGTCAGTCAGTCAGTCAGCCGGGTCCCGCGCCGACCTGGCAGCTCAACCGGAGATACACGATATCTCCCATATCTCGCTCATACTGACCATAGGGTAAACGCCATGAACAGGCTAGCGGGCCCCCCATTCATCAGCCCTCTGCCGATCTGGACGTACAGGGCGGTGCCAATGGTTCCGCCAATGCCTAGAAGAAGAAGAGCCGTTAGCCAAGCTCAAGCTTGGATACGACCAGAAGCAGGCCGAGGTCCCGGGCCGGGCCGTGGCGAGAGGCGAGACCGACCGATCAGTTGGATGTGACGCGACTTGAGGGTGCGGTGGGTGTGATCACCGGGAGCACTGAGGACGGAAGCACTCTCGGGCGAGCCACCTCCGACTGGCGTGCCCTTCTCGGCGACCGGTCCGGGCTCCTCCTTGACGGAGCCCGATCCCGATCGGCGGGCGCTACCGCTCTCGACGTCCACTGCTGACGAGGCCATGGGCAGTCTCGATAAGGAAACAAAACCCCGGAAGTCTGTGTTAGGTACTGCGCTGCTCCTACTGTACTACTAGCTAGCTGTCTGCCCGGGCGATTAGAGGGGGGGAGGGGGGGATACGGTATAGTTAGTTATTAGGTTGTCCCCGACGTCGCTGGCCCGAGCAGGCCGGCCCTCAGTGGATTTGCTTGAGGAGGAGAGAAAAGAACTCGACGACAAATCTCATGAGTGTCGGTTGACGATCGGACAAGGTCGCGTGTCTCAATGCCAATTCCCGACAAGCCGTCGCCGGGTACACAGTCCGAGACAAGAGTCTTGGGAAGCGTGGGGTGAGAAGGGGTCTTGCTTCTAAATCCAGGACAATTGGGACGATTGGAACCAAGAGAAGGCGGAGCGGTCCGAGATGGATGGAAAACGGGGACCCGAAGGACGTGGCCGATGAGCAAGTCTCTCTCTCTGGCAAGAGTTTATTACGGAGTAGTACACCGGAGAAAGGTGGACTCCAAGGGTCCAGGGATCTTCGCGCATCCCACATCCCACCTCGAGTTTCTCGCCGAGCCGACCCATACGTATGTAGTATGCAATCCGTACACCCGGAAAGGAGCGTCTCCATTTCTCTCACGTGTTCGACCTCCCTCCCACAGCACTTGTCGGGGTCGACCATGCAACATTGTGCCGGCGTGCCGGTACTCTGCCGGCTCTGTTTGATGGCGATCGCTCTCAGTTGAGCAGGTGGCCAATTGATATGCTTGCGGGCGCAAACGGGGCCAGGATGGCGCTCCAAATTCGCCGGTTTTTTTGCGCGAATTTGTGGACGAAGGACCAAGATTTGCGCCGCTTGCGAGGCTGATTGTGGAGGTTGAATCGCTTTGGCCTGGCTTGGCTGAGCTTGGCTTTTGCCCCAGCTCCCCCACTCGAGCTCCTCAGCTTGCAGGTCCCCATTCACATGCTCCATACTGAGTACTGCCCCAAACTGCGCTAAACCGTATGTATGTATGTACGGACTACGGATTACATATGCTACCCTATCACGTAATACGGTGAGGTGTGCCAAGAATGGTAGATTACAAGTACAGAATACGAAATCATTACACAGTACAGAACACACCACAGCTTTGTGCCCCTCACTCTAAACCCCGCCCGGGCTTCTTGCGGCTTTCGGCTAGCCGGCGCGCCCGGCGCAACGCGACCGATCGCGATGAATACCGCCCCCGCCGTGCCTTTCCGGCCGCGCGCCGTCGCCGGGATCTCGGTACCTCCGATCGTCACGGGTGTAATCCGTAGTGACGCGGAAACCGGCGTCCCCTCAGCCGTCTTCGGCGACAGTCCGAGGAACACAAACTTAAAGGTTACCAGCATTATATCCGGACTGCTTCAAGCACGAGGCAGGCGCGGCGCTGGTCCAGCGGGGCAAAATGGTTTTTTTATTATTATTTTTTTTTGGGGGGGGGCTGGCGTTGTTCTGAACTACTGAACCCTACTGGAGTGCTGACTACGCCGAGAACATCCGCTTGAAGATGGATTTATTTCAGCTCATTTACATCGTCGCTCAGGAATCGTTCAGGGCCATGAACCAGGAGGCAGGATGTTCTTGGGTCCTCGAGCGTGAGCTGGCCCACCTGTGAGAGGTAGAAGAACCTTAAACGCGAGAAGGGAAAGAATACGAGACGAAGCGAAAAGAAAAAACAGGAGAGGATACCAAGGAGCGACAAACACCCAACAGAGATATCAATCCTTATCGCTCAGCTCAGCTTCCCTCGGCCGTCTCGCAACATCTAAAAGGAATGACGGGCAAGATATCGATCAAATAAATCTGAATCCCTCCTTACAATTACCACATCTCTCCCGATACTCACTCACGCGTCGGAACCCGCCGAGCCAGCGACACTACAACTAAGAGCCGTCGAGAACCACTACTATCCTTCCGCTTATTTAAATCCAGTCTTTACCCACATCTTCCCTGCCTTTGTTTGTGCCTTTCTAAGAGATCCCGGTCACTCCCTCACTCCCTCCTCGAGACCAGCGGCGCCCCAACCACTCTCGCCAGCACTTCAGCAACCCTAGCCGGTGCCATTCCATGCCTCGCCGCCACTTGAGCGTAGGGGAAGCTCGCCTGGATGGTCTGCGCCATGTCTTGGAGCAGGGGTCGGAGGTAATAGTTGGGGGTGGGAGGACCCGGATGGAGCGGGTTCTCCGAGGGCGGCTGCTGGTTCTGATGCTGCCACTGGTTCGGCAGTCGTCTCTGCTCCTGCCCGGGCGCTGGCGCTGAGCGAGGAGGAATAATATGCCCGGGCGGGGAGAACCCTGGAGGTGGTGGCACGGACCGCGGCGAGGATGCGTGCTCGTGGCCCTGAGGGTTTGCATGGCCATGCGTTTGGGTAGCCATCTTGGGACTCATGCCCGAAACCCCAACCGGAGCTTGACGGAATGTGTTCTGCTGCCGAATCCGCGCGCAATGGGGACAACACGAGGTCAGCTTGGCACCCGTGGGCAGCACGGCAACGGACGGCTTATCCCTGTTTTGTGCTTGAGGCACCGTCATGATACTTCCCGTCGAGTACATGGTGAATGGAATGCCGGCGCGTGGGCTCGACGTTGGAAAAGGGGGTAGCGGAGGCATCGCGCTGGTCGTATTGCCCACGCTGATGCCGCTCATGATGCCGCAATCAGCAGAAAACACTCTGCCGGCATCAAACCCGGGGCTGTTCGTTGGTACGCCGTCAAAATCGAGGCAGGAGATCTGGTCAAGGGTGACCGAGCTCTCCTGCGTGGGTATTTGCGTACTCGTGTTCGTCGTGCTTATGGTGGTGGCCGTGTTCGTGCCAGTTTCGGGAGGTGCTAGAGAGGCCTGCGGAAACTGCTTTGGAGATATGGCGTCTGAGAGCCGAGGTGGGCGGCCTGTCGCCAGGGGAAATGTCTGTGGAAACGCAAACTTCTCAAGAACTGGCAGCGATGTCCCCCGGGATTCCATTGCTGTCTCAGGACCAGGAGCCTTGGCTTGGCCGATGCCAATGCCACACAGGCTCCGGCAACGGCCGGCTGGTGGAATCTGTGGAAAATCCCGAGTTTCCTGGTTGGCAGAACGGGTATCCTGGAGCTGAGGGGGTGCCGTTGAAGTTGTCGTGTTGTGCGCTGTCGTCTGTTCGGTCAACCTCTTCTTCTTGACTGGACTGCACGAGATGAATTCGATCTCGTCTTCAACCACAGGTCGTTTGAAAGGAGGGCCCAGGTTATTTGTGAATTCCACTTTGCCTGACCCGGGGGGCTGAGGTTGAACTGGTTCTGGCTTCTTGGATGGTTCGGACATCTTGATGCAGCGAAGGAGACAGAATCTGCATTCAAACTCTGAGGAAGATAGGAACGGGGAAATGAGACTAGGATTTGTGCCGTGGATGGAAGAGAAAAAATTCATATTATATATGTGTAAACTCTCAAAGGGCCCCATCATCATCTATCCAGCCAGCACGATGTGGTTTAACATTGTCAAACCTGAAAGGGAAGCAGCAGATACCCAACAACAGCAGCAGCTTTGCCATTATTTGCACTACGTAATTTGAGTTGCCAAAACAAAAGAGCAGTTAAGGGACTCTGATTAACATCATGCAAAGCTGAAGTAAAGAAATCTGAAAGAAGTGACGGGAGAGTGCTCGTGAAACGAACTCATGATGTATGTCTTTGAAACCACGAGACTACAACGTTGCAGGAACGCACTCAGGCACCGAGGGGCATTCTGAAGCTGCACATGTCTGAAGCTGCCATCCCCCCTCCCCGCCCCCCCCCCCCAAAAAAAAATATTGATAGGGATATGACAGCAAAAGTCGTCGTCACATTTGAGCCGGTAACTGAATTGGACTGGTGTATTTGGACTTCTCGAAGAAGGTTTTTTTAGAGGTTTAAATAAGTATCTGTAGGTTAGACAAAGTTTGGATAAGTGAGCGCACAGTGCCCGCAGTACAGTACAGTACACACCTGCCTGAACATCAGGGCACAGTGGCGGGCAATAGCGGAGTGACAGCCAGCTGAAAGGACGGTCCCGCCAACTGTCGCCAAGCATACAGCCAGACTCGGTAAACGCAAAGCAAGCAGCAGCGTGCTGCTAAACAGAGCTTAGTTACCTAACTTGGAACCTTAGTTAATTGGAAGCTGGGCTGTAATTCGGCGGGGCAAGGCTGCACTTCTCTGCGTTGCCGACCAACCCCGCTACAAGATCGCCCCGAACTCACCAACTTAGCAGCTTCTCGATAGAGCCACCAGGGTCCCATCTCAAAAGCGTTGTGCCGTCGTGTTCCTTAGCCAACCCGACATCGAAATCGGCTGCGACTGCAAACATGGTCGGCCACGCAGCCAACGAGCTGCTGTCGACCCAGAAGGCGTCCGACTCGGGCCTCAAGGTCGTGCTACACCCACTGCCCATCCTTGAGATCTCCGACTTCATTGTCCGTGGCTATCAGCGCGGGCTAAGAGGGGCGGTCGTCGGCGCGCTGCTAGGTCAGCAAAATGGCCGCGAGATCACAATCGAGCACAGCTTCAGCTGCAAGTCGGCCAAGAACGCCGATGGTCTCTACGAGCTCGACCAGGAGTGGTTCAAGAAGCGCCTGGAGCAGAGTTGGTGCCCTGCCTGATTTTGTCGGGACCGTACGAAGACCAGACTGACAGCGAGTTAGTGAAACTCGTTCATAAAAGTCCTGCACTCGACCTCGTCGGCTGGTATTCCCTAGTACCCAAGACAGGCCCCTCCGCCTTGCACCTTCCCATCCACCGCCAGATCAGCTCGTACAACGAGTCCGCCGTCTTGCTCGGTTTTCATGTCGAAGATGTTCTGTCCCCAGCATCCGGAGACCCCTTACCGATTACGATATACGAAAGCAACATGGAGGCCGAGGATAGCAAGGAGGCCGGTGAGGGCGAAGACAAGGAGATGAAGGACGCTGAGGCTCCCACAAACATGGTTCTCCGCTTCCGAAAGCTGCCATACACCACAGACACTGGCGAGGCCGAAATGATTGCGATGCAGTTTATTCGCGAGGGCGGTGCCAACGCTGCCACGGTAGACGGCAACGAGAAGCACATCCTAGAGCAATTCGACAAAAAGATCGCCGTCAATGACGGCAAGGGCAAGCGTAGAGCGGTTGCCTACGAGGAGAGCAGCAAATCAAAGAAGGACGCGGCCGCCCGTCCTACCGAGCCAGCGACAAGAAACCCCGACGCCAACCTCACACGTGCCGAGGCCGAGTACATGTCGGCTCTCCAGGCCAAATACAACGCCATCAAGATGATGAGGTCCCGCCTGGGACTCATCATTACCTACCTTCAGAACCTCCCTCCCGCCTTTACCGCGGGCACTCAGACAACATCGGAAGCAGCTGATTTTGCCCGGGCTTCCAACGGGCAATACACGATCCCCTCCAACAACATCCTCAGGCACATCCAAGCTCTGGTAACCAACGCCGACTTGGTTGCCCCTGCGGAGCAAGCAACGCTGGAACGCGAGATCCAGCGCGAAACAAACGACGTCAACCTCATCTCCATGATCTCAGACCTCATGTCCAGCGTGAATGAAGCCCGCGAGGCAGGCAAGAAGTTCCACGTTGTGGAGTCGGCGCGGAACTCACGCCAGGGCAGGGTGGCCGCTACAAGCGGTTCGCTGTACGAGCAGTCCTTGTTCGAGTCTGAGTTGGGAATGGGCGGTGACGGGGACTTTGCGGATGGGTCCGATTCCGTTCTTGCTCAGTACTAAGCCCGCAACGCTCTGGCGAGGAAGCATTGCGCGTTGGTGCTGGGGGGCTTTCGCTGCCAGCCGCCTAGCTCGGAATTGTAACGAGATGACGACGATAATGACCGTCAAAGAAATGGTGAGGGCGTTGCATCTGCACGGCTGGCGCCAAGTGACTCGTCCTTTTTTTTTTTTTTTTGGGCGTTAGAGGGGATATCATATGATCACTTCTATCTTAGAGGGGCTCTCAGGGAAGCCATTCAGAATTTCCTGAGGAAGAAAGGCCGGGGCTGGACGGAACGGAGTATCCACAGAGGTAGAGCTCGCAGCCCCTGAGCTTGTTTAGTCGGGAGCACTAGCGGCGAAGCATATATCAACGGAACCATTGTGTGTGCCTTCACACTTTCGAATTGGCTATTCCCCGAGTTCACGAGCAAACAGATACGGATATCAAGGAGTAAGTATTCTGTGATACTAAGGGATATTTAACTCGGACAGAGTGCAATAAGCCTCCTTCGGCACCGCCAAGCTCACCCGAATGCCAACCCCCATCCTAAACGGGCGTGAAGGAGAGCGGGCAGAATGAAAAGAGGAGCTTCAGAGAAAAGACAGCAAGCCGAGACCGGAGCACAACATTAGTAACCGAAACCACGCCTGCCCATTATCTAATTCCGAGAAGGTCTCTCTGCTCGAGTACTCCGCTCTTGACACTCGCTCGTCCTTCTAGATACCAAGACGATCGTTATCTCATTTCATCCCCAGCCGCCCGTCCCTCTATGATTGTTGTTGCCTTGTGACATTAAACAAACCCAGAACCATAAATCAAGAGAAAAATAATTTGCAATAACCCTGACCGGAGCTCCGAGACGAGACGCGAAGAGACGAAAGAAACAGGGAAAAGAAAAAGCAAAAAAAAAAAATACCCGGATTCGTCAACCCTTGATTCCAGGCTCCCATTTTAAGTTTTATTAGTTTTTCTTGTTCTCCTCTCTTTGCTTTTCCTTCCTCCCTTTCAGGTCATCATCGCGATCGAGGGCAGAATTAGCAGCGGTGTGGGTGTGTGGTCTTCACTGGTCTCTCAGGCCTCGATGACAACCTTCAAGACCAGATTCCCGTCGGGGTCCACGGTCCGGCTGGCGAGCTCGAACGCGCGATGCGCGTTCTCGAGGCCCTTGAACCGGTGCGTGACCATGTCGTCGAGGCAGGGGAGGACGTAGCCGGCGCCGGCAGCCTGCTTGGCCAGCCGGTCGCGCGCGCAGAGCAGGCGGATGCCGGTGGCGTACGTGTTGGCGTAGCGGAAGACGCCGAGGATGTCGATCTCGCGCAGGTGGGCGACCGACATGGGCAGCGTCTGCACGGGGGTGCCCATGCCGACCATGACGACCTTGCCGCCGGGGCGGGTGGCGTAGAGGGACGTGTGCATGCAGACCTCCTTGCCGGTGCACTCGAAGGTGACGTCGACCCCGTCGTCCTCGTCCCCGTCCCCGAGCGGGAGGGAGGAGGCACCGGCACCGGCGGTCAGGGAGAGCATGTCGGCGGCCAGCGACTTGGCGTAGTCGAACTGGGACGAGACCGAGAGCGTGCTGGCGGGCGTCATGACGCCGTCCAGCGGGGTCGAGGTGCCGGAGCTGCTGGGGCTGTAGAGCGACGAGGAGGAGGATGATGAGCTGGTGGACGCGTTGTTGCGGTCGACGACGTAGCCGTGGGTCGCGAACCCCTTGGCGATGGCAAAATCGACGCGGCCCCGGTCGACGTCGGCGATGGTGACGGTGGAGCAGCCCGATTGCCGGGCCATGGCCGCCGTGAGCAGGCCGACCGCGCCGGCGCCGATGACCAGGGCGGTGGAGCCGGGCGTTGGTTTGGCCCGGTTGACGGCGTGGATGGCTACGGATAGCGGCTCGAGCAGGGCCGCAGCATCGAACGAGATATTGTCGGGCAGTCTGTGGTCGCCCGCTTGGTTAACTCTGCTCTTCTTCTGTCCGTACCCGGATATCTTATCCTTCTTCAGGAACTCACTTGTGGCACCAGATTGCAGGATGGTTTATCCGCTCCTGGAGCGTCCCCTGATAATGAGGCACGGATTTGGCGCTACTCCTGAACCTCATGCGCTTGCAGAGGTTATACCTGCCCTGCCGGCAGATGCCACACTGGCCACAGGGGACGCCGACCTCCAGGGCGACGCGGTCGCCGATGCTGAAGCCGGTCACTTGAGGTCCGATGGCGACGACTGTGCCCGAAGACTCGTGGCCCAGAGACAGCGGCATGCAGGCGCAGAGGTCGCCATTGGCGAACTTCTTGTAGTAACTGACATCAGACCCGCAGATGCCTGTTGTGTGGACAGCGATCTGGAGCTCACCAATGCCGGGCTCCTCGATCGTCCGTCGTTCCTATGGAAGACAGACATGTCAGCTTTGGCGCTACCAGGGAGAGAGATGGGGAATTATCGAGCCAGCGAGCACGGTGGGACAAAGTAACCAAAATGCGGCTTTTGATCTGGTGTAACCAGAGATCTCAACCCCTTTCTCGGGGGACTAGGGTTCGATCTTGAGAGTGAGAGGGAAAAAAATGGAAGAAAGGAACAAGGAAATGTAGGGAAGCAGTACCAAGCGGAGGTCACGCGGTCCGTGGAGGACGGAAGCGGTAATGGTCGAAGATTTCGAGGCGGCGGGCAGCTGCACAGGTGCCGGCTCACCTGTTGCGGAGGGCGCCATCTCGATAGGGCAGCCGCTAGCGTAAGTGGGATGAAACGTGGGATGAAGCGTGGGATAAGGCGAGCTTGGCCAACGAGAAGGGATTCCCCGTGGGGTCTGGGGTGCAGCTCCGCGCCGTTGGAGAAGATTTCGGCTCTTGCTCGACGACCGCAGCGCGGGATGGCCCCCGGGGGCCGGGGGGGGTGGGATAGAAGATGGTGTAGAAGGTCCAGGGGTTCGAGCGGAATGGTCTTTCACGGAAGACGGGGTGGCAAGTCTGTAACCCCCTTGTATATCTAGGGCTTGACTAGCAACAGCAAGCGACGAGTACGGAAGTAGTGTATGTAGACGCGGGGATGGTGAGGTGCTTAGAGACGGAGGATGGGAAGGCGGGCAGAACCCCCACACCTTAAGTACGGTATCGAGGGTTTGGCCGTCATGGCATCAACTGTTGACGTGCTGCAATGTGTCATTCCCGGCACGGATCGTCCGAGGCCGACGAGAGCAACAGAAAAGGAGCGACAATGGTCAAGGGGATGCAAGGTCCAGGAGCGGAGGTCAAGATGCGTCGTCCGGAGCCAGCAGGCGCCCAGCCGGGCTCGCCAGTCAGATACCGACGAGTTATCTCCTGTGTGTACGAAGTACGGTCCGTACAAGGGTTAGAAAGCTAAGCGCGGTGCGCTCCAGAGCAGCAGCCCCCGATAATCTCGGGAGAGCATGTTGAAGCAGATTAGTGTGCCAAACGCCCAATCCCAATCCTCGGCATGAGCACCCACCACCCCATGTCTATCAACGTTGGACGGGAGATCGCGACATCCAGGCCATCCATGGATACTTTTACTGTGTGCGGTCTTCAGCCGGGCTCGGACCAGCTGCAGGGCAGCCCTGAGTGGTCGCAGCGGGCAAGCATCCGTCCGGTCCGTGGAGCACTGAACGGGCTCAAGGATGCAAAAAAGGATGTATGTACTGTGGTGTATGTATGTAACTACATCCTTCCCTGGGCTAAACGCGCTGGTTTCGGCCAGACTTGTTGCAATCCCGGGCTCACTGCGAGCGAGGGCCTGTCCCGTCTGGGGTCTTGTCCAGTGGTGTGGTGGAGCTCTGGTCGATGAGGTGCTTCCGACAGAAGCTCTGCGGGAGGGATAGCCGGCTTCCATGCAGCAGCCATGCAGCAGCAATGCAGCGTTCTGTGGATCCGCGGTTGGTTGAGCCCAACACAGGCAGCTTGGTTGCGCTTGGTGCGGATGGGGCTACACTACATCAATCTTCACCCGTCCGCTGGCCGCCGGAATGGCAGCGAATAGATGTCTTTCGTGCGAGCACGTCATCGCCCATGATTTCCTTCGGGCCGTGAAATGGCGAAACGACTGCGGTCGTGGCGATATCAAAAAAAAAAAAATGGATGATGGTACCTGTTGTTTCAACTTCTGTGGCGGAAGCTCTCTGTTGCTTGTGTGTGTGCCACCACCCGGTGCTTGCTTTGTTGAGGAGGATTTAAAAGACGCCGCTATCGCCGCAGTAATCCCGTCGCTTATCTAGCTCTATTGCATTTGCTGTCCGATCCCGGACTCTTACGCGGATGCGAGACAGCCACCTTTAGTGTAGAATCGCACCATAGCGTTGATAAAGTTGGGAGAGGAACGCCGAGACAGGAATCAGAGAAAAACTCGGAGGCCGGGGGGGAGGGGTGTGTTCCAGATTGTGGAGTCAAGAGTTTCGATGACGCGAGCAGAGGAACAGGGGCCAGAAAAAGTTTATCGTGGTGAAACCACAAGAGGATTAAACACCTTGTTGGCATAGGCAAGAACTTTTGCTGCCCAGGAAGGAGCGGGGACACTCGAAACTGGTATGTTACCCGTCGTGCCTACCTGGGTTTACACAGTAGAAAAGCGCTGCTCAACGCTCAAGAACGAGTGGAGACCGAACGTTAGATCTTAGACTTACCACCTTGTTCTCCGATTTGATCTCCAACTCTTAGCTGGAACTTGTCGCCAGGCCTACTGCGTTAGACCGGGTTTCCGCATGATACGTTTGAGCAGATCACTGTACATCCCGGATGTACATTCCGTTACATACTAGTACCTTGTTCAAGATGGCACGACGGCCATGTCTCTCTGTATAAGACGCTCAGTGCCGAATGCGACCTCCTAATGGTGTCGCTGCCAACGGCTCGAGTATGGCTCACATTTACGCAGGACTGTATACTTGACGTTACGTACTTCAGGTAGGTCAGAGATATCAGGAAATCTCGTCCCCTATCTGTACATACATATATATAATACATACATACATTTTGACGTATACATCTCAGGTAAACTCTATAGATTAAAATCCGAAGAGCAGAACAATCACCACCAATCTGTTGCCTCCGACTAAGCGAAGAAGTGATTGCCCTCGACAACTCTATCCGCGGCGAGATCTTCGTGCGGAGCGGATCCTACGCCTCCAACTCGCAATCCCACCAGCATCCTTCCTTTACAGTACTGGTGTACCCCAACCGTCACGCACATCAATGTGTCTTCAGCCGGTCCGGCAGCCACCAACCGACGACCGCCAATCATTACGGCACGGTGTCAACACGTTCGTCTAGTTACGTTAGTGGGGTGCTGGAGGAACGCCGAAGGACTATGGAGTACCGTCAAGGCTTTATTAGAGGACGAGTCCGGCGCGATAGAGGCGACTCGCCCCCTTCTGTCGCCGAAGACTTTGATCCTGTCAGGTTGATCTCGACTTCTCCCATTTTGCCGGTCCTATCGTGAGGCGCACATGGCAGAACAGGGGTTTGCACCCATTCCTGGCTTATGAAACGGTGCGAACGGGGCCCCAGTCTACACTAACTAGTGTAACTTAACCACCGCCCTAAGTCGCCATCAGAACGGAATCCTCGCCTAGGGACAGTGCAAAAAAACTTCCTCGGGAATCCGGGATTCCATGAGAGCCCCTGGTCAATCCTGCGGTGCCAACTTGTTCATCCTGCGTGTGCGTGCACAGCAGGACCGAGGTGTGTGTCGGTGAGGCTGTACATCTGTTTGACCCTTATCTAAAGTCGGACCAAGCAGTGTCGCCGGCAACTCGGCTGGTGGTTCGAATCTCACTGCAGACGCAGATAACAGATGGGAGCGACGCCATACGTTATCAGATACAGCAGCCTTCCGACACCAATTCAGCCGGGCGTCGCTCGTCGGATGCTTGCTCCTGCTGTTGTCTCCGGTTCTACACTACCATGTCCACCATGGACGACATTGACTGAAGTGTCCAATCGTGAAACTTGGGCGAACGTCGGAGAAATCCAAAGTTGAACAGGGGTTCGTATGGAGGCTCAACAAGAAAACAAGACAAAAGAGTAACTACGGACTACACTGCTACCTAGCCCCACGATATCACCAGCAATAGCACAGAGAGAGAGGTAAAGTGGAGCTGTCGTCGGCTCTCGGCCAGCAGCTTTCCCAGGCCCAGCAAGTACACTATGCCCTCTCTTTTTTATGGCACCTCGGCCTTGTCTGAGGTCCAACATTACGAGCTTGATGTTCGCTCAATGTTCCGCTACCTCATATCTGGCAAGCAACCTGAATCTGGAAACCCGAGACTTCCATAAACGGCCAGATATCAGCTTTATCAGGAAGGAACATGTCTGTGCCCACGGCCCACGGCCAGCAAACAGCAGTCTCCAGGGGAGTCACGCACTGCAACGTTCGCACTACGCTAGTGTTGCGACCCTGCTGCAGTGATGACCGACAGCAACCACGATGCATCCGTGATGTTCGTCAAGAAACCCTGCTTCGAATTTCAGCTCCGCAACAGCCAATCCCGTCGGTGAGTGCGCTCACACCGCGAGCACCGTCGTATCGTCCCTGGCCCTGAGAACCTTTGCGCCATCTCCGCCAGGCCGAGAGCTTCACGCATGCCTGTTCCACCGCTCCCGGCATGGCCGGACGTGGCTCCCTCGTAGTGTAGAAGAGCAAGGTTCCTCCGTCCACGGTTGATTTCGGGGACGGCTCGGCGATCCGGACGAGGTTACGCAAGCCCAGGGAGCTCGCCCATCTCGCCTGCAAGGCACGAGGCAGCACCGAGGAGCATCGAGACGTCAGAACGCCCAGATTTGCGCGCGCATTAGCCCTGGTCCGCGCTCATAAGACACGCATACTAGTACACAGCACACACAGACACAGACGCATGCGCACCCGGTTGGTGTCACCCACCAATGCCATCCGAAGCTCGGCTTGATATCCTCTTCACGCCGGCCGATGCAGTGAGACCTCAAGGCAGCGTCGCCGGAGGCTTTTTTATTTTTTATTTTTTTTCCCCTTCAAGCCTGGTTCGCGAGAGCGGCACACACGAAGGCAGCTCCGCCTGCATCCCATACCCATCGCCCGCTTCCTTCCATGTGTACGGATCAGATTGTATGTACATACATACTACTATACATACATTGGTCCAAGGAGTACATACGGAGTAAACCATTTCGCAATACTTGCAGTACAGCACGGAACGCCCGTCTACACTACCGATACCTTGGAGACGAGGCGGTGAGCCTGCAGCCTGCAGGTCTGGCGGCTCGCCTCATCCGGGACGGCACAAGAAAAAAAAAAGCCTTCTGGATAATTGCATGTGGGCCGGGTGAGGCGATCTCGCAGGCGGAAAGGTGGCAGATACGTCGGAATTAAAAACCCGAAAGAGGGGGGGGGGGGGGGGGCGGCTGCATGTTGCAGAGCAGCCCGTCTTGTTTGCTGCCGCGGCGCAGGAGAACCCTGACGATCCGTGCGAGAGATAGCTAAGTTGTCGCCCCAAAGAGCTCCCACCACCGTTCCGTCTCTCCCTCAACCCCCCCCCCCCCCCCCCCCCCGCCCGCACAACGACGGGACGGCCCTGCCGGCCGGATTCCGAGTCGTCCGGGGAGATTCGTGGGGATCCGTGGGGGAGCAGATGGGAAGACTGAACTGGTGAGTTTGGAGAGGACCCCGGGGACAGGGCACGCAGTATATCGCCTGACGCCGAGTTTCCGTGTTAAAGACAAGGTGTATGTATGCAACAAGAAGCAAAAAGCCGTCCTCGACACAGCATTGTCAGGGGCCGAGAAGCCGGTGAAAACACCTACTCGATGACGCAAGCCCATGCACCCAGATACATGACTATAACCTCAAAAAAAAACACAAACTGTGAACTAGACAGGAACAACCCGCTTAGTCTCTTGACCTCATGCCCAACCGCCCTCATCATCATGATAAGTGTGTACCGTGACATGCCCTAGGTACCTCGGCACCAACGCATACTGTGGCATGGCCAACCGTAAGCAGGCTCGTGACCCAGCATATGTCACTCTAAAAAGTGCTCGCAGCCAACCGGCTGGCTGCGTTTCGCGCATCGACCCGGTCCTCATCGTCCTCCTCCAACACACCGGGCATCCTCACTCCAGCAACCCCGCTCAGAGTCCGCGTCCGGCCGCTCAGATCCCCGCGCTCTCCACCCTCGGCAAAGGAGCCATCCTCTCCCGCCGCCTCGACCACCGAGCTGCCCACGAGGCTCCCCGACACGCTCCGGCCCAGAACATCCACGCTGCGCCGGGGAACGCCGCTCCACGCGTCGCCCTTGGGCCCCTGGCTGGCAGCCATGCTGGTACGGCGGATGGCGTGGGGTGGGTGGCTCTCGCGGCCGAGCCGGCTGAGCCCCCCGCTGGAGTCGATGGAGCGAATGTCCGGGCGGGCGCTCTCGAGCAGCGCGAGGGTGCGGCGCTCGGCCTCGATCTCGCGCAGCACGTACTCACGGATCGAGAGGCGCAGGTCGGCGGCCGTGCGGGCAAACCAGCGGCGGCGCTCGTGAACCAGGTTCTGCGTGACCCGGGTCGTCTTTTCAAGAAGCGCCAACTCGTTATGGCGGGCTTCGTCGAGGGAGGCAATCGCCTCGTCGACTTTTTCTCGGCGCACGTTGGACGAGGCTTTGAGCCGGTCGGCGGCGTTGAGCCTGCTGCGCGTGGCTTCTTGGGCTTGGAGGAACTCGCGGATGAGGATTTGGCGGTTGGTCAGGGTTTCCTTGACGACAAAGGCGTCTTGTGAGTGGTACTGGAGCGGGTCGCCGATGGTGGTGGCCTCGGCGGTGGCCTGCGCTGCGTGGTAATCGCCTACTGTTTGGATGACCTTTCCGAGCTTGCGGTAGGCATTGGCTAGGCCGGGATGCGGTTCCTGGACGTGCATTGAGCCGAGTTTGACCCCGAAATCCGATTCGGAGAGGCCGAGGCCTGAAAAAGACATGTTTAGTTTATGGCTGGGTAAGCGTAGTGGGAACAGCATGACGAACCTCTCCGCGATTTGACCAGCTTGTCCACCTTGTGGCCTGCATCCATGGCGCCGAGGTAAAACAGCTTGACGATAGGCCGCGCCTCCTGCAGTTCGGGGGTGTCGTCTGGGGGTGGGGCGAACTGCTTGAGAATCTTGCGGCGCACGCCGGTTGCGGGCTGCTTCTTTTTAACCATGGGACTGTAGCCAAAGTCGCTCTCGACGAAGAGGACCATTTCGTCGTCGCGCATAAGGACCTCATTGCTGCATACGTAGTTGAACCAACGCTGCATTAACGCTTTGACCCGAATCTCGTCTTCCTCGGTGCCTGCACCGGCGGACGTCAGGGGGGGAGGCACAGACGGCACGATAGCTTCAGGGTTCGCCGAGATCAAATGCTCGGCGAGCTTGACGAACTCCGAGTGAAGGCGGCGAACATCACGGTATTGGGTTGTTCGGAATGCCGGGAGGTTTGTCTGGGTCCGTTAGCAGTGGTCCACGCCACGGTCCTTCAATATGGAAATCTCGTACATGGACGTCGAAGCGCAGAATGGGATCTTTGCGCCCGGTGCGCTCGAGCCCGGTAATCTTGGCCTGCAGTTTGAATTGCGGCGGCGGGGGCCTCCGGGGCTGCTGCTGTTCCTGCGCTCGGTCTATAGAGCCTGTCGCCTTTTGTGGTTGCTGCTCTTGATGCTGTTGTTGTTGTTGCTGCTGCTCCTGCTGCTGCTGTAACTGCTGTGAAAGTGGCCCTTGATCACCAGCAACATCCTGATGGTCCGGGTGTGACTCGACCCCGGCTGACACCTCGGGTTCAGGTTCGGTTGGCTGAGAGACAGTGCTCGCGGTATCTGGCCTCCTATAGTCGATGTCACTTCCCCCAAAACCGCCGTCATCGTTTAGGCCATTGTTCGAGTTCGGGTATCGGAAAGGCGAGCCCGGGGTGTCCCCGGCGATGGGGCCGAAGGTGGACTGGTTAGGCCCGGGCGACGAGGTGGGAGAGTTTCCCCAAGGCGAAGCCTCGGCGGCGTGCTCCGCGTCGTGTATGGAAGAGGTGTAGTCCATGCTGGCTGCTCAGCGGGAGAAGCGCCTCGTATTGCGATGACGTGTTGCTCGCGAGATGCAAGGAGTGCAAGGTCGGCCAAGTGGGGGGCTAGGATAAGAACGAAAGGCTAGCCCAGCACAAGTCACTGGGCGTCGTGAGGGTATCGTTTGGCTCAACCTGCCACAAAGTAGAATCAAATCCACCGTGGCGCGCAGTCGGAATTGTGCAGTCGTTGTCGCAGCTCCTCTCGTCGTCGGTTAGGTAGTGGAAGAGTGCGCAGCTGCCGCGCATTGAATGAATGGGAACAGCGGCCTTGGCGCCAAGCTGCTTGGGATAGCGGGGTGTGCACGGGCCGTTGAGCTGGGAAGATGTGCAGTGTCTCGAAAAAGCAATCGCGGCATGTGCAACTCTCAAAACCGCCGAAATTGGTCATTGAATGTGAGATGCCGTGTATACTAGTACTGGACGAACGAGTACGGACTTGGTCTCTCATGCTCGTTCGTTCTACAGCACATACTTCACATTCAATCCCAGTGCTGAGCGATGTGGAATGAGCACGCCGGCATTTGCATCGCCAGACTGAGGTTCTGTCAACCCCTCTATACTACTCCCGTCTACTACTGTAATTGTATTCTTTATTTCAATAAAGCTTGGCGAGGTTGGGGATGCTGAGCCGCGCCCCCCTCCGCACCTGCCGTTATGGCCCAAGCAGGTTGTTGCCTGCCAATGTGTTTCCTGTGGCCATATTGGTGCTGAGAAACGCCCAATTGACCCGGAGCGGGTTCGCGCGGAGCTACTCGAGCGAGCATGCTCACCACGAGGCGCGGATCGAGAGTGTTCGCAACATTGGCATCATTGCCCATGTCGATGCGGTGGGTCATAAATGTTGTGCTGTCAACCAGTTCTAGCGCTGATAGCTCCCAGGGCAAGACTACCACAACCGAGCGTATGCTGTATCACAGTGGCGTGACGCGCCATCTTGGGAGTATGTGGCCAGGAAATGCTCAGAAATAGCCTCCACTGACTGTCTAGATGTTGATCATGGAAACACCACGACCGATTTCCTGCCCATGGAGCGGGAGCGCGGCATCACCATCCAGTCCGCAGCCATCACCTTCCAATGGCCTCCGAAATCGCTCTGTCCGCCAGGCTACGAGCCCACGACCATCAACCTGATCGACACTCCCGGTCATCAGGACTTCCGCTACGAGGTGGACCGCTGCCTACCCGTTCTGGACGGCGCTGTGTGCATTCTCGACTCGGTCAAGGGCGTCGAGACACACACCGAGCGTGTTTGGGAGTCTGCACACCTCTCCAAGATTCCGCGGTTGCTCTTTGTTAACAAGCTGGATCGGGACGGCGCCAGCTTCAGACGGTCCGTCCAGGAAGTAGCAACCCGGTTGAGAACCTGGCCTCTCCTCTGCCAGATCCCGTGGTGGCACAAGGATGACTTTATCGGCGTCATTGATGTCATCCACCGCCATGGCCTGAGATTCTCCAGCACTGGCAGTATGTCTGTCGTCAGTGAGCAGAGTATCGCCAAAGATTATCCGGCATTGCGAGAGGAGATGGAGACGGCCCGTCTTCGGCTGATTGAGACACTGTCAGAGAACGACGATCAAATTATGGAGGAGTTTCTTGAACTGGAAAAGGACGTGTCTTCGGCGTCCATCAAGCGAGCCATACGGCGCCTAATCTTGGACGGCGAAGCTAAGTTTACTCCGGTCTTCGCGGGCGCAAGCCTGCGAAATATCGGGGTGCAGCCGCTGTTGGATGGGGTCATCGACTTCCTCCCCAGCCCCATCGATAGGCCGCCGCTGGAGGTCATGGGGGCTCAGGCGCAAAACCTGTCCCAACTTCTGGAACAGAAGGTCAAGCAAAAGGGCCACCACCAACACCAGGATCCTATCGTGGCTCTTGCTCACGTGTTCAAAGTCGTCGACGACCCGCGTCGCGGCATGATGAGCTGGCTCCGCGTCTACCACGGCGCCTTCAGCCGGAGCAGTCACATGTGGAACAGCAATGTGCACAACTTTGAGAAGCCCCAGCACATCCTCCACGTATCGGCCAAGGACCACCACGAAATCCCACACTTGTCCACCGGGCACATTGGTGCCATGACTGGCCTCAAGTCAGCCCGTACGGGAGACACTCTCATCACCTTTCCCCGTCACCATGGTAACACTGCACCCGAAGCACTCAGAAACCTACGGATCAAAGCGCCCGAGACGCCTCCTGCGGTAGCCTTCATCGCCATCGAGCCATACTCGCGCACGGCGGGCGAGAAGCTTGAGGAGGCCCTCAAGAAGCTGTCGCGCGAGGATCCAAGCATAAGATGGAGCAAGGACGAGAAGACAGACCAACTGATCCTGTCCGGCATGGGCCTGCTACACCTCGAGATTGCTCAGGATCGACTCCTCACGCACTACAAGATCGATCGGGAGTCTGCCATGTGGGGTGAGATCGAGGTAGGGTACGCAGAATGCCTGTTGGCCCCCACCAAACCGCACCGCGCCGTGTACGATCGCCCCATCCGCGACAAGGCCGGTAAGGCTGCCTGCACGGTCACCATTGAACCCCTCGAAGCGCACCATCACGACACGCTCCTCGAGTCCAGCATCGAGCGCGACGGCAACATCATACACGTCGCCATCCTACCCTCGGGCGCTGGTGACGCGGAGACGCTTCCCTTTGACCCCGAACTCGTCCGCCAGCAGCTCTTCAACGGGGCCATCGCAGGCCTCACACGCGGACCGCGCCGCAGCGCCCCCATCCGCCGCTGCCACGTGCACATCTCCTTCGACCCCGCCCACGATTTCTTTGGCACCGCCAGCACCGGCGGCCACATCACCAACGCCGCCCTCTCCGCAGTGCGTGGCGCGCTCAAAGAAGCCCATGCCAGCGGCCAGGTCGGAATCCTCGAGCCCTTTACGCGTGTGCATATCCACTGCCCCGAGGAAGCGGGAACGGCAATCCAGCACGATCTCGCCTCGGCGCGGGGAGGCCAGGTGCTGGAGGTGCGCCGGCCCGATGACGACGAGGCGCTGGCGTCTGGGACCGGGACGATCGACATCACCAAGGTCTACGTGCCGCCGGATCCGTACGAGTCGGTGCAGAGCCTGAGGGGCGCCAAGAAGGGAGTCGTCCGCATGCTGACCATCATCGGCAAGGCGCCGCTGAAGGAGATGATGAAGTACGATAGTCAGCTCAGGAGCATGACGGGCGGGAGGCACACGTTGCAATTGGACCCTGGCGGGTTCGAGCTGGTGACGGGGCCTAGGGAAAGGGCTCTGGAAGAGCGCCTGGGGTAAATGGAGGGGAGAATGTGTAGCTCTATATCCAGGGGATCTGTATACTACCCGTCCGCGTGTTGTGGGGCTGAAGCGGGCTGTATGTATGTATGTACAAGTATGTACTGTATGTACACTATGTGTATGATCAAGTTTGAGCCGCAATGCTTTAGAGCCTATGGAATCATGCTGCATCTGAAGCCTTACGGTTAAGTTCAAAGTGATTGTAGGATTGGATTGTCCGAGTCATCGAACCAAGTTCAAGATCTCTGGCAATCTGGCAGTTCATGGTTTGAAGTATTCCATAACAGCCGGTATCTGTTTGCCCCTGGAGCTGCCCAGGGGTATATGTTATTGTGGAGGGGACCAGACGGCAAGACGAATGCAAGAATTGTACGGATTAATAGGAACTCATTGCTTCCTCTCAATATTCACTAGGCAGCCGTGATATTCAGAAGCAGCGCCCTTATTATACACATTGAACTTCGCCATACAATTCATCATGTTCAAGAGAGTCCCCTCCCCCGCCCCCCTTGTTATCTGCGGAGTTGGATGAAGCTATGCTTATTAGGAGACTCCCCACTCAACCTATTAACTGGCTTTTTGCTGTCATGATTCTGCTGCCATCATGATCTTCTCGGATTCACAGAGAAGATCTTAAGGGAAGAGACCTCCTAGGGAGATATCAACATCCCCAACCGATCGACCCTTGGAGATTGGCGTCGACGACTTTGTCGGGGTGTAACAGCCATATTGGAGGTTGCTGAGCGGCGAGCCGGTGCTACGGGCAATACGGTGTGCAGTCCAAGGGCGGAGGGAGTGTCTGTATTTACCTACACAAGCATGTGCTCTCCGGTTGCCCCTGGCGGCAGAGCCAACAGCACAACAAGATCAGACGAATTCTGGATGCCCTCAACACTGCCGGGCAAGCGCCCCTCCTACCCCCTTCCTCCCCCCTCCCCCCCCCAAAAAAAGCACGGTGAAAATGCCCTTATAACCCTCGAGCTATCGTCTGGTATTCCAACAAGTAGAGACTCGCTGATGGCTCAGCTGGTTCGCGTTTCGGTCCCCGAAACTCGAACTCTTCTGAACCTGGTGCTAACATCTCTGTGCGGATAGGGTCTCACTGGGTGCTTGAGCCTGGTGTTTCTGCTAACCCGCCACAGCAACATTACATCGCATTGCATTCGTCGCTCTGGTTTCCCTTGCTCTCGCGTTGCATTACCTTGCTTTGTCTTCGCGCTGAGTTCTTGGCTTCCTGCAGTTCGCGCTTGCCTTCCCAATGTCTTCGGAGTCATGTATTCGTGATTTCCGGCGGAGGCGTAAGTACACTCTCTCCTTCAACCCGCTCCTTCCCTCCCCTCCCGTCGCGCGTTCGAGCCGAGTCATCAAACGAGTTTCTTTTTTTCCGGAACTATCAAACTACTTCTTTCGTCATTTCTTCATCCCATCTGCACACCATTCCCCTCAACATGCTCATTTGTCTACTGGCATCTTGAACTCTGTCGGGAACGCGCTAAACTCTTGCTTCAGCCATTAGACAGTCTTTGTTGTTATCGTGCTAGAGAAATTATAATGCCTTTTTTATGTTGTTTTCCAAGTGTGAACCCTTTATCAACCTTCTATGCGAGTAACACTAACTGTTACTAGGTTGATCTGAGACTAGCAACCTATAACAACTACAGATCTCCCATATTTCAAAGGGTAAAGAAATAGAGCCAGATGGTAAGCATGACGTTAGTAGATTAACACGTAACACGGCCCTATCTATTTTAACCTTTACATATTGTCGGAAGCTATAGAGCTTCTAAACGTATTAGCCACACGTTGCCACAGCTATATAAGGCTGTTTAACGCTTTAGCCAGTTCCTTTGTCTATAAATATTAGTTATTTTGTCTCCTTTATAGATAGTTCAACAAGGCACTGTCTCCTTCATACAGCTACCTACTATAGACTGCTTTTAACGCTCCTAGAGCTCCTACTACGTTCGGCAGTTATAAGCCCGGCGCCTTGACTACTCCTCTACCAACGTATCTTCAATATCAGTAGTAGCTTCTTCTATTATAAACTCTCTTACCCTACTTTAATACACTTTCGACAACATATCTATCTATTATGTCCGAGATCCTAGTCAAGACTTCTATACGCCTTATAGGGCCTAGTTCCTAGAACTCGTAGTATATCTATAACGAACCTAACTTAGACTTCTTCTAAAAGGGTTCAGACAAAGGTAGATTAAACAGAACAAGCGTACAGGTCGTCTAAGGGATTTGGTAAAGCCAAAGGGTTTATAACAACACTAGAGTTATCTCGTACAGTATTTAACGATACTTGATATAAGTACTATATTATAGGAGGGTTACTATCACTAGTAAACTCTTAAAGTCTACTATAACAAGTAACTATCTATATATATATATAATCCTAGGATTACTCTTTACCTAGTAATCCTTTGCTATCTAGATCATAGCTATAGTAGTGATCTTATAGTGTATAGATCACTTTGCTAAGCGTAATCCTTCCCTAATTGGTCCGTTGGTATCTACTATCCTATTGGCCTGTCGGGGGAGGCGGCTTAGGCGGCGTCTTATATATATATTTCTGTGATATAATACCCTTCCTTTAAGACTTTTGACCTAAAAGCCTATCTTAGGCCGTTTTAAATAGCGTTAATAACCCTTAGTAAGTTATCTCCTATATTTCTTTCTTTCCTCTATATACTACTGACGATATATCTTATATAGTAAAGCATTTGATAAAAAGGTCTATAAAGACCAAGGAACGTATTGCCCTAGCTACTACTATTAATAAGCTAAGGTTCGAAGTGATATCTTGTTCTTATTATTTTTCTTATAGCCTCTATTGCTATATAATAGAGAGTTCTTCTTATTACGGCAAATACGTTCGTTATAGGAGGTTATATAATAGTTCTAAGGTTCCGGTCTTATCTTGTCTATATCCCCTTATTAATATATTTTTCCTATATTAACTTCTATAATATCCTATATTATGGATAAGTCAAAGCGCCTTAACTAACTAGAATAAGATGCTAAGGAAGCTCTCTATACCGACCGCGATTTATTAGTAAAAGCGTAGCGTCGTTTAGATAAGTCTCTAGCTCATTTAGACTATATTTATCATTAAAAGCGATCATTATTGTCTTAAGGGTCAGAGATAGTTCGCTAGGGTCTTACGTCTTTAGATAAATTAGAAGAGATAGAGTAGTAGGAATCAAGGGCGGTTCTAGGTATATAGCTTAATAGTAATATTAACGTTATTAACTAGGGCGCTATCTTCGATTCTATCCTAGTTTTGCCTTTAGTTAATCTAGGTTCTAGTAATAGAACTATTTCAATTTCTTAGGGTAGTTTAAATTCTTAACTAGTTTCTATAAGTTATCTTCTAATCTAAAATTAAGCTATTTAACTAGATACTATAGTTCCTAATTAATAATATATAAATGTTATAGGCCCAGGCTATACCTAGGCTAGACAATGCCTAGGCTTTACCCGGGCACGGAACAGACCCACCGTGCCCCACTCACCCACGCCCCACGGGTCCGCGGAGCGTTCGTTGCTCGTTCGTAACTCGTCCGGTAGACACGCGGCCAAGGCCTGGTTAGGGCCCGACCTAGAGCCTAACCAGGCCCTACCTAGGTCACAACGTATACACTCAAAAGGCGCCCCTCCGTATAACTCTTGTATTCTTTCTCTTTTTCCTCTCTAAGGTAGTCGAATAGAATATTATACGCTTATCTACAGTTACTATAAGGCTAGTATATTATATTTCGACTACCTTCTACCGGTAGTAACTCCCTAAAGGAGTTATCGACAACGTAGTCATAACAGATTCGATAGTATATAGGCCCTCGGGCTTAGTAGAATTATAGGAGCTTGTCTGCTCCCTTTAAGTAGTAGTAGAACAGCAGAACGTGACGATCGACACTCTCCGAGCATCCTAAACCTAACCTATCCTAACCCCTAAGTCGGCTAAGGTGCCCTTTAAAGCTTAGTGGCCGTAGTAGAAGCGTCTCTTAACCGGTCAACCTTTCGACGGCAAAAAGGAACTCTTTATAGTATAGAAGAGTATAATAGAACACGTCCTTATGGCTAATAGAGATTTTATTAGCTCTAATTATGACTAATAGGTCTTTATCTAGGGAAACCTTATACGCTAGGTATAGACTTAGGTTATAGCTTACTATAAATCTACAGGCCTAAAAGTTAGGTATAACCTAACCAAGTTCCTCTAATATCTCGAGAGTATCTTCTCTAACCCCTATAAGAAGATGGTGGCCCTATCGGAACTGGAATTCCTTCGATAGAGAGACGACGAACCGTTTACTACCTTTATTATTTAGTTTAAGGCCAAGCTATTAAAGGCAGGCGGTCTCCTTTAGAGCGACGAGCTATACCTAATCAAATTATAATAATGCCTCTTTCCGAAACTTAAATATATAGCAGTTAGACAAGGGATTCCCTAGGATAATTATATAATAGCGGTTAAGAAATACTATAAGATTGCTATAGATCTCAAGGCTCTTTAGCTTAATGACAAGTATTAACGGATATAGGGGTAGTAGGCAGCACCTAAACTATAGAAAGAGAAGGATACGGAAGGAGATATACCGATGACCGGAATTAACTTATCACGTACTAACCTATAGAGGAAGGGACCTAACAAGGATAAGGTAGGAAAATATAGGGGTAACGCCTTATAGGCAAAATAGGTTAGTCCGGAAGTATATATAGCCCGATAGGCAGCCGGAGCGTATATCTAGTATAGGTAAAAGGGTTACTTTATTACTAAGTGTTACTTCGCCCCTGCTTTAAGGCTGGTATAGTAAAACTAGCTAAGAACCGACATTAATGCCTTAGAGGCTGAGGATTAGAAGGAAGATAACGACCTATCTGACGAAGGAGATAACGAGTAGGGAAAAGAGTAGCCCCCGAGCAAAGTCTCGCGAGGGGGCTAGAAGACTACAACTACCTAGAAGACGAGTTTATAGAGATTTATAAAAGAATAGATAGACCTCCTTTTCTTATTCTAATCTTCCTTAACTCTACTGGCTTTATAAATGCTTAAATGGATAGTAGATGTTCTAGCTATAGTGTTATTAGCAAAAGAATGTATTAGAAGCTCGGAATTAAGTAGATTAGTTTGCTTATTGTATATACCCTTAGGACTATAACTAGGCTATAATAGAACTAGAAGATCATTTAGATAGCCTATATTACAATAGATATTAATAGCTAGGAAAGTTAGGCTACATTTTATATAGTCCTAGGACTCGTATATAATATTATACTAGGTCTCTTATAGATAGAATACTAGGAGGTCAAACTAGATATATATATAGGTATTCTTAAAATTAGGATATAACTAAGATTACTTGTCTATAAGATCTCTTCGCGGTCGAGATAGACAGGAATCTCCTAAATTATAGGTATAGTCTTTATAGGTATAGTTTAGAGGGTATAGAAGAAGAAGACTTCCGATACCTTCCTAGTTACTAGTATCCGGGAAATGATAACTATCCTAGAATTAAGACACTAATTTAACAGAGAAAGTATAGGGAATAGGGGCACCCAATTAGGGCCTAGTATAGAGTTAAAGGTCACTTTACTAGACAAACTTTATAACTTTGCCAACCTCTTTAACAAGGAGAAAGCTAGCAGACTTCCCCTATATCATAATACGGCCGATTATTATATTAAATTAAAGGAAGGCCTAGATAGAAAGATCCCTAAACTCCCTTAGGGGCCTCTCTATAATATACTATAAGATCATTTATTAGAAGTCCGAAAGCAAGTTGTTAACTTGCTAGATAAGGGATAGATCCGAGCTAGCTCCTCTTTAGCCGCTGCCCCTGTCCTCTTAGTAAAGAAAGCAGACAGAGGTTAGAGGTTCTATATCGACTATCAAGCGTTAAACAAGATCACGAAGCAAGATCGATACCCCCTCCTACTTATTAAGGAAACGCTTTGCTCCCTAGCTAGAGCTAAGTAGTTTATAAAGTTAGATATCTAGGCGGCCTTCTACTATATCTAGATCGCAAAGGGCTACGAATATTTGATAGCATTCCGGACCTAGTTCGGCCTCTTTAAGTGGCTTGTCTGTCCCTTTAGACTTATAGGCGTACCTATAACCTTCTAATAATATATTAATAATGCTTTTGGCCTAACGTTTAGAGACTTTGTAATAGTATACCTTAATAATATCTTAGTTTATACTTTAGGTAGTAGGAAAGATTATATAAGGAGAGTAAGGGATATACTCTAAAGGTTATAGAAAGTAAGACTTATACTAGATCTTAAGAAGTATACATTTACTATAAAAGAAGTTAAGTACCTTAGCTATATTATAGAGGTAGGGGCCTAGGTCCGCCTAGACCCTGAAAAGCTAGCCGCTATCTGCGAGTAGGAGGCACCACAGAAGGTTTAGGGAGTATAAAGCTTCCTAGGGTTTGCCAATTTCTACTAAGACTTTATCCCTAACTTTTCTAGGCTGACGGAACCCTTGACATAGTTAACCTGTAAGAATACCCCGTTCCGGTAGGGGACTAAGGAATAGAAGGCCTTTAACGCCCTTAAGATAGCCTTTATATTAGAACCTGTCCTCGTATAATAGGACCTTAAACGGGAGACGGTACTTAAGGCAGATTGCTCTAGGACAGCGCTAGGGGGGTACCTATCCTAGCAGGGAGAAGATAGGGTCCTATACCCTATAGCCTACTACTCTATAAAACTAACCCTAGCTAAACAGAACTATACAATCTATAATAAGGAGTTACTTACAATCATCTTATACCTAAAGGCCTAGTTAGCCAAGCTTTATAGTGTTATAGCTCCCTTTTAGATCTTAACCAACTATAAAAACCTCAAATACTTTTCCTAGCCTCGTTTAATTAGTAAGTAGCAAGCTCGATAGGCCGAGATACTCTCCCTCTTTAACTTTAAGCTCTATTACTAACCTAGGTCGTAAGCGTCCCGCCCCGACACCCTATCCCGTCGTGAACAAGACTTTCCTAAAGATATATAGCGTATAGTATAACTTCTCCCTACTATCCGGATAGACATAATAGATTCCTTAATATCATTTGAAGCATCCTACCTACCGAAGGGAAGCACCATTTTTATAGACGAATAGCTAGCAGCCTTATAGGATAAGGGAGTTGTCAAGGATAAATATTATATATACTAGTAGTTAACGTAAGAACAGAGATATTACTTGATAACTTGGTTTAGTTATTCTATTTGTCTATCGGTCTATAGGTAATATGCCGTTAATAGCTTACTATTAACGCCTAATTATTATATTAACGCTTACTAAAACTTTAATACGAACTTGGTATCTCTATTAGTAATCTATTCTTATAGCTAGGTATATACTAATATAACTTGCCAATAGATTACATCTACTAACTGTTCCGCTATCTAGGATTCCTTATAGGGAAAGAAGTATACCTATTTAGTTAGGCAGTCTACTATAATAAGAATACTATCGTAGATTACCCCTATAGCCGTATCCTTAGATTCTAGTAGTTTTGTAATAAAGTCTATTATAACTAAAGTCTATAATTTGTTAGCTATTAATAGTAGCTAAAGTAACCTATACGGCTTATATCGTGCCATTTTGCTTTAATTATATATATCATAGTTCTATATAACTTTCTTAACTTATACTATTAACTATAGAAAGTTATAATGTTTCTTAACTTATATAACAATCTTTGTCATTCCTTTATATTCTCTAAGTTTCGATTTATAGAGTTTTCGAATCATTCGTAGCTATTGATCCCCATTATAGATATATACTTTACCTTAGTACTAGAGTTTCCTATCTTTTTCTTCTACTCTATCAGGTACTACTAGTCTAGGTGCTATTTAATACTATATCTTATTGATCCTTTCTTCTCGAAAGATCGTATAATATTTCAGGAACAGGTCGAGTAGATCATCTTCTATAGGTATCTACGTTTTGTAATATAGCGTTCCGTCTATTCGTTCCTTGAATAACGGTAGCGTTATTTCCGTTCGTCCTTCCGTATAATCCGTTCGTCGACTTAAAGCGTCTGCTTATACGTTCTCTTTGCCCTTCTTATAGCGAATCTCAAAATTGAATTCTATAAGGAATTCTGCCTATTATATTTATCGTCTGTTAAGCTCCTTTATCGTTATAAAGTACTATAAGTTCTTATAATCTATATATACTTATACTGGTTTGATTATACTGTTAAGATATAGTTATTATTCCTTAAAAGCTTTAATAATTGTAAGTAGTTCCTTGTTATAGATTGAATAATTAAGACGTAGTCTATCGAGTTTCTTTAAAAAGAAGGCTATAGGATATAACTTCCCTTGTTCGTCTTATTATCCTAATTGTCCTCTAATAGCGTAGTCTAAAGCGTCCGTTTCCACTTTAAATAGCTTTTTAAGGTCTAGTAGCACTAGTATTAAATCTTTAATAATAGCATTATAGATCTATATAAATACTTACTTATATTACCTTTCTTATTAGAATTTAGCGTTCTTCTTGGTAAGTTTATATAAAGGTTATATAATTACTCTAAAGTTCCTAATAAACATCTAATAGAAGTTTGTAAACCCGATAAAACTTTATACTCCTATAACTAACGTCAGTCGTAGCCAGTTCTTAATAGCTTTAACCTTCAAAGGTTCTATCCGAATTTGTCCTAGGGATATCTCGTATCCTAAAAACACCGTCTTCCTAACGTAGAATTCGCTCTTTTCCTTATTAACTAATAGCTTATATATATATAACGCGTCTAGTACTACTCTTATATACTTCTAGTATTTATCTATTGTCTTTAAGAAGATAAGTATATCATTAAGATAATATATTGTAAATTTATCAAGAAAGGGTTAGATAGCTTGATTAATTAGGGCTTAGAACGTTGCCGACGTGTTTATAAGTCCAAATAATATAATAAGATACTTATAATAGCTATAGGGTATCCTAAAAGCTGTTTTCCACTTATCGCCTTCTTTAATTTATATATAGTTATAGGCCGATAGCAAGTTAAGATACATGAAATATTAGGCTCTTACTAACTAATCTTAGAGCTATGAGATTAGTAGTAATAGGTATGGATTTTTTACAGTCTATTCGTTAAGTTACTAATAGTTAACATATAACTATAGCTTTCCGTCTTTCTTAGGTATAAATAGGATTAGGTATCCTATTAGCAATGTTAATAAGCAGATATATTCTTATCAAAGGTTCTCCTCTAAATATCGTTCAAGTTCTTCATTCTACGTCTAGCTCGTATAGTAAATCTTAAAAAACTTTAGTCATGCTCCTTCCTTAAGCCTGATCTCGTAATCCTATAGGCCGTGCTCTGGTAATCCTTCTAGATACTTTAGTTCGAATGCTAAATATCCCTTATATTCCTTTAGTACTTCCCTAGTCTTATCTCGTTTCTCAGTTTTCTAATAGTATACAAACTTGGTTCTGTCTATAGCAATACTAGCGATTTCTCTTATCTTAACCTATTACTCTAGTTATAGTGCTCTACATTTATTAATAGAGAGAATAGCTATTAGTGGTTTAGCTTGTTCCTCTTATTGTAATATTAATATCGTTATATTGCTTCTTCTAGAGTCTATAGTAGTCTGCCTACTACTATCCGTCTCTTATAGTAGATCTATAGGATATGCCTTCCCCTAAGTATCGTCCTCTCGCGATCTTTATATACTCCCTATCTTACTAGTTAAATATAACTCTATTTAGGGTCATAGGTAGCTACTATTCTTCTAGCTAATATCTAGGTTATAATCTTTATACTATAATAACCCTAATATTATATCTTTATCATTACCTATATCTATAATATTAAATACGATTACTATAGTCTTCCTTACCATAGTAATATCGATTAGTTCGGTCTCTCTATATACCTATTATATTAGAAATGGCCCCTTGACTATGCTATACTTCTACTTTATTCTCTAGGGTATCTATAGCTAATTTACAAGTGTCGGCGAAATTAGGTTTATCTCTGCTCTACTATCTACTAGTATAAGCATTTCGTGCTGTTTCCATTGTACTATTATCTATAGTCGCTTGTCTTACCGCCATCGCCCAAAAATTACGACAATTTCCTATATCTCTGCTAGGAGGTCTCGATATAGTGGTCTCTTACGCTAGTTCCTCCTATACTATGCTACTACTTGCCGCTATATAGGCGCTAATGGTTTTCAGGCCCTTCGAAAGGCCCTAACCTGTTTCCTAGGTTAGTGTTAACCTCTTTGGTTATTCGGCTAATAGCGGCTTCGTCGATCGTACTTATTTCTATAAGCTATTAAGTGCTTATAGCTTCCTACTATTAAGTCCGTTTTACTTTTCATTATATATGTTATAGCTTTATCTGAAGCTCCTAAATCCGTAATTTCTTTTCGTCTATATGGTAGAGGCAATCGTTACTTTAGCACGAGTCCTATATATCTTGTTCTATTCTATAGTACCTAGGCTAGGCTCGTTTTAGAACTACCGTAATGCCTTTTAGATCGTAGGCTTCGATCTTCTAGAGCAATTCGGCTACTCTGTTTCCTATATTATGGACCTATTCTATAGGGTAGAGGCTTCCGTCCTCATTTTCTTATTAGGTTAGCTAGTAATTATTTTCGAATTTATTACGAAAGTAGTATTAGCATTTGTATAATATATACTAGAACCAGGGTACTTATATATATACCTTATATTAAAGGTATAGTTATATAGCATTGCCTAAGAGGTATTGGAACTCTTTTCTAAATCCTTCTTACTATACGTAGACTATAGATACCTTAACACTAAGGTAGGAATATTTCTTCTAGTAGTTTTCCTATATACGTTTGTCTTTTCTATAGTTCGTATATATAAACTAGTACTCTAGGTTCCATACATTATAGCTAAGTTACTAGTCATTAAAATACTTGGCGTAGCTATTAGGTCTATTATATATTATAGGCTATTCTCCTTTAATAGTTTCTACAATATATCAGAGTTCCCTTATCTTATCCCTTATCTTATTGCTCTACTAGGTAAGTCAAGTCAAGTATCTATCCTATTCGCGTAGTTCCGTATTAAGCTAGAAAACTTCATTATGGTACCATTCGATTCGTTCCTAGAGGAATAGAACATTAGGTCCGGGTCTTTTAATTCCTTAGGTATTAGTTGTCTACAATCTATCCCGCCTCTATATAACTATAAAACCCTATTACCTTAAGGCTAGGAGAATCGAAATTAGTAATATATACTTTCCTATTATGTCCTATTTCGCAAGACCTATCTCTAGGTCTATAGTAACTAGTTCGGAGTACGGTGCTTGTTTGTCTTTACTATTACCGTTATATCCGAGACTATCTATATCGCTATCCCTGTTTTCGTAGCTTATAGCCGCTACTTCGATAACATCTTTAGTAGTTTCGTTAATAACTATAATTTCCTTTCTAAGGACTATTTTCTACTCTTTCTTTAGGTTTTAACATTCTCGTTTATAATGTCCTTTCTTTCTATAGTTATAGTAGATAACATTAGACTTCTCTTTAGTTATCTTCTTCTAGTCTTACTTCTATACTATATCTATATTTATAGCTCTAGGATATATCCTATATAAGGTGCTAACGTATACCTATTTTTTTTATTATTAGTTTTAACTATAGTTCTATTTATTTGACCTTATTTTCACTACTCTCATATATAGAGTTAATCATTGATTCTAATAGCCTATATAATATATTTATCTAGAGTCTTGGGCCGATTATACTTATATAGCTTATCTTTAACCTTTTCCTTTAAGCCGTTATAAAATAGTTATATTAATGCCTTATCGTTAAGCTAAGACTTAAATATATCCTATCTAAACTATATAGTATAAAAGGCTACTAACTTGGTCTATTAGAGATTGGTAAGTCTTTCTTATATATGAATCTTCTTATCTTTGTCACTAAAGACCTTCTAAAGCTCTTCTTCAAAATGGTCATAGGATCGAAAGACTACCTATATAAATATATCTTAGTTATCTTTATCTTCCTTAGTGAGGTAGTCATTCTATATAGGCTTAAACTATCTAAGTACCTTACCCTCTAGTCTTATAGCTATATAGAGAACTTTAGCTTTATCGTCTAGAAACTTGTCATTATTAAGCCGGAAGTAGGATCGGAGGTTCGTTAGGAATCCTATAAGATCCTCCTTAGTTCCTCTATATTTGCTAGGTAGTTCGATCTTAATATAGCTTACTTTGGCAGTCTCGAGCGCCTTAATTTTAGTATAGGCCTCGTTAACTAGTTTCTATAAGTGCTTTTCGCCGTTCTCGAGTTCCTTAATTTAAGCTTAAGTAGCCTTGTCTCTCTAGTCTAACTCTTAGATCTACTACTAGAGTTACCTAAGCTAAGTAAGCAGCTATTTAGCCGTAATATTAATAACTATGTCGATATCAAGGTCGAAGTTACCTTCGTACTAAACCATAATGGAACAAAGGGAGTGATAGCAATATGTAACGAACCTAACTTAGACTTCTTCTAAAAGGGTTTAGACGAAGGTAGATTAAATGGAACAAGCGTATAGGTTGTCTAAGGGATTTAGTGAAGCTAAAGGGTTTATAATAATGCTAGAGTTGTCTTGTATAGTATTTAACGATACTTGGTATAAGTACTATATTATAGGAAGGTTACTATTACTAGTAAACTCCTAGAGTCTACTATAACGAGTGACTATCTATATATATATATAATCCTAGGATCACTCTTTACCTAGTGATCCTTTGCCGTCTAGATCATGGCTATAGTAGTGATCCTATAGTATATAGATTACTTTGCTAAGCGTGATCCTTCCCTGATTGGTCCGTCTGTATCTATTGTTCTATTGGCCTGTCGGGGGAGGCGGCTCAGGCGGCGTCCCATATGTATATTTCCGTGACAATATCGAACTATGGTTATAGGCTAAATTCGCTAGTATATAGGGATTCGTCGACCTTAACGGCGACTACGAGCCAGATCTAGAGGTTCCGTAGTGCCTAACCTATAAGCAAGCTAGAGATAACCTTATCCTAGCTTCTTAGAAGTAGCTCTAAGAAGGATTGTTACCCTCGATATCTATAGATTTGATGCCTTCTAACGTAGCTATTGTAGCCGAATTCGCGCGATTGTAAGACTCTTTTTATAAAGATATTACGTATACCGTAGACATTAGTAAGTAGATAGGATAGCTATAACACTGGCTAGTATATACTATAGATCCTAAACTCTATAAGGCTATAAAAGCACGTAGGAAGAAGGATATTAACCTTATTAGGGGGATTATCTAGGCGCTTTGCTCTATGCTTATACTATCCGTTGTAACGTTCTATATAATAGTTACTATATAATATATAACTAGTCTTGACATAGCTAAGCGTTTAGGAGTTAATCTATAGCGCTAGATTCGTAACTTTAATGTCGCCTTCCAGCAAGCTATCTAATATAATATCCTAGAAGTACAAGGTATATAAGGACTTTACGCCTTTCTTAACGCTATCGCTATATATATCCTACTAACCTAGGTAGCGAATAAGAAGATAGAAATTAAGCTTACTAATAGTATAGAATAGCTACTTCTAGAGCTTAGTACCCTTATTATAATAGCCGAGATCCTAATTAATAACGACGTATAACCTAGAGTCTCTTGGAAGTATAGAATCTTCTCGATAACTTATATACTAATACTTCCTATAGCTTAAAAGAGTGGTAAGGAGAGAGGCGGAGACTTGTATGCTTAACGGCGTAATATGAGATGTCCCTATAAGCGTCTAAGACATCTGTAGGATCCAGTAGACTGCTATATACTCAAGTAAGCTATCTATAGTAACGAGTAACGCTTGTACCTTTCTAACAAGGAGTATAAGAGGATTCGTTAGGAGCTTGACAAGCTAAAGTAGGCTAGACTAAAAAATCAACTTATCGCTAAGTAAGGGGAGCTATCCTATTCTAAGTAATTAGGGGTAAGATACCCTAGTTCCCTTAATACGTTAATTATTAGCCCTTAACTACTTAGCGAGCTTTCGACTTACTATAGGGCATTTAGTATAGTCGCTTTATAGCGTTATTTTCTTTTAGAAAGCACCTTACTAGACTCATATAGTATAACCTACTTAATTAATAATAAGAAGTTCCTTTTATTTAGGACGTTCGTTAAGGTAGAAGATCCTAAGTTTGTCAAAGCAGGTATAACGACCTTTCCTATTAGTAAGAGGGGTACTTAGATAATCGAGAACGTTCTAGATAGACTATATAGACTATATACTAAGAACTTAACACTTAAGGATATTGCTATCGTTAAAGGATTCTATATTAATATTATCTCGGAAGCTCTATTACTTAAGGTAGGCGCTTAGTATTATAGCTTAGATTACTTACTATATTTTAGAACACTAGAAAATAACGTTATACTTCGTAAGTTAGAACGTAAGTATGATCTTACCTTCCTTAAATATAAGCTACTTTCCTACTACCCGAGCTTCTTAGATTACGTCTCACTTAGTAAAGCGGGTATCGTAAACGTTCGTATATCCTTATAGAATATACTCGCTACGTATGGTAGAAGGTCCTAGATACAAGCGTTACCTACTATAAAAGAGGATACTAAGGATCTTTAGCACTTAAGAGCTAGTTACCTCGGACTAGAAGCGTTAAAAGCGCTTATTAATAACACTAGAAACATCTATATTAAAGGAACGGCGTATATTAAGTACGAGAGCTATACTTGTACTTATATAAGTAAGGTTATCTCTAGGAAAATACTACCTAAGTAAAAGTCTATATACTCGTTCTAGTGAGTAGCCTATAATCTATTTAACTATCTTAAAGCGATTAATAGATTATAATAGCTACTTATAATTATTAATAAGTATAGTAGGAAGCTCTTCCCTTTCCTCTTAATGACGAAGTCACTAGACCAGATTATAAGAGTTATCTAGAATTTCGAGAGTTAGGTAAGACGCTAATATAGGCTTACTATCTATAAGATTAAGCAAGATAACGATACTATGACGATTAGTTTAGTTGTCACGATTCGACCGCATAAGGCGACCCGACAAGGCACACAGAACCAATCAGGAACCGCAAGACCTAAGGACCAATCAGGAAGTAATTGTAGTAATCGCACTTCGATCAAGGCAAGCACCCGAACAATGATCGAAGGATCGCAGCAGCGATCACACAATCGGAATCTAAGGGGAACACTTAGGAATAAGGAAACCAGACAAGTATATTAGATAGCTAGTCACTCGTTCTAGTAGGCTCTAGGAGTTTACCAGTGGTAACAATCACAATCACAATACTTATACCAAGCATTGCTAATTACTATAAGAGGCAACTCTAGTATTGTTATGAACCCTTTGGCTTTACCGAATCCCTTAGACGACCTGCCTACTTGTCCCACTCAATCTACCTCCGTCTAGACCCTTTTAGAAGAGTCTGAGTTAGGTTCGTCATACGTTGTTACCACTCCCTTTGTTCTATTATGGTTCAGAACGGAGGTAACTTCGACCTTGATATCGATATAGCTACCGACGTCACGGCCGAACAGCTGCTCGCTTAGCTTGGTCAACTCTAGCAGCGGATCTAGGAGTTAGACTAGAGAGACAAGGCTACTTAAGCTCGAATTAAGGAACTCGAGAACCATAAAAAGTACTTATAGAAGTTAGTTAACGAGGCCTATGCTAAAATCGAGGCACTCGAGGGTACTAAAGCGAAGCACATTAAGATTAAACTACCTAGCAAATACGGAGGAACTAAGGAAGATCTCGTAGGATTCCTGACAAACCTCTGATCCTACTTCCGGCTTAATGACAACAAGTTTCTGGATGATAAAGCTAAAGTCCTCTATATAGCTACGAGACTAGAGGGCAAGGCACTTAGATGGTTCGAGCCTACGTAGAATGACTATCTTACTAAGGAAGACGAAGACGACCGAGACGCGTTTATATAGGTAGTCTTCCGATCTTATAACTGTTTCGAAGAAGAGCTTTGGAAAGTTTTTAGCGATAAAGACAAAAAGATTTATATATAAGAAAGACTTACTAATCTCTAATAGACCAAGTTAGTAGCCTCTTACGCTATATAGTTTAGATAGGATATACTTAAGTCTTAGCTTAACAATAAGGCGTTAATGTAATTATTCTATAATGGCTTAAAGGAAAAGGTTAAAGACAAGCTATATAAGTATAATTGGCCTAAGACTCTAGACAAATATATCATATAGGCTATCAAGATCGATAATCGACTCTATATACAAGAGTAGTAGAAATGAGGTTAAATGAACGGAACTACGGTTAAGGCTAACGACAAGAAAAAGCGAGCATACGTTAGTACCTTATATAGGATATACCCCGGAGCTATAGATATAGATATAGTGTAGAAGCAGGACTAGAAGAAGACGACCAAAGACAAGTCTAATATTACCTACTATAACTATAGAAAGAAAGGGCACTATAAGCGAGAATATCGAAGCCTAAAGAAAGAGTAGAAGATAGTCCCTAGAAAGGAAATTACGGCCATCGACAAAACTACTAAGGACGTTATCAAAGTAACGGCTATAAGCTACAAAGATAGGGATAGTAACACGGACAGTCTCGGACACGACAGCGATAGTAAAGACAAACAAGCACTATACTCCGAACTAGTCACTATAGACCTAGAGATAGGTCTTGCCAAATAGGACATGGCAGGAGAATATGTACCGCTAGTTTCGATTCTCCTAGCCTTAAGGTAGTAGGGTTTTATAGTTATATAGAGGCAAGATAGATCGTAGATAACCGATACCTAAGGAATCGAAAGATCTAGACCTAATGTTCTATTCCTCTAGGAACGAATCGAATAATATCGTAACGAAGTTTTTCGGCTTAACACGGAACTACGCGAACGGAATAGACGCTTGATTTGACTTACTTACTAGAGCGATAGAATGAGGGACAAAATGAAGGAACTCTGACATATCGTAGAAACTATTAAAGGAGAATAGCCTATGACATATAATAGGCCTAATAGCTATGCTAAGTATCTTGACGGCTAGCAACTTAATAATAACGTACGGAACCTAGAATACTAGTTTATATATATAAACCATAGAAAAGACAAACGTATATAGGAAAGCTATTAGAAGAAATACTCTTATATTAGCATTAGAGTACCTACAATCTACATATAATGGGAAGGATTTAGGAAAGAATTCTAATACTTCCTAGGTAACGCTATATGACTATACCCTCGACACGAGGCATATGTGCAAGTGCCCTAGTTCCAATGTGTGGCATACAAATGCCAATATCATTTCCGTGACAAATTCGAAAACAATCACTAGCCAACCCGACAAGGAAATGAGGATAGAAGCTTACGCCCTATGGAATAGGTCTATGATATAGGAAATAGAGCGGCCGAATTGCTCTAGAAGATCGAGGCCTACGGTCTAGAAAGCATTATAGTAGTTCTAAGACGAGCCTAGCCTAGGTACTATGGAACCGGACGAGACATATAGGATTCGTGCTAGAGTAACGATTACCTCTATTACGTGGACGAAAAGAAATTGCAAATTTGGGAGCTTTAGATGAAGCTATAGCACGTACGATGGAAAGTAGAACGGACCTAATGGTAGGAAGCTATAAGCACCTAATGGCTTACGAAAATGAGTACAATTGATAAAGCCGCTATTAGCCGAATAACCGAAGAGGTTAATACTGACCTAGGAAACGGGTCAGGGCCCTTTGAGGGGCCCGAAAACTATTAACGCCTACGTAGCGGCAGGTGGTAGCGTAGTATAGGAGGAACTGGCGTAAGAGACCACTATATCGAGACCTCCCGGCAGAAATATAGGAAATCGCCGTAATCTTTGGACGACGGCGGCAAGACAAGCGACTATAGATAATAGTACAATGGAAATAGTATAAAATGCTTGTACTAGTAGATAGTAGAGTAGAGATAAACCTAATCTCGCCGACACTTGTAAATTAGCTATAGATACCCTAGAGAATGAAGTAGAAGTATAGTATAGTCAAAGGGCTATTTCTAACGTAATAGGTACGTAAGGAGACCAAACCGATTAATATCACTATGGTAGGGAAGACTATAGTAGTTATATTTAGTATCGTAGATATAGGTAACGACAAAGACATAATATTAGGATTACTATAGTATAAAGATTACAACCCGGACATTAGCTAAAAGAATGGTAGCTACCTATAACCCTAAACGGAGTTATATTTAACTAGCAAGATAGGGAGCATATAAGGATCGCGAGCAGACGATACTTAGAGAAAGGCATATCCTACAGATCTACCACAAGAGACAGACAGTGGTAGGCAGACTACTACGGACTTTAGAAGAGGCAGTATAACGACATCGATATCGCGACAGGAGGAACGAGCCGAACCGCTGATAGCTGTTCTCTCTATTGACGAATACAGAGCACTATAATTGGAGTAGTAGGTTGAGATAGGAGAAATTGCTAGTATCGCTATAGACGGGACCAAGTTCGTATACTATTAGAAAACCGAGAGATAAGATAAGACTAGGGAAGTACCAAAAGAATACGAAGGACACCTAGCATTCGAACCGAAGCATCTAGAAGGATTACTAGAACACGGCCTATAGGATCACGAGATCAAGCTTAAGGAAGGAGTACGACTAAAGTTCTTTAAGATTTACTATATAAGTTAGATATAGAACGAAGAACTCAAGCGATATTTGGAGGAGAACCTTCGAAGAGGATATATCTGCCTGTCGATATTGCTAGCAGGCTATCTAATCCTGTTTATGCCTAAGAAAGACGGAAAGCTATGGTTATATGTCGACTATCGGTAACTTAACGAATAGACTATGAAAAATCGATACCTATTACTGCTGATCTTACAGCTCCAAGATTAGTTAGCAGGAGCCTAATATTTTACGTATCTTGACTTGCCATTAGCCTATAACTATATACAGATTAAAGAAGGCGACGAGTGGAAAACGGCCTTTAGGATACCCTATAGCTACTACAAGTACCTTGTCATGCCATTCGGACTTACGAACACGCTAGTAACGTTCTAAGCCCTGATTGATCAAGCTATCCGACCCTTTCTCGACTGTTACGGAAATATATATGCAGATGCCGCCTGAGCCACTAGCACGAACAGGCCAATTAAGCCGAAGGAATAATAGACCAATTAGGACGGGATCACGCTTAGCAAGAAATGATCCTAATAGAGGATCACTAGCTTACAATATAAGCTAGGTAAGCCAGTATAAATAATCACTACGACTACTAATAATCCTAGGAGTATATATATATATAAATAGTCACTCGTTATAGTAGACTCTAGGAGTTCACTAGTAGTAACAATCACAATTACAGTATTTATACCAAGCATTACTAATTACTATAAGAGATAACTCTAGTATTATTATAAACCCTTTAGCTTTACCAAATCCCTTAGACGACCTGCCTACTTGTCACGCTCAATCCACCTCCGTCTAGACTCTTTCAAAAGAAGTCTAAGTTAGGTTCGTTACACGTTATTACCACTCCCTTTATTCTATCATAGTTCAGAACGGAGGTAACTTCGACCTCGACATCGACATAGCTACTAACGTCACGGCCGAACAGCTGCTCGCTCAGCTTGGTCAACTCTAGTAACGGATCTAGGAGTTGGACTAGAGAGACAAGGCTACTTAAGCTCGAATCAAGGAACTTGAGAACCGCGAAAAGTACTCGCAGAAGTTGGTCAACGAGGCCTACGCCAAAATCGAGGCACTTGAGGGCGCCAAAGCAAAGCGTATCAAGATCGAACTACCTAGCAAATACAGAGGAACCAAGGAGGATCTTATAGGATTCCTAATAAACCTCTGATCCTACTTCTGGCTTAATGACGACAAGTTTCTAGACGATAAAGCTAAAGTCCTCTATATAGCTATAAGACTAGAGGGCAAGGTACTTAGATAGTTCGAGCCTATATAGAACGACTATCTTACTAAGGAAGATAAAGACGACCGAGACACGTTTATATAGGTAGTCTTCTAATCTTACGACCATTTCGAAGAAGAGCTTTAGAAAGTTTTTAGCGACAAAGATAAGAAGATTTATACGTAAGAAAGACTTGCTAATCTCTAATAGACTAAGTTAGTAGCCTCTTACGCTATATAGTTTAGATAGGACATGCTTAAGTCTTAGCTTAATGATAAGGCGTTAATACAATTGTTCTATAATAGCTTAAAGGAAAAGGTTAAAGACAAGCTATATAAGTACAATTGGCCTAAGACTCTAGATAAATATATCGCACAGGCTATTAGAATCGATAATCGACTCTATATACAAGAGTAGTAGAAACAAGGTCAAATGAACAGAACTACGGTTAAGGCTAACGATAAGAAAAAGCAAGTATATATTAGTACCTCGTATAGGACGTACCCTAGAGCTATAGATATAGACATAATATAGAAGCAGGACTAGAAGAAGACAACCAAAGACAAGTCTAATATTACCTACTATAACTATAGAAAGAAAGGGCACTATAAGCAAGAATGCCAAAGCCTAAAGAAAGAATAGAAACCAGCCCCTAGGAAGGAAATTATAGCTATTGACGAAACTACCAAGGACGTTATCGAAGTAGCGGCTATAAGCTACGAAGACAAGGGCAGTAACACGGACAGTCTCGGACACGACGGCAACGGTAAAGACGAACAAGCACCGTACTCCGAACTAGTCACTATGGACCTAGAGACAGGTCTCGCCGAATAGGATACGGTAGGAGAGTATGTACCGCTAATTTCGATTCTCCTAGCCTTAAGGTAGTAGGGTTTCACGGTTATATAGAGGCAGGATAGATTATAGACAACCGATATCTAAGGAATCGAAAGACCCGGACCTAATGTTCTATTCCTCTAAGAACAAATCGAATAGTACCGTAATAAAGTTTTTCGACTTAATATAGAACTACGCGAACGGGATAGACGCTTGATTTGACTTGCCTAGTAAAGCGATAGAATGAGGGATGAAATAAGGGAACTCTAACATATCATAGAAACTATTAAAGGAGAATAGCCTATAATATATAATAGGCCTAATAGCTACGCCGAGTATCTTAACGGCTAGCAACTTAGTAACAACATATAGAACCTGGAATACTAGTTTATATATACAAACCGTAGAAAAGACGAACGTATATAGGAAAGCTACTAGAAGAAACACTCCTATATTAGTACTAGAGTACCTACAGTCTATGTATAATGGGAAGGATTTAGGAAAGAATTCTAATACCTCCTAGGCAACGCTACACGACTATACCCTCGACATAAGGCATATATGCAAGTGCCCTGGTTCTAGTGTATAGTATATGAATGCCAATACTACTTCCGTAACAAATTCGAAAACAATCACTAGCTAACCTAACAAGGAAATGAGGACAGAAGCTTACACCCTATAGAATAGGTCTACGATATAGGAAATAGAGCGGCCGAATTGCTCTAGAAGATCGAAGCCCGCAATTTAGAAGGCATTACGATAGTTCTAAGACAAGCCTGGCCTAGGTACTACGGAACCGGACGAGATATATAGGACTCGTACTAGAGTAACGATTGCATCTATTACACGGACGAAAAGAAATTACGAATTTAGGAGCTTTAGACAAAGCTATAGTATATACAACGGAAAGCAGAACAGACCTAATGGTAGGAAGCTATAAGCACTTAATGGCTTACAGAAATGAGTACGATTAACGAAGCTACTATTAGCCAAACAACCGAAGAGGTCAGCACTAACCTAGGAAACAGGTTAGGGCCCTTCGAGGGGCCCGGAAACCATTAACGCCCACGTAGCAGCGAGTGGTAGTGCAGTATAGAAGGGACTAGCGCAAGAGACTACTATATCAAGACCTCCTAGCAGAAGCATAGGAAGTCGCTACAATCTTTAGACGACGGCGGCAAGACAAGCGATTATAGATAATAGCATAGTAGAAACAGCACAAAATGCTTGTACTAGTAGATAGTGGAGCAGAGATGAACCTAATTTTGCCAACACTTGTAAATTAGCTACAAATACCCTAGAGAATAAAGTAGAAGCATAGCATAGTCAAAGGGCCATTTCCGACATAATAAGTATATAAGGAGATTAAACCAATCGATATCACTATGGCAGGGAAGACTATAGTAGTTATATTTAGCATTATAGACATAGGTAACAATAAAGACATAATATTAGGGTTACTATAGCATAAAGATTACAACCCGGATATTAGCTAGAAGAATAGTAGCCACCTGCGACCCCGAACGGAGTCATATTCGACTAGCAAGATAGGGAGCGCGTAAGGATCACAAGCAGACGATGCTTAAGGAAAGGCATATCCTACGGATCTACCATAAGGGACGGACAGTAGCAGGCAGACCACTATAGACTCTAGAAGAGGCAGTATAACGACATCGATATTGCGACAGGAGGAACAAGCTAAATTGCCGATAGCTGTTCTCTCCGTTGACGAATGCGGAGCACTACAATTAGAGTAGTAGGTTGAGACAGGAGAAATCGCTAGTATTACTATAGATAGAACCAAGTTTATATACTATTAGAAAACCGAGAGACGAGACAAGACTAGGGAAGTACCGAAGGAATACAAAGGACACCTAGCATTCAAACCGAAACATCTAGAAGGATTACTAGAACACGGCCTATAGGATTACGAGATTAAGCTCAAGAAAGGAGCACGACTAAAGTTCTTTAAGATTTACTATACAAGCTAGATATAGAATAAAGAACTTAAGCGATATTTAGAGGAGAACCTTTAAAGAGGATATATCTGCCTATTGACATTGCTAGTAGGCTACCTAATTCTATTTATACTTAAGAAAGATAGAAAGCTATGGTTATACGTTGACTATTAGCAACTTAACGAACAGACTATGAAAAATCGATACCTGTTACTGCTAATCTTATAGCTCCGAGATTAGTTAGTAGGAGCCTAATATTTCACGCGTCTTAACTTACTATCGGCCTATAACTATATATAGATTAAAGAAGGCGATGAGTAGAAAACGGCCTTTAGGACACCCTATAGCCACTATAAGTACCTCGTCATGCCATTCGGACTTACAAACGCGTTAGCAACGTTCTAAGCCCTAATTGATTAAGCTATCTAACCCTTTCTTGACAAATTTACAGTATATTATCTCGACGACATACTTATCTTCTCTAAGACGATAGACGAACACCAGAAGCATGTAAAAGCAGTGCTAGACGTGCTATACACGTACAAGCTATCAGTTAACAAGGAAAAGAGCGAATTTCACGTTAGGAAAACGGTGTTTCTAGGATACGAAATATCCCTAGGACAAATTCGGATAGAACCTTTAAAGGTTAAAGCCATCAAGAATTAGCTATAACCGACGTTAGTCACGGAAGTACGAAGCTTCATCGGATTTACAAACTTCTACCGAATGTTTATTAGGAACTTTAGAGCGATCGTACGACCTTTGTACGAACTTACCAAAAAGAACGCTAAATTCTAATAGGAAGAGCGACATGAGCAAGTATTTACGTAGATCTGTAACGCTATTACTAAGGATCTAGTACTAGTACTGCTAGACCCTAAGAAGCTATTTGAGGTAGAAACGGACGCTTTAGACTACGCTATCGGAGGACAATTAGGATAATAAGACGGATAAGGAAAGCTATATCCTATAGCCTTCTTTTTAAAGAAGCTTGATAGACCACGTCTTAATTATCCGATCTACGACAAGGAACTACTTGTAATTATCAAAGCTTTTAAGGAATGGTAACTATACCTTAGTGATACGATTGAACTGGTATAAGTATATATAGATTACAAGAATTTGCGATACTTTATAACGACGAAGGAGCTTAACAGATGACAAATACGATAGGCAGAATTCCTCGTAGAATTCAACTTTGAGATCCGCTATAAGAAGGGCAAAGAGAACGTACAAGCAGATATCTTAAGCCGACGAACGGATCATACGAAAGGACAAACAGGAACAATACTACCGTTGTTCAAGGAACGAACAGACGGAACGCTATATCACGAAACGTAGATACCCATAGAAGACAATCTACTTGACTCGTTCCTCGAATGCTATACAATCTTTCGAGAGGAAAGGATCAACAAGGCATAGTATTAAGCAGCACCTAGACTAGTAATACCTAATAGAGTAGAAGAAAGAGATAGGAAACTTTGGTACCGAGGCAAAGTATATATCTACAACTAGGATCAACAGCTACAGATGATTTAAGAACTCTACGAGTCGAAACTCGGAGGATATAAAGGAGTTACAAAGACTGTTACACAAGTCAAGAAACACTACGACTTTCCATAGTTAATGGCACAGGTTAAGGAAGTTATATAGAACTACGACATTTGTAATCGAAGCAAAACGGTACGATATAAGCCGTATAGGCTACTTTAGCTACTACTAATAGCTAATAAACTATGGAGCTTAGTCACAATAGACTTTATTACGAAGCTGCTAGAATCTAAGGATATAGCTATAAGAGTAATCTACGATAGTATTCTTACTATAGTAGATCGCCTAACTAAATAGGCATACTTCTTTCCCTACAAGGAGTTATAGACAGCTAAACAGCTGGCAGACGTAATCTATTGGCAAGTTACATCAGTACATGCTTAGTGTCACGGAAATATACATGTAGATACCGCCTGAGCCACTGGCACAAACAGGCCAATCAAGCCGAAGGAATGATGGACCAATCAGGACAGGATCACGCTTAGCAAGGAATGATCCTAACAGAGGATCACCGGCTTACGATATAAGCTAGGTAAGCCAGTATAAATGATCACCACGACTGCTAATAATCCTAGGAGTATATATATATGTAAATAGTCACTCGTTATAGTAGACTCTAGGAGTTCACCAGTAATAACAATTATAATCACAGTACTTATACTAAGCATTGCTGATTACTATAAGAGATAACTCTAGTGTTATTATAAACCCTTTAGCTTCACCAAATCCCTCAGACGACCTGCCTACTTGTCCCGCCTAATCTACCTCCGTCTAGACCCTTTTAGAAGAAGTCTAAGTTAGGTTCGTCACACGTTATTACCACTCCCTTTGTTCTATCATAGTTTAGAACGGAGGTGACTTCGACCTTGACATCGACATAGCTACTAACGTCACGGCCGAACAGCTGCTCGCTTAGCTTAGTCAACTCTAGCAGCGGATCTAGGAGTTGGACCAGAGAGACAAGGCTACTCAAGCTCGAATCAAGGAACTCGAGAACCGTAAAAAGTACTCGTAGAAGCTAGTTAACGAGGCCTATACCAAAATCGAGGCACTCGAGGGCGCTAAAGCGAAGCGTATCAAGATCGAACTACCTAGCAAATATAGAGGAACTAAGGAGGATCTCGTAGGATTCCTAACAAACCTTTAATCCTATTTCTAGCTCAATGACGACAAGTTTCTAGACGACAAAGCCAAAGTCCTCTATATAGCTACGAGACTAGAGGGCAAGGCACTTAGATGGTTCGAGCCTACGTGGAATGACTATCTTACCGAGGAAGACGAAGACGACCGAGACGCGTTCATGCAGGCAGTCTTTCGGTCCTATGACTGTTTCGAAGAAGAGCTTCGGAAGGTTTTTGGCGACAAAGACGAGAAAATCTATATATAAGAAAGACTCGCCAATCTCCGATAGACTAAGTCAGTAGCCTCCTATACCGTATAATTTAGATAGGACATACTTAAGTCTTAGCTTAACGACAAGGCGTTAATACAATTGTTCTATAACGGCTTGAAGGAAAAGGTCAAGGACAAGCTATATAAGTACGATCAGCCTAAGACTCTAGACAAATATATTACATAGGCCATTAGAATCAATAATCGGCTCTATACGCGAGAGCAGCAGAAACGAGGTCGAACGAATAGAACTATAGTCAAGGCTAACGACAAGAAAAAGCGGGCATACGTCAATACTTTGTATAGGACGTACCCTAGAACCATAGATATAGACGTAGCGTAGAAGCAGGACCGGAAGAAGACGACCTAAGACAAGTCCAATGTTACCTACTATAACTACGGAAAGAAAGGACACTATAAGCGAGAATATTAAAGCCCGAAGAAAGAGTAGAAGCTAGTCCCTAGAAAAGAAATCGCAGATATTGACGAAACCACTAAGAATATCACCAAAGTAGCAGCTACGAGCTACGAAGACAAGGACAATGACACGGATAGTTTCGGACATAACGACGATGGTAAAGACGAACAAACACTGTACTCCGAATTAATCACTATAAACCTAGAGACAGGTCTCGCCGAGTAGGATATAGCAGGAGAATATGCACCGCTAGTTTCGATTCTCCCAGCCTTGAGGCAGTAGGGTCTTATAGTCATATAGAGGCGGGATAGATCGTGGACGACCGACACCTAAGGAACCGAAAGACCTAGACCTAATATTCTATTCCTCTAGGAACGAATCGAAGGGTACCGTAACGAAGTTTTCCGGCTTAATATGGAACTATACGAACAGGACGAACGTTTGACTTAACTTGCCTAGTAGAGCAATGAGATAAGGGACGAGACGAGGGAACTTCGACGTATCGTGGAAACCATCAAAGGAGAACAGCTTATGATATATGATAGACCCGACAGCTACACCAAGTGTTTTGACGATTAGTAACTTAGCAACGACGTACGGAACCTAGAATACCAGTTCATGCGCGCAAACCGCGGGAAGGATAAGCGTATATAGGAAAGCTACTAGAAGAAATACTCCTACCTTAGCATTAGAGTACCTACGGTCTATGTATAGTAGGAAGGATTTGGGAGAGAATTCCAATACCTCCTAGGCGACGCCATACAACTACACCCTTGATACGAGGCACATGTGCAAGTGCCCTGGTTCTAGTGTATAGCACACGAATGCCGATACTACTTCCGCGACAAATTCGAGAACAACCACTAGCCGACCCGATAAGAAAATGAGGACGAAGCTTGTACCCTATAGAATAGGTCTACAATGTAGGAAATAGAGCGGCCAAATTGCTTTAGAAGATCGAAGCCCGCGATCTAGGAAGCATTACGATAGTTCTAAGACGAGCCTAGCCTAGGCACTATAGAACCGGACGAGACATATGGGACTCGTGCTAGAGCAACGATTACCTCTATCACGCGGAAGAAAAGAAATTGCAAATTTGGGAGCTTCAGACAAAGCTATAGCACGTACGATAGAAAGTAGAACAGACCTAATGGTAGGAAGCTGTAAGCACTCAATAGCTTACGGAAATGAGCATAATTGACGAAGCCGCTATTAGCCGAACAACCAGAGAGGTCAGCACTGACCTAGGAAATAGGTTAGGGCCCTTCGAGGGGCCTAGAAACCATTAACGCCCGCGCGGCGGCGAGTAGCAGCACAGTATAGGAGGAACTAGCGTAAGAGACCACTATATCGAGACCTCCTGGCAGAAACATGAGAAATCGCTACAATCTTTAGACGACGGTGGCAAGACAAGTGATTATAGATAATAGCATAGTAGAAACAGCACGAAATGCTTGTACTAGTAGACAGTGGAGCAGAGATGAATTTGATTTCGCCGATACTTGTAAATCAGCTGCGGATACCCTAGAGAATGAAGCGGAAGCATGGCATAGTCAAAGGGCTATTTCCGACGTAATAGGTACGTAAGGAGACCGAACCGATCGACATCACTATAGCAGGGAAGACTATAGCAGTCGTATTTAGCATTGTAGACATAGGTAACGATAAAGATATGATATTAGGGTTACTATGGTATGAAGATTATAACCTAGACATTAGCTAGAAGAATAGTAGCTACTTACGACCCTAAACGGAGTTATATTCGACTAGCGAGATAGGGAGCGTACAAGGATCGCGAGCAGACGATGCTTAGAGAAAGGCATGTCCTATAGATCTACCATAAGAGATAGATAGTAGTAAGCAGACTACTACAGACTCTAGAAGAGGCGGTATAACGATATCGATATCGTGACAGGAGGAACGAGCTAAACCGCCGATAGCTGTTCTCTCCGTTAACGAATGTAGAGCACTATAATTAGAGTAGTAGGTTGAGACAGGAGAAATTGCCAGTATCGCCACGGATAGAACCAAGTTCGTATACTATTAGAAAACCGAAAGACGAGACAAGACTAGGGAAGTACCGAAGGAATACGAAGGACACCTAGCATTCGAACCGAAGTATCTAGAAGGATTACTAGAATACAGCCTATAGGATTACGAGATCAAGCTTAAGGAAGGAGCACGACTAAAGTTCTTCAAGATTTACCATACGAGCTAGACATAGAACGAAGAACTTAAGCGATATTTAGAGGAGAACCTTCGAAGAGGACATATCTACCTGTTGACATCGCCAGCAGGTTACCTAATCCTATTTGTGCCCAAGAAAGACGGAAAGCTATAGTTATACGTTGACTATTGGCAACTTAACGAATAGACCGTAAAAAATCGATACCCGTTATCGCTAATCTCACGGCTCCGAGATTAGTTAGCAGGAGCCTAATATTTTACGTATCTTGACTTGCTATCGGCCTATAACTATATACGGATCAAAGAAGGCGATAAGTGGAAAACGGCCTTTAGGACACCCTATGGCTACTATAAGTACCTCATTATGCCATTTGGACTTACAAACGCGCTAGCAACGTTCTAAGCCCTGATTAATCAAGCTATCCGACCCTTTCTTAACAAATTTGCGGTATGTTATCTTGACGATATACTCATCTTCTCCAAGACGATAGACGAACACCGGAAGCACGTGGAAGCAGTGCTAGACGTACTACACGTATACAAGCTATTAGTTAACAAGGAAAAGAGCGAATTCCATGTCAGGAAGACAGTCTTTTTAGGATACGAAATATCCCTAGGATAAATCCAGATAGAACCTTTAAAGGTTAAAGCCATCAAGAATTGGCCACGACCGACGTCAGTCACGGAAGTACAAAGCTTTATTAGATTTACGAACTTCTACCGAATGTTCATTAGGAACTTTGGAGCAATCGTATAACCTTTATACAAACTTACTAAGAAGAATGCTAAATTCCAATAAGAAGAGCGATATAAGCAAGCATTTACGTAGATCCGTAACACCATTACTAAAGATCTAGTACTAGTATTACTAGACCCTAAGAAGCTATTCGAGGTGGAAACAGACGCTTTAGACTACGCTATCGGAGGACAATTAGGATAACGAGACGAACAAGGGAAGGTATATCCTATAGCCTTCTTTTTAAAGAAGCTCGATAGACCACATCTTAATTATCCGATCTACGACAAGGAACTACTTGCGATTGTCGAAGCTTTTAAGGAATGGCGACTATACCTCAGTGGTACGATTGAACTAGTACAAGTGTATACGGATTACAAGAATTTGCGATACTTCACGATAACAAAGGAACTTAACGGACGATAAATACGATAGGTAGAATTCCTTATAGAATTCAACCTCGAGATCTGCTACAAGAAGGGCAAAGAAAACGTACGAGTAGACATTTTAAGTCGACGAATAGATTATATGAAAGGACGAACGGGAACAATACCACCGTTGTTCAAGGAACGAATAGACAGAACGCTATATCACGAAACATAGATACCCGTAGAAGATGATCTACTTGACTCGTTCCTAGAATATTATACAATCTTTCGAGAGGAAAGGATTAACGAGGCATAGTATCAAGCAGCACCCGGACTAGTGGTACCTGATGGAGTAGAAGAGAAAGATAGGAAACTCTGGTACCGAGGCAAAGCGTATATCCACGACAAAGACTAATAGCTGCGAATGATTCGAGAACTCTACGAGTCAAAACTCGGAGGACACAAGGGAGTTACAAAGACTGTCGCACAAGTCAAGAAACACTACGACTTTCTACAGTTAACGGCACGAGTTAAGGAAGTTATATAGAACTACGACATCTATAATTAGAGCAAAACGGTACGATACAAGCCGTACAGGCTACTTTAGCCACTACTAATAGCTAACAAACCATAGAGTTTAGTTATGATGGACTTCATTACGAAGCTACTAGAATCTAAGGACACAGCTACAGAAGTAATCTATAATAGTATTCTTACTATAGTAGATCGCCTAACTAAATAGGCATACTTCTTTCCCTACAAGGAGTCCTAGATAGCTAAACAGCTGGCAGACGTGATCTATCGGCAAGTTACATCAATGTACGCTTGGTTGTAAGAATGGATCACCGACAGAGACACCAAGTTCGTATCAAAGTTCTAGCAAGCGTTAATATAACAATTAGGCATCAATAGCAAGCTGTTAACGGCATATTACCTGCAGACCGACAGACAAACGGAGCGACTAAACCAAGTTGTTAAGCAATACCTCCGCTCTTACGTCAATTACTAGCAAGACGACTAGGTCATACTATTACCAACAGCACAACTTGCCTATAACACGACGCCAATAGAAACGACTAAAGTCATACCGTTCTTCGCGAACTACGGATATAAAGCAGACCTTAGGCAAGGACTGGAGGTCATAGTACCAAGAGCAGCAGTTAAAGCAGAACAGATGTACATACTACACGAGAAGCTTAAGAAGGAACTCGAGTTTGTCAAAACTAGAATAAAGAACTACTACGACAAATATAGGCTTGAGGGACCTTGCCTAGAGAGGGGAGACAAAGTCTACCTGATTACACGAAACCTGCGAACCAAACGACTAAGCACAAAGCTAGACTTTAAGAAGGTCGGACCCTTCGTTATCAAAGAACGAATCTCGACATCTAACTACCGACTATCGTTACCGTCATCTATACGACTATAGATAGATGTTTTTTATATTTCACTTCTCGAACCAGTACCAAAGAACGCCAAGATTGCTATACACATCGAAGCAGAGGACGAAGAGGAAGAATAGGACGTCGAAGAAATTCTAGATTCACGTATTATTAATAGGGAACTATAGTACCTAGTTAAATAGCTTAATTTTAGACTAGAAGATAACTTATAAGAACTAGTCAAGAACTTAAACTGCCTTAAGAAACTAGAACAGTTCTACCGGCAGAACCCGGATCGACCATAGGCACTGGCTTAGACAAGACGGCTAAGTCAGCCTCTGACAAATCCAGGCCTAAAGAAGACTAGTTAAACGGGACGTTAGCACCCTAGGACCGTATATCACTAATAACACGTGCTTCGGACTCCCGCACCCTCCGTTCTTCCGCCTCTATTTCCTCTAGAGACTGCATACCTCGACGAAACAGCTCGGAACCCTGCTCCTTCAAGAAACGTTTCTGGCGACAAAGACGAGCTAATCGACCAATAGCCGTCTAAAGTTAAGTCTGAAGGACAAAAAGGGCCTCTTTAGCATCGGCCTCTTCTTGTTTTACACGCTTTTATTCAGATATAATCTTCGTTACTATAAAGAATCAGCTACGAACATTAAAGGCAACAAACCAGGTCACGAACAAGCAGACGCTACGTCAGAACCATCGTAAGAACGACCCTAATATACGTACTTGCTATAACAAGAAGAGCCTAACGCTATACAATAAGCCAAGTTCCGCTTAAAACACTACAAACATAGTATGACGTCTACGCTAGAAGAATCAATAAAAGAAGCAAGCGCGGTACGCTATTAGGATTTCGAGGATCGGCGCTTAGAAATACGATCTGCCATCTTGTCAGTTACTAGTAGTACGGGAAAAGGGAAAAATTACGAGGTATACGTAGAAAGGATGTTAGCGCTATTTGAAACGGCCTAAAAGAGGGCTTTCAGGTCGAAAGCCTTAAAGGAAGGGCATCGTATCACAGAAATATATATACAGATGCTGCCTAAGCCATTGGCACGAACAGGCTAATCAAGCCGAAGGAATGATAGACTAATCAGGACGGGATCACGCTTAGCAAGGAATAATCCCAACAGAGGATCACCGGCTCACGATATGAGCCAGGTGAGCCAGTATAAATGATCACCACGACTGCTAATGATCCTAGGAGTATATATACATATAAATAGTCACTCGTTATAGTAGACTCTAGGAGTTTACCAGTGGTAACAATCACAATTACAGTACTTATACCAAGCATTGCTGATTACTGTAAGAGACAACTCTAGTGTTGTTGTGAACCCTTTGGCTTCACCGAATCCCTTAGACGACCTGCCTACTTGTCCCGCCTAATCTACCTCCGTCTGGACCCTTTTAGAAGAAGTCTAAGTTAGGTTCGTCACACTTAGCCACAAGAATAGATCACTGATAGAGACACTAAGTTCGTATCGAAGTTCTAGCAAGCGTTAATATAATAATTAGGCGTTAATAGCAAGCTGTCAACGGCATATTACTTATAGACTAACAGACAAATAGAGCGACTAAACCAAGTTATCAAGTAGTATCTCTATTCTTACGTTAACTACTAGTAAGACGACTAGGTTATACTATTACTAATAGTATAACTTGCCTATAATACGACGCCAATAGAAACAACCAAAGTCACACCGTTCTTCGCGAACTATAGATATAAAGCAGACCTTAGGCAAGGACCAGAGGTCACAGTGCCAAGAGCAGCAGTCAAAGCGGAACAAATGTATACACTATATAAAAAGCTCAAAAAAGAACTCGAGTTTGTCAAAACCAGAATAAAGAATTACTACGACAAATACAGGCTCAAGGGACCTTACCTAGAGAGGGGAGATAAAGTCTACCTAATTGTATAGAACTTACGAACCAAACGACCAAGCGCGAAGCTAGACTTTAAGAAGGTTAGACCCTTCGTTATCAAAGAACGAATTTCGACATCTAACTACCGACTATCGTTACTATCATCTATATAACTACAGACAGATGTTTTTCATATTTCACTTCTCGAACTAGTACTAAAAAACGCTAAGGTTGCTATATATATCGAAGTAAAAGACAAGAAAGAAGAATAGGACGTCGAAGAAATTCTAGATTTACGTATTATCAACAGGGAACTATAGTACCTAGTCAAATGGCTTAATTTTAGACTAGAAGACAACTTATAGGAACTAGTTAAGAACTTAAACTGCCCTAAGAAACTAGAACAGTTCTACTAACAGAACCTAGATCGACTACAGGCACTAGCTTAGATAAAACGGCTAAGTCGGCCTCCGACAAATCTAGGCCTAAAGAAGACTAGTTAAACGGGACGTCAGCACCCTAGGACCGTACATTACTAATAACACGTGCTTCGGACTCCCGCACCCTCCGTTCTTCCGCCTCTATTTCCTCTAGAGACTATATGCCTTGACGAAACAGCTCGGAACCCCGCTCCTTTAAGAAACGTTTCTAGCGACGAAGACAAGCTAATCGACCGACAGCCATCTAAAGTTAAGTCTAAAGGACAAAAAGGGCCTCTTTGGCATTAGCCTCTTCTTATTCTACACGCTTTTGTTCGGATATAATCTTCGTTACTATAAAGAATTAGCTACGAACATCAAGGTAACAAACTAGGTCACGAATAAGCAGACGCTATATCGGAACCATCGTAAGAACGACCTTGATATACGTACTCGCTACAGCGAGAAGAGCCTGACACCATACGATAAGCCAAGTTCTGCTTAAAACACCATAAACATGGTATAACGTCCATGCCAGAAGAATTAATAAAAGAAGCAAGCGTGGCACGCTATTAGGATTTCGAGGATCGGCGCTTAGAAATATAATCTGCCATCTTGTTAGTCACTAGCAATATAGGAAAAGGGAAAAATTACAAGGTATATATAGAAAGGATATTAGCGCTATTTGAAATGGCCTAAAAGAGGGCTTTCGGGTCAAAAGCCTCGGAGGGAGGGTATCGTGTCACGGAAATATATATATAGATGCCGCCTAAGCCACTGGCACGAACGGGCCAATCAAGCCGAAGGAATGATAGACTAATCAGGACAAGATCACGCTTGGTAAGAAATGATCCTAACAGAGGATTACTAGCTCACGATATAAGCTAGGTAAGCTAGTATAAATGATCATTACGACTACTAGTGATCCTAGGAGTATATATGTATATAAATAGTCACTTGTTATAGTAGACTCTAGGAGTTCACCAGTGGTAATAATTATAATCACAGTACTTATACCAAGTATTGCTAATTACTGTAAGAGATAACTCTAGTGTTGTTATAAACCCTTTGGCTTCACCGAATCCCTTAGACGACCTGCCTGCTTGTCATGCTCAATCTACCTCCGTCTGGACCCTTTTAGAAGAAGTCTGAGTTAGGTTCGTTACATCGACAAATTTATAGTATATTATCTTGACAATATACTTATCTTCTCTAAGATGATAGACAAACACTGGAAGTACATGAAAGTAGTGCTAGACACGCTATACGTGTATAAGCTATTAGTTAACAAGGAAAAGAGCAAGTTCTATATTAGGAAAACGGTGTTTCTAGGATACGAAATATCCCTAGGATAAATCCGAATAGAACCTTTAAAGGTTAAAGCTATTGAGAATTGGCTACGACCGACGTCAGTCACGGAAGTACGAAGCTTCATCAGATTCGCGAACTTCTACCGAATGTTTATTAGGAACTTTAGAGCGATTATACGACCTTTATACGAACTCACCAAGAAGAACGCTAAATTCCAATGGGAAGAGTAATATAAGTAAGCATTTACGCAGATTTGTAACGCCAGTACTATCTTAGACCCTAAGAAGCCATTTGAAGTGGAAACGGACGCTTCAGACTATGCTATTAGAGGACAATTAGGATAACGAGATGAACAAGGGAAGCTATATTCTATAGCCTTCTTTTTAAAGAAGCTTGACAGACTACGTCTTAATTATCCGATCTACGATAAGGAACTACTTGTAATTGTCGAAGCTTTTGAGGAATGGCAACTATACCTTAGTAGCACGATCAAACCGGTATAAGTATATACGGATTATAAGAACCTGTAATACTTTATAACGACAAAGGAACTTAACAGATAATAAATACGATAGGTAAAATTCCTCGCGGAATTTAACTTCGAGATCCGCTATAAGAAGGGTAAAGAAAACGTACAAGCGGACATTTTAAGTCAACGAACGGATCATATGAAAGGACGAACGGGAACAATACCACCGTTATTTAAGGAACGAATAGACGGAACGCTATATTACGAAACGTAGACACCTATAAAAGATGATCTACTTGACTTGTTCCTAGAATACTATGTAATCTTTCGAGAAGAAAGGATTAACAAGGTATAGTATTAAGTAGCACCTAGACCAGTAGTACCTAATAGAGTAGAAGAAAAAGATAGAAAACTCTAGTACCAAGGTAAAGTGTATATCTACGATAAAGACCAATAGCTATAAATGATTCGAGAACTCTACGAGTCAAAACTCAGAGGATATAAAGGAGTCACGAAGACTGTCATACAAGTCAAGAAACACTACGACTTTCCACAGTTAACGGCACAAGTTAAGGAAGTCGTACGGAACTACAACATTTGCAATCGAAGCAAGACAGCACGATACAAGCCATATAGGCTACTTTAGCCATTGCTAATAGCTGACAAACTATAGAGTTTAGTTATAATAGACTTCATTATAAAGCTGCTAGAATCTAAGGACATAGCTATAGGAGTGACCTATAATAGTATTCTTACTATAGTAGATTGCCTAACTAAATGGGTATACTTCTTTCTCTATAAGGAGTCCTAGATAGCTAAACAGCTAGTAGACGTAATCTATCGGTAAGTTACATTAGTATATGCTTGGCTATAAGAATAGATCACCGATAGAGATACTAAGTTCGTATCGAAGTTCTAGCAAGCGTTAATACGACGATTAGGCATCAATAGCAAGCTGTCAACGGCATATTACCTACAGACTAACGGACAAACGGAGCAACTAAACCAAGTTATTAAGTAATACCTCCGCTCTTACATTAACTACTAGCAAGATAACTAGGTCATACTATTGCTAATAACATAACTTACTTACAATACGACGCTAACAGAAACGACCAAAGTCACACCGTTCTTCGCAAACTACAGATATAAAGCAGACCTTAGGCAAGGACTAGAGGTCATAGTGCCAAGAGCAGTAGTCAAAGTAGAACAAATGTATATACTATATAAAAAGCTTAAAAAGGAACTCGAGTTTGTCAAGACCAGAATAAAGAACTACTATGACAAACACAGGCTCGAGGGACCTTGCCTAGAGAGGGGAGACAAAGTCTACCTGATCGTATGAAACTTACGAACCAAACGACCAAGCGCGAAGCTAGACTTTAAGAAGGTCAGACCCTTCGTTATCAAAGAACAAATTTCGATATCTAACTACTAACTATCGTTACTATCATCTATACAACTATAGACAGATGTTTTTCATATTTCGCTCCTCGAACTAGCACCGAAAAGCGCTAAGGTTACTACGTACATCAAAGCAAAAGATAAGGAAGAAGAATAGGACGTCGAAGAAATTCTAGATTCATATATTATCAATAGGGAACTATAGTATTTAGTCAAATAGCTTGATTTCGGACTAGAAGATAACTTATAGGAACTAGTTAAGAACCTAAATTGCCCCAAGAAACTTTAGCAGTTCTACTAGAGGAACCCTAACCAACCAAAAGCGACGGACCCGAAACTAACCTAAAATCGGCTAGCAAGGACGGATCCAAAGGAACTTTAGGATATACGGAATCCTAAAGCTGTCCGAAATCGGCGGACAAGCGAGACGGGGTCGAAGAAGGCGTAGTAACCCTAGAAGCCTCCGCTACCGCCGCCGCTTTAGCCTCCTTACGTTCTACTCGCTCTAACTCCTCTACACTGTCGATACCCCGAGCGATAGCCCTCATCATCTTCTCAAACTACATTCGCTTCTATTTCCGGAGACGAAGGACCCGCTCCTCAGCAGCTATAAGCTTATCCTCAAGTTTTTAATGCTAAGCCGCAATAGACCGAAGCTAAGTAGGAGAAACGCCAAGAACGTCATAATTCGAACGCTTGTTGCGAACGCACTCTACGTATCAAGAAGAATCGCTTTTCGAAACCTTGTATGAACAAAGGCCTTTAGACTCGTATAGCATATAAGGACATATCATTAAAAGATTATCCGAGGAAAGAATCGTAGCTAGGAGATGGTTAGCACGAAGAGTCGATGTAGCAGGCTTAGACTTTGACTTCTTTCTTACACAATTAGTCATCTTGACAATATTATAAAAGAAAGAGAAAGAGGGGGGGGACTAAGGAACATAACCATATACAAGCAGGGGGTATTAGTGTTATTTGAAACGGACCTAAGTCTTTCGAGGACGAAAGACCTAGGGGAGGGGCATTGTGTCACGATTCGACCGTATAAGGCAACCTGACAAGGCATATAGAACTAATTAGGAACCGCAAGATCTAAGGACTAATCAGGAAGTGATCGCAGTGATCGCACTTCGATCAAGGCAAGCACCCGAACAATGATCGAAGGATCGTAGTAGCAATCACACGATCGGAATCTAGGGGGAACACTTAGGAATAAGGAAACCAGACAAGTATATTAGATAGCTAGTCACTCGTTCTAGTAGGCTCTAGGAGTTCACCAGTGGTAACAATCATAATCACAGTACTCATACCAAGCATTGCTGATTACTGTGAGAGGTAACTCTAGTGTTGTTGTAAACCCTTTGGCTTTACCGAATCCCTCAGACGACCTGCCTGCTTGTCCCGCTCAATCTACCTCCGTCTGGACCCTTTCAGAAGAGTCTGAGTTAGGTTCGTCACATTAGTAAAATGTATACCGATATATTACTAGACTTAGGCTATAGAAAGCGGTATTAATCTTAAACTCTTACCTTTATATACCTATAAGCCTAATAGACTAGTAGAGCAAGTAAGGCAAGAGCTAATCTTACACTTAATTAAGATACTTAACGGTACAAATCTACCTATAAAGCTCTAATTAGAAAGCGTATAAGTAGTAGCGTACTTATATATAATAAGCCTAAGCCACGCTTACTTGTTTAGAACTCCTAATAAGGTGCTTTATAGCTAGTTTAAATAGTATTTTCGCTAGTATAAACCTAGCTTGACAATTACGTTAACTAGCAACTTATACCTAGACTAAAATAGTATCTTTATATATAGATGCTAGGTATATATCCTCTATAAGGATAGGGAAGCTAAGTAGCGTACAAAGGACTTTAAGGTGCTACTATATGGGCTAATAAGGTATCTTATAGGATATCGCGCTTCTAATATCTATTATATTTAGATACCTAAGCTCGATAGGGTCATTATAACTTGTAACGTTCGCTTCGATAAGAAGACTTTCTACCGTCTAGGCAAAGAGCAGCCAATAAAGTCGTCGCTAGCGGTAGCAAGCTAGGAAGTTAATTAGTTCGATCTTAGCGAAGATTCCTAGGATGGCGATTTTCTCTAGAAAGCGTTATAATAAACCTAATAACTAGTAGAAGACTCTATTATAGTAGCTTAGCTACCTCTATTGTAAGAGAGTCTAGTAGTAGACTAACCTCTTTAATAGGGTTAAGACTTAGGGGTAAGGGAGCTCTCTAATATATAGCCTATAAGCAAGTAATTAGTTCTAGAGACTCTTATAGCAAAGACGTAAGTAATAGACGAACTTACCAAATGGATAGAGAGCTTTAGAGGACTCTTAACCCCTAAATATCTATCTAAGCCCTTAGTGACTTGCCCTATACCGGCTAGTAAAGGGGATATCTACTAAGAAGTAGGAAGGTTTAAATTAGGGCCTTCCTAATCGCTAGTTAGCTAACTAGACACTAGGGAGAGTAGGGGAGCTATCGAATCTAATAGAGGAATACCTTCTATAGAAGAATCTAGCGTATATAACGAGTAGATAAAAGAGCTAGGAGCTAGGGACGGTACTACCGATATATCGTACCTAGCTAGGCTAGAGGAGTAGAGCGTTAAGCGAAGTCTGGATTAGCTAACGTATCCTCTAGAAGGTAGAAGCGAAGGAGAAGCTATTTAGCAACCTCCTATAAGAAGAGGCAGAGGTAGGAGGAGGGCTTGTAAGCCTAGGGACCCTGTCCGATTAAGCGAACGGCTATAAAATAAAGAGAGGGTTAACTATTACTACTCCTTTATCTATATAACGAAGGAACTCTAGCGATAGTTCTATAAGACTTACCTACCCAATTAATAGGAAGCTTACCTAGGAGACTAGAGCTTTTGAATAATATATATAATATTTGCTACTACTATACAATAGAAGGATACTACGTGCTTCGGAGTAGCCCTAAATAAGCCGTGTTAGTATATTAACGATCTTGCTTGTATTCTTACTAACTAGTGAGACCTGTATAACCATCCGTTAGGATAATAGTTCAAAGACACGGCTCACGAGGAGATACGTAACTTAGAGAGCAGGGGAACATAGAAGATCGTACTATACGAGCAGGTAAAAGCGCGACCTATCCTATTAAAATAGGTCTTTATATACAAGTTTAATAAGGACAGTTTCTTAAAGAAATATAAGGTAAGGATCTATATATAAGGAGATCTATAAGATATTAGCTTAATGGAAAGTATATACGTAGCTACTCTAGCAGTGTAGTCGTTCTATATAATAATAGTGATTGCTACGTACTTTGACTTAGAAGTCAAGTAGTTTAATGTAGCGCAAGCGTTCCTTAACGCCGAACGACCGGAAGACGATCCTATCGTCTATGAATTACTAGAAGAATTCAAGTAGCCAGAGAAATGTATAGAGTTACGAAGAGCTCTGTATAGCTTAAGAGACTTGCTACTCTTGTGGTATAGAGAGTTCTATAAGATGTTATCAGATCTAGGTATAGAACTATCAGGCGAAGAGAAGTGCCTCTTCTTAAGCTATAATAAATAAGTTATCTTAATCTTCTATATTAACGATTTCTTAGTCTTCTTCTATAAAAGTAACGCTATAGTAGCTAAGCTAATGATAGAAGGAATCAAAGCTTAATATAATATCCATAAGCAAGGTAATATCGGTTAGTTCCTTAGTATTAGGGTAATTCGAAACCGACCTATATATAAGATATAGTTAGTCTATAACTAATATATTAGAAAGGTAGCAAGAAGATATAGGCTGGATATACCTAACGTATACAAGCTAACTCTCTATAACAAACCCAACTCAGACTTCTTCTAAAAGGGTTCAGACGAAGGTAGATTAAGCCAGACAAGCAGGCAGGTCGTCTAAGGGATTCGGTAAAGCCAAAGGGTTCACAACAACACTAGAGTTATCTCTCACAGTAATCAACAATGCTTAGTATAAGTACTATAATTGTAGGTTGCTATCACTAGTAAACTCTTAGAGTTTACCTAACGAGTGACTAGCTAGCTATATATATACAATTGTCTATCCCTTTTCAATAGTTATCACTAGTACCATTTCTCCTTTCACCCTGTAATTCTATATTGTTGACGGTGATATGTTATTATCACTAGTGAAGACCTTAGTCTTGGCGGTGATAATCTTCTAATTGGTCTGTCAAGTGATTAGCTGTCGGAATGTCCCGTGTCCTGGCTATAGCCTGTTAGGCCATCTATATGCTTATCTGTAATACGATGCCCTTCCTTTAAGGCTTTTAACCCTAAAGCCCTCTTAGGTTATTTTAAATAGTGCTAATACCCTTTGCTTATAAGTACTATATTCTTCCTATTTCTACATTATAGTCGCTATATTAATAAAATGCCGATAGAGAAACGAAAGTTGTATTCTATACGTTACTATGCTTCCCTTGCTTAGAATATCGCTAAGAACGGTTTTATCGTTATGCCTTGCTCTTAGTACGCGTTACAAGGCCTTATCTGTGAAATGATCACGTATATAAAGCGTTATAAGGCCTATATTTGTCAAGGTTGTTCTTATAATAGCTCTAATATCCTACTTTCTTCCTATAAGCTTATCTCCTTTTTTTTTTTTAGTACTATAATTCCTAATATTCGTTCTAGTAGATTATATTCTTTAGGAGTAGCATTGTATCAAGGATGCTAAACGTCGTGCTAAACTTAAGCTAGATAAATCCTAATGCTATCTAAAAGAAGCCTAGTACAAGTTATCCGAAAAGCTTACGCGGCTCCGGCGTCTTCGTCAATAGAAGGAGTTTTTAGTAAAGAAAGGTGCTAATATACTAGCGCGTAGTCTATCGACCTTAGATGAGTTAGAGGAGGTTAAGCGGTAAGAGACGCCTACTATACCTTTGTTATAGATTAATAATACTATCGATACTATTAACTAGGGCGCTATCTTTAGTTCTATCTTAGGTTTTCCTTTAGTCAATCCGGGTTCTACTAGTAGAACTATTCTAGTTTCTTAAGACAGTTTAAATTCTTAACTAGTTCCTATAAGTTATCCTCTAGTCTAAAATCAAGCCATTTAACTAGATACTATAGTTCCCTATTAATAGTACGTAAATCTAGAATTTCTTCGACGTCCTATTCTTCCTCCTCATCTTCTGCTTCGATATGTATAGCAATCTTGGCGTTTTTCGGTACTAGTTCGAGAAGTAAAATATGAAAAACATCTGTCCGTAGTCATATAGATGATAGTAACGATAGTCAGTAGTTAGATGTCAAAATTCGTTCTTTGATAATAAAGGGTCTAACCTTTTTAAAGTCTAGCTTCGTACTTGGTCGTTTGGTTTATAGGTTTTATATAATTAGGTAGACTTTGTCTCCCCTCTCTAGGCAAGGTCCCTCGAGCCTATATTTATCGTAGTAGTTCTTTATTCTGGTTCTAACAAACTCGAGTTCCTTTTTAAGCTTCTTATATAGTATATACATTTGTTCTACTTTAACTACTGCTCTTAGCACTATAACCTCTAGTCCTTACCTAAGGTCTACTTTATATCTATAGTTCGCGAAGAACAGTGTAACTTTAGTTATTTCTATTAGCGTTATATTATAAGCGAGTTATACTATTAGTAATAGTATAACCTAGTTATTTTGCTAGTAGTTGACGTAAGAACGGAGATACTGCTTGATAACTTAGTTTAGTCGCTCTGTTTGTCCGTTAGTCTACGGGTGATATGCTGTTAACAGCTTACTATTAACGCCTAATCGTTATATTAACGCTTGCTAGAACTTTGACGCGAACTTAGTATCTCTATTAGTAATCTATTCTTGCGGCTAAGCATATACTAATGTAACTTGCCGATAGATTACATCTACTAGCTATTTAGCTATCTAGGATTCCTTATAAGGAAAGAAGTATACCTATTTAGTTAGGCAATCTACTATAGTAAGAATACTATCGTAGATTACTCCTATAGCCGTATCTTTAGATTCTAGTAGCTTTATAATAAAGTCTATCGTAACTAAGCTCTATAGTTTGTTAGCTATTAGCAGTGGCTAAAGTAGCCTATATAGCTTATATTATACCGTTTTGCTTTGATTATAAATGTCGTAGTTCCATATAACTTCCTTAACTCGTACTATTAACTATAGAAAATCGTAATATTTCCTAACTTATACGATAGTCTTTATAACTCCTTTATATCCTCCGAGTTTCGACTCGTAGAGTTCTCGAATCATCTGTAGCTATTGATCCTAGTTATAGATATATACTTTGCCTTGGTACTAGAGTTTTCTATCTCTTTCTTCTACTCTATTAGGTACTAGTAGTCCAGGTGCTGCTTAATACTATACCTTGTTAATCCTTTCTTCTCGAAAGATTATATAGCATTCTAGGAACGAGTTAAGTAGATCATTTTCTACGGGTGTCTACGTTTTGTAATATAGCGTTCCGTCTGTTTATTCCTTAAATAACGGTAGTATTATTTCTGTTTGTCCTTCTATATAATCTGTTTATCGGCTTAAGATGTCCGCTTATACGTTCTCTTTGCCTTTCTTGTAACGGATCTCAAAGTTAAATTCTATAAGGAATTCTACCTATCGTATTTATTGTCCGTTAAGCTCCTTTATTATTATAAAGTATCGTAAATTCTTATAATCTATATATACTTATATTAGTTTAATTGTACCGCTAAGGTATAGTTGCTATTCCTTAAAAGCTTCGATAATCGTAAGTAGTTCCTTATCGTAGATTAGATAATTAAGATATAGTCTATCGAGCTTCTTTAAAAAGAAGGCTATAGGATATAGCTTCCCTTATCTATCTCGTTATCCTAATTATCCTCTGATAGTATAGTCTAAAGCGTCCGTTTCTACCTTAAATAGCTTCTTAGGGTCTAGTAATACTAGTACTAGATCTTCGGTAATGGCGTTATAGAGCTATATAAATGCTTGCTTATACTATTCTTCCCATTGGAATTTAGCGTTCTTCCTAGTAAGTTCGTATAAAGGTCGTACGATCACTCTAAAGTTCCTAATAAATATTCGGTAGAAGTTTACAAATCTGATAAAGCTTCGTATTTCCGTGACTAACGTTAGTTATAGCTATTCCTTAATAGCTTTGACCTTTAAAGGTTCTATCTAGATTTATCCTAGGGATATTTCGTATCTTAGAAATACCGTTTTCCTAATATGGAATTCGCTCTTTTCCTTGTTAACTAATAGTTTATACGCGTATAGCATATCTAGTATTACTTTTATATACTTCTAGTATTTATCTACCGTCTTAGAGAAGATAAGTATATTATCGAGATAATATACTACAAATTTATTAAGAAAGGGTTAGATAGCTTGATTAATTAGGGCTTAGAACGTTACTAGCGCGTTTGTAAGTCCGAATAGTATAACAAGGTACTTATAGTAGCTATAGGGTATCCTAAAGGCCGTTTTCTACTCGTTGCCTTCTTTAATCTATATATAGTTATAGGCCGATAGCAAGTCAAGAGATGTAAAATATTAGGCTCCTACTAACTAATCTTAGAGCTATAAGATCAGTAGTAACAGGTATCGGTTTTTCACGGTCTATTCGTTAACTTACCAATAGTCAATATATAACTATAGCTTTTTATCTTTCTTAGGTATAAATAGGATTAGGTAGCCTGCTAGCGATGTCAATAGGTAGATATATCCTCTTCGAAGGTTCTCCTCTAAATATCGCTTAAGTTCTTCATTCTATGTCTAGCTTGTATGGTAAATCTTAAAGAACTTTAGTCGTGCTCCTTCCTTAAGCTTGATCTTGTGATCCTATAGGCCGTATTCTAGTAACCCTTCTAGATGCTTCGGTTTAAATGCTAGGTATTTTTTATATTCTTTTAATACTTCCCTAGTCTTGTTTTGTCTCTTAGTTTTCTAATAGTATACGAACTTAGTTTCGTCTATAGCAATACTAGCGATTTCTCCTATCTTAACCTATTACTCTAATTATAGTACTCTATATTTGTTAATAGAGAGAATAGCTATTAGCGGTTTGGCTCGTTCCTCCTATTATAATATTAATGTCATTATACCGCCTCTTCTAGAGTCCGTAGTAGTCTGCCTACTACTATCTATCTCTTATAGTAGATCCGTAAGACATGCCTTCCCTTAAGCATCGTCTGCTTATAATCCTTATATACTCCTTATCTTACTAGTTAAATATAACTCTATTTAAGGTTATAGGTAGCTACTATTCTTCTAGCTAATATCTAGGTCGTAATCTTTATACTATAGTAACCTTAATATTATATCTTTATCGTTACTTATATCTATAATGCTAAATATGACTACTATAGTCTTCCCTACTATAGTGATATCGATCGGTTCGGTCTCCCTATGTACCTATTATGTCGGAAATGGCCTTTTGACTATGCTATGCTTCTACTTCATTCTCTAGGGTATTCATAGCTAATTTACAAGTGTCGGCAAAATCAGGTTCATCTCTGCTCTACTATCCACTAGTACGAGCATTTCGTGCTGTTTCCATTATACTATTATCTATAGTCGCTTATCTTGCCGCTATTGTCTAAAGATTATGGCGATTTCCTATGTTTCTGCTAGGAGGTCTTAATATAGTAGTCTTTTACGCTAGTTCCTCTTATACTATGCTACCACTCGCCGCTATATAGGCGTTAATAGTTTCTAGGCCCCTCGAAGGGCCCTAACCCGTTTCTTAGGTTAGTGCTAACCTCTTTAGTTATTTGGCTAATAGCAGCTTTGTCAATTATACTTATTTCTATAAGCTATTAAGTGCTTACGGCTTCCTATTATTAAGTCCGTTTTACTTTTCGTTATATATGCTATAGTTTTATCTAAAGCTCCTAAATTCGCGATTTCTTTTCGTCCGTATAATAGAGGTAATCGTTACTTTAGCACGAGTCCTATATATCCTATCCTATTCCGTAGTACCTAGGCTAGGCTCGTTTTGAAACTACTATAATGCCTTCTAGACTCTAAGCTTCGATTTTCTGGAGCAATTCGGCCGCTTTATTTCCGACCTATTCTATAGGGTATAAGCTTCTATCCCCGTTTTCCCATTAGGTCGGCTAGTAATTGTTTTCGAATTTGTTATAGAAGTAATATTAGCATTTATATATTATATACTAGAACTAGGGCACTTGCGTATATACCTCGTATCAAGGGTATAGTTACGTAGTATCGCCTAGAAGGTATTAGAATTCTTTCCTAAATCCTTCCTACTATATATAGACTATAGGCACTCTAATACTAAGGTAGGAGTATTTCTTCTAGTAGCTTTCCTATATACGCTCGTCTTTTCCGCGGTTCGTATATATAAACTAGTATTCTAGGTTCTATATATCGTTACTAAGTTACTAGTCGTCAAGGTACTTAGTATAGCTATTAAGCCTATTATATGTCATAGGCTATTCTCCTTTAATAGTTTTTACGATATATTAGAGTTCCCTTATTTCGTCCCTTATCTTATTACTCTATTAGGCAAGTCGAGTTAAACGTCTATCCTATTTATATAGTTCTATATTAAGTTAGAAAACTTTATTACAGTACTATTCGATTCGTTCCTAGAGGAATAGAACATTAGGTCTAGGTCTTTCGATTCCTTAGGTATCGGTTATCTACGATCTATCCTACCTCTATATAACTGTAAAACCCCACTACCTTAAGGCTAGGAGAATCGAAATTAATGGTATATATTCTCCTGCCGTGTCCTATTTAGCAAGACCTATCTCTAGGTCTATAGTAATTAGTTCGGAGTATAGTGCTTATTTGTCTTTACTATTACCGTCGTATCCGAGACTATCTATATCACTGCCCCTATCTTTATAGCTTATAGCCGCTACTTTGATAATGTCCTTAGTAGTTTTGTTAATAACTATAATTTCCTTTCTAGGGACTATCTTCTATTCTTTCTTCGGGCTTTGACATTCTCGCTTATAATGCCCTTTCTTTCTATAGTTATAGTAGGTAACATTAGACTTGTCTTTGGTCGTCTTCTTCTAGTCTTACTTCTACGCTATATCTATATCTATAGCTCTAGGGTATATCCTATACAAGGTACTAATATATACTTGCTTTTTCTTATTATTAGCCTTAACCGCGGTTCCGTTTATTTGGCCTCGTTTTCACTACTCTTATATATAGAGTCGATCATCGATTCTAATAGCCTATATAATGTATTTATCTAGAGTCTTAGGCCGATTATACTTATATAGCTCATCTTTAACCTTTTCCTTTAAGCTATTATAGAATAATTATATTAATGCCTTGTCATTAAGCTAAGAGTTAAGTATATCCTATCTAAACTATATAATATAGGAGGTTACTAACTTAGTCTATCGGAGATTAGTAAGTCTTTCTTATATATAAATCTTCTCGTCTTTATTACTAAAAACCTTCTAAAGCTCTTCTTTAAAACGGTCATAGGATCGAAAGACTACTTATATAAATATATCTTAGTCGTCTTTATCTTCCTTAGTAAGATAGTCATTCTATATAGGCTTAAACTATCTAAGTACCTTGCCCTCTAGTCTTATAGCTATATAGAGGACTTTAGCTTTGTCATCTAGAAACTTGTCGTCATTAAGCCAGAAGTAGGATTAAAGGTTTATTAGGAATCCTATAAAATCCTCCTTAGTTCCTCTATATTTGCTAGGTAGTTTAATCTTAATATAGCTCGCTTTAGTGCCCTCGAGTGCCCTAATTTTAGTATAGGCCTTGTTAACTAACTTCTATAAGTGCTTTTCGCCGTTCTCGAGTTCTTTAATTTAGGCTTAAGTAGCCTTGTCTCTCTAGTCTAACTCCTAGATCTGCTACTAGAGTTAACTAAGCTAAGCAAGCAGCTGTTCGGCCGTGACGTTAGTAGCCATATTAATATCAAGGTCGAAGTTACCTCTGTTCTAAACCATGATAGAACAAAGGGAGTAATAGCAACGTGTAACAAACCTAACTTAGACTTCTTCTAAAAGGGTTTAGACAAAGGTAGATTAAGCGGGACAAGTAAGTAGGTTATCTAAGGGATTTAGTAAAGCTAAAGGGTTTATAATAATACTAAAGTTATCTCTTATAGTAATTAGTAATACTTGGTATAAATACTATAATTATAGATTACTATTACTAGTAAACTTTTAGAGTCTACCTAATAAATGACTAGCTAGCTATATATATATAATTGTCTATCCCTCTTTAATAGTTATTATTAGTACTATTTCTCCTTTTACCTTGTGATTCCATGTTATCGACGGTGATATGTTATTATCACTAGTAAAGACCTTAGTCTTAGCGATAATAATCTTCTAATTAGTCTGTTAAGTGATTAGCTGTCGGAATGTCTCGCGTCCTAGCTATAGCCTATTAGGCTATCTATATACTTATCTATAACACTCTCTTAAGCTATAAAGAACCTAGGAAGTTTAAAGGGAGTGCTACTAATATATAGATTAAAGAGTATTAGGAGCTTATTGGATTAATCTTATACTATATAGTTATACTATATCTAGATATTATATATGCCTATTTAGTACTTTCTCGATACCTAACTAACCTAGGACTAGACTATTTATTAGAGGTATAGCAAGTAATAAGATATCTATTTAAGAGCTTTTACTTATTAATCTAATATAGAGGTAAGTAAGTGTTAGAAAGTCTAACACTTATAATTACTAGGGATACTTTATATATAGATAATCTAAATATATAGTATTCGTTATAAGAATATATCTTCTTTCCATTTAGAGGTCCTATTATATAGAAAGCATTATACTAAGATACTATCATAACATTAATGTTATAGATAAGCATATAGATAGCCTAATAGGCTATAGCTAGGACGCGAGACATTCCGATAGCTAATCACTTAATAGACTAATCAGAAGATTATTACCGCCAAGACTAAGGTCTTTACTAATGATGATAATATATTACCGTCGACAACGTAGAATTATAAAGTAAAAGGAAAAATGGTACTAATAATAACTATTAAAGAAGGACAGACAATTATATATATATAGCTAGCTAATCACTTGTTAGGTAGACTCTAAGAGTTTACTAATAGTAATAATTATAATTACAATACTTATACTAAGCATTGCTAATTACTATAAGAGATAACTCTAGTATTATTATAAACCCTTTAGCTTTACTAAATCCCTTAGATAACCTGCCTACTTATCCCACTTAATCTACCTTTATCTGCTAAACCCTTTTAAAAGAAGTCTAAGTTAGGTTCGTTACACGTTGCTATCACTCCCTTTATTCTATCATAGTTTAGAACAAAGGTGATCTCGACCTTGACATTGATATAGCTACTAACATTATAGCCGAACAGCTGCTCGCCTAGCTTGGTCAACTCTAGTAGCGGATCTAGGAGTTAGACTAGAGAGACAAGGCTACTTAGGCTCGAATCAAGGAATTCGAGAATAGCAAAAAACATTCGTAGAAACTAGTTAACGAGGCCTACGCCAAAATTAAGGCGCTTAAGACTACTAAAGCAAGCCGTATCAAGATCGAACTACCTAGCAAGTATAGAGGAACTAAGGAGGATCTTGTAGGGTTCCTAACAAACCTCTAATCCTACTTCCGGCTTAATAATGACAAGTTTCTAGATAATAAAGCCAAAGTCCTCTATATAGCTATAAGATTAGAGGGTAAGGTATTTAGATAGTTTAAACCTATATAGAACGACTATCTTATTAAGGAAGACGAAGACGACTAAGATATATTTATATAGGCAGTCTTTCGATTCTATAATCGTTTCGAAGAAGAGCTTTAGAAGGTTTTTAGCGATAAAGATAAGAAGATTTATATATAAGAAAGACTTGCTAATCTCCGATAGACTAAGTTAGTAACCTCCTATACTATATAGTTTAGATAGAACATACTTAAGTCTTAGCTTAATAATAAAGCGTTAATATAACTATTCTATAATAGCTTAAAGGAAAAGGTTAAAGATAAGCTATATAAGTATAATTAGCCTAAGACTCTAGATAAATATATTATATAGGCCATTAGAATTAATAATCGACTTTATATATAGGAGTAGTAGAAACGAGGTCAAATAAATAGAACTATAGTTAAGGCTAATAATAAGAAAAAGCGAGTATACATTAGTACCTTGTATAGGACGTACCCTAGAGCTATAGATATAGACGTAATATAGAAGTAGGACCGGAAGAAGACGACCAAAGACAAGTCTAATGTTACTTACTATAACTATAGAAAGAAAGGGCACTATAAGCGAGAATGCCGAAGCCTAAAGAAAGAGTAGAAGATAGTCCCTAGAAAGGAAATTACGGTCATCGACAAAACTATTAAGAATGTTATCGAAGTAGTAGCTATAAGCTATAAAGATAGGGATAGTAATATAGATAGTCTCGAATACGATAGTAATAGTAAAGATAAATAAGCACTATACTCTAAATTAGTTACTATAGACCTAGAGACAGGTCTTGCCGAATAGGATATAGTAAGAGAGTACGTACTACCAATTTCGATTCTCCTAGCCTTAAGGTAGTAAGGTTTTATAGTTATATAGAGGCGGGACGGATTATAGACAATCGACACCTAAGGAATCGAAAGACCCGGACCTAATGTTCTATTCCTCTAGGAACAAATCGAATAGTACTATAATAAAGTTTTCTAGCTTAATACGGAACTATATAAATAGGATAGATGCTTGATTTGACTTGTCTAGTAGAGTAATAAGATAAAGGACGAGATAAGGGAACTCTAACGTATTATAGAAACTATCAAAGGAGAATAGCCTGTGATATATAATAGGCCTAATAGCTATACCGAGTATTTTGATGACTAGTAACTTAGTAACGACGTACGGAACCTAGAATACTAGTTTATATGTATAAACCGTAGAAAAGACAAGCATATATAGGAAAGCTACTAGAAGAAATACTCCTATCTTAGCATTAGAGTACTTACAGTCTATATATGGTAGGAAGGATTTGGGAAAGAATTCTAATACCTCCTAGGCAACGCTACGTAACTATACCCCTAATATAAGGTATATACGTAAGTGCCCTAGTTCTAGTGTATGGTATATAAATGCCAATATTACTTCCGTAACAAATTCGAAAATAATTATTAGCTAACCTAATAGGAAAATGAGAACAGAAGCCTTTGCCCTATGGAATAGGTCTACAATATAAGAAACAAAGCAGCCGAATTGCTTTAGAAGATTAAAGCCCGCGATCTAGGAGGTATTACGATAGTTCTAAGACAAGCCTAGCCTAGGCACTATAGAATGGGACGAAATATATAGGACTTGTACTAGAGTAACGATTGCCTCTATTATACGAACGAAAAGAAATCGCGAATTCGGGAGCTTTAGATAAAGCTATAGCATATACGACGAAAAGTAGAACGGACTTAATAGTAGAAAGCCGTAAGTACTTAATAGCTTATAGAAATAAGTACAATTGATAAAGCTACTATCAGCCAAATAACCGAAGAGGTTAGCACTAACCTAGGAAACAGGTCAGGGCCCTTCAAGGGGCCCGGAAACTATTAACGCCCGTGTAACGGCAGGTAGTAACGTAGTATAGGAGGAACTAGCGTAAGAGACTACTATATTAAGACCTCTTAATAGAAATATAGGAAATCGCTGTAATCTTTAGACGACGGCGGCAAGACAAGCGACTATAGATAATAGTATAATAGAAATAGTACGAAATGCTCGCACTAGTAGATAGTAGAGCAGAGATAAACCTAATTTCGCCGATGCTTGTAAATTAGCTATAGATACCCTAGAGAATAAAGCGGAAGCATAGCATAGTCAAAGGGCTATTTCTAACGTAATAGGTATATAAGGAGACCAAACCGATCGACATTACTATAGTAGGGAGGACTATAGTAGTTATATTTAGTATCGTAGATATAGGTAACGATAAAGATATAATATTAGGGTTACTATAGTATAAAGATTACGACCCGGATATTAGCTAGAAGAATAGTAGCTACCTATAACCCTAAATAGAGTCGTATTTAACTAGTAAGATAGAAAGTATATAAGGATCGCGAACAGACGATACTTAAAGGAAGGCATATCTTACAGATCTACTATAAGAGACAGATAGTAGTAAGTAGACTACCATAGACTCTAGAAGAAGTAGTATAATAATATTAACGTTATAACAGGAGGAACAAGCTAAATCGCTAATAGCTATTCTCTCCGTTAACGAATATAGAGCACTATAATTAGAGTAGTAGGTTAAGATAAGAGAAATCGCTAATATTACCCTAGACAGAACCAAGTTTATATACTATTAGAAAACCGAGAGACAAGACAAGACTAGGGAAGTATCGAAAGAATACGAAGGATACCTAGCATTCGAACCGAAGTATCTAGAAGGACTATTAGAATACGGCCTATAGGATCACGAGATTAAGCTTAAGGAAGGAGTATAACTAAAGTTCTTTAAGATTTACTATACGAGCTAGATATAGAACAAAGAACTTAAGCGATATTTAGAGGAGAATCTTCGAAAAGGATATATCTGCCTATTAATATTGCTAGTAGGCTACCTGATCCTATTTATGCCTAAGAAAGATAGAAAGCTATAGTTATATATTAACCATTGGTAACTTAACAAATAGACCGTAAAAAATCGATACCTATTACTACTAATCTTATAGCTCTAAGATTAGTTAGTAGGAGCCTAATATTTTACACGTCTTGACTTACTATCGGCCTATAACTATATACGGATTAAAGAATGCAACGAGTAAAAAATGGCCTTTAGGATACCTTATGGCTATTACGAGTACCTTGTTATGCTATTCGGACTTACAAACGCGCCGGTAACGTTCTAAGCCCTAATTAATCAAGCTATCCGACCCTTTCTTGACAAATTTACAGTATATTATCTCGACAATATACTTATCTTCTCTAAGACGATAGACGAACACCGGAAGTACGTAAAAGTAGTGCTAGACGTGCTATACATATATAAGCTATTAGTTAACAAGGAAAAGAGCGAATTCTATATTAGGAAGATAGTCTTTTTAGAATATAAGATATCCTTAAGACAAATCTAGATAGAACCCTTAAAGGTTAAAGCTATTAAGAATTGGCTATAACCGACGTTAGTTATAGAAGTACGAAGTTTTATTAGATTTGCGAACTTCTACCGAATGTTTATTAGGAACTTTAGAGCGATCGTACGACCTTCATACGAACTTATAAAGAAAAACGCTAAATTCTAATAGGAAGAATAGTATAAGTAAGCATTTACATAGATCCATAACGCCATTACCAAAGATCTAGTACTAGTATTACTAGACTCTAAGAAGCTATTCGAGGTAGAAACAGACGCTTTAGACTATGCTATCGGAGGATAATTAGGATAACGAGACGGACAAGGGAAGCTATATCCTATAGCCTTCTTTTTAAAGAAGCTCGATAGACTACATCTTAATTATCTGATCTATAATAAGGAACTACTTACAATTGTTAAAGCTTTTAAAGAATGGTAACTATACCTTAGTAGTATAATTGAACTAGTACAAGTATATATAGATTATAAGAACTTATAATACTTTATAACGATAAAGGAGCTTAATAGACGACAAATATAATAGGTAGAATTTCTTATAGAATTCAATTTTAAGATCCGCTATAAGAAAGGCAAAGAGAACGTATAAGCAGATACTTTAAGCCGACGAACAGATTATACAGAAGGACAAACGGAAACAATGCTACCGTTATTTAAGGAACGAATGAACGGAACGCTATATCACGAAATATAGACACCTATAAAAGATGATCTACTTAACTCGTTCCTAGAATGCTATATAATCCTTCGAGAAGAAAGAATTAATAAGGTATAGTATTAAGCAGTACCTAGACTACTAATACCTAATAGAGTAGAAGAAAGGGATAGGAAACTCTAGTACTAAGGCAAAGTATATATCTATAATAGGGATCAATAGCTATAGATGATTCGAGAACTCTATAAGTCGAAACTCGGAGGATATAAAGGGGTTACGAAGACTGTCGCACAAGTCAAGAAACACTACGACTTTCTATAGTTAACGGCACAAGTTAAGGAAGTTATATGGAACTACAACATTTGCAATCGAAGTAAAATAGCATAATACAAGCCGTATAGGCTACTTTAGCTACTACCAATAGCTAATAAACTATAGAGCTTAGTTATAATAGACTTTATTATAAAGCTACTAGAATCTAAGGACATAGCTATAGGAGTAATCTATAATAGTATTCTCACTATGATAAATTACCTAACTAAATAGGTATACTTCTTTCCCTATAAGGAATCCTAGATAGCTAAATAGCTAGTAGACGTAATCTATCGGCAAGTTACATTAGTATATACTTAGCCATAAGAATAGATTACCGACAGAGATACCAAGTTCGTATTGAAGTTCTAGTAAGCGTTAATATAACGATTAGGCATTAATAGCAAGCTATTAACGGCATATTACCTATAGACTAATGGACAAATGGAGTAACTAAACCAAGTTATCAAGTAGTATCTCCGTTCTTACGTTAACTACTAATAAGATAACTAGGTTATACTATTACCAATAGCATAACTTGCTTATAATATAACGTTAACGGAAACGACCAAAGTTACACCGTTCTTTACAAACTACAGATATAAAGCAGACCTTAGGCAAGGACTAGAGGTTATAGTATCAAGAGTAGTAGTCAAAGTAGAATAGATATATATACTATATAAGAAGCTTAAAAAGGAACTTAAGTTTATTAGAATTAGAATAAAGAACTACTATAATAAATATAGGCTCAAGGAACCTTGCCTAGAGAGGGGAGACAAAGTCTACCTAATTATACGAAACCTACAAACCAAACGACTAAGCACGAAGCTAGACTTTAAGAAGGTCGGACCCTTTGTTATCAAGGAACGAATTTCGACATCTAACTACCGACTATCGTTACTATTATCTATATAACTACAGACAGATATTTTTCATATTTTACTTCTTGAACTAGTACCGAAAAACGCTAAGATTATTATATATATCGAAGTAGAAGACAAAGAGGAAGAATAGGATATCGAAGAAATTCTAGATTTATATACTATTAATGGGGAATTATAGTATCTAGTCAAATAGCTTGATTTTAGACTAGAGGATAACTTATAAAAACTAGTTAAGAATTTGAACTACCTTAAGAAACTAGAATAGTTCTACCGGTAGAACCTAGATTAACTAAAGGAAAACCTAGGATAGAACTAAAGATGACGCCCTAGTTAATAATATCGATAGTATTATTAATCTCTGACAAGGGCATAGCAGGTACCTCTTGCTACTCTTACTACTTAACCGCCTCTAACTTGTCTAAGGTCAATAGACTATACGCTATTATATCGGTACCTTTCTCCATTAAAAACTCCTTCTACTGACAAAGACGCTAGAGCTATATAAGCTTTTTAGACAACTCGCGCTAGGCTTCTTCTAGACGGCATTAGGATTTATCTAGCTTAAGTTCGGTATAACGTTTAATATCCTTAATATGACGCTACTCCTAGAGAATGCAATCTACTAGAACGAATATTAGGAATTATATTTAAAAAAAAAAGGGAGACAAGCTTATAGGAAGAAAGCAGGATACTAGAGCTATTATAAGAACGACCTTAATAAATATAGGCTTTATAACGCTTTATATGTACGATCATTTCATAGACAAGGCCTTATAACGTGTACTAAGAGCAAGGTATAACGATAAAACTGTTCTTAGCAATGTTCTAAGCAAAGGAAGCATAGTAATATATAGAATACGACTTCCGTTTCTCTATTAGCATTTTATTAATATAGCAACTATAATATAGAAATAGAAAGAATATAGTACTTATAAGCAAAGGGTATTAGCACTATTTGAAACGGCCTAAGAGGGCTTTCAGGTCGAAAGCCTTAAAGGAAAGGCATCGTATTATAGATAAGTATATAGATGGCCTAGCAGGCTATAGCCAGGACATAGGATATTCTAACAGCCAATTACTTAATAGACTAATTAGAAGATTATTACCGCTAAGACTAAGGTCTTCACTAGTAATAATAACATGTCACCGTCGACAACACGGAATCACAGAGTAAAAGGAGGAATAGTACTAGTAATAACTATTAAAGAGGGACAGACAATTGTATATATATAGCTAGCTAGTTACTCGTTAGGTAGACTCTAAGAGTTCACTAGTGGTAATAATCACAATCATAGTACTTATACTAAGTATTGCTAATTACTATAAGAGATAACTTTAGTGTTATTATAAACCCTTTGGCTTTACCAAATCCCTTAGACGACCTGCCTGCTTGTCCTGCTCAATCTACCTTCGTCTAAACCCTTTTAAAAGAAGTCTAAGTTAGGTTCGTTACAGTTAAGTACTAAAGTAGAACTTCTAACGTTCTCCCTTATAGTAAGAGAGGCTATAGTACTTAAAAGTGTGACGAACCTAACTTAGACTTCTTCTGAAAGGGTTCAGACGGAGGTAAATTAAGCGGGACAAGCGTACAGGTCGTCTAAGGGATTCGGTAAAGCCAAAGGGTTTATAACAACACTAGAGTTATCTCCTACAATAGTCAGTGATACTCGGTATAAGTTCTTATAATTATAGGTTGGGTTGCTATCACTAGTAAACTCCCAAAGTCTACTATAACAAGTAACTAGCTAGCTATATATATACAATTATCTGTCCTTCTTCAATAGTTATTACTAGTACCGTTTCTCCTTTCACTCCGTGATTCCGCGTTGTCGACGGTGACATGTTATTATCACTAGTGAAGACCTTAGTCTTGGTAGTGATAATCTTCTGATTAGTCCGTCAAGTGATTGGCTATCGGAATGTCCCGCGTCCTGGCTACAGCCTGCCGGGCCGTCCATGTGCTTATCCGTGACACGATGCCCCTCCTTTAAGGCTTTTGACCTGAAAGCCCTCTTAGGCCGTTTCAAATAATGCTAATAACCCTTTGCTTGTAAGTACTATATTCTTCCTATTTCTACGTTGTAGTTGCCTTATTGACAAAATGCCGATAGAGAAATGGAAGTCGCATTCTATACGTTACCGTGTGTCCCTTGCTTAGAACATCGCTAAGAACGGTTTTGTCGTTATACCTTGCTCTTGGTACGTGTCGCAAGGCCTTGTCTGCAAAATGATTATACGTACGAAGCGTTATAAAGCCTACATTTGTCAAGGTTATTCTTATAACGGCTCTAGTATACCACTTTCTTCCTATAAGCACGTCTCCTTTGTTTTTTTTTTTTTTTTTAAATGTAATTCCTAATATTTGTTCTAGTAAATCATATTCTCTAGGAGTAGCATCGTATTAAGGATGCTAAACGTCGTACCAAGCTTGAGCTAGATAAATCCTAATGCTATCTAGAAGAAGCCTAGCACGAGTTATCCAAAAAGCTTATATGGCTCTGGCGTCTTCGTTAGTAGAAGGAGTTTTTAGTAGAGAAAGGTGCCAATATAGTGGCGCGTGGTCTATCGACTTTAGACAAGTTAGAGGAGGTTAAGCAGTAAGAGCGGCAGGAGGCGCCTGCTATACCCTCGTCATAGATTAATGATACCGTCGATGCTATCGACTAGGGCGCCGTCTTTGGTTCTGTCCTAGGTTTTCCTTTAGTCGATCCGGGTTCTGCTAGTAGAACTGTTCTAGTTTCTTAGGGCAATTCAAATTCTTGACTAGTTCTTATAAGTTATCCTCTAGTCTAAAATCGAGCTATTTAACTAGATACTATAGTTCCCCATTAATAATATATAAATTTAGAATTTCTTTGACGTCTTATTCTTCCTCTTTGTCCTTTGCTTTGATGTTTGTAGTAACCTTAACGTTCTTCGGTGCTAGTTCGAGAAGTGAAATATGAAAAACATCTGTCTATAATTATATAGATAATGGTAATGATAATCGGTAGTTAGATGTCGAGATTCGTTCCTTGATAATAAAGGGTCTAACCTTCTTAAAGTCTAGCTTTATGCTTGGTCGTTTGGTTTATAAGTTTCGTATAATTAGATAGACTTTGTCTCCCCTCTCTAGGCGAGGTCCCTCGAGCCTATATTTATTATAGTAGTTCTTTATTCTAGTTTTGACGAACTTAAGTTTCTTTTTAAGCTTCTTATATAGTACGTATATTTGTTCCGCTTTGACTGCTACTCTTGGCACCATGACCTCTAATCCTTGCCTAAGGTCTGCTTTATATCCGTAGTTTGTAAAGAATGGTATAACTTTGGTCGTTTCTATTAGCATTATATTGTAAGCGAGTTATGCTATTGGTAATAGCATGACCTAGTTGTTTTACTAGTAGTTAATATAAAAACGGAGGTACTATTTGACAACTTGGTTTAGTCGCTCCGTTTGTCCGTCGGTTTGTAGGTAATATGCCGTTAATAGCTTGCTGTTAACGCCTAATCGTTATATTAATGCTTGCTAGAACTTCGATACGAACTTGGTATCTCTGTCAGTGATCTATTCCTGTGGCTAAGCGTGTATTAATACGACTTGCTAATAGATTACGTCTACCAACTGTTCCGCTGTCTAGGACTCCTTATAGGGAAAGAAGTATACCTATTTAGTTAGGCGGTCTACTATAGTGAGAATACTATCGTAGATTACCCCTGTGGCTGTATCCTTAGATTCTAGCAGTTTTATAATAAAGTCTATTGTAACTAAACTCTATAGTTTGTTAGCTATTAGTAGTAGCTAAAGTAGCCTATACGGCTTATATCGTGCCGTTTTGCTTCAATTATAGATATTACAGCTCTATATAACTTCCTTAACTCGTATCGTTAGCTATGGAAAGTCATAGTGTTTCTTAACTTGTACGACAGTCTTCGTAACTCCTTTATATCCTCCGAGTTTCGACTTGTAGAGTCCTTAAATCATTCGTAGCTATTGATCTTTATTATAGATATATACTTTGCCTCGGTACCAAAGTTTCCTATCTTTTTCTTCCACTCCGTTAGGTACCACTGGTCTAGGTGTTACTTGATATTATGCCTTGTCGATCCTTTCTTCTCGAAAGATTGTATAATATTCTAGGAACGAGTCAAGTAGATCGTCTTCTACGGGCGTCTACGTTTCGTAATGCAGCGTTCCGTCTATCTGTTCCTTAAATAATAGTAGCGTTGTTTCCGTTCGTCCTTCCGTATGATCCGTTCGTCAGCTTAGGGCGTCCGCTCGTACGTTCTCTTTACCTTTCTTGTAGCAGATCTCAAAATTAAATTCCGTAAGGAATTCTACCTATTGTATTTGTCGTCCGTTAAGCTCCTTCGTCGTCGTAAAGTATCGTAAGTTCTTGTAATCTATATATACTTATACCGGTTCGATCGTGCCACTAAGGTATAGTCGCCATTCCTTGAAAGCTTTGACAATTGCAAGTAGTTCTTTATTATAGATTGGATAATTAAGACGTAGTCTATCGAGCTTCTTTAAAAAGAAGGCTATAGGATGTAGCTTCCCTTATTCGTCTCGTTATCCTAATTATCCTCCGATGGCGTAGTCTAAAGCATCCGTTTCTACCTCAAATGGCTTCTTAGGGTCTAGTAACACTAGTACTAGATCTTTAGTAATGGCGTCGCGGATCTATATAAATGCTTGCTTATACTGTCCTTCCTATTGGAATTTAGCGTTCTTCTTAGTAAGTTCGTATAAAGGTCTTACGATCACTCTAAAGTTCCTAATAAACATCTGGTAGAAGTTCGTAAACCCGATGAAACTTTGTACTTCTATGACTAACGTCGGTTATAGCTAATCCTTGATAGCTTCGACCTTTAAAGGTTCTATCTGGATTTGTCCTAGGGATATTTTGTATCCTAAAAATACCGTCTTCCTAACGTGGAATTCGCTCTTTTCCTTGTTAACTAATAGCTTGTACGCGTATAACGCGTCTAGCACTACTCTTATATACTTTTAGTATTTATCTATTGTCTTAGAGAAGATAAGTATATCGTCGAGATAATATACCGTAAATTTATCGAGAAAGGGTCGGATAGCTTAATCAATTAGGGCTTAGAACGTTACTAGCGCGTTTGTAAGTCTAAATAGTATAACGAGGTACTTATAGTAGCTATAAGGTATCCTAAAGGCCATTTTCCACTTATTACCTTCTTTAATCTATATATAGTTATAGGCCAATGGCAAGTCAAGACGCGTGAAATATTAGGCTCCTACTAACTAATCTCAGAGCCGTAAGATTAGCGGTAACGGGTATTGGTTTTTCACGGTCTGTTCGTTAAGTTGCCAATAGTCGATATATAACCGTAGCTTTCCGTCTTTCTTAGGCATAAACAGAATTAGGTAGCCTACTAGCAATGTCGATAGGCAGATATATTCTCTTCGAAGGTTCTCCTCCAAATATCACTTAAGTTCTTCGTTCTGTATCTAGCTCGTATAGTAAATCTTAAAGAACTTTAGTTATACTCCTTCCTTAAGCTTGATCTTGTGATCCTATAGGCCATGTTCTAGTAATCCTTCTGGATACTTTAGTTCGAATGCTAGGTATCTTTTATATTCCTCCGGTACTTCCCTAGTCTTGTCTTGTTTCTCGGCTTTCTAATAGTATACAAACTTAGTTCCGTCTATAGTAATATTAGCGATTTCTCCTATCTTAACCTACTACTCTAGTTACAGTGCTCTGCATTCGTCAACGGAGAGAATAGCTATTAGCAATTTAGCTCGTTCCTCCTGTCGTAATGTTGGTATTATTATGCCGCTTCTTCTAGAGTCTGTAGTAGTCTGCCTGCCATTGTCCGTCTCTTGCGGTGGATCTGTAGGACATGCCTTCCCCTAAGTATTGTCTGCTCGTGATCCTTGCGTGCTCCCTATCTCGCTAGTTAAATACGACTCCGTTCGGGGTCGTAGGTAGCTACTATTCTTCTAGCTAATGTCTAGGTTGTGATCTTTATACTATGGTAATCCTAATATTATGTCTTTGTCGTTGCCTATGTCTACGATACTAAATATGACTACTATAGTTTTTCTTGCTATAGTGATATCGATTAGTTCGGTCTCTCTATATATCCATTATGTCAGAAATAGCCCTTTGACTATGTTATACTTCTGCTTTATTCTCTAGGGTATCTATAGCTAATTTACAAGTATTAGTAAAATTAGGTTTATCTCTACTTTACTATCTACTAGTACGAGCATTTCGTGCTATTTCTATTATACTATTGTCTATAATCGCTTGTCTTGCTACCGTCGTCTAAGGATTATAGCAATTTCCTATATTTCTGCCGGGAGGTCTCGATATAGTGGTCTCTTATACTAGTTCCTCCTATATTACGCTACCTGTGACGAACCCAACTCAGACTTCTTCTGAAAGGGTCCAGACGGAGGTAGGTAAAGCGGGACAAGCAGGCAGGTCGTCTGAGGGATTCGGTGAAGCCAAAGGGTTTACAACAACACTTAGAGTTGTCTCTCACAGTAATTAGCAATGCTTGGTATAAGTACTATGATTGTGATTGTTACCACTAGCGAACTCCCAGAGTCTACCATAACGAGTGACTAGCTAGCTATATATACACAATGGTCTGTCCTTCTTCAATAGTTATTACTAGTATCACTTCTCTTTTCACTTCGTGATTCTACATTGTCGACGGTGACATATTATTATCACTAGTGAAGACCTTAGTCTTAGCGGTGATAATCTTCTGATTAGTCCGTCGAGTGATTGGCTGTCAGAATGTCCCGTGTCCTAGCTATAGCCTGCCAGGCCGCCTATATGCTTATCCGTGACACGATGCCCCTCCTTCAAGGCTTTCGACCCAAAAGCCCTCTTAGGTCGTTTCAAATAGCGCTAACAACCCTTCGCTTATGAGTACTGCATTCTCCCTATTTCTACATCGTGGTCGCCATGCTAACAAAATGCCAATAGAGAAACGGAAGTCGTATTCTGCACGTTACCGTGCTTCCCTTGCTTAGAACATCGCTAAGAACGGTTTTATTGTTATACCTTGCTCTTGGTGCGCGTCGCAAGGCCTCGTCTGCAAAATGATCATATATACAAAGCGTTACGAGGCCTGTATTTGTCAAGGTCGTTCTTACGATAGCTCTAGCATCTCGCTTTCTTCCTATAAGCCTGTCTCCTTTTTTTTTTTTTTTTTTTTTTTTTTTTTTACTATAATTCCTAATGTTCGTTCTAGTAGATCGCATTCTTTAGGAGCAGCGTCATATCAAAGATGCTAAACGTCGTGCCGAACTTGAGCTAGATGAATCCTAACACTATCTAGAAGAGGCCTAGCGTAAGTTATCCGAAAAGCTTATACGGCTCCGGCGTCTTCGTCAGTAGAAGGAGTTTTTGGTAGAGAAAGGTGCCGATATAGTAGCACGTAGTCTGTCGACCTTGGACGAGTTAGAGGAGATTAAGCAGCAAGAGACGCCTGCTATACCCTCGTCACAGATTAATGATGCCGTCAATGCTATCGACTAGGGCGCCGTCTTTAGTTCTGTCCCGGGTTTTCCTTTGGTCGATCCGGGTTCTACCGATGGAACTGTTCTAGTTTCTCAGGGCAGTTCAAATTCTTGACTAGTTCCTATAAGTTATCTTCTAGTCTGAAATCAAGCCATTTGACCAGGTACTATAGTTCCCTATTAATGATACGTGAATCTAGAATTTCTTCGACATCCTATTCTTCCTCTTCGTCCTCTGCTTCGATGTGCGTAGCAACCTTAGCGTTCTTTAGTGCTAGTTCGAGAAGTGAAATATGAAAAACATCCGTCTATAGGCATATAGATGACGGTAACGATAGTCGGTAGTTAGATGTCGAAATTCGTTCTTTGACAACGAAGGGTCCGACCTTCTTGAAGTCTAGCTTCGCGCTTAGTCGTTTGGTTCGCAGGTTTCGTACAATCAGGTAGACTTTGTCTCCCCTCTCTAGGCAAGGTCCCTCGAGCCTATATTTATCGTAGTAGTTCTTTATTCTAGTTCTAACAAACTCGAGTTCCTTTTTAAGCTTCTCATATAGTACGTGCATCTGTTCTACTTTGACTGCTGCTCTTAGCACTATAACCTCTAGTCCTTACCTAAGGTCTGCTTCATATCCGTAGTTCGCGAAGAACGGTGTGACTTTGGTCGTTTCCGTTGGCGTCGTGTTATAAGCGAGTTATACTGTTAGCAACAGCATGACCTAGTCATTTTGCTAGTAGTTAACATAAGAGCGGAGGTACTGTTTAACAACTTGGTTTAGTCGCTCCGTTTGTCTATTAGTCTGTAGGTGATATGCCGTTGACAGCTTGCTATTAACGCCCAATCGTTACATTAACGCTTGCCAGAACTTCGACGCGAACTTGGTGTCTCTATCGGTGATCCATTCTTGCGGCCAAGCATGCACTGATGTAACTTGCCGATAGATCACGTCTGCTAACTGTTCCGCTGTCCAGGACTCCTTATAGGGAAAGAAGTATACCTACTTAGTCAGGCAATCTACTATAATAAGAATACTATCGTAGGTCACTCCTATAGCTATGTCCTTAGATTCTAGCAGCTTCGTAATAAAGTCTATCGTGACTAAACTCCATGGTTTGTCAGCTATTAGTAGTGGCTAAAGTAGCCTATACGGCTTATGTCGTGCCGTCTTGCTTCGATTGCAAATATCGTAGTTCCATACGACTTCCTTAACTCGTGCCGTCAACTATAGAAAGTCGTAGTGTTTCTTGACTTGTGCGACAGTCTTCGTAACTCCTTTGTATCCTCCGAGTTTCGACTCGTAGAGTTCTCGAATCATCTACAGCTATTGATCTTTGTCATAGATATACACTTTGCCTCGGTACCAGAGTTTCCTATCTCTTTCTTCCACTCCGTCAGGTACCACTAGTCTAGGTGCTGCTTGATACTGTGCCTCGTTAATCCTTTCCTCTCGAAAGATTATATAGCATTCTAGGAACGAGTCAAGTAGATCATCTTCTACAGGTATCTACGTTTCGTAATATAGCGTTCTATCTATTCGTTCCTTGAATAACGGTAATGTTATTCCCGTTCGTCCTTTTGTATGATCCGTTCGTCGACTTAAAATGTCCGCTTGTACGTTTTCTTTGCCCTTCTTATAGCGGATCTCGAAGTTAAATTCCGCGAGGAATTCTGCCTATCGTATTTGTCGTCTGTTAAGTTCCTTCGTTGTTATGAAGTATCGCAAATTCTTATAATCTATATACACTTATACTGGTTTAATCGTACCACTGAGGTATAGTTGCCATTCCTTAAAAGCTTCGACAATTGTAAGTAGTTCCTTGTCGTAAATCGGATAATTGAGACGTGGTCCGTCGAGCTTCTTTGAAAAGAAGGCTATAGGATATAGCTTCCCTTGTTCGTCTCGTTGTCCCAATTGTCCTCCAATGGCGTAGTCTGAAGCGTCCGTTTCCACCTCGAATGGCTTCTTGGGGTCTGGCAGTACCAGTACTAGATCTTCAGTAATGGCATTACGGATCTACGTAAATGCTTGCTCGTATTGCTCTTCCCATTGGAATTTAGCATTCTTCTTGGTAAGCTCGTATAAAGGTCGTACGATCGCTCTAAAGTTCCTGATGAACATTTGGTAGAAGTTCGTAAATCTGATGAAGCTTTATACTTCCGTAACTAACGTCAGTCGTAGCCAATTCTTAATAGCTTCAACCTTTGAAGGTTCTATCCGGATTTGTCCTGGGGATATTTTGTATCCTAAAAAGACTGTCTTCCTGACATAGAATTTACTCTTTTCCTTGTTGACTGATAGCTTGTACACGTGTAGCACATCTAGCACTACTATCACATGCTTCCGGTGTTCGTCTATTATCTTAGAGAAGATAAGTATATCGTCGAGATAATATACCGTAAATTTGTCGAGAAAGGGTTAGATAGCTTAATCAATTAGGGCTTAGAACGTTGCTAGCGCGTTTGTAAGTCCGAATGGCATGACAAGGTACTCATTTTTCTACTCGTCGCCTTCTTTAATCTGTATATGGTTGTAGGCCGATGGCAAGTCAAGACGTATAAAATATTAGGCTCCTGCTAACTAATCTCGGAGCTATGAGATTAGCAGTAACGGGTATCGGTTTTTCACGGTCTGTTCGTTAAGTTGCCAATAGTTAACGTATAACCGTAGCTTTCCGTCTTTCTTAGGCACAAACAGGATCAGGTAGCCTGCTAGCAATGTCGACAGGCAGATATATCCTCTTCGAAGGTTCTCCTCCAAATATCGCTTAAGTTCTTCGTTCTACGTCTAGCTTATATGGTAAATCTTGAAGAACTTCAGTCGTGCTCCTTCCTTAAGCTTGATCTTGTAATCCCATAGGCCATGTTCTAGTAATCCTTCCAGATGCTTTAGTTCAAATGCTAGGTATCCCTCGTACTCCTTTGGTACTTCCCTAGTCTTATCTCGTCTCTCGGTTTTCTAATAGTATACGAACTTAGTTCCGTCTATAGCGATACTAGCGATTTCTCCTATCTTAACCCACTGCTCTAATTACAGTGCTCCGCATTCGTCAACGGAGAGAACAGCTATCGGCAATTCAGCTCGTTCCTCCTATCGCGATATCGATGTCGTTATGCCGCCTCTTCTAGAGTCCGTAGTGGTCTGTCTGCCACTATCCGTCTCTTGCGGTAGATCCGTAGGACATGCCTTTCCTTAAGCATCGTCCGCTCGCGATCCTTACACGCTCCCTATCTCGCTAGTCGAATACGACTCCGTTCGGGGTCGTAGGTAGCTACCATTCTTCTAGCTAATGTCTAGGTCGTAGTCTTTATACTATAGTAACCCTAATATTATATCTTTATCATTGCCTATGTCTACAATGCTAAATACGACTGCTATAGTCTTTCCTACCATAGTGATATTAATTAGTTTAGTCTCCCTATATACCTATTACATCAGAAATGGCCCTTTGACTATGCCATGCTTCCGCTTCACTCTCTAGGGTATTAACAGCTGATTTATAAGTGTCGGCGAAATCAGATTTATCTCTGCTCCACTGTCTACTAGTACGAGCATTTCGTGCTATTTCTACTGTGCTGTTATCTATAATTGCTTGTCTTGCCGCCGTCGTCCAAAGATTATAGCGATTTCCTATGTTTCTGCCGGGAGGTCTCGATATAGTGGTCTCTTACGCTAGTTCCTCCTATACTACGCTACTACTTACTACTACATAGGCGTTAATGGTTTCCAGGCCCCTCGAAGGGCCCTAACCCGTTTCCCAAGTCAGTGCTGACCTCTTCGGTTGTTCGGCTAATAGCGGCTTCGTCGATCGTGCTCATTTCCGTGAGCCATTAAGTGCTTGCGGCTTCCTACCATTAGGTCCACTCTGCTTTCCGTCGTACGTGCCATAGCTTCATCTGAAGCTCCCGAATTCGCAATTTCTTTTCGTCCGCGTGATAGAAGTAATCGTTGCTCTAGCACGAGTCCTATATGTCTCGTCTGGTTCCGCAGTACCTAGGCTAGACTCGTTTTAGAACTACCATAATGCTTTCTAGATCGCGGGCTTCGATCTTCTAGAGCAATTCGGCCGCTCTGTTTCCTACATCATAGACCCATTCCACAGGGCACAAGCCTCCGTCCCTATTTTCCTGTCGGGTCGGCCAGTGATTGTTTTCGAATTTGTCGCGGAAGTGATATTGGCATTCATGTGCCATACACTAGAACTAGGGCATTTATACATATGCCTCATGTCGAGGGTACAGTCGCGTGGCGTCGCCTAGGAGGTATTGGAATTCTTTCTCGAATCCTTCCCACTATACGTAGACCGTAGGTACTCCAGTGCTGACATAGGAGTGTTTCTTCCAGTAGCTTTCCCACGTACGCTCGTCTTTTCCGCGGTTCGCGTGTATAAACTGGTATTCTAGGTTCCGCATGTCGTTGCTAAGTTATTGGCCGTTAAGATACTCGGCATAGCTATCAGGCCTATTATATATCATAGGCTATTCTCCTTTAATGGTTTCTACGATACGTCAGAGTTCCCTTATTTCGTCCCTTATTCTATCGCTTTATTAGGCAAGTCGAATCAAGCGCCTGTCCCGTTCGCGTAGTTCTGTATTAAGCCGAAAAACTTCGTTATAGTACCATTCGATTTGTTCCTAGAGGAATAGAACATTAGGTCCGGGTCTTTCGATTCCTTAGGTGTTAGTTATCTACGATCTATCCCGCCTCTGCGTAACTATAAAACCCCACTGCCTTAAGGCTAGGAGAATCGAAACTAGCAGTATATATTCTCCTACCATGTCCTATTCGGCAAGACCTATCTCTAGGTCTATAGTAACCAGTTCGGAGTACGGTGCTTGTTCGTCTTTACCGTTGCCGTCATGTCCGAGACTGTCCGTATCACTGTCCTTGTCTTTGTAGCTTGTAGCCGCTACTTCGATAACGTCCTTGGTAGTTTTGTCGATAGTTACAATTTCCTTTCCAGGGGTTGGTTTCTATTCTTTCTTCGGGCTTTGGTATTCTTGCTTATAGTGCCCTTTCTTTCCGTAGTTATAGTAGGTAACATTAGACTTGTCTTTGGCTATCTTTTTCTAGTCCTGCTTCTACGCTATATCTATATCTATAGCTCCGGGGTGTATCCCGTACGAGGTACTGACATACACTCGCTTTTTCTTATCGTTAGCTTTAACCATGGTTCCGTTCATTCAACCTTGTTTCTGCTGCTCTCGTGTATAGAGTCGATCATCGATCCTAATAGCCTACGCGATGTATTCGTCCAGAGTCTTAGGCCGATCGTACTTATATAGCTTGTCCTTGACCTTTTCCTTTAAGCCATTATAGAACAATTACATTAACGCCTTATCGTTAAGCTAAGACTTGAGCATGTCCTGTCTGAATTGTATAGCATAGGAGGCTACTAACTTAGTCTATCGGAGATTAGCGAGTCTTTCTTGCGTATAAATCTTCTTATCTTTATCGCCAAAAACTTTCTAAAGCTCTTCTTCGAAACGGTCATAAGATCGGAAGACTGCCTGCGTAAACGCGTCTTAGTCGTCTTCATCTTCCTTAGTAAGATAGTCATTCTACGTCAGCTCGAACCATCTAAGTACCTTGCCCTCTAGTCTCGTAGCTATATAAAGGACTTTAGCTTTTTCGTCTAGAAACTTGTCGTCATTAAGCTAGAAGTAGGATCGGAGATTTGTCAAGAATCCTACAAGATCCTCCTTGGTTCCTCCGTATTTGCCAGGTAGTTCGATCTTAATACGCTTCGCTTTGGCGCCCTCGAGTGCCTCAATTTTAGCATAGGCCTCGTTAACCAACTTCTACGAGTACTTTTCGCGGTTCTCAAGTTCCTTGATTCGAGCTTGAGCAGCCTTGTCTCTCTGGTCCAACTCCTGGATCCGCTGCTGGAGTTAACCAAGCTAGGCGAGCAGTTGTTCGGCCGTGACGTCGGTAGCCATGTCGGTGTCGAGGTCGAAGTCACCTCCGTTCTGAACCATAACAGAACAAAGGGAGTGGTAACAACGTGTGACGAACCTAACTTAGACTTCTTCTGAAAGGGTCCAGACAGAGGTGGGTAAAGCGGGACAAGCAGGCAGGTCGTCTAAGGGATTCGGTAAAGCCAAAGGGTTTATAACAACACTTAGAGTTATCTCTTATAGTAATTAGCAATGCTTGGTATAAGTACTATAATTGTGATTGTTACCACTGGCGAACTCCTAGAGTCCACTATAACGAGTAACTGGCTAGCTATATATATACAATGGTCTGTCCTTCTTCAATAGTTATCACCAGTATCACTTCTCTTTTCACTTCGTGATTCTGTGTTGTCGACGGTGACATGTTATTATTACTAGTGAAGACCTTAGTCTTGGCGGTGATAATCTTCTGATTGGTCCGTCGAGTAATTAGCTGTTGGAATATCCCGTGTCCTAGCTGCAGCCTGCCAGGCCGCCCATGTGCTTATCCGTGACACTACCACTCGCTACTATATAGGCGTTAATGGTTTTTAGGCCCCTTGAAGAGCCCTGACCTGTTTCCTAGGTTAGTGCTAACCTCTTCGGTTGTTCGGCTGATAGCAGCTTCGTCGATCGTGCTCATTTCTATAAGCTATTGAGTACTAGTAACTTCTTACCATTAGGTCTGTTCTACTTTCTATCGTACGTGCTATAGCTTTATCTAAAGCTCCTAGATCTGCGATTTCTTTTCGTCCGCGTAGTAGAGGCAGTCGTTACTTCGGTACGAGTCCTATATATCTCGTCCTGTTCCGTAGTACCTAGGCTAGGCTCGTTTTAGTACTACCGTGATGCCTTCTAGATCGTAGGCTTCGATCTTCTAGAGCAATTCGGCCGCTCTATTTCCTATATTATAGACCTATTCTATAGGGCAGAGGCTCCTATATGACGAACCCAACTCAGACTTCTTCTAAAAGGGTCCAGACAGAGGCAGGCTGAGCGTGACGAGCAGGCGGGTCGTCTAAGGGATTCGGTAAAGCCAAAGGGTTCACAACAACACTAGAGTTATCTCTCACAGTAATCAGCAATGCTTGGTATAAGTACTATAATTGTGATTGTTACCACTAGTAAACTCCCAGAGTCCACTATAACAAGTGACTAGCTAGCTATATATATATAATAGTCTGTCCTTCTTCAATAGTTATTACCAGTGCCACTTCTCCTTTCACTTCGTGATTCTACGTTGTCGACGGTGACATGTTATTATCACTAGTGAAGACCTTAGTCTTGGCGGTGATAATCTTCTGATTGGTCCGTCGAGTGATTGGCTGTCGGAATGTCCCGTGTCCTAGCTGCAGCCTGCTAGGCTGCCTATATGCTTATCTATGACACGATGCCCCTCCTTTAAGGCTTTCAACCCGAAAGCCCTCTTAGGTCATTTCAAATAGCGCTAATAACCCTTCGCTTGTAAGTACTATATTCTCCCTGTTTCTATATCGTGGTCACCATGCTGACAAAATGCCAATAGAGAAACGGAAGTCGCATTCTACATATTACCATGCTTCCCTTGCTCAGAACATCGCTAAGAACAGTTTTGTTGTTATGCCTTGCTCTTGGTACGCGTTATAAGGCCTTGTCTGTAAAATGATCACGCATATAAAGTGTTATAAGGTCTATATTTGTTGAGGTCGTTCTTACGATAGCTCTAGTATCCCGCTTTCTTCCTATAAGCTTGTCTCCTCTCTTTTTTTTTTTTTTTTTTTTTTTTTTTTACTGTGATTCCTAATATTCGTTCTAGTGGATCGCATTCTTTAGAAGCAGCGTCGTATCAAAGATGCTAAACGTCGTGCCGAACTTGAGCTAGATAAATCCTAATACCGTCTAGAAGAGGCCTAGCGTGAGTTGTCCGAAAAGCTTGCACGGCTCCGGCGTCTTCGTCAGCAGAAGGAGTTTTTAGTAGAGAAAGGTGCCGATATGGTGGCGCGTGGTCTGTCGACCTTAGACAAGTTAGAGGAGGTTAAGTAGCAAGAGACGCCTACTATACCCTCGTCATAGATTAATGATGCCGTCGATGCTATTGACTAGGGCGCCGTCTTTGGTTCTGTCCCAGGTTTTCCTTTGGTCGATCCGGGTTCTGCTGGTAGAACTATTCCAGTTTTTTAAGGCAGTTTAAATTCTTAACTAGTTCCTATAAGTTGTCTTCTAGTCTAAAATCAAGCTATTTAACCAGATATTATAGTTCCCTATTAATAATATATAAATCCAGAATTTCTTCGACGTCCTATTCTTCTTCCTTATCTTCTGCTTCGATATACGTAGCAACCTTAGCGTTTTTCGGTACTAGTTCGAGAAGCAAAATATAAAAAACATCTGTCTGTAGTCGCATAGATGACGGTAACGATAGTCAGTAGTTAGATGTCGAAATTCGTTCTTTGATAATAAAGGGTCCGACCTTTTTAAAGTCTAGCTTCGTGCTTGGTCATTTGGTTTATAAGTTTTGTACAATTAGGTAGACTTTGTCTCCCTTCTCTAGGCGAGGTCCCTTGAGCCTATATTTGTCGTAGTAGTTCTTCATTCTGGTTTTGACAAACTCGAGTTCCTTCTTGAGCTTCTCATATAGTACGTACATCTGTTCTGCTTTGACTGCTGCTCTTGGCACTGTGACCTCTAGTCCTTGCCTAAGGTCTGCTTTATATCCATAGTTCGCGAAGAACGGTGTGACTTTGGTCGTTTCTGTCGGCGTCGTATTATAGGCGAGTTATACTGTTGGTAACAGTATGACCTAGTCGTCTTGCTAGTAATTGATGTAAGAGCGGAGGTATTGCTTAATAACTTGGTTTAGTTGCTCCGTTTGTCCGTTGGTCTATAGGTAATATGCCATTGATAGCTTGCTATTAACGCCTAATCGTTATATTAACGCTTGCTAGAACTTTGATACGAACTTGGTATCTCTGTCAGTGATCCATTCTTGCGGCCAAGCGTACACTGATGTAACTTGCCGATAGATCACGTCTGCCAACTGTTCAGCTATCTAGGATTCCTTATAGGGGAAGAAGTATGCCTATTTAGTCAGGCAATCTACTACAGTAAGGATGCTATCGTAGATTACTCCTATAGCTATGTCCTTGGATTCTAGCAGCTTCGTAATAAAGTCCATCGTAACTAAACTCCATGGTTTGTCAGCTATTAGCAGTGGCTAAAGTAGCCTATACGGCTTATGTCGTACTGTTTTGCTTCGATTACAAATGTCGTAGCTCCGTACGATTTCCTTAACTTGTGCTATTAATTATAGAAAGTCATAGTGTTTCCTAACTTGTGTAACAGTCTTCGTAACTCCTTTATATCCTCCGAGTTTTGACTCGTAGAGTTCTCGGATCATTCGTAGCTGTTGATCTTTATCGTAGATATACGCTTTGCCTTAGTACCAGAGTTTCCTATCTTTTTCTTCTACTCCGTTAGGTACTACTAGTCTAGGTACTGCTTAATACTATACCTCGTTAATCCTTTCTTCTCGAAAGATTACGTAGCATTCTAGGAACAAGTTAAGTAGATCATCTTCCACGGGTGTCTACGTTTTATAATGTAGCGTTCCATCTGTTCGTTCCTTAAACAACGGTAGTGTTATTCCCGTTCGTCCTTTCGTGTAATCCGTTTGTCGACTTAAGATGTCCGCTTATACGTTCTCTTTACCCTTCTTATAGCGGATCTCAAAGTTAAATTCCGCGAGGAATTCTGCCTATTGTATTTATTGTCTGTTAAGTTCTTTTATCGTTATAAAGTATCGTAGGTTCTTGTAATCTATATACACTTATACTAGTTCAATTATACCACTAAGGTATAGTTGCCATTCCTTGAAAGCTTCGATAATCGTAAGTAGTTCCTTGTCGTAAATCGGATAATTAAGACATGGTCTATCGAGCTTCTTAGAAAAGAAGGCTACAGGATATAGCTTCCCTTGTTTGTCTCGTTGTCCCAATTGTCCTCCGATAGCATAGTCTAAAGCGTCCGTTTCTACCTCGAATGGCTTCTTAGGGTCTGGTAGCACTAGTACTAGGTCTTTAGTAATGGCGTCACAGATCTACGTAAATGCTTGCTTATATTGCTCTTCCCATTGGAATTTAGCATTCTTCTTAGTAAGTTCGTATAAAGGTCATACGATCGCTCCAAAGTTCCTAATAAACATCCGGTAGAAGTTCGTAAATCCGATGAAACTTCGTACTTCTGTGACTAACGTCGGTCATGGCTAATTCTTAATGGCTTTAACCTTTAAAGGTTCTATCCGAATTTGTCCTAGGGATATTTTGTATCCTAAAAAGACTATCTTCCTAACATGGAATTTGCTCTTTTCCTTGTTGACTGATAGCTTGTGCGCGTATAGCGTGTCTAGTACTACTTTTACATGCTTCCGGTGTTCGTCTATCGTCTTGGAAAAGATGAGTATATCGTCGAGATAATATACTGTAAATTTGTCGAGAAAGGGTCGGATAGCTTGATTAATCAGGGCTTAGAACGTTGCCGGCGCGTTCGTAAGTCCAAATGGCATGACGAGGTACTTGTAGTGGCTATAGGGTATCCTAAAGGCCGTTTTCCACTCGTTGCCTTCTTTAATCCGTATATAGTTATAGGCCGATGGCAAGTCAAGACACGTAAAATATTAGGCTCCTGCTAACTGATCTCGGAGCCGTGAGATTAGCGGTAACGGGTATTAGTTTTTCATAGTCTATTCGTTAAGTTACCGATAGTCGACGTATAACCGTAGCTTTCCGTCTTTCTTAGGCATAAATAGGATTAGATAGCCTGCTAGCGATGTCGACAGGCGGATATATCCTCTTTAAAGGTTCTCTTCTAAATATCACTTAAGTTCTTCGTTCTATGTCTAGCTCGTATAATAAATCTTAAAGAACTTTAGTTATACTCCTTCCTTAAGCTTGATCTCATAATCCTATAGGCCGTGTTCTAGTAATCCTTCTAGATACTTTGGTTCGAATGCTAGGTATCTTTTATATTCCTTCGGTACTTCCCTAGTCTTGTCTTGTTTCTCGGTTTTCTAATAATATGCGAACTTGGTTCTGTCTATAGCGATACTAGCGATTTCTCCTGTCTCAACCTACTACTCTAATTACAATGCTCCGCATTCGTCAACGGAGAGAACAGCTATCAGCGATTTAGCTCGTTCCTCCTGTCGCGATATCGATGTCGTTATGCCGCCTCTTCTAGAGTCCGTAGTGGTCTGCCTGCCACTGTCCGTCTCTTACGGTGGATCCGTAGGATATGCCTTTCTCTAAGCATCGTCTGCTCGCGATCCTTGCGCGCTCCCTATCTTACTAGTCAAATATAACTCTGTTCGGGGTCACAGGTAGCCACCATTCTTCTAGCTAATGTCTAGGTCGTAATCCTCATGCCATAGTAACCCTAATATTATGTCTTTGTCATTACCTATATCTACAATACTAAATACGATTACTATAGTCTTTCCTACTATAGTGATGTCAATCGGTTCGGTCTCCCTACATACCTATTATGTCGGAAATAGCCCTTTGACTATACTATACTTCTGCTTTATTCTCTAGGGTATCCGTAGCTAATTCACAAGCGTCGGCGAAATTAGGTTCATCTCTACTCCACTATCTACTAGTGCGAGCATTTCGTACTATTTCTATTATGCTGTTATCTACAATCGCTTGTCTTACCGCTATCGTCTAAAGATTACGGCGATTTCCTATGTTTCTACTAGGAGGTCTTGGTATAGTGGTCTCTTGCGCTAGTCCCTCCTATACTACGCTACCACTCGCCGCTACACGGGCGTTAATGGTTTCCGGGCCCCTCGAAGGGCCCTAACCCGTTTCCTAGGTTAGTGCTAACCTCTCCGGTTGTTCGGCTAATAGTAGCTTCGTCAATCGTGCTCATTTCCGTAAGCCATTAAGTGCTTACGGCTTCCTACCATTAGGTCCGTTCTACTTTCCGTTATACGTGCCATAGCTTCATCTAAAGCTCCCGAATTCGCAATTTCTTTTCGTCCGCGTGATAGAGGCAATCGTTACTCTAGCACGAGTCCTATATATCTCGTCCGGTTCCGCAGTACCTAGGCCAGGCTCGTTTTAGAACTACCGTAATGCTTTCTAGGTCTCAGGCTTCGATTTCCTAGAGCAATTCGGCCGCTCTATTTCCTGCATCATAGACCTATTCTACAGGGTATAAGCCTCTGTCCCTGTTTTCCTGTCAGGTCGGCTAGTGATTGTTTTCGAATTTGTCGTAGAAGTAATATCGGCATTCGTGTGCCATACACTAGAACCAGGGCACTTACGCATGTGCCTTGTGTCGAGGGTACAGTCGTATAGCGTCGCCTAGGAGGTATTAGAATTCTTTTCCGAATCCTTCCCACTGTATATAGGCCGTAGGTACTCCAATGCTAAGATAAGAGTGCTTTTTCTAGTAGCTTTCCCACGTATGCTCGTCTTTCCCACGGTTCGCTCATATAAACTAGTATTCTAGGTTCTGCACGTCGTTACTAAGTTGCTAATCGTCAAGGTACTCGGCGTAGCTATCGGGCCTATTATATGTCATAGGCTATTCTCCTTTGATAGCTTCTACGATACGTCGGAGTTCCCTTATTTCGTCCCTCATTCTATCGCTCTACTAGGCAAGTCAAATCAAGCGCCCGTCCCGTTCATACAGTTCCATGTTAAGCCGAAAAACTTTGTTACAGTACTATTCGATTCGTTCCTAGAGGAATAGAACATTAGGTCTAGGTCTTTCAATTCCTTAGGTATTGGTAGTCTACGATCCATCCTGCCTCTACATGACCGTGAAACCCTACTGCCTTAAGACTAGGAGAATCGAGATTAGCGGTACATACTCTCCTACCGTGTCCTATTCGGCGAAACCTGTCTCTAGATCTATAGTAACTAGTTTAGAGTACAGTGCTTGTTCGTCTTCTCTATCACCGTCGTGTCCGAGACTGTCTATATCACTATCCTTGTTTTTGTAGCTCGTGGCTACTACTTCGATGACGTCCTTAGTAGTTTCGTCGATAGCTATAATTTCCTTCCTAGGGGCTAGTTTCTATTCTTTCTTCGGGCTCTAGCATTCTTGCTTATAGTGCCCTTTCTTTCTGTAGTTATAGTAGGTAACATTAGACTTGTCTTTGGTCGTCTTCTTCTAGTCCTACTTCTACGCTACGTCCATATCTATAGCTCCGGGATACGTCCTATACGAGGTACTGACGTACGCTCGCTTTTTCTTGTCATTAGCCTTAACCGTAGTTCTATTCATTTGACCTCGTTTCTACTACTCTTGTATATAAAGTCAATCATCGATCCTAATAGCCTGTGTGATATATTTATCTAGAGTCTTAGGCTAATCGTACTTATATAGCTTGTCTTTGACCTTTTCCTTTAGGCTATTATAGAACAATTATATCAACGCCTTATCATTAAGCTAAGACTTAAGCATGTCCTGTCTAAACTATACGGCATAAGAGGCTGCTAACTTGGTCTGTCGGAGATTAGCGAGTCTTTCTTACATATAAATCTTCTTGTCTTTGTTACCAAAAACCTTCCGAAGCTCTTCTTCGAAACGGTCATAAGATTAGAAGACTACCTATATAAACACGTCTCGATCGTCTTCGTCTTCCTCCGTGAGATAGTCGTTCTATATAGGCTCAAACTATCTAAGTGCCTTGCCCTCTAGTCTCGTGGCTACGTAAAAGACTTTAGCTTTGTCGTCCGGAAACTTGTCATCATTAAGCCGGAAGTAGGATCAGAGGTTTGTCAGGAATCCTACGAGATCCTCCTTAGTTCCTCTGTATTTGCTAGGTGGTTCGATCTTGATACGCTTCGCTTTAGCGCCCTCGAGTGCCTCGATTTTGGTATAGGCCTCGTTGACCAACTTCTACAAGTACTTTTCACAGTTCTCGAGTTCCTTAATTTAAGCTTAAGCAGCCTTGTCTCTCTGGTCTAACTCCTAGATCCGCTGCTAGAGTTGACCAAGCTAAGCAAGCAGCTGTTTGGCCGTGACATTGGTAGCCATGTCGATGTCAAAGTCACCTCTGTTCTGAACTATGACAGAACAAAGGGAGTAGTAATAACGTGTGACGAACCTAACTTAGACTTCTTCTGAAAGGGTCCAGACGGAGGTAGGCTGAGTGTAACGAGTAGGCAGGTCGTCTAAGGGATTCGGTAAAGCCAAAGGGTTTATAACAACACTAGAGTTGTCTCTTATAGTAATTAGCAATACTTAGTATAAGTACTATAATTATAATTGTTACCACTGGTAAACTCCTAGAGTCCACTATAACGAGTGACTAGCTAGCTATATATATATAATGGTCTATCCTTCTTTAATAGTTATCACTAGTGCCACTTCTCCTTTCACTTCGTGATTCTGCGTTGTCGACGGTGACATATTATTATCACTAGTGAAGACCTTAGTCTTGGCGGTGATAATCTTCTGATTGGTCTGTCGAGTGATTAGCTGTCGGAATGTCCCGTGTCCTAGCTGCAGCCTGCCAGGCCGCCTATGTGCTTATCCGTGACATCCTGTCCTCATTTCCTTATCGGATCGGCTAGTGATTGTTTTCGAATTTGTCGTGAAAGTGGTATTAGCATTTATATGCCATATACTAGAACCAGGGCACTTGCGTATATGCCTTGTATCGCAGGTATAGTCGTGTGGCGTCGCCTAGAAGGTATTAGAATTCTTTTCTAAATCCTTCCCACTATATATAGACTATAAATACTCTAATACTGAGGTAGGAGTGTTTCTTCTAGTAGCTCTCCTATATACGCTCATCCTTTCTGTAGTTCGCGCGTATAAACTAGTACTCGGGGTTCTATACGTTATAGCTAAGTTGCTAATCGTTAAAATACTCGGCGTAGCTATCGAGCCTATTATATATTATAGGCTGTTCCCCTCTAATAGTTTCCACGATACGTTAAAGTTCCCTTATCTTGTCCCTTATCTTATCGCTTTACTAAGCAAGTCGAATCAAGCGTTTATCCTATTCGCATAGTTCCATATTAAGCCGGAAAACTTCGTTACAATACTATTCAATTCGTTCCTAGAGGAATAGAACATTAGGTCTAGGTCTTTCAAGTCCTTAGGTATCGGTCGTCTACGATCTATCCTACCTCTACGTAACTATGAAATCCTACTGCCTCAAGGCTAGAAGAATCGAAATTAGTAGTATATACTCTCCTGCTATATCCTATTCGGCAAGACCTGTCTCTAGGTCTATAGTAACTAGTTCGGAGTACGGTGCTTGTTTGTCTTTATTATCGCCATCGCGTCTGGGACTGTCCGTATCGCTATCCCTATTCTCGTAGCTTATAGCCGCTACTTCGATAATATCCTTAGCGGTTTTGTTAATAGCTATAATTTCCTTTCTAGGGACTAGTTTCTAGTCTTTCTTTAGGCTTTAATATTTTTGTTTATAGTGTCCTTTCTTTTTATAGTTATAGTAGGTAACGTTAGACTTATCTTTGGCTATCTTCTTCTTATCCTACTTCTATGCTATGTCTATATCTATAGCTCTAGGATACGTCCTATACGATGTGCTGACGTATACTCGTTTTTTCTTATTGTTAGCCTTAACCGCAGTTCTATTTATCTGACCTTATTTCTACTACTCTTATATATAGAGTCGATTATCGATTCTAATAGCCTATATAATATATTTATCTAGGGTCTTAGGCCAGTCGTACTTATATAGCTTGTCTTTAACCTTTTCCTTTAAGCCGTTATAGAATAGTTATATTAATGCCTTATTATTAAGCTAAGACTTAAGTATGTCCTATCTAAACTATATAGCGTAAGAGGCTACTAACTCAGTCTATCGGAGATTAGCAAGTCTTTCTTATATATAAATCTTCTTATCTTTATCACTAAAAACCTTCTAAAGCTCTTCTTTAAACTAGTTATAGGATCAAAAGACTGCCTACGTAAATACGTCTCGGTCGTCTTCGTCTTCCTTAGTAAGATAGTCATTCTATATAGGCTCAAACTATCTAAGTGCCTTACCCTCTAGTCTTGTAACTACGTAGAGGACTTTGGCTTTGTCGTCTAGAAACTTGTCATCATTGAGCCAGAAGTAGGATCAGAGGTTTGTTAGGAATCCTACGAGATCTTCCTTAGTTCCTCTATATTTGCTAGGTAGTTTAATCTTAATACGGCTTACTTTAGTGCCCTCGAGTGCCTTGATTTTGGCGTAGGCCTCGTTAACTAGCTTCTATAAATGCTTTTTGCCATTTTCGAGTTCCTTAATCCGAGCTTAAGTAACCTTATCTCTCTAGTCTAATTCCTAAATCTGCTACTAGAGTTAACCAAGCTAGGCAAGCAGCTGTTCAGCCGTGACATTAGTAGCTATGTCGATATCGAGGTCGAAATCACCTCCGTTCTGAGCTATAATAGAACAAAGGGAGTAATAGCAACGTGTGACGAACCTAACTTAGACTTCTTCTAAAAGGGTTCAGACGGAGGTAAATTAAGCAGGACAAGCGTATAGGTCGTCTAAGGGATTTGGTGAAGCTAAAGGGTTTATAATAACACTAGAGTTGTCTCCTATAATAGTTAGTGATGCTTGGTATAAGTTCTTATAATTGTGGGTTAGGTTGCTATTACTAGTGAACTCCTAGAGTCTACTATAACGAGTGACTAGCTAGCTATATATATATAATTATCTGTCCTTCTTTAATAGTTATTACTAGTACCGTTTCTCCTTTCACTCCATAATTCTACGTTATTGACGGTGATATGTTATTATCACTAGTGAAGACCTTAGTCTTGGCAGTGATAATCTTCTGATTGGTCCGTCAAGTGATTGGCTGTCGGAATGTCCCGCGTCCTGGCTGCAGCCTGCCGGGCCGTCCATGTGCTTATCCGTGACAAAGAGGCTATTTATAGATATTAATCTTAAGCTTAGGGAACTCTAGAACATCTACTATGATAATTAGCAAACAATAAGACTAGTAATAGCTAAGAATAAACGTATTAATACTTACCTATAGTATATAGATATCTATAATATATAGTTACATTAGGAAGTAGCGAAAGGAACGTTTAAAGCTATATATCTACTAACTAGTTAGATACTAGTAGATAGGCTTACTAAACGACTTAGCTAATAAGCCTTCGAGCGCTAGAGGGCTTTCCTTAATCTTCAAGATATTAGTTATAGGCTTATATAACTAGGGGGTAGAAAATAAGTCAAATTCGCCAAACAAAGTACCGCCTAATACTCCCTATCTATTGCTATTAGCTATCGCTAGGATTAATAGCCTTGCCCTTACCTTTATTCTAGCTAGGTAACGATGTAGCGTCTAACGTATTATCGGACACGCTAATATAAGCATTATAAGCCTCCTTGATCTTGCCTAACTAATAGAAGATGTCGTATATAGAGTAGGCGATCTTTGTAAAACACGTAAGTTTAGCCTTATTAAGCTTGTACTCCTCTATATCGTCTACGCTAGCGCGTTTTAGGTTACTCCGAAGAACTATACGTAACTTCTTAAGATCCTATAAATAACTATTAGCGATTTGCCTATATGTTAAGGGTAGAGGTTTAGGATCTAGGGACTTATAGAAGCCTTAGCTCTATCTAATAGAGCCTTTGTCAAATCCTTTACTAACCTAATATAAGAAGTAAGACTACTATTATAGTTAGTATAAGTATTATAAGAGCTATCAGATATATAGGCAATTAGTATATATTTTCTTATACTTATAGGAACTATAGGTATAATGGTAGTAATAAGAACTAGCGCTAGAATGATCGCGATATTTGCCAAAAGAACGTCCTATTAGAGCCGACTATATATATATTCCATAGAGCACCTTATAAAGCTCGCTAGCTATAATGTTACTATATTTAGTTAGCTCGAACGATCTTAACGTAACTAGTAAAACGCTAGAAAACTGTAAAACTAGTATAAAATTAATCGAACAAGGACAATAGGAACACTTATAGTTTGGAAGCTTTAGCGTGCTTACACTTTCGAGGCGTTACAGGAGCAGGAGTCGACCTATTAGCAGTTATAGTGTTTACGGTAGGTACACCTGACAAGTTATCCGTTAATTTAAGCATAAGAGGCATCATCCTATTATTATTATTACGATTAAAACTAGTAATACTATTACTACTATGGTTACAATGGCTATATTTGATCTATAGCTTTAAAAGAATCGCTCTACTATACTTGACTCTTTTAGACTTCCGAATACGGAAGGCAGGCCCCTAAAGGAGCCATCAAGGTAAGAGCGACAAAGGATATAATACCAAGAACAGTATTACTACAAAGCGTAGTTAACCGACTACCGCGTTCAACTAGGGGGTATGTCGGAAGCTGTAGAGCTTCTAAATGTATTAGCCACGCGTTGCCACAGCTGTATAAGGCTGTTCAACGCTTTGGCCAGTTCCTTTGTCTATAAATATCAGTCGTTTTGTCTCCTTTGTAGATAGTTTAACAAGGCACTGTCTCCTTCGTATAGCCACCTACTGCAGACTGCTTTCAACGCTCCCGGAGCTCCCACTGCGTTCGGCACATATCGAAGAAAGAGGAGGGGGGAAGGGGGTTGAGCCCGGGCTGGAGCAATCCCATGTTATTAGCCTACCTCAGTTCTCCTGTGGATCAAGCTGGGATGACCACGGACGACACATGAAGTTGCTGTGAACTACTGGCTCTCTGAGAAAGTTAACATTGCTTATTCAAAAAGGGGGGGGAATACATATCCCTTTAACACTAGTAAAATCCTCCTCCCTATAACCGGGTAGTATTATTAATGCTTCCCTGCTCCGCACGATATGCCACACCATTTATGGATCTGACAGCCAGTCGCAGAGGCTTCAGAAGATAATTATATACATACTCATAATTTTGGAACCAGACACCTCTCCGTAGCAAAGTGCTTTCGACAATCTCGACTCTCAAGCTCCGAAATGATCGACGGCCGATCTGACAACCGAGGCAGGTCATATCTCAGCCCAGCAAGAGCCCCGTCAGGCCGCCGGCGCCAAAGATTGCAGCTGCCGTCAGAAAGCTAGAGTTGGACATCAGCGACAGCCCGCTGATGCCATGCCCAGACGTGCACCCGCCGGCCATCCGCGACCCGAACACGATCATGAACCCGCCCAGGGCAGACCGCAGGGGCGGGATGGCCACCTCGGTCACGGGTCTCAGCGCCGGCACGGCGCGCGAGACGAGCCACGCGCCGCCGACCACGCCGGCCGAGAAGAGCACGTTCGAATACTCGCGCACCCCCCAGAGCCACCCGCCGAGCTCCTCAAACGCCGCCGACGCCCCGAGCAGCGACCCTCTCAGGACGATCGACACCAGCTGCGCCGCGGCGATCGCCAAGCCCGCGTAGTAGGGCGGCAGGCCCCTCGCCTCGGCGGCGTCGGCGCGCGTATACCGCACCGCCGCGGCGACTGCCAGCACCAGCCCGGCCTCCAGCCCGACCAGCAGCGCCCCCCGGCTGATCCCCAGCAGCTCATACACCGTCTCTCCGCGCCCGTCCTTCCTCGCGGCCCCCGTCTGGTGGCGGTGGTCTCCCTTTCCGCTGCTGACCACCCCCCCTTCCTCCTTGCCGTCCGCCACCGCCGAAGGAGGAGCAGGAGCAGGAGCAGAGCCGGGGCAGCCGCTGCCCGGAGCCCGCCGCCTCCGGATCCAGCTCCACGCGACGCCGGCGGCCACGGCGCCGCCGAGCGCGTACCGCCCAGACGAGACGCCCACGCCCAGCTGGGCGAGGACAGTGCCGGGACAGGCGCCCGAGATCGCCATGCCCGCGCCGAGCAGGGCGCCGCCGACTAGGTTGCCGTCGTAGCGGCCGCACAAGCCGAGGCTGGAGGGCCCGCGCGGTGGTAGGTCTGTCAGGTGTAAGGCCTGCGCGGCTGTCACGAGTAGTCTGTGTGCGTTTTGGTCAGAATAGGTTGGGTTGAATAGTGAGTTTCAATGTAACGGATGGTTTTTATGGTTATCTTTGGGGGGGGGGGAGGGGGAAGGGTGGGTGTAAAAGGGGGGCCAAGGTGCGGGTGAAATCACGTACGTGCTACCCGCCGCGGCGGTGAGAAAGGTTTGGAGCATGGTGAAGTCGGTAAACTTGAACTGGGAGAGAATAATGTCGGGGGCGTAGACGCCAGCGGTGGTCAGGGCAGCGCCCATCGCCGCGCCCGTGAGAACGTTGTTCATCTTTGCCTGCTCGGGTGTCTAGTTTCTCGCTTGGACTTTCGGATCAAGTTTTCAGCGGAATGAGGGAAGGTGAGCGTTACTCATATCACCAGCCATAGACGCCATGATTATTCAGACAGCGCCCTATATATTATTATATTATATCTTTCCAGCATTCGGGGTTAAAGACTGTGACGCATCTCGGCGATCGTGGGTTGTTCGGCCACCACTGACCAGCAGGGGGTTCCTCGCGCGAATTGCGAAGAATGACGAGAGCAGCTCGGATTCATGGGTAAGGGTTGTTAGAGCCTGAGTCATGGGCTCGGAGGCTAGCATGCTAACTACACCGGTAGGTAGCACCTGCCCGACAATCCTCGGTGGCCCGCTGGAGCGAAGGCAGGAGCCCTCGAACCGGTGGGCTGCCTGCCTGGCGCTGCACCCGGATGGCCAATACCTGTCTTTCCGTCGTAAGGTGCGAAGTATTGGTGTAGTACTACTAGTATGCGTGTGATAATGAATCGATGCAAAGAGCCATTCCCCAGTATAAAAAAAGCCCACCCAAGAGCTCAGGTGTTAAGGTCGGCACACCTTCCTTGCGCGCGAAATGGCGAGGAGCAACTTCTCCAGAACTTCTAGCTCGTGCAATGGAACCCGAACTTGGTAACGATTCCGTACCAATGACGATGAGTGAGCAGGGGCAGCAGGCGCGAAGCTAAAGCCGGCGACCACTCCCCGGTTGCCCACCTCGGGGCTAGTTAGTGTATTTTCTACAAAAGTTTTTGGTCGGCGAACTGCTCGTCCCGCTCGGCGTCCTTCAATCCCAGGAGCCCCACAACCGAAATCCGGGGTCCAGGTTTTGGGGTCCCCGTCCGGCCACCAATCCCGGTCGCGGCTATCGGTGCACATCGCCGATTTGCATGCCGCGCTACCGGGAACCGGCGCCCGTCGCACGGCAGCGGGTACGCACTGGGTGCCGCCCCAGAGCCGACGACAAAAACGTGGTTTTCCGGGTCTAGCTCTGGAGGTTTAGCGCAGCAAGCAACGGTGCCATGATGACGAGATCTCGACATTGGATGGCTCAAACGAGATGGGCACTTCTCGTAACGGACAACGTGAATAGTCGACGTGCCCATCACCATGTTACTGGCGCAGCATGACGCTGCCGACCAGCGTATCCATCATAGCCTCGGCCCATCTGACGACTCTCGGTCTTTGCCAGTACCACGCAAGGACCTCAGTCGTCGTCCTCGCCATTGAGCCGGCACTCGATCGAGGTCGGCGAGCGCAGACCATGCAGAGTATCATCATGGCTCCAGTTTGACGTTGAGACCCCGAGGGGCTCAGGCCGAGGCCATATATCAAGCGGCCATTCAAGCCAGTCTTTGTGTTCAGTCAGCAGCATCACAAAACTTCAAACCAGGTACCATCGGGAGTTTGGGTTAGGGTGACAATATCAACAACACCTATACGCTCATACCCCCAGCTATAGATATCATCATGGAGCCCATTGTCCACACCATTTTCGAGCCGGAGACTTCGACGTGGCAGTACGTTGTGACCGATCTATCCACCAAAACTGCAGTCATCCTCGACCCTGTCCTCGACTTCGATCCTGCCCGCCCGCAACGCCGTGACCACCGAGACGGCCGACAGCTTGCTGGCCCTGGTCGGGGAGAAGGGGTACATTGTCGACCGCCTTCTCGAGACGCATGTCCACGCCAACCATCTCACGGCAGCCACGTATCTCCAAGACCTGCTGACAAGAGACGGGAAGAAACTTGACAGATTGCTCGACGATGACGAGGTCTTTTACATTGGCCAGCTGGGAGGCAAAAGCGGTGCACCTACCCGGACACACGCCGGATCATATGGGCTATCTGATAGGGGGTGAGTGACCAAGGGTTTCGACGTGTCCCTCGACCCAATCCTCAATAGTCACTCACCCCCCCCCCCCCCCATCCAAACACTCTTACTGACCAGAACCTCCAGCCAACATTTTTTTGCGGCGACTCCATCTTCAACTGCGACGTCGGTTCCGCTCGCTGCGACTTCCCCGGCGGCAACGCGAAAGACCTGTACGTTCCCCAGCTTGAAACCCGTCGTAATGTGCATACGTGTACTGAGAGACCTTGTTCAGCTTCCAAACCGCTTCCAAACTCTTTAGCCTCCCGCCCAACTTCAAAATCTACACCGGCCACGACTACCCGCCCAACACCCCACGCTCGACGCCCCAGGCGTTCTCTACCGTGGCCGAGCAAATGGAACACAACAAGCATTTGAGAACCGGCACGTCAGAAGCCGACTTTGTCAGATGGCGGACGGAGCGCGACGCGGCGCTGGCCGAGCCCCGGCTGATTCACCAGGCGTTGCAGGTGAACATTCGCGCGGGAAGGCTGCCGCGCGACGGTCTGTTGCACATGCCTGTGAACGTGGAGGGGTGGTGAATGCGAGTCGAGTAGCCGGTGTCTTGAGAGGGTGTGTGTTCTGGAGGAGACGGGAATCTCCACTACCGGAATGGTGCGTTGGGAATGTATGTACATAGTATGTACTGTATGTACATACAATACAGTATATCACTTTTGAATCCGCAACGGGGTATACATATACATACTTCGTACTCCGTACATAGCTAACTACATAGACTCGAGGTGCCGGCCGGCTCAGGAATTTCCCTGGAAAGCATGTCATCTTCTTGTGGCATACCGGGGGGAAAATGTTGCCACGGCAATATCACGATATCCTGCCGGATATGTGACGGGCAATCGATAGGGCCGGTTGAAAGATTGGTCCCCGTTGCGGTTCTTCCCGTGCGCATCGCCGCCACGATCCCACCTCCCCCGCAGTTAAACGAAATGAGCGTCCCATCTAGAATGGGCGCAACTATTGACTCGTCGTGATGAGCCGTGCCGCGTAAAGGAAAAAAAAAAAGATGCCGAGAACCGGGCAACGAGACGCAGCAAATATGCGGTCGCCAGAGCTTGGCCTGCACGTAGACGCCGACAGCAACCACACGGCACGGCATTACCGGATTCGTTTATTGACTCATGCATATCCTCTGACTTGCAGTCCAGATAACTGTGAACATGAGCACAAACGACCTCCCAATATCATCAACTTCGGACTTCATTACGCCTCGCACCAACAAAACCCCTATGTTTTGCTATATCTTCCAAACTATCTAATCTCCTGTCATGTTCTCAACTTTCCCTCCTTACATCCCATACAGTGCGTGATCAGTAGCGACTGACATAACTAACATTCCCCTTTCCTGCATTCCCCCTATTTCCCAAGTGGTCAACTCGGGATATGTAACTATGAAAAGGAATGACATGCCCATACTCTTTCTGTGAGTACGGAGCGGGTATCTCGACCAAAATAAAAATTAAAAAAAAAGCCCCAAATCCAAACACACAAACGCCACATGCAGCGGCATAACACATTACCTAGGGAGTGTCGTGAAAAATAAGCCGTTGCTTCGTAGACCCATGCCTTCCCTGTTCTGCCCCTTGACCTCCCCACCACCCCTGGAGGTCAAGCCATACTGGTGTCAAGAGCAGACCCCCCAAAGCTAAGCTCGACCCGTGAGGGACGGGAGTAATCCAGGGGGGTATCCCAGGGAAGAACAGAAGGCATACACAGGAAGAATAAAAAAATAAAGCCATTAAAAACCCTTCATACGGACTTTTGAATTACCCTCCGCTCCATCCGTTCATTTAATCCGTCAATCCATCCATCCATTCAATCATCATAGAAGAATTAAGCATTAGAGAAGAGAAACATGGGAGGAAACAGCAAGCAACCCATAACCTTCGCGTCTCATCACCATGATATCCCGGCGAGTTCCGCAGATTCTTTTTAGAAAAGCAGGAAGAAGAAGCTGAAGACAGCACCGCCTAGCAAGGCCCCCAGAGAGGAGAGGCCTGTCATCGTGAGCGACGGCGGCGCGGCCACCCGCCCGGCAGCCGCGGTGGCGATGGAGCTGGTCGCCGGCAGGCCGGTCGTCGAGGTGCGCAGGGTCGTCGAGGGCCCTTCCGTGAGGGGCGGCGCGCCACCACCACCACCACCACCGCCACCACCGCTGCCGCTGTCGGAGGCTGGCGGTGATGACGTGGCTGGGCCGGGCTCGGAAGGTGAGGAAGCGGTTGTGGACAGGGAGCCCGAGAGGGTGGCAGAGGAGGAAGAGGACGCGGTCGGCTCGGTTTCGGTTTCGCTCGACGTGGCGGTCGGACCCGTCGGCTCGGGCTGCGCTTCGGACGAGCTCGAGGGCGGGGACGGAGCGCCGGACGACCGCGACGAGGAGGCGGGCGGTGTCGAGGACGAGGAGGGCGGCTCCTCGCTGCTGGTGGTGGTGGTGGTGGTGGTGGAGGTGGAGGTGATGGGCACGGGCTCCGTCTCGCTGTTGGGCGGGGCCTGCGAGCTGGACGAGATGGTGGGCGTCGCCGTCACCTGCGACTGGGGCGGCGGCCGGGTGGTCTGCCCGGGCGGCTCGGCCGGGTCCATGTCGCAAAAGTCCCAGAACTGCAAGAACTCGTCGCCCAGGTACGCGCGGAGCGTGGTCTTGAGATCGAGGCCGTTGGTCTCGATACAGCTGAGGCACGCGTCGTTGGCCTCCCGGAAGGGGGAACCGTCCTCGCAGAGCTCGGGAATCAGGCCGACCCGCTGGGTCTCGAGGAAAGCGAGGTTGCAGGGGAGGAAGCACACGGCCGGGACGATGGTCTCGTCGCGCTTCCAGAGTCTCGGGTCGCGGGCGTAGTAGGCCTTCTCGCCCGTCGCGTCCGAGGTCGGCTCGGGCGGGAAGTGCGTGAGGTCCGTCTGCGAGACCCAGTTGCCGGTCGTGATGGTCGTCTTCTTGCCTCCAATCTTGGTGACGACCTCGTTGAGCTCGAAGATCTCGTAGCTCAAGCCAAACGCGTTGGGGTTGAGGTTGAAGTACCCCTCGACCGGGGGGAAGTAGCCCGTTCCGTTCTTGGGCCACTGCACGTTGGGTACGGGCGGCGCAAGCTGGCAGTACCTGGGATCGCACGCGAAATCCCTGTCGGGCGGTTCGGCCCACAGGTTGCACCCCGCCGGCTTTGGCAAGTTGCAGACATATCCCGGGTCGCAACCCCAGAGCTGCCGCTGCGTAGTCTGCGGCCGCGGAACAGGCGCCGTGTTCGTCGGAGCGGGGCAGACCGAGACATCCCGGATCACCGTCGAGCCGGGAAGTGTGACGGTGACTGGCGGAAGAGTCGTCGTCGTCGTTTGCGTGACCGTGGGCCCGGGGATGACCGACGTGATAACCGTCCCGCTCTCAGTGACAGTGATGGTGATGGGAGGGAGCACCGTCGTGACCACGTCGGTGATGGTGGACGCCGGAACCGTTGTGATCTGGGTGACCGTGTTCGTGACCCTGTCCGTGGTGGTATCGGTGACCCTATCTGTGACGGTGTCCGTGACCGTGTTCGTCGCCTCCCTCACCATCGTGTAGGTGCTAACAGTGGTGAAGGTCGAAACGGAGGTCGTCGTAACCAGCACCGTCTTGGTCGTGTAGATGGTGGTGCTGTCAGTTACCGTGACCGGGTACGAAGTGACAGAGGTGGAAATCTCGGTGATGGTCGTGCTGCTCGTCAGCGTCGTCGGCACAACCTCGGTAGTCGTGATGGTGTTGATCACGGTCTTGGACACCTCTATGGTCGTTGGGATGACATCGGTGGTTCTGTCCGCGTGGTCAGCAGGAGGGATTGGCAAAATTGCCCGTCTCCCGCAAGTACTCACTCTTGTACGACGGTTGTAGTGGCAGTGACCTCTTGGGTCTGGGTCGTCCCCCAGCTCACCGTTTCCGTGACCGTTTCCGTGTCTGTGACAGTCTCCGTGTCCGTGACCGTCTCCGTCGTGGTGACAATCACTGATGCCGTAGGGCCTGGAACGGTTTTGCTGCTCCAACATTAGACGGGCTTGCTGATGCCGATGTTGTGGATGGGGGGCTCCTACGTGATAGTGGCCGTGTCGGTTTCGGTCACCGTGCAAGTGACGGTATGGGTGACTGTTTTCTTGCACCACCAAGTGTCGGCATGATAGCCATCCTCCTGAGCTTGATCTTCCCCACTGGACGCTGCAGCTTCGCTTGCCCTGGGGAACAAGGGTTCCTTGGCAGCAGCCGCAAATTGAATGACGGTCAAGGCCCCGAGGCCCTGTATGAGCCTCGTGAGAAGCATTGCGTCCTACACTAGGGCAGGTGAGAATGCGATGAACGAGTGGAACAGTCTCGGACCGCAACGAGTGTGAGAGCAGCGAGCGAAGTCGACAGCCGCAAGCGCTCCCCGCAGTCGAGTGAGTGAGCAGTGGTGCGCGTTGAGCATATAAGGCTGGGCTGGGGTCAGCCCGGGGTGACTTGGCGGAGCAAAGTAGCTAAGGGCCCCCGGGGGGGGGGGGGGGGGTCAAGAGTGGAGATGAGTTACCTCGTCTACACTACCACAAAATACTGCGCGGGGGCGCTTGGCAGGCAAACACTGCCCGGAGGGTGCTGGAAAGGGATGATGAACAAAGGTCGAATTGCTCTTGTTGTTGTCCACTTAACTCGGCCGACACAGCTTCAAGCATAGAGTTGACAAGGCGTGTCAACTTCGCTTGCAAAGGTAGGGGAACAGCTCGATACAAGAGAGCTGGAGAAGCTCGAAAAGCTTTTTGGGTTCCAAAGAAACTCCCATGTGCAGGCGGCCGGGAATTCGCCCTCCTCCGCCTGTCTTGTCATGGCGTGGGCCCGGTTGCCGGGGTGGAAGCTCTACCCCTGCTTGCAGAAACAACCTCCGCCCAACCACTGGGCACGCCACCGCGTCCCTCATCCAGAAAAGGCATGAAATGTCAACGAATCCGGCAAGGGTTGCGGCGCCACACCAAAGGCTCTTGCGGAGAGGCTCATTTGCAGAACATCGTACACGCGCACCGAGAGCCTGGTTGTGCTGATCGCTGTTGCGCGAGAGCTGTTTGTTGTCCCTCTTGGAAGCCCGCGGAAGTCCCAAGCCTCATCGGGCCTGACGCGTGGCACCCAGAGGAAGAAGGAATAAGCAGACAGGCCTCGGCCCAAAAAAGACGAGCCCATGATTGCTGAGCCGGACGAGGACTCGGGCGATCTGGACGTTGCATCCTTGGCCGGAGACATCTGAATGGGCAGGTTGCGAAGGCCAAGTTGGACAATGGAAGGGTGTCTGTCTGGTCGCTCACGCCCCGAAGTGCTAATGGGCGGTCCGCAGCTTGACAAGGTGGGCAACCCCTCCGCCACGGCGATCCGGAAGCCAGGGGCGCCACTAGGGGAGGGTACGTGGAATTTTTGGGTGCCGTTTGGGTACCGGGTTGAGCCACACCGAATCTCATGGCCGCGCCATGGATACCATTCTGTAGGTCCTCCGAATCCGTACATTACATTCTTCCATCCACTAATCGGTGGTACTTCGTAAATGAATTTGCTAGCATATGCGAGGCTAGTTGCTTAATGACGAGAACGGCTTCCCCGCGCCCCACGAAGCGAGGAACACAGCCGGACCGAGAAATGTCGCCATGGTGAGTTTGTGTAACCTGTACGGATACCCGGTCCTTCGTATAATACGAAGTCGGATCCTTGAAGAACGAACGCGCTTTCTCACCCACGGCGGCTGCTGTGGCTGTTGGAGACCCGGTTGCTTTGTTCTGGCTAGCTATAATTAGCCGTCATCGAGAGAGCAAACTTCCGGCAGGCAGTGTCGTAGGGCAGTTGCAAACAACATCCGCTTTCTCGACACAGGAAATATTGGAATAAATCATTTTGATGAGCTGGACTCGGTCTCTTCGACCGCGCAATCATTCGGCCGTGGCGGGAGGCCCAATGTCGGGGGGTGGAAGCACCTGGCGCCACGGCCCAGATTCCGGCTCTGCCTCATTCTGGGCCGTGTCCAGTGTCGAGCGGAAATTCCACTTCTCGAAGGTTTGTCCACTATGTACGTCCGTAGTAATATCCTGCAAATGCTCAAAGGTGGTACGCGTAGTTGCGTGTTCACTTCACTAGTAAGTTTGGCAGACAAGAGAGGCAGAAGAAAGAGGCAGTGGGCCCTAATCGGAGAAGGGAAGGGAGGTGCGGTTGGTCGGGAGCTTGGGCCGCGGGAAGCAATCCCTTGTCAGGAAGGAGCTTGGCAGCTGGCGAAGTTTGATTGGATGACGGCGCCAGTTCCTTTCCCACCGCAGCCTAGCCCTGCAGCGCCCTGCAGGGCAAATGGTCCGAGACCCATCGCGGCGGCCTGGCCAAGAGCGGGGGCAGCACCCGGGGCAACCGTTCCACTGCTCTGCCCCACTGCTTTCTCTCTCTCTCCTCTCTTCAGAGCAGTTCTGCCGAGAGCCCTCCCATAGCAACAAAGCCTCTTCGCGAAAAGGCTCGGCACAACCTCGAACGGCAACACGCGAACGGCCCGCGCTGTCTCCGCGTTTTCTCGCGCTGGGAACCCGATGAGGGTCCTGGTGTGTTCACACGACTTGATCCTTCGTCCTTGCAGGACACTTCACACGGCATTCGTGCGAGAATCGTGTAGTCGTCGCTTCTCGAGTGAGTTGGTCTGACGAGAGCGCCACTACACAGTAGTGTGTTGTTGCCTGGTCCACTGGCAGGGATGCGGCAGACTCGCTATCACGTGTTGAAGAAAAAGAAGACTTCCATCATCACCCAACGACCAGAAGCGAGCGGCCACTGGTAACAACAAGACTGTCTCGCGGTAATTTTGAAAAGGCTACATTCACCCCGTGATTGAAAGACACACCACGGCGAATCCAGGGCGACAAGAGCACGGGATTTGCCACATCCGACCATCTCTTCACGGGACATCCGATCAAGGCGGGTGTGATCTTGTTCTGCGAGCAAGGTGTCAGCGTCACATCAACGCGGCCAACGAGCCGCAAGAATACGACGCTCATCGCTCTCCCGGGCTTGCCAGTGGACCGGATACCCAACACCCACCGCGTCTGCCGACCGAGCGGGAAGAGGGAAGAAAGGAATCCGTACCTCCCCTCGTTCGTTCAGCCGCAACTCCGGCATTGTGAGCATCACTTGCAGGCGGCTCATTGGTGTCGATCCCGAGCCACGATGTTCGCAAGGCCGAGACCCGCTCAGTTGTGCAATGGTTCATTCAATCAACAACATACGGACACAAGACTGCTCATCTCAAGAACCTCATTTCGGCACTTGCGGTCCATGTATTGCCGACCTATTACCCCCCATCTTTCCAGCTTCTTGCAGTTAGCAGCCCAGCGAACGTTAACTTCCTTGTTGTCGCTATTTGTTTCAAAAGTCTGAACAAATGCATGCCCATCCATGACTTTGGTCGCTATCGACAACTCTTTTGCTCTCACTCCACCTCAAACCCTGCCCTTGCATGCGGCGCCAGTACGGCTGTACTGTAGATCATGATGTTGGATTCGATTTCCAACAGCTCGGGCAAGTGCCTGGCCCCAGCCAACCAACCTCAGAACCCGATTCGGTAGATCAGTGCTGGCCCTTGACAGCAGACATACAGGCCGGCTTTTGCGAACTCCCACGCTGGTTGTGTCTGTTGATGTCCGCGAAGTGGCAAAGTCAACAGATCGAGCGCCGCTTGGCGAAGGTCCGGCAGCTCTTTGTTTGGAGTCTGCGACCTCCGGCAATCGGCAAAGCAGACGGTTTAAGACTACCTAACTCGCTCGCACAGAACGAGTTGAGTCCTGAAAACCAAAAATACAGAATACACAGAAGCAGGCACAGGACACCGAGGGGATGGATAGCCTTGCGGTATCCAACCTCTCCAGCGCCGTCCCCTCTGTTTACACTACTCCGTACTGTCACCATATGAAAGACGGGCACACCCCCCCATCGCGCGTCTTATGTGGCCGGGAATGTTCTGCCCAACCCAAGTGTGGCGGTGATCATCGGCACCAATCTCGCGTATGGACACAACAGGTGCATGCACAGATTACGGTGCACTCTGCAGCTTTCTTCTTTTTTGCAAACCGGCCAAGCAAGCTGCGGGACCACCCACCCAATGAGAAGAGGACCGGCCCCCAGCAATGATGGCTGGCCAAGGGACGGCAAGCAAGGTGCACGATTGGCCTGCGCCCTGCGGGGTTCTTCAACCCGGCCCTGGTGGTCGGTCAGCCTGCTTCCTCTTCCGTCCTGGTGTACTAGTAATCCGTACACACCAAGCAAGCGTACGGAGTATTCCCGTACTATTCGTCCTTGGGTCACTCTCGACCTCACCCAGGCGAGTGGCACCCCCACCGGCCCGAGGCATGGGTTCCTCGAGGCTTTTGATCAAGCCCTGGCACAGGAACAGCGGGAAATCTTCTTGACGTTACATGCTTTCATGATTCGGGGCATGCCTTGATGTTCGCTCGCCTCGCGGGCGTGTGTCTCTCTTGTGTGGCTTGTCGCTCTACTCTGACCGACATCCTCGAGCATTTCCGGACAGTGAGTGGAAGGGCGCTGTTTGTGTGCTGCCTGTCAGCAAACTTGCCTGACAGATGCTCTTCCTGTGCCGTTCCTGAGTTTTCCTTCCTTTGACATTTCTCCGACTCTCCCCACTCCCTCGCAGACGGCCCTGAGGATCGCCATGTTCGGCCCGGGCCTCGTCGCCTGGTTGACGACGCTCTCGGCCCCAGTCGCCCTGGCACAAGCGGTATGGCAACCCAACCAGGTTTCCACAAGGATATGCTACTGGCAGCAGCTTCGAGGTGAGCCCGGCGGCCCTGGGGACCACGAAGCTCTTCTGCTAACAACCGTTCAGCGGCCGTCCTTCATGACACGGTCTATCTAGACGGTGGGGCTCTGTACTGGGAGCCAAGGTTCGCGGACGGCTCTGCAGGAGTGCCGACCTTCGACAGTAAGTGTCCGCCGGGCGCCGGCCTGGGGGCGAGAGGGATATTGACAGCTCGACAGACAACCTGGCAGGTCTCATTTACACCCTCAACTTCAGCACGCCCTTCAACACGACCCAGAACATCTCGGCCATCCTGGGCACGCTGGAAACCGGCGGGGGCGACACCAACAGCCGCGCCCCAAACTACCTAGATGGTGCCCTCCTCGGCAACGATTCCGAGTTCTGCCTCTACGGCGGCATGAGCGCGCCGTCGACGGGCTCCTCAGATCCGCCGGGGGACTCGGTCCTATGCTACCAAGCGTATCAGTATGGCGCAGACAAGCCCCGCTTCAGACCGGGCTTCATAGACAGAGATCTCGGCGAGAACGTGACCCGCTACGTTGCCTACGGCGGCGCCGCCAGCGCGCCCTCTGAGAATCTCGCCTGGTACTTTTCCGGTCTGCGCTCCCCCACTTGGGGCAAGATCTATATGCCCCCTTACGATGGCGGCGGTGCCACTTTTGCCAATACCGTCTCTAACCGGCTCATCACGATGGATATGGCTAATCCGGTGAGCGTGACCTTCACCAACGACACGCTACCCCGCAACATTCCCGGGCGTGCGAATCCGGAACTGGTCTGGGTTCCGGTGGGTTTCCGCGGTGTTCTCGTCGCCCTCGGAGGCGTCGTGTATCCGGATTGGGTCAACGCTTCGAACCCACGCTCAGCCAACGAAACAGCTAGCGTAAGCCCCCCCCCCCTCCCTCTCCACCCCTCTCTCCGCCCGCTCGTACTCTCCTCGACCGGTCTGACCTCAAAAACAGAGAGAGCAAAGCCCCGAGTTCATGTCCACCATCGACATCTACGACGTGGAGAGCCGCGAGTGGTATCGGCAGAAGACCACCGGTGGACCCGGCCAGCTCGCGCGCGGGTGTGCCGTCGTCGCCCGCGCGCAGGACGGCTCGAGCTTCAATATCTACTACTATGGTGGCTACGACGGCATTCACATGACGGAACGCTACAATGACGACGTCTGGGTCCTGTCGCTGCCGTCATTCACCTGGGTCAAGCTAACGTCGAGCCAAGTAGACGGGCGCGCTGGGCACAAGTGTGTCTCGCCGTACCCCGACCAGATGCTGGTCATCGGAGGATACCCATCCCTCCAGGGATATCTCCCCAGCTGTCTCCGGGAAACGATCAGGGTGTTTAACCTCTCCACGGGCGAGTGGCTGGACCGGTACGACCCTGCCGTCTACGCCAACTACACCGTCCCCAGCGCCGTCGTCGCCAAGATCGGCGGGTCCGGCACCGGGGGCGCCACGGCGACGAGCCCGAGTCCGTCCTGGGACGCGACCGAACTGGCGAGCATCTTTGCCAAGGAGTATCCGACGAGCAAGATCACGACGTACTACCCGTACGCCTCAAACGCCCCGGTCGACAACACCAACCCGAGTGTGCCAACAACCCCGGCCGACAAGGACGAAGGTGGTGGCGTGCCGTCGTTCCTTCCGCCCGTCCTTGGCGTCGTGCTCGGATTGGTCTTCGTGACCATGGTGGCTGTCCTGATCCTCCTCTGGAGGCGCCGTAGGCTGCTGCGTAAAGGCGGCGGCGCTATGAGCGAGGCTGGCACCATAGACACCAACAAAAACCGCATAGCCTTGTGGCTGCGCGGTCAGAACAACGCGTCGCCCGAGGTCAAGGCTCCGACGGTGGCCACCTCATCTGACTATTTGCCTGTGAATTCGACAGAACCCACAGACCACAGCCCTGGTACTAATGCGACCCCCTTGTCGATTGCCGAGATGATGGACACCGGAGTGCAGAGGCCGGTCGAACTGCCAGGTATGTACTGTACATACAAGACACTAGCTTTGTTTGCCCGCCCAAAACCCCCTTCCCCATAGACAAACGGCGCGCGCGCCTTGCTTCTCCTGCTAAACCTCGGCGCAGCAGACACAGCCAGGCCAGCGGAGCTCCAGTCCTCCAAGCCCTCCCCGGAGGCAGCAGTCGCCATGCAAGCTTCCCTCAACAACCACGCGTACTACCAGTCCACCCACCAGACCGGCCACGCCAACTCGTCCGCGTATTACACGGCTCCCCCCGTCCCGCAGGAGGAGTCCCCCATCCTGCACCGCCCGGACTCGGACGCCCTGGGCCGCGCGCCCGCGACTAGCAGCGCCACCACCCCGACGTCGGCCGGCACGTCCCCCGTAACGACGGGGGCCCCGGCACAGGGAGCGAGCGGCCGGTCCAACAAGGTGGTCTCGGGCATCTCGAGCCTCTCGGAGCGCGACCGCGCCCACCTGCGGCAGATCAGCGACACCACCGTGTCGTCGGTGACGACCGCCCCCGTCGGGCCGAGCGGCACCACCGCCGCCGCCACTACTACCGCCAACAATGCCAACAACCTTGTTACCGGCAGCGGCGGGAGGGAGACGGTGGTCAGCAACGTGAGCTTGCTCAGCAGCCCGGGAGGCGGGCCGCCGACGGTGGTGGAGAGCCCCGCAGCCGTGTCGCCCCCGACGGCGACGGCCGGGCCCGGCGAAGGGGGGGACTACCTGGGCATCAGGCCGCCGACTGGGTCTCAGCAGCAGCAGGGTGGGCCGGGACCGTCGAGTCCGTCGAGGCGGAGCGTCTTCTCGGAGAATCTGGATAGCGGGACGACCGGGGACACGGGAGGACAGCGGCAAGGGAGATGAGGAGGCGCGTGGTGGACGGGCACGAATTATGAATTGACAGTGGTGGAAAGAAAGAAAAAAAAAGGGGGGGGGGAGGTTTGAAATGAGCCTTTCTTCGGTTACCTATATATATGTCTTGAGGAGAGTAATGTGTGCGATGATGACGATGAGTTCAGCCTGGCGTTTGGGTCTCGGGATGGTTGATAATCGGGTGGCTTGGATCGGTCTCTCCTTTTTTACCTGTTGGCGGGCTTTTGGGTCGAATTCGACTTTCTTGTGCCTGCCGGTCTGTTCGATGCTAATTACTTGATAATGTTGATGGAACGTATGTTGAGTGTGAGCTTGCCGGGCCTGAAAGGGCAGCAGGCTCACGCGCCGATCGTGTTTGATATCTAATAAAGAATACCCTGAACGCAGAGATTATGCCCTAGCCAGCCAGAGACTCTTGTTATCCCCCTGGTTTTCCGAGCCCTCTAGCGTGACGCGTCCGCTACGACTTACTCCTTGGACTCGGATGCAGCCGTCTTCCTCGCCGTAACCTCGATCTCGATCTTCATCACTTCCTCCATCAGGCCAGCCTGGACCATGGTCGCTGCCGGTCGGACATGTCCCAGCCACTTTCGCAGGACAGGCCTAAGCCAGCAGCTTAGCTCCAACGGGTTCCCGGAAGATCGTGTGTGCGTGTGTGTATGTATGTGGCACAGACAAGAGTTGGGGAGGAATAAAACTCACCACGTCTTTTCAAAGTCCCGCCTGTCCGGCAAGATATACCGCACCCTGACGACGTCGGCCATGTCGGCGCCCGCCTCGGCAAGGGCGGCCGCGATGTTCCGCATGCACTGCTCCGCCTGCTCGGCCACGTCGTCCGAGATGGTCCCCGTCTTGTAGTCGTATCTACATGCCCCCCCCCCCCCCCCGAGTCAGTCAAGTTTGTTTTCCCGTTACGTTTTACGAGGTCCCTTCCCTCCCAAAGATAAGAGGAAGCAAAAAAAAAAAAAAAAAAAAAAGGTGCGGGAGCCTCACCCGGTGCAGCCAGAGACGAAGACCATGTCCCCCGAGACGACGGCGCGCGAGTAGCCGATCTGGGCTTCGAAGCCCGACCCGGACGAGATGAGTCGTCTTTCGGCAGCCATTATACGCGGCAGAATCTCTCGACAACTGCGAGGACAATTCTTGATTCGATCTGGATATGAACTTCGATTTCGAGGTGATCCCTTGTCAAAGGGAAGGAAAGAAGGGGATTCGGAGTGAGTGAGTCACGACGCCTCTTACAGCCTCCAAAATTCTAGTGCGGTACCTGCCGCCCAATGAGCAATACGCAGGAGACCCACGTACCTCGCTAACAGTTGTTCCCCGACCTCCGAGGCTCCAACGGATCTTTGCATAGAGTAACAACAACACAACTCTTCGTGACGCTGCTTGGAGAAGGAGGAGGAAAAGATAAAAAATAAATAAAAGGAAATAATAAAAAATGTGAGTCATGTCGAGAGCCAGCTTCTAATTAACAACAAGTCTTATGCCGCTCGCCCTCTTGAACCCTCTCTCTCTCTCTCATCATGGTCCAGTCCAATCCAACCCGACTGATCGCATCGAACTCGCGTTTTTGCCCGGCTTACTTGTACTTGTTCAAGTTCTTTCTGACAAAATCGATCTCGACTCCCGTGCGGCGCTGCTGTTGTCAAAACCACAATGTGACTGGTGGCAGTGTCCCTTTTGGAACGAATGACTTGCATGATGGACACCCTCACCTGCTGCTTTCTACCATGGCGAGACCAGAATGCTGGTGAAGCCATATGATCACATATGCATATGTCTGGTCACTGAGATCCTTGAAAGGGGCGAATCCATGAGTTCAAGATCTGTTGAGCTCGGGCTTGAGTTGTCTGCCGGTTACAGGGCCCCTACACAGTATATGCCGGCCACGCACTGAAAAACGACTCCTGGGCATGTGATTTAAGCTAGTGTTTCCCCAGTCTCGCAGCACAGCACTGGTGTCATGTTCAGCACGGGGGTGGAGGGCACATTGGTGGTGTCCGTAGAGCAGCAGCAGCAGCAGCAGCAGCAGCAGCCCGGCGTGCTACGACTTGGAAACCACACCCACCATCTTTCCCCCAACAATACCGATAGACTACTTACTTAGTAGAAGTTACGCGGACTACAAGAACAATTCCGACTTTACGCCTGCCTGCCTGCCTGCCTGCCCGTCCACTCCAGTCATGAAACGCTTTTTGCCCCAAACTCCCGAGACAACTGCTGCCGAATTAGCCAACGCTGCTGTCCTATTGAAACCGTCGCCGGCTCGCTGTGCTCTCCCTGACTCACTCTCTCGCCTATTTTGTTTTCCATTTCATCTCTCTTCTTCAAAACACATCATCCAGTGCCTCAGCTTCACCCAAGCATCGAATGCGACCGGATTCCCTTAGGGCCCAGTTCACTGTAATCAACGAAGGTTAGCATTTTACGCGAAAAAAGGAACCCTAATCTATGGGAAGGGGAGAGGGAGAGGAATCAAGCAGCGAATTTATTTACTCACTTATAATCGACCCGACTCAGGCTCATCAGCCGCTGCGCCTCGAGGCCCTGCGCGTCCAGGTTATGGATGCAAAAGGCCAGCCGGGCGGCGACCTGGGCGCCCAGGAACATGGCCTCCTCGAACCCGTGCTTGGCCCATTCGGTCAGGTAGTTGGGCAGCGGCGCCAGCCGGATGTTGGTCGGCGTCTGGCTGTGGAAGTGGTGGCTGGTGCCGCCGCCGCCGCCGCCCGCGTCGCCCGCGCCGCCCGACCCGGCCGCCGCGTTGTTGTTGGCCCCCGCCATGTTTGCCGTCGTGGCCGCCTGCAGCAGCGGGTTGACGTTGCTCGAGGTCGGGAGCTGGTGCGGGGCGCCCGCGAAGGACGAGGTCGGCGTCTGCGACCCGGTTCCCGACGGGGTGCCCATGTTAGAGGGCAGCTCCGACGTGAACATGATGGCCGAGCTGGGCGAGATGTGGTGGCGCGCCTGGAGCGTCTGGATGATGTTGTCGCGGAGCCCGCGGATGCGCGCCCCGTTGCCGACGAAGACAATGTTCTCCCAGCACCCGGGGCGCATGTACATGTCCTCGATGCCCTGGACGGCCCGGTAGATGGCCGTGACGATCCGGTCGATCTCCTTGCGGTCCGCGAACTGGAACCGCTCGAGGCCGACCTCGATGTCGCGACGGACACGCCGTGTTACCCGTTCCGTCGCCGTCGGCGCGGGCTCTGATGGCTGCTGTTCCGAGGGAGGTTGCGGTTGCGGTTCCGATTGTTGTTGCTGTTCCTCCTCCTGCTGCTGCTTCTGCTGCTGCTCTTCCCGCTGGGCTTGTTCTGGCTGGTGGGCATGTTGCGACTGCGGCTCGGCGGCTGCCTCCGGCCTGGTTGTATCGTCGGCCTCGCCTTCGGCTGGTGCGTCGGCTGGCGCTTCGGTCGGTGCTTCGGCCGGTGCATCGGTCATGTTGGCATCCTGATCGCCGCCGCCATCCTTAGTGCCGTTTTCTTGGGCCGGCGGCGCAACCGGGACGTCCTCCGTCACGAGCTCCTCGTAGTGAAACACATTTCGGACCTTCTTCGAGTTGGGCAACCGGACCGGTTTCGGAGCATCACCGCCCCCGCCCTCTTTGTCTTTCCCTTTTCGCCCGGCCTTCCCCTTCTCGGCCTTCTCCTTCTCCTTCTTGGCCAGGAACTCCCTCGTCTGCCCGCTCGCGACGATGTTGGCGACATCCAACACGCCGTCCTCCTCCACGGCGTTGACCTCCGTGCCGGTCCCGGCCTCGTCGTCCGCGTCCGTCGCAAAGCTCTTCGCCGCCTCTCCGATCTTGGACGCCTCACTTCCCGGCGCTCCCGCTGCCGTCGCCGTCCCCGATAACGACGCTTCCGTCTCGACCGGCAGCTCCATCAGTTCCTCCCGGTCCGGCGCGTACGGGAGCACCTCGCAGATGGGGCTCTTCTTGAGCTGCTCGGCCATGTCGTAGTCGAAGCCCTTCCCCTCCAGCAGCTTCAACAGGCGCCTGGTGAAGACCTCGCCGCCGCTGATCTCCTCGTCCGGCCCGACGTCCTTGTGCGACACGACGCGGCCGTCGTGGATACACGTGACGTCGACCTTCTCGTAGCCGACGTCGACGACGGTCATGTTGGGCCACTTGAGGCCGTACTGGGTGGCGATGCCGCTGTGGATGAGGCACAGGGCGGGGGTCTTTGTCTTCTCGAAGACGTAGCGCGCGATGGCCTCGCAGTCCGGGCGCGTCCATTGCGGCGACGCCATCAGCATGATGGGCGTGTTGTGGTAGGTCGTCGTCAGCTGGGAGTGGACGTGTTCGAGGAAGGCGAGGAAGGCGTCCATGTGGACGATGCGGCCGGCTACACGCCACCTCGTCAGAACACTGCCGGCATAATCGCAATCGCAATCGCAATCAGGGATGGGGTGAGGGGGGAAACGGGAAACCAAGAGCAAGGAAAAAAAAAAAAAAACACGTACCCTGGATGGGATAAACCGCCCCCTCCACCGAGTCCACGTCCTCGACATACTCCCACTCCTCTTCCTCCCCCCCGGCGGCACCCTCGGCGGCGCCCTCCTCCTGCCCGCCCGCCGCGGCCTTGTCGCCCTCCTCCTCCTTCTTGGCACCGCCGTCTCCGCCCTTCCTCCGCTTGTACGTGTGGTAGGGCCGCCAATTGTCCGAATCGACGTCCCGGAACATGCGCGTGGGGAACCGGTGCGCGGGCGGCGTCAGCTCGTTGCAGCCGAGCTGGGCGAGGGTGGTCTGGCTGCCGGGGCAGATGATGAGCACCTGGTCCTCGCGCCACTTGCCCGTCTGGCTCGACATCGCGGCGGCGGCGAAGTGCGGCGGCGGCGACCTGACCTATAAGCGGTGCGTAGGGGCAATGTGCAGCGTGCAGAGTGCAGCGTGCAGCGTGCAGCGTCGTCTTTCCCTATTTATTATCCGGGGGTCGGTGACTGTGGATTAATTCCCCTTGGCAATCAATGGCTGTAGCAATCTCGAATCGGCCCCCCTGCGACTGCGGCAGAATGACGCTCCCAACAAACGTCTTATGTTTCGGTGCGTTGGCGCGGTTGCTGCTAAGTTCGCGGGTTTGCGGTTTGGTTGCGCTAAGCGGCGCGTGTGCGCGTTGCGAGAACAAAAGCAGCACGAAATTTCCGGGGAGCAGACCTTGGCTGGGTGGATTACGTAAGTCAAGCTACTTCCAAAACCAACCCCCTCCCCCTCCCCCTCCCCCTCTTCTTCCTTTCCCTTCCTTTTCCAAATCTTGGAAGTGTATTGATTGCAAGAGCAACGCCGCTGCTCTCTGTTTATCAGTGGCATATGTAAGGTGACAAGATGGTTATGTCTGGTCCATTAACGTATTACTCGGTGAAACTACTGAAACTACTGTCAGGCCATAAGAAGCCTTCTCTTGGGTATTGCCATCCCTACAAGTACGCGCCCATGTCAAAATTCAGAGTCTGTTCCATACCGACTCTGCTCATGTTGCCTGCCACCTTTCTCCTTCTTCTTCTTCTTCCTCCTTCCGTTGCCTTCCTTGTACCCATCAAACAAAGACGATATCGATTATCACGTCACAAACCTCGGCCAACGTCGGCCACTTTCCCTCGCGCAACGTCGCGGTAATGCTTTTGACCGGTGGTTGAGAGGGCAGGCCCGTCTCTAGATACCTCATGTCGGCCCCCGACAATTCTCTCTTCTCTGCCGCGCTCCACTTGCGCTCGGCCTCCTCCTTGGCCCGGCGCAGCACCTCCTCCTCGTTCTCCGTCTCCCACAGGTTGCACCGTGTGCACTCGGTACACTTCCTGCCGTCGCCGTGCGGCCGAAAGTGCTGGCAGAAGTGCTGGTACCCGTTGTCGGCTCCCTCGCCGACGCCGCCGATGTCCTTGCGGCAGACGTAGCACATCTGGTAACCGCAGGGACAGGTCAGCTTGTTGCAGCCCGAGTTCTTGACGAACGACATGTTGCAGCGGGGGCACACGCGCTTGACCGCCATGCTCATGGCCTGCTCGACCTGGGTGCGCAGCGCCACGAGCGACGACTCGTTGCACACGTGAACGTCCGTCCACGCCTTCTCGCACGCCAGGCACGACGCCCGCCGGCACTCCGGGTTCATGCAGTTGAAGCGGAGACCGCGCCGGCGCCGGCGCCGGCGGACGATGGCCGCGCGCATCTCCGTCATCAGCTCGTCGCCAAACGTCCGTTTAGAGCGGACCAGAACGGTGACGAACAAGACGAAGGCGAGCAGGTAGCCGAAAAGGATGAGCGGCAAGAGAAAGGGCAGGCAGCAGAAGCAGATGGTGCACAGCACAAAGGTATTGACGCTCTCCGTTCGGAGGCGCAGGTCCGATTCGCTAACGGGCAGATAGATGTCGTCGACCTCGGCGTAGCCGCAAAACGGGCAGCGGACCAGTGGGAGGTTGCTCGCCACGAGGTTGTGGTCCGCGAGGCGCCGCTCCAGCTGGCGCAGGACCTCGGCGCCGTTCCTCTCCTGGAGCATGGCCCGGTGGATGTGATCGGGAGAGATGCAGCCTTGGCACTCGGTCGACTCGGCGGCCGGGCACCGGAGGCTGCCCGTCTCCTTGACGATGCTCCGCTGCCAGGCCTGCCCAAACACGGCCTCCGATATGCAGTGTTGCACGCACCGGAAGCAGATCATGTGGCCGTCGGCGTTGCACGATGTGAACTCCTCAAAAGCCGACTCGGCGAAGCAGCAGGCACACTCAATCATGCTGCCGGTCGCCTCCGCCTCCGCCTTGTTCAGCTCCATCGCCGTCTGGCGGTCTTTGGCCTCGCGATCGGCCCGGGCGCGTTCCGTCAGTGGCTTAACGAGTGCTTCAAAGAGCTCCCGGTCGAGCTCGGCATTGCCTGTCGATTTGAGGGTGGGCACGATCGAAGCCCGACCGGTCGACTTCCAGATGATTAGGGGGTGGTTCTCTGCCTCCGTGGCCGTCACCGGCTTCCTCCGTAGAAACAGCGAAGAGATGGTGAAGCGCCAGGACTTGGATGACAGGTCGACTAGCGTTTGGCGGGCGTCGAGGTACGAGTAATTGTGTTCGGCCAGGACGGCGTTGATGGCCGAGCGCGAGAGGCCCTTGAATTCGTGCCAAGCGAGGTTCTTCACGGCCTGTTTGTATTCCGGGCTCCTGAATGTCTCCTTCTTGGGGACCAATTCTTCCGCTGGCTGGTCGTCCTTCGGAGCGACCCTCCATCGGCCCTTGACCCACGAAACCCGATTCTTCAGCAGAGCGTCGGCGACCAGAGCAAGCCTCGATTCACCATCAAAACTGGCGAGCATATCCCGGAAAACCTGTATCTGGATGTCGGGGAAGACAGCGGCGAGGGCTTCTAAGCAGGCGTTCAGCTCACGAAGGTCTGGCTGTTCGGGGTCGAGAGGCCGCAGCTCAGATTCTGTTGCGATATGCTCGGGCGTGCTCGTCGACTTTGGCTCGGGAACCGACGTCGTCGAAGGCTGCAATGCCGTGCTCTTCGAGGATGCGCTCTTCGAGGATGTGCTCTTCGAAGGCGTAGTCTTGGGCGGACTCTTTGGTTTCATCGCGCGGTCGCCCGGGATGCCAAGGAGACCCGTGAAAGCCATGTTGCGTGGCCTGCGGATGTACGATGTGCCGATAATCTCATACTGGATAGGAATTGAGTTTCCGGGTGGGCTACCTCTGCGTACTCTGCAGACTTTCGGTCATGGTGATGTTTCGCGTGGCCTGTGGTTGGCAAGCAGCCTCAATCACAGCAGGTGACGACGGGGCGTTGCTTCGTTTTGGGAGTGGGTTGCTTTTAGCGAGGTACCGTACGCAGTCACTGACTCCCAACAGCCCTGCAAACGTTCTCCCCTTTAGTTACCCCAAATCTGGCCCGTGCAGCACCGGAATGGGGGACCAGGCGGGGGCCGCGGGGTGCGATGGGCCCACGCAGGTGAGCCAAGACGGGCTAGAAAACTTAAATCTGGTTCTAGGGTACTCCGTACGGGCGTTCCATGTTCACTTCTGCCAGTCCAGGGGCATTCCTTGAACGAAGCGACCCGGACCTTAGCCGTTGACAACTTGCGCAGTATCCGTATGTCTCGCTACAAATGTCGCTCACCTAGTCTTGTGTTGTCGAGCTACACTACGCTTCGCACGCCTGGCCGAATGAGGTAATATCGCCATGTCCGACTGCAAAAAAAAAGGGCACATTGAGCGCGCGCAAGTACTGTGGACGGCCTGATAACTAAATCGTATGTTGGATGCGACAATGCATTTCTTGCTGCGTTTGACTGCGCTGGAGAGGGTCGAGATGGCGTCAAATTGCAGGCTGCGTTGGAGAGTTGCGCAGCAGTGGGATTATTACTCCACTTGCTCCCCACATTTCGAAAACCTCGAGAGCTGCGTTTCGCGGATGACGGCAAACCGCGCCCTCGACGTGCTCTTTGTTTGCTGCCCAAGTTTGGAAACTTAGTCCCCCAGCCTGGGCACCCAACGATGTGGATGACCGGAGCTCGTGTTCTATCGAGGCGCAACTTGGTCGGCGAATAATGTGACTTGGGTCAGTGAAAGTGAGGCCACAAGCGAATCATCGAGTTGTCCAATGCTGGTCGGCATTTAAGGGGAGGTAAGGGAGGGACAAAAAAGACAAAAAGCGGTAGCAGCTGAGTGCTCGTAAAGAAAGCACGGAGCACGGAAGTAGAAGGATCTCATCCGCGATGCGGGGCACGCACCGCAGCACACTCCCCCCCATCGCGCTGCACCGGGTGCGCTGCCCGCCTTTTTGAGGTCATCGGTTTGCTCCTTCTCCCGCCATTCTGGGCTGGCACCGTTGAGGCCCCGAGCGGCGGAAACTTTCTCGCCCGCTGCTACTTCTTCGCCTACCACGGATTAAACCCTATGCGGGAAAAGCTGCATCTCTCGTCAGCTTTGCCTGCGCCGCTGAGACTGACCGACCAGGATACCTTCTGGAAGCCGGCAGGGCACCTGTCGTCGCTAAGGCCAACCCTGATCCGCGATCGGACAGCGGTAATCAAAGCCTCCTTCCACGCAAGGGACACAGCAAATCGCTCATCTCGCTAATCTGTGAATGGCGCTTTTGGGGGAACAAGAAGAAAAAGGGCGGGCATGTTAGATTCTTGATGACCTGTCACACCTCCATTCCGTCACACGAGGGCGGGCCCGTTTCTGCTCACCGCCCACCGCCAGTCCGCTCTTTCGGGACCCCCCAGTGGCCGGCAACCGACGCTGGGAATCCACCCGGGCCCAGCACATCCATGTGGCCCCCGTCGTGGCTTGCAGATTTTGTTCGGCCAGCGAGCCCTGCGGCTGGCCGCCCCTGCTCCCTCTCCCCTGCCTCTTTGGGTGGCCTGGCCCTGAATGGAACCGAGCGGTCCCTCTGTTCCGTGCTCTGCCCCTGGTCTGTCTTGAGCTCACCGACTTCTTGCCCCTCCCCGCCTCATCAGTCTGTCGCTGTCGGTACCGCTCCATCTCGAACTTTTTCCAGTGCTTTCCCGAAGCGGTGCCCAGCGTGCCGATGATGTGCCAAGTATCCGTAACTAACGCAAGGGTCAATCAAGACAGCGGGGCCAGGATGTGCGTCCAGATCCGACATGCTGGCCAGACAAAATACACTAAACTAGGTAGCTGACAGTCCTCCGTGGTACGGAAATCAAAGCCGGTGATTGGTCCCAGCCTCTCTGTCAGACGCACGACGCAAGCTCTCTGCTTGGCGGTGTATAAGTCGGCGCGTCGTCCAACCCGTCGTCCCAAGTCCACACATTCTTAGCTATTTATTTCAAATCGCTCTCGACGTCCTTCGGTTTTTGCCATTGTTCTTCTGGTGGACGTCTGCCGCACTCTCTGCTCGATCCAATGGGCCCAGCTGGTCATCTCTGGGCTTGTTGTTAGGTGGTTCCTGTCGTCCCAGCATGGACTCCCTCCCCGTCGAGCTGGTCCGACTTGTATTTCAGTACTGCGATCCCGGTTCGGTAAGAGTCCTCCGTCTGGCGTCGAGAAGGTACGCCGACGTGGGCTACGAATATCTGCTTGAACCGCACTTCAATGCCGTCGAGTGGCGAGACGACGTTTCGCGGCTGTGCAACATCGCCAACCACGACCGACTCCGCGACGGCATCCGGTCCCTGACTTTCAACTTCGCCAAGCTCGACGAGGACTATGCCCGCCAGACCACCTTCTTCCAGCACTGGCTTCGGGAGGCCGAGCAGCCCAGCACGCTCCTGCAGGACGCCTGGACTCGGTACTACGAGCTAGAAGGGGAGGCCCGCAAGCTCCCGCCCTTCCACTCGCGCTCCGCCGCGATCGAGGACGCCTTCAAGCGGCTGCCCAACCTCCGACATGTCGAGATCACACACACCAAATGCCCCTACGACATCCCCCTCCTGCAGGACGTCTTTCAGGTGCGCACTTGCCGCAAACGCGACCGCGGCCAGGCCTGCAAGAACATCAACGCCGTCGTGTCGGCCTTCCGCCACGCCCGCCCCGCCTCGCTCTCCATCGACCAGCTGCCGCTCGAGATCTTCCGGCCGGCCGACGACCGCCGCCTCTGGCTCGACTGCGCCCGCTCCTTCGCCAGCCTGTCGCGCCTCGACCTGGTCCTCGACACGCCGGCCAACCTCCTGCCCGCCTCCCGCTCGCGCGCCGTCAACGGCCTCGGCGGTGTGCTCCACTCGAGCGTCAACCTCACCCACCTGAGCCTCGCCTTCCACCACTACCACGCGCCCGCCCAGAAGTTCCACCTCTCCTTCCAGGCCCTCTTCTGCGGCTCCGACTTCGTCTTCCCCCGGCTCACCGACCTGAAGCTCGAGGGCGTCAGCTGCGCCGAGGACGACCTCCGCGGCTTCCTCCTCCGCCACGCCGCCACGCTCGAGCGCCTGCGCCTCGGCGGCCGCGGCCTGGCCAAGCCGTTCGAGTGGAGCATGGGCGGCGTGCACCTCCACCAGGGCTCCTTCCGCGGCCTGTTCACCGGCCTGCGCGGCCGGATGCCCCGGCTGAGACGGTTCCACATGGAAGGGGACGCCGAGGCCGGCGATTTCACCGCCAGCTCGAGGGAGGTCTACATGTTCCGGCCCGTGACGGATGATGACTGGGCACCGCTGGGCGGTGGCAGCGGTGGCGATGCTGCCGCCGCGGCGGCCGGGTATAGGGGCAAGCGCGTGGAGACCCTGGGCGCGTGCGTCAAGGTTGTGGACTCTCTGGCGCTGGAGAGGTACTTGGTTGAAGGGGGCCGGTATCCCCGGCTGGGAAAGGAGGAGGTCGGTGACGGTCTGTAAGGGAGGGGGAAGAGAGCACACGAACACCACACACCAACACGCACACAACAACAAGCATACACCCCACACACGAACGTAATCGCTGCAACATACATACATACATACATACACACATCCATACATACATACACCACACGACACGAAATGTAAATATCACGACGGCTCACGACATTGACGACTCGTTCAGTTCCAGGCAACGCATTAGATTCGGGTTACGGCTTAATTACACGGGATTTGGGCGGCGCCACATTAGACAGAATGCAAGCAATTGTCGGTAGAATTAAAAATAAACAAACAAACAGCATCCTTTACTTCGACTCGGTCTACAACCCCTTGTGTCGTTGCGTACTGTTTTGCTTCGCGGTAGAGGTTTCAGTTGCTCGCCTCTGAGGTCTCAACTTTGGCCCTGGTCAGTTCTGATGATGTGTGTGAGAGGCCTTGTAGATAGATTGGAGGGTCGAACATGTAAAGGAGACGAAAATTAGAAAAGAAAAAAATGGAGATGTAAATCTCGAAAGAAGAAAAGGGGGATAGAGACGGATGGGGCAAACGGTACCAAAAGTAGAAGTGAACTGTTCCCCTTTGGGTCAATGAGGCGATCAATAATCTGGTTCGTTACATCGGTGGGTAGCTTCGAAGGAGTACGACCATGAACAAAGAGGAATGGCCGGACAGAGAGGGGAGCAAGGCTCGCAGTGCAGGGCTGTATATACTGTCAGTGAACAACATACACCTCCGTATGACCTCAAACATTTATTTATTTATTTGTTTATTATTATTATTATTATTAGTCCTACACCGCTATGCTAATAAGCATGCCGGAGCCTCTCAAGTTATATACAAAGGAAACCGTGCCTAATAGGCCGGATAAAAACCTCTGTCCCGCCTTTAACTTTATTTATTTATTTATTTTTTTCATTTTGGCTCGACTCTGCTAATGTAGTATTTAAAGCCGACGGACCGCGACATGACAGGCACCAACGCAAAGCCGGTCGAACCTCTTCTCATCCCCACTTCCCCCTTCCCCCCCTCCAAGCTGCGTGAGAGTGGAGGCATGCAGTACCCAGTATTAGACCCAGCCCAGCTCGCACGCTCGCGCAGACGCGGACAATTCGGAAACGAGAGCGGCGGGGGTGCAACGAGCTGAAAAGGGTCAGCAGTCGTGAGGCGCAACATATGAGCGGGAGGGAAGGAGGAGGAGGAGGAGGAGGAGGAGGAGGCTCAAGAGGAACATGTCCCCGGCGCAACGAATGACCGTGACACCATCACACCACAACACAACATCCGATCCAGGTTGGTTGGCAGAGGTGGTTCTCCCCTCGGCGTTTGGCTGACAGAAGTCCATCTATACGTATTTCCTGAAACGGCTCGTATATGCTGTACAAGGATCTGTCTCGTCTTGCATAGCTAATACCTTCAAGATATATGCATACATACATACATACATACATTCACCGCGAAGGGGACTGGAGACAGAAACGCACCGTAACCACTTCCCAGAAGTCGAGAAGGATTATTAACGCGTTTCCGTATCGCTTCCTGACGCGGATGAACCCTTGACAATGTACGAAATAGTTATGCATGTATGCGTTGCATGTGCACACGGGAGGTCCCATCATACACTAGTTAATGCGGGATCTCCTAACGACATACCATATGCATAACCTGGCCTTCTTACCTCGCCCCATTGGCTGCCCGTAGCATAGTTAGTGTAGGTTGGGAATCAGCCTGTGCGGCTGCTGAGCCTGATCCTTGTGCGGGCCGACAGTTGAGACAGTTGCTTTGTCTTGCCAAGGGCCGACGATGACGACAAGCTTGGTTTGCATCATCGTTGGGCGACGCGGTCAAGCAGGACGCGTCCCAGAGTAATAACAGCATCTCCGCGCGCACGTGTGTGTGTTTCCCTTGGACAGTTGCAACAAAAAGCGAGCAGATAAACATATGAACAGCATAGCCGTTGGATGGCGGTTCAGTCATGTCTCTCTCCTTGAGGGGTCTAAATCTCCCGTCATATCCAACGCGCAATCTTCAACGTGAAACCGGTTTTTTTTTTATTTTTTTTTTTTTTTTTTTTTTTTTTTGGTCGAGAGGATTCCCTCTCTCACCAACCTTAGTGCAAGTGCGAAAAAAAAGATCCGATCGGGAAGAAGCCGACCATCCCAACCCTCTTTCCCGGAAGGGCACGTCAAAGCAGTTGACGCTGTAACTGGAGGCAAGTGAGAGTCTCCCTCGTAGTGTTTTCCTACGCGTGAGTTCTGGTATTGTCCTGGATGTAGCTACACCAACACATGCTGCCGTCCGAGACACTCGAGCAACCATGTCTTGGATAGACTTTTGTCTGCCGCTTGTCGGACGCATTTTGGGTTGATGATGATGATAATGCTGTGTTGAACCAGAAAAAAGGGTCCAGGGTGATCATTTGGAATAGAACCTGGTCAGATGTCGTCGTGCAGTGGAGGGGAAATTCACAGGCGAGGCTGATTGATACCAGATTGGGCTGCAGTGGTGCTGCTGCGTGATCCCTGAGAAGCGCATGTGGACTCGGTCGGATGCATACTTAATTGGAAGGTATATATGTACATACATACACACGTACTGTACATACATAGTACATACACTAATCCGTACATGCCTCCATACACTACGTTAATTAGTGGAGAAGGATGCGCTGGATCGGGTTGAGAATGGAGATCGCCGCACATTGGGTTGACTGAGTTGGGTGCAACTCCCTACCAGGTATGTACCTGGGTATATCTGTATGTGCGAGGTATGCATGTACTGTACGGGCGTACATACATACATACATACCGGGCGTGCATGCCGTGATCTCGCCGCCTCCCGCTGCGGCGCGGAGGGGAGGGGTGCGGGATATCACAGCTAGTGCGATACACCGGTCGACGGCATGGGGTCCCGGAGCTGGGAAACAATGAGACAGTTTCTGCTTCTTCGCAGCTGGCCGGAATGGCATCTACTGTGTACACCACGGCTTACTCTGTATTCCGTAATAACGTCACAAGAGGGAAAAAGCGTTGGGTCCCCACCATCAGGTCTGTCAGGTACTGCACCTGCAAGGTAGAACCTGGAAAGTATGAGGCACGCAACGTACAGTACATACAGTACCGCGTTGAGGCTGGGTCCACGAGGACCGGGCAGAACCCGACTCAGTTGCACGAATTATAATCATGAACTGGACAATTAGCGTGTCAGTTCAGATTACTGGCAGTGGCAGGTCTCACTCAAATCACGTATGTAGTCAGTAGATAGTCGCATTCCACAAGCACAGGCGCCATTCTTCTGCATCAGACTTCCCTGTCGACTTGGGCAAACAAACAAATGCAAGTCGTTCCTCCTCTCCGTTGTGCATGCCATCCTCCTGAGCCGACGCCTGCCCCTCTTCCCGCGAACCTACACTCCCGCCACCTTCATCCTGGAAATGCCCGGACGCCGCAAGCTCTGAATTGAGAGCAGACTGTTGGTTCGCGATCGGCAGAATTGGCACGGACCGCGCTCGACGGCGCATGGCGCCGAGATCATCCTCCTGCGCTGGTCATGTCGACGGCCGTGCCCTTTGCATATTAATGTTACTTTTTTTTGTCCCGGACAATCAATCGCTGTCAGGCACCAAACGGAGCCGCAAGCGAGCAAAAGCCCTCCGAGTTCCAATCTCAGCCCGAGACGGAAAGAACTGTGGGCCCACTCGTGCGCCCTGCAGACCGAAAAGCCCGGTAAAGCGCAGAAAAAAAAAAAAAAGAAAAGAAAAAACTGGCTCCATCGTCATTGCCGCGCAAGGCCTCCACTGAATAATTAGGAGTGTTGTTGGCCGACAGCCTGAGTGTGGCCCTGAGGAAGAGGTGGGTGCGTCGCCACTGCCGCTCCAGCCGACGCTCGGCCCAGCTTCAAGACCCCTGCCGGGCTGAGTGTTCTGGGCTTTTTCAGGTTGCTTTCTGACTGGCGCCGCCGGGCTCTTACGGCTCTCACGGCTCTTTGGGCGGGGACTGCCGGCGCCTGCCCACGTCACTGGCCTCCTCCACAGGCCGCTCCCAGTGGCCCGGCTTCAGAACGCTAGGACCTGGCTCGAAAACCGCTTCTAGACTCCGGTTGAAAACGGCAGCGGCACCCCATTGCCCGCTCTGCCGCCCTCACCTCCTCCCCTCGCTCACTTGCACCCAGCATCGAATTCCGGTGAGCCTGGTGCGGAACAGGTGCCCGCGCCGTCGTGCAGTCGACTCACCATGTATCGCGTCTCGGCTCTGCTCCCCTCGTGGGATCGGTCGAGACAGAGCACCCCCGGTTCCAACAACAACAACAACAACAACAACAACAGCAGCAACAACAGCAACAAGAGCAACAGCAGCAGCAGCAGCAGTAGCAGCAACACCGGTACCAGCAGCAGCCCCTTGCCGCCAAAGACACCCGGCGCCCTGGACAAGGTATTCGGCTGGGCAGAGAAGATCGTGCCTGCTAGCCGGATCAACACCTCGACGACGACGACGACGACAACGACGACGCCCGGAGCGCGCACCCGCTACGGCAGAGAAACGTATTGGCCAACAACCCTCGATAAGGAGTGCGACAAGGCCGCAAGGATCATCAAGTCGTTTTGCTGTAGGTCTCTTTCAGTGGGCTTTCTCGTTGTTGTTGTTGCCCTTGTAGCTGGGACTGGGCTAACAGGCGCATAGTTGACGGCTTCCTTTCTCAGGAATCCGACGAGCCGAGTGAACAGAGCGAGACAACGCCGGCGGAATCAGCGTCGACAACAAAGTACATCACTAAAAAGATCCCCCCACGGATTATACAGAATGCCGTGGGCCTCGCCGTCTTTTCGTGCATGCGCTCCGGCCTCTGGATGTCAGGGTCAGGCGGAGCCGGTTTGATCACGGCGCGCAAGGCCGACGGGACCTGGTCGCCTCCATCCGCAATCATCCTTCACACGGCCGAGCTGGCCTTCCTCATGGGCGTCGACATTTACGACTGCTTATTAGTCATCAACAGCGTCCAGACACTCGAGCTCTTCACTCGCCCGAGGCTGATTCTAGGCGTCGATGTCAGCCTGACCGTCGGCCCACTCGTTGCGGCCGGATCCAAGGACCCCGAGATCAGGTGGAAGGAGATCAGCGAGACCGTCCTGACGTATGTGAAGGCTAGGGGAAAGCATCAGGCAGTGCAGCTGGACGGCTCGATGGTGACGGAACGCTGCAACGAGAACGAGAGGTTCTACTGCGCCGGCGTCACCATCCTGGATATCCTCGCCGGAAACATTCCCAAGGAAATCCCCCAGATGCGTCCCTTGTTCGAGGTCATCAAGGCCGCCGAGGGCCGCTCTGACTACGACAAGGCGATGATGGAATGGCTTGCGCAGCAGCCAGCGCCTGGCGATGCTGATATCGAGAGCCCTAGGGAGTCTCTCGCTTCCCTCACTTCACCGACCAAAGTAGCTTTTGGCATCCCGGACGCCAACGATCCGGATCCGTTCGGAGTCATCGGCTTAGAAATGGCGGGCATCGAGATCCGAGAGGCCGGAACCAAGCACCGTCCGACCAGCACGCAGTTTGAGTTTCAGCCAAGTCCCAGCAGTCCTTTGTACGGAAGGTTTAGTCGTCAGAGTATGGACACCTTTGTCTCGAGGAGCAATCGTGGGAGTTGCATGTCGGCGCGTACCCAGGCGACTGCGATGACGGATGCCTGCACGCAGACGGATGTCACGAGCACGGCTGACACGACTTTCAGCCGCGCCAACAGTGACGATGGGAAGGACAGCGTCGAGAGGCTGCCGACCGTTGTGGAACCCGAGGAAGTGGACTACACGAAAGTCGACGCAAGCATCCTCGAGCGGCTGAAACGAAGGACGATGGAGCCAGTGGCGCCGGCACCACCAGCACAAGCCGTCGAAACCAAGGAGATGAAGGGGCCAGGTGTCGCCACCGGGACAGAGGGCAAGTCAACCAAAGAGGCCGAAACTACGGACGTTACAACGGCCACGGAGGTCAAGACGATGGAAGACGAGAAGGTTGAGCCTGTCAACCGAGCCGTCGAGCCAGGTGCTGTGAGCGAGGAATCCAGCCCGGAAGCCACCAACGAACAGGACGAAGACGCCGATGACGAAGACGACGAGGACGTCGATGAAGAGCCCATCATTTGCGAAGTTGCCACGGCCTCGGCACAACCACCAGTGCGGACCTCCATTCAGCGGCCGCAGATCACGCAAGTAATGCAAGTCAAGGGCGCTATCGTCACCATTCCAAAGCGGGTCCCGCCTCCCCTCCCAGCGCGCAGTCCCGCCCGCGTGTCGCGAGGAAGTAAGAGCGACTTCGGCGATGTGTCCTCGCTCAAGAGCCCCGCCCGAAGCTCATTGCTCTCGATCGAATCTCGCGCCGACGACAACGCCACCACTCCAGAGCACGACCACGCCCCGGTAACGGCGGGAGGTTCCCCCACACAGGTACCGCGGCCGAGCAGCCCGCGACACATCAAGAACTCATCATCCACCTGCACTGCCGTGGCAGTCGACAAGACCGCAACCGCATCCCGCCCAGCCTCCCTCTCCATTCCCCCCAGCACAGACCGAAACGCGTCTGAGCAGGGGCACGGAAGCGATGACGAGACTGGGAGCCAGAGCAAGACGGCCTCGCCGTCCTCAACGGCCGTTTCGGCCACCCCACAAACCACCGGACCCGCCTCCCCGACAGAGGATGACTCCGATAGGGATCCAACTACGCCCCAGACGGCCGAGACGGACTTTGACACCGCATCCGAGCGTCAGGCCGACGTCGCCAAAGAGGACCAGCTGCGGGAGGAGGCGAGAGTTGGCCGTGATGACTGCTTGAAGGCTGTGAACCTCCCCCCTGGGAGTGCTTCGGAGAAGGATAGGGAGAACATTGAATCGGCTGCCGCCTGAGCGGCTGTTTGGTCGAGGCCAGATTTCTCGGCCAGTGTGTTTTCTTGTTATTTTCTTTTGGTTCCCCGTCCCCTCTTATCTTATCTTATTTATTTATTTCCGTTTTTGTTCGATCTATTTGATTATCGACTTTTTGAATAGGTTTTTTTTTCGCCTTTAAAAACCATCCAAGGATGGCTCGAAGCGGGGGACGGCTATGGGCGAACAAACGGTCAATGGATTGGTTCATGGCTATGACGCGACACAGCGTGGAGAGAAAGAGAGAGAGATCATGCCGGAGAGCTGCTTGGTTTTCATCTGTTTCTGTTTCTAGGTTGGTGGGCTTTATCGGTTGTTTGGTCGGTTGGCTGGTCGGTTTTGGTCTGGTCGGCGTTGCTACAGTGGTTGAGCTGCTTCTCCGGAGCCAGCATCATCCCGACGGCTTGTTCCAGCCAACTTCAATGTTTTCATTTAGGGGATGAGCATGGGCTGGGGGTGGCAAGCAAGGAAGGAAGGAGTTAAAAAAAAACATTTGAGGGAAAGACCGTGAAAAAGCACGGATTATGATACCCATTCGAATGGACGACAGCACTCGACTTGAGAGAAACCACGCGAGTAACCCGTGGGAAACGGAATGAGGGCAGACATTCATAGGTGGCAGTCTGTCTTAGTAAAGGAAAAAACAAGGACAACGCTAATGATACACTCTAAAAAGTCGGCCGATCCTTGAATCCGCGCTAACCTTTCCTTATGTGCTCACAAACTCATCGAGCGCCATCTCCCGGAATAAGAGGTCCCATCTCCCCAAACTGCCATCGGTTTGTTTTGCGTCCTGCGGAATCCCTTTCCCACTTCTTCCATCGCCCCCTTCCCTCACGGCGGGACTCGGGCTGTGATTAGCCGCCTAGACCAGCTCGGCCGCCGCCCCGCCGATAGCCAGCTTGCCCGTCTCCTTGACCTTGGTCTGGAAGATGACCTTCTTGCCTCCATCCTCCTTCCACATCTCGGTCACCAGCGTCTGGCCGGGCAGCACGGTGCCGGCAAAGCGCACCTTGATGTTCTTGAACCGGCCAAACTTCTCGTAGACGGCCTTGCCCGCGATGCCGAAGAAGCAGAGGCCGTGCAGGATGGGCACCTTGAAGCCACCCATCTTGGCGAAGGCTGGGTCGATGTGCAGGGGGCTGTTTTGTTTTCAACGTGTCGCAGTCAGCATACGTGTTTGTCTTTTGCCTAGCAGCAGCGGGTAAGAAAAGGGGGGGGGGGGGAGGGGGAGAACGTACTTGTAGTCACCACTCAACCGGTACAAGGCGGCCTGTTCCTCGGTCGTCTTCTCCTCGACCACGACATCGGGCGCGCGTGCGGGGGGCTTGTTGGCCGCCGTGCTGGCGCCCCGGTCCGCCGGCTTCTTCTGGCCGCCGAAGCCGCCGCACCCGCGCAAGAAGACCGTCATTTCGTTGTAAAAGACGTCCTCGCCCGTCTCGGCGTTGACGGTCGTCACGCCCGACTTAACAATGGCCGCGTTGCCCTTGTCCACAACCTCGAGCAGCTTGGCCTTGGAGATGAGCCGACCCGAGGTAGGGACGGGATACTTCCTGACCTCGAGGTACTGCTCGCCGTGGAGGAGCATCATGGGGGAGAAGTTGGGAACGAGCTCGTCCAGGTTGTAGGGGGTCTCGGCGTCGAAGGGGGGGATGACGCCAAAGGTGGGAATGGCTTGGAAGTCCTCGTTGCCCTCGCTAGATGCCGTCAGTTTTAGGGCGATCCCAGAAGCTGGAACGAGAGAGCATCTTACAAGACGTAACGCAGATCAGTCCGCTTGGCACCGATGCCCAAGTTGTACAGCATCACGTCGCGCTCGGTGAACTTGAACTCGGTGCCCTTGCCCTCTGCCTTGAGGGCCTTCTGGATTGCGTCGAGATACTGGTTGGACTCGGCACTCTACGGAAACAGACGCGTTAACAAAATCATGTATTCTACATAATGTCTCATGATGCTATAATACATGGTAGAAGTGGAACATGCGGGACAGGAAGCAAAATCATACCTTTCCTCCGCCGCTCCGGTTCTCCATGTTGGCCATGATCTTCTGCAGGCTGTCCTGCGTCTTCTCGGGGTGGTCGGCCCGTTCGTCGAACGTGACGATGCGCTCCCAGTTCTTGACGACGGCCTCGGGAGTAAGGGGCACATCAACGGGGAAGCCGTGGCCGCCGGAGCGCTGCCACCTGGTCTGGCCAACCCAACCGCTGCCAACCTCGTACAGGCCGCCCGTCGGGTTGGGCACCTTGTCGCTGCAGAGCGCGAGCACGAGGGGCGCAATGTACTCCGGCTTGAAAGCCTGGACAAGCTCCTCGGGAAGGATGGTCTTGGTCATGGCAGTGCCAGCATTGGGAGCAATGGTGTTGACGTAGATGTTGTACTTGGCACCCTCGAGAGCCAGGGCGCGGGAGAAGCCGAGAATCGCGCATTTCTGTTCCAGTCAGCAGAATGTTCCGCGGTCCCGACTTCTTTTTTTGGATCACTTACCGCCGCAGCGTAGTTGGCCTGGCCGAAGTTGCCGTAGATACCGCTGGTGGAGGTCGTGTTGACGATACGGCCGTACTTCTGCTTCAGGAAGTAAGGCCAGGCAGCCTTGGTGACCTTGTAGGTGCCGCGGGCGTGGACGTTCATGACGGGATCCCAGTGGCTGTCGTCCATGTTGGTGAAGGCCTTGTCCCGCAGGATGCCGGCGTTGTTGATCACGATATCGATGCGGCCAAACGCATCAATGGCGGCCTTAACCACGGCATCACCATCCTCGGCAGAGAACTTGGCACCAACGGCCTTGCCACCCAGCTTCTTGATCTCGTTTACGACGCCGTCAGGGTTGACAAGGTCGTTAACGACGACCGCAGCACCGGCCTTGGCAAAGGCCAAGCAGTAGGCACGGCCGATACCCGCACCGCCGCCAGTGACCAGGGCGACACGACCGGCAAAGTCAATCTTCTCGCCCTGCTCGTTGGGGCCAAGCTTCTGCGACTCCTCGAGGAGCGTCAGGAAGTCGTTGGGGCCGCTGGGGTACTGGGGGTTGGAGAAGTCGGTCACGCGATCCCACTTCTTGAGGATCGCGCCAGGAGTGTAGGTCTCGTCGCACTTGAGCAGGAGACCGCTGGACCGCTCCCAACGGAGCTTGGCAATGTGACCGCCGCCAACCTCGAAGATGGAGCCGGACTCGGTCGTGTTGTTCTTGTGCACCAGAACAGCCACCAGGGGGACGACCCACTCGGGCTTCATCAGCGCCAGGACATCTGGCGGCATGACGGTCTCGGTCATGCGGCTAGCAGCAACGGGCGCAATGACGTTGCAGATGATGTTGTACTTCGCGCCCTCCTTGGCGAGAGTCTCGGTGAAGCCAACCATGGCGAGCTTGGCAGCCGAGTAGTTGGCCTGGCCGAAGTTGCCGAACAGACCGGCGGCAGAGGCCGTGTTGATGACGCGGCCGTACTTCTGCTTGCGGAAGTAGGGCCAGGCGGCGCGGGTGCACTTGTAGCTGCCCTTGACGTGCACCTTGAAGATCAGGTCCCAGTCCTGGTCCTTCATGTTCTTGAAGCTGATGTCGCGCAGGATACCGGCGTTGTTGATCAGGATGTCGATGCGGCCGAACGCCTTGATAGCCGTCTCGATGATCTTGTCGCCGTTCTCGACGCTGTCATAATTGGCGACGGCCTTGCCGCCGGCGGCCTTGATCTCGTTGACCACGGCATCGGCGGCCTGGGGGGGTTGGAAACGTTAGCCGTTCCCGGTTCATATTCATAAATGAAAAAACGCAGCAAGATGCGAACTGACCTTGGTGTCGTTACCCTCGCCCTTGAAGGACCCGCCGAGATCATTCACGACGACGCTGGCGCCGCGCGACGCAAAGAAGGTGGCATAGGCCTTGCCGAGACCGCCGCCCGCGCCGGTGACGACAACGACCTGGCCGTCGAACCGCAATTGATCCGCCATGTCGAATCTGGATGGATGTGTGAAAAATGAGAGAGAATGGGAAAAGGAACAAGAAAAAAAATGGCGGTCGTGAAACAAGAGCGTCGCAATCAAGCTTACTCCGGTGTTGATTGCGGGAAGAAAGACTGCAGGAGGACGTAGGCCGGAAACGACGCACGTCTATAAGGGGGAGCACGTTTGACGTCGGCAAGTGCTGCTGCCAGCACTGAGCTGCCGGCGTGTTAAGCCGAGGCAATACGGTTGTTACTTGGCCTCGTGTGTTCCATCCCCACTGTTAGCCAGCATTGCCGAGAGCGGGGGATGCTGCCGAAACCACTGAATGGGCCCCACCGTGACGCAGGGCCATTTTCACATGCAACTCGCCGTAGCCCGTGCCCGGTCACCTACCAGCCAATCAGTCGAGTTTCGCGTTGCGGGTGACCTTTTCCAAACGGCAGCACCGGCGCAACATTTTTGGAAGCATTTTCGAGACATCTCACACGGAGGGAACGAAACTCGCATATTTGCTGGCATATTTCGGAATGAGCCTGAATTCGACCGGTTACTGACAGGAGCAGTCCAAGATACGCCGGGAAGAGTAACCCGCCCAGGAGACCGCAATGTCAATGCCAACGCGTCGGGTTTGTTCAGACCGAGGCCAGTGGCTGCACCCGGGTCCGGTGGCCCCAGCATCCCTCGAGGTTTAAGCCCGTCACCGGTCGAACTCTGCAAGGATGGCAAGTTTGAATTAAGGACATGCAAAGATTCAACGGGGAGACCTGAACGTCACCCCATTGGTCTTTGACATCCAAAAGCTTGGTGTACTGAGGGTTAACCATGTATGTACTGTACCTGATGTGCCACGGTTCTTCCAGAATCCCGCTCCATCATACGTCTTACATGTGATCCCCACAGTTCTCGAAACAAGTTCCCCGCGGTACGGAGTACTACCCCAATTCAATCAGGTACCACTGTATGTACCCCGCATGCGCTGCCAAGCTGGAATTCGGCGTAGACTGGCGATCAACCGCAGCGACTGGGTCCAGGCACGCTAGAATGATACCAGGGATAGGATGACACTTTGCGAACGGTTGATGGACTCGAGTCAATGACAAGCGATTCTCCATCTGTTGAAGTGCAAGTATGGAGCCGGCGCCAGACACGCCTCTGCAGACCCGCGTGGTCGACGACAAATCGCCCATCATCATCCCCTGGATCCTGTCGCGGATCGGAGAGCACCGGAAACAGCATCCCGACAGAGCGGAACAGCGTCCGTTCATCGTCGGGCTGAATGGGGTGCAAGGCGTCGGCAAGACAACGCTCGTCCGCGCCCTGGCCGAGACGCTACAGGAGCGCGAGGGGTTGCCGACCTTGGTCGTAAGCATCGACGACTTTTACCTCACGCACGCAGACCAGCTCGCGCTGGCGGCAGCACACCCGGATAACGCGTTGGTGCAGCATAGAGGCGAGCCCGGTAAGTGCGAACAAACCCAACTCCGCAACCCCTAACCCTCCTTCTCCGGCTTTGATCCCCCGTCTGGGAGAAAAGAGAAATATGAAGAGAAAAGGAAAAAAAAAAGGGGGGGGGGGGAATAACAATAATAATAAACAGCTAACCTCATACTGCAACGTTATCCAGGAACGCACGACATCCCCCTCCTCACCGCGTTCCTCGCCTCCCTCAAGGCCGGCTCCCACCCGATCCCGATCCCGCAGTACGACAAGTCGGCCTTCTCGGGACTGGGCGACCGCGCGCCGCCGTCCACCTGGCCGTCCACCTCGCCCGACCGCCCGCCCCGCGTGCTGATCCTGGAAGGGTGGTGCGTCGGCTTCCGGCCGCTGGCCGCCCCGGCCCTCGCCGCCCGATGGAGCGCCGGCGGCGGCGGTGGCGGCCAGTCCCGGACCCTTCACCGGCACAAGCTGGAGCATCTGCAGTTCGTCAACGACCGGCTGGCCGACTATGACCGGGTCATCAACGGGGCGCTGGATGCCTTCATCCATATTGACGCAGAGGACACCGAGTACGTCTACGCCTGGCGGGCGGAGCAGGAGGAGCAGCTGCGGCGGGAAAAGGGAAGCGGGATGACTGAGGAGCAGGTGGTCAAGTTTGTGGATGCGTATTACCCCGCGTACGAGCTGTTCACAGAAGGGGTGCGGCGAGGCGTCTTTGAGGGCGTGCCAGGAAAGCGTGGGTGCCAACTCCGGGTTGTGGTAGGGAGGGATCGGAGGGTTGTGGAGAGCATGGTGATTTAGACCTGACTAGAGAACAAGAGAAAAAAAAAACCATCTCTTTTCGTTTCCTTTTTTTTCCCTAGTGCATATTAAAAAGAAAGCGAGCCTACCGAGATTCAGGCACATACCTAGCCATCGCCTGTGTATGATTTTTGCCCATATCTCACCGCATCCCATGTAAGAATGCAGCTCCGATTCACCTCCATGAAACAAGCGCGTAACACCCGTCCGCCTGGCCGTATATCCCATTCTTGTCGTGAAATCGTTAAGCATGTCGTTAGATCGTCAGTCATGTCGTTAGGTCATAAGAATGTTGGTTTTCGTTCGTTAGCTCCTCAGTCATGATCCCGGCTGAGTCGAGAGAAAAATGAAAGTTGGGGAGAATAAAGAGCAGAAGAACAGGATCGACCGGAAATCATTCTTATACACACCCCTACCATGCAGCGACATCGCCGCGCCTTCCACACCCCCCTTGGGCACTCACTCCCGCAATCACCATCCATTCACCACGTATCACCTAAAACTCCATATCCACATCTTTCCCTTCCATCATCGTCTGGCCCTCCTTCTTAAGCTCTTCCAGCGTTCGTCCAATATTCTCGATCTTGCCGCGCACTGCCTCTTCTCTCGCGGCTATCTCCTCCTCATACTGCTGTACTAGCCGCCGCTTTGTCCTGCGCGCCTCCCTCAACCGCTGCATGACGGTTCCAAATTGCTCTAGGAACCAGTCGCCCGCCTCGTCCCACTCCTCTATCGAGATCTGGGTGAAGAACTGGTGCTGGTCGAGAGTGCCCTTTGATTTGTAGTGCTCGAGCCGCTCCTGGATGCTGCCCCCTGTTGGCGGAAGAGACGGTTGCTGGAGCGCTGCGGTCTGCGGGTCAAAGTCGAAATCTTGGTTGCGCAGCTCTGAGTAGCTCATGGCGTGTAGCTCGGCGTCGTTGTAGTCGAGGCTTTGGCGGCGTTTCCGGGATATTGTGGTGGGAGCTGCGTTCGGGGCCAGCTCCTTGGTTGGTGATTTCTGTCGGCGGCTGGCTGTGCGGCCGAGGGGTGGGGGAGCCTCGCCGAGGAGGTTGTTGTGGTTCTGCGGTGCGAACAGCTGCTTCTGTGGTTGCCGATTAGCCCGCGGAGTGCGCTCTAGAGCTTCCTTGAGCGCGTCCGCGTCGATGGCAGAACTTGACGCGACGACGGCTGCCTTGGTGTCGTTGAAGTCGGGATCGTCGAAGTCGACGGGCGTCAGGGTCTCGAAAGGATTCGGCTGTTGATTCTGGATGTTCCGCTCTTGCTCCCGCTGCCGTTCTTTCTCCCGTTCCCTCTCACGTTCACGTTCACGCTCGCGCTCACGTTGGCGCTCGCGCTCGCGTGCCAGGCGCTCCTGTAACCTTATCTTGTCGATGTGGCCGCCCGCCTCCGTCTGTCTCTCCGGCGACAGGCTCACGGTCTGCGACTCGGGCGAATACCCCGGGCCAACCCGCTCTGGTGATGCGTTGCTTCTGAGATCGCGGTTCTCTCGGTACGCGAGCTTGGTGCGCCTAAGCCCGTTGGTTTTGGTGGGCGTTTCGAAGATCCGACGGACCTCATGATCAGGTTCGTCCTGCCTGACGCTCTGGTCGTCGAAGATATCGCCACTCGGCGTGGCATTGAGGGCCAATGGGGCAGGAGCTGTCTCGGGGGCTTTCTGAGCACTGGGCGGCGGGATGACCTTGAGCATTCCGTTCTCGCCAATAACGAACGGCAGCCTCTCGTCGTGCTTGTGCTGGGCGCGGCTGGGTGGGCGGGGCAATGCCCTCTGCGGCGGCGGAACATCGCTGTAGTGGCGGCTGTGGCCTGCCTGGGGCACACGAAGCCTCTCCGAGCCAGCCCTGCTCTCGTTGTCGCCAAACATGGAGGCCACGGTCGAGTCTTCCCAGGCGTTGTGGCCCCGCGGGGCCTCACGTGCCGTGTCTGAGGCGGACGTCCTGCTCCGCTGCATTGGGTGAAGATGCTGCAAAGGGAGGCTCATGGGCGCGGTTGGCTGGGACGTGGCCGCGTATCGGCCAATCTTGGGCACGGGTATTGACCTGGAAGTTGCAGGCGTGTCAGGCAGTTGACGTTCTTGCCGAGCCGCGACAATCTCGTTGGGTGGCTGCAACTGCGGAAGTTGCGATGGGCCCGTCGCGCTCGCGCTTCGAGGCCCCGGGCCTGACAAAGCAGGGGCAGGCGTTGCAGGGGCAGGGTGGCCCACTGGCCCTCCGGCAGCCCGGGGGCTGCTAGTGCTCCCGGCCTGCGGGCCACCACCACCAGCGACCACGCTCCCGTCGGCTTGCCGCATAAACAAGCCGATCGAGCCCAGCTTCTTCTTCGTTGTTGGCATCATCCTCAGACGCATCGACAGTCTGGCAGGAGCGCAAAACAGCGCAGCGGTTTGGAGGGGGACGACCGGTGACGCGCGTCATGCGTTGATTGTTTACTTGTTTACGTGCAGGCAGGAGGTGCGACAAACACAACGCGTCATGGAGGGTCAAAGGACTGGCATGCAGCTCCGACAATACCGGGCAAGAAGCCGCAACCCGCGCGGAGAGCCGCGACTCGAGTTATTATCTGCTTCAGACGGCGTTGGGCTCGCGCTCTCGATTCGGCGACAACCTGAGATGGGGCAACCGCGGGCAATGGTTGCAGCCGTGGGTGCCTCGTTTCTGGGGTGTGGGAGTCCGGAAACGTCGAGGTGCGTGGTTCCAATGGCAACCAACCGGCTGCTTTTTTGAGGGGCCCCGGCAGGGGTCGCACGTTAGCTCAACACGCCCGAACCTTCCTCTCCCGCACGCTGTCAGGTGAGCACATGCTGCAGGGTCCCGCAAAACGGCCCCAGTTCTCTCTGTTCGACCTGCCACTCGCCATCGCCAATCTCTTCCTCCTGCATATGTCGCGGCTTCCGACAGGCTGCCCTTTTCTTCTACCGCCTGCACCCGCGATCAATTGGATGTGCATGCTTTTTCCGCCTTCAATTTCCCAACCATTGACGAATGGCCCAGCCTTGAGAACCGTTGCATTCCTCCCGTTCGAGTCTGCACCTTGCTGCCGGACAACCCAACGTACCCCCGCACTTGGAAAGCGCCATAGACGCCCGACGATGAGCACACCCTCAGAGTGGTGTCACCCAATGGCACGACTGTGCTGGCGCAAGACTGATGCCCAATCAGTCGCGGAGCACCAAAAAAATTGAGGTCTCTAGGGCGATTGTCGCCTCGTCAACGTGCCTGGGGCGTGGGATATCGTGTCCTTCTATCGTGCAACGGCGGTCATGATGGGGAGGGCAACTCCCTTCTCTCCGATTCAGGACGCAGTGACTCACGGGGCCACCATCGGCCACTTACGCAGCACCGGAACAGAATCAGCCACTGAAACAGTGAAGCGAGCGCAGACTGCCATTTGTATCGTCCCTGGAGATCGCGCCGCACCGAACAGCAAAGCCCGTCGCCAGTCATCGATTCGAACGTCCATTCAGAGGGCGAGGATTGATGGAATTGGTGGTCTCGAGCGAGCGTCAACGTGACTCAGAGATCAATATGGCTGTTGTCCGTTCAATCACACAGCTTTGAATTCGTAGCGGAGCTCTCCATTTATGCTGTCCTTCGATGTCTCCCTCCACAATTGTAGTTTCTCCCACCTGAGGAACAGATATACTATCAGGGTATAGTACACTCCTGGAAATTCCTCTCGTGATTTGTAAAGTATAATTACTGTATAACTAGAAGTCTACTTCTCCACCGATCAGTCAGCAGTGATCCATGGCTAGCACTGAACAAGTAGACCTCCGTCATCCGGCAGCATTGTGCCCTGCCAGACTGGCCGTCAGGGCAAGTGATTTTCCAGGCCCCATCGACTGCCGGCCCATGGGGCTGGGACGGAAACGTGGGGTGTCCGGGATGGCGAAGGCGCTCCCGCCGCTAGTGTAAGCGCAAGCGCCGACCCCACGTCCCAGGTGATAAGATAAGCCCCACCACAAAACTCCCGCGCCATTGGGGTGGGAACGAGGGGCGATTTCTAAGCCAAAGACCAGCTTCCATTATTCTCCCATCACGATATTTCGCCCCTTTATTGCAACGCATCGCCGAGCTCACAATGGCGCCGTCGCTAGAAGCGCCAGAGCCTGTAGAGGACGTCCTCGCAAACCCCCTCAAACAAAAGCCGCAGCTCGTCGCCCCCGAGCCGGAACACTGCCCAGGCCCCGAATCCGAACAGGCAGGCACTGCCGACTCATGCGCCGGCTGCCCGAACCAAGCAATATGCGCCTCGGCGCCTAAGGGGCCGGACCCGGACATCCCCCTCATCACGGCGCGCCTCGCAGGCGTCAGGCACAAGATCCTCGTGCTCAGCGGCAAGGGCGGGGTGGGCAAGAGCACGCTGACCACGCAGCTGGCACAGGCGTTCGCCACCAACGAGGACAACACGGTCGGCATCATGGACACGGACATCTGCGGGCCCAGCATCCCCAAGATGCTCGGGGTCGAGGCCGAGACGATCCACGTCAGCTCGTCCGGGTGGTCGCCCGTCTGGGCCGAGGACAACCTGGCCGTCATGTCCATCCAGTTCATGCTGCCGAACCGCGACGACGCCATCATCTGGCGGGGGCCGAAGAAGAACGGGCTGATCAAGAAGTTCCTGAAGGACGTCGAGTGGGGGGAGCTGGACTTCCTGCTGGTCGACACGCCCCCGGGGACGAGCGACGAGCATCTGAGCGTCAACACGTTCCTCAAGGAGAGCGGCATCGAGGGCGCGGTCTTGGTGACGACGCCGCAGGAGGTGTCGCTCTTGGATGTGCGCAAGGAGATTGACTTTTGCCGCAAGGCGGGCATCAGGATATTGGGTCTGGTCGAGAACATGTCGCTGTTTGTGTGTCCCAACTGCACGCATGCGACCGAGATCTTCCGGGCGACGACGGGCGGGGGCAGGGCGCTGGCGGCCGAGATGGGGATACCCTTCTTGGGCGCGGTGCCGCTGGACCCGAGGCTGGGCATGTCATGCGACGATGGCAAGAACTTCTTCGACTGGTACCCGACCAGTCCCGCGTGTATCGCGCTGAAGCAGGTGGTCAGAGCGCTGGCGGAGCAGCTTGGGTTGGACCCCAAGGAGGTCATGCCGGAAGAATAGATTCGAGATATCCTCAACAGCCCCATATAGAAGAAGATAGGCGCCTAGGAAGGAAATATCATGATTCGTAATGCCAACACCCCACCCCACCCATTTCTCTCCTCTCCTCGTTCCCACCCCCGGATTTTCGTCCCTCTTCCCTCCCCATCCCGAAGTGCGGTTCAAGCAGAGGCCAACTTGCTAGGCACCTCTTCCAGCTCCTCCGCACTCTCCAGATCAATGATGCGCGTAACCTCGCTCGTGTTCCTCATCAGCTCCTTGGCGCCGGCGTACAACATGCGCAGCTCGCTGTTGCAGGTGGTCGGCAGGTAGTACAGCATGACGTAGGGAACAGAGAGCCGACCGGAAGCCTAAGTGGTTGCGACACACAAACTTTAGCTTTCGTCCACTTTTGACTTCCATGAGTGAGTTGGTAGCCAAAAAGAGGGGGGTTATGTTACCAGCGTTAGGGGGTAGCTCAGCAGGATGAACCGCGGCGAATGGTCCGGCAGGTCGTCGGCCAGCTCCTCGAGCGACGTGTAAACCGTTTGGTCTTCATCTTGGCGGATCTCCTTGGTTTGCTTATCAATCATATCTACGTCAAACAATAGGAACTCGGGAGGTTAGCTTTGTCTACGGGTACATGGCCCTCTTGGGGGGGGGGGGGGTCCCAGTGAGGAAGGAAGCTCAGGAAGGTAGAGAGGATTGAGCTCGAAAGGTGAGCAATTGCTGTCCGGACAGACAAACATACATACAAATGACGGCTTGAGGGCCGCTGGCTCGCGATGTCCCCAAACGAAACTTGCGCAGGTGGTCTTTGGTCTCTTGCGAGAACGTGTATAGCCTTGCTTCGGAGCTCTGTGCGGGATGGTAGGTTCATCAGCTCAGAAGCTGCTGCGACGGGAGGGGCAGAGGCCGCGTACCATGTTGGCCAGATCCTATGGGAGCACCCTCTCACGATTCAGCAATACTCTGCAAAGTTCAGCTCGCTATGCCGTCGTATGCGAGGAACCGTCGCGTTTCGTCCTATCTAAGGTACCCAAGGTAGAGGAGCCCGGATGTCGCGCGCGTTCAGGCAGAGTGAAGTTGGGGGGGGGGGGGGTTGAAGCTGACGAGAATGCCCCGCATTCAAGACGGGGTCGAGAATATGGGTCCCACTGCGCAGCGGAGCCCATGGGACGGGACGGAGGAAGCTGGGCCCAGTGGTGTGTTCCGCTTCCTAGGTTCCATCTTGCCGCAGCCGATTCGCATCGTGCTTGCCTTCTTCTATTTGAAGTGCAAATAATAACAGATCATACTGGTAACGTTTGCTAAGCTTGCGTGCTTAGGCAGGCCCCCATGTTTTCGCGCCTATCCCAAGTGGCACGCCATTTTTCGAGACCGCTGCCTAACTTTGGCCATTCGTCTGCTGCAGTCACTGCTGGTCTTCGAGATATCCTAGGAAACGGCACCATGGCATCCCAGACGACAGCGAGCGAGCGTGCTTCGAGGAAGATTCATACGGCAGCTTGTCTCATCATTGGTGACGAGGTCCTGGGTGGAAAGGCAGGTCAGGAGGATGTACGGCTATGGCGCCGGCGCTGACTCTCGGAACTGCAGATCAAGGATGTGAGCAAGCAAGCCCAGCATGACCGCGGAGGCGCAGCAGGCTAACACGGAGGAGATAGACCAATTCTCACGACGTCGCCAAGTGGTGTTTTAACTTGGGCATTGTATGTCATTCCCCGTCACCGCCTTCCACGCAAGAAGTCGCGAACCAGAACCCCCTAATGCCCTAGGCAGAACCTGAAGCGTGTTGAAGTCATCGAGGATGATGAGGCCGAGATCATTGAGGCTGTCCGCCGCATGAGCGAGCGCTACGACCTCGTAGTGACAAGGTACGTCCCCCATCCGGTCCTCTTCAGCAAGTACCGTCATGTTGAGTCTTCCTAGCGGCGGCATCGGGCCAACGTAAGCTCCTCCTCCTTCTCCCCGCTTCCTCCTCACTCTATTCCACGAAGGCTTACCTCATGCATCCAGACATGACGATATCACCTACAAGTCGATCGCCAAGGCCTTCGACTTGCCCCTAATTCTGCACAAGGAAGCCTATGCCCTGATGAAGAAGCTCTCTAAGCCGCGCCCGGGCCAGCCCGAATTCAACTGGGATGTTGATTCGCCCGCCTTACGGGCCAAGCTGCGCATGGTCGAGCTGCCCACCGACACCAGCCGACCCCTCGAGGAGCAGTTTCTGTTTCCCTGCAAAGACCTATGGGTTCCAATTGCCGTGGTTAATGGGAATGTGCATATCCTGCCCGGCGTGCCCAAGCTGTGTAAGTCTCTTCCCCAGCTCTTTGTCGCAGAGCCTCGCCCGCTCCAGCCATGGCCGTGTTGACCAGTGGCAAATCCTGCTATAGTTACACAACTCCTAAACGGCCTGACGCCCATCATCCTGCCCCGTTTGTCCGATCCCGAGGGCAAGGGGTTAACGCGGATCAGCATCTCGACGCCGCTGGGCGAGAGCGAGGTGGCCGAGTACCTAGCGGAGCTGGCTGCCCGCGTCGAGCCAAAGGGTGTTAAGGTCGGAAGCTATCCCCAGTGGGGCAAGAAAAGGAACACTGTTACTCTCGTCGGGAGGTAAGTCCTGTCTTTTCTTCTACGCATGCTTCTTGGTGTGCTGTGCCGAGAAGGGGCGTGACTGATGGCGTTGTACAGAGACAGAGAGTTTTTAGAGGGCATCACGCCCGAGGTCCTTCACTATGTGAAGGGGACGTTGATGACGACTGGAAAGGAGGATGCGATGAGCGACGCGGAGGAGTGACCATGGCAGGTTGGCAGCACCTGGCGCTAAGAGAAGAAGAGATACTGTGGTAACCATAGGTCGATGGGACAAGAATTTCGTTATACGCAGTATAGTAACTAACGCTAACTACAAACGAGAGCAGTGTTTACACAGTACATTATTCGCCTAAACATAGCTGCTACTGTGTAACTAACATTGCTCCGTACTGCGTAATCCAGGAACCAGCTACTTGTGCTGTCGCTAGTGTATGTACTGCGTACTGTGTAGAGATGGGGATCGGTCTCGCTTTGGTGCCATGAATCGGCTACCCCATCCGACAAACCCCAGGGCGGGTAAGCGACGGCGTTGCTGCAAGGGCCCGTGTTCTAGATGATTTCCAGAAGGAAATAAAGGGCTCGTCTGTCGGAATACATACAGAGCACGGTTTACACTAGGGGGCTCGCACCACATGGGGTGTGAGAGCTCGGAAAGTCGTTTGCGTTATCTGCTAGGGGTCTCCCGCTTGGAATCGTTTAGGGAAATGAGCACATCACCGGAGCCGTGGAAGATGGTGCGTTGGACCCCTGAATGTGATTTTGTTTTCATTCGCAATTGGTGGGGTCCTCTGGCGAGCTAAAGGAAGCTAGCGCGCACAGGCCGAGGAACCCCACATCGTTTATCGAGAAGCCTGAACTACGTAGTATGTATGTACTGTACGGATTACAGTCCGTACATTACGCAGTACCGGCTCAAAGACCTTCCATGATTTGTGAATGATTGGAGAGCGGTATATGGATTATGGATAATTGGCAAGCCAATTGTTCAAGCTAACAAGCGGCTTGAGTCGTTCGGGATTCCAACCTGCCCGTTTGCCCCGACCAGCTCAAGCGAGAGTGAGTGATGTGTTCCCCACAAACGCAGTCCAAAGTGGTTGCAATATGAGGTGTGGGGAGCTCTCAACCGAGAGCAGCCCATTCCCTGTCTCGTGTCACCCCTGCTTCTCAAACGGAGACCGAAGCGTGTTCCCCCGGTTCGCGATACTTGGGTTGTACTATGTAAGTGTGTACGGTTACGTTTGTCAATGATAAGCACTTGGTCGCCCGCGTCTGCCATATACAGTAGGTATACTTGCAAGAAGCCTTTCATGCCGAGGTTCCAGGAAGCGGTGATTCCCAGATATTTGGAACCTTCACCAGGGGTCGCGAGTCTCGGCTGGAACGCGGTTGCGGCGGCGGGGAAGGGCCCTGAGCTGGTCGTACTGGAACCTGCGAGAGTATGCAAAGTGATTGGTCACTTGGATTCGAGGTGTTCGCCGATTAGCGTTCATAGAGGATGATGGTATGCGGGCACACGGCGGCGTCTGATATGGTGAGTATGCATGGTCTCAATGTACCGTCTCGCCACAAAACTCGCTCGAGGAGGAGGATGTCCCGCTGTGATTTGAATGAAAAAGGTGGTAGTTAGTATACACTGGATTGCGGCCAAATATGAGCTTGTTCCCCGGCCGCAGTGCGGCACCGTTCTCCTGGAAGCCACCATCTTACTTGATAATTATCTTCATCGGATGTTCAGGCCGGGAGTCATCATCAGGTGACAGATGTCATCTTTTAGAATGGCACAGCTACCCTATTAAGGGGTCTTCGACCGAGCAAAGTATAATCCGTATGGTATAGTAATTCAACTGGTGGGGGAGCCTACTAATATCAGGACCACCAGGCGTCCTCCAAGCTGTTGTCAGCCCTACCCACCGCGGCGCGTTGAGGCTGCAGAGACCTTTTGTGTCGACGATACATGCCGCATCCAGCAGCAGAGACCTTTTTTTACGACTTGGCCGCGTCCTCTGGATCTTACCATGCGGGCAGCCGTTCTCGCATCCTGCAGCAAGGCGGGGCCGGGACCGCTCCGCATTCCGTGCCTAGCCTGCCTAGAAAGCACTAGATCTCGATCACTTGGTAAGGCCAACCCGCTCGAATTGGTCTCACATATGGAATGGTATTTGTCCTTTGATGTCCGTGACTTGTGCCTCCAAATCCTGCTCCATGTGCAACGTTTTGGACCGCCAAAGGCAGTGCTTTGCTCCTTTCATATCGAAAACTAGTAGCGGTCCAGGGGCAGCCTGGACCACGCGGTTGGTGACGTGAATGTGGGGTTGACACGGCGTCTTTCCTCGAAACTTAGGTCCACCGTTCACCGGGATGTGCTTGTAAAGAAGGTCGAGCTCTTCTGGTCATGACCTGACTATAGAGCCAAGTCATGTGATTTCGCACCGTCTTGACGCGAAGCTGAGAAATATCAAGTCGGTCTACTATGTAGAGACTGGTGGTCGAGATTTTGTTCGGTCCGAGTCTGCCATAGTGCGAGAGCGCAAGAACCGACTTGCCGCTCCAAACCTGGACAAGGCGAGCTGATGGGGCGGTCCGCACAGGGTACCTTTTATCCCCACCGTCTAGCGCCGTCCCCATTTGCCAATCACAAAACCGGCGAGCCTGACCCACACCTACCCCCCGGAAGGCACACGGACCCCTTTCCACCCCCAAAGCCTTTGCCTGCTTTCCGTCTCTTGCGCGCCCGTGTCTCCGAACTTAACCTTCCCTGCCAGCGCTGCTGCAGCTCTTCCCAGCCGAATCACAGCAGAACCCCCGACCTTTCGAGGTGGTCGCTTCTTTCCCCCCTTTCTCTCTGTGCGGTGTTCTTTTCTTGCAACACCAGGGCCATTGATCTGTCGAGGGATCACCACCGCTCGACGCTCGCCCGATACTCACCAAGTAGAAGCCCAGTGCGAATCAGTTTCGCCAGAAGCAAAAAACCGCCCTTCCCCCCCCTGGCGCTTCTAGAGAAATTCGAATTGCCGATCCCCACAGAATCCAAAGGGGGTGTGTGTTCGGTCGCGTCGTCACTCCAGTCGCGCAACAGACGACAGTCTTTCCCTCTCGAGGAACGTCGGTCCTAGGATCCCCCTTTGACCCGTTCGGCCAACAACAGTCACCCGGAGACATCCCGTGCGCGGTTGCCGAGTCAGCGAATTATTCGTCGTCCTAAGGAAGAGAACGGCTCTCGTCCCTAGCAGAGCTTGAGCTTCAACGACTACTGCTGATAGAGTAGCCGTGGTTGGAAGTCGTCTTCGATTTTTTTTTTTCTTTTCAATCCATTCCATAATCCACAGCCCAAAATGGCATCCAAGGTATGTTCTGTTTTGACTTCTCCCCGGCCAATTGACTAGACCTTATCGCTCGGTTTCGTGTTCGCGGTCGTGCGCCGCCTTTTGATGCCACTATCAGGATTGATTGGCTGACAGTTCATGTCCAAACGCTTTTAGTTCACGAGAGAGTACAAGCTGGTGGTGGTCGGTGGCGGTGGTGTCGGCAAGTCGTGTCTCACAATCCAGCTGATCCAGTCGCATTTCGTCGACGAGTATGACCCGACCATCGAGGGTGCGCAATAACCGTCCTGCTGTGATGTGGCGAGGTGATGCTAACTGGTGGTAGACTCGTACCGCAAGCAATGCATTATTGACGACGAGGTGGCGCTGCTTGATGTGTTGGATACCGCCGGCCAGGAGGAGTACTCAGCGATGCGGGAGCAGTACATGCGCACTGGCGAGGGTTTTCTGCTCGTTTACTCGATCACGTCGCGTGAGAGCTTTGAGGAGATAAGGACCTTCCAACAGCAGATTCTGCGCGTCAAGGACAAGGATGTGTTCCCTATGGTCGTCGTCGGTAACAAGCTCGACTTGGCAAGCGAGCGTAAAGTCTCGGTCGAAGGTACGTTCGCTAACGGGTCCCGGCGAGAAATACGCAAGGTTGGTGATTTGCCGTGCTAACGAGGCATTTGCTCGTAGAGGGCAAGGCGCTCGCGAACGAGTTCAACTGCATGTTCCTTGAGACATCGGCCAAGACCAACACCAACGTCGAGCAGGCCTTCTTCGAGGTCGTCCGGGCGATCAGGAGGTTCAACCGCGAAATGCAGGGCGGGCCGACCCCTGGAGGCGGTCTCTCGCACAACGGCGCTGGCATGGGCAAGATGGACATTGCCGACGAGGACGCACCGTCTGGCTGCTGCAAGTGCGTAATAATGTGAAAGCCGCGCCGTGGGAAGGCTGTCTCTTACAAAATTCATCACGAATGACACAACGGGGCCCTTGGGTGTATGGTAACGGCGGTGTGTACATGGTCGAGTGGCGGGAGGCTCGTTGCGGGCCCCCGGGGCAGGGACTAGGCCCCTTCTACGCGCACACGAAGTGAGGAACGCCTATTTTGCATTGGTTGGGAGTTGAGTTGCTACTCGGGGGCCTGGCGGGCCTGACGGCTGCCTGGTGTTCTCGGTACGTCTCGGGCAGGCTTTTGATTCTGGCTTGGCTCTCGGAGACGGCAGGGGGTTCGCCATCTACGCGATGCGGGCGGGCAGTCACGGCTACCCACCTTTTTTTTTTCTTCCTCACCCGCATTCGCTTCTTCTCTTTGGGAGTTGTTGAACTAAACACGGGTTCGCTATGGTTGCTCTCTCAAAACTTGTAATTTTTCTTGATTCTCATGCTAAATGCTCCGCTCTCCGTCTGGGTCGTGTATGTACAAACCGTGTGGTGCTCCAGTGACAACCTCCATTAAGGTACCTAGGTTCACAGGTGTCAAGCAATGATGTATGTACTCGGTAGGTAGTGTGATGGGGTGGTCACCTCCTGGGCCGCCCTTTCTTGTTTGGATAGCGGCGCAAATGTGCTCGGTCGCAGCTACGTTCTAGGTCTCACCTCTACAGGGCCAAGCTCTTCTACCAACCTCTCAACATTTTTCCCGAGGCCGCCTTTTTTTTTTTTTTTTTTTCTTCACTCTCGCCTGTGCAACCTGAAATCACACACTGTGGCGCCTGCAAAGACTTCCACCCTAGAAATAGCAGCGCAGACGAGGCTGCATCAATCTTACCGAACTCTACTACGTTCCATTGTTTCGCGGATTTGTTTAATTTTCCAGAAAGAAATATTTGCCCGTCTGCCAGGTTACACAAGGTAGCAGCCACACCATCTTTGTGTAACAGGAGCACCTGAGTACCGGCTTCTACGGAGTACGCAGAAGAGGTCAGCAATACGAAGCATCACCCTCCAAAAGGAAGGATTATGCCCAAATCCGCCGCCATTGACCGGCATGGATGCACGGGATAGAGGCCATGGTCCGCAACTCGTACTCTTTTGCAGGAACTGCATCGCACAGCCAAGACGGTAGGTTGCACGGGTCCCTAGGGATCCGCTCTACTGAGGCTGGACGCTGAGTGCCGTGCATTTCGTATCCTCGGGCACCAAGGCCCAAGGCCCTCGGTGGCCCTGCGGCGCGCCGTCAGCTGAGGCGGGAGGATCGCCGCCGCGCTGTGGTTGATGACGCAGCATGAAACATTCCGGTCTCGTTCTACATACACAGTATGTAGGTATGACGGGCAATTCTAAACGAATAAGCGTTCGCAAGTGTGTATTCCGCATCCTAAGACAGACCCGGCTTTTGCTCCGAGCTGCAGATCCGGCTTGGGCCACTGTCCCGTCATTCCCACCTGAAACTTCCCCGGTAAGATCTGTTGGCCCGCCGGCCGGGACCCCACCTCTGCCGGATCGATGGCCGGGCCGGACAGCGGGGCGGTGGCTGATAAACAGCGGTCCAGCGAGAAGAGAGAAAAGACAAAGAGCCAATGTTTCGTTTCACCTAGCGGCTTTTTGAAACAAGAAACCGAACCAACCATCGTTTTGCTCATTCCACTATATCGTCGACACCCCCCACTCACTCACTGTCTTTCCGTCGAGATCATCATCAGTGAACCGAGGAGGGATCATGCCCGCCACGCAGGCCCCCCCTACCAGCGAGGACGAGCACGGAACGAGACCCCTCCCCGTATCGCGCGCGGTTGACATCCTGCCAGACCCGCGCTCTGCACTCCCTCGCTACGCCGCCTACTTCCGCGCCCGCCACCGTTTCTGGGAGGCCTTCCCGGAGGGGCAATACGTGCGCCTGCCCACGCCGGGTACCGACCTCGAGTGCGGCTTCCACGCGCTCATCCTGTCCATGCGGCATCAGCTGGGCGCACGCTGCGCCTCCGGCCCCGGCTCCGATCCCGGCGGCGAGGCGGGGTCGGCGGTGCGGGTCCCCACCCTGGAGGAGCTGCGGGCCGTCTTTCGCGGGGCGGTCGTGCAGGGGGAGAACGCGGGGGCGGGGATGGCGAACCTGAGCTGGTTCACGGCCGACCAGCTGGCGGCCGTCTTTGCCGAGTGGGGGCGGCGGTTCCTGGGCGGCGGGCAGAGGTGTCAGATGGGGTGGGTGACCGACCGGGACGAGGAGCTGGGCCTGGAGGGGTGGCCGGTCATGATGAACACTCCGGACGTGGAGACCGGGGAGGTCGGGGAGGGGATCGTGAGGGTCTGGGTTTGGAACGACGGCGGCTCGTTACGGGGCGGGATCGGCCACTTTGAGGGCATCAGGCGGCCGACGCAGAGGGAGCTGGCGGTGATGGGAGATGGGCAGTAGAGAAGAGCGAGAAGAGCCGGCGAACTCACGCGGTTCCGGAAGGCTCAAGAACCAGGTCTGTTGCCGTCGCAACTCTGAGCGGCAGGCAAGGGGAAGGGGTAAGAGACTGGAAGCTGAGGTGGGCTCGGGCATGATGAGAGTGCGCACTATACTTGGCAGAGTCATGAAACGACAACAGGCTCAAGCTATGCTATATAGATGGAAGGGCAAAAAAAATAACAACGACTATCTCTATCTCTAGCCGTCATCAGCAACTCCTTTCAACGGTCACAGCTTGGACGACGAATCGTCTTCGCTAATTTGAATCACCAACTTGCCGAACTGCCTCCCCGCCTTCATGTCCTCGAACAGGCTGTCGATGCCCTCCAGGTTATCCAGCCCCTTGACCACCCTGCTGACCACCGGCCGGATCTTGTGCGCCTTCACAAAGTCCACCATCTCCTTGAACTCCCTCGTCGACCCCATCGTCGAGCCCTTCAGATCGATGTGCTTGAGCGTCGCCTGCATCAGCCAGTCCATCTTGGGCCCGACCGTCATCCCGTAGCTCACAATCACGCCGCCCGGCTTGAGCAGCTTGACCGTCCTGCCCACGATGTCCCCGCCGGCCCCGTCGATCACGGCGTCCAGGTAGGGCCGCTCCCGGGGCAGCAGGCCGCCCAGCTGCTTCTCCCAGTCGGCGTCCTTGTAGCACACCCCGCCCTTGGCGCCCAGCTCCTCCACCGCCCGCTCGATCTTGCGCTTGTCTCCGGACGTCACCCACACGCTGCAGCCCCGGGCGACGGCGAACTGCAGCACCTGCAGCGCCACGCCGCCCCCGATGCCCGTCACCAGGATGTTCCTCCCGGGCTCCGCGTTGCCGCCGCTCTTGCTGACCAGCGCCCGCCAGCCCGTCAGGCCGACGAGCGGCAGCGCGGCGCCCTCGGCCGCGGTCAGGTGCTCGGGCGCGGGGACGACGTCGTCCTCGCCGACGACGATGTACTCCTGGGCCGTGCCGGCGTCGGTGCCGCGGGACGCGCCGATGATGACAAAGTCCCGGCCGAGGTTCTCGGGCCCGTCCGGGTCCGACGCCCAGCCGCGGTGGGGGAGCAGGAGGACCGGCTTGTTGAGGAGGCCTTGCGCCGCGGCGGAGCACGAGGCGCCCACGGCCGTGACGGTGCCGTACCCGTCGGCGAGGAGCGGGTTCGTGAACGAGATGCCCGGGTAGAGGTGCTGCCGGATGAAGAGGTCGCGGTGGTTGAGAGCCGCCGCGGCGAGTTTAACGAGGACCTGGTTGGGGCCCGGCGTCGGGATCGGGACCGTGTTTAATTGGAGGCTGGAGAAGGGGGGGGGGGTTGGGGGGAAATAGAATAAGAAGTTAGTCGGGAGGTGGTAGAATTACGAGTAAGTCAGACCTTAATTAAGGATGCGGTTAAGGGAAGGAGGGGGAGGGGGGGGGGGGGGGGTGCTCACGGGTAGTACACCTCTCCGGGCTTCCCCTCAATCTTTTTCACTGTGAGCGAGTATGGCATCTTTGGTTTAGGTTGAATTGGCAGTCGGCTGCTGCGTAAAATTGTAGTGTTGTGTAATTGGTGTAATTGGAGCGTATGTGTCGTACAATTTCAGTAGTACTTGGTGACCGCTACCCAGCTTCTCACACTCCGCCTAATTCTGTTCAGATCTTGGTGCCGCGTTTTACGGTCAGTGCCGTTGCGCCGGACAACAAGCTCGCCCCCGCCTCCCCGCACCAGCGGATGCTCCCATGACGTGTTGCCTCGGCCCCATGGAGAGCCGAGCCGGCAGACCCATTAATAATCCACCGCTGCAACTCGGACCTGCCCGGCGTCCCGGCTCATCTCCGGAGCGGCATCTCTGCCGCTAAGGCCACACAACCATCTATGGCAATTCGCCCTTGCGTCTGGTCAAATCTTCGCCTGCCTTGTGTATCATGAGATTCAAGGACCGATAAGACCAATTTGACTTGCTCCTCCTCCACCATATGCACGTCTAGTTCCACCAAAATCCACGCCCTTTCAGTCGTGCGTCGTCTTCCTCTTCTTCGATTTCGTCGTGTCCTCCTCCGGCGGCACATACTCGCGCTCCCGCTCCCGCTTCTTCTCCTCCTTCTTTTGCTTGGCCTTCTCGGCCCGCTCCGCCTCCGCCGCTCTCTGCTTGGCCTCCTTGCTCAGGAAATACTCGCCCGTCTCGATCTGCATATCCACCTTGCTCTTCTCGGGCGCCGGCGGGAACGGAGTGTACGGCTTTTTGCTCTTGTCCGTGATCTTGTACGGTTTCCGCCGCTTCGAGAGCGTGCGTTTCTTGAAGTTGGGCAGGTATCGGCTCCAGTCTTCGTGCGCTAGCGCTGGGTCTTTGGCCAGTTCGCGCTTGATCCTGTCGAGTGTTCGTAGCTTGTCCTGGTTCGAGGTCAAGCGGTCGCACTTACATTAGCTCTTTAATCATGTAAATCGGGTGGATGTTCCGCATCGTGTCCTCAACCACCCTCCTAACCTCCTTCAAACCCTTGTACGGCCCCATGACCGAAACGGTGTTTCCGTGGACGAGGATATAGGTCTGCGTGAGCAGCTCCAACGCTTTCAACGCTATTTGCTTGTTAGCCACCAATTGGCTGGGGGCGGGGCTCGGCTTGCTTACTTGTGCCGTTCTGCCCCAATATCCGCTGCCGCCTCTTGACAAACCGTTCCTTGTTCCTCACCAAGTTTCGGATCTTGATGATGTCGCAAGCCATCCCGTCCTCCAGAATCTTGATAGCCTGGGGCGCCGGTACGGATCGCGCCAGGAGTTTGATCAAGTCTCGCGCATTGAGGATTGCCGCGGGGTCATATGTCTACTCATCTCGTCAACATCCCGAATGTACATGTGCCGGAAGCAGCTGTCAGATACCTTTCTTGTCGTCTTGACCGTCATAGAACCCTCAACGAGGTCTAGCGTTGCCGCAATGCCGTGCTTCTCGAGAGCTTTGGTGACGAGTGGCCATGCGTCCTTGAGGTAGCGCTCGCGGTACTTCGGAAAGAGGGTCATGAACGAAGACTCTTCGAGGAAAGGACCGGAAGACTGTTCCTTGGTGAAAGGCTCGATCTTCCACTTGTCGATGTCGTCCGTGTCCCACGGCTTATCTTTCTTGTGTGTCGACGGCATCTTGTATGGTTGACAGTGGGTATGTGGCTAGTGTGTTGGGTGTTGTTGAACTTTTTGTACTCCGTATTGCCAGGTGATTGCTGGTGGTCAGTAGGCGGACTGTGTCCGTAGTGCAACTCTTCAAATGCTGCTGCATGGTAAACCGCAAAGTGCAATGCTTCTGGAAATTTTTGGAGCACTCACGACCCTTGTTCAGAGTGGGGGATAGTGGAATCCTGGCCAATGAGAATAGGACCTGGGGCGACGAAGGACCTGCGCCCCAGTCGTTCACAGCTCCTGGGTTTGTTCGTGTACGTACTGTTCGACTTCATCGCCCTGCACGCTCAAACTTGCTTCGGCATTTCATTAGCAAACCTCGAGTTCATAACTAGCTTCTTCTTCTCTATCCCTCTCATCACCACTCCATCTTTTATACACAGACGGCGCTATAAGGACGCGTGCCATTTGTTTCATTTTTAGGCTGCGTAACCGAACCCATCGACCCGTTGATATATCTTCGCGCTCGTTCCGACCCCTTCGCTTCGCCCATCGGGTGATTATCATTGTCGCGTTTGACTCGGCGCATCATCGCTGCTTTCATCAGGCCCCAGGATCACCGATACATTGTGCGCAACCATTTCGCTGTCTGCCGCGTTTCTCTGGTCATCCCAGGCCCATCGCGGAACATCTACCGACCGTGTCGTCTACGCACTACCTGCTCTTTCTTGATCAATTCCCGCGTCGTGCCGATTTCCCGCGTCGCGCCGCCAAACTGGCTCCGATACAAAATATAGAAGTTCTTCCCGAGGCCGACGCGCCGTTGCCGCCGCACAACGACTTCGTTGCGGAGGCTGCGGAGGATTCAAAGATGGAGGACGACGCGCAGGCGATGGCGATCTCGACGGCGCTCGAAGCCGATCCCATCTCGAGACCCAGCTCGGTATCGACTCAGGCTTCAGCGCCCCAGAATCTCGCACCCGCTCTGTCCAACCCTCAGCCGCAGACGCTTTCCACCGGGGATTCGGCGACAGACAATCCACAACCAAGGTTGGTACCCAAAGTGATGTGCGAGCTGGCGAGAGAGGCAAGCGAAACAGTCAATCGGTCGCAATGGCCTACCTGGGCCGGCCGTGCTTGTCCGATTGGACTCCTAGGATCGGCTACAGTTGAGATATCGACCCTTTTGTAGCCCCTTCTGCCCTCTCTCGTTCTCCAGCACATTTTCGAGTCTTCGTTCCGCGCTAAACAAAGCCTTAGACCTGTCGCAATCGCGCCCGCTATGTATCCAGCTGGCACGTCTCCTGCGAGCACAGCTCCCGCGCCTGGGGGGAATCTTGTAAGTATCAGGACCTTTATAGTTGCCCTACAGTCACTTCTTCATATCCTCTTCTCAAGTTGCCGAAAAGCTCCACACCCGGGCTCCCGATTTGCCAGCACCGGCAGATGTTTGGGTGAGGCGATTGATGACGAAGCCACTGCTCGTCACTGCTCGTCACTGCTTGCCCATTGGTCGTTGGCGCTGGCAGAACAATGGGGATAGGTGGGGGGGGGGGGGGGGGGCGCCTGAGCTGCTGGTGCCATGATCGATCCTTGCATCACAAGCCGTGACCGTTATCAAGGCAGCCCCACTTCCTCGCCTGGTCAAAAATTTCCTTATCATCATCCTTATCATCGCGGCCCGGCCCATCATTATCTGTTCCGCCATCCCCATTTATCGTCCCTTATCTCTCATCTAATCTCTTGCGCGACACTTACATCGTCGACTTGCCGCCTCTGCGACGGATTGTACCTCGAGAAAATGGCGACGATGGCTAACCACGACCGTGCAACCTCACAGCCTACCTGCCAGAACTGCGAAACGCACACGACCCCGCTATGGCGACGCGACGAGACAGGCGCAGTGCTCTGCAACGCCTGCGGTCTCTTCCTGAAGCTGCACGGCCGGCCGCGACCTATTTCCCTGAAAACTGATGTGATCAAGAGCCGAAACCGCGTCAAAACGATGCGACCAGACCTTGCGAAACAAAAAAAGGTGCGGTCGTGAACACTCCTTCTGTTTCTTGTGTCCCGCCAAGTCTAACACACGAGTCGAAAATACAGGCGCAACAGCAGCAGCAGCAACAACAACAACAGCAACAACACCTTGCTCAGACGGGCGATTTGAACGGTGCAGATCTCGGCGCAGTCAACGGTGCGGCCGGTGTTCGCAGGGCTTCACAAAAACCCGCCAATGGTGTCTTGGACGATACACATTCTCCCATCTCTCGCACTGGTACGCCAAATCTGTACGCATCTCACATGGCGCCGATGTACCAAAATCTCGAAGACCAATTCCAGGCCCAACAGCTGTCTGGCTTTGGCGGGCCGGATGGCCGCGCTCCCTCCCCGCTGAACGGCGACCGCCTCGACATGCCACAGACACACGAGCAACTCCTCGCTACCAACGCAAGCTTGAAAACGCGCGTCAGCGAACTCGAAGTAATTCAAGAATTGTACCGTGGCAGAATCCAGCAGCTCGAGCAGGAAGAAGCGAATCGGCAGGCCCAGGAGAAGACCAAGTCTGAAGCCGACGAGCAGCTGCGCAATCAGCTCAACGCCATCAACGAGGCGCACGCCCAGCTGCAGAAGGAGCTTGAGGAGAGCCACCGGAGGGAGAATATGCTGAAGCGGCGTCTGGACGAGCTCGAGGTTGAACTCAAGGAGGCCAAAGAAGCCCTTGAACTACACGAGAATGGCCGTGCCAAAAAGGCCAAACTCGATGACAGCGCCGCAAACAAAACGGAGGAGCAGGCGTCGACTTCCCAAGCCGCAACATCGGCTAACTCGGATGAAAAGTGAGGGGCCGGCCACTTTGCGATGGAGGCTACTCCATTCGCTGGCCATCGCCGCCTTGTTGAAGCAGCACTTTCTCTATCACTACGGCGGTGCCGCTGTTGCTGGGACTTGTTCTTGATGTGGCGACACCAATGGCTTGCCTCGAGCTAGCGGCGCCTTCTCTCCGTTTTCATACTTGTTTTTCATACCGGTGCGATGTGCCATCGAATTTATGGACCGATGGCTTCTCAGGAACCTCCTCTGCGCTTTGGGCCGTCTTCGCGTGCAAGCCGCACGACCTTGTACCGGGAGATATTGGCACTTTTGCCAAGGTGACCCGCGTTAAGGATGGAGACAACAGTGCAGATCCTACTTGCGCCTGTTAGCCTTTCGATGGACCGAACCGGGCGGCTGGTCTATAAGATGGATGGGTGGAGTTGTTGGAGTACGGCGGTCATATGCAGATCAACGGGACTTGATCAATTCGCGGGATAAAGGGACGGGAAAACAAAAAAAATCGCATTGTTCACCTATGGTAGGGCTTCTAGCCGTAATGTCAAAAGTCGGGTTGCTTGGTGCTGCGAACGTTGTGAAGGTCTGTCGTTTCGACAGCCCAACCGTGATTTCCAAGAGGACGCGGGCTAGCACTCTTCGACCCCATCTGTTGGCGAAGGGGGTTGTTCCGCAGCTGACTTGCATCGCCCTCTGCTCGAGTCACGCATTGGTTCATCAGCCGTTACCCTACGAAAGCGCTGTAATCCAGTTTCGAAGCACTCTGTCCGGCGCTGTGACTCTTTGGCAAAGCCATGCCTTTACCGACACTTTGATGTTACCACCACACATGATTGATCTCCTGTGAGTCGCGGTATATACTGTATATATGTATGTACAATACATACAAGGGGTTTTGGGTGTTGAGCAGCAGAGGCCATCCATCCACTAATCACCAGCAAGGGTTGTCCTCGCTAAGGCGATCACTCGCAGCGGCTTCCCACATGCTGGGGATCCGTCCTGCTGCAACCCTTATTCATGCGCCACATCCATTTGTCCCAAACCACCGGGACAAGCTTGTTGGTGCTGTCGGTCTGCCGAGACCCGAGCTCTGGGATGAATAACCACACTACCACAGACGCTGGGGGGGGGGGCATTTTGGCCAAGAATCCACGATTATCAGGGGGCCAAGGGATGATGGTGTTGCGCATTTACCTATTTGTCTTTGTGTGTGTTGGTGTGGCGAGAGGGGGCTGAGGAACGCGAGTTCCGACGTACAAAGAACCATGACACAAGGCGATTGTGCAACTATCCGTGCCGTCCGAAGATGACCGGAGACTTGCCGGGTTGGCCATTTGCGGCGGCCCGGGACCAATTCGAAGGTTACAAGTGCGAACGGTGAATATGGTGGCGGGCACCGTTCCTGTGAGATGGGGGTAGTCTATAAACTTCGCCTGACACCCCAGAACAACGAAACACCGGGTGCTCGCCTTGTTAGGAACATGAACACCAGTGGCATGACACGGTCAGATCGAAACCGCTGCCCACCAATCCACTTCTGTTGTCGCGTGCTGTTGTTACACGGACACATTCCTCTCGGCGGCGTGGAGATCATAGCGCCCGTTTCACTTTTACGGAGCCAACGTCTCCCCCTTGCCTCCCCGTCCGCACATCGTCGGCTACAACTCCACGAGGCTAAAAGCTAGCGACCCAGGAACCGGGTGGGAAGACATATTCCGCGGTAGCCCACCACCTCAAGGCTGTTCCCAAGCATTGATCCCCAGATACACAGACAAGAGATGTGAACTCGGCTCGCCATGCCGTTCCAGACAACCCAAGATCAACGCCGCTACCGCCCTCTGACCCCTTCTCCCCTCAATCCCAACACCTATCTCAATGGCGATCGCGACCACCAGGGGCAGCAGCGGCCCCAATGGCCCAACGGGACATCAAGACGACCGCTCAAGGTCGTTCGCTGCAACACCTCTTCGCGAATCGCGCAGAGATACGCCGCGCTGGCGAACGAGAGCCCGACCCAGCGCCTGCTCCGCCAGAAAGCAGCCGCGGCCTGGCAGCTGACCGGAGCGCTGCAAGCCCGTCGTCACCAAGCGCCACCGGAGCCCCAACGGTCCGTCCACTTCGAGACCGGGCCAGAACTCCACCACCACCACCACCACCACCACCACCACCACCACCACCATCACCATCACTGCCAGCAGCAGCAGCAGCAGCAGCAGCAGTCTAGTAGCGAACATTCCTTCACATGCCCCTCAACCACCTCGATGAAGTCCACAGCCACGGCTACGACCACAAGCAACGCCGCGGCCTCAACCTCGACCATGATAACGGCCACCAGGTCGGGCCCCGCCGGCGGAAACTGGACGACAAGCGCCGTCGCCGCCCTGGCCATGTCCGCCCTCCCGGCAGACGAAGAGTCAGACCTTTCGGTTCCGGGAGCCGGTAGTGAGAACGCGAACAAGAACGCGAACAAGAACGAGGAAGAGAACGTAGATCAAGCTGATATCGGCCTGTTGCTGCTGGTCAAGAACCAGCGCACTGGCGCCGGCGCCGGCGCCGGTGCTGGTGCAGAGCGGGGCAGTACTTCTAGCTTCGAACGATATCGGGACGTTTCAACGGCTGGTGACGGTGGGTGCGGTGATAAATTCAGCCTGCCCGCCGGTCGTGGCGGCAGCGTCGGCGGCGTCGGCGGCGTCGGCGGCGGCGGCAGTGATAGTGCTGGTGGTGGTGCTGGTGGTGGCGGCAGCAGCGGGGACAGCGGGACCTGTCCCTTCCGCTTGGCTACGTCACCCCGGGTGTTATCGCTGGGGTTTGAGCGGCCGTTGCTGCCGCTGCATACTGCCGTCAAGCAGCGGGCGGGGAGGCGCCGCTTCGGGGAAGGGAATGGTTATGGTGCCGGTGCCGGTCGTGATGGTCGCGCTTCCAGGTTGCGGCGCGTTATGCTTATGGTGGCGGTGTTGTTGGGCTTGGCGTTGGTCCGTGGCCTCACAACCGGATTTCGTACGAGCCGTACAGAGTAGTCGTTCGTGAGGACCGATGGAGTGAAGGCGGGGCCGGGAGGCCTCTTTCGGTTGCGGGCCCGGCATGGTGTGCGTTCGATGACCGGGCTGTGAGGAGGCTCGGCATAGCAGTCAGCTCTCGAATTGCGGTTCACGCTGGGTCGGGAATCCAGATGTGACCACGTCTGTTTGTGATTCGGGTCGAGAAGCTTGAGTGGACTTGAAAACCTCTTTTGAACCGCCCGTTCGTGAGGAGGTGGTCTCTTCGTGAGTGAGGCCGCAGCGGGATATCCGAGCCAACAAACTCCAAAGCCAACCGTCTCTTGCTCTCCTGGCGACAGCCAGATCTTACACGTTAACATACATTTCGTTCGGCGTCGTTTCATTGCGATTCCTTCTCGTTTGCACTCGTCTTCTCCTGCTCCGAATCCTTGGCAGCAACTTCAGCGCTGCTTTTTATTGATGGCCGTTTCAACCTGCCATATAGCCCGTTCCAATTCGGCCTCGAGCTGGGGCAAGTCGAGCGCCTGCGTCATCTTCTTCCCATTGGCCTGCGACAGCAACATGGTTTCGCCATTCCGGTCTTGTGCGCCAGTTGACGACGCGGGACCGGGGTTGCCGACGAGTTTCTCGTTGGAGCCCGTTGTTGGCTCGGGGGTAGACGGGAGCGGCTGCTTCTGCTGGGCATACACCTCGTCGACGACGGGAGATGGCGTCGCGACGAGAAGGTTGTTCTTGACGAGAAACTGGAGGTGCCTCCCGCCCGCCAGAGCCCGCCAATGCGACCAGGCGCGATAGACTAGGTAAAAGAACGGAAGGTTGGGAATGCTTCAACAAGACAAAAGACTGTCAGCAATGTCCGTAGCATGCAGCACTGGTGAACCTGAACCTACAGTGGAAGGATCGCAATCGGGGCCGTCAGGGGCATGCCGACGAAACACCAGAACAACCGCCTCTTGTGAAGTGCCTCCCTCTCGGTCGCCAGGCGGTACAGGATAGTAGGTACCTGGTCCATGACCAGCAGGCTTTTGGGGTAGATAACCTCGACCTTTTCAGTGCCCTTCAGCTCAACCTGCTTCCGGCGCTGGGATAGCGGGGGAACCAATTTCAAACCCCATTCCTCGTAGGGAATGCGGCGTAGCACCTGGTTGCCGTAGTTGGCGACCGACTTCTGCCAGCCGTTCTCCTTCTTCTCCCAGCCGGACCATGTGCGCGCGGCCTTGGCCTGGATCCAGTCCGACCATGTCTGCTTTTCCGACGCCGGCGCGTTCAGTCGCTGGCAGTACAGGAGGGTGCGCCTTGTCGAGATGGGCAGCAGGTAGAGGCGCATCATGTCGAGTCGCGGGAGGCCTCGGCTGCCTCTCGGGGAGGGGGGCTACTGCGACAAAAACAAAAACTCGGTCCAAAAAACACTTCTCAGAAGGCGTGCTTGTCTTGTCGGCAGAGCTGCCCAAACAGTGGGCGCGAGGCGAGTGAAGGAAGGGGAGGGGGGGGGAAAAAGAGAGAGGAATCCCGCGGTGCCTAGATGCAGAAACAGAGATCGCGTCGGTTCATCATGTATTTTGGGAGTTGAGCGAGCCGTCTGATGGGCAGTAATCAGACCGGTGGTGCTTGCACACAAGGACTAGCTGCGACCAAGGCAGTGACGCAAGTAGTTTCAAAGCGTGCGTTCTCATTGGCTGTAAAGAATCAAGGTAGATTGCTGCCTCTGGTCGGCCCGTTCTGCCTCCGTTTTACGGATCCACAATGAACGGAACATACGCTATCCCTTTCAGAAAAGCCTGGGGTCGTCGCTCAACACACCTCGTAAAGGCAATAGAATAGTTACTCCGGATGTCACCCGTACACCACGTCCCTATACTAAATGCAAGCCAGTCCAACCAACATGTTATCGATGGGTCAGACTAACCTTGACAGCACCTCGCTCAAATGGCTTGCGCCTCTCTGATAAGTCAACAAGCACACCATTCTCGAATCGAATAAAGACACAATGTGTGTTGACGGCTCCCAGTCTTGAGTCGATTGAACTGTGTAGTCCATATTTTGTACGTCCATACGCAGTTTGTTGTCTCAATTGTTAGTTCACAAGTACCATGCTGCTCGACGGACGTGCTTTCTCTTGAGTTTATCTCGTACTTTAACAAACAAAAAAATCCAGGTCAACGTGATCTGGGGCTCCTGCCTTTGCCAGGCTCACTCTGTCCGAGACACATCCCTGGAAATGTTATCGATAGACGGATTCGATGTAGAGGTTGCAGTTCTGTCGTCATAGCTCTGGCGCTGCTCAAAACTAAGGCACTCAACAGGGGCGGGGCATTGGTCGGTGCAGCTAGTGTAATTACCAAATTACCACTCAACTGAAGATCTGGCCAGTCACACTCGAAGCCGCCGGGAGGGCCAAGTCTTGGCTGATGGCTCAGAAAGCGACCTCCCACTCAAGGCCAACACAGCCCCGACCACCACGTACACACTTGTCTAACTAGACTTGTACTACTGCGTCTGGTGCATGTGTGCTGGGTCTGAGGAGGTCAATTCGGACACCCGACGCGGCGGAGTCGGGCGGTTGCCTTTGTACAAAAATACAGAACGGCAGCGACCACCGCACGATGCAGCGGCACATCCGGCTTTGGCTTTTTGTCTTGCTCTACCCCCGACATCTACGATCTGCGCTGCCTGCAACGCGCCCGCTCCCACTAGGCTCTTGATGCGCCGAAGGACCGCTGTTTAAGCGCGGAAATCGCCACGCCCGGGCGCGCCGGCTGTTTGCGAGCCTTCCGAGATGGCGACGCCGGACCAGACGCCGTCGAGCTCACATCATTCCGAGCCACGCCCGTCAACGAGATCCCATAGCACTGCTGCGCGCTCCGCTACCTCGGCCAGCCGGGGCGCCTTGCGAACTCTTCCACGTGCGGAACTACCCTCTCCCACCAAATGTGCAGCCCTGGTAGGGACAGGATACTAACAGTGGGCTTGCCAGCGTGGATCGACTCGTACGAAACCCGATACGGCACCCCGTCCGAGGACCAGATTCGCGCGCTGAGCTCACCTCCTCCGCGGGCTCTCCCCGCCCATCACAATCATGTGCCGAGCCAAGCGCATAGAAGGGTGTCGAGGGACGGATTTGTGTACGAAAACCCGACCGTCTTGGGGCTGCAAGGGGCAACGACGTCGAGGGTAAGGCTGCGCAACTTCCTCAGACGCGGAGACGGCACCGAGAGGGGCAGGAAATGGGACCACCTGCGCACGGCGGAACCCGTCATTGTGCCGCGCTACAGCCGGGCCACCGCGGACTCGCCCTGGCGCGGTTACGTTCAGTCTTCGCGATATGGTCGCCTGTCGAACGAGGAGGCCGAGATTGTCGATCCCGAGACGCTCCATAAGATGCAGCCCGAGTTCAACAACCCCGTCGAGATCCACCATGCGACCGCCACCACTGGCGGCAAGCCGACACGGACACGGGTGCTCTACAAGCGGTTATGGCGCATCATACTGCGACACCCGCTTGTCCCCCTCGCCTTCCGCCTCACCGTCCTCCTCACCTCCATCGTGGCGCTGGCCATTTCGGCCAGGATATTCGAAATCGAACACAGGACCGACCACGACCGCTCGTCGGAGCTGACGCAGGCCATCGTGGCCATCGTGGTCGACTCGGTCGCCATCCCCTACATCGGCTACATGACCTGGGACGAGTACACGGGCAAGCCTCTGGGGTTGCGCCCAGCCAACCAGAAGATTGGCCTCGTCCTGATGGACTTGTTCTTCATCATCTTCAAATCCGCGAGCACCGCTCTGGCCTTCGAGGCTCTGGTCTACCATAACGCGGGAGACCGCGAGACGAGGCAGTACAGCCAGGCTCTGGCCGCGTTCCAGGTGATTAGCCTGATCGCCTGGAGCTTCACCCTGTCCGTGAGTGTCTTCCGCCTAGTGCAGAAGCTGGGCGTCGGGGACGATGACAAGTGATGGGTGCATGTATAATGGGACCTAGGTGGGCAGCTCAGGAGGTTACTGGGTTGATGGATGGGTTAATCGGTTGGGTTATTGGCGTTGGCTGCTTGGGACTTGTCATTGCGTATTCCCTTGTTTCCTTCCTTCCTTCCTTTCTTTCTTTTTTTCGAAACCCCCATACTTCTCCGACGGGATCCCCCCTTCGTGTCCACGGGACCATTCTTCCGCTGTGCATGGCGCCGCACTCGCAGCATGTATAATTATTACACAAGATTTCCTGGGTAGCTGCCCGTGTGTACATATGTATATGTCGACCGATCTATTATCTAGTATATCCCTAAATATATCCAGGGAAAGATAGTTCGCCTTTGTTCAAGCTCGAAAATTTGCGGCCACCCTCAGCATTAAGGAGGGGTAAGTAGCCTCGGTGTGTCGGCGCCAGGCGCAAGCGCGGTCTACGGCGCTTGTTGGCGCTTAGCGCTAAACTGACAAGTCGTGTCTGGGCAACCTGGGTACTCCGTACGGCCAAGCGAAATCAGGCCCCAACCTTAGGGTGGGTCTCCCTGCCTGGGACCATGAACCCCACTCTGGAAATCAAACAGCGGGTGGGCAGTGAGATCCACGACTGGAAGTTGCCTTGGACAGCCGGACTAGGTACCTACCTACCTGCTTTTACCTACACGTACCTTACTTACAACCTTCCACCATATTTCCCGCCCTCTCCTAGACCCGAGACTGTTTTGACAACCAGCTCACCCTTAGCATCGAAAGCCCTCTTCCGCAGCATCCAGGCCTTCTTGCCCGTTCCTGCTGCTGAGTAAAAGGCTCCGATCGTCAGCCTTGCAGCCCTTCGGGCCTTCTCCGCCACTCTCGTTCCCGACATCTTCCTCGTTGGGAAGAAACCCGAAGGCTTGTTTGCTCTCGCGACACCCTCGAGTAAGCTTTCTCTTCATCAGACCTTATAACCTGGCTGGAGTTCTAGACTACTAGGCTACTACGGCGGTGCTAGAACCCAACATCACAACACACGTAATCTAGCTGGCCGGAACACTGACCTGATTAGCCCTTCCAGTAAACTCAACCGTCTCTCAGATCCTCATCCGAACGAGCTGAATTCCCAGTCACGGTCGCCCACGTGCGATAACGATCGCGCCGCATAGAAGATGCCTTCCGCCGGGTTCTCGGGAATGCCCGCGGCGCCCGTCAAAGATGACATCGACACAACGTGCGAAACCGCTCCCGCCTGAGCCGACGCGGAAGGGGAAAGCGCTGACAAGGTGGTAGATGGGGTTATCTCCAACAGAACGTCACCAGGGTCATGACGAAGTTGCGGGAGGGCATGGACTTGAAGGCGGTATGCGCATTCTGTTTGGGTCCGCGATGCCCTGTTTTCACGGAATCATGCTGACCCCGCGCCTTGCAGTACATGGGCATCTATACGTTAGTCGGACCTTACCCGAACCGCGCTCGCGACCGGCCGCCGATGACTAACGAACTAACGATCCACAGAGCCGTCCACAACTTTTGCACATCCCAAAAAGCCGTCAGCTTCCCCCTTCAGAGTCACGTTATTGGCTCTTCTCAGCGAGGCGGTCTGTTCCAACCTGCTCTTTCCATTTGCGTTGACAAGCGCTGACATGCTCCCGCAGCTCATCTTCTCGGCGAGGATCTCTACAAGAAGCTAACGGAGTATCTCTCCGAACACCTTCTAACACTAGTGGAAGAGTCGAGGACCCACACAGACGAGGCACTGCTGGCGTTTTATACCAGGGAATGGCAACGCTATACCACCGCTGCCAAGTACATTGATAATATGTTCAGCTACCTCAACCGCCACTGGGTCAAGCGCGAGATTGACGAGGGGAAAAAGACTGTCTACGACGTCTACACCTTGCATCTAGTGCAATGGCGCGACGTGCTGTTCGCCAAGATCTCGGAGAAGGTCATGGCAGCCGTCCTCAAGCTCGTCGAGAAGCAGCGCAACGGCGAGACCATCGAGCATAATCAGATCAAGCAGGTGGTCAGCTCGTTCGTGTCGCTGGGCTTGGATGACGGCAATTCTTCCAAGACGACACTCGACGTCTACCGCTACCACTTCGAGCGCCCCTTTCTCGAGGCTACCAAGGTCTTCTACCAGAACGAGAGCAACCAGTTCGTGGCCGAGAACAGCGTGGTGGAGTACATGAAGAAGGCCGAGGCCCGCCTAAACGAGGAAGAGGAACGGGTGAAGCTCTACCTGCACCCGGAAATCGCAATTCCCCTCAAAAAGGCGTGCAACCAAGTATTGATTGCCGACCATTCGGCCATCTTGCGTGACGAGTTCCAGGTTCTGCTGGACAACGACCGGGAAGAGGACATGGCGCGTATGTACAACCTCCTGTCGCGCATTCCCGACGGCCTGGACCCTCTCAGGACCAAGTTCGAGACCCATGTCCGGAACGCCGGACTGGAGGCTGTTGCAAAGGTTGCTTCGGACGCCGACAAGCTGGAGCCCAAGGTCTACGTCGACGCTCTGCTCGAAATCCACACGCAATATCAGGGACTCGTTAAGCGCGCGTTCAAGGATGAGCCCGAATTCACTCGGTCGCTCGACAACGCCTGCAGGGAGTTTGTCAATCGCAACGAAGTGTGCAAGTCCGGATCGAACAAATCGCCCGAACTGCTCGCCAAGTATACCGACGTGCTGCTCCGCAAGAGCAACACCGGGGTGGAGGATGCCGAGCTGGAGAACACCCTCGTCCAGATCATGACGGTGTTCAAGTACATCGAGGACAAGGACGTGTTCCAGAAGTTCTACTCTCGCATGCTGGCTCGCCGCCTGGTCCACAGCAACTCCTCGTCCGACGACGCCGAGACGAGCATGATCAGCAAGCTCAAGGAGGCTTGCGGTTTCGAGTACACCAACAAGCTCCAGCGCATGTTCCAAGACATGCAGATCTCCAAGGATCTCAACGCTGGGTTCAGGGAGCACGTCCAGACACTGGGCACCAAGGGTCTCGACTCGTCGTACTCGATCCTGGGCACCGGCTTCTGGCCGCTCACTGCCCCCGGGACCAACTTCAACCCGCCTGAGGAGGTGGCGGCGGACTGCGAGCGGTTTAGCCGCTTCTACAAGAACAAGCACGAGGGCCGCAAGCTCACGTGGCTATGGCAGCTTTGCAAGGGCGAGGTCAAGGCAAACTACGTCAAGAACCCCAAGATGCCCTACACGTTCCAAGTATCGTGTTACCAGATGGCCATCCTGCTCCTGTTCAACGAGAAGGATAAGAACACATATGAAGAGATTGCCTCGGCAACGCAGCTTAACAATGACGCGCTCGACCCCTCGCTCGGCATCCTGTTGAAAGCCAAAGTTCTCAATCTCGAGGGCGCTACCAAGGTAGGCCCGGGAGCAACGTTCGCGCTCAACTACGACTTCAAGAGCAAGAAGCTCCGCGTCAACCTGAACGTGGGTATGAAGTCGGAAACCAAGCAGGAGGAGGCCGAGACCAACAAGACGATCGAGGAAGATCGCAAGCTACTTTTGCAGGTAAGAACTCTTCCCCTGGTGCTCTCTCCATACCTCTTGCCGTTCGGTGTAGTTATTGACAGGCTCTCAGTCGGCCATCGTGCGCATCATGAAGGCGCGCAAGCGCATGAAGCACCAGCAGCTCGTCAGCGAGACCATCAACCAGATTCGCGCCCGCTTTGTGCCCAAGGTTAGCGATATTAAGAAGTGCATCGAGATCCTCCTCGATAAGGAGTATCTCGAGCGTCTTGACGATGACGATATCGGGTACCTGGCTTAAAAGAAATAGCCTGGTTCATCCGGCAGGGATCTGCAGAATCCTTAGTTTGCCCCGCCGTGCCTTGCTTACCCTGCCGGCCCCTCTCGACAGAGGCGACTTCATTTCTTTACTTACATAACATACCAGCGGGGCGGGGCGAAAAGGGTTGTGAGAGGTTCAAGGCGGCGGATTGCACTCGGTTCGGCAGCCGGGTTGGTTTGGTCGGGAGTCTTGCTGATCGGTGCGATTGATCGGGGGCAAGGTTTTGGGGCGAGCAAACGACGAGTTATGTATGAGTACAACCAACACAACGACAACACCAATGAAGTGACCGGCTGCTCTGGTTCCCAGGACTTTTTTTCCCCACTTGAAACAGGAAACAGCAGGGGAGGGCAGCAGCTCTTATTTCATTGTCGCCTTCTTAGCTTCAGTATGATATAAGCTAATACGAGGGGGGATATGTGGAGGGTGGGTTACGAGGATGGAGTTTATACAATCCGGATGAGGACCGACTTCTTCTGTTCAACTGAAGGGAGCGTGAAGGCTGTCCCTTTACGTATACTGGGATCCGAATCGAGGGAAAAGAATTAAAGAGTGTAGCCCAGCCTGTTCATGCGAATAGACCAAGGACCAACGGTTTCTTTTGCTTCTGAGGGGATCTTACAAGTTTGACAGGTTCAGGACAGCACAGACAGTTCAGGAAAGAAAGCATCGAGATAGCACGCCAAGATGACCCGCCGCGAGCCATTATTACTCAATTACCGTGGCTTTCGATCCTCATGATAGGCTACTGCATGTTGGCGGCCGGTTGAGCAGCTTGAGAAGAAGTTGAGAGCCGGCTTTAGTCGTCCTGTTGAGACTGATTGATTGCATTCCTATTGGTCGCCGAGCTGTTTTCACATTCGCTCCTTGGCCCTTGAGTGAGATGGCGAACTGCAGTTCAGCTTGCGACATCATGCTGCCGCAGTATTAGCTGCCGGCGGGCACCGAGTTGAATAGAGGGGGAAGAAGCCATTAATGGGGTCGGCGTTGCAAGGCTGCAAAGCTTCATCTCTATGAAAGAGAGCCGGAATATTCCTTCCCCTCATTATCCTCTCTTCAACACGGCGGATGCCTTGTTTTCGAGCCTGAGGGGCGACGAGAAGCGCGCATCCCAATGCAAGGATCTGTAGGTAACCTATTTTGCAGCGCACGAAAGGCGTATGTATGTAGATATGCACAACACATAACGATCCGGAATCCGTTCAGACGCTCCAGATCATATTAGTAGTTATATCGAGTCCTTTTGAATGCCTGGACCACTCAAGGTATTGCGTAGTTTTCCTCTTTCTGACGGTTCGCGATCGGTGCTCTTGCCCGCCTCGTTCCGTTAGGGCAGACTGGTGTTTCGAGTGGCGTCCAACCGGACTCCGTCACAGGCCACCCCGTCCCTTTCTGGTAACAACCCCCCTTGTGAACAATTTGCCGACAGTCCGTTTTGGGGATGTTTTGTTTCTTTTTGGTGAGACTGGGATGCACTGCGGTCTTATTGTACATGCCACCATCAGGCATGGCTTTCGGAGTCACTTGAGACGCTCCGTTCTGAGTTTCTCAGTTCGTCCAAGTCTTCCGAGACGCGCACTTCTAATTTGGCAGGTCCCAAGTCCGGGGTTTTGCAACGTGGTGTTGCTGATTACGGTACTGTATTTGCATTTACCGTACCCTCCAGCAACGGGCAGGGGCTCGTCTGGGACTCGTGGCTGGACCAAACCCAGGCCTCAGACCCCTGAACCGGCGGTCTGTGAGTTCAAGCGGGCGTCGATCATGTTGATGTTTCCGGGCTGTCGGCGGCTCATACACTACAGACGACCACAGCATACTGTATGTAATGTATGTATGTACGTATGTACATACATACATACTGCGCACATACACACACGTAAATAACTACTGAACTCGAGCTCTCCGAGCTGCCCAGCAGGACCACCACTCCCGGGGAATCCCCTGGCGCCTTTGCAGGCCCTGTGTCGTATGTCTCGTGTAGTGTAATGATCACACCATGAGTGAAGGTGGTAACTTATGAATGGTTGAGCAAGACACGCATCCTGAAATGTTACACTCCTTGTTCTGGTCCCTCATCAGGGCAGAATGCCCCCAGCAGACCAAGTGCTGCGGTGACATTAAGCCCAGTATGTAAGCCCGCATTGTCCAGATCCCGACATGAAATTACTGTGTACTATGTAGGTTTCGTGACGTCCTGATGGAAATGGAAATCTCACATCCTCGTTTCCCCACACCCCCACCTCTTTCCCCCTTCCTGCGGCTCTGGAACCAAAAAGATGTTGGGGAACAGAGCGGAAAGAGGACTCGGTGCTAGAACAGCCTGCTTGGCGACGGAGCGACAAACTGACACACTAAATAAAGGCAGAGTAGCAGTCGTCGAGTTTTGTCTCCGCAGAGTCGCATCCCGGCTGAAAGCAATGGTTAAATCCAAAACTCGAGAGAGCTGAACGGTTGTCTGAAGCATCCTGCGTTAACTGACGATACACTTAGGAGAGGATCGAACTAGTCCCTAACTATTGCACACCAAAAAACAAAATATAACGGGGAGGGAGTGTCAGGTTTGAACTAAAAGTCGCATCGGATTGCCAGGATCCGCTGTGGACCGTGGAAGATCTTGTTTGCTCGATGGCAAGGCTGCGCTCAATGGCATGGTCAAGAATGGATGCGCGAAAAACGTACTGTGTAGGGTGTACACTACACTAGCGCAGCGATTACGGTCAGTGCACCGTGTCCTTCACTACGAAACCACCACGGAACACAATGCACTGCCAGCCGCTCATTTACCCCGATCTAGCGTATTTTGCGACGTGCATTATGGGATCACCACTGCTTTCCGGGAATCTTACACTACCAGCTGTATTCCAGGTAGTTATATTGAATTGTTCCGAAGTACATTACGCAAGTCCACTACCTTAACTAGGTACTCAGTACACCAAAGTTACCTACTTACGTTAGGCAACCTACTGTGTAAGTGGGTCGCGGGAGTCGAAGGGGCCCCTGGCCCCTGTTCCGGTTCCTTGAGTCGTCTCCCGCCCCAGCTTTCGGACCCCGGAGATGCTTTTGCCTGGTCCCCCATTCGCAGGACAGCGTCGCTGCGTGTCGCGCACGGAAAGCCCTTGACAAAGGGACAGACGGGAGGCCCTGTCTTCTTGCTCCCACCGAGGTCGCTGCTGACACGCAATTGTCAACTCTGGGCAACCCGGATTCCCGCCGCCCGCCGGCCGTCCCAGATCCGCCCGGCTCACCGTTCGCAGCCGCGCCTCGATTACTACCATACCTTCCTTGGTGAGGAGATGCCTCCCCCCGCAATCATTCGCCAGACCTTGTCGCTGACACTCCATCCTGCACATCGACAGAGGGCAACAACGCGCTGCTCTCTCTTCCAGATCCTACACGCCCAGCCTAGAACGAAATCGCTCGCTGCATAAAGATCGCAAGCTTCCACGTCTGTCGGCAAGAACCTGCGACCCTCGAGATCTGGCAGGGGCGGATCATTGCTCATCGATTACCTGAGCAAGATCCTTTCGATTGAATCGAAACCCTCACCTCTCTCGACCCACCAAACCAAGCATCCACCGGTGATCCAGGGCATCCGTGTAATTCGCCATTGCCGTACTCGCCAGCGCCTCGCCTGGCTTGTTGATTACAACGCCTTTCTTTTCTGACTTCACCAGCATCTCCAAGAGGGATTCCACTTTAGCGAGCAACAGTTACGCCAGATCTATCACAAACTACTGCCGCCGCTGCTTCACATCTGAGGAAGACATCGTTTCGCAGATAAAATTGATGGTCGCCATGGGAACATGCATGAGTACTAGTGGGGAGGAGTCGGAGCAGAGGAAGCGGAGTAACAAGATTGATAAGGAGCTCGAGGAGGACTCAAAAAGGTTGCGGAAGGAATGCAAGATCTTATTGCTCGGTACGCCGCCCGCCGTGTTGCAGGCAAGCCCTCGCCGCTGACTCTTGTTCTTGCAGGCTCGGGCGAGAGTGGAAAGTCAACGATCGTGAAGCAGATGAAAATCATCCACCTAAAGGGCTACTCACAAGATGAGCTCGCTAGCTACCGCCCGACTGTGTACAAAAACCTACTCGAGTGTGCAAAGGCGCTCTGCGGCGCCATGCGACAGTTCGAGATCGAGCCAGTGCTGGAAGAAAACAAGGAGTACTGCGACTTCCTCCTCGATTACTCGCTTGACGCAAACCCACAGTCCAGGATCGACCCAAAAGTGGGCGTTGCCGTCCAATCAGTGTGGAACGATCCAGCCAGGGAACAGCTCATGGAGAGGCAAACCGAGTTCTACCTCATGGACTCGGCCGAATAGTTAGTCGCCTCTTCCTTTACTCCTCCCCTTATCAGACAATGAATGAAGAGGAACAAGGACTAAACATGGCGCAGCTTCTTCCAAGAGGCGCATAGGATCGTGTCGCCGAACTACCTCCCGGTCGAAATGGACGTGCTACGAGCACGAACCAAAACAACCGGTATCTATGAGACAAGGTTCAAGATGGGGCAATTAAGCATTCAGTAAGTCGGCGCCTCCATCCCTTTAGCTTGCCCAGCTGACACTCCCTCTCTCTCCTTTAGCATGTTCGATGTCGGCGGGCAACGGAGCGAACGCAAGAAGTGGATTCACTGCTTCGAGAACGTGACATCTATCATCTTCTGCGTTGCCCTGAGCGAGTACGACCAGGTACTACTCGAAGAGAGCAGCCAGGTACGTCCGTCCCGTTTCGTATCTCTGCTTGCTGCTGCTAACCCCTGGCCATCCCTGACGTAGAATCGCATGATGGAGAGTCTGTTGTTGTTCGACTCGGTCGTAAACTCTCGGTGGTTCATGAGGACAAGTATCATCTTGTTTCTCAATAAAGTGGACATCTTCAAGCAGAAGCTCGGACGCTCGCCGTTGGGAAACTACTTCCCAGACTATTCTGGCGGGAACGACGTCAACAAGGCGGCCAAATACCTCCTCTGGAGGTTCAACCAAGTTAACCGAGCGCATCTGAACCTCTATCCACAGTAAGGACCTTCTCATCGGAATTAACTTTCCGCATTTCGCTGACCTCTGATGGCAGTCTGACGCAAGCCACCGACACATCCAACATTCGCCTCGTGTTCGCGGCAGTAAAGGAGACCATCTTGAACAACGCCCTCAAGGACTCAGGCATTCTCTGACAAATAATGCAATATACCCAAGTTCATTTATTCGATACTCCCCGCCCCCAAACCTCCTCCTCCTCCTCCTCCTCCTCCTCTTCTTCTTCTTCTTACCGACGACCCCCCCGCCCCCCAACCTAATCTCGAATTGGGAAACTACGGAACCTACATTCTAGCGGCCTTCTTTTACCTGTCTGGAGCGATTTTGGGAGCTGGTGATACACGCATGATACGGCGTTGGAAAGGGGTTGGTTCTATGGTCTGCTGGGTGACTTTTCGCCAATCGTCTCGAAGTCGAGAAGCCTGTGGCAAAGCGAGGCCACATTGGTTCAATTGGCGACTACTTGTGATCCTGTTTCAGATTTTCATGCGTTTGTTTGCTAACGCATAGTTCACGACGCTACTGGCGCTGCCGGGAGATATATGGTCATTTACGAGATTATCCGTTTCAAAGGAGAGTTATATATTGAAGAATCTCGGCCACACACCAGGCGGTCGTGGCAAGTTGATTCTCGCTTAAGTATGTTCCGAGTCGCCGGTTTATGGAGAAGGATAGTTGGCAGTTCAGGGCTCAATGATTGGAGGCCGGGAAAGGTCGCGTTCGGGCCGCCATTAGCACGATAAGCTGGAATTCGACCATGTCGCCCTGAGCGAGAGGACCCAGCCACAATCTGCTGCCGCCGTGAGAAGCTGCAAGGTGCCCAGGTCGCTGCGCTTAACGCAAGGCATTTCCTCGCGCAGCAGCTCGGCGGTACTCTAAGAAATCGAGCCTCGCATCCGACACATAGTTAAGCAGCGGCGTCATACGAACAGGGCCTACAGAAAAACACCTCGTCATTGGGTACCACACCGCCGTTCATGTCGTCCCACGTACATACATACATACATAACACTGAGCACCGGAGAATGTGGCCCGATGTCAGCTAGCAAACGAACACGATAGTGCCTAATTATTCGTTCCTTCCATGGCCCGCTCCATCCGTCTACACAGTATGCGCGTAGTGTGGTGGACATTGTGGAAAAGACGGGCAGGTTATTATCTGCTGGCCCAACCAATGGGCCGAGCCGGTTGCACGTGTCGAACATGAGAGATGATGTCAGTAGCCCGCGGCAGGACCAGGATCTCCCGCTACGGGCTCCACTCCGGCGGGGTTTCATATCAGTAGAGCCCAGGCCCGTCCGTCGACTCCGTATCAAGACCTGGAACCAACACTCACATCGCCCTTTGCTCCTGCGCCGCAGAGCTTAGTGGCACTTCGGACAGCTGGGAAGCTGCCCACGGGCTTCGCCTCCCAAGGAGTCGCGGCGGCCTGCCACGCCGTCGCACAAAGGGGTTGCTGAGTCCGCAATGCGGGATACTCCAAAGGGGGATCAAGGGTCGGACAACGCCAGCCACTGCAGAACCACAGGATCCGCTGTCATGGGGTGTCAACCGACGCCATGAAACCATCCTCGAGAACAAACTTGAAGCTCCATCGCCCGAGATGGTTGCGCAAGTGCATGCGGCCCCCGCGTACAATCACAACAGATGGCAGCCAAAGCCTGTGATCAAGGGGGAGCAGCACATGACCCAAGAGTGCTCGTCGAGGTTGCTAGCGCCCGGTGGTCTTCCGATGTAGCTTCTGCAAAGCAACCCAGCAAGGAGGAGATGGCAGCTCGGCCGCCTGTCCTGCTTTGCCCCTGTCCTTGTTTTGCGAAGTCTGGAAGCCGGGCGTCGCTTTACTATAGTAGGTACCGAGTTGTACCTGATTTCCAGGCTGCGCTTTTGTGGATTGTTGCCATTCTGGCCAGGTGCCGCTGCTTCTCTTGCCTGTGCCTCCTTCCTTCGAACTCTGTTTGAGCACGACCACTGTGGAAGCTTGCGGTAACACCATCCCACTTGCATCGCACTTGAAGGGCGAAAAGGCACTTCCCAACCCGCCCCAAGCTAAAGTAGTCTGTTGCAAGAGCCCACATCGTCTTTTCCCCGTCAAAAACAAGCAATAGACTACTTGCTTCGCTACCCTATGGCGCGCTAGGTACAGCTCGAGAGAGCTCCGCACCGATAGCAAGCTACCCCGCCTCGTGATGAGCTCATCGTTCGATCTGACGCAGCAGCTGGCTATCAACCTCTGACCTTTCGCGTTCTCCTTCCGATTTTGAGAAAGGTCCTTCAATCTTGAGATTCAACCAGATCAGAATATCCTCGAGTCAATTGACACTAGCAGAATGGCGTCTGGGAAATTACCGTCTAGAGAGCGGCGCCCCTCTGTTGGAGCTCCAATTGTCGACATCCAAGGCTCGGTGGGCCCCGCGGGCATCTCGCGCCCCAAGCACACGCGCGTCTTCACCGGGTTTGGCGCCGGGGAGATCAAGCATGTTGAAGGTATGTAACGTCTTCGCCGTCAAGTTCTTCCACTGCGGTTGTCTCTACTCTACTATCGTTCGTCTTTGGATCGGTCATCAGAATGGGCTACGGAGGAGTTCATGATTTCCCCTCCGTCCCTCCCCAAACTTGCCCCTCACAGCTCTGTACGAATGCGGGGTTGCAACACACTTCTTGCGGGAAACTCGCATGAGTGTAGGATACAGCACCGCTAACATTGTCACCACAGCCTCGATCCCAGAACCCCAGCGCAAGACCTGGCGGAAGCACCAGAGCCGCGGTTTCAAGGACAAGGATGGATTCGAGCGCGAGGTGGTGCGGCACGTCGAGACGACGCTGGCGCGCAGCCTTTTCAATTGTGATGAAGCTGCCGCATACTCGGCCACAGCACTTGCCTTCCGTGACCGCTTGATCCTCGAGTGGAACCGCACCCAACAACACCAGACCTTTGTCGGCAGCAAGCGTGTGTATTATTTGAGTTTGGAGTTCTTGATGGGCCGGGCCCTGGACAATGCGATGCTCAACGTGGGACAGAAGGAGCTGGCCAAGGGTACGTTCAGACGGGTACAAAGAGGACCTAGTCGAGGGTGTCTTGCTGACGTTCTGAAAAATAGCTGGTCTTGCCGAGCTTGGCTTCCGTATCGAGGACGTCATCCATCAAGAGCACGACGCTGCCCTGGGCAACGGCGGTTTGGGTCGCCTGGCCGCCTGCTTCCTGGACAGTCTGGCGAGTCTGAACTACCCGGCCTGGGGCTATGGCTTGCGATACCGCTATGGCATCTTCAAGCAGGAGATCATCGATGGCTATCAGGTTGAGGTGCCGGACTACTGGCTCGATTTCAACCCCTGGGAGTTCCCCCGGCACGACGTCGCGGTTGATGTGAGTACACCGGCTGTGTCTGCTTGTGGAGTGTCGACTACGGGTCTCGGCTAACATGCGCAGGTTCAATTCTACGGCAGTGTCGAGAAGAAGACCAACGAGACCGGTAGGACCGTCTATCACTGGGAAGGTGGAGAAACCGTCAAGGCCGTCCCGTACGACGTGCCCATTCCCGGCTACAACACGCCGACCACCAACAACCTCAGATTGTGGTCGAGCAAGGCGGCCAGTGGCGAGTTCGACTTTCAGAAATTCAACAACGGCGACTACGAGAGCTCCGTGGCGGACCAGCAACGCGCCGAGACCATCAGCGCCGTGCTCTACCCCAACGACAATCTCGACCGCGGTAAGGAGCTGCGTCTGAAGCAGCAGTACTTCTGGGTTGCTGCCTCGCTGTACGACATTGTCCGCCGGTTCAAGAGGACGAAGCGCCCGTGGAACGAGTTCCCCGATCAGGTGGCCATTCAGCTCAATGACACCCACCCGACGCTGGCTATCGTCGAGCTCCAGCGCATCCTGGTCGATCTCGAGGGTCTCGATTGGGACGAGGCCTGGAACATCGTGGTCAACACCTTTGGCTACACCAACCACACCGTTCTCCCGGAAGCCCTCGAGAAGTGGTCGGTTCCCCTAATGCAGCACCTTCTCCCGCGCCACCTCCAGATTATCTACGATATCAACCTCTTCTTCCTGCAGAAAGTCGAGCGCGAGTTTCCCGGAGACCTCGAGCTTCTGCGCGATGTTTCCATTATCGAAGAATCGCAGCCAAAGATGATTCGCATGGCTTACCTTGCCATTGTCGGCTCGCACAAGGTGAATGGGGTTGCCGAGCTGCACTCGGAGCTCATCCAGGCAACCATCTTCAAGGACTTCGTGAGGATCTTTGGTCCTGACAAGTTCACCAACGTGACGAACGGCATCACGCCCCGCCGCTGGCTCCACCAAGCAAACCCACGGCTGTCGGAGCTGATCGCCAGCAAGACGGGCGGTTACGGTTTCTTGAAGGACCTCACACAGCTCAACCAGCTCGAGCTGCACGTCAACGACAAGGAGTTCCGCAAGGAATGGGCCGAGATCAAGTACGCCAACAAGGTCCGCCTGGCTAAGCACATCAAGGCGACGACGGGCGTCACGGTCAACCCGACTGCACTCTTTGACGTTCAGGTCAAGCGCATTCATGAGTACAAGCGCCAGCAGATGAACATTTTTGGGGCCATCCACCGCTACCTGAAACTCAAGAGCATGTCCCCCGAGGAGCGCCAGAAGCAGCTGCCGCGTGTGTCTATCTTTGGCGGAAAAGCCGCGCCTGGCTACTGGATGGCCAAGCAGATCATCCATCTGATCAACAACGTCGGGGCGGTCGTCAACAACGACAAGGATATTGGGGACCTGCTCAAGGTAGTGTTCATAGAGGACTACAATGTCAGCAAAGCCGAGATGATCATTCCGGCCTCCGACATCAGCGAGCACATCTCGACTGCCGGCACGGAGTATGTGAAACCTTGTTCTCTGACTCGTGCCCTTGGAGAGTGGACGGGATGCTAACGGGAGACAGGGCCTCCGGAACCAGCAACATGAAATTCGTGCTTAACGGCGGCCTGATCATTGGAACCTGCGATGGTGCCAACGTAAGTGGAGCACGAAGAGATATATGTGAAAAAAAAAAAAAAAAAGAAGATAAACAGGATCGAATTGACGCTGTCAACAGATTGAAATTACCCGCGAGATTGATGAAGCCAACATTTTCCTCTTCGGCCACCTGTCGGAGGAAGTTGAGCCTCTGCGCCACGCCCATCGGTACGGCGAGGCCAGCCCGCTCGACCCGGACCTGGCACGGGTCTTTGAGGAGATTGAGAAGGGGACCTTTGGCAACCCCCAGGATTTTGCGGGCATGATCTCGGCTGTGCGCGACCACGGCGACTACTACCTTGTTTCCGACGACTTCTCGAGCTACCTTGCTACTCACGACGCTGTGGACGAGGCATACCGCGACCAGGAAGGCTGGATCACTAAGTGCATCTTGAGCGTCTCGCGCATGGGCTTCTTCAGCTCGGATCGGTGTATTAACGAGTATGCCGAGGAAATCTGGAACATAGAGCCGTTGAAAATGGACCAGGCTGAACGAGTGTAGAGAGCTCAGGAGGAGCGCGGCATCCCGGGTGGGATCATGGGTGCTGCGGCGAGCAGAAGGGCGACTGTGGGGCGTAGGAGGGCGGCGGATGCGGAGAGGAAGAGCGCTTCCCGAAAGGTTGTGGGGGTGGGTGGTCCCAGAGGCTCTGGGATAAGCGGGGTTGGTGACGGGAAGCCGGCGAAGCGACGTATCAAACATTCTCTAGGGTGGGCCAATTCTAATCCTGCCGGAAAGGAGACGCTGCCGGATGACTCGTCGTCATCGTCCTCGGAGGAGACACGGGATGCGCCGCCAGATGAAGGGACTGGACCACAGGGCGAAGGTCACGGTAGGGAGGAAGAGGAGGAAAGAGAGCATAGTTTATTCTCCGAGGACGCTCAAGTGTCGTCTGGGGAATCACCGGGCGAGGAAGACAGGAACGAGGAGGACGGGGGAGAGGAGGATGGGAGTGACGAAGATGGGAGCGAAGAGAACGAGGAGCCGTTCGATGCGGCTGATGCTACGGGCTGGGAAGAGGTGTGCGCCTGTTTGCAGCTTCTTGCCCTGCTATTTTGCATCCTAGCTTGTGAGGTCATGTTCATTAAGTGGTTCTCGCAGGCTTTGAGCTTTGTATTTGCGCGGGCCAGGTTGATATGGGAAGGGGATGAGCATCTTCAGGTCCGGTACACCTCTCTCGTCCTGGGGCCACGGTAGGATCAGGATTCGGCTACGCCGACATCGACGCCAGAGGATGGGGTTTTTTCTTGGACCTGAATGATCGAGGCATGGAAGCAGCGTTGTTGAGCCTCTTGTTTGTTTACGGTTTCCTGCGTTCGTTATTATTATTAGTCGACTTCACAGCGGTTTGAAAAGGCAATCAGTTTTGACACTGCTCCTTTGCCGCCTGATCAGAGGCGTCAGGCCCTCGGGAGCAGAGCGGCCGTGTGCATCCCTGATGGTGGGGTAGACACTATATGTGTGACGTACTGAGAGCTCCCACTCGTTACCAATGTGAATGGCTGTGTGTACTCAGCTGCGCTGCTATCTTCTGCATGTGTCAGTTTCAGTTTCTGTGACGTGAGACCATTTTTCGCACAGCCATCACTTCCTTTGGGGCGGCAGTGGTTTTTCTTTCAAAGAAAAAAAGAATGAATACAAGCACCCATGTAATGCTGGTATAGAACCGGAGTTCCCTTTCATGTCAACTAATCGCCAGGGAACTGTCGATCTAGTAATTAATAGTGAACTACTATCTCATGTGTTGTTCGAATTTTTCCCCTTTTCAAGTTGATTGCTCTGGGTACGGTCCATTTTTGAGTAATGCCGCCTCGGGGCCATTTTCGGCCCGGTGGAGTGAGAAGTTGTTGTTGGCCTGAAGGAACGGAAGACATCCATAATATAGTACTAGGTAGGCATGGCATCCTAATTGCTACTACTACTGGTGTATGTCCTATTTTCGTGTATGTACATATGTAGTGAAGTTCAATCAAACCGTCAGATCTTTACCATTCAGCTCTATCAATCTTTTTTCTTCCCTTTCCTTCTTCCTTTCCTTCCTTCATTCTGTCTTTTTATTCTGTTCTTTTCTATTTTGTTTTATATATTTCTCGTATTATCCGTGTTTCGGATTAATCTAGACGGTGGGGAGCTCGCACCTCGTATGAATCGAACTCCCCTATATATATTTCCAGGGGGGAATATGTGTGTACAGTACATATATATGTACATGTGCACATACAACTGCCTAGTACGGAGGAGACCGGCGTAGCTTGTCTGACAGGAAAAGCTCAACATGAGAATGACGGGGAAAACCACCAGCGGGTGCGAAGTGGCATTCCCCTCCCATCCACAGCATCCCACTAGGCAGTGCAGTTTGCTGTCGCTTGTTTGTGAGAGAAACTGGAGAGGCCGAGGTGGGGGCGCTGGGGCGCTGGGTTTCGGCTTGCTCTGACCACTGCAACTAACAAAGTAAGAACAGTGACGTCAATGTGCACGAGGTTACACTTCGAAGGTTTACACTAGGTCCCACCCTGGCGGGCGCGCAGTTCCGAGCACTCGGCTCCACTTGGGGGGAAGGCGGGGGACGGTGGGCGTGCACCACACACGCATATACACAGATATGATGGACTGGTCAGGCTGGCGGTCTATGTATGTACATACACTCGTGTAATAATAGTAGTGTGTATCCCATAGAGTACCCTGTAATGAATTGCGGATGCAGAAACTGGTACACTCCTTAGTGTGATTTTAGTTCGCAGTACCCGGTACGCACTAGTGTATGTATGTAATGTATGTATGTACATACATACATACATGGCGGCTCCCAATGCTCGTAGGGGGGGCTGCAGAACTGTCGTCATAGTGCTCCTGTCGTTGGGCGGGGGGTTATCGAGATTGGCCCCGGATCCAGGGGCCTTGTCTACCGTCCCAGAGTTTGGGGCACTTTAGCAACGTGCATTAGACACGCTAGACCATAACGGTAGCTTACCGGACTGCCGGGCTGTTTGACCATGGCGGGTTTTTGTTCGGGTTGTTGGGTTCCTGCTGACGTAGGTCTTGATGAAGACATGGGGTGCGGCTCGAGGTCCGGTGCGGCGATGCAGTTGCGACGAGAGCAGTGGAGTTCAGGATCCCGTATTGGCTGCCATCCATCGGAGAAGCTTGGTATCACTTCGGTCAATTAATATGCCTTTCTTGAGAAGGCGAACTTGCCTCTTCAATGTCGCCGCCCCCTGCTGATCCCAGGGTCGGCGTGTGGGATATTGCGAGCTTGGCACTAAAGACCCTGGGATCCGCTGGAAAAAAAAAAAAAACCTTGACGAGGTCAACGGCGATGGCAGTTGGGCAGGTAGGAGCAGCACACAAAGCATCGAGGAGCATCGAGGTGGTGGGGCCACACACCTGCACCATGCACACAATGAACGTTCCGTACGAGGTATTATAAGTATTCCGTATTCCATACACACACACAAACACAAACACAAACACACACACGCACCCACACACATGCACGTCCAAACCGTAATCTGTATCATATTACTTTATTCGGCTGACAGCCTCAGGTCTGGGCATGGGAGATTTCAATTCGCGGAGCGGATACGCCTACCGGATATCGTTGTTTTCATTCTTCTCTTCGAGTGCAATATTTGTCTTCAATGTTGTGTACAGTACGCCTTGATCGCGTAAGTGCTCGACAGGACGTTTCGCTGTAGCATACCCTCCGCCCCAAGGATAGGAACTTACGCTGCTGCTTCACGTGTTAGTCCAGATCCTGTGACGGGGTTGACAGGAAAACTGCAAGAGCTTCGGGAGGGGTGGGGTCTTGCTGCTCGATGGGGCCAGGCAATCGCACCGAGTCTGGCAATGGGCAAGCCATTGAACTCTTGGCGGCGGGGCGATTGGTTTGTGACAGGGGGTTTGCGAAGGCCCCACCAGTACGACCGACGTCATCGTGGTGAAGTCTCGACGAGAACCCCGGGCGTTTTGCGACAGGTCCAGGCTCCGAGGCGGAAGCAACCGTCGCAGCGGAATCTCCCAAGGTCGATCTCTTGGTCTTGCTAGAAGGATCGCGAAGTGTCTTGTACATACGGATTGCTAGTGTAGCGGTGTATGTACTACACAGTAGTTATACGGACAGTTCGCTACGCCATGCCGAGGGAGGCACTATCAAAAGCAAGGAGCAGCAGGGGGGTTCTGTGTCGAGGTGAAACTTCGAAGTATTCGGTCGGGGCCGCCGTTGGAAGCGGATTTTTTTTTATTTTTTTATTTTTATTTTTATTTTTTTTTGGAATTGGAACCTTCCCCGAACGACGGAGGACCAAGGAAGCGTCGAGACCAGATATGTGGTAGTTCCTGTTGCTTTGTCGATGCCGTACGCGGCAACTTGCAGTAGACCGTCGAGACAGCGCGAGCCAAGAGCTCTCGTACTGCAGAGAGTGTGCAATGCACCTGCACCGCCAGAGTTGCGAGTGGGGATTGGATGCTCGGGAGAGACGGGAAAGCGGGAGGGCCATGGAAGTTTAGAGACGCCTGCTCAAGTGCCCCGTCGTCCCCGCGTTGCATCCGGGAAGAGGGCAACCCACATCGCGCCAGCCGCACCATGCCACCCTCATCAGGCAGTTTCTGGGATTTCTTGACCCGCCTTCTCTGCCCACCTTGGCCCAATCTTCTAATAAACCTCTGGGTGCCGCGCCTGTTATCAGTCTTCCCTTCCTTCTTCTTCTTTTTCTTTTTCTTTTTTTTTCTCTCCCACTTTCTCGACAGCCGCACGTGCTGCTCACACGCTTCGACGACCTAGGTAACAGCAATTGCGCAGGTGTGCGGGCGACTTTATAAAGCGCTGCCACCACCTCGCAACACGCTGCACCAGCGCCGGGACTCGACATCCGAGCCGCTCACCCAATCGAACCGACAGTCTGTGGCTCACGAGTTCTCGAGTCAAACGATTCGCAGTCCAGCCACAATCCTGAGGGTTACGAATTGCAGAAGCGCCTTGAATCCGGCGGAAGCGGAGCTTGGCACGTCCTAGACCGGGTATCTGCTTGAACAAGTCCCCCCACTTTTATTGACGTAGCTGCCATCGCCGTGCGTTTGTTTCTCTTGTGTTGTCGCAGCCGAGAGAAGCGAGGCTTAGTGACAAGCACGTTTGTCTACGACAGCGCTTGAACAGTACAAAGTAAGCGGACACTCCCACAGGAAGGGGGCGGGAAAAAAAATCAAATTAGGTTCATTTGGAGGCGAATCCCTGCTATCGAGTCGTGTTTCGGTGCAGGTTCGTCCTGAGCAAGCGAGCTAACCTCTGTCGCTTCGCCCCCCAGGAACCCGGCTCCGAAATTCTGAAGCACAGCCGGCCCCGCTGTTACTCCGACCGCACTCGATCTACCCACCACCGTCGGGCCTGAAAGATAATCCGGCACGCAGCCCAATCGCTAGTCGCTGCTCAATGTCTTTGTGTCCTGCTGTGCAACCAGCCCCGGCCTGTTGACAGCACCCACGGTCGTTCATCGACCGAAGAAATAATAATAGCTTTGACGCATCCGCCCGGATCCCCTCGTCCTTGACCCCGCGCAATCCATCAGTGATTGCCCCGCGTCTCCGCATCGTTCGTCACCCGCGATCCAACAAGCACAACACGACACCCGACATCGCCCACCATGGCCGAGTTCGTGCGCGCCCAGATCTTTGGGACCACCTTCGAGATCACGTCGAGGTACGATGCGAGCAACGTGATAAATCGGGCGAAACCAGTTGGCTGATGTCAAGACTTTCAGGTATACCGACCTCCAGCCGGTCGGCATGGGAGCATTCGGTCTGGTCTGGTACGATTTGGTGCCCTTCTTCCTCCTTTCCCTTCCCTCTCCCCACACTATGATCGGACGGAAAAACACGCTGACAGATGCTCAGCTCTGCAAAGGACCAGCTTACCAACCAGAATGTCGCCGTCAAAAAGATTATGAAGCCTTTCAGTACCCCGGTCCTGGCCAAGAGGACGTATCGCGAGCTTAAGCTGCTCAAGCACCTGAAGCACGAGAACGTTGGTCTCCCCCCCGAGCAGCCCTACAGTTCCTGCGACAACGAATTGACACTCCTCCGTTTAGGTCATCTCGCTCAGCGACATCTTCATCTCCCCCCTCGAGGACATGTAGGTTGCCGACCGGACGAACAAGAGGGACCGCCCGCTAACCCCGGCCCAGTTACTTTGTCACGGAGCTCCTGGGCACCGACCTGCACAGGCTACTCACTTCGAGGCCTCTGGAGAAGCAGTTCATTCAATATTTCCTCTATCAGATTATGGTCCGTACTTGACTCTCCCAGACGGCGAGCGTCTCCATTTCCCCCCCCAATCTGACATCCTCCAGCGCGGTCTGAAATACGTGCACTCGGCCGGCGTCGTCCACAGGGACCTGAAGCCCAGTAACATCCTCGTCAACGAGAACTGCGACCTCAAGATCTGCGATTTCGGCCTGGCGCGCATCCAGGACCCCCAGATGACGGGCTATGTGTCCACGAGGTACTACCGCGCGCCAGAAATCATGCTCACGTGGCAAAAGTACGACGTCGAGGTCGACATCTGGAGCGCCGGCTGCATCTTTGCCGAGATGCTCGAGGGCAAGCCGCTCTTCCCCGGCAAGGACCACGTCAACCAGTTCTCCATCATCACCGAGCTCCTCGGCACGCCGCCTGACGATGTCATCAACACCATCGCAAGCGAAAATGTGCGTCACGCAGATTCTAACCTGACGGCTCGTTTTTGTGTCCTCCGGAAGAAATTGGCTGACTTGTTTGTCTTGTTAAGACCCTGAGATTCGTCAAATCTCTCCCCAGGCGCGAGAGGCAACCTCTCAAGAATAAATTCAAGAACGCCGATCCTCCGGGTATGCCTGTCGACAGCTTCCCTCCCCTTGTGATTCTTTACTTGTCTGTTACCGAACATCGGCTTACTCGTACCAGCCATCGACCTCCTAGAGCGCATGCTCGTCTTTGACCCCAAGAAGCGGATAACAGCAGCGGAGGCGCTGGCCCACGAATACCTGGCTCCGTACCACGACCCCACCGACGAGCCCGTAGCTGAGGAAAAGTTTGATTGGAGCTTCAACGACGCCGACCTGCCCGTCGACACATGGAAGATCATGATGTTAGTGATTCTCGAGACTGTTTTGCTTAGGTTCGCCGGGAACAGTTCGCTGACGTCAACTTGAAAACAGGTACTCGGAGATCCTCGACTACCACAACGTTGAGGCCGCCAGCGTCGGCCAAATGGAGGACCAACAATACCTCGCACAATGAAGCATGTGAAAACTGCCAGAGATCCGAAACAAAACCGATAAGAAAAAGGTACAGGGACTAAGGGTTATCTGGATCGTGTTTTGTCGGGCGATGACGGGTGGCTGGCTGGTCATGACGGCGTTCTGGAAGAAAGGAAAGGAAGAATTTTTTATTTTCTCATCACGTTTTGTGACCGAGACAAATCAAGAGGAAACAACGCTGGCTGCCTCGAAGTGGTAGCAACTAATTCATATCTGCTGGCCGGCGTCTTTGGCCTAGATTGGGTGGAATCTATTTTTAATTTCTTGGTCTCGTTTTTCGTCGTCGTCGTCGTCGTTGAAATCCTTGCGGTGCTGACCCCTATTTGCCACACGACATTGGAAGGGAGTTTGTTACAAGAAAGAGTGTTGAGGGGCGAAGGAACCGCGGTTGGATCGTTGGCGGAGGTTGAATATCAGTATCGGCGTGCATACCTATAAACTTTGTTGCTTACACCACCACCACCATCACCATAATAGATCCTGACCGTAGAGGTCCGCCCGACGTCCTCAAGACCGCGCGGACGCCGAAACGTTATACATACACATGAATACATCAGATCAACAGCAAAGGCTATGACCCGGATTAACGTCTGGCTCTTGTTTCTACCAAAGTCTCAATGACGGCACCGAGTAGCACGCCCACTTCCCGATTCCCATACCTGATCGTTGTTCCTAGATCACCGTGTGATGTACGGCCGCGTACTAGCCGGCGGGCAGTAGTTGAGTAGAAAAAGTAAAAGGATATTTATACCCTTTTTCTAGATACACCGCTCTTCAGGTTATAGTATCCATGCCCGAAAAAAAAAAAAAAATCTCTCTTTCCGAAATACAATCCAATTATTTCTGCGACCAACCAGCTGGAATGTCCAATGCGGCCTTTCAGCTATGATATTTGCATATTTGCACATCTTCGAACTGCCGTCGCCGTTGGCCACGCGCTTTGCCTCACGCGTCTACCAAAACCGGGAAAGACACATACTCCGTAGGTGGTTATGGTACTGAGTGCAGAGTCGCCAATGCGACATACGGCCGGCAGTTCCGCCCCCCCGGTTCCCCCCCTTCTCTCTCTTTCCGACCAACAACCGTAGAAGAAATCGTCACCTCCTGTTCCACAGCTCTTGCACCTCAGCCGCTTCCGCGACGGCAGGGTTCGGAGACAAGGTGGGAGATGGCCCGGGTTCAGGTCCAGACTCAAGCTCTGGCTTAGGGTTGGAGTCAGGTTTGGGGTCTCGCTCGATCCCTTCTTCCTTTGATCTACTTCCCTCCTCCTCCTCCCCCTGTTCCTCCTTATTCTTCCGCTGCTGCTCTCCCCCGATATCTATCCTCCCCCTTTCCGGCCCGACTTCCGACTTGCCTGACCCTTCTTTGCCCGGTGGTGATCTTGGAGGGGTAAGGCTGCTCGGAGGAACGGAAGCACGCTCCGCGGTGGCGGCCGCGTCATCGAGCATCGACTCTCCGCTGGTCGAGGCGGCGCTGAACCTATTGGTGTTGAGCGGCCGCTGCTCGGCGGCGCGATCTGAGGCGTCTGTTGAGCGCCTGCTGGCCGAGGAGATGATGGATGCCCGGTCACTTGGTTGCGAGGGGAGCGCGTCATACCCGCCCCTAGGACTCTGGGGAGACGAGGCCCGATTCTTGTTGCTGTTGCTGCTGCCACTGCTGCTGCCTATCCTGACCCATCCTGAGGCCCACCCACCTCCCCCGCTGCTACTGCTGTTGGTGTTATTAGAAGGAGCATCGCCGCTGCTGTTGTTCGTCGTCGTCGTCGTCGTCGTTGATGATGATGATGATGACTTTCCTCCCCCCCAAGCAGCTCTCCTCTTCTCGCCCGCCCACGCCGCCCAGCTATTCACAAACGCGCCCGCCTTGCTGCCCACGGCCTGCATGGTCTGCTGCGCCTTGGTGAAATCGACAGCCGGCACCGCGCCATTCTTTTCCTGTTGGTCCTGACCATGGCTCCCGGCCGTTGGCGAGGCCCCGTCCCGGGATTGTGCGGACTTGGCCTCCTCACTCTTTCTCCTCTGCGCCTCCCGGAGCGCTTCCATGTCGGCGTACAGTTTCCCAAACAGGGTGCTCGCCTTCTCCCTGCCGGCGGCCAGGTTCCGGCCGAGCGCCTCGCGTCCCTGCGCGAACCGCTCGTCCCAGTGCAGGTCCTGTACCTGCTGGGTGATGCGGCGCTGGATGTCCTCGATGGTCAGGCCGCCGGCGCAGGGGTGTTTCGGCTCGACGATGTCGAACAGGTGCGAGTCGGTGTGGGAGTTCCAGATGCGGAAGTTTTGGGTGCGCGACCAGGCTTCGACAAAGTCGTTCCCGAAGTCGTGCGACGGATCGCCGTCGATGTCTGGCAGCAGCATGCGCGGGTTGTTGGCGTGCCGCGCGAGGTGGGCGCGGTACTTGACCGACGATATGAGCGCCAGGAGGTATTCCTCGAACTGCACGCGGATGAACTCCTCGCTGCCAACGTAGCCCATCGTCTTGGGCCGGCTGGGGTTGGCCTCATCCCAGGTGTCGTTCACGTTCTGGGTGATAAAGTCGATCCAGCGGCGGTCGGGAGTGGAGAGCTGCAGGGCGGCCCTGAGGGAGGGGGAGGTCACGTTGATGGTGCCCTCATCGAGGTTGATGAGGATGTCGCTGTAGCGGTCTTTTTGTTGCAGGAGGAGCGAGTTGGTGCTTCCGACGATGTACGACTTGGTGCCGAAGTCGGCGAGGATGTCGAGTTGTTGGAGAGGGGTGTAGGGGCCGAAGAGACTTCCCTGTTTTGTGTGCGTCTCTCTTGTGAGTTTCTTTTTTTTTTTTTTTCTCTTTTTTTTCTTCTTTTTTTTGGGAGGGTAATAAGAGGGCGTTGTGCAAGCCAGGGAGGCAGAGAGAGCCGCCGGGGACGCTTACCTTGTCGAAGATTTGCAAGGGCAAGCCCATGTAGGACAGCAGCGAATTCCTGTCGCTCGTCCTCAGGCTTGTCGGCATGGTAAGGCTTCTCTCGTAACTGTCCAGCTCCGGCCCGGCCGAGTCCTGCAGGTTGTGGAGCAGCCGGGGGATCAGGGACACGAGGGAGAACTGGGTGAGACACAGGCGCTCGCAGCGGGACCCGAAAAAGAGCATCTAGAGACGGGGGTTCAAACGAGTGTCAGGATCAGCAACGGCGCGGTCGGGGCAACGTCACACAAGGTCAGAGAAACAGCAGCGCTTTGGGCAGCCCGGCTTGTTTTGTCTTGTTTACCTTTGGCTGCAACAGACAGCACTTGAACAACACCAGGGTCTGCCACCTGAACTCGCGCACCAGCTCGCGCAGGCTCAGGCCCAGGTACTGATCCCGCTCCTCGTCCTCGTGCGCCATGCCGCGCTTCTTCTCGTCGGCCAGGCTGTCCTGGAAGCGGCGCAGGATCTCGACGTCGGTGAAGTCGCGCTGGGCGAACCAGGCCTGGGTGACGACGCTCAGGCGCTCGCGCAGCATGCCGAAGGCCTGCGGGCTGTCGGCGATGACCACGACGGCCTTCTGGACGGTCGAGCGGGTCACGTCGGCGGGGCGGTTGAGCAGCTCAGAGGCGTCCATCTGGCGGGTGCACGAGATGCCGAAGAGGGAGGTTGCCGGGGCCGATTCGGTGGCCGGCCGCAGGAGGGTGAAGTAGGAGAAGTCTTCGGACAACCTAGCGAGTCCCGGGGCGATTAGAGAAGGAGGCAACGAAGCGGCGGGAATGGTTCCGGATCGTGGGAAGGAAAAAGGAGGTAACAATAAACCAAGAGAAACAGAAAAAAAGAAAGAAAGAAAAGAAAAAGAAAAAAAAAAGCAACAAGGCAACAAAGACGGTATCAACCTACGCATGGGCTCCGTCGCTCAGGGCCATGAAGGGCAGCAGCGTCCAGTCGTACTCGGCAGCCGGGTCGCGGCCCTCTTCGACGCCGAACCATCTCTCCACCTCCGGGCCGCGCGCATGGTGGAAGTCGACGACGGCGACGAGCGGGATGAAGGCCTCCCTGGCGGGCGTGCTCTTCTCCGTCGTCGGTGTCGGGGAAACGGACATGGTTTGTGGTGGGGCGAGGGCGAGAGCTTCCTTCCCTCCCCCAAGTTGTCAAGAGAAGAAATACGTTACGGGGACCGCTCCGTCTCCTCGTGGCGGCCTGGCTCCTCGGGTCCGGTTCCTGTGCGGGTCGAGGCGTTGTTGAGCAGAGCTTTGAGCGGAGCTGTTTCCGTGAACGTGGCCCCGGTGCAATTGGCCGAATTGCTGTTCTTTTCCAGTGCACAGTTCACGCCAGGCGACGACTTGGATCCCGCGTCGAGCCGAGCCGAGCCTCGCCTGTGGTGGGAAACAACCTTTTGGTTGCGGGTGCCGACCCGGGGAGGTTCCAGAAAGTACAGCGGGTAAGTGCGGATGACGCTGCGGATTGCGCTGCGGATTACACTACAGCAGGGGATGCTGCGGGTGGGAACCGGTGAGGGGCCCTACCAGGTATGTATGTTACAGTATGTATGTACTATACAGTACCACAGTACAGGACTGTAAAATAGGCTGTTCCCGACAATAACACAGCAAGGGACCAGGCAACTGAGAGAGGTACAGTACATATGGTACCTCATCAACAAGGCTCTGATGGCTCAAAAAATGCCTCCAAAAGTCACACACAACAAAAGGGAGAAGGGCATCGAGAAGTTCAGTACGATGTTCAAAGACGGTGAGCATCTCGTGGCGGTGGCGGTCAGCAGCAGCAGCAGCAGCAACTTGCAGCAAAAGCCAGGGCCCGCAGATACGGAGAATCTATGTTTGTATGTACGGATAGGGATTCGTACTCCGTACGGTTGGAAGCCATCAGATTTCATTGGGGTCGGTGGCAGTCAGTGTGACGTGCAGAGTCGAGACTGGCTGCTTGGCGGTCATGCCTCGCTAATGAGCGTCTTGGCACCCTCCAATGGGGACATTTCGTGCGACGCCTAGAAAATAATCGACTTAAATTACAAATTACGTATTGGTACGGTAAGATTTCATCATGAACCGTACTATTATTCACACTCACACTCTCGCCCTCTTGTCTACGTATGTTCTACTATAGTACGTTCTACTAGCCCGTAAGATGTTCCCGGGCCAAGAACGACGACAACAACAACTTCGAGAAAACCAGCGGATACGTCTGTTTTCTTTGTTATATGGCAGCGGACGTCGACATCCGAGGGCACACACACCCCCATATTTTTTTTTTATTATTCTCGCTTCCCCCCATCTCTGTTGTTTCGGTTCATATAAAAAGGCGTCTTATCCCGTAAGACGCCCATATATCTCTAGCCTTTGCTCGCCAGCGCCAATATTCCTTTCCCGGGAAACAGAAAGAAAGAGAGAGAGAGAGAGAGGGATGGGATGGGGAAAAAATAATAATGAACAATCATACATCTAGTCACACACCTCGCAGTCCATGTCCATATCCGTGCTCTCACCAGCGGGGCCTACCACCCCGTCTGGCCCCTCTCCCTGTATCACCTTTCCGCCTTCGTACGTGATCCGCCGCCAGCCACATTCGTCGCTGGGGTCCTTGATCAGTTCCATGGTTGGGAAGTAGTGGTCGTTCTTCTTCATGGTGACAACCCACGGGACGCTGTCAAAGGTCATAGCCCTGAGCCGGAAGTCTGCAAAACCAAGACCGATCAATAACCGCACGACAAGAAAAAAAAAAGAAAAAAAAAGGAGAAAAGGAAAAAGCAAAGAGGAGGCGGAGAACGTACAGGTATTGTCGGGAATCTTGATCACCTCGGCCAAGAAGGACTCCAGATCCGGCGTCGCCTTGCCGTTGACGTGGGTGATGAAGTTGGTGGGCGCGAGGCCGTACTGGTACGCCGGCGAGCCTCTGGTCCTGGCCGAGACGTAGACGCCGCTGTGCAGCTTGCTGATCTGCTGGCGCACGGCGTGGTGCGGCGCGTGGATGATGGCGCCGCAGAACGAGACGGCCCGCGTCGTCTCGACGTCGTCGGCCGCCACCGTCGCCAGCTTGAGCCGCAGCTCCTGGCGCTCGCGCACCACGATCGCGTCGAGCTCCTCGTGCTCGTACATGACGTCCAGGTCCGACGTCTTGGTGATGATGTTGCCGTTGAGGCTCAGCAGGATGTCGCCCTCGCGCAGGCCCGCCTCCTCCCGCTCGTTGGGCTCGAACGTGCGCTTGGTCACCATGAAGAGCTGGTGGTTCGCCGTGTTGGCGAGCGCGACTTGCTGGATCCACTCCTCGGCCACGCCCATCAGCCGGGCCTGCGACATCTGGATGGTGCGGAACTCGACCGAGAGCATCCGGATCTTGGGGATGAGACCCTGCCGGATCTGCCTGACGACGGGTAATAACGCCGGCGTGGCGAACCCGAGATGGTACTCCTCGTCGCGATGGGTCGACGCGTTGCGCTCGCCGAGGTATGTCAACCAGAGCGCCTGGACGGTGCCGTCCTGGGCCACGAGCACGCCGCTGCCGCACTGGTTGCTCAGGCTCGACTCGACCGTGATGGCGTCGACATTCATGGCCCGGTACCTGGGCGCCCCCGGGTTGGCCGGTATCGTCACGGCAAAGATCTCGGTGACTGTCGTCGCCGCGTGGACAATGCGCCCGATCCGGTTATAGCCGATAAAGTAAGTCGAAGCGCCTTGCGTGAGGGGCTCGGCGCTGAGCTTCGCGCTGGCGACGGGCGCCTTGACGAGGCTCGGGTCGTACTTGATGATGGCATAGTTCTGGAGGGGATGGAGGAACACCACCTTGCCCTCGACGACCACCGAGTCCGCGATGGTGACGGTGATATCACAGAGGTCGTACGGGACGATGGCTCTCGATATCAACACGAGCCCCTGGTCCGCGTCGATCACCACTCCCATCCCCCACTTCCTATTCTTGGGGAAGCCGTCTAGCTTGACGGGCATCGAGCAGTGTACCTGAACAAAACTCCGGACCAGGTCGGCGATGGCGGGGTGCGACGTGTTCTCGAGCTTGATGAACTCGCCCATCCGGGGAACGGGCGGGACTGCCGGGAGGGGATCCGCCAGGTTGGAGAAATCCCACAGCCCGGTCTCGTCGTTCCTGACAGCCAGCTTCATCTTCTTGTACCAATGCCTGTCGACGTAGATGATGGTGGTGTGAAGATTATGCATATCGCGCAGGTGTTTGTACGTAACCACGACGCGCGACTTGTCCGGGATGCCCTTGAGCACCTCGATGAACGTGTCAAGGTCGGGCGTCTTCTTGTTGTCGACGGAGCAGATGATGTGGCCACTCTCGGCGCTGTCGAACCGCCAGGATCCGCCAAGCTCGCACGAATAGACGCCCTTGCAGGCGACGCCGTAGAGCCGGGCTTGCTGATACGAGAGGTTATGGAAACTACCCCCAGCTACGGAGACGAACCGATCCGGGGTGATCTTGTGCAGATCACCGACTTCGATCTCCACCTCCACCTCCTGGCCGCCGCGGAGGAGGAGGAGCTTGACGGGCTTGCCGACGCTGGAGTCCAGGATGTCGTCCAGGCGGATGAACTGGGTGAGCAGCTCGCCGTTCACCTTGATCAGCACGTCGCCCTCTTCAATCTTTCGGTGCGATGGACCTTCGGGAAGAACGATTTCCGCGACCAACAGGTTCGTCTCCTTGGGGAAGGCCTTTCGCATCTGGGCCTCCCACTTGGGAGTCAAACCTAGCCTCCGGCACTCGTCGAACGGCTTGAGAAGGAATTGGCACTGAATGTCGCCTCTGGTGATCGGTTTCCCCTCCTGCAAGCACTTCAGCGCTCGGAGCGGCCGGTCGAGCGGGAGGAAGTAGTCGGTGGCGGCACCGTCTGCTCTGCCGCCTGCTTGCAGCGCGACGGCGTACCCGTCGATGTTGACCACCGGAGAGCCGGAGCTCCCTCCGCTGGCCGCTGCGCTGGCCTGGTAGTAGCACGTGTTGAAGTCGCTGTACCCTTCGCCGTATTCGGGCGCGTTGCGGTCCAACCTGCTGATGACGCCGGAGAGAATGCTGAGCTTCTCGCCGGCATCGTTGCCGACCACCCTGATCTCGATGCCAACCTTGGCAAGGTCCGGCCGCAACGGCAGCGCGGTCACGGGCATGTACTTGATGGCCTTTGGGTCGAATTTGAGGAAACCAAAATCGTGGACAGGGTCACGGTACACCGGGTAGGCGTCGACCTCCTCGTGGTTGTCGAAAACGCAATAGCCCCAGAACGGGCCCGAGCCGACGACATGGCGGTTGGTCAGGATATAACTGTGCCACGGTCAGCTGGGGATTTGGCACGAACGGATCTCAAGGCGCATGCGATCTCACCCTCTCTCGGCATCGACGATGAACCCAGTCGCTTCGCTGGTCAGCGCCGGGTCCGTGTCGAACGAGCACGTCTGGCAGAAGCGTATTGAGACGACATTCCGCACCACCTTCTCTATGGTAGCTTGCCATTCGGCCGTGTCCGGACCGGCGGGGAGGACGGCCGGCAACCGATGGTCTTCGTAGTCGTCAAACCCGCCGTCTGCCTCGTCCTGCACGATTGAGGTGTTCTCGCCGGCGGAGGACTCCTCTCCATTGGAGCGCTGGTGCTTCGAACGCCGGCCATCGACGGCATATGGCGGCTCTTTGCGCTTGGAACGGGTGGTCATCTGGCTGGTGCCGTTCATCGTCTCGGTCTCGTCGGAAGAACGGTTGACGGGTACGTTAGGGGGAGGGGAAGGAGATGCTCCGGAAGTCGGGGATGAAGACTGGAAGCGCGCGGGCGTAGCCGCGTAAAACCAGGTCCCAGGAGAAGCGGGCCCGAGGAAGCGTACGGCAGTGCGGTGGCCCAGCGGCGAGCCAGGTCGCGTTGCTGATCGAAGGGTGGCACTCTTCTTAGCGGAGTCTGCGACGAGGGAGTTGCTCGTGGTGGTGCGCAATCTCCGGCAAAGAGCGAGCGCTGACCGCATTCACAATCGCTGCACAGGTGCAGGCGCGGGCCTCTGCACTGACTTATGGGCTCGATTGTGGAGGTCGTGGTCTTCCCGACGACACTCGGTCTGAGGTACAGTACCTGAAATGAGGTGCACGAAATCCTCGTGCTGCCTTGCGAGGCACGGCTTCGTATCAAAAGTTAGCAACGCGGCCGATAACCCGATTGGCGGGGCGCAGCGGGATGATGGCAATTATCGAAGCCAACGCCGCGATATACCGATATTCAGGGTCCAGGGATCTCCTTGGGCAGGAAGTCTCCGTCACATGGGCTTACTCCTCACCGAGCCCTTGAACTTTGCCGTACCAATTTCAGTCTCCCTACTCACCTAAACTGAGGAGAGCTCTAGTACAAGGACGTGGCGTTCTGGCGAGTTCTTGAATTGAGTTTCAATTTCCAATTCGCTCCGGCATTTCTGATGATTGAATATCAGTCGGCGAGAGCAGAAACCCAGTCGTACTTTACTCTGTAGTCTCGAAAACGACTCCACAAATTCAAGCTCGAGATCCTCGGGTCAACTTGCTCACGCACACACACGAACCACAACCAAAGACACAGAAAGCAAGACCCACATGCGTGCTCTCTTGTATGTATGTACCTACCACGTGAGGATCAACTTATGGCCCATACACCGACCATTTACTTTTACCTTTGACTCGATGGGATGAAGAGCGAGACGACAAACAAACACTCAACCAACACAAAGACGCCAAGGATGGCTGGCGAACGACGGGTTTCATGGAGACCGAAGTGAGGAGTGATTATACGCTCATGCAGTCGTATTTTCCACGCCGTTCACGTGGCCAGCCGCTGCGGAATACCTTCTGACACGGCAAATCAATCCTTCTAACTGCCTGCCTGAACCTGACCCTTCTGAAGCCATTCCGAGAGACGGTATACTTAAAACGGGGCTTATATATAAACGATGAAATGACACCCGGGAATAACTCGAATCCAAGCCCCCACCCTCTCTCTCTCGCGCCGGTAGCTTACCCCCGATGCTCCTGTACATACGGAGAGGAGATATTTGGGAGAATGGGTTACTGTACCTCTCCTCGAACGACCAAGACACAAAAACCTCACAACCCACCCGAGTCTAATTGAAACGCCAGAGACGCCTCCCACCCGTCCTCGATTCTCTTTGGGTATCAGATACATGTCATCAGCGCATCCAGCCAAGAGACGCACGCGGATATAAATGCCCCTATCCAGTCATGCCCAAGGCCGAAACCAACAGAAAAGAGGAGAGGAAGTGACGGGGAAGCGTGATGAACCGCAGCCGCTCATACAGATACAGAATTCGGCAACAGAAATTAAAATAAAAAAAAAAAAAAAAGGGAGAAAATGTGAAAAACCAACTTCGCGACCGCACCTCTTCGAAACGCCGAACGCTTGTCGCCCGCACTCGCACACACAGAACGATCACCCCTCTCAGCTGCCACCCAAGACCCTTTCCCTCACCCCTAGATACTCCCTGAAATGCAGCTCATGCGCCTCGCAGGCAGCCATCCACTTCTGCCGCACAATCTTGTCCACCTCGAGCGCCCTCAGGTAGTTCTCAACGCCCGCTCCGCCCCTTGTGTTCAGCCACCCCAGCCCGTTGCCCTCATTCTGCCGCTGCCGCGCGGCAAAGTGGTCCGTCACCCGCCGGTTAAACTCGGACCACGATGTCATATAGGCCTCGAACTCGCGAACGTAGTTCATCCACGCGGGCGCGCTGACCTTGGCGCCAGGAATGCAGAGGCTCGCGGGCGGGCGAGGTGCTGTGGGCGGGCTGGGGACATCGAGTTGCTTCGCGGTCGGTTTTTCCTGTTGGTTTCCGTGGGAGGCAAGCGGGATTTTTGCGGATGGGCGGCTCGGGAAGGGCAGGTTGGAGCTGAGATCTGCGAAGGAACCAAGGCCGGAGGGCTTTGGAGGGGCGAACGGTTCCACATTGCGGAACTCCGAGAACAAGGGCCGGACGAAGTCTTCGGCGTCTTCGGAGCCGGCTGAGGTGGGGTTGAGGTTGGGGGCCTTCAAGCCCGCGCCGAGCTTAGGTTCGGCCGTCGCACCGTTGCCCGGCCGCCACTCGGGTTTCGTGGGCTCCACGTTGATGTTCCGAGGAGCGCCGGCTTGCGGGCCTGCGGGTTCCGGAGGCGGCGTGTCGATGTCCATGGCATTCGGGCTCCTGGAACCGTTTATGCCGGAGGCGGGTGTACTTGCCTTGGACTTGTCCTCCCCGCTGGTCTCCTCATCGTCCACCATCCCGGCCGTCCCCGCCGTCATCCGGACAGGCCGTGGTTTCTTGATCGGCCGGATGGGGCGAGTAGGCGAGGTCGACGCTTTGCCGGGCTGAGGCGGCACAAATATATGAGGCCCAAAAGCCTCCTTCCACTGCTCGGGAACGAAGTCTCCCTGCTTCTTCGCGGGCTCGGCCTGCTGAGCACCACTGGATTTTTCGGCATTGGACTTTTCGGCACCGCTGCCCGGCTCAGCCGACGGCGTAAACTCGTTCCTAAGCGGAGAATGGTGTCCGCCGCCGCGAGCGCGCTGCTTGGCCCGAAGAAAGCTGTCGTCTACAGAGCCCGCTGTCCCGGCGCTGAACTGGAAGTTGAAACTCTCCTTCTCCTCCGCCACGAACCGCGTGTTGATATTATCGGCGCTGTTTCGGGTGAAGCGAGCCTGGTGGGCTGCCGTGTCTTTACCGTCTGTGGGAACCGAGAAACTGTTGCGGTAGACGCCGTTAGTACACCTGTTGCTCTGTTGACCCCTGTTCCTCGGTGGCATAGTAGTTGGTGCTGGCTGCGATGCGGCCCGCAGAAGGTGCTGCAACTGTGCATGCAACTTTCTTTCAAATGGGTTGGCGACGAAAGCTGGTCCCTCTCCACTGGGAGTCGGGAGGACATCTTCGTCAGACTTGTAGGCTGAAAAGCTGGTATTATTCACGCCGCTCGACCCTACACCAACACGGCTATTCGAGTGTGGTGATTGGGGTGTCGACTGCGCTGGGTAGACGGTGTAGAAACCGCGATGGTCGAAAGAGAGAGGAGACTCATACAATTTGGTGCCCTGCTTTGACTGATCCGAAGCATCACCGTTGACCGTCGCTGAAAAAAAACCTGTCAGCAACCTCACATCACATAGGCGGAGCTGGGACCTTACCGTTCGTGCTGCTATTGACGGAGGAGGTCGAGCTGTTTGGGCCGGAAAAGGTTGCGGTCGGCGGAGCCGAGTTCGTATCGGCCCCCCTCGGACTGTACCGCGCGCTTGCTCGTGAGTGGTATTGGAACCCGTTTGTGGCGCTTTGCTCGCTGGGCCTAGGGATCTCATCCGTCGACCTCTTGATGTTCTCCGAGCCAGTACTAGCACTGCGTTGTCGAGGAGGCGGGGTCGGAGGCGTATCGGCAGCACCTTCCTGAAACCTTCTCGGCCCGTCTCTCATGCTCTTAGCCCGGTTGATATTAAGCGGTTCGAACGGGTTGGTTCTCTCGCCGACGTTAGCAGCGTACGGCGTACGCTGGCGGTTGTCCAGAAATGTCTCGCTGAATAGGGAACTCAGAGGGTCGTCATCCGTAGACGCGGGCGTGGACTTGCTCGCCTCAGCGGCATCGGTACCAGAGTTGTAGTGCCGATTCTTGACCGGCGGTTCGTCCCCCGCAGGTGATGCCGGGGCATAGCCACTCTTCCTGGAGCCGAATGCTGCCTCCTGCCTCCTGGCCTGTGACGCCGTCCGTGGGATAGGTGGTTCCCTAGGAGGCGGCTTGGGTGGACGTGCACTGGACGCGGAAGCCGAAGCGCTGGGCTGAGATGGTTTGCTCTGCGGCCTTGCGCGTTCCCATGCCTCCATATTCGCTCTCAAATTATCTGTCTTGGACTTGGCCTTGTGTGCCCAGTCCCAGTGTTTCGTCGAAGCCGCTGCCGTCGGCGCGGGCGGGCGAGTCGGCATGGGGGGCCGTCGCGGGGGAACGCCAAACTTCTGGTTAACTTCCTGCGCCGTGTATTGCCAAGGGTTGCCTCTGACGCCCGACGCTCCCGGCTTCGGGGTTCGCTGACGGTGTGCATCGAACTTAGATTTGGTGTTGGGGTCGGTCAGGATTTCGTGGGCGGCTTGGATGACCAGGAACTTCTCCTTGGCCTCCTCCTCTTTCCCCGGGTTGCGATCTGGATGCCATTTCAGTGCTGGTGCTGGTGTCAGTAACGGGCTCTCAATTGTTCTTCCACCTCCCTTTCTGCCTCAACTCACCTAATTTCTTGAATTGCTTCTTCACTTCCGCAATGTCCACCGGTCCCGGAAGTTCAAGATCTGCATAGTAGTCCCGGTTGTAGTCTAGCTTGACCATCTTGACTCCGCTGAGAGGTCAACTAGCGGAGAGGCGAGGGGGGAAAAGCGGTGACGGCAGCAGGGCGGACGACCTCATCAGCCGCTGGATTTTATTCCCGTGAGTACTGCAGACGCATCCGCGAGTGGTAAGCGAACGGGTAAAGGGGGAGAATTCTCGAGTTCGCCTCGTCGCAGAGCTTCGTCGAGTATACGCCGAGTGAGAAAAAAAGGCAACGCCTAGGTGTTCGGAGAACTAGTAGTGTCGCGAAACAGAGTATCAGGCAGAAAGTCGGTCGGTGCCCTGGAACCTGTTGTGTTGGGACAAGAACACGCGATGCGGGGCAGACCAACCAGCGCGAGGGCGGCGAGGGAGGGAAAAAAGTTCGCCTCGGTGAAGTGCTAGATCAATTTGGTGATCGGGTGTTAAAGAGGTGAAAAACGCAGGATTTGCAAAATTTACAAGCGAGCAGTCTAGAAGGAACTGGGTTGGTGGTTGTGTGGTTAGCAAAGGCCGCCTAGCGCAGAGATACGCAGCAAGGTATGTTGTTTGGCAACCGACCGGGCTTCAGCGCAGCCAGCACCTGCGGGACTGGTTTGTTTGACAACCGTCAGCTCGGCGGCACAGCCAGGTGCAAGGCGCAGGATGGTAGTCGGGATTTACCTGAGAATAGCGAATGCCAACCACCCGCAATCGATGCACTGCAATACCTTAAGGTACCAGATGCCGTTGCCAAAATTTAGGAGAGAGTGCTGAAGAGCAAACAATGGTGGAGACCCCTTCAGCTGTCATGGGCAACTCAATGCCCTGGTTTCCTAACTAGTACTGTATGTACAATACATACATACATACATACATACATACTATACATACACTACTGCGTAAGTTCAAGGTTGGTAAAAGGTTCCTAGTTAGTGCTCGCGGCCCCACTTTGAACAGCCCGGAACGCTATGACGTACTATTGGAGTTGGGAGAGGCATGGTTGGTTGCCTCGCACATTCACCTACTCGTTTGTAACGATCCTCTTGGCCGTTCTGTCACCTGGCCACGCCGCAGGAGCAGAAGACGAATCATCCGCAGCTCAGGATTTCGCTCCCGAGTCACTGGGTCCGCCATGAGGGAGCCAGAATTCAGAAAACAAGTAATTGTCTCTATACATACATAGCCCGGGCATTTTTCTTTGCGCCAGTCACACCACGCCATCACACCATAGGTACGGATACATAGTATATGCGTGCATGTATATATGTACATACAGTATATAACGTCAATCATACCCATATTGGTCATATACCAAATTCGGCCACCAAATCTCTACCAAATTCAGGGGTAATATACAGCTTACAATACTAATAAGGACATAGTCAATTAAAGCTATTTGTAAGCTAACACTCCTAGAGTCAGTCAAATATAGAGTAGTCTATAGGTATCTCCTTATATACTAGCTTTATAAAGCCTACCTTTCCCTATAATGCCGTATACCGTACCTTTTACTGCTATTCTTCCTCCTCCTTTGTAGCTCTCTTATCTATCTTTTCCTAGATAGCTATAATAGTAAGTATATATACCTTGCTAAAGTGCTTTTTAATAGTCTTTTTCTAACTATTAGTCCTCCTTTTAATAAGCTCTTAGTTTGGAAGATAGAGTATAAGATTATTTACTTATAAGGTTAGAAAGTTTTATTTTAGATAGGTAATTACCTTCTTTAATAGGCTATTATAAACTCTAGATAGTTCCTTTATAAGGTTATTAAATTAAAAGAGTATCTCTTTACTATTAGAATAAAAAGATACCTTCTTTTCTAGTATATCTATATTAGACTTATAAAGGTTAAGAACCTTTATTAGGTTAAATAAAATTAGCCTAGCCCTTCTTTATATATTAGTAATGTTCTTTAGTATTATTTTATATACCTAAGAATAGATATTAAGAAACTAGTAGTTATAAATTTAAATTATATTAAAGAAAGTAGTTTCTATAATAAGTTGTGACGAACCCAGCTCAGACTTCTTCTAAAAGGGTTCAGACAAAGGTAAATCAAGCAAGACAAGCGTACAGGTCGTCTAAGGGATTCGGTGAAGCCAAAGGGTTCACAACAACACTAGAGTTATCTCTCACAGTAGTTAGCGATGCTTGGTATAAGTACTATAATTGTGGGTTGCTATCACTGGTAAACTCCTAGAGTCTATTATAACGAGTGACTAGCTAGCTATATATATATAATTATCTGTCCTTCTTTAATAGTTATTACTAGTACCATTTCTCCTTTCGCTCCGTGATTCCGCGTTGTCAATGGTAATATATTATTATCACTAGTGAAGACCTTAGTCTTAGTAGTGATAATCTTCTGATTAGTCCGTCAAGTAATTGGCTATCGGAATGTCCCGTGTCCTGGCTACAGCCTGCCGGGCCGTCTATATGCTTATTCGTGACACGATGCCCTTCCTTCAAGGCTTTTGACCTGAAAGCCCTCTTAGGCCGTTTCAAATAGCGCTAATAACCCTTCGCTTGTAAGTATTGTATTCTTCTTATTTCTATATTGTAGTCGCCATGTTGACAAAATGCTAATAGAGAAACGGAAGTTATATTCTATACGTTACTATACTTCCCTTGCTTAGAATATTGCTAAGAATAGTTTTATTATTATACCTTGCTCTTAGTATATATTATAAGGCCTTGTCTGTAAAATGATCGCGTGTACAAAGCGTTACAAAGCCTACGTTCGTTAAGGTTGTTCTTACAATAGCTCTAGTATACTACTTTCTTCCTATAAGTATATCTCCTTTTCCCTCTTTTTTTTTTTTTTTTTTGAATATGATTCCTAATATTTATTCTAGTAGATCGCATTCTCTAGGAGCAGCATCGTATCAAAGATGCTAAACGTTATATCGAACTTAAGCTAGATAAATCCTAACGCTATCTAGAAGAAGCCTAGCATAAGTTGTCTAAAAAGCTTACACAGCTCCGGCGTCTTCGTCAGTAGAAGGAGTTTTTAGTAGAGAAAGGTGCTAATATGGTGGCACGTAATCTATCGACCTTAGACGAGTTAGAGGAGGTTAAGTAGTAAGAGCGGCAAGGGGCGCCTACTATACCCTTGTTATAGATTAATGATACTGTCGATGCTATTAACTAGGGCGCCGTCTTTAGTTCTATCCTAGGTTTTCCTTTGGTTAATCTAGGTTCTGCTAGTAGAACTATTCTAGTTTCTTAAGGTAGTTTAAATTCTTGACTAGTTCCTATAAGTTATCCTCTAGTCTAAAATCAAGCTATTTAACTAGATACTATAGTTCCCTATTAATAATATATAAATCTAGAATTTCTTTGATGTCCTATTCTTCCTCTTTGTCCTCTGCTTTAATGTTTATAGCGATTTTAGCGTCCTTTAGCACTGGTTCGAGAAGTAAAATATAAAAAACATCTGTCTATAATTATATAGATAATAGTAACGATAGTTAGTAGTTAGATATCGAAATTCGTTCCTTGATAACGAAGGGTCTAACCTTCTTAAAGTCTAGCTTTATACTTAGTCGTTTAGTTTGTAAGTTTCGTACGATTAGGTAGACTTTGTCTCCCCTCTCTAGGCAAGGTCCCTCGAGCCTGTATTTGTTATAGTAGTTCTTTATTCTAGTTCTAACAAACTTAAGTTCGTTTTTAAGCTTCTCGTATAGTATATACATTTGTTCCGCTTTAACTGCTACTCTTAGTATTATAACCTCTAGTCCTTGCCTAAGGTCTGCTTTATATCTATAGTTTATAAAGAACGGTATAACTTTGGTCGTTTCCGTTAGCGTTATATTATAAGCGAGTTATACTATTAGCAATAGTGTGACCTAGTTATCTTACTAGTAGTTGACGTAAGAACAGAGGTATTGCTTAATAACTTGGTTTAGTTACTCCATTTATCCGTTAGTCTATAGGTAATATGCCGTTAACAGCTTGCTATTGACGCCTAATCGTTACATTAACGCTTGCCAGAACTTCGATGCGAACTTAGTATCTCTGTCGGTGATCTATTCCTATAGCCAAGCGCATACTAATGCGACTTGCCGATAGATTACGTCTACTAGCTGTTTAGCTATCTAGGACTCCTTGTAGGGAAAGAAGTATGCCCATTTAGTTAGGTAATCTACTATAGTAAGAATACTATTGTAGATTACCCCTATAGCCGTATCCTTGGATTCTAGTAGTTTCGTAATAAAGTCTATCGTAACTAAACTCTATAGTTTGTCAGCTATTAGCAGTAGCTAAAGTAGCCTATATAGCTTATATTGTGCCGTTTTGCTTTGATTGTAGATGTCGTAGCTCTATATGACTTCCTTAACTTGTATCGTTAACTATAGAAAGTCATAGTGTTTCTTGACTTGTACGACAGTCTTCGTAACTCCTTTATATCCTCCGAGTTTCGATTTGTAAAGTTCTTAAATCATTTGCAGCTATTGATCCCCATTATAGATATATACTTTGCCTTGGTACTAGAGTTTCCTATCTTTTTCTTCTACTCTATCAGGTACCACTAGTCTAAGTGTTACTTAATACTATGCCTTGTTAATTCTTTCTTCTTGAAAGATTATATAATATTCTAGGAACGAGTCAAGTAGATTATCTTCTATAGATATCTATATTTCGTAATATAGCGTTCCGTCTATTTGTTCTTTAAATAACGGTGGCGTTATTTCTATTCGTCCTTCTATATAATCCGTTCGTCGGCTTAAGGCGTCCGCTTGTACGTTCTCTTTACCCTTCTTATAGCAGATCTTAAAATTAAATTTCATAAGGAATTCTGCCTATCGTATTTGTCATCTATTAAGCTCCTTTGTCGTTATAAAGTACCGCAAATTCTTATAATCTATATATACTTATACTAGTTTGATTATACTACTAAGGTATAGTCGCTATTCCTTAAAAGCTTCGATAATCGTAAGTAGTTCCTTGTTATAGATTAGATAATTGAGACGTAGTCTATCGAGCTTCTTTAAAAAGAAGGCTATAGGATATAGCTTCCCTTGTTTATCTCGTTATCCTAATTGTCCTCTGATGGCATAGTCTAAAGCGTCTGTTTCTACCTTAAATGGCTTCTTAGGATCTAGTAGCACTAGTACTAGATCTTTAGTAATGGCGTCGCGGATCTATATAAATGCTTACTCGTATTACTCTTCCTATTAGAATTTAGCGTTCTTCCTAGTAAGTTTATATAAAGGTCGTACGATCGCTTTAAAGTTCCTGATGAATATCCGGTAGAAGTTTGTAAACCCGATGAAACTTTATACTTCCGTGATTAATGTTAGTTATAGCCATTCCTTGATAGCTTTAACCTTTAAGGGTTCTATCTAGATTTATCCTAGGGATATTTCGTATCCTAAAAATACCGTTTTCCTAATGTGGAATTCGCTCTTTTCCTTGTTAACTGATAGCTTATACGTGTATAACGCGTCTAGTACTACTTTTATATGCTTCTAGTGTTTGTCTATCGTTTTGGAGAAGATGAGTATATTGTCAAGATAATATACTATAAATTTGTTAAGAAAGGGTCAGATAGCTTGATCAATTAGGGCTTAGAACGTTGCCGGCGCGTTCGTTAGTCTAAATAGCATGACAAGGTACTTATAATGGCTATAGGGTATCCTAAAGGCCGTTTTCCACTTATTACCTTCTTTGATCTGTATATAGTTATAGGCCGATAGCAAGTCAAGACATGTAAAATATTAGGCTCCTACCAACTAATCTTAGAGCTATAAGATTAGCAGTAATAGGTATCGGTTTTTCATAGTCTATTTGTTAAGTTACCAATAGTCAATATATAACTATAGCTTTCTGTCTTTCTTAGGTACAAACAGGATTAGGTAGCCTACTAGCAATATTAATAGACAGATATATCCTCTTCGAAGATTCTCCTCCAAATATCGCTTAAGTTCTTCGTTCTATATCTAGCTTATATAATAAATCTTAAAGAACTTTAGTCGTACTCCTTCCTTAAGCTTGATCTTATAATCCTATAGGCCATACTCTAGTAATCCTTTTAGATGCTTCGGTTCGAATCCTAGGTGTTCTTTGTATTCCTTTGGTACTTCCCTAGTCTTGTCTCGTCTCTCGGTTTTCCGATAGTATACGAACTTGGTTCCATCTATAGCGATACTAGCGATTTCTCCTATCTTAACCTACTACTCTAATCATAGTGCTTTATATTTGTTAATAGAGAGAATAGCTATCGGCGGTTTAGCTCGTTCTTCCTATCGTGATATTGATATCGTTATACTACCTCTTCTAGAGTCTATAGTAGTCTACCTACTACTATCTGTCTCTTATAGTAGATCTATAGGATATGCCTTTCCTTAAGTATTGTCCTCTTGCGATCCTTGCGTGCTCCTCTTTTTACTAGTCGAATATAACTCTATTTAGGGTCGTAGGTAGCTACTATTCTTCTAGCTAATATCTAGGTTATAATCTTTATACTATAGTAACCCTAATATTATATCTTTATCGTTACCTATGTCTATAATACTAAATACGACTACTATAGTCTTCCCTATTATAGTAATGTCGATCGGTTTGGTCTCCCTATATACCTATTACATTGGAAATAGCCCTTTGACTATGCCATGCTTCCGCTTCATTCTCTAGGGTATCTGTAGCTAATTCACAAGCGTCGGCGAAATCAGGTTCATCTCTGCTCCACTATCTACTAGTACAAGCATTTCGTACTATCTCTATTATACTATTATCTATAGTTACTTGTCTTACCGCCGTCGCCTAAAGATTACGGCGATTTCCTATGTTTCTGCCGGGAGGTCTCGATATAGTAGTTTCTTACGCTAGTTCCTCCTATACTACGTTACCACTTGCCACTATACAGGTGTTAATGGTTTTCAGGCCCCTCGAAGGGCCCTGACCTATTTCCTAGGTTAGTACTAACCTCTTTAGTTATTTGGCTAATAGTGGCTTTGTCAATCGTACTCATTTCTATAAGCTATTAAGTGCTTATAGCTTCCTACCATTAGGTCCGTTCTACTTTTCGTTATACGTGCTATAGCTTTATCTAAAGCTCCTAGATCTACAATTTCTTTTCGTCTATATAGTAGAGGCAGTCATTACTCTGGCACAAGTCCTATATATCTCGTCCTATTCTATAGTGCCTAGGCTAGGCTCGTTTTGGTACTACCGTGATGCCTTCTAGATCGTAGGCTTCGATCTTCTAGAGCAATTTGGCCGCTCTGTTTCTTGTATTATAGACCTATTCTACAGGGCAGAGGCTTCCGTTCTCATTTCCTTGTTAGGTCGGCTAGTGATTATTTTCGAATTTGTCGCGAAAGTAGTATCGGCATTTGTATAATATACACTAGAACCAGGGCACTTGTATATATGCCTCGTGTTATAGGTATAGCTACGTAGCGTTACCTAAAAGGTATTAGAATTCTTTTCCAAATCCTTCCTACTATATATAGACCATAGGTACTCCGATGCTAAGGTAGGAGTATTTCTTCTAGTAGTTTTCCCACGTACGTTCATCTTTTCTGCGGTTTGCGTATATAAACTAGTACTCGGGGTTCTATACGTCATAGCTAAGTTGCTAATCGTTAAAATGCTTGGCGTAGCTATTAGGCCTATCGTACGTCATAGGCTATTCCCCTTTGATAGTTTCCATAATACGTCGGAGTTCCCTTATCTTGTCCCTTATCTCATCGCTCTACTAGGCAAGTTAAATTAAGCGTCTATTCTATTTATATAGTTCTATATTAAGCTAGAAAACTTTATTACGATACTATTCGATTTGTTCCTAGAGGAATAGAACATTAGGTCCGGGTCTTTCGATTCCTTAGGTATCGGTCGTCTACAATCTATCCTACCTTTATATGACTATAAAACCCTACTGCCTTAGGGCTAGGAGAATCGAAATTGGTAGTATATACTCTCCCACCATATCCTATTTAGCAAGACCTGTCTCTAGGTCTACCGTGACTAGTTTGGAGTACAGTGCTTATTTGTCTTTACCGTTGCCGTTGTATCCGAGACTATCTATATTACTATCCTTGTCTTCGTAGCTTGTGGCTACTACTTTGATAACATCCTTGGTATTTTCGTTAATAGCTATAATTTCCTTTCTAGGGACTGTTTTCTACTCTTTCTTTAGGCTTCGACATTCCCGCTTATAATGCTCTTTCTTTCTATAGTTATAGTAGGTAATATTAGACTTGTCTTTAGTCGTTTTCTTTCGGTCTTACTTCTATACTATATCTATATCTATAGCTCTAGGATACGTCCTATATAAGGTGCTAATGTATACTCGTTTTTTCTTGTCGTTAGCCTTGACTATAGTTCTATTTATTTAACCTCGTTTCTATTACTCTTATATATAGAGTCGATTATCGATTCTAATAGCCCATATAATATATTTGTCTAAGGTCTTAGGCCGGTCGTACTTATATAGCTTGTCTTTAACCTTTTCCTTCAAACCGTTATAAAATAGTTATATTAACGCCTTATCGTTAAGCTAAGACTTAAGTATATCCTATCTAAACTATATAGCATAGGAGGCTACTAACTTGGTCTGTCAAAGACTAGCAAGTCTTTCTTACGTATAAATCTTCTTATCTTTATTACCAAAAACCTTCTAAAGCTCTTCTTTAAAACAGTTATAAGATCGAAAGACTACCTATATAAATACGTCTCAGTTATCTTCGTCTTCCTTAGTAAGATAGTCATTCTATATAGGCTCGAACTATCTAAGTACCTTGCCCTCTAGTCTTATAGCTATATAAAGGACTTTAGCTTTGTCGTCTAGAAACTTGTTATTATTAAGCCAGAAGTAGGATCGGAGGTTTGTCAGGAATCCTACGAGATCCTCCTTAGTTCCTCCATATTTACCAGGTAGTTCGATCTTAATACAGCTCGCTTTGGCGCCTTCGAGTGCCTTGATTTTGGTATAGGCCTCGTTAACCAGCTTCTGCAAGTGCTTTTCACCGTTCTCGAGTTCCTTAATCCAAGCTTAAGCAACCTTATCTCTCTAGTCTAACTCCTAGATCCGTTGCTAGAGTTAACTAAGCTAGGCAAACAGCTATTCGGCCGTAACGTTAGTAGCCATGTCAATGTCAAGGTCGAAATCACCTTCGTCCTAAACCATGATAGAACAAAGGGAGTGATAGCAACGTGTAACGAACCTAGCTTAGACTTCTTCTAAAAGGGTTTAGACAAAGGTAAATTAAGTAGGACAAGCGTATAGGTTATCTAAGGGATTTGGTAAAGTTAAAGGGTTTATAACAACACTAGAGTTATCTCTTATAGTAGTTAGTGATGCTTAGTATAAGTATTGTAATTATAGGTTACTATTACTAGTAAACTCTTAGAGTCTACTATAACGAGTGACTAGCTAGCTATATATATATAATTATCTATCCCTCTTTAATAGTTATTACTAGTACTATTTTTCCTTTCGCTCCGTGATTCTACGTTGTCGACGGTAATATGTTATTATCACTAGTGAAGACCTTAGTCTTGGTAGTGATAATCTTCTGATTGGTCTGTCAAGTGATTAGCTGTCAGAATGTCCCGCGTCCTGGCTGTAGCCTGCCGGGCCGTCTATATGCTTATTTGTAATATAAGTTAGTGATATTATTATATTAGAAGGCTAAAGATACTAATATCTAAAGGTTATGATATATAGATTAAATATAATGGTAAGTAAAAGGGGATAATCTTATAAAAGGTATAGAATTTAACAAACTATAATAATATATAACTTATATAACTATTTAAAAGAAAAAGATAGTTCTAACTAACTATTTAAGGTACTATTAAGCTAGTGCTAACCCTCTAGGGCACCACTTAGCACCTCTAGAACTAAACCTCTATCTAGTTAGATAGGGAGGAGCTTCGGCTTAAAATGTCTAGGGCGTCCGAGTATTCGCGGTTATAGTAGGCAAGTCCGACCATCTAGATAGTAACGACAATAAGGGCAAAGGTAGCGATAGTAATGTCCCTCTAGATAGGTATAGAAGAGTCTACTTATATAGAAAAAGATATCCCTAACTTATAAAAGAAAGAAGAACTATATTCTGTTACTCTAATCTATTAGAGTAAACGAGTATTAAAAGCTATCTATTGTCCTTGCCTATCTATCTAGTGCCCTTAGATAGGTAACCCTTATTTATACTTATTATATATAATAAAGCTCTATGGAACTAGAAAAATAAAACTATACCTTATATCCTTCTAGTTATATTAAGAACTTCTAGCCTTAGTTTATTATATACTATTTAAAGTATCTAATTTATTCTATTATAATATTATAATAAATCTAGCTATTTAGACTAACTTAAATAATAATATATAAGTTAAGGTCTTAAAGAATCTATAACTTTTAAATTTAAGTACCTTTAAAGATTATAAATAGAGGTAAAATATAGTTATTAATATTAATATACTTAATAATAAGCTAGTACTAATCTTCTAAGGCACTACTTAGTACCTTTAGAACTAAACCTCTATCTAGTTAGATAGGGAGGAGCTTTGGCTTAAAATGTCCAGGGCATCCGAGTATTTGTAGTTATAGTAGACAAGTCCGACTATCTAGATAGTAACGACGATAGAGGCAAAGATAGTAATAGTAATATCCCTCTAGATAGACATAAAAGAGTCTACTTATATAGAAAAGATATCCCTAACTTATAAAAAAAAGAAGAACTATATCCTATTACTTAGATCTATTAGAGTAAACAAGTATTAAAAGCTATCTATTATCTTTATCTATCCATCTAGTGCCCTTAGATAGGTAATTTTTATTTATACCTATTATATATAATAAAGCTCTATGGAACTAAAAAAATAAAACTATACCTTATATCCCTCTAGTTATATTAAGAGCTTCTAATGTTATAGCATTTAACTATCTATAGGTTAGATCTAACTAACCTACTAATAGGGATAACAAGCCAAGGTCAATATATATTTAGATAGCTTCTCTAAGTGCCTCTAGCACTTAGAATAATTAACGCTTTTATTACCTACTTTTATAAACTATAATAGTTAGTCTAAGAGTACTACCTATAGCACGAATACCGCTATAGTATTATACCCTTGCAGCCTTCTAAGCTATACTGATTATAGCCACCGAGCTATAGCAAGTAGTACCTACTACCGGTTCGAATCTGTGATCTCGTTACTAATCGCGAGCGTTCGAACACTATAGGAGACCATTTACCTAGGCAAATAACTATATCCCTCTACTTAAGCAGACGCCTAAACGGTTAGATACGATGGCAATAGCAACTCTATTAAGATCTAATAAACAAGCCTAAACTATAATAAGCATATTAGACCTATTGCTTTGTTATTAGAAACGCTTACTAGCGTTAGGTTCAAAGGCTTACTCTAATAGAACTTCGAATCCTCGAGCTAGCGATATCCCTTAAGGAGGCTAACTAGTACTTAGCTTATATATAAGACTTTAATAACCACCTAATCGATAAAGATTATCTAGAGTTATAGAATCTTAACAAGTATATACCAAAGAGACTTGTAAACCGCTTTATTAAGTGCCTTCCCTAGCTTTTAGACTAGGCGCTTATTCTACTATTACCATTAGAAGCAAGAACTATACTAGAAGTGCAAATTTAGGAGGAATCGTAACTTAGGGAACCCTTAAAGACCCCAAAAACGCCAAGTCCTAACAGCCTAGTTTAATAATTTGCTATATTACTAGAAATAGCCTTATAAAGGACAACTCTACCTATTAGCCTACTAAAGCTACTAGAGATATTAAGGCCTAAGCTAAACCTAATAGGTCTAAGTTAATAAGGTAATTAGTATAATATACTAGCCTTATAGCATCTATAGATAAGCGTATAATGTTTTATTCGACTACCTTGGAAAGGAAAAAGAGGAAAAATATAAGAGTTATATAAAGGAGTGCCCTTTAACCAATATATATATATATGACCCGGGTAGGGCCCGGTTAGGCTCTAAGTCAGGCGCTAACCAGGCCTTGGCCGTATATCTACCGGACAAGTTACGAACAAGTAACAAACGCTCTATGGACCTATAGGGCATACAGGAGTAGGGTAGGGTAGGTCTATTCTAGTACCTAGGTAAAGCCTAGGCATTGTCTAGCCTAGGTATAGCCCGGGCCTATAACATACCCTCCCCCTTCTCTTTTCACGGTTACCGGGCCGACCTGTCCTATGTCCTGCCCCTGTATTGGTCCTGTAAGCAGGTCCTGTACCTTCCTTTCTTTGTCGCTATAATAATATAACCTATATATATAATGGTATATCGAGTATAAATAGGTAGCTGTTCGAGTTTAGATGAAAGCTAAGCTCCTTCCCTTTATTATTAGAATAATGTAACCTACGTATATAGTAATAAGTTATATATATAATAAGTAATTTGCCTATGTCATACGTACTCCCCTATTGCCCTCCTCCTAATGCCTATAAATATTTCCTCCTCTTTCTTCTTATTCTTAATTCTCTCTCTTATAACTAACTCTCCTCCTCCTTTATACCCTTTAACTACCCCTGCCTCTTATAATTATACTTGTTGCCTATACCTTTATTGTATTTTTAAAGTTTTTTTTTAATTAGTATCTATCTAGTATATTAATAGCTACTAGTTCGCTTAGTAATAATAGTAGTAGTTATTACCTTAGTAGTAATAAGAATAAAGAGTATTATATAAGTTTTCCTTACCTATATTAATTTTTGGCTATTATATATATATATAGGGTATAGACTAACTCTTTATTTTATAATATAAGAATGCTAACCTTTCCTTTAGTGGATATACTATCGAGGGTAACTCTTCCAATAAGGAGTTTAAACTATAGCCTAAGAAGTAGTAATACTACCTATTATATATTAACTAACTTCTTAAAGGTAATAAGATTAAGTATATCTAGGGTTAGAGCATTTTCTATATAATATATCATGAGAGCTATAGAAGCTATATTTAGAATCTATAGCTTTAGGCTAATAACCTTTACCTATATATAGGCATTAAGAAAATTATAGGTTATTATAATACTAGTACTACCTTCATCTCCCCTACCTACTATAAGACTATTAACTAGGGTACCTATTATACTATCTTAATACCTAAGTTCTTTATACTAATACATTTATTCTCTATACTTTTTAAGGCTACCTAGTCTAACTACTTGCCTGGATAAGCCGCTTTCGCCCCTACTTAGGCTATTAGTTCTTATTATTCTAATAATAACTTTACCCTAGTTACTACTACTACTACTCTTAATACCCTTACCTATTATAGTAATATTATCTAACCTACTACTAGCTCTAACCCTACCCTATAAGCTACTAGGCAGCTTATACACTATACTATAACATAGAATGATGGCATATTACACTAGATATAGTATATAAATAAGAATATATTAACTTTAGTCGATACTAATACTACTCTTATTACTTACATCCTAGGCACCCTATCGCCTGCCTCCTACGCCTGCTCGAGCGCCTCTATACGCCCTATACCCGTACCGATCGACTTCGGCCGTTCCTACGCCTGCCGCTCTTCCTTGCCTATCGATTATACGGCACGCCCGGTCCGTAACCGCGACAACCCTACCCTCGCCGCTATAACTATTGTTTTAGAGGGGGAGGATAAAGAGGAGAAGGTTATAGAGTAAGCGTATTATATACTAGTTAGTATGTTTATTTTTATTTTTATAATTAGACTATCTCTATAGGTATATCCATAATACGGTTGTAACGTGTCTATAACGCGATTATAACGTACTTACTACTTATTTGCCCTAGGTTTGCCTACCTATATAAAAAATCTATATTATTTGCTTTTATACTCTCCTTTACCTCCTGTTTGTAACTAGTCTATTATAGTAATATATGTCTCCCTATTCCTATTTAAATATATTAAGCGCCTTAGTGTTTTCTAGATTTTCTAATAGTTCCTAAGTTAAGGTATTATATCCCTTCTATTTTACTAGTATATTACGTCAATTTTCTCTTCCCTTTATATTCCTAGCTATAAGGATTGCTTCTACTTTATATTCCTCTTATAGTAGTCCCTCTTAGGAGAGTTCTAATATTAGGTCTAGTTAGAAATCTAATATACGTTATAAAGGTAATAGGTTAGATATAGTATATTCGATAAGGTTAATATAGAAGGTAGGGTAAAGGCTATAGGGAACATTTAGAGTCACCATTAGTAGCGTTAGTACTATAATTACTTTATACTTAGCGTTAACCTAATTAAGTTTATAGCTAAGGCGGTTAGTTTTAATATTATATAAGGATAGCTATACTTTATCCCTTACCTTAAACCTCTTAGCTAGGTATCGAGAGTAATTAGTGTTTTCTTACTAGCGTTACTATATATATATGATAATAGCCCAGGTCTATTCTATACCTTCTCTTAGGTAATGTAAGAAATTAGTAGCTCTTCCTTATAAGGTTAAGGTAAGAGTATCTAGCAGGTTAGTAAACTATATTAGGCTTATATTATAATTATGAAGGAAGTAGCTTATACTTGTCCTAGTTACTATTAAGTTACGATTATTAATCGTAAGCTAATATATAGGTAGATATTCAGGCTAGTTATACTAGGCAAAGGAAACTATAGTCTATAGGATAGTCTATATCTCTTAGTTTATATGTTCCATACCTCTATCTATCTATAGATAATAGGCTATTAATAGTAGCTATTCGATTCTAATAGTCTTATAGAGAGTAATCTAAAACTAGCTAAGCTAGTCTAAACCATAATTAGTAATAATTTATATTAGAAATCCGTAAAACCGCTACTATACGTCCCGGAACCGGAGTATATATACCTTAGCTCCTATTAAGGATATAGCTTCGAGCTAGACGTACTTCGATAGCCGGTTAGTGATTACTATAAAGTACTAGGGTGATTTCTTGTCTTATATAGAGAGATCGACTATAAAATCAATAGAAATTTGTTTTTAGAAGCGGTTAGCGATAGGTAGGGGCTAGAGGAGTCCTTATTATAGTTAACGTAAAACCTTAGCCCTTTAATATATATAATAGTTTCTTATAAATCTCTTTATATCTAGGGATATAAAATTCTAATAGTAGTTCTATTAGAGTATTTTAAATAACCTATTCCTCCTTAGGTAGCCTAATATAAGAGAGTTATAGACATGTTAAAGAATGGTAGTCGTAAGTAGCTCTTATATAAGAAGCTAAAGTCTACCCTAGAACTAAAGGGTACCTTATATATTAAGAGAGTAATCTGTAATCTAGGTCTATACTATATTTGCCTCCTTTAGGAATTTTCGGGCTCCGTCTCGGATAGCCTAGAGCTAATATATATAATGTTCGTCCTTAATGACTCCTTTATCCTATAAGACTACAAGCTATATATCTATAAAAATGGTATTCCTTTTTAGTAGGTAGTATATTTTAGGTAATAACAAGGTACTAATTATATCTATTTAAATGGTAAGGAGGAGTTATACTATACATTATATATCTTTAGGGTAATCTTGTTTATAGTAAGATAGGGCATTAGGATAGGAAGGTTATAATCCTAGTTAGTAATAAAGTTTAAAGTTAAAGAGGGAGAGTATTTTAGCCTATCGAGCTTGCTATTTGCTAATTAAATAAGGCTAAGAGAAGTATTTAAGGTTTTTATAGTTAATTAGGATCTAAAAGGGGGCGGTAATATTATAAAGCTTAGCCGATTAGGCCTTTAGATAAGAGATAATCGCGAGTAGTTCCTTATTATAGATTATATAGTTCTATTTGGCCAGGGTCAGTTTCATAGAATAGTAGGCTATGGGATATAGGACCCTATCTTCTCCCTATTAAGATAAGCACCCTCCTAATACTATCTTAGAGCAATCTGCCTTAAGTACCGTCTCCTATTTAGGATTCTATTATACTAGGATAGGTTCTAATATAAAGGCCGTCTTAAGAGCTTTAAAGGCCTCTTGTTCTTTAGTTCCCTACCAAAATAAGGTATTCTTATAAGTTAACTATATCAAAGGTATAGTTAACTCGGAGAAGTCAGGGATGAAGTCTTAGTAAAAGTTTACAAACCCTAGGAAACTCTATACTCCCTAAACCTTATATAGTACCTCTTACTTATAGATGGTAGCTAGCTTTTTAAGGTCTAGGCAAACCTAAGCCCTTACCTCTATAATATAGCTAAGATATTTAACTTCTTTTATAGTAAATATATACTTTTTAAGATCTAATATAAGTCCTACTTTCTATAGCCTTTAGAGTATATCCTTTACCTACCTTATATAATCTTTTCTACTACCTAATATATAGATTAAGATATTATCAAGATATACTATTATAAAGTCTCTAAGTATTAAGCTAGAAGTATTATTAATATATTATTAGAAAGTTATAGGTATACCTATAAGTCTAAAGGGGTAGATAAGCTATTTAAAAAGGCTAAACCAGGTCCGGAATACTATTAAATGCTTATAGCCCTCTACGATTTAGATATAGTAGAAGGCCGCCTAGATATTAAGCTTCGTAAACTACTTAGCTCTAGCTAGGGAGTAAAGTATCTCCTTAATAAGTAGAAGGAGGTACTAATCTTGCTTTATAATCTTATTTAGTGCCTAATAGTTAATATAGAACCTTCATCCTCTGTCTACGTTCTTTACTAAGAGGATAAGAGTAGCGGCCGAAGAGGAGCTAGCTTAGATCTATCCCTTATCTAGTAAGTTAACGACTTACTTATAGACTTCTAATAAATGATCTTATAGTATATTATAGAGAGGGCCCTAAGGGAGTTCGGGAATCTTTTTATCTAGGCCTTCCTTTAATTTAATATAATAGTCGGCTATACTACGATATAGGGAGAGTCTGCTAGCTTTCTCCTTATTAAAAAGGTTGGTAAATTTGTAAAGTTTGTCTAGTAAGGTAACCTCTGACTCTATACTAGGCTCGGGTTAGGTACCCCCTTTTCCTAGGCTATCTCTATTAAATTAGCGTCTTGATTCTAGGATAGTCATTATCTCCTAGATACTAGTAATTAGGAAGGTATTAGAAGTCTTCTTTTTCTATACCTTCTATACTATACCTATAAAGATTATACCCATTATTTAGGAGATTCCTATCTATCTAGGCTATAAAGAGATCTTATAGATAAGTAGTCCTAGTTATATTCCGATCTTAAAAACGCCTATATATACATCTAATATAACTTCCTAGTATTCTATCTATAGAATACCTAGTATAATGTTATATATAAGTCCTAGGACTATATAGAACGTAGCCTAGCTCTTTTAGCTATCAATATCTATTATAATATAGGCTATCCGAGTAATCTTTTAGTCTAGTTATAGCCTAGTTATAGTCCTAAGGGTATATATAGTAAGTAAACTAATCTATTTAATTCTAAGCTTCTAGTATATTCTCTTGCTAATAGTGCTATAGCTAGAATATCTACTATCTATTTAAGTATTTATAAAGTTAATAGAGTTAAGGAAGATTAGAATAAGAAAAGGAGGTCTATCTATTCTTTTATTAATCTCTATAAACTTGTTTTTTAGGTAGTTATAGTCTTCTAGCCCCCTTATAAGACTTTGCTTAGGGGCTACTCTTTTTCTTACTCCCTATCTTCCTTATTAGATAGGTCGTCGTCTTCCTTCTAATCCTTAGCCTTTAAAGTATTAATGTCGGTTCTTAACTAATTCTACTATATTAGCTTTAAAGTAAGGGCGAAGTTATACTTAGTAATAAAGTAACCCTTTTACCTATATTAGATATATACTCTAGCTACCTATTAGGCCGTATATACTTCTAAACTAACCTATTTTACCTATAAGGTGTTACCTTCACATTTTCCTACCCTATCCTTATTAGGTCTCTTCCTTTATAGGTTAATATATAATAAGTTAATTCTAATTATTAGTATATCTTTATCTATATCTTTCTCTCTCTATAGTTTAGATACTACCTACTACCTTTATATCTATTAATACTTATCACTAAGCTAAAGAGCCTTAAGATCTATAGTAATCTTATAGTATTCCTCGACCGCTATTATATAATTATCTTAGAGAATTCCTTATCTAACCGCTATATATTTAAGCTTTAGAGAGAGGTATTATTATAATTTGATTAGGTATAACTTATCACTCTAAAAGAGGCTACCTACCTTTGATAGCTTGGCCTCGAACTAAATAATAAAGGCGGCAAATGGTTTATCATCTCTCTATTATAGGAATTCTAGTTCCGATAAGGCTACTATCTTCTTATAGGGGTTAGAGAAGATGCTCTTAAGATATTAGAGGAACTAAGTTAGGTTATACCTAACTTTTAGGCCTATAGATTTGTAGTAGGCCGTAACTTAGGTCTATACCTAACGTATAAGGTTTCCCTAGATAAAGACCTATTAGTTATGATTAGAGCTAATAAAATCTTAGTTAGCTATAAGGACATGTTTTATTATACTCTTCTATACTATAAAGAGTTCCTTTTTACCGTCGAAAGGTTATCTAGTTAGGAGACGCTTCTACTACGGCCGTTAAGCTTTAAGGGGTACCCTAGCCGACTTAGGGGTCGGGATAGGTTAGGTTTAGGATACCTAGAGGGTGTCGATCGTCGTATTCTGCTATTCTACTGCTGCTTAAAGGGAGTAGATAAGCTCCTATAATTCTGCTAAGCCCAAGGGCCTATATACTCCCGATTCTGTCATGATTATGTTGTCGATAACTCCCTTAGGGAGTTACTACTAGTAAGAAGGTAGTCGAAATGTAATATACTAGCCTTATAGTATCTATAGATAAACGTATAATATTTTATTTAACTACCTTAGGGAGGAAAAAGAGGAAAAATACAAGAGTTATATAGAGAAGTGCCCTTTAACTAATATATATACGTGTGACCTAGGTAGGGCCTGGTTAGGCTCTGAGTCGGGCGCTAACTAGGCCTTGGTTACGTGTCTACCGGACGAGGTAACGAACGCTCTACGGACCTATAGGGCATGTAGGAGTAGGGCAGGGTAGGTCTATTCTAGTGCCTAGGTAAAGCCTAGGCATTGTCTAGCCTAGGTATAGCCTAGGCCTATAATAATTAGGTACTAAGTAGACCTATTAGAATTACCTAAACCGTGATTATAACTAATATACTAAGAGAGCTTCTAGAAAGGGAAGAACCTTAATAGGGGTCTTTTTAAACCTTTTAGCTAACGGCCTATCTAATAGAAGGATTACTAATAGTAATGCTAATACTAGTAGGAGATACCCTAACTAGGGGGTATATACCCCTCTTATTATTAAATTTAACTAAGGAGACAATTATAAAACTGCTCTAATAGGCTATAGTTAGACTCCTATAGAACGCTATAATCGAACCGACAGACATTAGTTCCCTTTAGCTATAGTTAGTATATATACTGCTATAACTAGCTACTGATTAGGTATAGAAGATCACTAATATTAGCTTACTCTAGCTAGATACTAATTAAAAGATTATTAATGGCTAGTTAATCTTTTATTATAAGAAGATCTATTACTATATAAATACTAACCTTTAGATTAAGCATATTTATAATATAGTTAGAGGAAACGTCTCTAAGGAACTCCTCTTATAGAACGACCTATAGGTATCATTCTATAGGTTAGCTCCATAGTAGTACGAATAGTAATTATCGCCTACTAAGAAGGAGACTCTTTATTTAAGTATGGAGATATAGCTCTAAAGAATTAAGGAACGGTTTAGCATTTAATTTAATTAAGCAGGCTAATAGCTAGTTTAGAATAGTTATACTAAGGATAACCTCATTATAGGTAAATCTATCTATAAATTCGCGATAGACCTTTTCTATTATACCCGAGTCTAAAGAGATAAGACAAACTACTAGCTTCTAACTAGACTTTAGTTAATGATAACCTTAGCACTCTATAAGCTCTATTCTAAGCTATAGGAAATAGACACACTTAACTAATACCTCCTTTAGGTCACCGAGAAATAGGAGGCACTCTCTAAGGAGCTTAAGGCCGAAAGAAGGGTATAGAAAGCCACTACGTTTAATGTTAAGGATACCTCTAATAGACTAAGCGGTAATAGTAGTAATAGTAATAACGCTTCCGAAGATCAAGTTAACTAGTTATATACCAAGCTAAGATAGGGTAATCAAGGCTAATAGTACCGGTCCGACCGCTATGGGCAGAGAGAGGAATAGAAACGTAGGTATCTTTTATAAGGAGAGTAATACCAAAGCCGTAACTAGGAGCCTTGCCTAAAAGACTATAACGACTAAGGCAGGGGTAACCGTCCCTAGGGCACTAGACCCTAGGAGAAGGGCAGATATAGTAAATGGAATCCCTACTTCCGACGATTCCATTACTATAGCTAGAAGCATATTAATAAGGATAGTACCTACTACCATAACACTATAGTAGTATCTAGCGAGGATAAGAAAGCCAAAGCTAAATATAAGGAGCTTAAAGCTACTGGCTATCTCCTAATTAGTAACTATAAATCTAAGACTAATAGAGATAGTAGTAATAGAGAGGCGTACTTCCTTAGTACTGTTAAAGAAGGCTATATCTAGGAAGATAGCATTATCTATAGGCTCTATAGATAGTCATTCGTAAGCCAAAGAGCACTACACTATCACTTGTATTAGAATTATAGGAAGAAACTATAACTACTAGAACTACTAAAGAAGAAAGACCTTCCCTAGGTAGAACAGGACTTTGCAAAAAGAGCAATTATACTATTAGAACTACCTAAGGAATAAGAATAGGAAACTATACTCCTCTCCTTTAAACCTAGCTAAATAGTGAAAGCTAACCTAAGTATAGAAATACCCTTCTACTAGCTAAGGAAAACATCTTACCTATATATTTTAATTCAAGCTAACCTAGGAGATCAAACTATAGATATTTATTTTAATATAGGTAGTTTAACTAACCTAGTTAACCAGATATAGATTACCTAATAGGTAAAGAATCCCTAATAATGGACTAAGGCTAGAAGTTCTTAATATAACTAGAGAAATACAGGGTACAGTTTTGTTTTTCCGGTTCTATAGAGCTTTATTATATATAATAGGTATAAATAGAGGTTACCTATCCAGGGGCACTAGACAGATAGACAAGGACAACAGATAGCTTTTAACACTCGTTTACTCTAATAGATTAGAGTGACAGGATATAGTTCTTCTTTTTTTCATAAATTAAAGTATCTTTTTCTACGTAAGTAGACTCCTCTACGTCTATCCAAAGGGACATCATTATCGCTACCTTCGCCCCTATCGTCGTTACTATCTAGATAGTTAGACTTGCCTACTATAACTATAAATACTCAGATACCCTAGATATTTTAAGCTAACGCTCTTCCCTATCTAACTAGATAAAGGTTTAGTTCTAGAGGTGCTAAGTAGTGCCCTAGAAGGTTGGTACTAGCTTATATTTTTAGGGGCTTGATCGGGGAAGAGTATAGCTCTAAGTCTAAATTAGATTACCGGACTTCGAGTATAGTAGGATAGTAATATTCGCGATAGAAGAGCGAGAATATACGTATAGAGGTATATATAGTAAAACTATTAGGAAGGTAAGAAGAGCGAATATAGGTGCTAAGAGATTGGTATATCTAGTGATAGGCTAGGGAACTACTCTTGCCCTAATATAATAATACTATTAGTAGAGATGGTAGGAATTGTAGGACGATAAGTTTAGAGGAGTTTGACGTCTATCTAGAGGGATAGAAACTCTAAAATACGGATTAGCGACGCTAGAACTATTTAGGATTTGGAAACGAGATTTTAGAGTTATATAGGCATTAGAGGAGAGCTTTATAGCTATCTTAGCCCTAGTTACCTTAGTATTAGCGCTTACTAGTAAGGGTATATCTATCTATATATTACTACTCTTTAGTAATCTAGTATAGATTTATCTTATTATTTTAGAAGTTTTGACTTTAGGGGTTAGAGTGTTATTATTAAGAGGTATCCCCTATTAGAAGGTTTAGGAATAGCTTTACTAGGTATACTCTAAAGGAATAAAAGCAGTAGACTAAGTTTATATTTAATTTTACTAGTTATAGGAAGACTTAAAGGAAAGGAAGAAAGCTTCTTAGATTAACTACTTAGATAAAAGAGTTATCTTTAAGGAAGTTACCTAAATAGGAAGGTATAATTAAGGATAATGACCTTAGGTATTACTTTTCTCATTAGTTTAGTAAATACCTTAATTAGAATTACTACTCTTAATACCTCTTATATTTAGGTATATTAAAACCTTGTTAGGAAGGATATTATTAGAATTATCTTAATTACTAGAGTTTAGAAACCTTACTTTGGACTCGGAAGTTAAATATCGTACTTAAGCGGATATTATGATAGATAGACTTACTAAAGTTATTTAGGTTATATTCCCTTTGCCGATAGATAAGGGATTACCTAGTCTCTTCTCTAGTTATAACGCTACTAAATACCTTAAGCATTTCGAAAAGGCTTATAAGATTTTTAATAGAGACAATAGTAATAAGATCTCTTACTTTAAGTAATAGTATATAAACAACCTTTAGGAAATTCTTAACTAGTAGCTAGAGTTAAAGAAGAAGGACTAGGCTACTTTCAAAGCTACTATTAAGGAACGCTAGAAGTAGAACGACTTTCGTTAGGAAACCTCTACTTAAGAACTAGAGCGTCTTCTAGATTCCTAGTATACGGATTCGGCCAAGTCTATCTATAACTATCTAGAGTATATTAACGTCTTACTTACCTAGGTACTAAAGAAGAAGAAAGTGGTTTATTAGTTATCGGCTATCTAGAAGGTATGAAACAGATTTCCCCCTACTCTCTAGACTAGTCTTTAGGTCTATAAAAAAGGTAACTTATAGGTCGATAATATAGAGTAGGAAGACTTCTATAACTTTATATAGGAATATCTATATAAGGGAGTTAATGCTAGGTTAGTATATTATAAGTTAGATCTAAAAGGAGGAGAAGTTGAACTATAGGTAAGCTAGACTATTAAGAAAAGTCCTTTGGCTCCCTAAATATAGGAGAGTCCTTTAGGTTTATCTGCTTAGAGAGATACTACCTTTAATAATATTATCGATAGGCTTATAGACGCCCTATATAAACTCCGGATTAATAAAGGCAAGGTTAGCCATAAATCCTTAGATAGGGGTAGGCATTTCTATAACTAGACGGACGACCTAAGTAACGATAAGATTAAGGAGATCTAAACCTACCTATTGGCTACTTAAGAGTCTTAGTAAAAGAAGAAAAGTAGTAGGTTCTAGCTAAGTTTAACTTTAGCTATACCTTATAGCTATTACTACTATGGTAACTAGATATACTTTATCTATAGGTGTCTAATCCTAGTGGAGGATATCTATAATAGTCTTATCTATTAGCTTGGTTTTAAGTAGATTTTAGGTAAGAGGGATCCTAGTCTTTTAGAGAGCTAGTAAGTTAAAATCCTTAGGGAGGATATAGCTACTATAGCTAATTAAGGGACCTAATAATATATTATTCATATTTATACCTCTCTTTAGCTAGATCTTCCTAGCTAAGGGCTATACTAACGGTTTATGGAGAGCTACTAGAAGGAATATAATTAAGAGTACTATCTAGACCTAAACCTTATTACTAATAAGGCCTTCTTTTAATATACTAAAGGTTTATACCTATTAGAAGTAGTTATAACCTCTCTTAATTACCTTACTAATACTAAGAAAGTTTCCCTAGAGTTAATCTATAACTATACTAAGGCTAAGGAGATCAATTTCTAGATAGATCGTAAGTAAGGTAGATATACTCTTATCTAATAGGTAAAATGGATAGTATCTTGGACAGACGACCCTATTTTTACTACTAACTATAAAGGCTTACTAATAGACGTATTATAGTCTAACTAGATAGTGACGCAAGCTTTTAATACTATTAAGTTAAAGGTTAATAGTAAAGATATTTTTAATAAGGATGATAATATAATAACTATAATATAGAGTACTACCCTTATAAAGTATTATTTTATAGAAATAGAAGATAAGCTAATATAGAATCTTATCAGGTAAGAAGAGACTAATAAAGTAAAGACTATTCGCTTACTAAAAAGGATTATAGAAGTAAGAGAAACTAACCTTCTAATTATAAGCTAAGGGGTTATAGCTACTACTAAGAGGGCTACTAATCTAGCTAGTAAGGGAGCTCTCCCCCTAGCTAGATAGAAATAAACCATTCGCTTTAAAGAATTAGAGAAATCGACTAAAGAGAATATAGCTCATAATATACTCTCTCTAGTTAGTAAGGCTCTTTAAGCGAAGATACTTACTATTAATAAGGTCTTAGGGATCTCCCTAGCATTTAAGAATATATTAATTACATTCCTTAAGCAAAATTATAAGAGTCCTTAGGAGGTAATTAAGTATAAGGGCTTGGCTATTCCCTTCCCTAATAAGCTAGCTTTATAAGTAAGAGGGAGAGTGCTATAAGAGGTTAAGATATACCTTAGCTATCTAGGTAGATAGAGTAGCGTTAAAGGAGAAAAGTCTATAATTATGGTTCTAGCATTTCTAAGGGTTACTAATAATAGCTAGTAGGCCGTTATAATATACGGTTTCTAGAGCGACTACCTTATTAGATAGTAAGACTAGCTAGATTTAGAAAAAATTAAAATATCTTTCTAGGCTCCGATCTATACGCTCTCTACTAGCTAGAATATCTAGATGGGTATACTTATATAGATATATATATTATTAATGCTCTATTATAACTTTAAAGATCTAAGGGGTAAGAAAGTGCTTACTCTAATTAATATTAGATCTAAGTATAATATAATTATCTTTAGCTTAGTATAGAGATACTATCTCCCTATATAGATAATACTAATAATTTCCTAAAGTCTTTATAATAGTAGGCCGTTTACTAGGGAAACGGTTAATATAATTATCTTAGGGGTTATCTTAATCTATAAGCATTTTCTCATTTTAGATAGAGATATTAGTAGCTATTAAATCTTATTAGGTATATTATTCGTCTATAATATAAGCCTAACATTTAGCTATAAAGCTAGCTATCTAGTTATAGTAAACATTATTATTAAGAATAAATTAATTAAAGCGTTAGTTATCTCAGACGTTATAGCTAAAATGACATTTGAAAGAAAATATTAACTTATAAGGAATAAACTTTAATGCCTAGTTATAATGACTATCGCTACCCTTATATTTGCTAATATTTAAGATAGCGAAATTTTACTTAGATTTCTTAATAATTAGGCTAATGAAGCTATTTTTAATATAATGTTAAGGATTTCTTACCTACCTTTTATTAATATACTTACTAAAGTTTTAACATTTTATCTTATTAGATAGGATACTTTAAAATAGGAATACTAGGAAATGGAGAGCGAAACGGATGAGCCTAGCCGTCTAGATAGATAGAAAATGCCTAGGAAACTTATATTAGAGGTTAGAAAAGGGTTATAAGAGGTATAGACGTTTACTATATAAAAGTCTATAGCTAGAAAAGTTTACCCTATAGATACGGTTATTAGCGATAGTTTAGTACCTAATAGTGACCCTAATTAGCAAGAATGGCGCCTAGGGGAAGCTATTAAAAAGATAAAGTTTAGGTTAGAGTAGGATAGCCTTATTATACTATAGTTTTCAGACCTAGAGCCTAGAATATAGCTTATAGCTAAATGGCTTAATACGTTACTTATATCTATAGGAAGCTTTCTATCTAACTAGGAAAAGAAACTCTTCATATAGGTCGTATAGAACTAGGAGGCTACCTTAGTATAGGATTTCACTAAATATAGGTAGATTTACCTTAATATTATCCTTCCTTAGGTTATCTAAACCATTCCTTATATAGTATAGTAATTAAAGAGTATCCCTATCCTAAAGCTATTAATGCTAAAGGTCATTAACCTCCTAAAGTAGAGGATTTAATATAAGATTATCGAGCCTAGCTATAAGAGCTACCGAAATAACTAGTTCGTAGTCTTTAAAAAGGATAGTAGTCTCTAGCTAATCAATGACGCCTAGAAAGCTAACGCTATAACTATATAGGATACATTTGTACCGCTAGCTATAAAGGAATTTAGCAAAGACTTTAGTAATTATGAAGTTATCTCTCTCTTAAACCTGTTTTCCAGGTATAACTAAGTTAGCCTTAACGAATAGAGCTAGGATCTTACTACCTTTTAAATACCTATTAGCCTTTTCTAGATATATACCTTCCCTATAGGTAGAATAAACTCTATTATCTAGTTTTAATAAGTAATAACCTAGATCTTCTAAAACCTAATTCTAGATATCTACTACGTTTACCTAGATAATATCTATATAAAGGGGCCATAGTCTAACTATAATAAGAAAGAAGTTACCCTTAGATTATAGAAGTTTATAGTTAAATACCTCTAAAATGTTAATATAGTTCTCCTAAATACCAAACTTACTAGAGCTACTATTATAGCTAGGAAATCCTAGTAGTACTACCTATAAGCGGTGTTATTTAGCTACCTTTATATACTTAAAGGGTAACTACCTAATAATGCTAAAGTTATAAAAATCCTTAAGTAGACTTCCTATTTAAATTTAAAGGATATTTATACCTTGTGACGAACCCAACTCAGACTGCTTCTGAAAGGGTCCAGACGGAGGTGGGTTGAGCGGGACAAGCAGGCAGGTCGTCTAAGGGATTCGGTGAAGCCAAAGGGTTCACAACAACACTTAGAGTTGTCTCTCACAGTAATCAGCAATGCTTGGTATGAGTACTGTAATTATGATTATTACCACTGGTGAACTCCCAGAGTCCACCATAACGAGTGACTATTTATATGTATATATACTCCTAGGATCATTAGTAGTCGTGGTGATCATTTATACTAGCTTACCTAGCTTATATCGTAAGCCAGTGATCCTCTATTGGGATCATTTCTTGCCAAGCGTGATCCCGTCCTGATTGGTCTATCATTCCTTCGGCTTGATTGGCCTATTCGTGCCAGTGGCTCAGGCGGCATCTACATATATATTTCCGTGACACGATGCCCTCCCTCCAAGGCTTTCGACCCGAAAGCCCTCTTTTAGGCCATTTCAAATAGCGCTAATATCCTTTCTATATATATCTCGTAATTTTTTCCCTTTTCCCATACTACTAGTGACTAACAAGATAGTAGATCGTATTTCTAAGCGCCGATCCTTAAAATCCTAATAACGCGCCGCGCTTGCTTCTTTTATTGATTCTTCTAATGTAGACGTTATACCGTATTCATGGTGTTTTAAGCGAAACTTAGCTTGTCGCATGGCGTCAGGCTCTTCTCGCTATAGCGAGTGCGTATATCGGGGTCGTTCTTACGATGGTTCCAACATAGCGTCTGCTTGTTCGTAACCTAGTTTATTACCTTAATGTTTGTAGCTAATTCTTTATAGTAACGAAGATTATATCTGAATAAAAGCGTGTAGAACAAGAAGAGGCTGATGCTAAAGAGGCCCTTTTTGTCCTTCAGACCTAACTTCAGACGGCTGTCGGTCGATTAGCTCGTCTTCGTCGCCAGAAACGTTTCTTGAAGGAGCGGGGTTCCAAGCTGTTTCGTTGAGGTATATAGTCTCTAGAGGAAATAGAGGCGGAAGAACAGAGGATGCGGGAGTCCGAAGCACGTGTTATTAGTAATGTATGGTCCTAGGGTACTAACGTCCTGTTTGACTAGTCTTCTTTAGGCCTGGATTTGTCGGAGGCTAACTTGGCTGTTTTGTCTGAGCCAGTGCCTACGGTCGATCCGGGTTCTGCCAGTAGAACTGTTCTAGTTTCTTAGGGCAGTTTAAGTTCTTAACTAGTTCCTATGAATTATCTTCTAGTCTAAAATCAAGCCATTTAACCAGGTACTATAGTTCCCTATTAATAATACGTGAATCTAGAATTTCTTCGACGTCCTATTCTTCTTCCTCGTCCTCTGCTTCGATATACGTAGCAACCTTGGCGCTCTTTAGTGCTAGTTCGAGAAGTGAAATATGAAAAACATCCGTCCGTAGTCGTATAGATGACAATAATGATAATTAGTAGTTAGATATCGAAATTTGTTCTTTGATAACGAAGGGTCCGACCTTCTTAAAGTCTAGCTTCGTGCTTAGTCGTTTAGTTTATAAGTTCTATACAATTAAGTAGACTTTGTCTCCCCTCTCTAGGCGAGGTCCCTCAAGCCTATATTTGTCGTAGTAGTTCTTCATTCTGGTCTTGACAAACTCGAGTTCCTTTTTGAGCTTTTCATACAATACGTACATTTGTTCCGCTTTGACTACTGCTCTCGGCACTATGACCTCTGGTCCTTGCCTAAGGTCTGCTTCATATCCGTAGTTCGCGAAGAACAGTGTAACTTTAGTCATTTCTGTCGGCGTCGTATTGTAGGCAAGTTATACTATTAGTAATAGTATGACCTAGTCGTTTTGCTAGTAGTTGATGTAAGAACGGAGATACTACTCGATAACTTAGTTTAGTTGCTCTATTTATCTGTTAGTCTATAGGTAATATGCCATTGATAGCTTGCTGTTAACGCCTAATCATTATATTAACGCTTGCTAGAACTTCGATACGAACTTTGTGTCTCTGTCGGTGATCCATTCTTGCGGCCAAGCATGTACTAATGCAACTTGCCGATAGATCACGTCTGCCAACTGTTCCGCTATCTAGGACTCCTTATAGGGAAAGAAGTATGCCTACTTGGTCAGGCAATCTACTATAGTAAGAATACTATTATAGGTTACTCCTATAGCTATGTCCTTGGATTCTAGCAGCTTCGTAATGAAGTCTATCGTGACTAAGCTCTATAGTTTGTCAGCTGTTGGCAGTGGCTAAAGTAGCCTATACGGCTTGTATCGTGCTGTTTTGCTTCGGTTGCAGATGTCGCAGTTCTATACAACTTCCTTAACTCGTGCCGTTAACTATGGAAAGTCATAGTGTTTCTTGACTTATACAATAGTCTTCGTAACTCCTTTATATCCTCCGAGTTTTGACTCGTAGAGTTCTCGAATCATTCGCAGCTATTGATCTTTATTATAGATATATACTTTGCCTCGGTACCAGAGTTTTCCATCTTTTTCTTCTACTCCGTTAGGTACTAGTGGTCCGGGTGCTGCTTGATACTATATCTCGTTAATCCTTTCTTCTCGAAAGATTACGTAGCATTCTAGGAACAAGTCGAGTAGATCATCTTCTACAGGCGTCTACGTCTCGTGATATAGCGTTCTGTCTGTCTGTTCCTTGAATAACGGTGGTGTCGTTCCTGTTCGTCCTTCCGTATGATCTGTTCGTCGACTTAAGATATCCGCTCGTATGTTCTCTTTGCCCTTCTTATAGCAGATCTCAAAGTTAAATTCCGCGAGGAATTCTGCCTATCGTATTTGTCGTCCGTTAAGTTCCTTTGTCGTCGTGAAGTGTCGCAAATTCTTGTGATCCGTATATACTTGTACCGGTTTAATTGTGCCGCTAAGGTATAGTCGCCATTCCTTGAAAGCTTCGATAATCGCAAGTAGTTTCTTGTTGTAGATTGGATAATTGAGACGTGGTCTATCGAGCTTCTTTGAAAAGAAGGCTATAGGATGTAGCTTCCCTTGTCTGTCTCGTTATCCTAATTGTCCTCCGATGGCATAGTCTAAAGCGTCCGTTTCTACCTTGAATGGCTTCTTAGGGTCTAGTAGTACTAGTACTAGGTCTTTAGTAATGGCGTTCTAGATCTATATAAATGCTTACTCGTATTGTTCTTTCTATTAGAATTTAGCATTCTTCTTAGTAAGTTTGTATAAAGGTTATACGATCGCTCTAAAGTTCCTAATAGATATCCGGTAGAAGTTTGCAAATCCGATGAAGCTTCGTACTTCCGTGACTAACGTCGGTCATAGCCAATTCTTGATAGCTTTAACCTTTGAAGGTTCTATCCGGATTTATCCTAGGGATATTTTGTATCCTAAAAAGACTGTCTTCCTAACATGGAATTCGCTCTTTTCCTTGTTAACTAATAGCTTATACGCGTGTAGCGCGTCTAGTACTGCTTTTACGTGCTTCCAGTGTTCGTCCATCGTCTTAGAGAAGATAAGTATGTCGTCGAGATAATATACCGTAAATTTGTCGAGAAAGGGTCGGATAGCTTGATCAATTAGGGCTTGGAACATTGCCGGCGTGTTTGTAAGTCTAAATGGCATAACGAGGTACTTGTAGTAGCTATAAGGTATCCTAAAGGCCGTTTTCTACTCGTCGCCTTCTTTGATCCGTATATAGTTATAGGCTGATGGCAAGTCAAGACGTGTGAAATATTGGGCTCCTGCTAACTGATCTCGGAGCCGTGAGATTAGTGGTAACGGGTATCGGTTTTTCACGGTCTGTTCGTTAAGTTGCCGATAGTCGACATATAACCGTAGCTTTCTGTCTTTCTTAGGCATAAATAGGATTGGGTAGCCTACTGGCGATGTCGACGGGCAGATATATCCTCTTCGAAGGTTCTCTTCCAAATATCGCTTAAGTTCTTCGTTCTATGTCTAGCTTGTATAGTAGATCTTAAAGAACTTTAGTCATGCTCCTTCTTTAAGCTTGATCTCGTGATCCTATAGGCCGTGTTCTAGTAGTCCTTCTAGATGTTTCGGTTCGAATGCTAGGTATCTTTTATATTCCTTTAGTATTTCTCTAGTCTTATCTTGTCTCTCGGTTTTCTAGTAGTATATGAACTTAGTTCCATCTATAGCGATACTGGCAATTTCTCCTATCTCAATCTACTACTCTAATTATAATGCTCTACATTCGTTAACGGAGAGAACAGCTATCGGCGATTTAGCTCGTTCCTCCTGTCGCGATACCGATGTCGTTATACCACCTCTTCCAGAGTCCGTAGTAGTCTGTCTACCACTGTCCGTCTCTTGTGGTGGATCTATAGGACATGCCTTTCTCTAAGCATCGTCCGCTCGCGATCCTTGTATACTCCTTATCTCGCTAGTCGAATATGACTCCGTTTAGGGTCATAGGTAGCTACCATTCTTCTAGCTAATGTTTAGGTCGTAGTCTTTATGCTATAGTAACCCTAATATTATGTCTTTGTCGTTGCCTATGTCTACGATGCTAAATACGACTACTATAGTCTTTCCTACTATAGTGATATCGATCGGTTTGGTCTCCTTATATACCTATTACGTTGGAAATAGCCCTTTGACTATGCTATGCTTCCGCTTCATTCTCTAGAGTATCCGTAGCTAATTTACAAGCGTTGGCGAAATCAGGTTTATCTCTGCTCCACTATCTACTAGTGCGAGCATTTCGTGCTGTTTCCACTATGCTGTTATCTATAATCGCTTATCTTGCCGCCGTCGTCTAAAGATTATAGCGATTTCCTATGTTTCTGCCAGGAGGTCTTAATATAGTGGTCTCTTACGCTAGTCCCTCCTATACTACGCTACCACTTGCCGCTATGTAGGCGTTAATGGTTTCCGGGCCCCTCGAAGGGCCCTAACCCGTTTCCTAGGTTAGTACTGACCTCTTCGGTTGTTTGGCTAATAGTGGCTTCGTCGATCGTGCTCATTTCCGTGAGCCATTGAGTGCTTACGGCTTCCTACCATTAGGTCCGTTCTACTTTCCATTGTACGTGCTATAGCTTTGTCTAAAGCTCCTGAATTCGCAATTTCTTTTCGTCTATATAATAGAGGCAATCGTTGCTCTAGCACGAGTCCTATATGTCCTGTCTGGTTCCGCAGTGCCTAGGCTAGGCTCGTCTTAGAACTACTATAACGCTTTCTAAATCGCGGGCTTCGATCTTCCAGAGTAATTCGGCTACTCTATTTCCTATATTGTAGACCTATTCCACAGGGCGTAAGCTTCTGTCCTCGTTTCCTCGTCAGGTCAGCCAGTGATTGTTTTCGAATTTGTCGCGGAAGTGGTATCGGCATTCGTGTGCCATACACTGGAACCAAGGCACTTGCGCATGTGCCTCGTGTTAAGGGTGCAGTCATGTGGTGTCGCCTAGGAGGTATTAGAATTCTTTCCCGAATCCTTCCCATTATATATAGACCGTAGGTACTCTAGTGCTAACATAGGAGTATTTCTTCTAGTAGCTTTCCTACGTACGCTTACCTTTTCCGCGGTTTGCGTGTATAAACTGGTATTCTAGGTTTCGCATGTCGTTACTAAGTTACTAGCCATCAAGATACTTGGCGTAGCTATTAGGCCTATTGTATATTATAGGCTATTCTCCTTTAATAGTTTCTACGATACATCGGAGTTCCCTCATCTCGTCCCTTATTCTATTACTCTACTAGGCAAGTTAAATTAAGCGTCTATCCTGTTCGCGCAGTTCTGTATTAAGCTAAAAAACTTCGTTACGATACTATTCGATTCGTTTCTAGAGGAATAGAACATTAGGTCTAGGTCTTTCGATTCCTTAGGTGTCGGTTGTCTACGATCTATCCTGCCTTTACGTAACCGTAAAACCCTATTGCCTCAAGGCTAGGAGAATCGAAACTGGTAGTACATACTCTCCTACCATATCCCATTCGGCAAGACCTGTCTCTAGGTCTATAGTGACCAGTTCGGAGTACGGTGCTTGTTTGTCTTTACCGTTGCCATCGTGTCCGAGACTGTCCGTGTCACTGCCCTTGTCTTTGTAGCTCGTGGCTACTACTTCGATGACGTCCTTAGTAGTTTTGTCGATAGCCGTAATTTCCTTTCTAGGGGCTGGTTTCTATTCTTTCTTCGGGCTCTGGCATTCTTGCTTATAGTGCCCTTTCTTTTTATAGTTATAGTAGGTAATATTAGACTTGTCTTTGGTCGTCTTCTTCTAGTCCTGCTTCTACGCTATATCTATATCTATAGCTCCAGGATGCGTCCTATACGAGGTACTAACGTACGCTCGCTTTTTCTTATCGTTAGCCTTAACCGTAGTTCTGTTTATTCGTCCTTGTTTCTGCTGCTCCCGTATATAGAGTCGATCATCGATCCTAATGGCCTGCGCGATGTATTTATCTAGAGTCTCAGGCTGATCATACTTATATAGCTCGTCCTTAACCTTTTCCTTTAGGCTATTATAAAACAATTGTATTAACGCCTTATCATTAAGCTAAGACTTAAGCATGTCCTGTCTAAACTATATGGTGTAAGAGGCTATTGACTTGGTCTGTCGGAGATTGGCAAGTCTTTCTTATATATAAATCTTCTCGTCTTTATCACCGAAAACCTTTCGAAGCTCTTCTTCGAAACGGTCGTAAGATCGGAAGACTGCCTATATAAACGCGTCTCGGTCATCTTTGTCTTCCTTAATAAGATAGTCGTTCCACGTAGGCTCAAACCATCTAAGTGCCTTGCCCTCTAGCCTTGTAGTTATATAGAGGACTTTGGCTTTATCGTCCGGAAACTTGTCATTATTAAGCTAGAAGTAGGATCGGAGGTTTGTTAGGAATCTTATAAGATCCTCCTTAGTTCCTCCGTATTTGCCAGGTAGTTCGATCTTGATACGGCTCGCCTTGGCGGTCTCGAGCGCTTCGATTTTGGCATAGGCCTTGTTAACTAACTTCTACAAGTACTTTTCGCGATTCTCGAGTTCCTTGATTCGAGCTTGAGCAGCCTTATCTCTCTGGTCTAACTCCTAGATCTGCTGCTAGAGTTGACCAAGCTAAGTGAGCAGCTGTTCGGCTGTGACGTCGGTAGCTATGTCGATGTCGAGGTCGAAGTTACCTCCGTTCTGAACCATAATAGAACAAAGGGAGTGGTAATAACGTATGACGAACCTAACTCAGACTGCTTCTGAAAGGGTCTAGACAGAGGTAGGTTAAGCGGGACAAGCAGGCAGGTCGTCTAAGGGATTTGGTGAAGCTAAAGGGTTTATAACAACACTTAGAGTTATCTCTTATAGTAATTAGCAATACTTGGTATGAGTACTGTGATTGTGATTGTTACCACTGGTAAACTCTCAGAGTCCACTATAACGAGTGACTATTTATATGTATATATACTCCTAGGATCACTAGCAGTCGTGGTAATCATTTATACTAGCTTACCTAGCTTATATTGTAAGCTAGTGATCCTCTGTTAGGATCATTTCTTGCTAAGCGTGATCCCGTCCTGATTGGTCTATCATTCCTTCGGCTTGATTGGCCTGTTCGTACCAGTGGCTCAGGCGGTATCTGCATGTATATTTCCGTAACATACCTTCCTAGGGATTATTAGCTACTACCGGATCTAGATAAAGCACTTTACTATGATTACTTGGCTGTTATATAACCTAATAAAGAAGAATGCCTATTAGGAATAGGGCCTTACTTAATAGCAGGCTATAAAGGAACTCTAAACTCGAATAACCACTACCCTAGTCCTTATATTACTTATTTTCGATAACCCTAGATATAGTTAGATATACCTAATAACTAATGTAAATCCTTTTAGTTAGGGAGGAGTTATTAAATAAGTCGGCCTTGACAAGAAGAGGTACCTATACTAGTTTAAGAGTAGGATATAGTCTAAGGTAAAGAAACGGTATAACCTTACTAAATAGAAGCTCTATAGAGTAATTTTCCCATTAAAACGTTTCTAATAGTACCTCTTTAGTATTGACTTTATTATAGAAACGAACGCTCTTATCCTAGTTTACTAGTTAAACGGTACGGCTAGTAATATACCTAGAGCCTTAATAATATAGTAGATTGTATAGATTTAGCTATTTGACTTTAAGGTCAAATATATTCTGGGTTCTAAAAACGCTATTACTAATAGGCTTTTATAGAAGCCTCTTAGTCTGTCTAACTAGATAGAAAAAGTAAATAAAGAGAATATTAACGATTAGGTTAATACGTAAATCTATACTAACTACGTTAGTAATCCTCCTAAACCTATAGACTTAAACCTTAAAGAAGGATATTCTAAATACTCTAAGGCTATTATATAGTACTTAGCTACTCTAGAAGAACCTATAGCTATCCGACTATACCAGTATTAACATCTATTTAAGAAGGAAGCGCTTAAATATTTAGTAGATAAGGGGTATCTATCACGGATAAGCATATAGGCGGCCTAGCAGGCTACAGCTAGGACACGGGACATTCCGACAGCCAATCACTCGACGGACCAATCAGAAGATTATCACCGCCAAGACTAAGGTCTTCACTAGTGATAATAACATGTCACCATCGACAACGCAGAATCACGAAGTGAAAGGAGAAGTGGCACTAGTGATAACTATTAAAGAAGGATAGACCATTGTATATATATAGCTAGCTAGTCACTCGTTATAGTAGACTCTAGGAGTTTACTAGTAGTAACAATTACAATTACAGTACTTATACCAAGTATTGCTAATTACTATAAGAGACAACTCTAGTGTTATTATAAACCCTTTGGCTTTACCGAATCCTTTAGACGACCTGCCTGCTCGTCACGCTCAGCCCGCCTCTATTTAGACCCTTTCAGAAGAAGTCTAAGTTAGGTTCGTCACACGTTGTTACTACTCCCTTTGTTCTATCATGGTTCAGAACAGAGGTGACTTCGACATCGACATAGCTACTAACGTCACGGCCGAACAGCTGCTTACTCAGCTTGGTCAACTCTAGCAGCAGATCTAGGAGTTAGACTAGAGAGACAAGGCTACTTAAGCTCGAATCAAGGAACTCAAGAACCGCGAAAAGTACTTATAGAAGTTGGTTAACGAGGCCTACGCCAAAATCGAGGCACTCGAGGGCGCCAAAGCGAAGCGCATCAAGATCGAACTACCTGGCAAATATAGAGGAACCAAGGAGGATCTCGTAGGATTCCTGACAAACCTCCGATCCTACTTCCGGCTTAATGACAACAAGTTTCCGGACGACAAAGCCAAAGTCCTCTATATAGCCACAAGACTAGAGGGCAAGGCACTTAGATAGTTCGAGCCTACATGGAACGACTATCTTACGGAGGAAGACAAAGACAATCGAGACACATTTATACGGGCAGTCTTCCGATCTTACGACCGTTTTAAAGAAGAGCTTCGGAAGGTTTTTAGCGACAAAGACAAGAAGATTTATACGTAAGAAAGACTCGCCAATCTCCGACAGACTAAGTTAGCAGCCTCCTATGCCATATAGTTTAGATAAGACATGCTTAAGTCTTAGCTTAATAATAAGGCGTTAATACAATTGTTCTATAATGGCCTAAAGGAAAAGGTCAAGGACAAGCTATATAAGTATAATTAGCCTGAGACTCTAGATAAATACATTATACAGGCTATCAAGATCGATAATTAACTCTACATACAAGAGCAGTAGAAACGAGGTCGAATAAACGGAACCATAGTTAAGGCCAACGACAAGAAAAAGCAAGCGTACGTCAGTACCTCATACGGGACGTACCCTAGAGCCATAGATATAGACGTAGCGTAGAAGCAGGACTAGAAGAAGACAACCAAAGACAAGTCTAATGTTACCTACTATAACTATAGAAAGAAAGGGCACTATAAGTAAGAATGCTAGAGCCTAAAGAAAGAATAGAAACCAGCCCCTAAGAAGGAAATTACGGCTATCGACAAAACTACTAAGGACGTTATCGAAGTAGCGGCTACAAGCTACAAAAATAAGGACAGTGACACAGACAGTCTCAGACACGATAGCGACAGAGAAGACGAACAAGCACCATACTCTAAACTAGTCACTATAGATCCAGAGATAGGTTTCGCCGAATAGGACATAGCAGGAGAGTATGTACCACTAATCTCGATTCTCCTAGTCTTAAGGTAGTAGGGTTTTACGGTCATATAGAGGCGGGATAGATCGTAGACCACCGACACCTAAGGAATCGAAAGACCTAGACCCAATGTTCTATTCCTCTAGGAACGAATCGAATGGTACTATAACGAAGTTTTTCGGCTTAACACGGAACTACGTGAACGGGACGGGCGCTTGATTTGACTTGCCTAGTAGAGCGATAGAATAAGGGACGAAATAAGGGAACTCTAACGTATTATAGAAACTATTAAAGGAGAACAGCCTATGATATACGATAGGCCTAATAGCTACGCCGAGTATCTTAACGGCTAATAACTTAGTAACGACATACGGAACCTAGAATACTAGTTTATACACGCGAACCGTGGAAAAGACGAGCGTACGTAGGAAAGCTACTAGAAGAAATACTCCTATATTAGCACTAGAGTACCTACGGTCTACATATAATGGGAAGGATTCGGGAAAGAATTCCAATACCTCCCAGGCGACACCACACGACTACATCCTCGACACAAGGCACATGCGCAAGTGCCCTGGTTCTAGTGTATGGTACACGAATGCCGATATTACTTCCGTGACAAATTCGGAAACAATCACTGGCCGACCTGACAGGAAAACGAGGACAGAGGCTTATGCCCTGTGGAATAGGTCTATAATGCAAGAAATAGAGCGGCCGAATTGCTCTGGAAGATCAAAGCCTGCAATTTAGAAGGCATTACGATAGTTCTAAGACGAGCCTAGCCTAGGCACTGCGGAATAGGACGAGACACGTAGGACTCGTGCTAAAGCAACGATTGCCTCTATTATACGGATAAAAAGAAATTACGAATTCGGGAGCTTTAGATAAAGCTATAGCACGTACGATAGAAAGCAGAACGGACCTAATAGTAAGAAGCTACAAGCACTTAATAGCTTACGGAAATAAGCACGATCGACGAAGCCGCTATTAGCCGAACAACCGGAGAGGTTAGTACTAACCTGGGAAACGGGTCAGGGCCCTTTAAGGGGCCCGGAAACTATTAACGCCCGTGTAGCGGCGAGTAGTAGCGTAGTATAGGAGGGACTAGCGCAAGAGACCACTATACCGAGACCTCCCAGTAGAAACATAGGAAATCGCTATAATCTTTGGACGACGGCGGCAAGATAAGCGATTATAGATAATAGCATAATAGAAACAGCACGAAATGCTTGCACTAGTAGATAGTAGAGCAGAGATAAACCTGATTTCGCCAACGCTTATAAATTAGCTATAGATACCCTAGAGAATGAAGCAGAAGTATAACATAGTCAAAGGGCCATTTCCAACGTAATAGGTACGTAGGGAGACCGAACTGATCGATATTACTATGGCAGGGAAGACTATAGCAGTCATATTTAGTATCGTAGATATAGGCAATGACAAAGATATAATATTAGGGTTACTATAATATGAAGATTACGACCCGGACATTAGCTAGAAGAATAGTAGCTACCTACAACCCTAAATAGAGTCATATTCGACTAGCGAGATAGGGAGCGTGCAAGGATCGCGAGCGGACGATGCTTAGAGAAAGGCATGTCCTACGGATCTACCGCAAGAGACGGACAGTAGCAGGCAGACTACTACAGACTCTAGAAGAGGCGGCATAACGACATCGATATCGCGACAGGAGGAACGAGCTAAATCGCCGATAGCTATTCTCTCTATTGACAAATGCGGAGCATTGTAATTAGAGTAGTAGGTTAAGATAGGAGAAATCGCTAGTATCGCCATAGACAGAACCAAGTTCGTATACTATTAGAAAACCGAGAAACAAGACAAGACTAGGGAAGTACCGAAGGAATACGAAGGATACCTAGCATTCGAACCGAAGTATCTAGAAGGATTACCAGAACACGGCCTATAGGATTACGAGATCAAGCTTAAGGAAGGAGTACGACTAAAGTTCTTCAAGATTTATTATACGAGCCAGATATAGAACGAAGAACTTAAGCGATATTTGGAGGAGAACCTTCGAAGAGGATATATCCGCCTGTCAACATCGCTAGCAGGCTATCTAATCCTGTTTGTGCCTAAGAAAGACGGAAAGCTATAGTTATATGTTAACTATTAGTAACTTAACAAACAGACCGTGAAAAACCGATACCCGTTACCGCTAATCTCACGGCTCCGAGATTAGTTAGCAGGAGCCTAATATTTTACGCGTCTTGACTTGCTATCGGCCTATAACTATATACGGATCAAAGAAGGCGACGAGTGGAAAACGGCCTTTAGGACACCCTATAGCCACTACGAGTACCTTGTTATGCCATTTAGACTTACAAATGTGCTAGCAACGTTCTAAGCCCTGATTGATCAAGCTATCTGACCCTTTCTTGACAAATTTGCGGTATATTATCTCGACGACATACTTATCTTCTCTAAGACGATAGACGAACACCGGAAGCACGTGAAAGTAGTGTTAGATACGCTATATGTATATAAACTATTAGTTAATAAGGAAAAGAGCGAATTCCACGTTAGGAAAACGGTGTTTCTAGGATACGAAATATCCCCTAGACAAATCTAGATAGAACCTTCAAAGGTTAAAGCCATTAAGAATTGGCTATAACTAATGTTAGTCACGGAAGTACGAAGTTTCATCGGATTTACGAACTTCTACCAGATGTTCATTAGGAACTTTAGAGCGATCGTACAACCTTTGCACGAACTTACCAAGAAGAACGCTAAATTCCAATAGGAAGAGCAATATAAGTAAGCATTTATATAGATCTATAACGCCATTACTAAAGACCTAGTACTGGTGCTACTAGACCCTAAGAAGCTATTTGAGGTGGAAACGGACGCTTCAGACTACGCTATTGGAGGACAATTAGGACAACGAGACGAATAAAGGAAGCTACATCCTGTAGCCTTCTTTTCTAAGAAGCTTGATAGACTACGTCTCAATTATCCGATTCATAACAAGGAACTACTTGCGATTATCGAAGCTTTCAAGGAATGGCGACTATACCTTAGTGGCACGATTGAACCGGTACAAGTATATACAGATCACAAGAATTTACAATACTTTACGACGACAAAGGAACTCAACGGACGACAAATACGATAGGCAGAATTCCTCGCAAAATTCAACTTCGAGATCCGCTACAAAAAGGGCAAAGAAAACGCATAAGCAGATATTTTAAGCCAACAAACGGATCACACGAAAGGACAAACAGGAACAATACCACCGTTATTCAAGGAACAAACAGACAGGACATTACACCACGAAACGTAGACACCCGTAGAAGATAATCCACTTGACTCGTTCCTAGAATGCTATACAATCTTTCGAGAGGAAAGGATTAACAAGGCATAGTATCAAGTAGCACCCAGACTAGTAGTACCTGACGGAGTGGAAGAAAAAGATGGGAAACTCTGGTACCAAGGCAAAGCGTATATCCACGATAAAGATCAATAGCTGCGAATGATTTAAGAACTCTACGAATTAAAACTCGGAGGACACAAAGGAGTTACAAAGACTGTCATACAAGTCAAGAGACACTACGACTTTCCATAGTTAACGGCACAGGTTAAGGAAGTCGTACGGAACTACGACATCTGCAATCGAAGCAAAACGGCACGACACAAGCCGTATAGACTACTTCAGCCACTGCTAATAGCTAACAAACTATAGAGTTTAGTTACGATAGACTTTATCACGAAACTGCTAGAATCTAAGGACATAGCTATAGGAGTAACCTACGATAGTATTCTTACTATAGTAGATCGCCTGACCAAGTAGGCATACTTCTTTCCCTATAAGGAGTCCTAGATAGCAGAACAGTTAGCAGACATAATCTATTAGCAAGTTACATCAGTGCATGCTTAGCCGTAAGAATAGATCACCGATAGAGATATCAAGTTCGCATCAAAGTTCTAGTAAGCGTTAATACAACGATTAGGCGTTAACAGCAAGCTGTCAACAGCATATCACCTACAGACCGACGGACAAACGGAGCAACTAAACCAAGTTATTAAGCAATACCTCCGCTCTTACATCAATTACTAGCAAGACAACTAGGTTATACTATTACCAATAGCACAACTCGCCTACAACACGATGCCAACAGAAACGACTAAAGTCACACCGTTCTTCGCGAACTACAGATACGAAGCAGACCTTAGGCAAGGACTAGAGGTCATAGTGCCAAGAGCAGTAGTCAAAGCAGAACAGATGTACACACTATACGAGAAGCTCAAAAAGGAACTCAAGTTTGTCAGAACTAGAATAAAAAACTACTACGACAAATACAGGCTTGAGGGACCTTGCCTAGAGAGGGGAGACAAAGTCTACCTGATCGTACGAAACTTACGAACCAAACGACCAAGCACGAAGCTAGACTTCAAAAAGGTCGGACCCTTTGTTATCAAAGAACGAATTTCAATATCTAACTACCGACTATTGTTACTATCATCCATACGACTACGGATAGATGTTTTTTATATTTCGCTTCTCGAACCAGCACCGAAAAATGCTAAGGTTACCACGTATATCGAAGCAGAAGACAAGGAAGAAGAATAGGACATCAAAGAAATTCTAGATTTACGTATCATTAATAGGGAACTATAGTATCTAGTCAAATAGCTTAATTTTAGACTAGAAGACAACTTATAGGAACTAGTTAAGAATTTAAACTGCCCTAAGAAACTAGAACAGTTCCACCGGCAGAACCCGGATCGACCAAAGGAAAACCCGGGACAGAACCAAAGACGGCGCCCTAGTCAATAGCATCGACGGCATCATTAATCTGTGACGAGGGCATGGCAGGCGTCTCTTGCCGCTTAACCTCCTCTAACTCGTCTAAGGTCGACAGACCACACGCCACCATATCGGCACCTTTCTCTACTAAAAACTCCTTCTACTAACGAAAATACCGGAGCCACGCAAGCTTTTTAGACAACTTACGCTAGGCCTCTTCCAGACGGCGTTAGGATTCATCTAGCTCAAGTTCGGCACGACGTTTAGCATCTTTGATACGATACTGCTCCTAAAGAATACAATCTACTAGAACGAACATCAGGAATCATAGTAAAAAAAAAAAAAAAAAAAAAAAAAAGAGAGGAGACAAGCTTATAGGAAGAAAGTAGGATGCCAGAGCTATCGTAAGAACGACCTTAATAAATACAGGCCTTACAACGCTTTATATACGCGATTATTTTACAGACGAGGCCTTGCGACACGCACCAAGAGCAAGGCATAACAACAAAACCGTTCTTAGCGATGTTCTAAGCAAGGGAAGCACGGTAACGTATAGAATACGACTTCCGTTTCTCTATCGGCATTTTGTCAGCATAGCAACCACGATACAGAAATAGGGAGAATGCAGTACTCACAAGCGAAGGGTTGTTAGCGCTATTTAAAACGACCTAAGAGGGCTTTCGGGTCGAAAGCCTTAAAGGAGGGGCATCGTGTCACGGATAAGCATATAGGCGGCCTGGCAGGCTATAGCTAGGACACGGGACATTCCGACAGCCAATCACTCGACGGACTAATCAGAAGATTATCACCGCCAAGACTAAGGTCTTCACTGGTGATAATAACATATCACCATCGATAACGTAGAATCACAAAGTGAAAGGAAAAGTGGCACTAGTGATAACTATTAAAGAAGGACAGACCATTGTATATATATAGCTAGCCAGTCACTCGTTATGGTAGACTCTAGGAGTTTACTAGTGGTAACAATCACAATCATAGTACTTATACCAAGCATTGCTGATTACTGTAAGAGACAACTCTAGTGTTGTTATGAACCCTTTGGCTTCACCGAATCCCTTAGACGACCCGCCTGCTCGTCACGCTCAGCCCGCCTCCGTCTGGACCCTTTTAGAAGAAGTCTGAGTTAGGTTTGTCATAGTATCTATTCCTTTAGCTAATAAATGATACCTAGAATCCTTACTATATAGTAGATACCCTAGAAGAAAGGTAACGAATTTTCTAAGCTTGCTATAATAAGATAGGCTATAAAGGTAGAGAAGCTACTTACTAGAGGGTTACTAACTATTATTATTAGAAGGGAATATACACTAATATAGGAGAGTAGATTTATACCTACCTAGAGTATTAGGTATAAGATATTAAAAGATTTAAGGAGGTATATTTACATTTAGAACCTTCTCTAATCCTATTTATAAAATAGTACTTAGATATTTAATTTATACCCTCTAACTAGAGGGAGAAGCCCTATTTCCTCCTTAAGGCGTATAACGAGGCGTATAACGATCTTTTAGGATTCATAGAAGCTAAAGTCCTACCTAATAAGTTAGCTAGAGTAATAAAGAACTTTATCAATTATAATATTCTTCTTCGTTAGGGACTCCTGATAGTCGTAGTTATTAATAAGGGATCTAAATTCAAAGGGGAAGCGAAAGCTATCTTAGAGGAACTAAGGGTAAAACGTATTATCATTTCTCCCTATAACTCTAGGGCTAATGGTATTAATAAGGCTAGGTATATACTTATTATAGCTACCCTAGTAAAGATAACTATAAGGACTAGAAAGAACTAGTAATAGCTTCTTCCCTATATCCTATATACTAACTATATTACTATTCGAAATAGCTATAGCCGCTTACCTTTTAACCTTATCCATAACTATAATCCTATTAGCCTAATCGAAAACGATGTTCCTATCTAATAAATTCTTTACTAGGACTCCATAGCTGTCTGACTAGACAGGGAAAATCAAATAAAGGCCTATCCATAACTACTAGAACTCTATATTAAGGTACTACTTAATACGGAATTTAATCTAGAGGTTATTACTAAAAACGTTACTAAAGCTAGACGAAAAATGGCTAAACGCCGAAACGAAGCCTATTACTATAAATTTAGAGCCAAGAATACCTAAGTTAAGGTAGGCAATTTTATTCTAATTTATAATAATATTTAGTAGATTAATATAAGCTTATTTCGAAAACTCTAGTATCGGTAGTATAACCTATACTAGGTCTAGGAAGTTAGGAATAGGAATACCTACTACTTAAAGACTCTTAATGGTATAAATATATAGATACTATATTCCGTAAACTATATTAAGAGGTTTTTTAAGTAGGATAGAGTTTAGCTTAAAGCTAATAGATCTAACAGTTTTCTAGATAAGTAGAACCTCTAGAACTAGGAAGTAGGTTCTTTACTACCAGAAGCACTTAAAGAAGTAATAATAAAAGAGGAAGCTCCTAGACAAACTAGGTAACTATAACTAAGTAATTAACTTACTGGATCTAAAGCCTAAGAGTAATAATAGTAATAATAGGAGCTTATAGTCAAACTAACTAGAGGGAAACCGCCTAGATTTTGACCTTTAAGCTATTAATAGAAATATAAGTTAACCTTATTTAATTTTACTTCTATTTATTCTTTACTACTTAAACCCCTAATTACCCCTTTTCTATACTACCTTTACCCCTTTTCCCTAAATCCCTAATTCCCTATCTATAATCGTCGTTTACCTTATTCATAAGCTACCCATTAATCCCTAATTATATTATCTAAATCCGTTATAATTAGAGAGCTCTTTTTCTTTATTATTAGCTAGACATTCTTTAGTTAGCTATTAAGGTTAAACTTAGCCTAACCTATGAGTTAAGGGTTAGGATCTTAAGAACTATCTTTAACTATATCTTCCTATAGGCACTTCTTATCACTCTAGTAATAGTTTCTATACTATCTATCTAAGATAGGACCTATTAAAATATAGCTATAGAATAGCTATATAGTATAGATAGTAATAGGCTTCCTATTCCCTAAAGGGGTAACCTTAGTTATCAATCTTTAGTAAGACTATTTATAGGCCTAGTATAGTACCAGATTTCTATATCCCTAATTAGCTCTTCTTCTAACTAGAGGGAGGAAGTTATTCTTATATATCTTTAAATATCTAGATAAACAAACCGAAAACATAAGCCTAGTAGGTAATTATGATATAGATCTACTAACTAAATAGACTACTATTATTAATTTCCGTAAAAACTAGGTATAATTACTTTACTAGAGCTCCCTTATAGATATGGAAGAATTCTATATAGGTAGGAGCAAGTCTTAGAATTCTAAACATTTACTTTAAAGTATTAGGATTAGGGTTTAGCTCTTAATAAATATATAAGACTACCTATATCTTAGAATACTTAATAAGAAAAAATCTATAGTATGAATAGTTTATACTAGTATTATATTAAGGCTACCTCTAGATAATCTAAAGGTATTGGGGGATCCTCTAAGTAAGCTACTCTTACTCCCTATATAAACTTAAGAGATATTAGAAACTAATTATCTTGGGTAGTTATTAAATCCACTAGCTAGTTAGTTATTAAGAGAAGTATAAGCTTAGTATCCTTATTAATTTCTATATCTTCCTAGATAGAAGATTTATATCTCTAGTACTTAACTCTTTCGGTAGATATAGTAGTTAAACTTACTTATAGGAGCTTATAATAAGTTCGAAGGGGAAGTAATATAAGAAGAAGTAATATTAGCTATCTAAGTAAAGGAAGATAATTATATATAAGAGTTAGTTAAAAGGGTAGAACAGTAGAAAGAAGTTTGAAGAGAAATAAAGGATATTTATCCTTTAAATCATTTAATAGTTAGGGTACTAGAACTATTAAACTTCTATTTAAAGAAAGTATACCTAGGCTGGAATAACCTATTATATAATAAATTATATTCCTTTATTACTACTAGATAAAATATAAGTTAAGGTTATTCTTTAGGGTTATAATAAAGAATAACCTAGTTATATAAAGGCTAATATAGTTACCTATTAGATAGTACCAGAACTAGTAAATATAGCCTAGAATAGCTAGATAAGGAAGGTATTTAAGAGGAATTAGAAGGTCTATAAATACTCTTAACTTAACCCTCTTCTTCTCTCTCTTTTCTATGACTAATAACTATAAACTATAAATTACTAACTTATAAAAACGCTGAATAAAATGTCTTCTCTACCTAATTAGATAGCTAGGTACCATTAGGTAAATATTCTACTAAGCAATTCTTTTCCAAATGTTAGTAGTCTAGGTTTTAAGCGACTCTATATAAGTCTTCTAATAGTAAATATATATAGGGATAACGTTAGAGAGTTAGATTAAGGAAGAAGAGAAGGATCGGTTCCTTTCCTTTTGACTAGAGGGCTAAGCTAACCGAGTATAGAACTACCTTTACTCCTTTTAGAAGAAGATCCTAAAACCCTAAGGTTTTTTCTTTAGTACCTCTTTATAACTTAGATTCTAGGGGAAGAGATTGCTAACTATCTAGGAAATAGTAATACCTAGAAACTCTTTAATAAACTATATATTAGGCCTATTTCTTATCTTAGGGAAGTTATAGCTAGAAGGTTAAAGTAGCTCATAAGTCCTAGTCTTAGGCTTAATAAGTAGATTATTAGTTACCTATTTCCTTTATATACTAGGCTATATACTTAGGGGAAGATATACTTTAGCTAGTATTAGTATAATATTACTATAAGCCTATATAATATTAAAAGGCTTATATTAAGAAAGGAGTACCTAAATGGTTATAACCTCTTAAACCTACTTTAGTATATATTAATATTTTATAAGCTATATATCTATATCTTTTTAGAAGTTATTAGTAATCTAAAGCCTAAGTAGTTAGTACTATCCTTATAAAAATAAAAGGATACGGCCAGAAAACGATTCTAGGTAATCCTTTACTACTTATAATAATTATACTAGGCTATAGCTATATATAACTAGATAAAGTCTTATCTCTATTATATAGACTCCTATTCTTCCAATAAGTAGAGCCAAAAAGATCCATTTAAGACTCTATAGGATAAGGTCATTCTCTTTAGCTTTCTTTTTCTACTACCTAGAGGTTATATATACTAGCTAATAGTATAGATAATATTAAAGTAAAAGGGCTAGTAGGAATATAGTATCTAGGTCGTTAAGTTCCGTTACTTCTACTTTTAAAAGATATAATAAAGAGATAAGGTATAGCTTAAGCTCCCTTAGTAGAAGGGCTATCTATATATAAGGCTAAAAGTGATAGAGGCTAAGAATAAGATATTAACGCTCTAGCTTAGAACGATCCAGATAGCTTTAGGCTATCTACCTAATAGCTCCCTTTGGCTAGAAACGCTAAAGAACCCTTAGGGGGATATCTATCCTTATTAACCACTTAGGTAGCCTATAGATAAGCTACTTTATAGGCTGCCGGTTTTATAACTATAACTATAGCCAGGATAGGCGAAATCGGTTATCTCTATCTAGATAGAAGAAGGAGAAGACAACCCCCTGCCGATAAAAGAGTAATTAGTTATAAAGAAGGATTATTAGGTTCCTATAGATAATGCTATCTAGTAGTTCCTTAGTAAGGTACCTAAGTATGACGAACCTAGCTTAGACAACTTCTAAAAGGGTTCAGACGAAGGTAGATTGAGCGGGACAAATAGGCAGGTCGTCTGAGGGATTTGGTGAAGCCAAAGGGTTCACAACAACACTAGAGTTATCTCTTACAGTAATTAGCAATACTTGGTATGAGTACTGTGATTATGGGTTACTATCACTGGTAAACTCTTAGAGTCTACTATAACGAGTGACTATCTACATGTATATATAATCCTAGGATCACTAGCAGTCGTGGTAATCCTTTATACTAGCTTACCTAACTTATATCGTAAGCTAGTGATCCTCTACTAGGATTATTTCTTACCAAGCGTAATCCTATCCTGATTAGTCTATCATTCCTTTGGCTTAATTAGCCTATTTATACCAGTAGCTTAGGCGGTATCTATATATATATTTCCGTAATACGATACCCTCCCTCTGAGGCTTTTGACCTAAAAGCCCTCTTTAGGCCGTTTTAAATAGCGCTGATATCCTTTTCCATATATACCTTGTAATTTTTCCCTTTTTTCTATATTACTAGTAGCTAATAAGATAGTAGATTATATTTCTAAGCGTCGATCTTCGAAATTTCAATAGCGTGCTACGCTTGCTTTTTTTATTAATTCTTCTAGCGTAGACGTTATACCGTATTCGTAGTGTTTTAAGCGGAACTTAGCTTATTATATAGCATTAGGCTCTTCTTACTATAGCGAGTATATATGTTAGGGTCGTTCTTACAATAGTTCCAATATAGCGTCTGCTTATTTATAACCTAGTTTATTATCTTAATGTTCGTAGCTAATCCTTTATAGTAACGAAGATTATATCCGAACAAAAACGTGTAGAATAAGAAGAAGCCGATACTAAAGAGGCCCTTTTCGTCCTTTAGACTTAACTTTAGACGGCTATCGGTCGATTAGCTCGTCTTTATCGCCAGAAACGTTTCTTGAAGGAGCAGGGTTCCAAGCTGTTTCGTCGAGGTATATAGTCTCTAGAGGAAGTAAAAGCGGAAGAGCGGAGGGTACGGGATTCCGAGGTACACGTTATTAGTGACATACGGTCCTAGGGTGCTGACGTCCCATTTGACTAGTCTTCTTTAGGCCTAGATTTATCGGAGGCCGACTTAGCCGTTTTGTCCAAGCTAGTGCCTACAGTCGATCTAGGTTCTGCTAGTAGAACTGTTCTAGTTTCTTAGGGCAGTTCAAGTTCTTAATTAGTTCCTATAAGTTATCTTCTAGTCTAAAATCGAGCTATTTGACTAGATACTATAGTTCTCTATTGATAATACGTGAATCTAGAATTTCTTTGACGTCCTATTCTTCTTCCTTGTCTTTTACTTTAATATATATAGTAATCTTAGCATTTTTCGGTACTGGTTCGAGAAGTGAAATATAAAAAACATCTATTTGTAGGTATATAGATAACGGTAATAATAGTTAGTAGTTAGATGTTTGTCACGAGCCAACCATATACCGCGACCCGGTAGGGCGCAGAGGGCTAAATGAGCCACCAATCAAGAAGGGCACGAAGCGAGGCTGACACGGATCGCTAGGGAGCGCAGGCTACCACAGGCAAACAATTGCCAAAAGGGGAAAGATAGCAGAGAATAGCTAGCTACCAAAGGCAATCTAAGGACAGGACCAAAGAGGGCTATAAGCAGTCAGAAGGAGTATATATACATATAGATAGTCACTCGTTATAGTAGACTCTAGGAGTTTACCAGTGGTAACAATTATAATCACAGTACTTATACCAAGCATTGCTAATTACTATAAGAGACAACTCTAGTGTTATTATAAACCCTTTAGCTTCACCGAATCCTTTAGACGACCTGCCTACTCGTTACGCTCAACCTACCTCCGTCTAGACCCTTTTAGAAGAAGTCTAAGTTAGGTTCGTTATACGTTATTACTACTCCCTTTGTTCTATTATAGTTTAGAACGGAGGTAACTTCGACCTTAATATCGATATAGCTACTAACGTTACAGCCGAATAGCTGCTCGCTTAGCTTGGTTAACTCTAGCAGCAGATCTAGGAGTTAGACTAGAGAGACAAGGCTGCTTAAGCTCGAATCAAGGAACTCGAGAACCGCGAAAAGTACTCGCAGAAGTTGGTTAACGAGGCCTACACCAAAATCGAGGCACTCGAGGGCGCCAAAGCGAAGCGTATCAAGATCGAACTACCTGGCAAATATAGAGGAACCAAGGAGGATCTTGTAGGATTCCTAACAAACCTCCGATCTTACTTCCGGCTTAATGACAACAAGTTTCCGGACGACAAAGCTAAAGTCTTCTATGTAGCTACGAGACTAGAGGGCAAGGCACTTAGATAGTTCGAGCCTACGTAGAACGACTATCTTACTAAGGAAGACGAAGATGACCAAGACGTGTTTATATAGGCAGTCTTCTAATCTTATGACCGTTTCGAAGAAGAGCTTTAGAAAGTTTTTAGCGATGAAGATAAGAAGATTTATATGTAAGAAAGACTTGCTAATCTCTGATAGACTAAGTTAGCAGCCTCTTATGCTATATAGTTTAGACAGGACATACTTAAGTCTTAACTTAACGATAAGGCGTTAATATAATTGTTCCATAATAGCTTAAAGGAAAAGGTCAAGGACGAGCTATATAAGTACGATTAGCCTAAGACTCTAGACAAATATATTGTATAAGCTATTAGAATTAATGATTAACTCTATATACAAGAGTAGTAGAAATAAGGTCAAATAAACAAAACTATAGTTAAGGCTAACGATAAGAAAAAGCGAGTGTACGTTAGTACCTTGTATAGGATATACCCTAGAGCTATAGATATAGATATAGCGTAAAAGCAAGACTAGAAGAAGATAACTAAAGATAAGTCTAATATTACCTACTATAACTATAGAAAGAAAGGGCACTATAAGCGAGAATGCTAAAGCCCGAAGAAAGAATAGAAACCAGCCCCTAGAAAGGAAATTACAGCCATCGACGAAACTACCAAGGACGTTATCGAAGTAGCGGCTACAAGCTACGAAAACAAGGATAGTGACACAGATAGTTTCAGATATAACAGCAATAGAGAAGACGAATAAGCACCGTACTCTGAACTGGTCACTATAGACCTAGAGACAGGTCTCGCCGAATAGGACATGGCAGGAGAGTATACACCGCTAGTTTCGATTCTCCTAGCCTTGAGGCAGTAGGGTTTCATAGTTATATAGAGGTAGGATGGATCGTAGACAACTGACACCTAAGGAATCGAAAGACCCGGACCTAATGCTCTATTCCTTTAGGAACGAATCGAATGGTACTATAATGAAGTTTTTCGACTTAACACGGAACTATGCGAATAGGATAGGCACTTGACTTGACTTGCCTAGTAGAGTAATAAGATAAGGGACAAAATAAGGGAACTCCGACATATTATAGAAACTATTAAAGGAGAATAGCCTGTGATATATAATAGGCCCGATAGCTATGCTAAGTACCTTGACAATTAGCAACTTAGTAACGACATATAGAACCTGGAATACCAGTTTATGCGCGCAAACCACGGAAAAGACGAGCATATATAGAAAAGCTATTAGAAGAAATACTCCTATCCTAGCACTAGAGTACCTATGATCTATATACAATGGGAAGGATTCGGGAAAGAATTCTAATACCTCCTAGGCAACGCTACGCGACTATACCCTTAATATAAGGTATATACGCAAGTGCCCTAGTTCTAGTGTATAGCATACGAATGCCGATATTACTTCTATGACAAATTCGAAAATAATCACTGGCCGACCTAATAGGAAAATAGGGACAGAGGCTTGTACCCTATGGAATAGGTCTACGATGTAGGAAATAGAGTGGCCGAATTGCTCTAGAAGATCAAAGCCCGTAATTTAGAAGGCATTACGATAGTTCTAAGACAAGCCTAGCCTAGGTACTATAGAACTAGACGAGACATATAGGACTCGTGCTAGAGCAATAATTACCTCTATTACGCGGACGAAAAGAAATTACGAATTCGGGAGCTTTAGATAAAGCTATAGCATATATAATAGAAAGCAGAACAGACCTAATGGTAGGAAGCCGCAAGCACTTAATAGCTTATGGAAATAAGCACGATTGACAAAGCCGCTATTAGCCGAACAACCGAAGAGGTTAGCACTAACCTAGGAAACGGGTCAAGGCCCTTCAAGGGGCCCGGAAACCATTAACGCCTACGTAGTAGCGAGTAGTAGTATAGTATAGGAGGGACTAGCGTAAGAGACCACTATATCGAGACCTCCTGGCAGAAACATAGGAAATCGCCGTAATCTTTGGACGACGGTGGTAAGACAAGCGATTATAGATAATAGCATAGTAGAAACAGCACGAAATGCTTGCATTAGTGGATAGTAGAGCAGAGATAAACCTGATTTCGCCTACATTTGTAAATCAGCTGTAGATACCCTAGAGAATGAAGCAAAAGTATAGCATAGTCAAAGGGCCATTTCTAATATAATAGGTATATAGGGAGACCGAACCGATTGACATCACTATAGCAGGGAAGACTATAGTAGTCGTATTTAGCATCGTAGACATAGGCAACGACAAAGATATAATATTAGGGTTACTATAGTATAAAGATTATAACCCGGACATTAGCTAGAAGAATAGTAGCTACTTACAACCCTAAATAGAGTTATATTTAACTAGCGAGATAGGGAGTATATAAGGATCGCGAGCAGACGATACTCAAAGAAAGGCATATCCTATAGATCTATCGCAAGAGACAGACAGTGGCAGGCAGACCACTACAGACTCTAGAAGAGGCGGTATAACGACATCGATATCGCGATAGGAGGAACGAGCTAAACCGCCGATAGCTATTCTCTCCGTTGACGAATATAGAGTACTATAATTGGAGTAATAGGTTAAGACAGGAGAAATCGCCAGCATCGCTATAGACGGAACCAAGTTCGTATACTATTAGAAAACCGAGAGACAAGACAAGACTAGGGAAGTACCGAAGGAATACGAAGGATACCTAGCATTCGAACCGAAACATCTAGAAGGATTACCAGAATATAGCCTATAGGATTACGAGATTAAGCTTAAAGAAGGAGTATGACTAAAGTTCTTTAAGATTTACTATACGAGCTAGATATAGAACGAAGAACTTAAGCGATATTTAGAGGAGAACCTTCGAAGAGGATATATCTGCCTATCGATATCGCTAGCAGGCTACCTAATCCTGTTTATGCCTAAGAAAGACAGAAAGTTACAGTTATATATTAACTATTGGCAACTTAACGAACAGACTATAAAAAATCGATACCTATTACCGCTAATCTTATGGCTCCGAGATTAGTTAGTAGGAGCCTAATATTTTACATGTCTTGACTTGCTATCAGCCTATAACTATATATAGATTAAAGAAGGCGACAAGTAGAAAACGGCCTTTAGGACACCTTATAGCTACTATAAGTACCTCGTCATACCATTCGGACTTATAAACGCGCTAGCAACGTTCTAAGCCCTGATTGATCAAGTTATCCGACCCTTTCTCGACAAATTTACGGTATATTATCTCGACAACATACTTATCTTCTCTAAGATGATAGACAAACACCGGAAGTATATAAAAGCAATGCTAGATGTGCTACACATATATAAGCTATTAGTTAACAAGGAAAAGAGCAAATTCCATGTTAGGAAAACGGTGTTTCTAGGATACGAAATATCCCTAGGACAAATTTGGATAGAACCTTCAAAGGTTAAAGCTATTAAGAATTGGCTATAACCGACGTCAGTTATAGAAGTACGAAGCTTTATCGGATTTACGAACTTCTACCAAATGTTTATTAGGAACTTTAGAGCGATTGTACGACCTTTATACAAACTTACTAAAAAGAACGCCGAATTCTAATGGGAAGAGCGACATAAGCAAGCATTTACGCAGATCTGTAACGCCATTACTAAGGATCTAGTACTAGTACTACCAGACCCTAAGAAGCCATTCGAGGTAGAAACGGACGCTTCAGACTACGCTATCGGAGGACAATTAGGATAATGAGACAGACAAGGAAAGCTACATCCTGTAGCCTTCTTTTTAAAGAAGCTCGATAGACTACGTCTTAATTATCCGATCTACGATAAGGAACTACTTGTGATTGTCGAAGCTTTTAAGGAATGGTGACTATACCTTAGTAATACGATTGAACCGGTATAAGTATATATAGATTATAAGAACCTATGATACTTTATAATGACAAAGGAACTTAATGGACGACAAATACAATAGGCAGAATTCCTTATGGAATTTAACTTCGAGATCCGCTATAAGAAGGGCAAAGAAAACGTACAAGTAGACATTTTAAGCTGACGAACGGATCATATAAAAGGACAAATAGGAATAATACTACTGTTGTTCAAGAAATAAATAGACGGAACGCTATATTACGAAACGTAGACACCTATAGAAGATGATCTACTTGACTCGTTCCTAGAATGCTATATAATCTTTTGAGAAGAAAGGATTAACAAGACATAATATCAAGCAGCACCCAGACCATTAGTACCTAACGGAGTAGAAGAAAGAGATAGAAAACTCTAGTACCAAGGCAAAGCGTATATCTATAATAAAGGTCAATAGCTATAGATAATTCGAGAACTCTACGAGTCGAAACTCGGAGGATATAAAGGAGTTACGAAGACTGTCGTACAAGTCAAGAAACATTACGACTTTCTATAGTTAACGGCACGGGTTAAGGAAGTCATATAGAACTACGACATTTACAATCGAAGCAAAACGGTACGACATAAGCCGTATAGGCTACTTTAGCTACTACTAACAGCTGACAAACCATAGAGCTCGGTTACGATAGACTTTATTACAAAGCTGCCAGAATCCAAGGACACAACTATAGGAGTAATCTACAATAGTATTCTTACTATAGTAGATCGCCTGACTAAATGGGCATACTTCTTTCCCTATAAGGAGTCATAGATAGCTAAACAGCTAACAGACGTGATCTATCGGCAAGTTACATTAGTACATGCTTAGCCGTAAGAATAGATCACCGACAGAGATACCAAGTTCGTATCGAAGTTCTAGCAAGTGTTAATACAACGATTAGGCGTTAACAGCAAGCTATTAATAGCATATCACCCGTAGATTGACGGACAAACGGAGCAACTAAACCAAGTTATCAAGCAATATCTCCGTTCCTACGTCAACTACTAGCAAGACGACTAGGTCATACTATTGCTAATAGTATAACTCGCTTATAATATGACGCCAACAGAAACGACTAAAGTTACACCGTTCTTCGCGAACTATAGATATAAAGCAGACCTTAGGCAAAGGCTAGAGGTTATAGTGCTAAGGGCAGTAGTCAAAGCAGAATAGATATATATACTATATAAGAAGCTTAAAAAGGAACTCGAGTTTGTCAAAACCAGAATAAAGAATTACTACAACAAACACAGGCTCGAGGGACCTTACCTAGAAAGGGGAGATAAAGTCTACCTGATTGCACGAAACCTACGAACCAAACGACCAAGCGCGAAGCTAGACTTCAAGAAGGTCAGACCTTTCGTTATCAAAGAACGAATTTCGACATCCAACTACCGACTATCGTTACCGTCATCTATGTGACTACGGACGGATGTTTTCCATATTTCGCTTCTCGAACTAGTACCGAAAAACGCTAAGGTTGCCACGTATATTGAAGCAGAAGACGAGGAAGAAGAATAGGACATTAAAGAAATTCTAGATTTACGTATTATTAGCGGAGAACTATAGTACCTAGTTAAATAGCTTAATTTTAGACTAGAAGACAACTTATAGGAACTAGTTAAGAACCTAAATTGCCCTAAGAAGCTAGAGCAGTTCTACTAGTAGAATCTTAACTAGCTATAAGAACTAGCTCTAAAGCCTATTCCCTAATAGAAAAAGAAGGGAACCTGCTAGAATTAGGACTAGGATCTAACCCGATCGACTCCTAATCAAGCACGTCAAAAGTACCTAACGCCTAAGCCTGACCCGTAAGGGTCTACGTCTCCGACATCGGTAGAGGAGTATCTGGTTCTTCCTCTTCTTCTAGACGAGCTACACCACGACGAAAAACTTCGGCATCACGATCGTACAGGGATTGCTATAAACGACGCAATCGACTTAAACGGCTTAGCGTCTAAGTAAGTAGCGCTTTAGTCTTAGCAATCTCTTTCGAAACCTTTTCCTACTCCGACAAATTCGAAAGGACTAAGATAGTTAGTAACCTAAGACTATAAAGGAAAATAACGAGGAACCTACGGGTATCTGTAACGTTCGAACTACTATACTTCTTGCCTATGCGAATATAGTTTTAACACTTGTTCAAACCCTCTATTATTATATAATGCTTTCACGGCTTCGCATTCTAATAACGCTTACAAGGCATAGCGACTTTGTAACCCTCTCGCTTAATCTTGATTATAATAGCGTGTTATTCGCGTTTGAGATCGCGACAATTCCTAGGAATACGATCAGCTATAACGAAAGGAAGTTAGCAGAAGAAGGACGTTACCTATTAAGAAAAAGGGATATTAGTGGTATTTAAAACAAGTCATAAGAAGCTTTCGGGTCGAAAGCCCTAAAGAGGGGGCATCGTGTCACGAGCCAACCATATACCGCGACCTAGTGGGGCACAGAGGGCTGAATGAGCCACCAATCAAGAAGGGCACGAAGCGAGGCTAACACGGATCGCTAGGGAGCATAGGCTACTACGGGCGAACAATTGCCAAAAGGGGAAAGATAGCAGAGGATAGCTAGCTACTAAAGGCGATCTAAGGATAGGACCAAAGAGGGCTATAAGCGGTTAGAAGGAGTATATATATATGTAGATAGTCACTCGTTATGGTAGACTCTAGGAGTTCACCAGTGGTAACAATCACAATCACAGTACTTATACCAAGCATTGCTGATTACTGTGAGAGACAACTCTAGTGTTGTTGTGAACCCTTTGGCTTTACCGAATCCCTCAGACGACCTGCCTGCTTGTCACGCTTAACCTACCTCTGTCTGGACCCTTTCAGAAGAAGTCTAAGTTAGGTTCGTTACAATGTTAAAATTCGTTCTTTAATGATAAAGGGTCTAACCTTCTTAAAGTTTAGCTTTGTACTTAGTCGTTTGGTTTGTAAGTTTTGTATAATTAGGTAGACTTTATCTCCCCTCTCTAGGTAAGGTCCCTCGAGCCTATATTTGTTATAGTAGTTCTTTATTCTAGTCTTGATAAACTCGAGTTCCTTTTTAAGCTTTTTATATAGTACGTACATTTGTTCTGCTTTGACTGCTACTCTCGGCACTATAACCTCTAGTCCTTGCCTAAGGTCTGCTTTATATCTATAGTTTACGAAGAACGGTATAACTTTAGTCATTTCTGTTAGCGTCGTATTATAAGCGAGTAATACTATTGGTAATAGTATAACCTAGTTATCTTGTTAGTAGTTAACGTAAGAACGGAGATACTACTTGATAACTTGGTTTAGTTACTCTGTTTGTCCGTTAGTCTATAGGTAATATGCCATTAATAGCTTATTGTTAACGCCTAATTATTATATTAACGCTTGCTAGAACTTTAATACAAACTTAGTATCTCTATCGGTAATCTATTCTTATAGCTAAGCATATATTAATATAACTTGCCGATAGATTACGTCTATTAGCTATTTAGCTATCTAGGATTCCTTATAGGGAAAGAAGTATACCTATTTAGTCAGGCGATCTACTATAGTAAGGATGCTATCGTAGATCACTCCTATAGCCGTATCCTTAGATTCTAGTAGCTTTATAATAAAGTCTATCGTAATTAAACTCTATAGTTTGTCAGCTATTAGCAATGGCTAAAGTAGCTTATATAGCTTATATCGTGCTGTTTTGCTTCGATTACAGATGTCGTAGTTCCGTATAACTTCCTTAACTCGTATTATTAACCATAGAAAGTCGTAATGTTTCTTGACTTATATAATAGTCTTTGTAACTCCTTTATATCCTCCGAGTTTTAACTCGTAGAGTTCTCGAATCATCTATAGCTACTGATCTTTATTATAGATATACGCTTTGCCTTGGTACTAGAGTTTCCTATCTCTTTCTTTTACTCCGTTAGGTACTAGTAGTCTAGGTACTACTTGATACTATATCTCGTTAATCCGTTCTTCTCGAAAGATTATATAACATTCTAGGAACGAGTTAAGTAAATCATCTTCTATAGGTATCTACATTTTGTAATATAGCGTTCTATCTGTTCGTTCCTTAAATAATGGTAGTATTATTTCCGTTCGTCCTTCCGTATAATCCGTTCGTCGGCTTAAGATGTCTACTCGTACGTTCTCTTTACCCTTCTTATAGCGGATCTTAAAGTTAAATTCCGCGAGGAATTCTACCTATCGTATTTATCGTCCGTTAAGCTCCTTCGTCGTCGTAAAGTATCGTAAATTCTTATAATCTATATATACTTATACCGGCTTAATCGTGCTACTAAGGTATAGTCGCTATTCCTTAAAAGCTTCGACAATCGTAAGTAGTTCCTTATTATAGATCGGATAATTAAGATATAGTCTATTAAGCTTCTTTAAAAAGAAGGCTATGGGATATAGCTTTCCTTATCTATCTTGTTATCCTAATTATCCTCCGATAGTATAGTCTAAAGCGTCCGTTTCTACCTTAAATAGCTTCTTAGGGTTTAGTAGTACTAGTACTAGATCTTTAGTAATAGCGTCACGGATTTGCGTAAATGCTTACTTGTATTACTCTTCCTATTAGAATTTAGTATTCTTCTTGGTAAGTTCGTATAAAGGTTATATAATTGCTCTAAAGTTCCTAATGAACATTTGGTAGAAGTTTGTAAATCCGATAAAACTTTATACTTCCGTGACTAACGTCGGTTATAGCTAATTCTTAATAGCTTTAACCTTTAAAGGTTCTATCTAGATTTGTCCTAGGGATATTTCGTATTCTAAAAAGACTATCTTCCTAATATAAAATTCTCTCTTTTCTTTATTAACTAATAGCTTATATATATATAGCATATCTAGTATTACTTTTATATACTTCTAGTGTTTATCTATTATCTTAGAGAAAATAAGTATATTATTAAGATAATATATTGTAAATTTGTCAAGAAAGGGTTAGATAGCTTGATTAATTAGGGCTTAGAACGTTACCGGCGTGTTTATAAGTCCAAATAGTATAACAAGGTACTTATAGTAACTATAGGGTATCCTAAAGGCCGTTTTTTACTCGTCTCCTTCTTTAATCTATATATAGTTATAGGCCGATAGCAAGTTAAGACACGTGAAATATTAGGCTCTTACTAACTAATCTCAGAGCCGTAAGATTAGTAGTAACAGGTATTGGTTTTTTATAGTCTATTCATTAAGTTACCAATAGTCGACGTATAACTATAGCTTTCTATCTTTCTTAGGTATAAATGGGATTAGGTAGCCTACTAGCGATGTCAACGGGCGGATATATCCTCTTCAAAGGTTCTCCTCCAAATATCGCCTAAGTTCTTTATTTAATATCCAGCTCGTATAGTAAATCTTGAAAAACTTTAGTCATGCTCTTTCCTTAAGCTTAATCTTGTGATCCTATAGGCCGTATTCTAGTAGTCCTTTTAGATGTTTTGGTTCGAACGCTAGGTGTCCTTTGTATTCCTTCGGTACTTCCCTAGTCTTGTCTCGTCTCTCGGTTTTCCGATAGTATACGAACTTGGTTCCATCTATAGCGATACTAGCGATTTCTCCTATCTTAACCTACTACTCTAATCATAGTGCTTTATATTTGTTAATAGAGAGAATAGCTATCGGCGGTTTAGCTCGTTCTTCCTATCGTGATATTGATATCGTTATACTACCTCTTCTAGAGTCTATAGTAGTCTACTTACTACTATCTGTCTCTTATAGTAGATCTATAGAATATGCCTTTCCTTAAGTATTGTCCTCTTGCGATCCTTGCGTGCTCCTCTTTTTACTAGTCGAATATAACTCTATTTAGGGTCGTAGGTAGCTACTATTCTTCTAGCTAATATCTAGGTTGTAATCTTTATACTATAGTAACCCTAATATTATATCTTTGTCGTTACCTATGTCTACGATACTAAATACGACTACTATAATCTTCCCTACTATAGTAATGTCGATCGGTTTAGTCTCCCTATATACCTATTACATCGGAAATGGCTCTTTAACTATACTATACTTCCACTTTATTCTCTAGGGTATCTATAGCTAATTTATAAGTGTTAGTGAAATTAGATTTATCTCTACTTTACTATCTACTAGTATAAGCATTTCGTGCTGTTTCTATTATACTATTATCTATAGTTATTTGTCTTGCCACCGTTGTCTAAAAATTATAGCGATTTCCTATATTTTTGCTAGGAAGTCTTAATATAATGGTCTTTTATACTAGTTCCTCCTATACTACGCTATTACCTGCTGCTATACAGGCATTAATAGCTTCTAGGCCCCTTAAAGGGCCCTAACCCGTTTCTTAGGTTAATGCTAACCTCTTTAGTTATTCGGCTAATAGTAGCTTTATCGATTATACTTATTTCTATAAGCTATTAAGTGCTTGTAGCTTCTTACTATTAGGTCTGTTCTACTTTCCGTTGTACGTGCTATAGCTTTATCTAAAGCTCCCAAATTTGTAATTTCTTTTCGTCTATATAATAGAGGTAATCGTTGCTCTAGCACGAGTCCTATATATCTTGTCTGGTTCTATAGTACCTAGGCTAGGCTTGTCTTAGAACTATTATAATGCCTTCTAGATCGCGGGCTTCGATCTTCTAGAGCAATTTGGCTGCTCTATTTCCTACATCGTAGACCTATTCTATAGGGCATAAGCTTCCGTCCTCATTTCCTTGTTAGGTCGGCTAGTAATTGTTTTCGAATTTGTCGTAGAAGTGATATCGGCATTTATATACTATATACTAGAACTAGGGCACTTGTATATATGCCTCGTGTTAAGGGTATAGTCATATAGTGTTACCTAGGAGGTATCAGAATTCTTTCCCAAATCCTTCCTATTGTACGTAGACTATAGGTACTCTAATACTAATATAGGAGTATTTCTTCTAGTAACTTTCCTATATACACTCGTCTTTTCCGCAGTTCGCGTGTATAAACCAGTATTCTAGGTTCTATACGTCGTTGCTAAGTTACTAGCCGTCAAGATACTTGGCGTAGCTATCAGGCCTATTATATATCATAGGCTGTTCTCCTTTGATAGTTTCTATAATACGTCGGAGTTCCTTCATTTCGTCCCTTATTCTATTACTCTACTAGGTAAGTCGAATCAAGCGTCTATCCCGTTCGTATAGTTCCGTGTTAAGCCGAAAAACTTCATTGTGGTACTATTTGATTTGTTCCTAGAGGAATAGAATATTAAGTCCGGGTCTTTCGATTCCTTATATATCGGTTATCTACGATCTATCCTACCTCTATATAACTATAAAACCCTACTACCTTAAGGCTAGGAGAATCGAAACTAGCGGTATATACTCTCTTACCGTATCCTATTTAGCAAGACCTGTCTCTAAGTCTATAATAACCAGTTCGGAGTATAGTGCTTATTTATCTTTACTATTACTATTATATCCGAGACTGTCCGTATTATTACCCCTATCTTTATAGCTTATAGCCGCTACTTCGATAACGTCCTTAGTAGTTTCGTCGATAGCCGTAATTTCCTTTCTAAGGACTATCTTTTACTCTTTCTTCGGGCTTCGAGATTCTTACTTGTAGTGCTCTTTCTTTCTATAGTTATAGTAGGTAACATTAGACTTGTCTTTGGTTGTCTTCTTTTGGTCCTGCTTCTATGCTACGTCTATATCTATAGCTCTAGGGTATATCTTATATAAGGTACTAACGTACGCCCGCTTTTTCTTGTCGTTAGCCTTAACTATGGCTCTATTTATTCGACCTTGTTTTTACTACTCTTGTATATAGAGTCGATTATCGATTCTAATAGCCTATATAATATATTTATCTAGGGTCTTAGGCTGATTATACTTATATAGCTTATCTTTGACCTTTTCCTTTAAGCTATTATGGAATAATTATATTAATACCTTATTATTAAACTAAGACTTAAGTATATCCTATCTAAACTATATAACATAGGAGGCTACTAACTTAGTCTATTAGAGATTAGCAAGTCTTTCTTATATATAAATCTTCTTATCTTTATCGTTAAAAACCTTCTAAAGCTCTTCTTCGAAACAGTTATAGGATCGAAAGACTGCTTATATAAACACGTCTTAGTCATCTTCGTCTTCCTTAGTAAGGTAATCATTCTATATAGGCTCGAACTATCTAAGTACCTTGCCCTCTAGTCTTGTAGCTATATAGAGGACTTTAGCTTTATCGTCTAGAAACTTGTTATCATTAAGCCAGAAGTAGGATTAGAGGTTTGTTAAGAATCCTACAAGATCTTCCTTGGTTCCTCTATATTTGCTAGGTAGTTCGATCTTAATACGGCTCGCTTTAGTACCTTTAAGAGCCTTAATTTTAGCGTAGGCCTCATTAACTAGTTTCTACGAGTGCTTTTCGCCATTCTTAAGTTCCTTGATTCAAGCTTAGGTAGCCTTGTCTCTCTAGTCTAACTCCTGGATTTGCTAATGAAGTTAACTAAGCTAGGCAAGCAGCTGTTTGGCTATGACGTCGGTAGCTATATATGACGAACCTAACTCAGACTTCTTTTAAAAGGGTTCAGACAGAGGTAAATTAAGCGGGACAAGTATATAGGTCGTCTAAGGGATTCGGCAGAGCCAAAGGGTTCATAACAACACTAGAGTTATCTCTCACAGTAGTTAGCGATGCTTGGTATAAGTACTATAATTATAGGTTAGGTTGCTATCACTAGTAAACTCCTAGAGTCTACTATAACGAGTAATTATTTATATATATATATACTTCTATTAGTCGCTTATAGTCCCCTTCTAGCCTGCCCTAGGATTGCCTTTGGTAGCTAGCTATCCTCTGCTATCTTTCCCTTTTGGCAATTGTTCGCCTATAGTAGCCTGTGCTCCCTAGCGATCCCGTGTTAGCCTTGCTCCGTGCCCTTTTTGATTAGTAGCTCGTTTAGCCTGCTACGCCCTACCAGGTCGCGATATATAGTTAGCTTGTAACACAATACCCCCTCTTTAGGGCTTTCGACCTAAAAGCTTCTTATGACTTGTTTTAAATATTACTAATACCCCTTTTTCCCCTATAGGTAATGTCTTTCTTTTGCTAGCTTCCTTCTGCTATAGCTAATCGTATTCCTAGGAACTGTCGCAATCTTAAGCGCAAATAATATACTATTACAATTAAGATTAAACGAGAGGGTTATAAGGTTACTATATCTTATAAGTGTTATTAGAATACAAAGCCACGAAAGTATTATATGATAATAGAGGGTTTAAACAAGTGTCAGAACTATATTTACATAGGCAAGAAGTGTAATAGCCCGAACGTTATAGATGCCTATAGGTTCCTTGTTGTTTTCCTTTATAGTCCTAGGTTACTAACTATCTTAGTCCTTTTAAATTTGTCAAAGCAGGAGAAGGTTTCAAAAGAGATTATTAAGACCAAGGCGCTTCTTGCTTAGACGCTAAGCCGCTTAAGTTAATTATATCATTTATAGCAATCCCTACACGATCGTAGTACCGAAGTTTTTCGTCATAGTGTAGCTCGTTTAGAGGAAGAGGAAGAACTAGATACTCCTCTGCCGATATCAGAGATATAGACCTTAGCAGGTTAGGCTTAGGCGTTAGGTGCTTTTGACGTACTCGATTAGGAGTTAATTAGGTTAGATCCTAGTCCTAATTCTAGCAGGTTCTCCTCTTTCTCTATTAGGGAATAGGCTTTAGAGCCGGTTCTTATAGCTAGTTAGGATTCTACTAGTAGAACTGCTCTAGTTTCTTAGGGTAACTTAGGTTCTTAACTAGTTCTTATAAGTTATCTTTTAGTCTAAAATTAAGCCATTTAACTAGGTACCATAGTTCTCTATTAATAATATATAAATCTAGGATTTTTTTAACGTCCTATTCTTCCTTTTTGTCCTCTGCTTCGATATATATAGTAACCTTAGCGTTCTTTAGTGTTAGTTCGAGAAGTGAAATATAAAAAATATCCGTCTGTAGTTATATAGATGACGGTAACGATAGTCGGTAGTTAAATGTCGAGATTCGTTCTTTAATAACGAAGGGTCCGACCTTCTTAAAGTCTAGCTTTATCTTTGGTCATTTAGTTCGTAAGTTTTATATAATTAGGTAGACTTTGTCTCCCCTCTCTAGGCAAGGTCCTTCGAGCCTATATTTGTCGTAGTAGTTCTTTATTCTAGTTCTGACAAACTTAAGTTCCTTTTTAAGCTTCTTATATAGTATATACATTTGTTCTACTTTGACTGCTACTCTTGGCACTATAACCTCTAGTCCTTACCTAAGGTCTACTTTATATCTGTAGTTTGCGAAGAACGGTATAACTTTAGTTGTTTCTATCAGCGTTATATTATAAGCAAGTTATACTGTTGGTAATAGCATGACCTAGTCGTCTTGCTAGTAGTTAACGTAAGAACGGAGGTACTACTTGATAACTTAGTTTAGTCGCTCTATTTGTCTATCGGTTTATAGGTAATATACTGTTAATAGCTTGTTATTAATGCCTAATCGTTATATTAACGCTTGCTAGAACTTTAATACGAACTTGGTGTCTCTATTAGTGATCTATTCTTATGGCTAAGCGTATACTAATATGACTTACCGATAGATTACGTCTACTAGCTATTTAGCTATCTAGGACTCCTTATAGGGAAAGAAGTATACCTATTTAGTTAGGCGGTCTACTATAGTAAGAATACTATCGTAGATTACCCTTATAGCTATATCCTTAGATTCTAGTAGTTTTGTAATAAAGTCTATCGTAACTAAACTCTATAGTTTATTAGCTATTAGTAGTGGCTAAAGTAGCCTATACGGCTTATATTGTACCGTTTTGCTTCGATTATAGATGTTATAGTTCTATATAACTTCCTTAACTTATACCGTTAACTATAGAAAGTTATAGTATTTCTTAACTTATGCGATAATCTTTATAACTCCTTTATATCCTCCGAGTTTTGACTTATAGAGTTCTTAAATCATTCGTAGCTATTGATCTTTATCGTAGATATACGCTTTGCCTTAGTACTAGAGTTTCCTATCTTTTTCTTCCACTCCATCGGGTACTACTAGTCCGGGTGCTACTTAATACTATACCTCGTTAATCCTTTCTTCTCGAAAGATTACGTAATATTCTAGGAACGAGTCGAGTATATCGTCTTCTACAGGTATCTACGTTTTATAATATAGCGTTCCGTCTATTCGTTCTTTGAATAACAGTAGTGTTATTTCCGTTCGTCCTTCCGTATGATCTGTTTGTCGGCTTAAGGCGTCCGCTTATACGTTCTCTTTGCCCTTCTTATAGCAGATCTCAAAATTGAATTCTATAAGGAATTCTGCCTATCGTATTTATCGTCTGTTAAGCTCCTTTATCGTTGTGAAGTATTGTAAATTCTTATGATCTATATATACTTATACTAGTTCGATTATACTACTAAGGTATAGTCACTATTCCTTAAAAGCTTCGACAATTGCAAGTAGTTCTTTATCGTAAATTAAATAATTAAGATATAGTTTATCGAGCTTCTTTAAAAAGAAGGCTATAGGATATAGCTTCCTTTATTCATCTTATTATCCTAACTATCCTCCGATAATATAGTCCAAAGTGTTTGTTTCTACCTTAAATGGCTTCTTAAGGTCTAGTAACACTAGTACTAGATCTTTAGTAATAGCGTTACGGATCTATATAAATACTTGCTTATATTACTCTTCCTATTAGAATTTAGCATTCTTCTTAGTAAGTTTATACAAAGGTCATATGATCGCTCTAAAGTTCCTAATAAACATCCGGTAGAAGTTCATAAACCTGATGAAACTTCGTACTTCTGTGACTAACGTCGGTCATAGCTAATCCTTAATAGCTTCGACCTTTAAAGGTTCTATCCGGATTTATCCTAGGGATATCTTATATCCTAGAAATACCGTCTTCCTAACGTGGAATTCGCTCTTTTCCTTATTAACTGATAGCTTATATACGTGTAACGTGTCTAGTACTACTCTTATATACTTCTAGTATTTGTCTATTGTCTTAGAGAAGATAAGTATATTATCGGGATAATATATTGCAAATTTGTTAAGAAAGGGTTAGATAGCTTGATCAATTAGGGCTTAGAACGTTGCTAGCGTGTTTATAAGTCTAAATAGCATAATAAGGTACTTATAGTAACTATAGGGTGTCCTAAAGGCCGTTTTCTATTTATCGCCTTCTTTAATCTATATATAGTTATAGGCCGATGTTAAGTTAAGACGTGTAAAATATTAGGCTCCTGCTAACTAATCTCGGAGCTATAAGATTAGCAGTAACGGGTATCGGTTTTTCATAGTCTATTCGTTAAGTTACTAATAGTCGACGTATAACCGTAGCTTTCTATCTTTCTTAAGTATAAACAGGATTAGGTAGCCTACTAGCAATATCGATAGGCAGATATATCCTCTTCGAAGGTTCTCCTCTAAATATCGCTTAAGTTCTTTATTTTATATCTAGCTTATATAGTAAATCTTAAAGAACTTTAGTTATACTCCTTCCTTAAGCTTAATCTTATAATCCTATAGGCTATACTCTAGTAATCCTTCTAGATACTTTAGTTTAAATGCTAGGTGTCCTTTGTATTCCTTTAGTACTTCCCTAGTCTTATCTTGTCTCTTGGCTTTCTAATAATATACGAACTTGGTTCCGTCTATAGCGATACTAGCGATTTCTCCTATCTTAACCTACTACTCTAGTTATAGTGCTCTATATTTGTTAATAGAGAGAACAGCTATTAGCAGTTTAGTTCGTTCTTCCTGTTGTAACGTTAGTATCGTTATACCGCTTCTTCTAGAGTCTATAGTAGTCTGCCTACTACTGTTCGTCTCTTGCGGTAGATCTATAGGATATGCCTTTCTTTAAGTATCGTCTGCTCGCGATCCTTATACATTCCCTATCTTGCTAGTCAAATATGACTTCGTTCGGGGTCATAGGTAGCTATCATTCTTCTAGCTAATGTTTAGGTCGTAATCTTTATACTATAGTAACCCTAATATTATATCTTTATCATTACTTATATCTACAATGCTAAATATAACTGCTATAGTCTTCCCTACTATAGTAATATCGATTGGTTTAGTCTCCCTATATACCTATTATATTGGAAATAGCCCTTTGACTATACTATACTTCCGCTTCATTCTCTAGGGTATCTATAGCTAATTTATAAGCATCGGCGAAATCAGGTTTATCTCTGCTCCACTATCTACTAGTACGAGCATTTCGTGCTATCTCTATTATGCTATTATCTATAGTTACTTATCTTGCCGCCGTCGTCTAAAGATTGTAGCGATTTCCTATATTTCTACCGGGAGGTCTTAATATAGTGGTCTCTTACGCTAGTTCCTCCTATACTACGCTACTACTTGCCGCTATACGGGCGTTAATGGTTTTCGGGCCCCTTAAAGGGCCCTAACCTATTTCCTAGGTTAGTATTAACCTCTTTAATTATTTGGCTAATGGTAGCTTCGTCGATCATACTCATTTCTATAAGCTATCGAGTGCTTGTAGCTTCCTACTATTAGGTCTGTTTTACTTTTCGTTATATATACTATAGCTTTATCTGAAGTTCCCAGATCCGCGATTTCTTTTTGTCTATGTGGTAGAGGTAATCGTTACTCTAGTATAAGTCCTATATATCTCGTCCTATTCTGTAATACCTAGGCTAGGCTCGTTTTAGAACTATTATAATACCTTCTAGATCACGGGCTTCGATCTTCCAAAGCAATTTAGCCACTCTGTTTCCTACATTATAGACCTATTCTATAGAGTAGAGGCTCTTATCCTCATTTCCTTATTAGGTCGGCTAGTGATTATTTTCAAATTTGTCGCGAAAGTAGTATTAGCATTCGTATACTATACACTAGAACTAGGGCACTTATATATATGCCTTATGTCGAGGGTATAGTTACGTAGCGTTACCTAGGAAGTATTAGAACTCTTTCCCAAATCCTTCCTATTATATGTAGACTATAGATACTCTAATGCTAAGGTAGGAGTATTTCTTCTAATAGCTTTCCTACGTACGCTTATCTTTTCTGCGGTTTACACGTATAAACTAGTACTTAGGGTTCTATATATTATAGCTAAGTTGCTAGTCGTCAAAATACTCGGTGTAGCTATCAGGCCTATTATATGTCACAGACTATTCCCCTCTAATAGTTTCTACGATACGTCGGAGTTCCCTTATCTCGTCCCTTATCTTATTACTCTACTAGGCAAGTTAAATTAGGCGTCTATCCTGTTCGTGTAGTTCTATATTAAGCCGGAAAACTTCGTTACGATACTATTTGATTCGTTCCTAGAGGAATAGAACATTAGGTCCGGGTCTTTCGATTCCTTAGGTATTGGTTATCTACGATCTATCCTACCTCTATATGACTATGAAACCCTACTACCTCAAGGCTAGGAGAATCGAAATTGGTGGTATATACTCTCCTACTATATCCTATTTAGCAAGACCTATCTCTAGGTCTATAGTGACTAGTTTAGAGTACGGTGCTTGTTTATCTCTATTATTACTATCGTATCCGAGACTATCTATATTATTATCCCTATCTTTGTAGCTTATAGCTATTACTTCGATAACATCCTTAGTAGTTTTGTCGATAACCGTAATTTCCTTTTTAGGGACTATTTTCTACTCTTTCTTCGGGCTTTAGTATTCTCGTTTATAATGTCCTTTCTTTCCGTAGTTATAGTAGGTAACATTAGACTTGTCTTTGGTCATCTTCTTCTAGTCCTACTTCCATGCTATATCTATATCTATAGCTCCAGGATATATCCTATATAAGGTACTAACATATGCCTATTTTTTCTTATCGTTAGCCTTAGCTATAGTTCTATTTATTTAACCTTGTTTCTATTACTCTTATATATAGAGTCGATTATCGATTTTAATAGCCTATATAATATATTTATCTAGGGTCTTAGGCTGGTTATACTTATATAGCTTATCTTTGACCTTTTCCTTTAAGCTATTATAGAATAGTTATATTAACGCCTTATCGCTAAGCTAAGACTTAAGTATGTCCTGTTTAAACTATATAGTATAGGAGGCTACTAACTTAGTCTATTAGAGATTAGCAAGTCTTTCTTATATATAAATCTTCTTATCTTTGTCGCTAAAAACCTTCTAAAGCTCTTCTTTAAAACGGTTATAGGATCGAAAGACTGCCTATATAAATATATCTCGGTTGTCTTTATCTTCCTTAATGAAATAGTCGTTCTATATAGGCTTAAACTATCTAAGTACCTTGCCCTCTAGTCTCGTAGCTATATAGAGGACTTTAGCTTTATCGTCTAGAAACTTGTCGTCATTAAGCCAGAAGTAGGATCGGAGGTTCGTCAGGAATCCTACGAGATCTTCCTTGGTTCCTCTATATTTGCTAGGTAGTTTAATCTTGATGCGGCTCGCTTTAGCGCCTTCGAGTGCCTTGATTTTAATATAGGCCTTGTTAACTAGCTTCTACAAGTGCTTTTCGCCGTTCTCAAGTTCCTTAATCCGAGCTTAAGCAACCTTATCTCTCTAGTCTAACTCTTAGATCTACTACTAGAGTTAACTAAGCTAGGCAAGCAGCTATTTAGCTATAACGTTAGTAGCTATATCGATGTTAAGGTCGAAATTACCTCTGTTCTAAGCCATGATAGAACAAAGGGAGTGATAGCAACGTATGACGAACCTAACTTAGACTTCTTCTAAAAGGGTTTAGACGGAGGTAAATTAAGCAAGACAAGCGTATAGGTCGTCTAAGGGATTTAGTAAAGCTAAAGGGTTTATAATAACATTAGAGTTATCTCTTATAATAGTTAGCGATGCTTAGTATAAGTATTGTAATTATAGGTTAGGTTACTATTATTAGTAAACTCCTAGAGTCTACTATAACGAGTGATTATTTATATATATATATACTTCTATCGGTCGCTTATAGTCCCCTTCTAGCCTGCCCTAAGATTACTATCACGAATAAGCACATGGGCGGCCTAGCAGGCTGCAGCCAGGACGCGGGACATTCTAACAGCCAATCACTCGATAGACCAATCAGAAGATTATCACCGCCAAGACTAAGGTCTTCACTAGTGATAATAACATATCACCGTCAACAACGTAGAATCACAAAGTGAAAGGAGAAGTAGTATTAGTGATAATTATTAAAGAAGGACAGACAATTATATATATATAGCTAGCTAATCACTCGTTATAGTAGACTCTAGGAGTTCGCCAGTAGTAACAATCACAATCACAGTACTTATACCAAGCATTGTTAATTACTATAAGAGACAACTCTAAGTATTATTATAAACCCTTTAGCTTTACCGAATCCCTTAGACAACCTGCCTACTTGTCCCGCCTAATCTATCTCCGTCTAGACCCTTTCAGAAGAAGTCTGAGTTAGGTTCGTCACATGTTATTACCACTCCCTTTGTTCTATTATGGTTTAGAACGGAGGTGACTTCGACCTCGACATCGATATAGCTACTAACGTTACGGCCGAATAGTTGCTCGCTTAGCTTAGTTAACTCTAGTAGCGGATCTAGGAGTTGGACCAGAGAGACAAGGCTACTCAAGCTCGAATCAAGGAACTCGAGAACCGCGAAAAGTACTTGTAGAAGTTAGTTAACAAGGCTTATACCAAAATCGAGGCACTCGAGGGCGCTAAAGCGAAGCGTATTAAGATTGAACTACCTGGCAAATATAGAGGAACTAAGGAGGATCTTATAGGATTCCTGATAAACCTCTAATCCTACTTCCGGCTTAATGATGACAAGTTTCCAGATAATAAAGCCAAAGTCCTCTACGTAGCTATAAGACTAGAGGGCAAGGTACTTAGATGGTTTGAGCCTACGTAAAACGACTATCTTATAGAGGAAGAGGAAGACGATCGAGACGCGTTTATACGGGTAGTCTTCCGATCTTATAACCGTTTCGAAGAAGAGCTTTAGAAGGTTTTTAGCGATAAAGACGAGAAGATTTATACGTAAGAAAGACTCGCTAATCTCCGACAGACCAAGTTAATAGCCTCCTATGCCGCATAGTTCAGACAGGACATGCTCAAGTCTTAGCTTAATGATAAGGCATTAATATAATTGTTTTATAATGGCCTAAAGGAAAAGGTTAAGGACAAGCTATATAAGTACGATCGGCCTGAAACTCTAGATAAATATATCACACAGGCTATTAGGATCGATGATCGACTCTATGTATAAGAGCAGCAGAAACAAGGTCAAATAAACGGAACCACGGTTAAGGCTAATGACAAGAAAAAGCGAGTATATGTCAGTACCTCGTACGGGATGTACCCTAGAGCTATAGATATAGATATAGCGTAGAAGCAGGACTAGAAGAAGATAACCAAAGACAAGTCTAATGTTACCTACTATAACTATAAAAAGAAAGGGCACTATAAGCGAGAATGCCGAAGCCTAAAGAAAGAATGGAAACTAGCCCTTGGGAAGGAAATTACGGCTATCGACGAAACTACTAAGGACGTCATCGAAGTAACGGCTACGAGCTACGAAGACAAGGGCAGTGACGCGGACAGTCTCGGACACGACGGCAACGGTGAAGACGAATAAGCACTATACTCCGAACTGGTCACTATAGATCTAGAGACAGGTCTTGCTGAATAGGATATAGTAGGAGAGTATGTACTGCTAATTTTGATTCTCCTAGCCTTGAGGTAGTAGGGTTTTATAGTTATGTAGAGGTAGGATAGATCGTGGATAACCGACACCTAAGGAATCGAAAGACCTAGACCTAATGTTCTATTCCTCTAGGAACGAATCAAATAGTACCGTAACGAAGTTTTCCAGCTTAATATGGAACTGCATGAATGGGATGAACGCTTGATTCGACTTACCTAGTAGAGCGATAGAATAAGGGACGAGATAAGGGAACTCCGACGTATTGTAGAAGCTATCAAAGGAGAATAGCCTGTGACATATGATAGGCCTGATAGCTATGCTAAGTACCTTGACGATTAGTAACTTAGTAACGACGTGTAGAACCTAGAATACTAGTTTATACGAGCAAACCACGGGAAAGACGAGCATACGTAGGAAAGCTACTAGAAGAAGTACTCTTATCTTAGCATTAGAGTACCTATAGCCTACGTACAGTAGGAAGGATTCGGAAAAGAATTCTAATACCTCCTAGGCAACGCTATACGACTGTACCCTTAATATAAGGCATATACGCAAGTACCTTAGTTCTAGTGTGTGGTATACGAATGCCGATATCACTTCTGTAACAAATTCGAAAACAATCACTGGCTGACCTGATAGGAAAACAGGGACGGAGGCTTGTACCCTATGGAATAGGTCTACGATGCAGGAAACAGAGCGGCCGAATTACTCTAGGAAATCGAAGCCCGAAACCTAGAAAGCATTATAGTAGTCCTAAAACGAGCCTGGCCTAGGCACTACGGAACCGGACGAGACATATAGGACTTGTGCTAGAGTAACGATTGCCTCTATTACGTGGACGAAAAGAAATTACAAATTCGGGAGCTTTAGATAAAGCTATAGCACGTACGATAGAAAGTAGAACAGACCTAATAGTAGGAAGCCGTAAGCACCTAATAGCTTATAGAAATAAGCACAATCGATAAAGCTGCTATTAGCCGAACAACCGGAGAGGTCAGCACTGACCTAGGAAACGGGTTAGGGCCCTTCGAGGGGCCCGGAAACCATTAACGCCTACGTAGCGGCAAGTAGTAGCGTAGTATAGGAGGGACTGGCGCAAGAGACCACTATACCGAGACCTCCTGGCAGAAACATGGGAAATTGCCGCAATCTTTAGACGACAGCAGCAAGATAAGCGACTATAGATAACAGTATAGTGGAAATAGCACGAAATGCTCGTACTAGTGGACAGTAGAGCAGAGATGAACCTGATTTTGCTAACACTTGTAAATTAGCTATAGATACCCTAGAGAATGAAGCAGAAGTATGGCATAATCAAAGGGCCATTTCCGATATAATAGGTATATAAAGAGACCAAACCGATTGATATCACTATAGTAGGGAAGACTATAATAATCGTATTTAGTATTATAGATATAGGCAATGACAAAGATATAATATTAGGGTTACTATAGCATGAAGATTATAACCTAGACATTAGCTAGAAGAATGGTAGCTACCTATAACCCCGAACGGAGTCGTATTTGACTAGCGAGATAGGGAGCACGCAAGGATCGCGAGCAGACGATACTTAGAGAAAGGCATGTCCTACAGATCTACTATAAGAGACGGACAGTGGCAGGCAGACTACTACGGACTCTAGAAGAGGTAGTATAACGATATCAATATCGCGATAAGAGGAATAAGCTAAACTGCTAATAGCTGTTCTCTTTATTGATAAATGCGGAGCACTGTAATTAGAGTAGTAGGCTAAGACAGGAGAAATCACTAGCATCGCTATAGATGGGACCAAGTTTATATACTATTAGAAAACCGAGAGATAAGACAAGACTAGGGAAGTACCAAAAGAATACGAAGGATACCTAGCATTCGAACCGAAGCATCTAGAAGGATTACCAGAATATGGCCTATAGGATCACGAGATTAAGCTTAAGGAAGGAGTACGATTAAAGTTTTTTAAGATTTACTATACGAGCTAGACATAGAATAAAGAACTTAAGCGATATTTGGAGGAGAACCTTCGAAGAGGACATATCTGCCTATCGACATCGCTAGCAGGCTACCTAATCCTATTTATGCCTAAGAAAGACGGAAAGCTATAGTTATACGTCGACTATCGGTAACTTAACGAACAGACTGTGAAAAACCGATACCTATTACCGCTAATCTCACGGCTCTGGGATCAGTTAGCAGGAGCCTAATATTTTACGTGTCTTAACTTGCTATCGGCCTATAACTATATACGGATCAAAGAAAGCGACGAGTAGAAAATGGCCTTTAGGATACCCTATAGCTACTGTAAGTACCTCGTCATGCTATTCAGACTTACAAACGCGCTAGTAACGTTCCAAGCCCTGATTGATTAAGCTATCCGACCCTTTCTCGACAAATTTACAGTATATTATCTCGACGATATACTTATCTTCTCTAAGACGATAGATAAACACCGGAAGTACGTAAAAGTAGTATTAGACACGCTATATATATATAAACTATTAGTTAATAAGGAAAAGAGCGAATTCTATGTTAGGAAAATAGTGTTTCTAGGATACGAAATATCCCCCAGATAAATCCGGATAGAACCTTTAAAGGTTAAAGCTATTAAGAATTAGCTATAACCGATGTCAGTTACAGAAGTACGAAGTTTCATCGGATTTACGAACTTCTACCGGATGTTCATTAGGAACTTTAGAGCGATCGTACGACCTTTATACGAACTTACTAAGAAGAACGCTAAATTCTAATGGGAAGAGTAATATAAGCAAGCATTTATATAGATCCGTGACGCCATTACTAAAGACCTAGTACTAGTGCTACCAGACCCTAACAAGCCATTTAAGGTAGAAACGGACGCTTTAGACTACGCTATCGGAGGATAATTAGGATAACGAGACAAACAAGGGAAGCTATATCCTATAGCCTTCTTTTCTAAGAAGCTCGATAGACTACGTCTTAATTATCCAATTTATAACAAGGAACTACTTACAATTGTCAAAGCTTTTAAGGAATGGCGACTATACCTTAGTGGTACGATTAAACCAGTATAAGTGTATACAGATTATAAGAATTTACGATATTTTATAACAACGAAAGAACTTAACGGACAATAAATACGATAGGTAGAATTCCTCGCAGAATTTAACTTCGAGATCCGTTATAAGAAGGGCAAAGAAAATGTACGAGCAGACATTTTAAGCCGACGAACGGATTATACGAAAGGACAAACGGGAATAACACCACCATTATTTAAGGAACGAACAGACGGGACGTTACATTACGAAACGCAGACACCTGTAGAAGATGATCTACTTGACTCGTTCCTAGAATACTATGCAATCTTTCGAGAGGAAAGGATTAACGAGGCATAGTATCAAGTAGTACCTAGACTAGTGGTACCTAACGGAGTAGAAGAAAAAGATAGGAAACTCTAGTACCGAGGTAAAGCGTATATCTATAACAAAGATCAATAGCTGCGAATGATTTGAGAACTCTATAAATCAAAACTCGGAGGATATAAAGGAGTTATAAAGACTATTGTATAAGTCAAGAGATACTACGACTTTCTATAGTTAACGGCACGGGTTAAGGAAGTCGTACGGAACTACGATATTTGCAATCGAAGCAAAACGGCACGATATAAGCTATATAGGCTACTTTAACCACTACTAACAGCTGACAAACCATGGAGCTTAGTTACGATAGACTTTATTACAAAGCTGCTAGAATCTAAGGACATAGCTACAGGAGTAATCTACAATAGTACTCTTACTATAGTAGATTGCCTAACTAAATGGGTATACTTCTTTCCCTATAAGGAGTCATAGACAGCTAAACAGCTAGCAGACGTAATCTATCGGCAAGTTGCATCAGTATATGCTTGGCTGCAAGAATGGATTACCAACAGAGACACCAAGTTCGCGTTAAAGTTCTGGCAAGCGTTAATGTAACGATTAGGCATTAATAGCAAGCTATTAACGGCATATTACCTATAGACTAACAGATAAACGGAGCGACTAAACCAAGTTATTAAGTAGTACCTCTACTTTTACGTTAATTACTAGTAAGATGACTAGGTTATACTGTTACTAATAATATAACTCGCTTATAATACGACGCTAACGAAAACGACCAAAGTCACACCGTTCTTCACGAACTACAGATACGAAGCAGACCTTAGGCAAGGACCAGAGGTCACAGTGCCAAGAGCAGTAGCCAAAGTAGAACAGATGTACGTATTATACGAGAAGCTTAAGAAGGAACTCGAGTTTGTCAAAACTAGAATGAAGAACTACTATGACAAACACAGGCTCGAGGGACCTTGCCTAGAGAGGGGAGACAAAGTCTACCTAATTATATAAAACTTGCGAACCAAACGACTAAGTATAAAGCTAGACTTTAAGAAGGTTAGACCCTTTATTATTAAGGAACGAATTTTAATATCTAACTATCGACTATCGTTACTGTTATCTATACGACTATAGATAGATGTTTTTCATATTTCGCTTCTTAAACTAGCACCGAAAAACGCTAAGGTTGCTACGCACATCGAAGCAGAAGATAAGGAAGAAGAATAGGACGTCGAAGAAATTCTAGATTTATATATTATTAATAGGGAACTATAATACCTAGTTAAATGGCTTGATTTTAGACTAGAAGATAACTTATAGGAACTAGTTAAAAACCTAAATTACCCTAAGAAACTAGAATAGTTCTACTAGCAGAATCTAGATCGACCAAAGGAAAACCTAGGACAGAATCAAAGACGACGCCCTAGTCGACAGTATCGGCAGCATCATTAATCTCTAACAAAGGCATAGCAGGCGCCTCTTGCCGCTCTTACTACTTAATCGCCTCTAACTCGTCTAAGGTCAATAAACTACACGCCACTATATCGGCACCTTTCTCTACTAAAAACTCCTTCTGCTGACGAAGACGCTAGAGCCGTATAAGCTTTTCGGACAACTCGTATTAGGCTTCTTCTAGACGGTATTAGGATTTATCTAGCTTAAGTTCAGCATGACATTTAGTATCCTTGATATGATGCTGCTCCTAGAGAATGCAATCTACTAGAACGAACATTAGGAATTACACTTAAAAAAAAAAAAAAAAAAAAAAAAAAAGGGGAAAGGAGACAAGCTTATAGGAAGAAAGCAGGATGCTAGAGCCATCGTAAGAACGACCTCAACGAATATAGGCCTTATAACGCTTTATACGTACGATCATTTTGCAGACAAGACCTTAAGACATACACCAAGAGCAAGGTATAACAACAAAACCGTTCTTAGCAATATTCTAAGCAAGGGAAGCATAGTAACGTGCAGAATGCGACTTCCGTTTCTCTACCGGCATTTTATCAATATAGTAACTACGATGTAGAAATAGGAAGAATACAGTACTTACAAGCGAAGGGTTATTAGCGCTATTTATAGCCTAAGAAGGCTTTTAGGTCGAAAGCCTTAAAGGAGGGGCATCGTATCACGAATAAGCACATAGGCGGCCTGGCAGGCTGCAGCCAGGACGCGGGACATTCCGACAGCCAATCACTCGATAGACCAATCAGAAGATTATTACCGCCAAGACTAAGGTCTTCACTAATAATAATAACATATTACCGTCGACAACGCAAAATCACGAAGTAAAAGGAGAAGTGGTACTAGTGATAACTATTGAAGAAGGACAGACAATTGTATATATATAGCTAGCTAGTTACTCGTTATAGTAGACTCTAGGAGTTTGCTAGTAGTAACAATTACAATCACAGTACTTATACCGAGTATTGTTGATTATTGTGAGAGATAACTCTAAGTGTTGTTGTGAACCCTTTGGCTTCACCGAATCCCTCAGACAACCTGCCTGCTTGTCCCGCCCAATCTACCTCCGTCTGGACCCTTTCAGAAGAAGTCTGAGTTGGGTTCGTTACAATTGCCTTTAGTAGCTAGCTATCCTCTGCTATCTTTCCCTTTTAGTAATTGTTTGCCTATAGTAGCCTACGCTCCCTAGCGATCCTATGTTAGCCTTGCTCTATGCCCTTCTTAATTAGTAGCTCATTTAGCCTGCTACGCCCTACTAGGTCGCGGTATATGGTTGGCTTGTAATACTATGTCGATGTTAAGGTCGAAGTTACCTCTATTCTAAACTATAATAGAACAAAGGGAGTGATAATAACGTGTAACAAACCTAGCTTAGACTACTTCTGAAAGGGTTTAGACGAAGGTAGATTGAGCGGGACGAATAGGCAGGTCATCTAAGGGATTTAGTAAAGCTAAAGGGTTTATAACAATACTAGAGTTATCTCTTATAGTAATTAGCAATGCTTGGTATAAGTATTGTAATTGTAGGTTACTATTACTGGTGAACTCTTAGAGTCTACCGTAACGAGTAACTATCTATATATATATATAATCCTAGGATTACTAGTAGTCGTGGTGATCCTCTATACTGGCTTACCTAGCTTATGTTATAAGCTAGTGATCCTCTGCTAGGATCATTTCTTGCTAAGCGTGATCCTGTCCTGATTAGTCTATTATTCCTTCGGCTTGATTGGCCTGTTTGTGCCAATGGCTTAGGTGGTATCTATATGTATATTTCCGTGACATTAAGGGACTTAGGCTACCTTAGCTACTTTAATAGGTACTCGAGTATCCTTATAAGCTAAGGATAGCTATCTATTAGTATATAGTAGAATAGGTAGAAGAGTAAGTTATAGCTATAGAAGGATAAGGAAAACCTTTAGGGTTATAATAATAGTAACTAGTCAAGTAGGTATCCCTAGTAATATAACGATTGCCTAGTTAGACTAAGACAAAGCTAAGTAAGCTAGTATAGATATAAGAGATATACTTGACCTAAGTTGGCAAGAAAGGATAGGCTTATTAGTATTATCCTAATAATAATCTAGCCAAATAGACTTGGCCCTTACTATTCGAATGTTTAAGGCCTAAAGATCTAGAGCTAGTTCTAGAGTACCTATTATAGTTTATAGGCTAGGATACACTAGATATTAAGGTAAAAGCCTAGTAAAGGCATTAGGTATCTAAGAAACGGCCCTTACCTAAAGGTAATAATGGAGCTAAATAGGCTAGGCATTATAAGGAATATAAGTAAGGTTTTAGCTACAAATTCGCTGGTAAGAGCCTTAGAGCGAATTTAAAGGAAAAGTATAGATTAGGGCTAGAAGTTCTTAATATAACTAGAAGAATATAAGGTATAGTTTTGTTTTTCTAGTTCTATAGAGCTTTATTATATATAATAGATATAAATAAAGGTTACCTATCTAAAGGTATTAGATAGATAGATAAGGATAATAAATAGCTTTTAACACTCGTTTACTCTAATAAATTAGAGTAACGGGATATAGTTCTTTTTTCTTTTATAAGTTAGAGTATCTTTTTCTACATAAGTAGACTCCTCTATATCTGTCTAAAGGGATATCGTTATCGCTACCTTCGCCCCTATCGTCGTTGCTATCTAGATGGTCGGACTTACCTACTATGACTGTAAATACTCGGATGCCCTAGACATTTTGAGCCGACGCTTCTCTCTATCTAACTAGATGAAGGTTTAGTTCTAGAGGTGCTAAGTGGTACCCTGGAGGGTTAATACTAGCTTAATAGATTAAGGGCAAATCTTATACCTTTAAGGGAGTTAATTCGAAGACTAGGATTAGTAAATAGGTTAAATTTGACTTTTATATCTTAGGGGAGGCTAGGAAATACTAATTGACGGATATATCCATATTATAGCTAATATTATTAACGAACTTACTCTAAAAATGCTCCTAGATACCGACTTTATAACGGCTTATAGTATTAAGATTAACTTTATCAAAGATATCTATACCTTTAGATTGCTAACGAATATAAAGGTCTATAGGGACATTATAAAGAAGAACTCTAAGCCTATCTCTTAGAAGGTTACTACTATCTAGTATACTATTATTCCTATATACTTTACCTAGATAGTCGAGACTTACTTTATACTACTACCTAATAACGTCCTAGAGGGCAAGTACTTCTACTTTACTACTAGCCGAGACGGAGTCTAGGATGCTATAGTTAATCGGTGTATACCCCTAGTAGCTATTGTCAGAAATAATACCAATGTCCTTATAGTTATCCGGAAAGGAGACAAGATTAGCTACCTCTCGGAATACTATAGGGAGGATACTACTGCCTAGGTTAATACAAGTGATATAGAGGATATATAGACCAAGGTCTAGGAAGGAATTACCGAGTAGGAGCTAAAGAAAAAGCTAGAAAAGGCCTAGCAAGTATACTACTAAGAAGATACTAGTGACAATGGCTAAAATCTTTAGCCGCCGAATAGAGTCAACTTTTATACCCTATCCTATAGTATTAAGAAGCCTAACGATATCCTAGCTATTAAAAGCAAGGATAGCGTTAGTATTACTAACGTGAATCCCGAGTTTATACTTAAGGTAAAGGAACTTCTAGATAGATATAACCTTTACTATGATAAGGGAATTATACTAATATTAGAAAACCAGAAGATATAGATCAATCTAGTTAACAGTTAGCAAAAGCAAATCTATATAGTTAGACTATACCTAATAAAGCTTAAAGACTATAAGGCTCTAGATAAGTATTATAACTAGCTCTAGGTATCTGGCAGATTTACTTTTATAAATAAACCAACCCCTATTATATACCCGGTATTTATCGTATAGAGGAAGCTTACTACGAAGCTAGGAGTAGAAGTTAAAAAGAGCCGAAGTATAGTTAACCTATAACTACTAAACGTAATTATAGTTCTAGATATTTACCCCTTACCTGACTAGGACGACATTATAGCCGCTATAGTTAGTAACAAGTTCTTTACGGCCCTAGATACCTTAGGATTCTTCTACTAGTTACTAGTTACTAAGGAGTATAGTAACTATATAGTACTTATAAGCTACCACGGCCTAGAGAAATCTAATATAGTGCTTATAGGCTTTAAAAACATACCTATATTTATATAATGCTATATAGATAGACGTTTCCTTAAATACCGCCATTTCGTTAGAGTATATATTAACGATATTTTCATCTTTAGCAAAACAGAGGAAGAATACCTAGAATACCTATATACTATTTACGAAATCCTTAACAAGGCCTATATCTATATTAGCGTTACTAAATCCTTTATAGAATACCTAGCCGTAAGACTCCTTAGGTATATCGTAAATGGTAAAGGCATTGCTAAAACCAATAACCGTATCGCCGCCTTTAAAAAGCTAAAGTTCCTAGATACTCTCGATAGCTTAGAGCACTACCTCGGGATAGCTAGATAGCTTAGGAAAGGCATTCTATAGTTTAATGCTAAAGCAAGGCCACTCTAAGCCTAGAAGATAGCACTAATGGTAGCAGCCTAGAAAGAAGGAAAATTAAACCCTAGGAAAGCTAAATATACCTAGAAAGTAGTTATATCTACTATTAAATTTACTCTAACTAAGGAAGAACTTGAGTTATTCCGACTACTATAGGAGTACCTATATAACTGGGAGTTCCTCTATTACCACCGCCTAGAAAAGCTACTATTCCTAAAGTTAGATGCTTACTATGATAGCTATAACGTTATTACCTTCTAACTTAAAGGCGACTAGGATAGAGAGAAATTTCCTAGTAAGGATATTCCTATAAGTAAAGTATAGCCTATCCTATTTATATTATAAGCGACTACTAACGTGGAAAAACGCTATAGATCTACCAAGGCAGAGATTGCTATACTTATCTAGGTAATTAGGAAGCTTAGAAAGATAGTCCAATCAAATAGGTATCTAGTTAATATCCTTACTAACTATACTCTTACGAAAGGGATTGTAAAGTATATATCCCTAATTACGATAGATCTAGCTAAGGCTAACCTTAAGCTAGCTAACGCCGCTAATTACCTATCTAGATTTAACCTTAATATCTTCTATATCCTAGGAACCTTAAATGTCGTACCTAACGTACTATTAAGACTGCCTATATAGGAATAGGAGGATCTAAAGGTTAAGGACAGTCTAGCTAATGAACTTAGAGATATCTAGAGTAAGCACTAGGATAAGGATATCTTTATAATAGATATAACTATTATAAAACCGGTACTTAGTGACGAGTTTAGGGCTAGGATTATCGCTAGCTATCCTAAGGACTATAAGTATAGACCTATCTACTATATACTCCGCGAAAGCGAGAAGGACCTGGTTAGAAATGACCAGAATAGGGTTAGGAAATATAGACGGCTAAAACTGCCTATAGGACCGTTCGAATCAACGAACAGGCTACTTTCCTATATCGACTTTGATAGCACTAAGAGACTCTGCCTACCGAAAAGCTATATTAACCTAATCCTTTAGATTGTTTATAATGATATATACCATTTCGGTAAAAACAAAATAATGAACGAGCTTATAGCTATCTATTTCTATAAGAAGGCTTGGAAAGTCTTAAAGTTTATATAGTACTATAAGGTATACTAGGTAAACTTGACCGACTAAAATCTACTACTAGGGGAACTCTAGCTAATTCGGACCTAGCTAACACTATACTATATAGTAGCTATAGACTTTATTACCGACTTACCGCTAGTACCGACCATTAGGACCCTCTAGTTACTCGAAGGCTATATACTAGTAGATATACTCTATACTATAATATATAAGTTTAGTAAGAAGAAGCTACTTATAATAGGCCATTAGATATATATAGCTAAGGAATAGGTAACCATTTTTCTAAGGACCTAGATATTTACTAACTAGGGTATACCTACCCAGATCATTAGTAATCGTAACCCTAAGTTTACATCTAACCTATAGAAGGAAATATTCCTCCTACTAGGAACTAAGCTATTGTTTTCTATAGCCTACTACCTATAGACCGACGGCTAGTCTAAATAGACAAATCAGACTATAGAAATCGTACTTAGAATAAACTTTATAGCTAATTCTAACCGCTTATAGGTCGAGATCCTCCCTACTCTATAGCACTACCTTAATAACACCCTAGTTACTAGTATTAGAAGGTCACCAAATAAGCTAGTATATAGGTTCAAGCTATACTTAATCCTAGATATCCTTAGCAAGAGGACCGCCAAATCTAGTAGACGGGAAGCTTTAAAAATCCTATATAAGTAATACTAGGCCGAAGCTAGCGAAATGATCGACCGAGCTATAACTATAGCCAAGTTACGATATAACCAAAGATATATACCTATTAAATTCGAGGTTAGAGACACCGTCTAGCTATATCTATATGAAGGCTACTACCTACCTGGTAAACCTAATAGGAAGTGGTCAGCCTAGAAAGTAGGACCGTTTAAAATTAAATAGAGGGTAGGAAAACTAATATATAAGTTAGATTTTCCCAAATCCTAGAAAGTCTACCTAGTCGTATCTATTGCCTAGCTCTACCGTGTTAAACAAGGTCCCGATCTATTTAAAAGGACCGCTCCTCCATTATAGCTAATTCTAATCGATGGCAAGGAATACTAGAAGATTGAGAAGATCATCGACTATTAGGTACGTAGAAAGAAGCGCCCGAAGGTAGAATACCTTATCTGTTGGCTTAGATTCGATGTAAAGGACGACTAGTAGCTTCCGAAAAGCGAACTCGAAGCTACTACTAGCAAATTAATTTAGGAATACGAGAATCGCCACCAGATTTAACCACTACCTAGAAAAAAGCGAGGTAGGCTACCTAAGCAAAAGGCCTAAGGCGTCATTTCTGGCTAGGAAGAGGCCAAATAGCACCTAAGGGTATATACCTTTAATAGGATACCCTAGAATCTAGTTTAACACTAGAAAGTCTATTACTACTCCCCTTAAACCTATCCTTTACCTACTATATTTACTTTAATTCTACCACTCGTTATAGATAGGGCTTTAACCATTACTTTAAACTATATACCTAGCTTAGCTAACCTATTAAATAGCTACCTATTCAATTAATAGGGCTAAATAGCCTACCTGTTCTAGTTAGTAAGGCTAAATACCCCTCTTGTTTAGGCACTTTTTATCCTATCTTTAAAGCCTTACCCTAAATTATAGGAACCCTAGTTTTCCTACTATTTCCCACCTCTTTAAACCTCTTCTACTTCTTCTATGACTTCTTTAATAACTACCTTCTTTTCTAACCACTAGACCCTTTAACCTAGCCGTTTCTATCAACTCCTACTATATAGCTATCTCCTATAGCCTATATATTGCTATTTCTATCAAAAGGAGGCTTTAGAGTTCATTTTCCTGCTTCCTTTTGCTTATTCTATCGCGTATACAAGAAACTACCAAGTTTTAGCAATTTTGGCTAAGTTTTATCAACCTAGAACCACCTAATAATAGCTATAATAGCTAAGTTAAGAGGTAGGGCTAGGAAAAGCAATAAACAGGCTACTAAAGGCACTAAAGGCCCTATAGCTACAAGCTCGGCCTAAGGAAATAAGCCTATAGCTAGCTAGTAAGATATACCTATACTATAGTTAGTAGTAATAAAGTCAACCAACACTACCATTATTACGTTTATACCTATTAATTAGCAGAGGGCACTATCGGCTATAGGTACTAGAGCAGCCGGCTAGGCATAATGTATACTAATACCTATACAGGGAGTATATTTAGGCCCTATAAGCGAGAATAACAGCCCGGATAATAGAGTCATCTAGGAGGTCCTTAACTATATAAATACCTTCCTTAAGAGCAATATAGGTATTACCACCGCTATAGGTAACAAGGAGGAGGTTTAGAATGACCTAGTAATAGGTAGCCTAGTCTAAGTACGCTATAAGGATACGACCTTACACTTCGATTCCAAGGGCAAAGACCTTACTATGCCCTAGAGTAACCTATAACATATACCTCCTCTAGCCATTACTAATAATCAAACCGGTATATACGACACTTTCGGCCCTCTATACCCGTAATTACTAGATAACGCTATCGTCAAATGGTATTATAACAGTGACATAGGTACTATAGCCTAAGTCCTAGGCAATGTTAGTAATATAGTCTATACCAGCATTAGCAAGTATAACACAGTTTGCCTCCTAGCCATATACTACTTCGTTAATAGCTACTAGTCCTAGGGAGAGTAAATAACCGTAGCTAACTATAAGACCTTCTATAGTATAGATAAGGATAATACCACTAAGATCCCCTGCCTAGAGGCCAGATTTGCCTTTATTAGAGTTAATAGCAAGATAAAGGCTATACTCTTTAGTATTATTACTAGTACTATGGTTACAATTAACCTATATGAGGCTACCGAGGCCGAGATATACTATATTATACTAGCGCTGTTCTTTACTAGGTACTATAAAACCTTAAACCTATAGGGAGGATTTTAGCTTTATACTATTAATAGTAATATAGTATATAAAATGGAAGGCAGCTATACGATTATATATAGCTAACGTGTCGATACAACTAGATAGGTGTCAATTGACCTATATAAGGTATATAAATATAAAGAACTAGCCGCTAATAGCCCTAACGAGCTAATAGACCAGGATAATAGGCTAACCCTACTATCATTAATCAAGTTCGCTATCACCAAGGTATAGGACATGGTAAATAAGAAGAGGCTGCTAACGCCCCTAACTACACGCTAGGCAATTCCGACACTCGAGCCTACTAACCGCCTATCTTACAAATTAGATATAGCTTAACTAGAGTAGAACTACTAAGACTCTAGCTCTACTAACACTACTACTAAGGATATAACTATATACCTATATACGCTTACTAGCCTACCTATAACTATATAATAGGGTACTAAGCACTATAATGATAAGGGTATATTAGTCATTACTAAAACTATAGATACTATTACTATCGCTCTAACATCCTAGGCCTTACTATAGCTAGACCTAACACTCTACCTACCTAAGCCTATACCCTAGCCTATTACACTAACTAGGCATACTTAGTATAGGGCACCTACCAGCAGGTTTGTCTATAGGAGTAAGAGGGACCCTAATAATGACAAAGAGGCCGAATCACAGGCCAGATTTAACGATGCCTATATTGTCTTCGATAGCCTCAAAGAGGTAGAAAACACCCTTATAGGCATAGAGTTCGACCCCTTTACCAGCACTAGGATTATCAAGTCCGGCCTACTATACCTATCTATAAGTATATCAATTAGGCCCGTTAAGAATTACCTTACTCGTACTTGCTAGGAGTATCGCGGCAATAAGGATATACTTATCTATACCTATCACTAGATCTGTCGCTACTATAAAAAGGCTAGTAATGACTCTTTCAGGGCTAACCTAGCTATATATAGTCTTAAGAAGAAACTAGAGACTATATATAGGACGTACTATACTATTGGTATAGTGCCTACCGATATATCTAAGCCTAAGGAATTGTTAATAGCTTATATCTATATACCTAAAGGAGATAATGATACTCTAGTTAACAGCTACCTATTTAAGCTTAGCTACCTATATTATAGCCTACCTAGCCACTAGGTTATATAGCCTATACCTATATAAGTTATCACTACCTAGGGTATAGCTAAAGATAACAAGGCCGACAAGGACTTTGCTAAGCGCTAGTAACTAGCTACTAAGGCTAACCTTCTCAGGCTAGCTTAGACTATAGTTTAGAGCTAGGATAAGGCTACTAATAACATTACTAAGGCCCTTAACCAGATCAAGGAAGAGCTTAAGTAGCTATAGAAGACTTTAACAGCCATAAATAATAGCTATATAGCTACCTTTAACTAGAAAAAGGGTATAGATAAGAAGCTATAGTAGCTTAAAGGTATAGTTACCTAACTTAATAAGTATACCGTATTAGCCACTATATCATAGAGGGCTCCTAGAACGTAGCTACCTATAGCTTAGCTACCACTAGCTACCATAAGGGCCGGCGCCCCTCCTAGCTTAATCACCCGCCCGGTCGTATACCTGCTACCTGCGACCACTAGCTAGAAACGACCGCGGCTAGAAATGCTAGCGTAGGAGAGCCCCTTACGCAAGAGGGCCGCTAGCGCGCTCCACGGTAACCGTACCCTAGCCAGAGACACCTAGGCCAGGGCTAGGACTCTTATATGCCTATAGTAAGAGCGCCTATTAGCACTATCTATATTCCTAAAATATCTATATTCCTAGATAACCTAGGCCCGGCTAGTAGTAAGAAAGCCTGACAGATAAGCGGATAGATATAACTATAGGATAGAGGAACGATTATAAGGACTGTCGTAATAGATAAAAGACTAATATATTTACTAAGTTATAACGGGTTGTTATTTTTCCTTTCGAACCCTAGCACCTATTATAGCATTTAGCTATCTATAGGTTAGATCTGACTAACCTACTAATAGGGATAACGAGCTAGGGTTAATATATATTTAGATAGCTTCTCTAAGTGCCTCTAGCACTTAGAACATATAACGCTTTCATTACCTACTTCTATAGACTATAATAATTAGTCTAGAAGTACCGCCTATAGCGCGAATACCACTATAGTGTCATACCTTTATAGCCTTCTAAGCTATACTAATTGTAGCTACTAAGCTATAGTATCTAGCCTTAGTCTATACTTCCCCTTTGAATTTGCCTTAAGGCTCTTATTAGCAAATTTAGACCTAAAACCTTACTTATATTCCTTATAATACTTAGCCTATTTAGCTCTATTATTACCTTTAAGAAAGGGCTATTTCTTAGATACCTAATACCTTTACTAGGCTTTTACTTTAGTATCTAGTATATTCTAACCTATAAACTATAGTAAGTACTTAGGAACTAGCTCTAGATCTTTAGGCCCTAAGTATTCGAATAGTAAGGGCCAAGTCTATTTAGTTAGATTATTATTAAAATAATGCTAACGAGCTTATCCTTTCTTAGCGGCTTAGGTTAAGCGTGTCTCCTATATCTATATTAGCTTATTTAGCTTTGTCTTAGTCTAACTAGGCAGCTATTATATTGCTAAAGGCACTTACTTAACTAGTTACCATTATTATAACCCTAAAGGTTTTCCTTATCTTTCTATAGCTATAAGTTACTTTTCTACCTATTCTATTATATATTAGTAGATAGCTATCCTTAGCTTATAGGGATACTCGAGCGCCTATTAGAGTAGCTAAGGTAGCCTAAGTCCCTTAGGTACCTTACTAAGGAACCGCTAGATAGTATTATCTATAGGAACTTAACAATCCTTCTTTATAACTAATTACTCTTTTATCGGCAGGGGGTTGTCTTCTCCTTCTTCTATCTATATAGAGATAACCGATTTCGCCTATCCTAGCTATAGTTATAGTTATGAAACCGGCAGCCTATAAAGTAGCTTATCTATAGGCTACCTAAGTGGTTAATAGGGATAGATATCCCCCTAAGGGTTCTTTAGCTTTTCTAGCTAAAGGGAGCTATTAGGTAGATAGCCTAAAGCTATCTAGATCGTTCTAAGCTAGAGCGTTAATATCTTGTTCTTAGCCTCTATCACTTTTAGCCTTATATATAGATAGCCCTTTTGCTAAGGGAGCTTAAGCTATACCTTATCTCCTTGTCATATCTTTTAAAAGTAGAAGCGATAGAACTTAGCGACCTAGACGCTATATTCCTACTAGCTCTTTTACTTTAACGTTATCTATACTATTAGCTAGTATATATAACCTCCGGGTAGTGGAAAAAGAAAGCTAAAGAGAATGACCTTATCCTATAAAGTCTTAAATAAATCTTTTCGGCTCTATGTATTAGAAGAATAGGAGTCTATATAATAGAGATAAGACTTTATCTAGTTATATATAGCTATAGCCTAGTATAATTATCATAAGTAGTAAAGGATTACCTAGAATTGTTTTCTAGCCATATCTCTTTATTTTTATAAGGATAGTACTAACTACTTAGGCTTTAGATTACTAATAACCTCTAAAAAGATATAAATATATAGCTTATAAAATATTAATATATACTAAAATAGATTTAAGAGGTTATAACTATTTAAGTACTCCTTTCTTAATATAAGCCTTTTAATATTATATAGGCTTATAATAATATTATATTAATATTAGCTAAAGTATATCTTCCCTTAACTATATAGCCTAATATATAAATGAAATAGGTAGCTAATAATCTACTTATTAATCTTAAGACTAGGACTTATAAGCTACTTTAGCCTTCTAGCTATAAATTCCCTAAGATAAAAAATAGGCCTAATATATAGTTTATTAAAGAGTTTCTAGGTATTACTATTCCCTAGATAGTTAGCGATTTCTTCCCCTAGAACCTAAGTTATAAAGAGGTACTAAAGAAAAAGCCTTAGGGTTTTAGGATCTTCTCCTAAAAGAAGTAAAGGTAGTCTTATACTCGGTTAGCTTAGCCCTCTAGTCAGAAGGAAAGGAACCGATCCTTCTCTTCTTCTTTAATCTAACTCTCTAATGTTATCCCTATATATATTTGCCATTAGAAGACTTATATAGAGTCGCTTAAAACCTAGACTACTAATATTTAGAAAAGAATTGCTTAATGGAATACTTACCTGATGGTACCTAGCTATCTAATTAGATAGAGAAGACATTTTGTTTAGCGTTTTTATAAGTTAGTAATTTATAGTTTATAGTTATTAGTTATAGAAAAGAGAGAGGAGAAGAGGGTTAAGTTAGGGGTATTTATAGACCTTCTAATTCCTCTTAAATACCTTCTTTATCTGGCTATTCTAGGCTATATTTACTAGTTCTAATATTATCTAATAGGTAACTATATTAGCCTCTATATAACTAGGTTATTCCTCATTATAACTCTAAAGAATAACCTTGACTTATATTTTATCTAGTAGTAATAAAGGAGTATAATTTATTATATAATAGGTTATTCCAGCCTAGGTATACTTTCTTTAAATAGAAATCTAATAGTTCTAGTACCTTAACCATTAAATCGTTTAAAGGATAAATATCCCTTATTTCTCTTTAAACTTCTTTTTACTTTTCTACCCTTTTAACTAACTCTTATATATAATTATCTTCTTTTACTTAGATAGCTAATATTACTTCTTCTTATATTACTTTCCCTTTAAACTTATTAAAGTAAGTTCGACTACTATATCTACTGAAGGAGTTAAATGCTAGAGATATAAATCTTCTATCTAGGAAGATATAGAAATTAATAAGGATACTAAGCTTATACTTCTCTTAATAACTAACTAGCTAGTAGATTTGATAACTACCTAAGATAATTAGTTCCTAATATCTCTTAAGTTTATATAGGTAGTGAGAGTAGCTTACTTAAAAGATCCCCTAATACCTTTAGATTATTTAAAGGTAGCCTTAATATAATACTAGTATAAACTATTCCTTTTATACTATAGATTCTTTTTTATTAAGTATCCTAAGATATAAGTAGTCTTATATATTTATTAGGAGCTAAACTCTAATCCTAATACTTTAAAGTAAATGTTTAGAATTCTAAGACTTGCTCCTACCTATATAGAATTTTTTTATATCTATAAGGGAGCTCTAGTAAAGTAGTTATACCCAGTTTTTACAGAAATTAATAATAATAGTCTATTTAGTTAGTAGATCTATATTATAATTACCTACTAGACCTAAGTTTTCGGTTTATTTATCTAGGTATTCAAAGATATATAAGAATAACTTCCTCCCTCTAGTTAGAAGAAGAGCTAATTAGGGATATAGAAATCTAGTACTATACTAGGCCCATAAATAGTCTTACTAAAGGTTAATAACTAAGGTTACCCCTTTAAGGAATAGGAAGCCTATTACTATCTATACTATATAGCTATTCTATAGCTATATTTCAATAGGTCCTATCTTAGATAGATAGTATGGAAACTATTACTACAGTGATAAGAAGTGCTTATAGAAAGATATAGTTAAAGATAGTTCTTAAGATCCTAACCCTTAACTTATAGGTTAGGCTAAGTTTAACCTTAATAGCTAACTAAAGAATGTCTAGCTAATAATATAGAAAAAGAGCTCTCTAATTTTAACAGATTTAGATAATATAATTAGGGATTAATAGGTAGCTTATAAATAAGGTAAATAGCGATTATAGGTAGGGAATTAGGGATTTAAGGAAAAGGGGTAAAGGTAGTATAGAAAAGGGGTAATTAGGGGTTTAAATAGTAAAGAATAAATAGAAGTAAATTTAAATAAGGTTAACTTATATTTCTATTAATAGCTTGAAGGTCAAAATCTAGGCGGTTTCCCTCTAGTTAGTTTGACTATAAGCTCCTACTATTGCTATTATTACTCTTAGGCTTTAGATCTAGTAAGTTAATTACTTAGTTATAGTTGCCTAGTTCGTCTAGGAGCTTCCTCTTTTATTATTACTTCTTTGAGTGCTTTTAGTAGTAAAGAACTTACTTCCTAGTTCTAGAGATTCTACTTACCTAGAAAACTATTAGATCTGTTAGCTTTAAGCTAAACTCTATCCTACTTAAAAAACCTCTTAATATAGTTTATAGAATATAGTATCTATATAGTTATACTATCAAGAGTCTCTAAGTAGTAGGTATTTCTATCCCTAACTTCCTAGACCTAGTATAGGCTATACTACCGATATTAGAGTTTTCGAAACAAGCTTATATTAATCTACTAAATGTCATTATAAATTAGAATAAGATCGCCTACCTTAACTTAGGTATTATTAGCTCTAAATTTATAGTAATAGGCTTTGTTTCGGCATTTAGCCATTTTTCGTCTAGCTTTAGTAACTTTTTTAGTAGTAACTTCTAGATTAAATTCTATATTAAATAATACCTTAGTATAGAGCTCTAATGATTATAGATAGGCTTCTATTTAATTTTCCTTATTTAGTTAGATAGCTATAAAGTCCTAGTGAAGAATTTACTAGGTAGGAATATCGTTTTCGATCGGGCTAATAGGATTATAGTTATAAAGAAGGTTAAAAGGTAAGCGGCTATAGTTATTTCAAACAATAATATAGTTAATATATAGGAATAGGGAAAAAGCTATTACTAGTTCTTTCTAGTCCCTATAGTTATCTTTATTAAGGTAGCCATTATAAGTATATATCTAGCCTTACTAATACTATTAGCCCTAGAGTTATAGAGAGAAATAATGATATATTTTACCCCTAGTTCCTCTAAGATAGCTTTCGCTTCCCTTTTGAATTTAGATCCCCTATTAATAACTACGACTATCGGGAGTCCCTAATAAAAGAAAATATTATAGTTAATAAAGTTCTTTACTACTCTAGCTGACTTATTAGGTAGGACTTTGGCTTTTATAAATCCTAAGAGATTATTATATGCCTTAAGGAGGAAATAGGGCTTCCCCCTCTAGTTAAAGGGTATAAACTAGATATCTAAGTACCATTTTGTAAATAGGATTAGAGAAGGCTCTAAATATAAATATACCTTTTTAAATCTTTTAATATCCTATACCTAATACTCTAGGTAGGTATAAATCTACTCTATTATATTAGTATATATTCCCTTCTAGTAATAGTAGTTAGTAACCCTCTAGTAAGTAGCTTCTTTACCTTTATAGCCTATTTTATTATAGTAGGCTTAGAAAATTTATTGCCTTTCTTTCAGGGTATTTACTGTATAGTAAGGATTCTAGGTATTATTTACTAACTAAAGGAATAGATAGCCCTTATCTACTAAATATTTAGGTACTTCCTTCTTAAATAGATGTCGCTATTAGTGTAGTTAGATGGCTATAGGTTCTTCTGGAGTGGCTAAGTACTATATAATAGCTCTAGAGTATTTAGAGTATCCTTCCTTAAGGTTTAGGTCTATAGGTTTAGGAGGATTGCTAATATAGCTAATATAGATTTATATATTAACCTAATCATTAATATCTTCCTTGTTTGCTTTCTCTATCTAGTTAGATAGACTAGGAGGCTTCTATAAAAGCCTATTAGTAATAGCATTTTTAGAACTTAGAATATACTTAACCTTAAAGTTAAATAGCTAAATGTATATAATCTACTATATTATTAAGGCTCTAGGTTTATTACTAGCTATATCGTTTAACTAGTAAACTAGGATAGGACTGTCTATTTCTATAATAAAGTAAACGTTAAAGAGGTACTATTAGAAACGTTTTAATAGGAAAAGTAATCTATAGAGCTCCTATTTATTAAGGTTATGCTGTTTCTCTACCTTAGACTATATCCTACTCTTAAATTAATATAGGTACCTCTTTTTATTAAGGCCGACTTCCTTAATAACTCCTCCTTAACCGAAAAGACTTATATCGGTCATTAGATATATCTAATTATACCTAAGGTCATCGAGAATAAGTAGTATAAGGACTAAGGTAGTAATTATTTAAGTTTAGAATTCCTTTATAGCCTACTATTAAGTAAGGCCCTATTCCTAATAGGTATTCTTCTTTATTAGGTTATATAATGGCTAAGTAATAGTAGTAAAGTGCTCTATCTAAATCTAGTAATAGCTAATAATCCCTAGGAAGGTATAAATATCCTTTAAATCTAAATAGGAAGTCTACTTAAGGATTTTCATAACTTTAATATTATTAGATAGTTACCCTTTAGATATATAAAGGTAGCTAAGTAATACTATTTATAGCTAATACTATTAGGATTTCCTAGCTATAATAGTAGCTCTAGTAAGTTTAGCGTTTAAGAGAACTACGTTAACATTTTAAAGGTATTTAACTATAAACTTCTATAACCTAGGGGCAACTTCTTCCCTATTATAATCAGACTATAGCCCCTTTATATAGATATTATCTAGGTAAACGTAGTAGATATCTAGAATTAGGTTCTAGAAGATCCGGGTCATTGATTATTAAAACTAGGTAATAGAGTTTATTCTACCTATAAGGAAGGTATATATCTAGAAGAGGCTAATAGGCATTTAGAAGGTAATAAGATCCTAGCTCCTTTCGTTAAGGCTAACTTAGTTATACCTAGAAAATAGGTCTAAGAGAGAGATAATCTTATAATTACTAAAGTCTTTGCTAAATTCCTTTATAGCTAGCGGTACGAATATATCCTATATAGTTATAGCGTTAGCTTTCCAGGCATTATTGATTAGCTAGAGACTATTATCCTTTTTAAAGACTAAGAACTAGTTATTTCAGTAGCTCTTGTAGCTAGGCTCGATACTCTTATATTAAATCCTCTACTTTAGAAGGTTAATAACCTTTCGCATTAACGGCTTTGGGATAGGGATACTCTTTAATTACTATACTATATAAGGAATGGTTTAGATAACCTAAGGAAGGATAATATTAAGGTAAATCTACCTATATTTAGTAAAATCCTATACTAAGGTAGCTTCCTAGTTCTATAGGACCTATATAAAGAGTTCCTTCTCCTAGTTAGATAGAAAGCTTCCTATAAATATAAGTAATATATTAAGCCGTTTGGCTATAAGCTATATTCTAGGCTTTAAGTCCGAAAACCATAGTATAATAAGGCTATCCTACTCTAACCTAAACTTTATCTTTTTAGTAGCTTCCCCTAAGCGCTATTCTCGCTAATTAGGGTTATCATTAAGTACCAAACTATCGCTAATAACCGTATCTATAGGGTAAACGTTTCTAGCTATAGACTTTTATATAGTAAACGTCTATACCTCTTATAACCCTTTTTTGACCTCTAATATAAGTTTCCTAAGCATTTTCTGTCTATCTAGATAGCTAGGCTTATCCGTTTCGCCCTCTATTTCCTAATATCTCCATTTTAAAGTATCCTATCCAGTAAGATAAAATGTTAAAACTTTAGTAAACGTATTAATAAAAGGTAGGTAAGAAATCCTTAGTATTATATTAAAAATAGCTTTATTAGCCTAATTATGAAGAAATCTAAGTAGAATTTTACTATCTTAAATATTAGTAAATATAAGGGTAGTAATAGTTATTATAACTAGGCGTTAAAGTTTATTCCTCATAAGTTAATATTTTCCTTCGAATGTCGTTTTAGCTATAATGTCTAAGATAACTAACGCTTTAATTAATTTATTCTTAATGATAATGTTTACTATAACTAGATAGCTAGCTTTATAGCTAAATGTTAGACTTATATTATAGATAAATAATATATCTAGTAAGATTTAATAGCTACTAGTATCTCTATCTAAAATGAAAAAATGCTTATAGATTAAGATAGCCCTTAAGATAATTATATTAACCGTTTCCCCAGTAAACGGCCTACTATTATAAGGACTTTAGAAAATTATTATTATTATCTATATAGGGAGATAGTATCTTTATACTAAGCTAAAGGTAATTATATTATACTTAGATCTAATATTAATTAGAGTAAGCACTTTCTTACCCCTTGGATCTTTAAAGTCATAATAGAGTATTAGTAGTATATATATCCATATAAGTATACCTATCTAGATATTCTAGCTAGTAAAGAGCGTATAGATCGGAGCCTAGAAGGATATTTTAATTTTTTCTAAATCTAACTAGTCTTACTATCTAGTAAGGTAATCGCTCTAGAAACCGTCTATTATAACGGCCTACTAGCTATTACTAGTAACCTTTAGAAATGCTAGAACCGTAATTATAGACTTTTCTCCCTTAACGTTACTCTATCTGCCTAGACGGCTAAGGTATATCTTAACCTCTTATAGCACTTTCCCTCTTACTTATAAAGCCGGCTTATTAGGGAAGGGAATAACCGAGCCCTTATACTTAATTACCTCCCAAGGACTTTTATAATCTTGTTTAAGGAATGTAATTAATATATTCTTAAATGCTAGGGAGATCCTTAAGACCTTATTAATAGTAAGTATCTTTACTTAAAGAGCCTTACTAACTAGAGAAAGTATATTATAGGTTATATTCTCCTTAGTTAATTTCTCTAATTCTTTAAAATGAATAGTTTATTTTTATCTAGCTAAAGGGAAAACTCCCTTACTAGTAAGGTTAGTAGCCCTTTTAATAATAGCTATAACCCTTTAACTTATAGCTAGAGGTTTAGCTCCTTTTACTTCTATATTCCTTTTTAATGATTAAATAATCTTCATTTTATTAGTACCTTTTTACCTAATAGGATCCTATATTAGCTTATCTTCTATTTCCATAAAATAGCACTTTATAAAGGTAATACTCTATATTATAGTTACTATATCGCTATCCCTATCAGAAATATCTTCATTATTAACCTCTAATTTAATAGTATTAAAAGCTTATATTACTATCTAGTCAGATTAAGACGCGTTTACTAGTAAGCCCTTATAGTTAGTGGTAAAAATAGGGTCGTCTGTCCGAGACGTTGTCCGTTTTACTTACTAGATAAGAGTATATCTACCTTGCTTATAGTCTATCTGGAAATTAATCTCCCTAGCCTTAGTATAGTTATAGATTAACTTTAGAGATACTCTTTTAGTATTAATAAGATAATTGAAGGAGGTTATAACTACTTCTAATAGGTATAAACCTTCAATATACTAAAGGAAGGCCTTATTAGTAATAAGGTTTAGATCTAGATAATACTCTTAACTATACTCCTTTTAGTAGCTCTTTATAAACTATTAATATAGCTCTTAACTAGGAAGATCTAGCTAAAGAGAGGTATAAATATAAATAATATATTATTAGGCCCTCTAATTAGCTATAGTAGCTATATCCTTATTAAGAATCTTAATTTACTAGTTTTTTGGAAGACTAAGATCTCTCTACCCTAAGATCTACTTAAAACCAAGTTAATAAATAAGACTATTATAGATATCTTCTATTAAGACTAGATATCTATAGATAAAGTATATCTAGTTACTATAATAATAATAACTATAAGGTATAACTAAGGTTAAACTTAGCTAGAATCTACTACTCTTTTTCTTCTACTAAGACTCTTAAGTAGCTAATAGGTAGGTCTAGATTTCCTTAATCTCGTCATTACTTAGATTATCTATCTAGTTATAGGAACGTCTATTCCTATCTAAGGATTTATAGCTAACTTTGCCCTTATTGATCCGAAGTTTATATAAGGTATCTATAAGCCTATCAATAATCTTATCGAAGGTAGTATCTCTTTAGGTAGATAAACCTAAAGGACTTTCTTATATTTAGGGAGCCAAAGGACTTTTCTTGATAGCCTAGCTTACCCATAGTTTGACTTCTCTTCCTTTCGGATCTAACTTATAATATATTAACCTAGTGTTAATTCCCTTATATAGATACTCCTATATAAAGTTATAGAAGTCCTTTTATTTTATATTATTAACCTATAATTTACCCTTTTTATAGACTTAAAGACTAATCCAGAGAGTAGGAGGAAATCTGTCCTATACCTTCTAGATAGCTAATAACTAGTAGACCGCTTTCTTCTTCTTCGGCACCTAGGTAAGTAAGACGTTAATATACTCTAGGTAGTTATAGATAGACTTAGCCGAATCTATATACTAGGAATCTAGAAGATACTCTAGCTCCTAAGTAGAAGTTTCCTAGTAAGAGTCGTTTTACTTCTAGCGTTCTTTAATAGTAGCTTCGAAAGTAACCTAATCCTTTTTCTTTAACTTTAGTTACTAGTCTAGGATTTCCTAGAGGTCATCTATATATTATTACTTAAAGTAAGAGATCTTATTATCATTATCTCTACTAAAGATCTTATAAGCCTTTATAAAACGCTTAAGGTACTTAGTAATATTATAACTAAAGAAGAGACTAGGTAATCTCTTATCTATTAGTAAAGAGAATATAACCTAAATAACTTTAGTAAATCTATTTATTATAATATTTACTTAAGTACAACGCTTAACTTCTAAGTTTAAAGTAAGGTTTCTAAACTCTAATAATTAAGGTAATTCTAATAGCGTCCTTCCTAATAAGGGTTTAATATACCTAGATATAAGAGGTATTAAGAGTAACGATTCTAATTAAGGTATTTACTAAACTAATAAGAGGAGTAGTACCTAAGGTTACTATCCTTAATTATACCTTCCTATTTAGGTAACTTCCTTGAAGATAACTCTTCTATCTAAATAGCTAATCTAGAAAGCCTTCCTTCTTTCCTTTAAATCTTCCTATAATTAATAAGATTAAATATAAACTTAGTCTACTACTTTTACTCCTTTAAAGTATACCTAATAAAGCTATTCCTAAACCTTCTAATAGGGGATACCTTATAATAATAACGCTCTAACCCCTAAAGTTAGAATTCCTAAAATAATGAGATAAATCTATACTAGACCGCTAAAGAGTAGTAATATATAGGTAGATATACCCTTACTAATAAGCATTAATACTAAGGTAACTAGGGCTAAGATAGCTATAAAGCTCTCTTCTAGTATCTATATAACTTTAAAATCTCGTTTCTAAATCCTAAATAGTTTTAATATTACTAATCTATATTTCAGAGTTTCTATCCCTCTAGATAGACATCAAACTCCTTTAAACGTATCATTCTACAATTCCTACTATCTCTACTAACGGTATTATTACATTAGGGCAAGAGTAGTTCCCTAGCCTACTACTAGATATACCGATCTCTTAGCACCTATATTTACTCTTCTTAGTTTCCTAATAGCTTTGCTATATACGCCTCTATACGTATATCTTTACTCCTCTATCATAAGTATTACTATCTTATTACACTTAAAGTCTAGTAATCTAGTTTAGATTCAAAGCTAAGCTCTTCTCTAATTGAGCCCCTAAAAATATAAGCTAGTACTAACCCTCTAGGGCACTACTTAGCACCTCTAGAACTAAACCTCCATATAGTTAGATAGGGAGGAGCTTTGGCTTAAAATATCTAGGGTATCTAAGTATTTGCGGTTATAGTAGACAAGTCTAACCATCCGGATAGTAACGATGATAGAGGCAAAGATAGCAATAGTAATATCCCTCTAGACAAATGTAGAAGAGTCTACTTATATAGAAAAGATATCCCTAACTTATAAAAGAAAGAAGAACTATATCCTATTACTTAGATCTATTAGAGTAAACGAGTATTAAAAGTTATCTATTATCCTTATCTATCTATTTAGTACCCCTAGATAGGTAACCACTATTTATACTTATTATATATAATAAAGCTTCATAGAACTAGAAAAATAAAACTATACCTTATGTCCTTCTAGTTATATTAAGAGCTTCTAGCCCTAGTCTAATAATTAGGACCTATTTATAATTACTAGGCTAAATAAAGGTTAACTTTTATACCTTTATATAAGGTATAATAACTATTAAAGTATCTCTAATACCCTTTATATAGCCTTTCTTATTTATATTATAGATATTATTATTAATAATATTATATATAAGCCAGGTAATCTAGAAGAATTTAAACTATTACTCCAAAGTCTAATAATTAAAGGTATCTTTCTAGGACTAATCTAATATATAGGAACATTACATTTAAATCTCTAGATAGTATATATTATTATTATTATCATTATTAGTCCTATACTACTATGCTAATAAGTATGCTAGAGCCTCTCTAGTTATATACAAAGGAAACTATACCTAATAGGCCGGATAAAAACCTTTATTATGCCTCTAACGCCTAATCTAGAATACTAATACATTATAAAGAAAAGGAGAAGTAGCTAGAATAGCCCTATAGAGACCTTCTCTCCTGGTCTAGCCTCCTTACAAGGCGGTATTCCAGGAGCCTCCCTAGGTCCATTAGCTACTATAGAACCCTCCTTGCTAAACGATAGTTACAGGCTCCTATACCTCGTAGAACAAGGTCTAGGTCCCTTTACGACCGTATTTCCTAGGATTCCTACGTTTAGCTTCTTAGTACGTTTAGGCACTATATAACTAGGTGCTCTATAGTTTCCCTCCCCTAGCCATAGGTATAGTAAGGGGTACTAACCCCTAGGACTTAAACCCTAAAAAGGAAGTTACAAAGGCCAATAGCCCCTATTAGACCAGGGTTAGGAGTTCTTAATATGACCAGAAGGACATAAGGTACAGTTTTATTTTTCCGGTTCCGTAGAGCTTTACTATATATAATAGATATAAATAGGGGTTACCTATCTAGAGGCGCTAGATAGGGAGACAAGGACAACAGATAGCTTTAACACTCGTTTACTCTAATAGATTAGAGTAATAGGATATAGTTCTTCTTTCTTTTACAAGTTAGGGATATCTTTTTCCACGTAAGTAGACTCTTCTATATCTATCTAGAGGGATATTACTATTACTAGCTTTGCCCCTATCATCGTTACTATCTAGATGGTTAGACTTGCCTACTATAACTATAAATACTCGGACGCCCTAGATATTTTAAGCCAAAGCTCCTCCCTATCTGACTAGACAGAGGTTTAGTTCTAGAGGTACTAAGTAGTGCCTTAGAGGGTTAGCACTAGCTTATATTTTTAAGGGCTTAATCAGGGAAGAGCTTAGCTCTAAGTCTAAACTAGACTATTAGACTTTAAGCGTAGTAGGATAGTAATGTTCGTAATAGAGGAGTAAAGATACGTACGTAGAGGCGTATATGGTAAAACTATTAGGAAAGCGAGAAGGGCGAATGTAAGTACTAAGAGATTAGTATATCTGGTAGTAGGCTAGGGAACTACTCCTACCCTAATGTAATAATACCGCTAGTAGAGACGGTAGGAATCGTAAGACGATAAGTTTAAAGGAGTTTAACGTCCATCTAGAGGGATAGAAACTCTAAAATATAGATTAGCAATGCTAGAACTATTCGGGATTTGGAAACGAGATTTTGGAGTTATATAGGCGCTAGAGAAGAGTTTTATAATTATCCTAGCCCTAGTTACCTTAATACTAGTACTTATTAGTAAGGGTGTATCTATTTATATATTACTATTCTTTAGTAGTCTAGTATAGATTTGTCTTATTATTCTAAGAGTTCTGACTTTAAAGGTCAGAGCGTTATTATTATAAGGTATTCCCTATTAGAAGGTTTAGGAATAGCTTTACTAGGTATACTCTAAAGGAATAAAAGCGGTAGACTAAGTTCATATTTAATCTTATTAGTTATAGGAAGACTTAAAAGAAAGGAGGAAGGCTTCCTAGATTAGTAATTTGGATAGAAGAACTGTCTTTAAAGAAGTTATTTAAATAGGAAGGCGTAATTAAGGATAGTAACCTTAGGTACTTTTCTTTTTATTAGTTTAGTAAATACCTTAATTAGAATCGCTACTCTTAATGCTTCTTATATTTAGGTATATTAAAACTTTATTAGGAAAAACGCCGTTAGAATTACCTTAATTACTAGAGTTTAGAAACCTTACCTTAGACTTAGAAGTTAAGTATTATACTTAAGTAGATATTATGATAGATAGACTTACTAAGGTTATTTAGGTTATATTCCCTTTGCTAATAGATAAGGGATTACCTAGTCTCTTCTCTAGTTATAATATTATTAAATATTTCGAGCGTTTCGAAAAGGCTTATAAAATCTTTAGTAAAGATAACGTTAATAAGATCTCCTACTTTAAGTAGTAGTATATAGATGACCTTTAGGAAATCCTAGACTAGTAGCTAGAGTTAAAGAAGAAGGACTAGGCTACTTTTAAAGCTACTATTAAGGAACGCTAGAAGTAAAACGACTTTTGCCAAGAAACCTCTACTTAAGAGCTAAAGCGTCTTTTAGATTCCTAGTATATAGATTTGGCCAAGTCTATCTATAACTACCTAGAGTATGTTAATATCCTACTTATCTAAGTACTAAAGAAGAAGAAAGCGATCTATTAGTTATTAGCTATCTAGAAGGTATAGGATAGGTTTTCCCTTACTCTCTAGATTAGTCTTTAGGTCTATAAGAAGGGTAACTTATAGGTCAATAATATAGAGTAGGAGGACTTCTATAACTTTATATAAGAGTATCTATATAAGGGAGTTAATATTAGGTTAATATACTATAAGTTAGATCTAAAAGGAAGAAAAGTTAAACTATAGGTAAGCTAGACTATCGAGAAAAGTCCTTTAGCTTTCCAGGTATAGGAGAGTCCTTTAGGTTTATCTGTCTAAAGAGATACTACCTTTGATAAGATTGTTAATAGACTTATAGACGCCTTATATAAGCTTCGGATTAATAAGGGCAAAGTTAGCTATAAATCCTTAGATAGGGGTAAGCATTCCTATAATTAAATAGATGACCTAAGCGACGACGAGATTAAGGAGATCTAGACCTACCTATTAGCTATTTAAAAGTCTTAGCAAAAGAAGAAGAGTAGTAGGTTCTAGCCGAGTTTAACCTTAGTTATACCTTATAGCTATTACTACTATAGTAACCAGATATACTTTGCCTATAGGTATCTAGTCCTAGTAAAAGATATCTATAATAGTCTTATCTATTGGCTTAGCTTTAAGTAGATCTTAAATAAGAGAGATTTTAGTCTTCTAGAAAGCTAACAAGTCGAAATCCTTAGTAAAGATATAGCTACTATAGCTAATTAAAGGACTTAATAATATATTATTTACGCTTATACCTCTCTTTAGCTAGATCTTTCTAATTAGGAGCTATATTAACGGTTTATAGAGAGCTACTAAAAGGAATATAGTTAAGAGTACTATCTAGACCTAAACCTTATTACTAATAAGGCTTTCCTTTAATATACTAAAGGTTTATACCTATTAAAAGTAGTTATAACCTTCTTTAATTACCTTACTAATACTAAAAGAGTTTCCCTAAAGTTAATCTATAACTATACTAAGGCTAGAGAGATTAATTTCTAAATAGATTATAAGTAAGGTAGATATACTCTCGTCTAGTAGGTAAAATGGATAGTGTCTCGGACAGACAACCCTATTTTTGCTACCGATTATAAGGGCTTACTAATAAATATATTACGGTCTAATTAGACGGTAACGTAAGCTTTTAATACTATTAAGTTAGAGGTTAATAGTAAAGATATTTCCAATAGGGATAGTAATATAATGACTATAGTATAGAGTACTACCCTTATAAAGCATTATTTTATGAAAATAAAAGACAAGCTAATATAAGATCCTATTAGGTAAGAGGGGATTAATAAAGTAAAGACTATTCGATTATTAAAAAGGAATATAGAAATAAGAAGAGCTTACCTTCTAGCTATAAGCTAAGGGGTTATAGCTACTACTAAGAGGGCTATTAATCTAGCTAGTAAAGGAGTTCTCCCCCTAGCTAGATGGAAATGAACTATTCGCTTTAGGGAATTAGAGAAATCGACTAAGGAAAACGTAGCCTACAATATACTCTCTCTAGTTAATAAGGCTCTTTAAGTAAAGATACTTACTATCGACGAGGTCTTAGGGATCTCCCTAGCGTTTAAGAATATACTAATTATATTTCTTAAGTAAGATTATAAAAGTCCTTAGGAGGTAATCGAGTATAAGGGCTCGGCTATTCCCTTCCCTAATAAGCTAGCTTTATAAATAAAAGGGAGAGCGCTATAAGAGGTTAAGATATACTTTAGCTATCTAGGTGGATAGAATAACGTTAAGGGAGAAGAGTGTATAATTACAGTTTTAGTATTTCTAGGGGTTACTAGTAATAGCTAGTAAGCCGTTATAATAGATAGGTTCTAGAGCGACTACCTTATTAGATAGTAAGACTAGCTAGATTTAAAAGGAATCGAAACATCCTTCTAGGCTCTAATCTATATACTCTTTACTAGTTAGAAGATCCAGATAGGTATACTTATATGGATATATACGTTACTAATGCTCTATTATAACTTTAAAGATCTAAGGGGTAAGAAGATACTTAGTCTAATTAATACTAGATCTAAGTATAATATAATTACCCTTAGCCTGGTATAAAGATACTATCTCCCTATATAGATAATAATAATAATTTCCTAGAGTCTTTATAATAATAGGCTGTTTACTAGGGAAACGGTTAATATAATTATCTTAAGGGCTATCTTAATCTATAAGCATTTCTTTATTTTAGATAAGGATACTAGTAGCTACTAAATCTTACTAGGTATACTATTTATCTATAATATAAGCCTAACGTTTCATCATAAAGTTAGCCGTCCAATTATAATAAATATTATTACTAAGAATAAATTAATTAAAGCGTTAGTTATCTTAGACATCATAGCTAAAATAACGTTCGAAAGAAAATATTAACTTATAGAAGACAAACTCTAGTATCTAATTATGATGACTACCACTACCCCTATATTTGCTAACATTTAGAACGGCAAAATTCTACTTAGATTTCTTAATAATTAGGCTAATGAAGCTATTTTTAATATAATATTAAGAATTTCTTACCTACCTCTTATCGATATATTTACTAAAGTTTCGATATTTTATCTTACTAGATAGGACACTTTAAAACAGAGATACTAGGAAACGGAAGGCGAAACGGACAAGCCCGGCCGTCTAGATAGACGGAAAACGTTTAGGAAACTTGTATTAGAGGTCAGAAAAGGATTATAGGAGGTACGGACGTTTACTATACGAAAGTCTATAGCTAGAAAAGTTTACCTTATAGATATAGTAATTAGCGATAGTTCGGTACCTAATAGTAACCTTAATTAGTAGGAGCGGTGCCTAGGGAAAGCTATTAAAAGGATAAAGTTTAGGTTAGAGTAGGATAGCTTTATTATACTATAGTTTTCGGACCTAGAGCCTAGGATACGGCTTATAGCTAAACGGCTTAATACGCTACTTACATCTATAGGAAGCTTTCTATTTAACTAGGAAAAGGAACTCTTTATATAGGTCCTATAGAATAGGGAGGCCGCCCTAATATAGGATTTTATTAAATGTAGGCAGATTTACCCTAACATTGTCCCTCTTTAGGTTATCTAGACTATTCTTTATATAGCGTAGCAATTAAAGAGTATTCTTATTCTAAAGCCGTTAATACTAAAGGTTATTAACCTCCTAAAGTAGTAGGTCTAGCGTAGGATCATTAAGCCTGACTATAAGAGCTACCGTAATAACTAGTTCCTAGTCCTTAAAAAGGATAGCGGTCTCTGGCTAATTAATGATACCTAGAAAGCTAACGTTATAACTATATAGAATATATTTATATTACTAGCTATAGAGGAATTTAGTAAAGACTTTAAGGGTTATAAAGTTATCTCCCTTTTAGACCTATTTTCCGGGTATAACCAAGTTAGCCTTGACGAACGGAGCCAGGATCTTACTACCTTTTAAATGCCTATTAGCCTCTTCTAGATATATACTCTCCCTATAGGTAGAACAAACTCTATTACCTAGTTTTAACGAGCAATAACCCGGATCTTCTAGAACCTAATTCTAGATATCTATTATATTTACCTAGATAATATCTACATAAAGGGGCTATAGTCTAACTATAATAAGGAAGAAGTTATCCCTAGGTTACGGAAGTTCGTAGTTAAATACCTCTAAAATGTTAACGTAGTCCTCCTAAACGCTAAACTTGCTAGAGCTATCATTATAGCTAGGAAATTCTAATAGTGCCGCCTATAAGTAGTATTACTTAGCTACCTCTATATACCTAAAGGGCGACTACCTGACAATGCTAAAGTTGCGAAAATCCTTAAGTAGACTTCCTATTCAGATTTAAAGGATGTTTATACCTTCCTAGGGATCGTTAGCTACTACCGGATCTAGATAGAGCATTTTACTACAATTACTTAGCCGTTATATAACCTAATAAAGAAGAATGCCTGTTAGGAATAAGGCCCTACTTAATAGTAGGCTATAAAGGAACTCTAAACTCGAATAACTACTACCCTAGTCCTTATACTACTTACTTTCGATAACCTTGGATATAGTTAGATATATCTAATGACTAATATAAGTCTTTTCGGTTAGGGGGGAGTTATTAAATAAGTCGGCCCTAATAAGAAGAGGCACCTATACCAGTTTGAGAGTAGGATATAGTCTAAGGTAGAGAAGCGATACAACCTTACTAAACAGGAGCTCTATAGACTACTTTTCCTATTAAAACGTTTCCAATGGTACCTCTTTAGCATTTACTTTATTATAGAAATAGACGCTCTTATCCTAGTTTACTAGTTAAATAATATAGTTAGTAATATACTAGGAGCCTTAATAATATAGTAGATTATATAGATTCGGCTATTTGACTTTAAGGTTAAGTATATTCTAGGTTCTAAAAACGCTATTACTAATAGGCTTTTATAGAAGCCTCCTAGTCTGTCTAACTAGATAGAGAAAGCAAACAAGGAGGATATTAATAATTAGGTTAACGTATAAATCTATATTAACCGTATTAGCGATCCTCCCGAACCTATAGACCTAAACCTTAAAGAAGGATATTCCAAATACTCTAGGGCTATCATATAGTACTTAGCCACTCTAGAAGAACCTATAGCTATCCGACTATACTAGTAGCGACATCTGTTTAAGAAGGAAGCGCTTAAATATTTGGTAGACAAGGGCTATCTATTCCTTTAGCTAGCAAACAATACCTAGAATCCTTACTATATGATAGATACCCTAGAAGAAAGGCAACGAATTTTCTAAGCTTACTATAATAAGATAGGCTATAAGGGTAAAGAAGCTACTTACTAAAGGGTCATTAACTACTATTACTAGAAGGGAATATACGCTAATATAGCAGAGTAGATTTATACCTACCTAGAGTGTTAGGCATAGGATACTAAAAGATTTAAGGAAGTACATTTATATTCAGAACCTTTTCTAATCCTATTTACGAAATGGCACTTAGATATCTAGTTTATACCCCCTAACCAGAGGGGGAAGCCTTGTTTCCTCCTTAAGGCGTATAACGATCTTATAGGATTTGTAGAAGCCAAAGTCCTACCTAATAAGTTAGCTAGAGTAGTAAAGAACTTTATTAACCATAACATTCTCCTTTGTTAGGGACTCCTAATAGTTATAGTCGTTAATAGGAGATCTAAATTTAAAAGGGAAGCGAAAGCTATCCTAGAAGAACTAGGAGTAAAACGTATTATTATTTCTCCTTATAACTCTAGGGCTAATAGTATTAGTAAGGCTAGGTATATACCTATTATAGCTACCTTAGCAAAGATGACTATGGGGACTAGAAAGAACTAGTAATAGCTTCTTCCTTATATCCTATATACTAACTATATTACCGTTCGAAATAGCTATAGCTGCTTACCCTTTAACTTCATCTATAACTATAATCCTATTAGCCCGATTAAAAACGATATCCCTACCTAGCGAATTCTTTACTAGGACTCTATAGCTACCTAATTAGATAGGGAGAATTAAATAAAAGCCTATCTATAATTATTAGAACTCTATACTAAGGTACTACTTAATATAGAATTTGATCTAGAAGTTACTACTAAAAAAGTTACCAAAGCTAGACGAAAAATAGCTAAACACCGAAACAAAGCCTATTATTATAAGTTTAGAGCCGAGAATGCCTAAGTCAAGGTAAGTGATCTTGTTCTAGTTTATAATAACATTTGGCAGATCGATATAAGCTCGTTTCGAAAACTTTAATACTAGTAGTATAGCCTGTACTAGGTCCGAGAAGTTAGGAATAGAAATACCTACCACCTAGAGACTCTTAACGGTATAATTATATGGATACTATATTCTATAAACCACGTTAAGAAGTTTTTTAAGGAGGATAGAGTTTAGCTTAAAGCCGACGAATCTAATAGTTTTCTAGGTAAGTAGAACCCCTAGAGCTAAGTAGGTTCTTTATTACTAGAGGTATTTAAAAAAGTAGTAGTAGAAGAGGAAGCTCTTAGATAAACTAGGTAACTATAACTAAGCGACTAGCTTACTAGGTCTAAAGCCTAAGAGTAACGATAGCAATGGTAGGAGCTTATAGTTAAACTAACTAGAGGGAAACCACCCGGAGTTTAACTTTTAAACTATTAATAGAAGTATAAGTTAACCTTATTTGATTTTACTTCTATTTACTCTTTACTACCTAAACCCCTAATTACCCCTTTTCTATACTACCTTTGCCTCTTTTTCCCTAAATTCCTAATTCCCTACCTATAATTACTATTTACCCTGTTTATAAGCTACCTATTAATCCCTAACCATATCGTCTAAATCTATTAAAATTAGAGAGCTCTTTTTCTACATTACTAGCTAGACATTCTTTAGCTAGCTATTAAGGTCAAATTTAGCCTAACCTATAAGTCAAGAGTTAGGATCTTAGGAGCTATCGTTAACTATATCTTCCTATAAGCACTTCTTATCACTCTAGTAGCAGTTTCTATACCGTCTATCTAGGATAGGACCTATTAAAACGTAGCTATAGAATAGCTATATAATGTAAATAGTAACAGGCTTCTTATTCCTCAGAGGGGTAACCTTAGTTATCGACCTTCGATAGGACTATTCGTAGGCTTAGTATAGTACCAGATTCCTATATCCCTGATTAGCTCTTCTTCTAACTAGAGAGAGGAAGTTATTCTTATATATCTCTAAATACCTAGATAAATAAACCAAGAACTTGGGCCTAGTAGGTAACTATAGTATAAATCTACTAACTAAACGGACTACCGTTATTGATTTCTATGAAAACCAGGTATAACCGCTTTGCTAGAGCTCCCTTATAGGTATAGAAGAATTCTATATAGGTAGGAGCGAGTCTTAGGATTCTAAATATCTACTCTAAGGCATCAGGATTAGGGTTTAGCTCTTAGCAAATATATAGAACTACCTATATCTTAGGGTGCTTAATAAAGAAGAATCTATAATATAAAAGGAACAATTTGTACTAGTATTATATTAAGGCTATCTCTAGGTAATCTAAAGGTATTAAGGGATCTTCTAGGTAAGCTACTCTTACTACCTATATAAACTTAGGAGGTATAAGAAACCGATTATCCTAGGTAGTTATTAAATCTACTAGTCGGTTAGTTATTAAGGGAAGTATAGGCTTAGTATCCTTGTCAATTTCTATATCTTTCTAGATAGAGGATTTATATCTCTAGCGTTTAACTCTTTCAATAGATATAGTAGTCGAACTTGCTTATAGAAGCTTATAGCAAGTTTAAAGGGAAAGTAATATAGGAAGAAGTAGTACTAGCTATCTAAATAAAGGAAGACAATTATAAGTAAGAGTTAGTTAAAAAGGTAAAAGAGTAGGAAGAAGTTTAAAGAGAAATAGAAAGATACTTATCCTTTAAACGATTTAATAGTTAAGGTACTAGAACTATTAGACTTCTATTCGAAGAAGGTATACTTAGGCTAAAATAACCTATTATATAATAGATTATACTCCTTTATTATTACTAGATAAAATATAAGTCAAGATTATTCCTTAGGGTTATAATAAAGAATAACCTAGTTATATAGAGGCTAATATAGTTACCTATCAGATAGTACTAGAACTAGTAAATATAGCTTAGAATAGCTAGATAAGGAAAGCGTCTAAGAGGAACTAAAAGGTCTATGAATACCCCTAACTTAACCCTCTTCTCTTCTCTCTTTTCTATAACTAATAACTATAAATTATAAATCGCTAACTTATAAAAACACTAAACAAAATGTCTTCTCTACCTAGTTAGATGGCTAGGTATTGTTAGGTAAGTATTTCTCCGAGCAATTCCTTTCTAAATATTAATAGTCTAGGTTTTAAGCGACTCTATATAAGTCTCCTAACGGCAAACACGTATAGGGATAACATTAGGGAGTTAGATCGAAGAAGAAGAGAAAGATCGGTTCCTCTCCCTCTAATTAGAGGGCTAAGCTAACCAAGTATAGGACTATCTTTACTCCTCTTAAGGGAAGATCCTAAAATCCTAAGGCTCTTTCTTTGGTACCTCCTTATAACTTAGGTTCCGGGGGAAGAAATCGCTAACTACTCTAGGAGTAGTAATACCTAGAAGCTCTTTAATAAACTATATATTAGGCCTATTCCCTACCTTAGGGAAGTCGTAATTAGAAGGCTAGAGTAGCTTATAAGTCCTAGCCTTGAGATTAATAAGTAGATCGTTAGTTACCTATTTCCCTCATATACTAGGTTATATAGCTAGGGGAAAATATACTTTAGCTAATATTAATATAATATTACTATAAGCCTATATAATATTAAAGGGTTTATATTAAGAAAGGAATACCTAAATAGCTATAACCTCTTAAACCTACTTTAATATATATTAGTATCTTATAAGCTATATATCCATATTCTTCTAGAGGCCGTTAGCGACTTAAAGCTTAAATAGTTGATACTACTCTTATAAAAATAGAAGGACACGGCCGGAAAACAATTCTAGGTAATCCTTTACTACTTACAATGATTATATTAAGCTATAGCTATATATAACTAGATAAAGTTCTATCTCTATTATATAGACTCCTACCCTTCCGATAAGTAAAGTCGAAAAGATCTATTTAAGACTCTATAAGATAAGGTCATTCTCCCTAGTTTTCTTTTTCTACCGCCCGGAGGTTATATATACTAGCTAATAGTATAGATAATATCAAAGTAAAAAGGCTAGTAGGAATATAGCGTCTAGGTTATTAAGTTCTATTACTTCTACTTCTAAGAGATTTAATAAGGAGATAAGGTATAGCTTAAGCTCCCCTAGCAAAAAGGCTATCTATATATAGGGCTAAAAGTAATAGAGGCTAAGAATAAGATATTAACGCTCTAGCTTGGAATAATCTAGATAGCTCCAGGCTATCTACCTAATAGCTCCTTCTAGCTAGAAAAGCTAAAGAACCCTTAGGGGGATATCTACCCCTATTAATTACCTAAGTAGCCTATAGATAAGCTACTTTATAGGCTACTAGTTTCATAGCTATAGCTTTAGCTAGGATAGGTAAAATCGGTTATCTCTATCCAGATAAAAGAAGGAGAAGATAACCTACTATTAATAAAGGAGTAACTAGTTATAAAGAAGGATCGTTAGGTCCCCCTAGATAATACTATCTAGCGGTTTCTTAGCAAGGCGCCTAAGGGACTTAGGCTGCCTTAGCTACTCTAATAGGTACTTAAGTACCTTTATAAGCTAAGGATAGCTATCCACTAGCGTATAGTAGAATAGGTAGAGGAGTAAGTTATAACTATAGAAGGCTAAGGAAAACCTTTAAGGCCGTAATAGTAGTAACTAGTTAAGTAGGCGCCTCTAGTAATATAATAGCTACCTGGTCAGACTAAGACAAAGCTAAGTAAGCTAGTATAGATATAAGAGATATGCTTAACCTAAGCTATTAAGAAAGGATAGGCTTATTAATGTCGTCCTAACGATAATCCTACCAAATAGACTCGGCCCCTACTATTCGAATATTTAAGGCCTAAAGATCTTAAGCTAGTTCCTAAATACCTACCATAGTTTATAGGCTAGGATACGCTAGATACCAAAGTAAAAGCTTAGCAAAGGCGTTAGGCATCTAAGAAACGGCCCTTGCCTAAAGGTAATAGTAGAGCTAAGTAGGCTAGGCATTATAAGGAATATAAGTAAGGTTTTAGGTCTAAATTCGCTAGTAGGAGCCTTAGGGCGAATTCGAAGGAGAAGTATAGACTAGGGCTAGGAGTTCTTAATATAACTAGAGGGATATAAGGTATAGTTTTATTTTTCCGGTTCTATAGAGCTTTACTATATATAATAGATATAAATAAGGGTTATCTATCTAAGGGCGCTAGATAGATAGAAAAGGATAATAGATAGCTTTTAATACTCGTTTACTCTAATAGATTAGAGTAGTAGGATATAGTTCTTCTTTCCTTTATAAGTTAGGGATATCTTTTTCCACGTAAGTAGACTCTTCTACGTCTATCTAGAGGAATATCACTACTGCCGCCTTTGTCCCTATCGTCGTTGCCGTCTAGATAGTCGGACTTGCCTACTGTAACCGCGAATACTCGGACGCCCTAGACTTTTTGAGCCAAAGCTCCTCTCGATCTGACCAGACGGAGGTTTGGTTCTGGAGGTGCTGAGTGGTGCCTTAGAGGGTTGGTACTAGCTTACTATTATAGGCCTCCTTGGCCTTCCTAAAGGCTAGAAGGTTAATATTATTGGTGAAGCCTATTAAACTAACTATAGGGCAAGCCTAGTAAATGGCTTGGTAAAGAGAGGCTATATAGAGGATAAATAGTATAAGGGAGAGGGGTAACCCTTAGGAGACCTTGGCCTTTACTACTATATTTTCTATTTCCTAGCTATCGAAGTAAAGGATAGCTACCTTATCCCATAGCTATTTCCTAACCTAAATTATTAACTACTTTAGGAAGCCCTAGCTCTATAAAGTGGCTAGTAGCTAGGTATAGTTAATAGTATCGAAAGCCCTTGAGATATCGAGCTATAGGAAGGAGGTAGCTACCTTATACCTCTAAGCCTCCTAAACCTAGGCCGTAATGAGCCAGATAGCTAGTTTAGTAGACCTATATTCCTAGTTACCTATTTATTTAGCCAGGAGAAGCCTATAGGCCTCTATAACAGCCGTTACCTTCTAGGCGACTATAGCCTCTAGTACCTTGCCTACTATTAGTAAGAGTGCTATAGGTCTATAGCTACCTAGGGTAAAGTAGGCCTATAGGGGTTTGCCGGGCTTATAGAGAACTATTGTCTTAGCCCTTTTAAACTAGACTAGGAAACAGCCTAGCTATAGGCTCTCTAAGGCTAGTTTAGCTAGTATCTAGTAGAGCAGCTACCTATAGGCCTTTAATAGACCTATAGAAAGGAGGTCCTCCCCTAGGGCTTTCTATAGGGCCGCCCTAGCTAGTACTGCCTTAATGTCGCCTACTATAACCTCTTAGCTTATTTCGAACTTCGGCTCCTAGCGGTCGTTTAGATCCAGGTCGTTAATATCTGATAGGTCTACTTCTAGGTTCGGAAAGAACTTATCGGCCAGTGCTCTAGCCTTCTACTAGTAGGTTATAAGCCCCCCTTTAAAGGCTAAGAGCTTTAAAGGGTTAACCGGTAGGTAGCTTTACAGCCTTACCTACCTCTTTAGCCCCTATAACAGGTCCGGCCGGTTAGTTACCTCCTATAATATAGCTCTCTAGCTCTTAGTCTTCATAGCTATAATAGTCTTAGCCTAGTTCCATAGGGCCTGCCAAAGTACCTCCTATATATAAGGGTTTAAGGTACCCCTATAGGCCCTCTCTACCTCCTATGACGAACCTAACTCAGACTTCTTCTGAAAGGGTTCAGACAAAGGTAGATTAAGCAGGACAAGTATATAGGTCGTCTAAGGGATTCGGTAAAGCCAAAGGGTTTATAACAACACTAGAGTTATCTCTTATAGTAGTTAGCGGTACTTGATATAAGTACTGTAATTGTAGGTTGCTATCACTAGTAAACTCCTAGAGTCCACTATAACGAGTAACTATCTACATATATATATAATCCTAGGATCACTAATAGTCGTGGTAATCCTCCGTACTAGCTTACCTAGCTTATATCGTGAGCTAGTGATCCTCTGCTAGGATCATTTCTTGCTAAGTGTGATCCTATCCTGATTAGCCTATTATTCCTACTATCCTATTAGCCTATTAGAGAGGCAGCTTAGGTAGTGTCCTATATATATATTTTCGTGACACGATACCCCTCCTTTAAGGCTTTTAACCCGAAAGCCTATCTTAGGCCGTTTTAAATAGCGCTAATGTCCTTTTCTATGTATACCTTGTAATTTTTCCCTTTTTCTATATTGCTAGTGACTGACAAGATGGCAGATCGTATCTCTAAGCGTCGATCTTCGAAATCCTAATAGCGTGCTATGCTTGCTTCTTTTATTAATTCTTCTAGTGTAGATGTTATACTATGTTTATGGTATTTTAAGTAGAACTTGGCTTGTCGTATAGTGTCAGGCTCTTCTCGCTATAGCGAGTATATACGTTAGGGTCGTTCTTATAATGGTTCCGACGTAGCGTCTACTTATTTATAGCCTTATTTATTACCTTAATATTTATAGCTAATCTTTCATGGTGACGAAGATTATATTTAAATAGAAATATATAGAATAAGAAAAGGCTAATACTAAAGAGGCCCTTTTCGTTCTTTAGACTTAACTTTAGATAGCTATCGGTCGATTAGCTTGTCTTCGTCGCTAGAAACGTTTCTTAAAGGAGCGGGGTTCCGAGCTATTTCGTCGAGGTATATAGTCTCTAGAGGAAATAGAGGTAAAAGAACGGAGGGTACGGGATTCCGAGGTATATATTATTAGTGACGTATAGTCCTAGGGTGCTAATGTCCCGTTTGATTAGTCCTCTTTAGGCCTAGATTTGTTAGAGGCCGACTTAGCCGTTTTGTCTAAGCTAATGCCTATAGTTAATCTAGGTTCTGGTGGTAGAACTATTCTAGTTTCTTAGGGCAGTTTAAATTTTTGATTAATTCCTATAAGTTATCCTCTAGTCTAAAATCGAGCTATTTAATTAGATACTATAGTTCCCTATTAATAATATGTAAATCTAGAATTTCTTTGACGTCCTATTCTTTCCCTTTGTCCTCTACTTTGATATGTATAGCAACCTTAGCGTTCTTTGGTGCTAGTTTAGGAAGTAAAATATAAAAAACATCTATCTATAGTTATATAGATAACGGTAATGATAGTTAGTAGTTAGATATTAAAATTTGTTCTTTGATAACGAAGGGTCCGACCTTCTTAAGGTCTAGCTTTATGCTTGGTCGTTTGGTTTATAGGTTCTATACGATTAGATAGACTTTGTCTCCTCTCTCTAGGTAAGGTCTCTCGAGCCTATATTTGTTATAGTAGTTCTTTATTCTGGTTCTAACAAACTCGAGTTCCTTTTTAAGCTTCTTATATAGTATATATATCTATTCTACTTTAACTGCTACTCTTGGCACTATAACCTCCAGTCCTTGTATAAGGTCCATTTTATATCTGTAATTCGTAAAGAACGGTATGACTTTGGTCGTTTCTATTAGCGTTATATTATAAGCGAGTTATACTATTAGTAATAGCATGACCTAGTTATCTTACTAGTAGTTGACGTAAGAACGGAGGTATTACTTGATAACTTGGTTTAGTCGCTCCATTTATCTATTAGTCTATAGGTAATATACCGTTAATAGCTTGCTATTAACGCCTAATCGTTACATTAATGCTTATCAGAACTTCGATACGAACTTAGTATCTCTGTCGGTGATCTATTCTCATAGCTAAGCGTATACTAATATGACTTACCAATAGATTACGTCTACTAGTTATTCTACTATCTAGGACTCCTTATAGAGAAAGAAGTATACCTATTTAGTTAGGCAGTTTACTATAGTAAGAATACTATTATAGATTACCCCTATAGCTATGTCCTTAGATTCTAGTAGTTTCGTAATAAAGTCTATTATAACTAAACTCTATAGTTTGTCAGCTATTAGTAATAGCTAAAGTAGCCTATATAGCTTATATCGTGCCGTTTTGCTTTGATTATAGATGTCGTAGTTCCGTATGACTTCCTTAACTTGTACTATTAACTATAGAAAGTCGTAGTGTTTTTTGACCTATACGACAGTCTTCGTAACTCCTTTATATCCTCCAAGTTTCGATTTATAGAGTTCTCAAATCATTCGTAGCTATTGATCCCCGTTATAGATATATGCTTTACCTTAGTACTAGAGTTTCCTATCTCTTTCTTCTACTCTATTAGGTACCACTAGTCCGGGTACTATTTAATATTATATCTTATTAATCCTTTCTTCTCAAAAGATTATACAACATTCTAGGAACAAGTCAAGTAGATCGTCTTCTACAGGTATCTACGTTTTGTAATATAGCGTTCCGTCTATTCATTCCTTAAATAATGGTGGCGTTATTTCCGTTTGTCCTTCTATATGATCTATTCGTTGACTTAAGGCGTCTACTCGTACGTTCTCTTTACCCTTCTTATAATAGATCTTAAAATTGAATTCTATAAGGAATTCTGCCCATTGTATTTGTTATCCATTAAGCTCCTTTATCGTTATAAAGTACCGCAAATTCTTATAATCTATATATACTTGTACTAGTTTAATCGTGCCATTAAGGTATGGTCGCCATTCCTTAAAAGCTTCGACAATCGTAAGTAGTTCTTTGTTATAGATTAGATAATTAAGATATAGTCTATCGAGCTTCTTTAAAAAGAAGGCTATAGGATATAGCTTCCCTTGTTCATCTTGCTATCCCAATTGTCCTCCGATAGTATAGTCTAAAGCGTCTGTCTCTACCTCGAATAGCTTCCTAAGGTCTAGCAATACTAGTACTAGATCTTTAGTAATAGTATTATGGATCTATATAAATGCTTACTTATATTGCTCTTCCCATTAGAATTTAGTGTTCTTCTTGGTAAGTTTGTATAAAGATTATACGATCGCTCTAAAGTTCCTAATAAACATCCGGTAGAAGTTCGTAAACCTGATAAAACTTCGTACTTCTATGACTAACGTCGGTTATAGCTAATCCTTAATAGCTTTAACCTTTAAGGGTTCTATCTAGATTTATCCTAGGGATATTTCGTATCCTAAAAACACCGTTTTCCTAATGTGGAATTCGCTCTTTTCCTTGTTAACTAATAGCTTATATATATATAATATATCTAATACTACTCTTATATACTTCTAATGTTTATCTATCATTTTAGAGAAGATAAGTATATTATCGAGATAATATATTATAAATTTGTCAAGAAAGGGTCGGATAGCTTGATTAATTAGGGCTTAGAACGTTACTAATACATTTATAAGTCTAAATAGCATGACAAGGTACTTATAATAGCTATAAGGTATCCTAAAGGCCATTTCCTACTTATTATCTTCTTTAATCTATATATAGTTATAGGCTAATAGCAAGTCAAGACGTATAAAATATTAGGCTCCTACTAACTAATCTCGGAGCTATAAGATTAGTAGTAACAGGTATTAGTTTTTCATAGTCTATTTATTAAGTTACCAATAGTCGACATATAACTATAGCTTTCTATCTTTCTTAGGTATAAACAGGATTAGATAGCCTACTAACAATATCGATAGGTAGATATATCCTCTTCAAAGATTCTCCTCTAAATATCGCTTAAGTTCTTCGTTCTATATCTAGCTTATATAGTAAATCTTAAAGAACTTTAATTATACTCCTTCCTTAAGCTTGATCTCGTAATCCTATAGGCTATATTCTAGTAATCCTTCCAGATGTTTCGGTTCGAATGTTAGATATCCCTCGTACTCCTTCGGTACTTCCCTAGTCTTATCTCGTTTCTTGGTTTTCTAATAGTATACAAACTTGGTTCTATCTATAGCGATACTAGCGATTTCTCCTGTCTCAACCTACTACTCTAGTTATAATGCTCCGCATTTATCAACGGAGAGAATAGCTATCGGCAGTTTAGCTTGTTCCTTCTATCGTAACGTCGGTGTCGTTATACCGCTTCTTCTAGAGTCTATAGTAGTCTGCCTACCACTATCTGCCTCTTATAATAGATCTGTAGGACATGCCTTCCCTTAAGCATCGTCTGCTCGCGATCCTTGCGTACTCCTTATCTCGCTAGTTAAATACGACTCTATTTAAGGTCGTAGGTAGCTACTATTCTTCTAGCTAATGTCTAGGTTATAATCTTTATATTATAGTAATCCTAATATTATATCTTTATCGTTACCTATATCTATGATGCTAAATACGACTACTATAGTCTTCCCTATTATAATGATATTAATTAGTTCGGTTTCTTTATATACCTATTATATTAGAAATGGCCCTTTGACTATACTATACTTTTACCTTATTCTCCAGGGTATCTATAGCTAATTTATAAGTATTAGTAAAATTAGGTTTATCTCTGCTCTACTATCTACTAGTACAAGCATTTTATACTATTTCTATTATGCTATTATCTATAATCGCTTATCTTACCACTATTATCTAAAGATTATAGCAATTTCCTATATTTCTATTAGGAGGTCTTAATATAGTGGTCTCTTACGCCAGTTCCTCCTATACTATGCTACTACTTGCTACTATACAGGCATTAATAGTTTTTAGGCCCCTTGAAGGGCCCTAACCCATTCCCTAGGTTAGTACTAACCTCTTCGGTTGTTTAGCTAATAGCGGCTTCGTTAATTATACTCATTTCCGTAAGCTATTAAGTGCTTATAGCTTCCTACTATTAGGTCTATTCTGCTTTCCATCATATATACTATAGCTTTATCTAAAGCTCTCGAATTCGCGATTTCTTTTCGTCTATATAATAGAGGTAATCGTTACTCTAGTACGAGTCCTATATATCTTGTCCTATTCCGTAGTACCTAGGCCAGGCTCGTTTTAGAACTACCGTAATACCTTCTAGATCACGGGCTTCGATCTTCTAGAGCAATTCGGCCGCTCTATTTCCGGCATTATAAACCTATTCTACAGGGCAGAGGCTTCTATCCTCATTTCCTTGTTAGGTCGGCTAGTAATTATTTTCGAATTTGTCGCGAAAGTAGTATTAGCATTCGTATAATATACACTAGAACTAGGGCACTTATATGTATACCTCGTATCAAGGGTATAGTTATATAACGTTACCTAGAAGGTATTAGAACTCTTTCCTAAATCCTTCTCACTATATATAGACTATAGATACCCTGACACTAAGGTAGGAATGTTTCTTCTAGTAGTTTTCCCACGTATATTCGTCTTTTCTATAGTTTATATATATAAACTAGTACTCTAGGTTCCATATATTATAGCTAAGTTACTAGTCATCAAAATACTCGGTATAGCTATCAGGCCTATTATATATCACAGACTGTTCCCCTTTAATAGTTTCTACAATACGTTAGAGTTCCCTTATCTTGTCCCTTATCTTATCGCTCTACTAGGCAAGTCAAATCAAGCGTCTATCCCATTTGTATAGTTCTATATTAAGCCGGAAAACTTTATTATAGTACCATTCGATTTATTCCTGGAGGAATAGAACATTAGGTCTAGGTCTTTCGATTCCTTAGGTATCGGTTATCTATAATCTATCCTACCTCTATATAACTATAAAACCCTACTACCTTAAGGCTAGGAGAATCGAAATTAGTAGTATATACTCTCCTACCATATCCTACTCGGCAAGACCTATCTCTAGGTCTATAGTGACCAGTTTAGAGTATAGTACTTGTTCGTCTTTACCATCGCTATTACATCCAAGACTATCTATATCGCTATCCCTATTTTCGTAGCTTATAGCTACTACTTCGATAATATCCTTAGTAGTTTCGTTAATAACTATAATTTCCTTTCTAGGGACTATTTTCTATTCTTTCTTCAGGCTTTAATATTCTTATTTATAGTATCCTTTCTTTCTATAGTTATAGTAAATAACGTTAGACTTGTCTTTAGTCATCTTCTTTCTATCTTACTTCTATACTATATCTATATCTATAGCCCTAAGATACGTCCTATATAAGGTACTAATATATACTTATTTTTTCTTATCATTAGCCTTGACTATAGTTCTATTCATTTGACCTTATTTCTGCTACTTTTATATATAGAGTCAATTATCGATTCTAATAGTCTATATAATATATTTATCTAAGGTCTTAGGCTAATCGTATTTATATAGCTTATCTTTAACCTTTTCCTTTGAGCCATTATAGAATAGTTATATTAATACCTCGTCATTAAGCTAAGACTTAAGTATATCCTATCTAAACTATATAATATAAGAGGCTACTAACTTAGTCTATTAGAGATTAGTAAGTCTTTCTTATATATAAATCTTCTCGTCTTTATCGCTAAAGACCTTCTAAAGCTCTTCTTCGAAACGGTTATAGAATTAAAAGACTACCTATATAAACGCGTCTTAGTTATCTTCGTCTTCCTTAGTAAGATAGTCATTCCATATAGGCTCGAACCATCTAAGTACCTTGCCCTCTAGTCTTATAGCTATATAGAAGACTTTGGCTTTATCGTCTAGAAACTTGTTATTATTAAGCCAAAAGTAGGATTAGAGGTTTATTAGAAACCTTACAAGATCCTCCTTAGTTCCTCTATATTTACCAGGTAGTTCGATCTTAATACGGCTCGCTTTAGCGCCTTTGAGTACCTTAATTTTAGTATAAGCCTCGTTAACTAGCTTCTACAAGTGCTTTTCGCCGTTCTCAAGTTCCTTAATTTAAGCTTAAGTAGCCTTATCTCTCTAGTCTAACTCCTAGATCTACTACTAGAGTTAACTAAGATAGGTAAGCAGCTATTCGGCTATAACATTAATAGTTATATTAATATCAAGGTCGAAATTACCTTCGTCCTAAACCATAATAGAACAAAAAGAGTGATAGCAATATGTAATAAACCTAACTTAGACTTCTTCTAAAAGGGTTTAGACAAAGGTAGATTAAGCGGGATAAGCGTATAGGTCGTCTAAGGGATTCGGTAAAGCTAAAGGATTTATAACAATACTAGAGTTATCTCTTATAGTAGTTAACAGTACTTAGTATAAGTACTATAATTATAGGTTACTATTACTAGTAAATTCCTAGAGTCTATTATAACGAGTGACTATCTATATATATATATAATCCTAGGATTACTAATAGTCGTGGTGATCCTCTGTACTAGCTTACCTGGCTTACATTGTAAGCTAGTAATCCTTTACTAGGATCATTTCTTGCTAAGTGTGATCCTGTCCTGATTGGCCTATCATTCTTGCTGTCCTATTGGCCTGTTAGGGAGGCGGCTTAGGCGGCGTCCTATATGTATATTTTCGTGACACCTCCCTAGCTCTCTTCTAGGCCTCTTAAACCTCCTTCGTCTACTATTAGGCTCGTTTACCGCCCGTACTAGCCTTCTTTGCCAGGGCTAAGACTATAGCTATCTCCTCGAGGGCCTCTATAAGCCTGTCGAAGGCCTGTAGAAGCTCCTCCGGGTCCCGGAAGACAGGCCTGGCTAGGGCCGAGGCCTACCTACCAAGCCGTAGTAGGAGGTAGGCCGCCTCGGCCCGTGCTACCTCCTCGTCTAGGCTCTTCTAGTCTTACCCTTTGCTAGCTAGTACGGGCCTGTTGGTCCCCTAGAGGGAGACGTTTAAGGCCTATAGGTAGTAGTCGGATTTCCCACGTTCCGTGATATCCCTATAGGTCGCTTCTAGCCTAGCCGAGGCCTAGAGTAGGTCTATTATAGAAGGCCGGCCACGTTAGTCCCCTTGGGGGGCCCTAGTAACCTAGCCGTATAGCGTATGTAGGTCGGGGTCCTACTGGTCTATAAGGTTAAGGAGGTCCCTAGCCCCTAGGCTAAGCCTATTAAACAGGTCCTGGACCTTTAGATAGTATATAAGGAAGTTAGAATATTAGTAGTTTCTAAGAGGTTTTATATCCTTCTTTATAAGGAAGAGTTAACTAGCTAGATTCTTAATAGCCAAGATAGATATTAGCTAGCCCTAGGTATTAAGTTAATAGATAGCTTAAATAAAGGAAGCTTCTTCTACATTCGATAGGCATTATTATAGCTCTCTAGAAGCTCGAATACTCTTATACTAACTAGAAAGACGGTTTATAAGCGTTAATCAGGGGACTCTAAAGAGGATAGCGGCTTATTAAATACTAAGGATATCTTTCTATTCGAGCGCTAGAATTATAGCTTAGATATAGCCTTCCTAATCAAGATTTAAGTTAGCTATCGTTAAAAAGGTAGAGTAGACTTCGAATATTATAAGAAAAGAGGAATTTGTGGTAAACTGGCTTGCGATGTTAGTATCTTGGTAGTATACGTTTAGGGGCTTAAATTGGTGGAGATTTGGTGGCCGAATTTGGTATGTGACCGACATGGGTATGATTGACGTTATATACTTGCACATTACACGGACAGACAGCATTCGTGTACAGTAGTGACTTGGCCAACAGCGGCCGTATAACCATAACCAAGTGCTTATGCCTCGGACTGCCAAGAACTCACGGGACTTCAAGCCTTGAGACGCAACATCTAATTGCGCGTTTCTCTCTCCTTTAAGAAAAAGGTCTTCCTATATTATTCAGCACGTTGATCGCGGTAACAGGAAACTTGATGCTTCTGCTCAGACAGAAGCAAGGGAGTAATATATCATAGTTTCCGCGTTCTTCATGTATAGATATAATGAGCTGCGGATCAAATCAGGGCTTGGAGAAATCGAAACATGTATTATATTCGCAACCTCCCCCCCCCCCCCCCCCTTCCAAAAAGACCACTTCCTGACCGTTCACCGTCCAAGTCTATCCACTGAGTATGACCAACAATCCCAATGCAACCAGGTACTCCCAAACTCTGGAGAAAGAAAAAACAAAGCAAGCATTAGGTCCCAAACAATAACCTTCACAACCATCCCCCGAATCCGAAACAATGCAATTCCATGTGAGCCAAACCCATCTCTCCGCCAACCCGACCCGCCTCGACTCCATTATTATTCCATTCCCTTCCGTATGCCATACTGATCGCACCACCGCGTTAAACCAACTCCCGGCTCAACTCGTAGCTCCATCCTCCCTCGCGCCTCATCTTGTCTCTCGCCGCCGCGTCCCTCCGCACCTCCTCCTCCGTCAGGCGGTCGCTCCCGCTCCAGTTGGCGCTGCTCGTGCGCGCCCGGAACTTGTGGAACCGGTCCTTGGTCTTGCTGAACACCTCCTCCATGTTGAGCGGCGCCGGCGGCCCAAACACCTGGATGGGGTCGACGCGTTCCTGCCGCAGGAGCGCGTCCCGCAGGGCCGGCGAGTCGGCCCAGGCCGCGATCGGCATGTGCCCGTCGTCGTCCTCGCTGTCGTCGTCCGTCTGGATGTCGGGGAGCTCGATCAACTCGCCGTTGAGCATGCGCGGGGAGGAGCGGGCGACGGATTTGGTGGACTTGGGGATCCCGCCGCCGCCGATCGGGCGGGCCGGCGTCTTGTGCTGTTGCTGTTGCTGGTGTGCGTTGGGATTCTGCGCGAACGGGATGGCGCCCTTGGAGAACTGCGCCATGTCGAGCGGATGGGTCGGCTTGGAGTGGCTGTTGTGCTGCGCCGTCACCGTCGTCTTGAAGAGGTCCTTGCTGCTCGCACTCGACGGGGGCGCGTGAGGGTAGCCGTTGTTGTACGCCGACTTGGGCTGCGGGTCCTGCGCGAGCGGTTTAGCACGTTGCTGCCGCCCTATGGGATCCGGGACACCTACCTTCTTGAAGCCACCAGAGGGCCTGACGGGCGGGCCCTTGATGATCCGCGGGTTGTGGTCCATCATGTCCAGGTCCTCGTCAAACTCCTCGCTCATGCGCATGCGCTTCGTCTCCTTCGTAGGGTAAGACGGCAGGGCTCGCTGCTGCTGCTGCTGCTGCGACCTGGAGCTCTCCTCGCCGGCGTCTTGTTGCAACGGCCTCTTTGAGGTGGACCCCTTCGCCGTGCCCGACAGGACCGTGTTGACAAGCCGGCTTTCCTGATGCATCGTGGAACCCAATCGCGAGGGTGGTCGGAACGTCCCTTTCTCTGCTATGGCGTACTCCGGGGGAGCGTTCGGCTGGGGCCTAACGGCCGGAGGAGGCGCTTTCGTCTGTTTGGCTTTTTCGATGGCCGCCCTCCGCTGAGCCGCCTTCCGCTCCTCCTCCTTCTGCCGCTCAGCCTCGGCTCTCCGTTGCTGCTCTTGCCTACGCTCTTCCTCCTGGGCCGCCCGCTTGCGTTCCATTTCCTGTTTGGTCTCACGCTTGCGCTGGGCCTCGCGCTCCTCCTGCTCCTTTCGCTTGGCTGCCATTTCCAATGCCTTGGGACGACCGGTAGAGGAAACCGAACTCTTGAGGCTCTGAACCGATCCTTTGCCTTGGAGAGAGGCCTGGCTCGCCTTGCCGTTGACCTGCCTCGCAGAACCAGGCTGCTGACCCAGCGTCTCTTGGAGGTTGGCGGCAAGCACGCTGTTTGAAGGGTGGAAATGGGTCTGCTGGGAGCTCAAAGGGTTGACCCGAATCAAGGTAGGCACTTGTTTCGGCTTGGCCGCCGTCTCCCTTGTCGGCTTCATAGGCCGCTTCTGAGTCCTGATGGACGAGGCCGTCGTCGGGCGAGGAATTGACGGAGGCGGTACGGTGGTCGTGGCATCCGTCATCTCCACGTCCGGCTCGTCGGAGGGAACAGACCTATGCTTCCCCTCATGCTCGTTGGCCCTTGCTGGAGTCGGCCTCGTCGACTTTGTCGGGCTCCTTGGCCTGTTCTTAAGTGCCGGCGCAGGAGTCCGGAAGTCTTGCTGCTGTGGTTGGGGCTGGGCAGCCTTCTCCTGCTCCTTCTGGGCCGCAACCTGCTTCTCCATGGCCGCAATCTTCTCCTGCTCCTTGCTGAAGACCCGGGCCTTTTCTCTTTCCTTCTCGCGTGCCTTCTCCAGCTTGTCCATCTGCTCGGCCATCTGCTTTGCCTCCTTCATCTCCCTCTCCCTTTCCTTCTCGCGCTCCGTCTCCCTCTCCTTCTCGCGCTCCCTCTCGTCTCTCTCGCGCTCCATAGCCTCGAGTCTTTCCCTCTCCGCTGACGACCGCGTTCTCCGAGAGCTATTACTACGCACTGGGCTGAGCGGGGGGGCGGTTGCGGCGAGGTGCTGCGACAAGTCCGGATACACAACGTTGTCCGCTGTCTTGAAGGACTCAACAGACGGCTCCTGGTGGTATCCAAGCCGTGTTGTCGAGGGAGACTGCAGTAACGAGGACTTGCCCTCGGCGCTGACTGCCGCACTGCTCACGATCAGGCCCTTGGAGCTCTTCAGCAGCGATGACAGCTTGTTCTTGACCTGCCTCAGCGGGTTGTCCATGAAGGCTCTCGCAGGAGACCTCGGGGGCGAGGAGAGGTTGTCCTCGGCCACCGTGGACAGCGCCGAGTTCGAGACGGATGTAGTCTTCTTCAGAGGGCTGCCCTCCGTCTCCGTGTCCAGCTGATCCGTGGTCGGAAGCACCGGAACAGAGACTGACTTCCCGTGCTTGGGTGTCCATTGGGACATGGTCGGCTTGCCCGGCGACCCTGCACTCCTCTTGGAATGCTCGGCGCTCGTTGCCGTCCCCCTGCTGGACAACTCCTCTCGGGCATCCGAGAGTTGCGTGTCAGAAGGAACAGGCTTCGGGCCCTGGGCCTTCGCAGCGGTATCGGGCGGGGCAATCCAGTCACCCTCGTCGTCTTCATCTGCAGGAAACGCACCAGGAGCGGCGGCCGCATTTCTCGACTTGGGCGATGATGTCCTCTCTTCCGAGGTTGGCTCGGCCTGGGACTGGATCTGCGAGGCTGGTGCGCTCTGCTGCGAGGGCAGCAGATTGGCAAGGGATTTTGATGACCTAGTAGTACCAGTCGACTGTCCTTTCCCAAGCATGCTGATCTGATCTTGTAACCGTTGCGTGTAGGTCTTGCTGTGTGCAGCGGCGTCCTCGTTGTTCTGCGTTTTCAGCTCATCGTCAACATCCATCTTATCCGGGTCGTCTTCCAGGCTCTCCCGCCGCATGACACCTCCACCAAGACTTTTGCCCCCGGTCGGACGGTTGTAGTAGCTCTGGCGGTGGAAATCCAGATGGCTCGTCCGCGAGATACGGGCCCCGCCGAGGCTTTTCTTGGAAGCCAGTGGCTCACGAGCTGGCAAGGAAGCAAAGTTCAAACTGCTCTTGCGCACGACGGGCCTAATTGGGCTGGACGCGTCGGAGGGAGACCTGACTTCGTCAATCTCATCGACCATCTCGTCGGCATCCTTGTCGACGGCGTAATGGAGATCGCCGGTGGGCTTTTCTAATTCCTTCAGTGGGCTGGCAGTCCTTCTCTGCGGGGAAGAAGACGACTTCTCGGGCGAGGGCGGCTTTTGAGGCGAGCTTGATCTTTGGAGTGGCTGTCTGGGAGGGGACGACATCTTCTGGGGTGAAGGCGACCGTGGCGACAAGATGGGCAAGCGGGTTCGGCTGGCAAACGGGCTGCTCAGCTGGGCAACGGCGCCCGAAGGGCTCGCGGGAACGGCGGCTGCTGTGCTTGCCGCGGCTTGCCTCTCCTTGTTTTCGCCTGCCGGGTTCAAGGCCTCTCGGCTAGGACTGGCTGACGGGGTTCCCTGCTCTGCTGGCTCGCCTGGCAGCGGGTGCATGTGGTCCGAGATCCGCAGCGGCCGCTGAGGGCTGTCTGACATCTCGACGTCCTTGTCAAACTGGTCACATGGCATCGTATCTTGAGATTGACTGCCATGGTAGCCCGAGTCTCCGAAGGAGATGGGGCCGCGAGGTTCCACCTGGTGTGGAGGTCGCACGACCGCAGGCTTTGCTGGGCTTTCGGAGAAGCCGACTTCAGGCTCGACCTTGTCCTCGGCGGCCGTGATCCTGGGGCTGTGCGGCTGTGAGTTGTTTTGCATCGTGAAGGGGCTCGACGCCCCGTTTATTGTCGCAGAGAACATCTCGGAGAGCGGCTGGGCAAGGTTGATCAGTACGCGACGCGTCGTCTCAGCGCAGGTATTTTCGGCTTACCATTCGCATGCTGCTGGGCGGTGCCTTTCTCGCCGTGCGCGGCGTCTTTCCGCGCAACTTCCCTGGTGTCTTGAAGAGTTCCGCGACGTTCCTGCGAGCCTTGGTCAGCGACGCGACAGGCCGAGCTTGCGATGACTGCACGAACATCTGGTTCTCGGAGAAGATCTCGGCCATGTGCTCGTTGAGCCAGTCGATTTCATTGCGCGCGGAGTAAGAGAATTCCTCGATCTCGGACCGTGCTATGCTCAGAGCCGCGTTCCTCTCTTCCGTAATCCAGGCGGCCGAGCCGACCTGGAGACGAGGACCTCCTCGCATCGCCATTGTTACGGGCGGGCAGCTGTGTGTCGTGGGGCGCTGAAAGTAAACAATGTCGAGAGAGAGAGACGACAAGAGACGGAGGGGATGGGAATCGAAAAAAAAGGGTTGCTCCTCGATCAGCGTGCCATGGATCAAAGGGTGGGTTGGTGATGAGATTGGTCGGAAAACTTGGTCTGGGATTGAGAGAGCAGGCAGCTCTGTTTGCGAAAGGGAGGTCAACTTGTGTGCGTTGTGACTGACGAGCGGGCCCTGGATCTGGCAAGGCTTTTGTTTTGATTCTCTCCAAAAACGGAATGGTCTGGCCAGGAGCTGCTCGAGTGGGACCCCAAGCTCATCTTCCTGACGCCAGTTCACGTGGGTTCGGGCTCGATTGCCCCGCACAGTGAAATTGCCCTGTCAGATTCGACACGCGCCAGACCGTGCTGCTGCGTGGCTGCTACTGTGCACACTCCTCTTCGCTCGTCCTGTCGCGCCCGGCAAGCGCAAGCTCGCGCCTTTCTTACTCTTGGCCGCGCCCTGGTCCTGATTGGGACCCAGCAGCCCGCCAAAACCCCAACAACGCTGGTTTGGGTCCGTACGGAGTACAACAAGCTGAAACACAGTCGCAGCGAGACTACACTATGCTCTGACCCGACTTCGCAAGCCTGTTCCCGTTCAGATCTCATACCTACACTCCGCCGTAACGTCACCGTTTCCCTCGGCCTTCACCCAGATGGAGTCGTTCGACGTTCCCGACTCGACCGACTGGATTGGGACGCCCCTCGCCGGCCTCATGGAAGTCGAACAGGCCTTTCGCTGTCACGTCTGCAAGGACTTCTACAACTCCCCCATGATTACCTCCTGCAACCACACATTTTGCTCGATATGCATCCGTCGGTGTTTGTCGGTGGACGGCAAATGCCCGCTCTGCCGGGCACTGGACCAAGAATCCAAGCTCCGGGGGAATTGGGCGCTGCGGGAAGCGGTGGACGCCTTTGTCAAATCTCGCGACGCCATTTTGCGGTTTGCCAAAACCCCAGTGACTGCGTCCAGCCCGAAATCCCCAAAGAGGAAAGCAGCGGAGATGGAAGAGCCGGGCGACGAAGGGCAGAACAAGAGGCCAAGAATGACCACGAGGTCAAGCAAAGCGAAAGCTGCCGAGGCGACGGCAGCTATGTTGCGCGAGGAGGCGGACGTGCCCGAGGGCGAGAATAATACCCCAAATCAGGAGTCCGAGCCAGGTATCGTCACCTGCGCCTGATCCCGTTCGAGTTCATGGGAACTGACCTAGGAATTTAGACGATGGCCTTGCTGCTTGCCCGATTTGTTGGACACGAATGAAGCCTTGGCAGGTTGACAGGCACATCGACACCTCCTGTCCGGGCTCCCCGCAGCCATCCAAGGGGTCGTCATCGACTTCCACAAATAGTCGCGGAGGAACCAGCTTCGGTTCGGCTCGTACCCTCTCCCAGAATCCACCAACGCCCACGAAGGCACCCGAGCGCCTCCCGGCTCTTGCATATTCCATGCTAAAAGACTCGGCCCTTCGAAAGAAATTGGCCGAGCTCGGGCTGTCGACGGCGGGGTCTCGTCAAATGCTCGAGAAAAGACACCGGGAATGGGTGACCATCTGGAACGCCAATTGCGACTCCGCGAAGCCCAAGAAGCGATCCGAGCTTCTGCAAGACCTGGAGGTGTGGGAGAGGACGATGGGCAGCCGCGCGCCGACCATGTCGAGGGCGGCAAACATGGGTGCGCAGATCAAGGACAAAGATTTTGACGGAGCCGCTTGGGCAGCGAAACACGAAAACTCGTTCAAGGATTTGATTGCCAAGGCACGCAGCTCAAGAAGTAAGGTTGTGCAGAAGGCGGAGGGAGAGCAGAATAAGGGAGAGTCGGGGTCAGCGCAGGACGAGAGGAAGGGAAGAGATGACTCGGTATCGGCCTCAGAGCCGTCCAAAACGGCCGTGGTGGATCTGACCTGCCCGCCATCGAGCCAACCTGAGCCGCCAGATTCACCGCCGAAAAGAGCTGGCGCATCTGGGGAGAGCGATACTGGTCTCCTGGAAGACTTGCGGTCAATATCTGGGAAGGAGGCGGGACATCCCCAAGCTGACGGCGTGTCTGCGTGTAGTCCGTCTGGAAAACCAGAAGGGGCGGGCTCATGAGCTTGAATGTCAGCTGCGAAAAGGGCCAGTGAAAAAAAAGAAAGAAAGAAAGAAATATCCACAAGAAGAGATTCTAAGGCATTATGGCGTGCGTCTCGCTTGTTTTCCCATGTCCCAAACCAGAAATCGACCGTGGTGTGCCTCACCCGTACGCCTGACCGAACTCCGTAAGCTTCACATACGCACTTGACCACATATCAGGACGCCTCTTGTAAGTAACCCAGTAATTATTAATGGCGTTTTGGATCCACATTGGGGTCGGGTCGCTCATTCGTGCACTATCGAGGGGATCGGAATTAGCACTCCTTTACTACTGCCGATAACAACAGAAACAGTGAGGAGGGAAACTCCATGGTGGGCGTCCTCTAGCGCTCCGGGGTTTCCGTCAGGGACATCCTACTCATCATGTCCTCGGCCGCCCGCACCTCCTTGTCGTCCTTATTATTATCCCCCGGCTCGGGCAGCTTGACGTCGCCGCGCGGCGCCTCCCCAGCAGCGGCCAGGCGCCTCCGCGTCTCCTCCGCCTCCCTCCTCTCGCGCTCCTCCCGCTCGGCCCGCTCGGCCTCTTCCGCCTTCCTCTTCTCCTCGCCCTCGAGCGCGGCCAGCTCGTCGTCCACCTCGGCCTCGTCCACGACGACGGCGCCGGCCGACTCGGCCAGGATGCTGCCGACCTCGTCGGCGGCGGCCATCTGCTCGCGCAGCCGGCCGACGACCTCCTCGACGCCCTCGGCGCCGCCCACGCGCGCGTGCAGGCTCGCGAGCGCCGCGCCCGACGCCTCCATGACCCGGACGAGCTGCACGTTGTCGGCGGCCTGCTCGATCTGCGCGGCGACCTCCTCGAGCTGGTTGACGGTGGCGAAGCGGCGCGCGAGCGTCGACTCGGCCAGCTTCCGGGACCGCAGCGCCGCGAGGGCGGCCACGCGGTTGGACTTGGCCACCGCCTGCTTGGCCTGCGCCGTGAGCTCGTCGATGCGGCGGCCGAGGAGGGCGGTCTGGTGCGTCAGCGAGGCGATGAGCTCGCGGAGCTGCGCGATGGAGGCGTCCTCGGTGGTGATCTGGTCGGGCTCGTCGGCAGCACATGCGCCGGCGGGCGATTTGATCTTGATCGTGTTGCCGTCGTAGAGGATGGCGGACTTGTCGCGCGAGAGGAAGCGCAGGAGGATGTCCATGTCTGTTTCGGAGAGGTGCTTGCCTTCGACGAGCTGGTCGTTGAGAGTCCTGTAGAAATGGGCTTTGGTGAAGGTGCGCTCGAAGCGGCTCCGGGCGTTGGCGGCCGGGCCGTTCTGGGCGCCGAAGGCTTTGCCGGCCTCCTCGACATTGGCGACCACCACGAACTGCCCCGACGGCAGGGAGTCCTTCTTCAGAAAGTCGGCCACGCCTAGTTGCTTCATCGTCCAGGAGGCCAGGTTCCATACCGACCAGGACCGGCGGTATATGCTCTCCTTGGCGTCGAGGAACTCGCGCAGCGGGATGAGGTCCTTGGCCGCCAGCGCCTCGCGGACCACGGCACCCAGGGCGAGCGGCCTGCCGTACTGTTTCGACTCGAGGGCGCGGAGCAGTTGTTCATCGGAGTGGAGGACGAACAGGTCTGGCGCGCTTCCGCGACCCGCCGGGGCCAAACCGGAGCTCACAATGTGCCTCAGCGCCTTGCGCCATGCCGAGACGTTTGCTTGGTAGCCGTCTGGGTTGAGGGTCCGCTGGGTTTGAAAGTCGGAGTAGAGGGCAGGAAGGCGGCTTCTAAGGTGCAGTGTGTGTGAGTGGTTCACAGCCCCCGACCAACTTCGAGCGAACGCAAACATACTTTCTGAAAGCAGGCTCGTTTTCCACGAGGAATTCGAGCAGTGACTGGCTCATGATGCCAACGCCTTGAGCGCACTTCTTCTCTAGGATCGCCGGCCCAAAAACCTCCAGGACGTGAAGTGTACGGGCCTCTCGTGTATGTACGGATACAAGGCACAGGGGTTCCCCTTTGGATTTGCTTGGATTGGATGACCGGGCAACCGAGAAGTGTATTTTCTGAATCTCCAGCGCCTGGCTGAGGAGATACAGAAGTTGAAGTAGGAAAAAAAAAGGATTAAATAGAAAACAAGAGCCCAAAGCAACACTTAGGCGCGTCGACAGGCAGCACAAATGCTTAAGACACAGCAACGCCAATCGCGCTTCAAGGATTAAAGTTGGATGGTTGCGACCAATCGACCGTTCGTTTGTGATAACTAATGACGTCCAGGCAGTGCAGGCACCAGACACCGCCAGAAAGGGTCGCTTATCTTATCAACACTTCAAGTGTTCCCGGCAGGCACCTAGGTGGGGCCAATGTGACATTCCTACGAATAGGTTGGCTTTGAGCTCTGGCTCAACAACCTAGCTCCTGCCTCAAGAGCTCAAAAGGATATATTATTCTTGGTTCGAGGTCTTCAAAGAAAATCATTACGCTGGATCATTACGCTGGAACTGAAGGAACTGTATGAGGTATTTTGACCAAACCCGAGCATCATCTTTCCCTTCTATGACCATCGCCCTCGTCCCAGACCGCCAGCAATGACCCATACAATCATCGACAGCCGTATGATACAACGCCGACTGCATGCAAACTGCGAACCTTGTCTCCTTCTAATTGCAATCCGTGCTGCGTTAGCCGAACCCATCATCGGGCCCCCCATCCTTTTCCTGTGTCGCCAGCATTACGGGCTCGGTGTCGTGCAGAGGTGCCGTTTCCAGCCCGGCACCGCCTCCCGGAGGTCTGATCAAGCTAGTCCTCCTTGGTCTCTTGCTGCCCAGCGTCTCGCTCTCTTCGTCCACCTCCGTGGCGCCTTGCCCGTCCCTGCCGTCCCTCGCTCCGTGCGTCATGTCCGTTTGCAAGCCTGCCTTGAGCTGGTCGTTCAGACTTGCCAGGAAGTCGCTGGCCACTCCGAAATTCTGCACCCCACACTCGCCAGGCAACAGCGCATACATGGCGCGCGCGTGGCGCAGGCATTTTTGCGCCTGCACATACTTGGCCTGGGCAACCCACGCCTCGGCGCTAAGCACGCTCCACAAGGCCGACTTGCGCCGCCGACTGCCCCAGGCCTGGGACCCGGCCCCCTTTTTCGATGCGTAGCAAACTGCCATGCGTTCCTTGAGCAGCGCGTCGCCGATGGGTCCCATGAGCTTGGACTCGAGCACACGGATGCCCCACCGGACGGCCTCGTCGATCCCGGAGCCGCCCCGGAGTCGCAGGAGCTCGAGCCCCAGCAAGGTGCACCGCGCCGCGCCGTACAGCGAGTTGCAGCGGATGTGGTAAGAGTACAAGGCCTGCTCGAGCATCTGGTTGATGGTCTCGATGCGCGTCTTGGACGACATGTTCTGCGGCATGATCAGAAGCGACAGGGCGGCCATCTCGTTTGCCGACGCGTGGTACTTCCACGCCTTGTCGTTCTGGAAGTCGCCGCGCAGTAGGTCGTACGTCGACATGGCCAGCTTCCAGTCACGCAGCATGAAGGCATAGTCGGCCAATCGCCTCATGATCGCCTCGGGGGTGTCCGCGCGGTAAAATCCCTGCGCGTCATAGTTGCTCGACGAGCTGGAGGTGCCCCCAGCGGAGCTGCGGCTCGAGCTGCCGAACGTAAACCTCTTGGATAGGCTCATGAAGCGCCCACTGAGGCCTCGTCGGCGTGATGCCACTTGGTCGTTCCATATCGAGACATTTCTCTCCATGGTGGGTATCACTGATTGCGTCACCATCTCCCGCACGAACGTCCGTATGGCCGTCGCGTCGGACTCGAATATGTACCTCGTAGGATCTTCGAAATCCTCCCGCGTCTCGCTCTCTTCGATATCCGCGAGTTCCTCGGCCGCCGACATCCAGTCGCTCCTCGGGAGCGGGATGCTGTCGTCGTCCGTCTCGGCGCTCTGGGAGCTGCGGAGCCTCAGAAGATGGCAGTGCAGCCCAAAATTCCGCTTCATCTGCTCAAACAGGGCCATCGACTTGGCGATATCCCCGTTCTCCTCGTCGTGCACCAGGACGTAGTATCGCAGGAACTCCCCATCGACCCACGGCGGCAGGCTGCGCTTCCCGGTGCTCGTGTCCCGGTACAGCTTCTGCAGCGCCTCGATGGGCGCCGGGTTACGCGAGCTGATGGCCATGACGCAGGCCACCGGATGCGCAAACGATTCGTGGCACGCCAGCGGCATCCCGGACAGCAACCGGCGCAGATACAGGGCGTAGTATGGCGAAGTGGCCTCCACATCCGGCACCTCTCTGGCGGGCGTCAGTGGCGGCGACGGCGCGCCCGCGCTCCCGGCATACGCAACCTCGGCAAACCGCAAATGCCTTTCCACCACCGCCTCGACCTGCGCGATCACCTCCTCCCTCCCCTTTCCGTCCCTGCTCGCCCCTCCAACCTCCTTCCCGTTCGAACCGGCACCACCGGCCGACAGCGACACTGCTCCCTCTGGCTCCTCCACGCTCTCCCCAAACCTCACAAACCTCACCGCAAAGTCCTCCCACGCCTTTGCCGCCCCGCTACTGTCCCGAATCATGACCTTCCCCTGCACCCGCTCCCCAAACGGCCGCAACAGCTCCCACAGCCCGCCCCCGCGGGCGCCCCGGAACCCCTTGTCCCGCACCAGGTCGTCCACGTCCTCGGACGCGTGGATCGCAATGTGCGGCACGAAGCTGCGCAGGAGGAGGCGGAGCGGGTCAGTCGGGCTGCCGTCGTCCGCCCCCGCCCCCGCCCCCGCCCCCGTCCCCGCCGTGAGGTCGAGGAGGGACTGCTGCTGCTGCTGCTGCTGCCTGGACAACGGGTTCCCGAAGACGGAGCCCGTCATGAGGGTCGATGCGCGGACCGGCGAGCGGGCGCTGCTGCTCGCCAGCGAGCCGGCGGGGGAGGCGGGGCGGGAGGTCGGCGGGGAGAGGGTGGAGCGGAAGAGCGAGGCTGCGGAGGAAGGGGTGGAACGGCGGTTGTTGTTGTTCCCGTTGTTCCCATTGTTGTTGTTGTTGTTGTTGTTATGGAGGGGAAGCTGGCGTGCTGGAAGAGGATTATCGGCGGAGGGAGGGGGCTGGGAGAGCGGGTGGTGGGCGATGGTTGGGAGCGACTGCCGGGTCTTGGGAACGCGGGGAGAGGCGGCGGTCATGGCGGAGGCCGCTGGAGGGAGGGGCTGTACAGGCTGGGGATCATCATGTTGTGTGGTATGGGCATCATCGGGAGGCTGCATCGATGGTTGTCGGGTCAGGCCTGGTTTTTGTAGGAATTAAATTAGAAGGTGCACCTCGTCGGGCTCGGGAGCGTTGGGATGGAGTCGTGCAGCTTTCTTCAATCCAAGTTCTTGGTTTTAGAAAAACCCTTGGAACAATTTGAATTTTTTGGCAATTGGTCAAAACACAATCGGTGAACACGCCGATTGTGATCGAGTTTCTGAGGGTTTTGCCGGGAGGATTCGGGGGCTGTAGGTATCTCGAAGTCCTGCGTACCTTACTATGTAGTTCCAAGGTTGCAGTAGGTGTTCCTTCGAAGTCATCAGGCTGGGTGGGTTCGTCAGCGGCAAGGCACGCACTGTGGTATGCCAGGGTTGCTGGCGATTGAACCAATCAGCGAGCCAAAGCATCACGTGGAGCCAGAGCCGTTCTGGCCTGCCCTTCTCATCGACTTTCCCGACGGTTTTCAATGCTACTTCCCGCTGGCTCCCATTATTATGGATATTCTCGGAATTGTCAGGTCGACAGAGTCTCAAGTCAACAGACTTTGAACCTCGCAACTTCCCAGTACAAAGAAGCTCAAAATAAGGCGATCCCGGTTCTTCCAGCACATTGTCCGGGGCCACAGCTCGGAACGCAATGCGCTGCAAGATAACTATGGGAAGCGATTGATTCCTTCACTTACATCATCAGCCTTTAAATGAGCGAAGTGTACCACGGTGTCATAGCGAGCACCACAGCTTGGCAGCGAACTATAACGGCCGCTCAAGCACCCCGTATGTTAATTGTTTTCGGGTCGAAGGTCGCAGGTCGCAGGAAGTACGACAATTCACGTACGACAGAAGCTGGCCAGCAGATATTTCGGCCATCGATCTCTACAGACATTAGCCAACTCGGCTGAATTTCTAGTCTGCTTCGGGCGACTGGTTCGGAAGTAACGTTGGAACCAAAGGCGCGAGCAGGTTCAGCCCTCAGCTGGGAGAAATCCGCGACGATCGCTGCATTTGACGCTCGTGTTACGAGATATATCACTCCCATCCGGCTGAAGGTTGGCGTTGTTCCTGCACGCAGTACGGATGTACTGTATAAATATTGGAACCCTGTTGCTGGCGATGCTAGCGGGAAGCAAACCCATCGGCACGCGCAATGCCGAGCTGCGGACGTAACCGGTCCGAACAAATGCTACAGTTATGGCCGGAGAACGAGTACAATGCGTGGACGCAAGAGCACAAAACTAGTCAGCGGCCGGTACGGAGTACGGAAGAGCGTGTGTTTATACACTACTCTGTACCTGCGCAGTGCCGCTATGAGACTGCCGTAGGCAGAGGGTGCCCGTCGAACTATGTTGCCAACCCCGGCTTCTTGGCGTGAACGGGATCTGCAAAGGCTAAGCTTCGGCTGTGCTTGCCGAGCGGTCCCCTGTCAGGCTACCCCTGATTGAGCCCAACTCGCAGCGTCGTCAAGTTCGATTCGATGCTGTTCCGGGGGAGAGCGAAGGTGGGAGGAGCCAGCCACAACTTGGACCGGCAATCACCTCATCGCTCACTACCACAGCAGGACGCGACCTTGTTAACAACAAGTACTACCTTCTGCTGTTAGGCGTTTATCGACTCCTTTGTAACGGGGACGATCGCTCAACCCTGCTTCCAGAGACGCAAGGAAGGGCCCAAAACACCTGGCAAGCGTGTTCTCCTCCATGGAGCGTCTATTGCTATACACTTATACCTCTACGTCTCTTGTCACTCCACCGCCGTACACGATTCGAGGACCACCGAGATTCTCTCCGCCCAAGACCGGCCGCGTCCCGGCACGCGGATATGATTATCCTTGCTTTCACCCGCTGCCATTAATGACCATTGCACACGAGAACGGACGCACATGGCGTAAGCTAATATAAACCGCATACACCTCAACGTTCCATTCCGTATAGAGGTCCGCCAGTCCGCTTTCCGTTTGCCAAAGGATTTTTTGGGCCAGCATGCCGCCCCTGGGCAGCGAGGGCAACACGACCAATGTACGGAGTACCTCGCAGACAGCGAGCTGCCAACAGTGCGACCAATTTATGCATTTCATATATGCACCCACCCTCCTGTTGAACTAAACTACCGGGGTCCGGCTCCCGCGCCTCTTACATCGTCAGTTATAATAAACTAGCCTGCGGCAGCCACCGTTGGGCGCCTCGGTGGCCCGACATGCTTCATCCTTAGGCTCTGCCCGGTTGCTTCCCGTCATGCTGCTAAACCGCCGTCATCTTGTAGCCGGCGTGGCTGGCCTCTTGGCCGCCACCGGTGTTCATGCCGCGTGCTCGTCTGATCTAGTCATTGACGACTTCACAACATGGCTGACTGGCCTCAACAACCTTGGTTCAGAAAACGGGGGTAAGGCCCAGCTACCCGGACCCCATTCAGTCGCTCGGAAATAACAGCTGACAGGTCCTCTTAGACGATGGAACCATGACGGCCATCGCGGCGTCCCCCGGACAGGTCGTCTTCGTCCCAAAAGATGACGGCTCGTACTTTTACGAGTCGTTCCCGTGCCAGCAAGCCAACACCGAGGGCTATAACGCAATCCAGTTCTCCGTCCTGGGGCCCGAGGGCGGCTCCTTTGCATTTGAGCTGCAAACCACGTCCAGCTGCGACGACGAAGTGGGGGTCTACAACAGTTCTTGGACTGAAGTGGGCGACCTGACTGGCGAGCGGCACACCATCACTCTCCCTCTCGAAGGGTGGGACGACTCGCCAAACTACGACGGAATCGTCGGCCTGACCTGGTCCACCTTCTCAGAGAACGGGATCCAGTGGTCGGTTGGCAACGTCAGTCTCGTCTGTGGAGGTGGAGGAGATGAAGGGGACGGCGGCGGCTCTGCTTCCCAGAGCTCAAGTAGGCAACTCCGAGCCAGACTTCAGTGACTCGGAATAGGTAGTTAACACGGAGCAGCGGTTGCCACCAAGCCGACCGCAACAACTGCGACGTCATCCCAGGGTAGTACAACTTCCTCGCCTGCCGTGTCCTCTCCGCCGGCAACGTGTTCCAACCTGCTGATTGACGACTGGGCGTCCCAGTCCCGCCTGACCTTCCTCGGCTACAACGCCATGGAGCAGACCTCGAGCGACGACGAGTCCATGTCGTCGGTCGTCGTCAGCGACAACAGGGTCACGCTGACGCCCAGGGACGACGACTCGTACTTTTACAGCCAGTTCGGCTGCCTGGACGCCAGCGAGCAGTATGGCGGCATATCCTTCTCCGTCCAGGCAAAGAGGGGGACCAGTTTCTCCGTGACGCTGGCGTACGTGACGAAGTGCGGGTCCCAAAACGAGCAGAGCGTCACGCAGTCGACCGACGAGCTGGGATGGACCTTTGACGGCACCGAGAAGCTGTACTCGGTCCCCTTCTCCGCCTTTGCCGACGTCGACACTACCAGGCTCACCATGATCTACTTTGGCGACTTCTCCGGTCCCGTCACGTTCGGGCCCATGTCCTTCTACTGCGGCTCGACCCCGTCCGAGTACGAGCTGCCGTCGGGGATCCCGACGGCTCCGCCCATCACGGTCACGACGACGGCAGCCCCGGCCCCGACCAAGGCGATGGTGATCGACACCTTCGGTGATCCGGAGACCAACGACCTGGGCCAGTGGCACGGCGCCGACGAGGAGGGGCTCACCACCACCTTCGGCAACAACGTCATGACCATTCGCACCAACGACTCGGACCTGGCCTGGAACACGCAGCTGACCGACAAGTGCTTGGACCTCGGCGGCTACGCGGGCGGCTACCTCCACATCGCCTACTCCGGCAGCAACAAGTTCAGCGTCGCCCTGCAGCAGCACAACGCCGTCTGCGACCCGGACGTCAAGCCGTATCCGGAGACGTGGGACTCGCTCGAGGCGGCGCGCTACGCCACCGCCAGCGACATGTACATCCCCATCAACCACTTCGCCGTCGACCTCACGCGCGTCATCGGGTTCGCCCTCAAGGGCTTCTACGGCACCGAGCCGACCAGGCTGACCAAGATGGAGATCGTCGACGAGCTGCCCGAGGACTGGCCGGGCGTCCCGCCCAAGCTGGCCTCGGGCCGGCTCGTCTTCTCGTGCACGCGGCCCGACTCGTTCGCCTTCGCCATCGACGACGGCGACCCGGCGCTGGCCCCGCGCGTCATGGAGATCGTCCAGCAGGCCGACATCCCCGTCACCTTCTTCACCGTCGGCCTGCCCCTGCTCGACCGGACCAACGGGCTGGCCGACATGTACAAGACCATGGCCGCCCGCGGGCACCAGATCGCCCTGCACTCGTACACACACCCGCCGCTCGAGGGCCTCCCGAGCGACGCGGCCATCGACTGGGAGTACGCCAACGACATCGGCGCCGTCCGCCAGGTCTTTGGCGACGGCTCTCCCAACAACAACAACAACAACAACCCGGTCCACACCAACTACTTCCGCCCGCCCTTCGGCACCGAGGGCGCCCGCATGCGCCAGCGCCTGGCCGCCAACCTGGAAGACGCCAACCCGTACCTGGTCCAGTGGAGCGTCGACGTGGAGGACTGGCTGTGGGCCGAGTCGGACACGCCCGAGAAGCAGCTCGACGCCTTCAAGCGCGACGTCGCCGCCGGCGGCAACCTGGTCGTCATGCACTACCTCTACAACTCGACCGTCGAGCTGCTGCCCGAGTTCATCGAGGTGGCCAAGGCCACCGGCAAGCGGCTGATGAGGGTCGATCAGTGCATGGAGGATCCCAACGCGCCGCCTCTGGAGGACGAGGAGGAAGGGTGACTTTGGGTGTATATTGTGAGAGATTCATGTAGAGTGCGTAGCCATTCATTCACCTGTGGCGCCCTTGAAACTGTTCAGGTAGCAGCGGCCACATAAGTTAGGTCAAGCTTATACTTCCTTGCGATATGAACTCAAAGCGTTATTCGGCGCAGATTTCCCTATTTACTAACTTTACCATCCCAACCGGCTCATGATCTATGCGACAGCTACAACCCAGAAACTCCGGACGCCCACAAACCTCGCTCTAAGTCTGCTAACACGATTTGGCCCATCCATAAACCCCGTCGTTGATTTGATAATCACCACTCGCAGTCCCATACCCTCTCTTAGAACTCCTCCACGGCACAGTTGGGGTGGAGCACGTAGACGATCTGCGCCGCCTGCGCCGAGCTGCCCTCGCCGGCATCCGCATCCGTCATGCCTTGGCCGCGGATTGCCATGAGGATGTTGTCCTGGTCATCGTTAGCATCTTTTGTTTGGCAGATGAGAAGGAAGGAAATATTGTAAAAAGGAAGAAACGAAGGGGGGGGGGGGGAAGAGCAAAGAAAAAGGAAGGAAAAAAAAAGAAAAGAAACGAAGAGAGAGCACAAACCTTGACCATCTTCTTGAGCACCTTCCGGGCCAGCGCCATCTCGTTGTTGTAGTCCTCCTCGTTCTGCAGCTCCTCCTCTTTTTGCTCCAGATACCACTGGATCAGCGCGTCGCCCTCGATTCCCTCCCCGCTCCCCGACGTCTCGTCCTCGGCCACCTTGGACACGAGCAGGTTGACCATGCTGATGTACTTGTCGTACGAGATGGTCTGCTTCTCCCTCTGTCGCTGCTGCTGCTGCTGCTGCTGTCCAGCAGCAGACGGCCCTGTCGATGCCTGTCTCTCGCCGTCCCCCTCCTCCTCCATCGGCTCGTCCCCGTCCCCGTCCCCATCCGTAGCAGGAACGCCCGAGGCGGCGTCCGCCGCCCGCCTCAGCGTCTGTCCGTCCTCGTCCTCGTCCTCGTCCTCGTCGACCTCGACGTCGTCGTGCTCGACGGAGATGATGCTCTGCCGGAGCAGGTGGTAGGCCTCGTTGACGAACTCGGGCGTGATGTCCTCGACGCAGTTGGCCTTGGCGATGGCCTCGGACAGGCGGATCATGCTCTCGAGCTGGCGGACGGTGATGCGGTAGCTGTTGCGGCCGACGCCGCCCTGGGCGTCGTCGGCGCGCAGGTCCTTGTACCGCTGCACCAGCACCTCCTTGGCCTCCTCGGTGAACTCGGGCCGGAAGGTGCGGGCGAAGCGGATGTAGCGCTGCAGCTGCTCGGTGGAGAACTCCGGGGCGATGGCGGCGTCGCGGTTCTGGTGGATGCCGACGATGTGCTCGGCCAGGTGGCGGTCCACCTGCTCGTTGCACTCGTCGAGGATGACGAAGAAGAGGTCGAAGCGGGACATGATGGGGGCCGACATGTTGATGTTGGCGCGCAGCGTCGTCTTGCGGTTGTACCGCCCGCCCACCGGGTTGGCCGCGGCCAGGATGGAGGTGCGCGCGTTGAGGGTCGCCTGGATGCCCGCCTTGGCGATGGAGATGGTCTGCTGCTCCATGGCCTCGTGGATGGCCACCTGGTCGGCCATGTCCATCTTGTCGAACTCGTCGATGCAGCAGATGCCGTTGTCGGCGAGCATCAGCGCGCCGGCCTCGATGGTGAACTCGCCCGTCTCCTCGTCCTTGACCACGGCCGCGGTGAGACCGGCGGCGGAGGAGGCCTTGCCCGAGGTGTAGACGGCGCGGGGCGCAAAGTTGCAGACGTACTTGAGGAACTGGGACTTGGAGGTCGACGGATCGCCGACGATGCAGATGTTGATGTCGCCGCGGAGCTGCATGCCCTCCGGGGTGGTCTTGCTCACCCCCGACAGGAGCTGCAGGAGGATGCCCTTCTTGACGATCTCGTGCCCGTACACCATGGGCGCCAGCGACTGCACCAGGCGGCTGTAGATGCGGTCGCTGTGCACCATGGCCCGGAGGTCCGCGATCTCCTCTTGCGTGTAGGACGCGAGCACGGCGTCCTGGACCTCCTTGACCGTCTCGGCCGTCTCGAGGTTGCTGCCGGCCGTCATGGCGCCGACCACGTCCACGATCTGCGCCTCGCCCGAGGCGCCGAGGGCCGAAACGTCCGAGCTCACCATGCAGGCGAGGAAGGCGAGTCGGTAGGTCAGGTCGCGGACGCCCAGCGCCTTGAGGCCGCTCACGCCGCTGCCGCCGGCGTCGGCGCTGCGGTCGTCGCGGACGGCCACCCTCCGCAGGCCGGGCAGACCCAGCTGGCTGACGTCGGGCACCACGATCAGGGCGCCCGTGAAGATGCACTTCTCGCCGGCCTTGGCCCGGTCGACCATCTCGCCGCGCAGAATGACATCTATCGTCCGCGGCATGCTTCCCGTGGGGATCTCGCTGCTGTTCTCCTGCACGCGCACCTTCTGCCAGTCGACAAACGTGCTCTGCCGGATGTCCAGCCGCCACGCCGTCCGGTTCAGGCAGGTGGCGTTGGGGCACTGCGTCGGCTCGGTATAGCGGAAGGTCTGTTCCACATCAGGCACCACGCTGCGGCAGGCCTCGCACACAAAGGTAGCGAGGGCCAGCTCCGGGCGGACCTCGGAGGTGCGGGTGACGGTGCCGCTGATGGAGAGCAGCTGGCCGATGTTGCGGGCCCGCAGCGCGCGGATGCGCGACACGAGAGGGAGGTTGTAGAAGGCGATGGAGAAGAGCTTGTCGGTCTGCTGGTTGGCCGTCTTGCTGCTCAGCTCGCTCTGGCTGGCCGAGCCCATGTTGCTGGCGCCCGAGCTGTGCTGCTGGCTCGAGGCGGTCGGCTGGCGGTGCTCGCGGAAGTACTGCGGCTCGTACTTGGCGATCATGTTGTGCAGCGCGGCCGTCAAGAAGGGGAGGAAGCGGTAGTAGGACTCCATGATGCCCGCGGCCAGGGCACCGTTGTGCCAGCTCTCGAGGTGCTTGTAGTCGACGTAGAAGGTGGATAGCTGGTAGGTGCGCATGCCGTGGATCTGGGCAACGTAATACTTGTCGGTGGTGACGGCGCTAGAGGTCGGCTGCCCGGAAGCATTTGGGCTCTCGACGTACCTGTGCGCACGTACGGGTCAACAACATAAAACAGACACGAGGGATCAATCCAAACCAGAGCCAAAACCAAAATCAAAACCAAAACCAAAACCAAAAAAAAAAAAAAACATGAAAAAGAGGAGGGCCACCCACCCCTCGATGAAGTTCTCAAAGGACTCCTGAATGATGAGGCCGATCTTGTCCTCGACGCGGGGAATGTTGGCTGGATCGGTCGGCCGGGCGCGGACCGGTACCTGGTCATCGGCGAAGCCCTCTGCCTCGCCATCGCTGAGTGCGAGGCTCTCGGAAGGGGGCACTGCGGGTCTGCTTCCGCTCGACGAACCGGGCAGTCGTCCGGCGCGGGGGGTCCTCGACCCGGGACCGTCCGACGTCATGAACCCAGCATCGCTGGAAGTTACTGCGGGTGTCGCCATTGCCACGACCTCGATTGCGCGGCAGCCTGGTGTTGAGGGGTCAAGAGGCAGTTGGGGTTGGGCGAGGAATGGTTCGGGTCCAAAATCACAAGTCGAGAAAACGCGAGAAAACGCGGGGCCGCGACAGAACGCGCTGGGAAACGCGAAATAAGTGGGTCTCATTTAATTGTCCCATTACACAGTAGATGGATAAGACGATACTCCGTAAATGCGGTTCATTTGTACATACATACGATAAACCGTAATTCACTGATTCAATTGTATGTATTCGTACATACAACTCGGGATACATGCGGAGAACGGATTAACTGAAGAGCGCAATCAACTGCACACTAGGTAATTCGCGTCTCTATAGAAGGGGTCCACTCCTGCTGCAAATCTGAATGTCATCAATGGGTATATGAATCCAGCGCCTACTCTTTCCAACTCGTCCAACAATAATTGGTAGCAAACAACGCGTTTTACACGACTACCATCCCCATGTCCTGTTGGCCGCAGTGAAGACCGGAGGTTTCCACTGGATCCTCGACGGGTCGATCACGCGCTTCTGCTTCGCTCTCGACTTCTCCCGCTGCTTCAGGAGCTTCTCTGGTATCACGATTTTGTGCTCCCCTTTGTGGTACACCTGCATCTTGAGCGCCTGCAGGGTGTGCTCGACGTCCTGGGTCGTCATGGCGAGCCGTGTTGCAATGGTCTCAATCGTGCACTTCTCCCCGCTCTCGCTGTATCCAAGCAGCAGATCAATGATGTTCTCCGCCCAGTATTGCCGGTAACTCAGCAGACCCAGATCAGAAAGCGGCTTCTCGGGCGACCCGAGCTTGCCCTCGATCTTGGATAGCTCGTACGAGAACTGGATGAGCAGCCGACCGTACCCCTTGCGCTGGTACGGTGGTAGTGTCAGGATACAGGCCACGTTGTATCCGTCCGCACTCTCTTTCTCTTTGGAGAAGAAACCAATGATGTGCGACCCCTTCTCGTCCCTAGACGTCATGACATAGAAGAGGAAGGGATCCACATCGTAGTAAAGCGTCTTGTGGTCCAAAAACATCTTGCATAGGAGACACAGGTTCCGGCACCATGTCCGCTGCCGCCTGCCGTCAATCTCGAAAAATGATATGAAATCGTCCCGGTAGATCTCGTTCCCCGGCGGATGTTGTAGTGTGCACTTTGTGCGGTGTCGCGTGAAGGATTTCAGGTTGCCGAAGTAGCTCAGGCAGAACTCGCAGATATAGATGCAGTCCTCCTGGCTGAAGGCCTCTGGATATGGCGAGAAGTACCAAGGAAAGAGCACGTACCGCCCGAACTCTACCTTGTTGATGTTCCGGATGCGGGAAATCTCGGCGGGATTCTGCGTCATAGAGCCCGAGGTCCGCAACTTCTCGATCTCCTGCTCGCGGCTGAACGGCTGCGCCTTTTCTTTCTTGGCGGCGCTGGCCGGCGTCTCGTCCTCGTCCAGTTCCATCTCGTCGGGGCCGACGCCGGGCGTGGCCCCGACCTCTAAGCTCGCATTCGCTCCGTCTTCCCCATCTGGCTTGTTTTGCCCGTCGGCAGACTCGGTCCACTGATGTGGTGTCTGGCCTTCTGACGCGACGGACTGCTCCCGCTTGCCAATTCTCTTCTGCGTCTTCTTCGATGGTTGTGACTTTTTGGATACCGCTCCCGTCTTCTTGTTCTTGGCGTCCTTCAGTTTGTCTTTGTCCGGGTTGGGCCACTCAACATCCTGATCGAAGTCGATCCTATCAACCGTAACCCATTCGTCTAATCGCTTGTTGAAGTTATCAAAGTTGCAATAGAATTGCTTGCCACTTTTGGTTTCCCTTATGCTGAGGATCTCGGCGCGCCGTGGTTGCCCATCTTTGGTGACGAGGGCGATGCATCCGATCCTGCGATGCGATGCAGTTAGTTATGGCCAGAAAGCGACTCGACTCGCGTCCACCAGTCGAAACGTACTTGAGCGTATCGGGCGTCGCCTTGCTCTTCTGCATTGGTTCATTTGATCCGACCTCGGCTTCTCCGTTAGTAGCGCCCGGACTCATGATGAATGTTGATGGAATAACGGCGATTCGTGATGACACTTGATGCTGAACGGGAAGTTCGAGTGTTTTGGCTTTGGGAGCGTGGGAGCGTTGGAGGGGCAGAAATCCCCGTTAAGCAAATTTGAGTGGGTCCCAGAACCTTGATGGCTTTCCAGCGGGCGCGCTAGCCCCTTGCGCAGGAACGCAAGCAGCGCCCCACTTCACATGCGGTGGCATCCCAGGCATTTGCTGCAGACCCGCTCCGTCTCTTCTCGAACTTCATCGATGATCTTGCCTGAACAACACCAACACCACCAACAACACAAAACAACACAACCAAGAATGATGCACAATTTTACAGGAATTACCAACAGTTGAGCCGCAATGATAGAACTTTCGGCAAATTGGAAAAAGCTGCAAGCCAAGATCAAGGCCGAGTCGGCCTCGAAGCCTGCAGCACCGAAACGAAAAGCGGACGACAGCGTTCCTGACCAGGCCAAGGAAGGGCCGAAGAAAAGAAGGAAGCAGCAGCAGGACCGGGGGCGGAAACCGGCTCAGCTGTCGAGGGATTCCTCAAAAGGTGACCAGCCCAAAGCCAAACCGTCGATGGGCAACACGCAATCCTCCAAGATTGACGCCGTACCCCCCAAACACGGCATCTCGCCCTCGCTCGCCGTCTGGGCAGCGGACAACGACATCTCGCCAGAGTCCATAGCGGAAGCTTATGGCCTCGGCCTCCAAGCCAACTCCCTGCTCTCGACGGACAACCCGGGCCGCCCAAATGAAGGACTAGCCCCTGAGGTCCAGGTTGGCAAGTATATCGCCATCGACTGCGAGATGGTCGGGGTGGGAGACGGCGGGTATGAAGATGAGCTGGCGAGGGTAAGCGTGGTGGACTTCCACGGGAAGCAGGTTTACGATTCTTACGTGAAGCCGCGCCGACGCGTGGTCGACTGGCGGACCCATGTCAGTGGCGTGGCACCGAAGCACATGGCAAACGCAAGGACATTCGACGAGGTTCAGGCGCAGATTTCCGAGCTTCTGAAAGGGCGGATTGTGGTGGGACACGACGTCAAGCACGATCTGCGGGTGTTGGAGTTGGACCACCCGGGCAAGATGATCCGGGACACGGCCAAGTTCTCCGGGTTTAGGAAGTACGGGAACGGGCCGAAGCCCGCGCTGCGGGTTTTGGCGCGGGAGCTGCTGGGCGTCGAGATCCAGGCGGGGAAACACTCGAGTTTAGAGGATGCGCGGGTTGCAATGTTGCTGTTCAGGAAACACAAGCCGGCGTTCGACGTGGAGCATGCCAACCGGTATCCGGACGAGGCGAAGTCGAAACCGAAGAAGGGCAACAAGGGGAAGAAGACGAAGAAAAAACGCTGATCAATGCTGCTCGTCATGCTTATGCCACTCCTAACGGCTCACACTACGCAACCGTTGTGTGTAACCGTTGTGTGTGTCCGACGTGTTCGATCACCAATGAGGAAGAGGAAAAGCCCACTACACGATCCGACTTGGCCATGAAGTTCCCTGTGCCATCGTTACCGGAGCCATCCATCACCGATTCTTAGAGGGGAATACCCTCCATCAGTTCCATGGCACCCTCTCTGCCGACGGTGATGATGACGTCGCCAAGCGTCTTGGTCAGAAAACCGGCCTCACAGTACGAGAAGTAGTACTAGCTTGTCAGCGAAATAATCAGTCACCTGGGTGTGTGACCTGGAGCCTACCTCCCATTTTCTCCGAAACACATCAAGCTCCTCCTCCGTCGTATCCGGATGTTTCTCAGCGAGAACCTGGCGGATCTTGGCGTCATAATTGGCGAGGAATCTCTCCCTCCACAACCGGAGGGTCCGGGCGTAATGGCCTCCGATATTTGCGACGGATTCGACGATGAGCGTGCCATTGGACTCGGCGGTGATATGGTCCAGCAGCTGCGTGATAGACGGGAGATAGCCGCCCGGGAAGATGTACCGGTTGATGAAGCTAGAGTTCAGCAGTCGTTAGCGCTCCTCTCTCTCTCTTTCCGGCACTCAATTTAAACTCACTCTTCCCTTTCCTCGTACGCCGCCTGCCTTCCCTCGGGCATGGTGATACACTGCAGCACGGCTATGCCGCCCTCCCTCTTTAACAAGCGGTGCACGACCCCGAAGTACGCGGCCAAATGGTCCTTACCGACCGCCTCCACCATCTCGATCGAGACAATCTTGTCGTAACCGCCGGGGACGGCCGGGATGGCCCGATAGTCGAGCAGCAAGACGTCGACCTTGCATCCCAGCCCCTCCCGCCGGACCCTCTCCTCGACCCAGGCCTTCTGCTCCCTCGACAGCGTCACCGTCGTCACGCGACACCCGGTCGTCTTGACGGCCTCGATGGCGAACGAACCCCATCCGGTGCCGATCTCCAGCACATGGTCGCCGCGCTTGATGCGCGCCGAGGCGATGACGCGATGGATCTTGCGGAGCTGCGCTGCCTCCAGCGTCTCCTCCTCGTCCGTTTCCTCTTCACCGTTGTCGTTTCTGTCGTCGTCGTCGGCGACGGAGTTGCCACGGCGGGGAAGAGGAGCCCAGACGGGGCAGGAGTACGTCATGTCGGCGGACAGGAAGGCGGCGAAGAGGGCGTTTCCGAGGTCGTAGTGCGCCGAGGCGTTGAGGAGGGCGGTCTCGGCCGTATTGCTCCTCGCCCTCGTCATCATCGTCCTCCCCGGAATCCCGGACGAGCAGCCGAGGAGGAGGAGGGATAGAGCGGTGCTGAGGAACGGGGAGGACGGGCGGGCGCTGCCGTTGTTGAGGCGGGCGCGGTTGAGGATAAAGAGGCGGAAGAAGGCAGTCAGATCTGAGCAGACGACCTCGCGGAGGAGGTAGGATTGGGCGAAGCCCATGTCGGCGAGCAGGAGGAGGCGCAGGTAGAAGTTAGGGGAGGTCACGGTCAGGGTGACGGCGGGGTTAGCGTGTCCATCGGCAAAGGGTCGGCTATTGCCGTTTGGTATTACTGATGCGGTGTTTTTGTTGAGGTCCAGGGACTCTAATAGTGGCCGGCCAAAGACGTGGCGCTCTCGGTGATGCTCGTCGATAAGGATTAAGGTGCCGAGCTCGATGGAAGAGAGCAGGCTCAGGATGGCCGGCTTAGCGATGGCAATGGCTGGCCCATAGGTGAGGTGGATGAGCTTGTCGCGAAGGTTAGCTGACACGTCAGAGAGCGCCTGTGAGAGATAGCCGATCAGGCCCGGACGAGACGATGACGATGCCATGGCGGCGATGGTCGGTGGTGTCGGTGGTGTTACAGAAGAACTTCATTCGAACAACAACTGGTATCAACTTGCCAGCCCTATGATAGCTGCACGAGATGGAGATTTGGAATTTGTTTCCGTCCTTCTGAGTTGCCAAAAAGATCCATAATTACAAGCATGTGCCCTCGCGCAGAGTGGAAGGAGCGCGCCGGGTCTAGTGAGAGAAAAGGGGTGACTACGGTGACTCCGTCCATGTGACCGACCTTCTTTATCCCCAAGGCCCAGAGGAAAAATTCAGGGGTTAATCGTTCAGATGGTGAGAGATCGAGCCAGCCCTCATCCTTAACTTGCATTGGAATCTCGAAATAGAGTTAGCTCCCTCGTGTTGTACACTGCATCTACTCAACAAGGGTATGGTCTTTTTTGGGTAGTCGGGAAACAGAAAGATTCGCGGATGGTTATGTACTCTGTTCCTTCAAAATCCCGGGTCTCTCTCTCCACGGCCCTCACTCCTTCAGATCCCGGGCCCTTCATAGTCGATAAGGGCATCATGAATGTGGAAGGAGATTGGCATGATATACTAACTGACATAATAAGCTCAGTGGATTGATACTGCTCTTTTTCGTCACGCTTGTGCAGCACAGCGGCAAATACAGTACAGTGAACTACGACAATAGATTCCATCAGATACCGCGACTTCTTTGGTTACAGTAATGTAGTGACTGAAGTGGAGGGCTCCGGGCAGCCTATCGATCTCCCATCGTGCGCCAAGTGGCGGTTTAATTCAAATGTGTGACCCTTACGTTTTTTTTAATGTGTTATTCAAATATGATGAGCATTGTATCTCACAAGCAAAGGTTGTTTAACCGAGGTGAAAGCGTTGTCTTATAATGTATGTACCACTAAGTTCGTGATTAAACTGAAGCCTGATTTAAATGGTTAGTTACCTGATTGCCTCGGTCCTTCGATAAGTTAACAGAGTGCAACCCAGGCCCTCCAGGTGCCCCACATGCTTAACCCGAACCCCTGCATCTTTCCAGAGCGGCAGATCGCAGACGCGTCAACCGCGTTCCACTTAAACTTCTTCGCTTCACCAACGCGTCTTATCATCTCTCGGTCCGGGACCAACTGCCGGAACAGAGCGGACCCAAAATGTCACAACCGATGCTCAGCGTCAGATCCGAAAAGCCTTTGGCGGATATCCCCAAGGCGACACCGCACGTCCTCCCGTGCCGCGTCCATCACAACGGCTCCGTCGAGCCTGCCCGGGCCTTCTGGGACCCCCGAGTCAACGAGGGTTAGGATCCTGTTTAGTAAAGGCCGAGAGAGAGAGAGAGAGAGAGAGAGATGAGAGAGAGAGATAAGAGATGAGAGAAGAGCCTCTTAACTGACTCGCTGTTTTGCCGCTAGCCGGGACCCGCACCGCTTATTTTCGGGGACGCAAGCTCCAGGGCACCGCCGCGAAGCTGCCAGATAACTACCGCGGCGTTGTCGCGGCCGTGTCTGCGCCGAAGCAGCCGTCCAGGAGGCCCGAGGAAGCCGACGTTATCGACCTCGAGCCCGAGGCTCCCCCCCAGGGCTCCCTGCAGGTCCAGGCCGAGTTCGACGAGATGGTCGTCTGGGGCCACGAGCAGCCCGTCGACGCCGCTGCTGATCCGTATCTGCGGGGGGTTGAGGAATGGCTGGCACTCGCAGACAAGGCATGACCTGACCACCTATACCGCACCTCACCTGCACGCCATTCTTGCTAACGCTGTTATGCTCCTAGATTCACTCGTACCCCGATCCTTCGACCGAGGAGAAGCGATGAGGCAGCAGGGGAGGATGCCGCCCATGTCACACCCCATGCGTACAAGCTCCTGTCAAGACGTCTCGCCGTCCCTATTTTGAGACTCGTGAAGTAGGCGGATAGCACGATCCAGGATCCAGTGGAAATCCTCACCATAACCCCCTTCTGTTTACTTGAACACCTGTGCATCCCCGTGGGCGTCCTCCTTCCGGGCCTCGTCGTCACCCTCCCCCCGCAACATCCTCCTCAGCACCGTTGCCAACCTTTCTATCCCCTCCACGATGTCCTCCTCGTCCGCCCACGAGTAGGACAGCCTCAAGTTCCTCGGGAACCTCGCCGAGTCTTCATCCCCGGCCACCTCGAAGATCTGGCCCGGCGCCACTATCAGGTCCTCTTCCGCCCTCGCCCGCTCCGCGACCACCGCGGAATCCACTCCTTCCGGCAGCGTCAGCCACAAAAAGTAGCCGCCGTACACTTCTTCCCTGCCGTCCCCGACCTCCGCTTCTCCACCCCGCTCTCCGCTGCTGCTACTACTACTATTACTACTACTATCACCACTACTACTACCACCACTACTACTACCACCACCATCACCGCGAGAGAAAAAACCGACGCCCTGCCCGGCGCCGCGGACGGTATTGCCACCCCAGACGGTGACGCCGAGGGGCGCGAGGAAGCGGGCGATGGCGTCGAGGGCGAGGGCGTGGCGGCGGCGGAGGGCGGGGCGGACGACGGAGTCGACGTGGCGGGCGACGCGGCCGGAGGCGAGGGCGCGCCAGACGACGGCGGCGGCGAACTGGCTGGCGGCGCCGCCGCTGCGGTTGGTGCCCGTGACGGAGAAGCCGTAGGCGAAGTCGGCCGACGCGTGGATCCAGCCCGTGCGCACGCCCGGCCCGACCAGCTTGGAGAAGGACGCGTTCGAGATGGCGTGCGAGAAGACCTTGCCGCTGCCCGCCGGGTTGTGCCGCGACGGCGGCAGGGCCGCGTCGATCTGCGAGAGCAGAGGCAGCAGCGGCGGCCGCGGCACCGGGAACGGGGACCCGGATTCAGACCCGGACCCGGACCCGGTCCCGGTCGCGGATGGGGACGGGGACGCGGACGGGGACGGGAGGGAAGACAGAGGCGTGACCGGCCATTGGAGCAAGTCGTAGACGTCGTCGCTGATGATGAGCGCGTCGTACTCGCGGGCGAGGTGGACCAGCTGCTCGCGCCGGGCCAGGGACATGGTCTTGCCGGAGGGGTTGGCGCACGTCGCGACGAGGTAGATGACGTGGCGGTACAGCTTGCGGTCGGGGTATGGGTTCTTGAGGGGGCGGTTCTTGGTACGGGGAGTAGGAGGTAGGGAGGTCAATATGTTAGTATCTGGAATAAGGGGTTTGGGTTTGTATACAACTAGAGATCAGGAGGGAGAGAGGCAAGGAGAACATATACAAAAAAAAAAAAAAAAAAAAAAAAAAAATCAACATACCTCCCATGGCTCCGCCTCACACTCCTTCAGCCGCCTCTCCAACACACGCACGTCCACGCCCCCCTCGTCCTCGGGCAGCGCCCTCAACCTGCCGCGGAACCCGTTGTCCTCAAAGATGGGACAGGCCATGAAGTAGCAGGGCGCGGCCACCCACACGGCGCGCGTGTACCCGGGGTCCGTGAACGACTGCAGCACGCAGGCCAGGCTCTGGCTCGCGCCGCCCGTGATGGTGATCTCGTCGGCCGATATCCCGGCCCCGCTGCCGCTGCCGCTGCCGCTCCCGTCACTACTACTACCATCGCTACCACGCCCACCTCCTTTTTCGGCTGGTGGTGACCCTGGTGACCCGGGCGGGGTATACCTCGGGTACAGCTCGCTCAGCCACCGCGCCACCTCCTCCCTCAGCGGCTGGTACCCCGGGTCGATTCCGTACTGCAACACGGGCACGGCGATGGCCGGGTCCGAGAGGACGTAGTTTGTTGCCTCCTGCAGGTCGGCCGCGGGGAGGAGACTGGGAGCCGGCCAGCCGCGGAGGAGGTTGATCAGCTTCTTTTTCTGTGCTAGTTTCACTCCCTTGAAAAGGCCGCCGCCATCAGAGGCAGTACCTCCTCTACTGATGTCGTTATTGACATTGTTGTTGTTGTTGTTGTTGTTGCTGCTGCTGCTGCTGCTGCTGCTGCTGCCGTCGCCGCCGGTGCTGGCATTGGTAATGGTCGCCATAATTATTGGAGGTCGAGATCCGAATTGAAGATCTTTGAGACCGGGGCGGTGGCGGCGCCGAAAAATGAGATGAGTGATGACTATTAGTGTTAAGTAGTCGGGAAGCGCGTGGTTGTGTGAGAGGAAATGAACTCGATGAGGGGAACCCGAGTGAGCGGAGCCGCGGCCAGCGGGGCAACTCCATTAAGGAGAGAGAGTCCCATGAAGCAACGATAACCGCGATTGCGCTGTTCTCCTGTTCTCAGCATATCTCTTTAATAAACACACTGCATTGACAAGAGCCGCACTAAACGCGCAACGGCTTCTCATCTCGGCCATAGTCCAAAAAGGTTGACGACAGAGAGGGGTCAGATAACGTCACGCCACAAATCATGTCTCAAGTCAACCGAGCAAAGTCACAACCCGCAAACAAACCGTAAAAAGGACCTCGATCATGATACCTTTTTTTTGTCTCGAGACCTAAAACTGTCAACTGCAACTACTCCAGCCCATTCGTACTGTCATGCCCCCGGCCCATCGCCACATATCGTTGTGGTTGACACTGCAAGGCAGAGCAATCCATCATCCCGTCTCTGTCCACATCAATATGGGACAAGTATCCTTGCTTCTCCGGTCTATCTCAGAGGCCAGACACACACGCACAAACACTCAAGACATTCATCGTTTTCCCGTTTTAGCTGGTCAGCAGCCTGGCTAGTGTTGGTCGCCAAGGCCCAGATCGCAAAATCCAGTACGAGCAACCGATTGCTTTGTCCCTGTCCCCGTGCTCTCCTTTTGATCCATGCCATGCCCGTCCACGCCCACATCGTCATCGTTGGAGACTCGAGCGTACGGCCTTAGCTGCCCGCCTGCTATCAGGCTGCGCCATAGTATGTAAAGCGACGAGCTCGTTGCCCGTATTCGTGTCCTGTAATCGTCTCATCCATCCTCTAAGACGAGATGGGACAGACCAGCGGGGGTTGTTGCAAGTGACCAGAGAAGCAGCCACGCCGCAAGGAGAGGGTAATAGAGAGAGAGACCCCGAGGAAAGAGTAGAAAAAAAAAGGAAGAAAGAAAACAAAAATACACTGCTGCTAGTATCGCGCAGCGATATCAAAATGGAGGGCAGACCAACGGTTCAACGTTACCTACCCCGGTAACTTGTGCATGGGTGGTGCCACCGTTGTGCCGTGGGGCAGAGCGTCGTCATCCAAAGTATGACAGCTCGAGTGTCTTAAGGTGGTCTGGGGCAAACTTCCCGACACTGTTCACTTTTGTCTCGCAGCCCAGACCTAAAATGGCGATGTATTCAAATCATGCCTGGATTTGGGAGGCCGCATGACGCGACCAGTTTTCGCGTCCCCGATAACCACCTCGGTTGTTTCTGCCGTGCGAGTTGGAGCCCGAGACGCCGTCGCGTTGCTCCCCCGGATAGGAGGAAGACCCGTCCCGCCCCTTGCCCTGCCTATGCTGAGCCGACGAGCTATGCCGGCCGCCGCGCGGTCCTCCCCGACGCGGATTGCTGCGCGTCCGGCCAAACGGAACCGTGACAGTCTTGCTCTCGGTCCCCGGAATGCAGATACGCCACACGTTTCCAGCCCCCGACACGTCGATGGGGAAGCTGATCGGTTCCGCACTGAGCACGGTAGGCCAAAACTTCTTGCTAAGGGGCTTCGGTGCGGGGCTAGGTTGCCATGCCATCTCTGGAACCGTCTTAGGAAGCCTGATAGGAGGGACAGACCCCATTTCCTGCTCTTCAAAGCACTCCTCGGCCATCACCTTGGTGGTAGCCAACCCTTCCACCCCGGCGTCGGGAGCCACTGGTTCGGGAACCGACGACTCCTGCTGTTTTTGGGGGGGAGCTTGGACGTCACTTGCTGCAGTCCTAGACGGGTGCACCTTGCGGTCACCCAGCAGGTTGTCGATCTTGGCCTGCCACGGGTTTTCCGGCTTCTGAGCAGATGCGCGCGGCCCATCCGCTTCTTTGTAGGCCGGCTGTGATGCCCAGGCAAAGCTGGGCCCCTGGGACCTTGAGGAACCAGCAGTGGTCCGGTTAGCCTCTGGCGCGCTCGTCTTTGATTCCGAAGCTGCCGGTGGGAGTCGTACGATCGGGTGCGGTCGCGGTAACGATACGTGTGGGTGGGTTGCGTCGCCGTCGAATGCCGGGTGGCCGGCCATATCGGGAGGGGGAGGGGATGGAGCGTTGTGCCGTAACGCTTCCGCAGTCGGCTCTGGACGGACGTCACGAGCGTCTTGACGGGCATCGCGAGCCGGGAAGAAGCGCGAGCCCCTTCCAGGCGGCACTGCCGTCTTTGTGCCAATCATGGACGCTGACGCCATATCGTGGGCAGGTATGCTGCTCTGAGGGAGCTGACTGTACTCGGACACGTCGCCACCCGGCACCGACGGCGCTTGCTGGGAGGCCGAGGGCTTAGGTTCGGCAGAACCAGCCCACGGGTTCTCTTTCCCGATGTGTATGGTTTGCTTCGGTGCGCCCTCGGTACGCACTCCATTCTCGTCAAGCCTCGTTGGACGCCAAGTGTCTTTGATAGCAGGCTGGGCTTCCGCAGGGGAGCGACCTTCTGCTTGCAACCGACGCTCCCTCTCGTCCTGTTGAGAACTGAGCATCTCCGAGAACCTGCCGTCATTGGCACGAACAGCAGCGGCCCAAGGATTGTCCTTCATGTCGCGTTCACCGGTGCTCCTGGGTGCCTGTGGCTGTCTCGGGGGCCCGATTGGTGGCTGCCAGGGGGCGGCCGAAGTCATATTGGTCTGCGACGGGCCGGCAGCGCGGACGCTGCTCGGCGGTGCAATCGGTCCAGGACCCGAGGGGGGCGGTGGTGCCCCAATTTCGGTCGCAAAAGTCCCATTTCCTAGGCTTCGGTTGTTATTGTTATTCGGAGCAGCCCATACATTCTTGGTCGAAGGCTGGGGTCCCCAGACCGCCGCCGGTCGATCACCCTGCCGCGGCGTAGTTGCCCAAGGGTGAGGTTGCGGGCGAGATTCGGCACCATCGGGCTTTGAAACGGTCTGTGCTGCCGGTTCGGTGGACTGGGCGGGTTGAGTGGGAGGTTGCTTGGCAGGTTGCGGTTGCGGCGTGACGGCCTGGGGAGCCTCCTTTTGTGCTTCCTGCGATCGCTCCGGCGCTGGTTTTTCAGAGTTCGTAGGCTCCCGCGATTGAATCTGCGTGGGAGTGAAGGCTTGATCCTTAGCGGCCGCTTTTTTGCTTTTGCTCGTCTCCGGAGGTGGCCCCAGTGCCTCCAGTTTCAGGCGAATCCGTTCCCTGCGAGCCGCCTCTTCCCTGGCCTCTTCCTCCTGCCGACGCTTTAGAGCGAGCTCCCGACGCTCGCGCATCAATCTCTTCTGCAGCTCAATGTCATCCTCGGTAATGGGGGCGACTGGCGTGATGGTAGGCGAGGGCTGGACCGGGGGCGGCATGGTGCGACCGCCAGGGCCCGTTCCACTCGAATAGGGCGTCGCATGGGCCGTTCCAGGAGAAGGTCTGGGCCCAAACGCCTGGCCATGCTGGGAGCCGCCCTGAGCGCCAGAGGGCGAGAAGTTTCTCGGCGAGGCGGGGCTATCGCTTCCTGCAGTCGTGGATGCGCGACGGGCGTTGATCAGCTCGGGCGGGGGAAGTGGATGTTCGGCGCCTTTGAGTCGTTGCCAGCTACCGCTTCCGCCGCTAATGTTCGAGGATCCTCGTCTCCGCTCTTCGGGTCCCTGATGCTCGTTTCTGCCCGGCTGGAGGCCCCCCGAGTATTCCGTAGGCCCTTGCTGTTCGTGATGTGGTGGCCGCTGCATGACCGCCGGATGCCGTCCGTACTGCGGCTCCTGGCGCATCGGACCACGGCGGTCTGGAGCTGGTTCATAGCGGCCAGACTGCGAGTTGAAAAGCTCCCTGTTGCCTCCCTGGGGCCCGTCTCGCCAAGGGGTTCGGCTGAAGTCGTCTGCCGCAATCTCCCTGGGTGGCGGCTGACTATGTGTTTGGTTCGTGCGGGCGTCACCGGAATTCGGTTGTGGTGTTGGTCCCGTTTGAGCCTCCACCGCCGCTGGAGAGACCCTCTCGATCTTGGGTAGGGGCGCCCATGGCGACTTGGTCGGCGCGGGCGGAGGCGGTGGCTTCGCCACCAGAGTCGGCTTTTCAGGCGCACCCTTCAGTACGAGCCCCTTTCCGGAACCGAGGACGCCAGGCTTAACGGATGGCGAGCTGCTCGGGCTCGAGGCCTTGGTACTCTCCGCGGGCGCATTGTCCTTCGAAGCTGGTTGGCTTTTTGACTCTGATGCGGGCGCGTTAGCGGGCTGTCCCTCGGGATGCGTGATGGCAACTTTGGTGCCGTCTTTCCACGTGATGGTATCGGGAGCCCAATCATCGTCATCGTCTTCGATATCGGCCCAGTTGGAGTGGCCCTTTGAGGAGTCGGACTGCAGTCGCGAGGCCATGTGGATTCCATATTTCCTGAGCTCCTCGTCGGTATACTTCTTCGGCTCCGGTGGAGGGGCGGCTGTGCGGTTTGTTAGTCTTTACCTTCGTCAAGGGCCAGCGTTACCTGGGGCAATCGGTTGCTCACGTCGATTCTTGTTCCAGACAGCGCTCGGGTCAGGAGCCGGCTTTCCCCCGTTTCCTCCGGAACTCTTCGTAATCAAACCGCTACCGAGTTTGGCAACCAGCCTCGGCCGGCTCGTGGTCGTGGTGCCCGGAGCGGGGGACGCGGCGCTGGTCGTTGGGGCCGCCTTCTCGGCAGCCTTGGGCTGAGTGCCTGGGGCGGGGGTTTTGGAAGTGAGAAAGGTTTTATTGACGTTGATTGCTTTGAAAGATGTCGGCTTCTTGATGGACGAAGAGGCGCGGCCTTGGCTCTTCGCGTCGTCCTTGGTCTTTGACGCATCTGATCTGGCAGCCTCGTTGTCGGATCCTCCACTAATGCTAACTTCTGTCGAATTCACCAAATCGTCGACGATATCGGATATGTGCTTGTTCTCGAGCTCGTCCGTCGCGGCAGCGGAGGCCTCGCCGTTTACGTGCGGCTGTTTGGAATCGACATTTTGCGAGTCGGAGTCGACCTTGATTGTCTGCAGGTGGCGCGGGGCAGCTGCGGTTAACGGCGACGAGCGAGCACCGACGGGGGCCGGGAAGAAGAAAAATGAGAACTAGGACTTACGGGCTCGGTGGAGGAAGTTAGAGTAGCTTCATCAGATCGCTGTTTGGGTGACTCAGTTGCCATCCTACGGTCGTCGGGGACGGTGGCGATCGGGTTACGAGAATGTGACCGATTGCGCGTCGCGATAGTGGTGGGTGATTGGGAACCTAAGAGGATGGTGGGCTAGTGTATCTGAAGCAGAACCAAAGGTATTCGGTCAGCAACCAGTGTCGGCAGAGCGGGAGGGCGCAAAGCCAAAGGAAAATCCAAATGCTGCTTCTGGACAGAATGTCGATGGCTGGCGCAGACTTAGCTGTGCAACGCCGCGAAATGTGGGGACCTACCTCCTTCTCCCTAGAAATTCTGTCGCGAGGACCGAGGTTTTGGGGATAATCCCTCTGTCTGGGTCGGAGGGTCGCTAGGGTAAAATGAAGGTAAAGGGAAGGAAAGGTCAGGTGTTTTTGGGGGGGGGGAGGGGGGGGGGGTTCGGTTAGAGGAGGGAAGGGTTGCAGGAGTTGTTATCCTCTGTCGAGGTGATGCGGGCTGGCTGATTCTCTCTTTTCGCCGACTGACTGGCGACTCGGACGAGAAGGATGATCACTGGGCAAAGGTCAGAGCTGGCACGGTTACCATTTAGGGATTAGCGCAAAGCAATGGCCCACTCAGAGCCCGCGCGCGCCACGAAGGGCACCCTTCCAAACCCACAACAAAGCCCACTCATGAGACAGCAAGAGGCGCTGCACTGGGCACTGCTCAACTCTCATCACAGGTCAGTGGGCTTCATTTGATATTCTGACTCAGGGTGATCCGGAAAAGGCAGAGGGGCAGAATATGAATACATGACAATAGCATTCAAACGACCTAATTATGCCTTTGTACATGCACTCTACAATGACCCTCTCCCTCTAGGCTGATGGCATGCTGTGGTCAAAGAAATCTGGGTAGGCTCGGTTCTTCGAAGAGCTGTCCGCAATGCCACTTCGAATTGGTCAGGAGATTGCAAAGCGAGAAAAAGCGTGGCTTGAATCCCGCTTCACACGGATGGCCGGAACAACATCGTTTCCGCAGCAAACTGAACAGGCCCCTCAACGTCTGCAAGCTTCTTCTCTTTCAAAGAACGTGTACTCGGACCATGGACACATGGCGGCCAAGCCTGGTAACCGTGACACGGGGATGACGAAGAAAAGTTTGTTGCAGTGCGCGCTAGGCACCCTGTCTATTGAAACAATGGTTTATTTACACGCCTGGGACATCGCCAACCCAAAACACCCTGCAACGTGGTGTTTAATGGGCGTTGTTCTTGTGGTGGCCTGGAGCTTAATGAGCAATCAACGTTTTAAGGGACGACCATGTAGCACAAACTTACGGAGATGGAAGTAGTAGTTCTGGGCGTAGCCAACAACAAGCAGGAAGACGATAGCCTGAACGATGGCTAGAGAAAAAAAAATGTTAGTCTCCGCTTGCCCCCAATCTCTCGCTAGGACAATGGCCACATACGCTTCGCCGACGGGTTCTTGCCAAAGTGCTTGGCCTGGTATCTGCCGAGAATACCAGTGGGCTTGACCTCGGGAGCCGGGCCACGGGGAAGTTTCTCGTAGAAGCTGACGACGCGCTGCATGCGGACAGCATCAGGGGCAGCACCAATGGCCTGCGCTCAAAGTTAGCCAGCAGAAATTCTTTTGATCCTCCGTTTCCTCCCATCCCGATTGTCCGGCCATGCAAAACGCCCCCCCTTCCCTCGGCTCTCCACGTCCCTGCGCAAAGTGCAGGAGCTCTTGCCGTTTTCGCCGGGTCCCGGACGGCTCGGTAGATAGCTCGAGGAGTGCGAGGCTCGACAGGAACGAATGACGCACCTTCGGAGAAGCGACCTAAGCCCTAGCAGTTAGCAACCCTTCAGGCCCTCTTGTTATATAGCCCGCGGGCAACCTACCTTGGGCGGGATCAGCGTCGAAAGCGCCCGGCGGGTGACGTAGCTCATTTTGGCAGAATGCGTCGCGCGCGCTCGCAAACTCGTCGAAAAAATCGATAAAAGGGACGAATACCAATCGAGTCGCGGGTCCGGCTCAATTGGGGGAGGCGAGTCGTCGTTCGAAGGAGTTGAGCTGTTAAAGACGTCCGGGTTCCTGATTGAGAGCGGGAAAACCACCACAGCGGCCCTCGCCGGCAGAGGTTGTTGCGCGGTTCTTTCCGGCCGACCAATCAGACGACGTTAGGTGGGGCCACCCGTCAATTGGAGAGCACTGGCCCGTTCGTCACAACGTCGAATCGAACTAATCGCCTCGTCAAGATCCAGCTTCAGTTGCAGGCTGTTGGAGCTCGAGACCGTCCACCAATCCCGCACCCCTCCGATTCCCCGAAGAGAGGTGCGATTCACCATGTCCTCATTACGAACGACCGCCTCGGCCGCGCGGCTGCTGCGCACCGCGTCGCACGCCCGCACCGCCGCCGTCCCCGCCGCGCGCCGCTACGAGAGCTCGACGACGACGACGGCGACGGCGACGAGTGTTCCGGCCAAAACCGAGCAGGAGAAGAAGGAGACCTCTCCGATGGCCACGCTCCCGCGGAATGCTCCCGACTATAACGTACCCATTGACATGGCGACCAAGTGCGAACCCCGCTGCGGCCCTCAGGGCGTCGTCCCCTGGGACTCGGCTGACCATTGAAAATGTAGCACCTTCACCCCGGTGCCGAAGCACGTCCAAGACGGCAGTGAGGAGAACGTTACTCCTGCTGGTCTTCTTTCCGGAGCGCCGATGGAGCTGCAGGCCAGGACAGTCCGGTACATTATCCCCCCCCCCCCTCCCCCAAACGAACCCCAATACCACAACCCCTCGCGCGCTAACCTTCGAACCTCTCTCACGCAGCATCTACAAGCCCGCTAAGCCGGCCACCCAATCCGGCGAGCACGGCAGCAGCCGGTGGCGCATGGATTGGGATGTGCTGGGCAAGGGCCACCGGTGGGAGAACCCGCTGATGGGATGGCAGTCCTCGGGCGACTTCATGCAGGGCACCCACATCAACTTCAAGACCAAGGAAGACGCCATCGCCTTTGCCGAGAAGCAAGGGTACGAGTACTTTGTGCAGGAGCCCAATGAGCGCAAGTTTGTGCCGAAGGCCTACGCCAACAACTTTCTGTACTCGCCCGGCAAGCTCAAGCATATCCGCACCAAGTAAAGGTATATGGGAGGATGATGTGGGCGACGGGTTTGTTGTACATAGTGTGTCATCGTCATCCGGGAATATCGGTGCTCGCTGGTGGACTAGGGGTCTTCATTTCATAGAATGCGAGGCACTATGGAAGATTGCGCAAATACAATGTGGGTGTTTGCTGTGCGGGCAGTGCTGCGGAACGCTGTAGACGTCTAGTAGACTGTATCATGCTTAGGGGCGGTCCAAGCTCTTATATTATTCATTTCCGAGCACACCACAGGTAAAAACTGTCATAACAACGCCATCATCATGCTTCCCCAGAATACCCATACCCGTGCCCATCCCTATTGAGGGACCATGTTCTAGTCTCCCCAGCGGTGCCATGCCCCTAACGCCTAAGCCGACCTGATAATACCCGCGCATACCCAAATAGTTCGCATCCGAAAAAGAAAAAAACAGAGCCTAAAGGGAAAGGAAACAGGTAAAGACGCCACCATTCCAGTCATACAAGCCATTACTCATGTTGTAATCATTGCCTCGTGGTCACCCTCGCCAGCGCCGGGGCCCTCGGGACTGTCGGCCTTGAGACCTAGCTCGATGGACTCGGGCAGATCCTTCTTCTTGGCCCGAGCTGATGTCTCCGCCCAGGCCCGCATGCGCACCAACTGGCGGATAGCAGCCTCCCTGCGCTGGTTCTGCCGCAGAAGCATCGCCTCGTTGACCCTCGCCGCAGTGGTTCGACGAAGGTCCGGGCTGAGCAAGCTCGCGAGTTCCGGCCGCAGGTTCTTGTCGTGAGGAAAGATGACGAGCGCCATGGTCTGCTCAAGGTCCTCCAAGAACTCGCGGTTGGCAGCCGCGCGTGGGCCTAAATTCTTGGTTGCAAACTCCAAGGCCGGCGTGACGTCCCCGTTGTTGCACTGGCGGATGAGCTCAACCAGCTGCAGCCGGAGGAGCGAAAAGTGCAGCTTTGGGTCTGTGTCGAGCAGCTATGTGCCGTGTTAGTTAGGGTCCTTGCGCCTCGGAGAGATGACAGCAATAACGGAAAAAAAACGTGTTGCTCATATACGATGTGGTTGTGTCTCATCATAGGCCGAAGCCTTAGCGTGGTGCATGTTGAAACTCGTGTTCAAATCATAGCAAAGCAGGGAACACAGAAAGCAGAAAGGGAACTTGAAGTCTCACCTCTGGATCCAGCTTGTTGAGGGCCGATATGGCCGCTTCGATGTTGCCGCTATGGATGGCATGCTGAATCTCCTGACGAGTCTGGACTGAAGGGTCCGGTTGCTGCGGCTGCAAGTTTGCTTCCTTACAGAACTTGGCAGCGGCATTGGGATACCCTTCCATCAACAGGTAGTCGAGAATCAGAGCATTGATATCACTGGCCCAAGTCAGCATTGCACAACAAGAGTGCTATATTGCAAAAAACTGTGCGAGAGCAGAATAGGTTGGGGCAATCAGGGGTTTAACGAGTATTGCAGAGTTTCTCCACATCATATTTTCGGAGAGATTCCCATTGATATGCAATCATCACTTTGCCGGAGGTTGTCTGCGAAGGCAAGGCAAAAAAAGTACGGATGGCGGTTACCTCTTGGGCGCCTTGACATCGGCGGCCCGTTTCTCGAACGCATGTTGTGGGGGAGTCGCGGTAGAGGTTGAGGAGTTCTGCCCACAAATTCAACATTAGGATCCATAATCGCCAGTATCAGAGCCGAAGCTGGCGGGAGGAGGCATACCATCCGGTCGAAGCTTTGTCGCAGTTGGGAGAGGACGGCGTCCCGGAAAGCCGAATCAAGGTCGAGCTCGCCAAGTTCTAGCGCTGCGCTCCAGCTTGACATGTGCCTATCTGCTGGTGCGTTGCGCCTCACATCTGTCGTGCGTGTCGCTCAACCCCGATAGGCAGCTGAATTCTGATGGTTGAGCAAGAGGGGGGGAAAATTGATGCGAGAGTGGACTCGAGAGGGAAGCGGAGGGAGTGAAATTGGCCAAAGCCTGAAGCAAGCGAGCGAGAAATGCGTCAAAGCTTCCCCAGTGTGGAGCCAAACCGGACGAGTCCCCAGCCTCGTGCCAATAGCTTAGGTAGTTACCTTATCGATGCGGGTGCCGCGCTGCCGCCGCCGCCCCAAGCCGAGCCGGCGGGCCACTGGCGTGGCAGCTGTGGATGGGTCCGGCAGTCGCTCGGCGGAGCCCTGTAAGGAGTGCCCCGCACTGGCTTAGATAGCCCTAAGGAGGAAGAACTTGCCTGCCTCACAAGGCTTTCCACTTCGTTGCCTGGGATGAAACGGACGAGGCAGCACGAACCAGGAACTTAACTCTTTCCGGAGAGTTGTGAGGATATTAGCTGCTCGGTTTCCGAGAAACTCGCGGAGCCCAAGTTGCAGAACTCAAGCTCTTTGCAGCTGAGTACCTCGGTTCAGTCTCACTAACAGTCCGCATCCATCACCTGAACGCAGCTTCCCTGGCCGCCTCGAGCACAGACTAGCTCGATCCCATTAGCCCTTCCTTCTCGGCACAGAACTGAGCGGTTCCCATACCGACCGAGGTTTATACGCCCACAACCTACCTTGGGTATCTAGGTGCCCGCCAGACGAGCCGCCCCAATCATGCCGGCTCCTGAGGGCGCCGAATCCCCCGCCGTCAACGGCACGGCAGCCCCCGAGACGGACGGCACGATCGCAACGAGGGCGCACTATGCGCCGCCATGGGCCGATGTCAGCATCATAGGCATCGCCGGCAGCTCTGGATCGGGCAAATCGACGCTGTCGCACGCCATCGTGAACAAGCTCAACCTGCCGTGGGTGGTCATCCTATCCATCGTAAGTCATCATTAATTAGACGGCGGGGCTCGGAGATGCACCGGACGGAGGCTTATCGGTTCCCACCCGCCCCGTTGGCACGATAGGATTCGTTCTACAAAAGCTTGGACGAGGAGTCCTCGCGGAAGGCGTTTCGAAGTGAGTACGATTTCGACGCGCCAGATGTAAGCCCACAGGCACCTCTAGCGTACCGATCTGCCGGGCTCATGCGTCATCGCCGCAGGCCATAGATTTCGATGTCCTGGTAGACCGACTGCGTGATCTCAAAGCCGGGTAAGTGCATGGACACGCATCAGGCCTAGCTGGAGCTGATGACGCGGTCCGCCGTAGAAAACGTGCCGAGATTCCCGTATATTCTTTTGAGAAACACGCCCGGCTGGATAGGACGACGTCCATCTACTCGCCCCACGTCCTTATCCTTGAGGGCATCTTCGCCCTCTACGATCCTAGGGTCCTTGAGCTCCTGGACATGAAGGTGTGAAGAAACAACGTAAAGCGACCCTCTGCCCAAGTCACCCAGAGGCTGACGTGACCTGGGACGACAAAGATCTTCTGTGAGGCCGATGCAGACACCTGCCTGTCAAGGAGGAGTACGTTTTGTGTGTTGACTTAATACTTTCCCTGCAGCTGCTGACATGGCGGCAGTATTGCGTGACCAGAGGGATCGCGGTCGAGATCTCGAGGGCATTATCAAGCAGTGGTTCACCTTTGTGAAGCCCAACTTTGAGAAGGTAAGCTTGCCGGCCCTTGCTCGAAAACCAAAATCCGTCTTGTTCAGAGTTTTAACCGTGGTCTACTCTAATATAGTATGTCGATCCTCAGCGGAAGGTGGCCGATATCATTGTTCCCCGCGGCGTCGAGAACCATGTGGCCATGTGTAAGTGGGAGAGAACTGCTGCAGACCAAAAACGGGTCGAGATCTGACCGGAGTAATTAGCCATGGTTGTACAGTTCATCCAGCAGAAGCTGCTCGAGAAATCAACCCACCATCGCGCAGCGCTTACCCGGCTAGAGCTCGAGGCGCAGTCAGAGAAGCTTTCTCCGAAGGTGACGATCATGAAGCAGACGCCACAGATGCAGGGCATGAACACCATCATCCACGACATTGACACGTCCAGCGAGGATTTCATCTTTTACTTTGACCGCCTCAGCGCCCTCCTGGTTGAGCAGTATGTCAACCTCAGCCCCCCCCCCCCCCCCATGACCCTCGGCCATTTGAAACCGCGTGTAATTAGACATATTTTGCCGGGTGCTGACCAACCAACCAACCACGACGAACCGTAGGGCGCTGAACAACATCCCGTTCGTGCCGGTCGAGATTACGACTCCGCAGGCACACACCTACTCCGGGCTGCGGCCGCGGGGCGAGGTGTCGGCCGTCATCGTGCTACGGGGCGGGGCGGCGCTCGAGGCGGGCCTGCACCGGTGCATCACGGACTGCAAGACGGGCCGGATGCTGATCCAGAGCAACGTGCGGACGGGCGAGCCGGAGCTGCACTACCTGGTGCTGCCGCCCGACATCGACCGGCACGAGGCGGTCCTCCTGCTGGACGCGCAGATGAGCAGCGGCGGGTCGGCGCTGATGGCGGTGCAGGTGCTGGTGGACCACGGCGTCCGGGCCGACCGCATCGTCCTGGTCACGTACAGCGCCGGGCGGATGGGCCTGCACCGGCTGACCAAGGTGTTCCCCGACATCTCGGTCGTCGTCGGGCGGGTGGTGCCGGATATCGAGGAGCGGTGGGTGGAGAAGAGGTACTTTCGGTGCTAAGAAAGGGGATGGTGCTCGATTCATGCGGATGGATCATGTTGGAGTGGTGAGAAGCGGCAGCATACGAGATTCTGCATCGGCCTGGCGTTTTTTTCCCCTTTCCTTTTCTGTCATAAACTCGTTGGGACTGACAGATTAGATCGGAGATGCACCCTGTTTGATTTTTGAGTGGTTAATTACTCTTCAAGCTTCCTAGAAACGGCATATCATACTGAGAAGGTAAACAAATGCAGCATGGTCAAATCAGATTTGATGCTCTGAGTAGGACCACCGACACACCTTTTCGAGATGAACCAATGCTTGGCCAATAATATAATTATTAATAGTCGCACTTTGAGCTTGTAGACTGGAAAAGGAAAATAAAAGACAAAATATAAAATATTATTATTATTATTATTATTATTATTATTAGTCCTACACCGCTATGCTAACAAGCATGCCAGAGCCTCTCTAGTTACATACAAAGGAAACCGTGCCTAATAGGCCGGATGAAAACCTCTATCCCACTTTTAACGCCTAATCTAGAATACTAATACACTATAAAGAAAAGGAGAAGTGGCTAGAATAGCCCTATAGAGGCCTTACCCCCTGGTCTAGCCTCCTTACAAGGCAGTATTCCAGAAGCCTCCTTAGGTCTATTAGCTACTATAGAACCCTCCTTACTAAACGATAGTTATAGGCCCTTATACCCTGTAAAACGAGGTCTAGGTCCCTTTGTAACCGTATTTCCTAGGATTCCTACGTTCGGCTTCTTAGTAGGTTTAGGCACTATACGACTAGGTGCTCGACGGTCTCTCTCCCCTGGCTATAGGTATAGTAGGGGGTACTAACCCCCAGGACTTAAACCTTAAAAAGGAAGTTACAGAGGCTAATAGCCCCTATATAGGCCTATACTAGTAGGGAGCTCTAGGCCTTTGTTAGGCCCTGGTGCCTTTGTAGGCCTTCCCCTGTAAAAACTAGGCGTAGGGGGTCCTTATCTGATATATATTATATCCTCCTATCGGCTTAGTTAGCCCTCTAGTGGTTGCTCTAGCTTGCTATTATGGCTAGTTCTATAGCCTGTAGCCTTTTTTGTAGGGTCTATAGGGGGGGTCGACCTTCTCTATAGCCCTCCTAAACCTATTGCCGGACCGTCGATCTTGCTACTTCTAGGGCTATAGGCCTTAGCTCCTAGCCCTTTACCCTAGCCCTTCCCTTCTAGAACCTCTAGCTTAGCCTGTTATAGGCTTATTAGATAAGAGCCTTTATAGGGACCTAGGGGGCCCCTAGGCCTATCCTAGTCTATAGGAGTAGCTAGTCAAGTTTAGCTTCGAAGTCGGCTAGCCTCTTATTAAGGTAGAGGTCAAGGGGAGGTACCTAGGCTTCTGTTTTAAGGTACTAGATAGGGGTAGCCTTATAGGCCCTAGTAACTACTTAAAGGGCCTTGTACTAGGCCTTTGATAGTTCTTTAATAGGGCCTTCTAGCTTACCCCCTAGCCTAGTAGGCTTATAGAAGTTCGAGGCCCTATAAGCTAGGGCGCTATAGATATACTTAGTATAGACCTTATAGGCCTATAGGAGGCTAAGGCCCTAGATCTTTATAGTAAGCCTAGTTAGGGTAAACTCTTAGGTTTCTAGCTTCTTAGCTACCTTTGTATAATAGGGGCCCTATTATAGCCTCTAGTCTAGCTAGACCTCTAGGAATCTAGCCGACTTTGACAGGGCTATAGTGGTAATGCCCCCTCTAGGCCGTAAGAGCTCTAGCGGTCGTAACTACTACTTCTGGCCCCTGTTAAAGTAGATGAGTTTACATTTTTCCGGGGCAAAAGCTATACCCTAGGTCTTTGCCTACTATAGGTAGGCTTTCTAAGCCCTCTATAGCTAACCATTATAGGCCTCTTTAGCCCTCTTAAAGGCTAGAAGGTTAATATCGTTAGCAAAGCTCATTAAACTAATCATAGGGCAAGCCTAGCGAATGGCCTAGTAAAGAGAGGCTATATAGAGGATGAATAGTATAGGGGAGAGGGGTAACCCCTAGGGGACCCCGGCCCTTATTACTATATCCTCTATTTCCTAGCTATCGAAGTAAAGGATAGCTACCCTATCCTATAGCTACTCCCGAAACTAGACTACTAATCACTTTAGGAAGCCCTAGTTTCGTAAAGTGGCTAGTAGCTAGGTATAGTTAATAGTGTCGAAAGCCCTTAAGATATCGAGCTAGAGGAGAGAGGTAGCCGCTTTGTACCTCTAGGCCTCCTAGACCTAAGCCGTAACAAGCCGGATAGCTAGTTCTATAGACCTGTATTCCTAGTTGCCTATCTATTCGGCTAGTAGAAGCCCGTAGGCCTTTATAACGGCCGTTACCTTCTAGGCGACTATAGCTTCTAGTACCTTACCTACTATTGGTAAGAGTACTATAGGCCTATAGCTACCTAGGGTAAAGTAGGCCTATAGGGGTTTACTAGGCTTATAAAGGACTACTATCTTAGCCCTTTTAAACTAGGCTAGGAAATAGCCGAGCTAAAGGCTCTCCAAAGCTAATATAGCTAGTATCTAGTAGAGCGGCTACCTATAGGCCTTTAATAGGCCTATAGGGAGGAGGTCCTCCCCTAGGGCCTTCTATAGGGCTGCTCTAGCTAGTACTACCCTAACTTTACCTACTATAACCCTCTGACTTATCTCGAACTTCGGCACCTAGTAACCGTTTAGTTCTAGGTCGTTAATATCCGAAAGGTCTGCCTCTAGGTTCAGAAAGAACTTATCGGCTAGTGCTTTAGCCTTCTATTAGTAGGTTATAAGCCCTCCTTCGAAGGCCGGGAGCTTTAGGGGGTCGACTAGTAGGTAGCTTTGTAGCCTTGCCTACCGCTCTAGCCTCTATAGTAGGTCCGGCCGGTTAGTTGCCTCCCGTAATGTAGCTCTCTAGCTCTTAGTCTTCGTAGCTATAATAGTCTTGGCTTAGTCCTATAGGGCCTGCCGAAGTGCCTCCTATATATAGGGGTTCGGGGTACCCCTATAGGCGCTCTCTACCTCCTTAGCCCTCTTCCAGGCCTCTCGAACCTCCTTTGTCTACTATCGAGCTCGTTTACTACCTATACTAGCCTTCTTTACCGGAGCCGAGACCGAAGCTATCTCCTCGAGGGCCTCTATAAGCCTATCAAAGGCCTATAGAAGCTCCTCCGGGCCCTAGAAGATAGGCCTAACTAGGGCTAATGCTTACCTACTAAGCCGGAGTAGGAGGTAGGCCGCCTTGGCCTATATAATATCCTTGTCTAGGCTCTTCTAGTCCTACCCTTTACTAGCTAGTATAGGCCTGTTAGTCCCCTAGAGGGAGACATTTAGGGCCTATAGGTAGTGGTTAGATTTCCCACGTTCTATAATATCCCTATGGGTTACTTCTAGTCTGGCCAAGGCCTAGAATAGGTCCATTATAGAAGGCCGGTTACGTTAGTCCCCCTAGGGGGCCCTAGTGACCTAGCTATAGAGTATATATAGGTCAAGGTCCTACTAGTCTACAAGGCTAAGGAGGTCTCTAGCCCCTAGGCTAAGCCTGTTAAATAGGTCCTAGACCAGGTAGTAGAGGTTAAAGTCACCTATAAGAACTAGGGGGTAGGTTAGCTAAGGTAGGGCTAGTAGGTCCTATAAGAGGGCCTACTTCCCCTTGTTATTATAGACTAACCAGAGCTCGAACCCCCTCTCTCCTAGGGCCGGAAAGGTTACCCTATACTAGTTTTCCTCTGCTAAATAGTCCTATTAGCCGACTGGGAAGCGCTTAGCTACTAGAATAGCCACCTTGCCCTTAGGCTTATAAACTAGATAGTACTTTAATGCCCTAGGGTAGTAAGTTAACCTTATAAATTGGTTGATCTACGGTTCCTAGATGGCTAGTAGGTCGTATTTAGCCTCTTTTAACAGGACCTTAAGGGCCTGTTTATTGCTTTAGGTATTCTATTAAAGGATCTTAATTTACATTCGAGGTAGCTAAGGCAGAAGCCGACGGTATAGTAGTAGGCTCTATAGCTACTACCCCCTCGGCTAGTTACAAAAAGGAGAGGGTTCTAGGCTATAGAAAGGAAATACAGGTCTATTAGGCGTCAAATAAGGCACTCCTAGCTGCCTACTAGGCTAGGGTAGGCCTCCTATTGAGCTGGTGCCAACCCTCCAGGGCACCACTCAGCACCTCCAGAACCAAACCTCCGTCTGGTCAGATGGGGAGGAGCGTTAGCTCAAAATGTCCAGGGTATCCGAGTATTCGCGGTCACAGCAGGCAAGTCCGACCATCCGGACGGCAACGACGATGGCAGCGAAGGTGGCGATAGTGATGTCCCTCTGGACAGACGTAAAAGAGTCCACTTACGTGGAAAAAGATGTCCTAACTCACAAACGAAAGAAGAACCACATCTCGTTACTCAAATCTATTAGAGCAAGCGAGTGTTGAAAACCATCTGTTATCCTTGTCTCTCCGCTTGCCTCCTCCTGTTGGTGCCCCTGGATGGGCAACCCCTATTTATGTCTATCGTACACAACAAAGTTCCACGGAACCGGAAAAACAAAACTGCAGCCTGTGTCCCTCTGGTCATATCAAGAGCTACCAGCCCTAGTCTACTATAGGGGCGTTTAGCCCTAATTTGGTAGTGGTCGTTATCTTTTGGTTGGCTGTTAAACTCAAAGGCTACCTTCTAGTATAGTTACTCCGGTAGTTAGAAGGTTTAGGGTCTATACTAGTAGGCCTCCCTAGCCTATTCCTAGGCTTTGACTTTCTTCGGGCAGCCCTTATACTAAGCCGTATAAGGGCCCCTATAGGCTATATACCTATAAGGGAGTTAGTTAGAGTAGGTAGGGCACTAGGCCTCCCTAGTCTTCCCCCCCCCCCCTATGGGCCTTTACGCTATAACGGCTATAAAAGGCTAGCCGCTAGTAATACCGCTAGGTATAGCTAAAGCTCTAGCACCTATAGTACTACCTTAGCTCTAGAGCATCCTAATAAGGCTTGTAGTCTAGTACCTAGGCATCCTAGACTATACCCTCGTTATAGGCCTTCCGGGCCTCTTCGAGGTCCTATAGGCCTAGGAGTACCGTAGCCTACTTCCTTTATAGGCTCTTTAGTAGCTAGAACTTAACCGTTTCGATTAAGTATAGGCCTATAGCTTCCTTAAAGTCTTATTTACTAACCCCCTATAGCTCCTCCTTCCGGATTCCTTTAGCTAGGACTATATAGGCCCTACTAACCTCCCTAGCCTCCTCTCTAAAGGCTATAGCCACCTATCGCTTGTTAGCCAAGTACTAATCCTTAGTAGCTCTGTTCTTAAAGACTACTACTATATCCCTACTTAGGAGCTTCCTAGCCGCGACGGCTCCCTAGTAGCTAGAAGCCCTATTAACTACTTAGACTATCTTGGCCGGGGTTTAGGCTTTAAGGTCCTCCTATAGGCTTATATTCTATATTATAACCTCCTATAAGGCCTGTAATAGTACTACCTTAGCTGATGGCAGGCCTCCTTAGAGGGCTATTACCCCCTATTACGGTCCTACGGCTACCTATGCCTAGGTAGGGTAAGGGGTAGCCTTAAGGACTTCTTTAAGCCCCTTTTTAACTTCCTTAGCTACAAGTTCCTATAAGTTCAGAACTAGGCCTATAATAGTAGTTATAAGGTCCTATAAGAGCCTATTAGTAAGGTCCTATACCCTACCCCGTTTAGGGCTTAGTATAAGGTTAACTAGTTATATAATAAGACCCCTTATATGACAAACCCAACTCAGACTTCTTCTAAAAGGGTTCAGACGAAGGTAGATTGAGCAGGACAAGTAGGCAGGTCGTCTAAGGGATTCGGTAAAGCCAAAGGGTTCACAACAACACTAGAGTTATCTTCTCACAGTAATTAGTAATGCTTAGTATAAGTACTATGATTATAGATAGATTGCTATTACTAGTGAACTCTTAGAGTCCACCTAACGAGTGACTATCTATATATATATATAATCCTAGTGATCATTCCTGATTATGGTGATTATAAGTGATCGTATAGTAGTGATTACCCTGATTACTAGTGAGCGTAGTGATTACTATGCTTCCTATGTTGTAATTAGTCCTTTCGTTCCTTTGACTTGATTAGCCTGTTTGTGCTGGTGGCTTAGGCGGTATCTATATATATATTTCCGTGATACGATGCCCTCCCTCTGAGGCTTTTGACCTGAAAGCCCTCTTTAAGTCATCTTAAATAGCGTTAACATCCCTTACGTTCCTTATACGTGTTTTTCTCCTTAGCCCCTTATTACCCTTTATACTATTAATCTTATATTATATGCAAGCAACGTCGTTTGAAGGCTAAAGAGAAAGAGGCCGAAGCCTTGCTATGAGAATATTAATGTAAAGCTTTTAAGGTATTAGCCTGTCTAACTTAGGTCTATAAATAACGAGAGTTCCTAGTAGAGAAGGGGGTAGATATAGTTATATAGGGTTTATCGAATCTAGACAAATTAGAGGCAGTAGAATAGCAAGAATCAAGGGCTATTATATAACTTAATAGTAGCGTTAATATTATTAACTAGGGCGCTATTTTCGGTTCTATCCTAGGTTTGCCTTTAGCCGATCTAGGTTCTACTAATAGAACTATTCCAGTTTCTTAGGGCAGTTTAAATTCTTAACAGGTTCCTATAAGTTGTCTTCTGGTCCGAAATCAAGCCATTTGACTAGGTACTATAGTTCTCTATTAATAGTATATAAATCTAGAATTTCTTTAACGTCCTATTCTTTCTCTTTATCCTCTGCTTCGATATGTATAGTAACCTTAGCGTTTTTCGGTACTAGTTTAAAAAGTGAAATATAAAAAACATCTATCTATAGTTATATAGATGACGGTAACAATAGTCGGTAGTTAGATGTCAAAATTCGTTCTTTGATAATAAAGGGTCTGACCTTCTTAAAGTCTAGCTTCGTACTTAGTCGTTTGGTTTGTAAGTTTTGTATGATTAGGTAGACTTTGTCTCCCCTCTCTAGGCAAGGTCCTTTGAGCCTGTGTTTGTTATAGTAGTTCTTTATTCTAGTCTTGACAAACTCGAGTTCCTTTTTGAGCTTTTTATATAGTGTGTGCATTTGTTCTGCTTTAACTGCTGCTCTTGGCACTATAACCTCTAGTCCTTGCCTAAGGTCTACTTTATATCTATAGTTTGCAAAGAATGGTGTAACTTTAGTTGTTTTTGTTAGCGTTATATTATAAGCGAGTTATACTATTAGTAATAGTATAACCTAGTTATCTTGCTAATAGTTAACGTAAGAGTGGAGGTACTACTTAATAACTTGGTTTAGTCGCTCTATTTGTCTATTAGTCTACAGGTAATATGTTATTAATAGCTTGCTATTAATGCCTAATCGTTATATTAACACTTGCTAGAACTTTAATACGAACTTGGTATCTCTATCAGTAATCTATTCTTATAGCTAAGCATATACTAATATAACTTGCCGATAGATTATATCTACTAACTGTTTAGCTATCTAGGACTCCTTATAAGGAAAGAAGTATACCCATTTAGTTAGGTAATCTACTATAGTAAGAATACTATTATGGGTTACTCCTATAGTTATATCCTTAGATTCCAGTAGCTTTATAATAAAGTCTATTATAACTAAACTCTATAGTTTATTAGCTATTAGTAGTGGCTAAAGTAGCCTATATAGCTTATATCGTACCGTTATTTGCTTTAATTACAGATGTCGTAGTTCTATATAACTTCCTTAACTCATGCCATTAACTATAGAAAGTCATAGTGTTTCTTAACTTATATAACAGTCTTCGTAACTCCTTTATATCCTCCGAGTTTCGACTTGTAGAGTTCTCGAATCATTTGTAGCTATTGATCCCCGTTGTAGATATATACTTTACCTTAGTACTAGAGTTTCCTATCTCTTTCTTCAACTCCATTAGGTACTAGTAGTCTAGGTGACACTTAATACTATACCTTGTTAATCCTTTCTTCTCGAAAGATTATATAATACTCTAGGAACGAGTCAAGTAGATTATCTTCTACAGGTGTCTGCGTTTTATAATATAGCGTTCCGTCTATTTGTTTCTTAAACAATAGTAATATTATTTCCGTTTGTCCTTCCGTATGATCTATTCGTCGGCTTAAGATATCTGCTTATATGTTCTCTTTGCCCTTCTTATAGCAGATCTCAAAGTTAAATTCTACAAGGAATTCTACCTATCGTATTTATCATCTGTTAAGCTCCTTTATCGTTATAAAGTATCGTAAATTCTTATAATCTATATAGACTTATACTAGTTCAATCGTGCTACTAAGGTATAGTTACTATTCCTTAAAAGCTTCGATAATTGTAAGTAGTTCCTTGTTATAGATTAGATAATTAAGACATAGTCTATCAAGCTTTTTTAAAAAGAAGGCTATAGGATATAGCTTTCCTTATCTGTCTCGTTATCCTAATTATCCTCCGATAGCGTAGTCTAAAGCGTCTATTTCTACCTCAAATAGCTTCTTAAGGTCTAGTAGTACTAGTACTAGATCTTTAGTAATGGCGTTATAGATCTATATAAATACTTGCTTATGTTGTTCTTCTTATTAGAATTTAGTATTCTTCTTAGTAAGTTCGTATAAAGGTCGTACGATCGCTCTAAAGTTCCTAATAAACATCTAGTAGAAGTTTATAAATCTAATGAAGCTTCGTATTTCTATAACTAACGTTAGTTATAGCTAATTCTTGATAGCTTTAACCTTTAAAGGTTCTATCTAAATTTATCCTAGGGATATCTTATATCCTAAAATACCATTTTCCTAACGTAGAATTTGCTCTTTTCCTTATTAACTGATAATTTATATATGTGTAACGTGTCTAGAACTACTTTTACGTGCTTCCAATGTTTATTTATCGTTTTAGAGAAGATAAGTATATTATCGAGATAATATACCGTAAATTTATCAAGAAAGGGGTAGACAGCTTGATCAATTAGAGCTTAGAACGTTACTAGTGCGTTTGTAAGTCCGAATGGCATGACAAGGTACTTATAGTAGCTATAGGGTATCCTAAAGGCCGTTTTCTACTTGTCGCCTTCTTTGATCTATATATAGTTATAGGCTAATAGCAAGTCAAGACGTATAAAATATTAGGCTCCTACTAACTAATCTCGGAGCCGTAAGATTAGTAGTAATAGATATTAGTTTTTCACAGTCTATTCGTTAAGTTACCAATAGTCAACATATAACTGTAGCTCTCCGTCTTTCTTAGGTATAAACAGGATTAGGTAGCCTGCTAGCGATATTAACGGGCGGATATATTCTCTTCGAAGGTTCTCCTCCAAATATCGCTTAAGTTCTTCGTTCTATATCTAGCTTATATAGTAAATCTTAAAGAACTTTAGTTATACTCCTTCCTTAAGCTTAATCTCGTAATCCTATAGGCTATATTTTAGTAATCCTTCTAGATACTTTGGTTCGAATGCTAGGTGTCCTTTATATTCCTTTGGTACTTCCCTAGTCTTATCTCGTCTCTCGGTTTTCTAATAGTATACAAACTTGGTTCTGTCTATAGCAATACTAGCGATTTCTCTTGTCTTAACCTACTACTCTAATTATAGTGCTCCGTATTCGTCAACAGAGAGAACAGCTATTAGTAGTTTAGCTCGTTCTTCCTATTATAACGTCGGTGTCGTTATGCCGCTTCTTCTAGAGTCTATAGTAGTCTACCTACTACTGTCTATCTCTTACGGTAGATCTATAGGATATGCCTTCCTCTAAGTATCGTTTACTTGCGATCCTTATACGCTCCCTATCTTGCTAGTCGAATATAACTCTATTTAGGGTTATAGGTAGCTACTATTCTTCTAGCTAATGTCTAGGTCATGATCTTTATACTATAGTAACCCTAATATTATATCTTTGTCGTTACCTATATCTATAATATTAAATATAACTGCTATAGTCTTCCTTACTATAGTGATGTCGATCGGTTCGGTCTCCCTATATATCTATTACGTTAAAAATAGCCCTTTGACTATGCTATACTTTTGCTTTATTCTAGGGTATTCGTAGCTAATTTACAAGCGTCGGCGAAATCAGGTTTATCTCTGCTCTATTGTCTACTAGTATAAGCATTTCGTGCTATTTCCATTATGCTATTATCTATAGTCGTTTATCTTGCCGCCATCGTCTAAAGATTATAGCGATTTTTTATATTTCTGCTAGGAGGTCTCGATATAGTAGTCTCTTATTTTAGTTCCTCCTATACTACGCTACTACTCGCTATTACGTAGGCGTTAATGGTTTCTAGGCCCCTCGAAGGGCCTTGACCTGTTTCCTAGGTTAGTGCTAACCTCTTCGGTTGTTTGGCTAGTAGCAGCTTCGTCGATCGTGCTTATTTCCGTAAGCTATTAAGTGCTTGTAGCTTCCTACTATTAAGTCTGCTTTGCTTTTCGTTATATGTGCTATAGCTTTATCTAAAGCTCCCGAATTCGCGATTTCTTTTCGTCTACGTGATAGAGGCAGTCGTTGCTCTAGTACGAGTTCTATATGTCTCGTCCTGTTCTGTAGTACCTAGGCTAGGCTTGTCTTAGAACTATTGTAATGCCTTCTAGATTGTAGGCTTCGATCTTCTAAAGCAATTTAGCTGCTCTGTTTCCTATATTATAGACCTATTTTATGGGGTGTAAGCTTCTGTCCTTATTTCCTTGTTAGGTTGGCTAGTGATTGTTTTTGAATTTGTTATAGAAGTAATATTAGTATCTATATACTATATACTAGAACTAAGGTATTTATATATATGCCTTATGTCGAGGGTGTAGTCGTGTAGTGTCGCTTAGGAGGTATTAGAATTCTTTCTTAAATCCTTCCCATTGTATATAGACTATAGGTACCCTAATACTAAGGTAAGGGTGTTTCTTTTAGTAACTTTCCTATATATACTTGTCTATTCTATAGTTTGTATATATAAACTAGTATTCTAGGTTCTACATATCATTACTAAGTTACTAGTCGTCAAGGTACTTGGTGTAGCTATTAGGCCTATTATATATCATAGGCTATTCTCCTTTGATAGTTTCTATAATATGTCGAAGTTCCCTTGTCTTATCTTTTATCTTGTCATTTTACTAGGCAAGTTAAGTCAAGCGTCTATCCCGTTTATATAGTTCCGTATTGAGTTAGAAAACTTTATCATAGTATTATTTGATTTGTTCCTAGAGGAATAGAACATTAGGTCTAGGTCTTTCGATTTCTTAGGTATTAGTTATCTATAATCTATTCTGCCTCCATATGACCGTGAAACCCTACTACCTTAAGGCTAGGAGAATCGAAATTAGTAGTATATACTCTCTTGCTATATCCTATTTAGCAAGACCTGTCTCTAGGCCTATAGTGACTAGTTTGGAGTACGGTGCTTGTTCGTTTTTACCGTTGCCGTCGTGTCTAAGACTATCTGTATTACTACCCTTATATTTGTAGCCCGTGGCTGCTACTTTGATAATATCCTTAATAGTTTTATCGATAGCTATAATTTCCTTTCTAGGGACTATCTCTTACTCTTTTTTCGGGCTTTGACATTTTTGCTTATAGTGCCCTTTCTTTCTATAGTTATAATAGGTAATATTAGACTTGTCTTTAGTTATCTTCTTCTAGTCTTGCTTCTATATTATATCTATATCTATAGCTCTAGGGTATATTCTATACGAGGTACTAATATATACTTGTTTTTTCTTATTATTAGCCTTAACTATAGTTTTATTTATTTGACCTTGTTTTTACTACTCTTATATATAGAGTCGATTATCGATTCCAATAGCCTATATAATATATTTGTCCAAGGTCTTAGGCTAATTATACTTATATAGCTTATCTTTAACCTTTTCCTTTAAGCTATTATAGAATAAATATATTAATACCTTATTATTAAGCTAAGACTTAAGTATGTCCTATCTAAACTATATAGCATGGAAGGCTATTAACTTAGTCTATTAGAGATTAGCAAGTCTTTCTTATATATAAATCTTCTTATCTTTATTACTAAAAACCTTCCGAAGCTCTTCTTTAAAACGATTATAAGATCGAAAGACTGCTTATATAAACGCGTCTTAGTCATCTTTGTCTTCCTTAGTAAGATAGTCGTTCTATGTAGGCTTAAACTATCTAAGTGCCTTACCTTCTAGTCTTATAGCTATATAGAGGACTTTAGCTTTGTTATCCGGAAACTTGTTATTATTGAGCCGGAAGTAGGATCAGAGGTTTGTTAGGAATCCTATAAGATCCTCCTTGGTTCCTCCGTATTTGCTAGGTAGTTCGATCTTGATATAGCTCGCTTTAGCGCCCTCGAGTGCCTTAATTTTAATATAGGCCTCGTTAACTAGTTTCTACGAGTGCTTTTCGCCGTTCTTAAGTTCCTTGATTCGAGCTTAAGCAGCCTTGTCTCTCTGGTCTAACTCCTAGATTCGCTAATAGAGTTAACTAAGCTAGGCAAGTAGCTATTCGGCTATAACATTAGTAGCTATGTCGATATTAAGGTCGAAGTTACCTTCGTTCTAAACTATAATGGAACAAAGGGAGTAATAGCAATATATAACAAACTTAACTTAGACTTCTTCTAAAAGGGTTTAGACGAAGGTAGATTAAATGGGACAAGTAAGCAGGTTATCTAAGGGATTTGGTAAAGTTAAAGGGTTTATAATAACACTAGAGTTATCTCTTATAGTAATTAGTAATACTTGGTATAAGTATTATAATTATAGATAGGTTACTATTATTAGTGAACTCTTAGAGTCTACCTAACGAGTGACTATCTATATGTATATATAATCCTAGTGATCATTCCTAATTATAGTAATCGTGAGTGATTGTATGGTGGTGATTACCTTGATCACTGGTAAGCGTAGTGATTACTATGCTTCCTATGTTGTAATTGGTCCTTTTGTTTCTTTGACTTGATTGGCCTATTTTTGCTGATGGCTTAGGCGGCATCTATATGTATATTTCTGTGACACTGCCTAGATAGTATATGTATGCTATATGTTCTATCGAGCCTTATATAATATATCCTAGGCTTAGCCTATAATGAGAAGTATTATTTTGGAACTAATAGGATAATATATAACTTACGTAGTATTATAATTAATAGAAAAACTAGGTATATATAGGACTATATAAAGTACTACCCTATCTATCAAGTTAATGCTACCGATTATAATCTTCCTATAGATAACTACTAGCTAATTTGTCTATTAGATATACTACCTATATAAGTAATTGCTATCGACTTTATAGTAACGTTACTATTAGTTCCATTAGCTAGAACGCTATAGTATTTAAACGGGTATAATAAGTTTAATTCGATAATAACTATATCTTATAAATCGTCTAAATGAATGCTCTTTATACCTAGCCACTCTAACTATACCGCCGCGGATTAGGGCTACATGTTAATACGACAACTGCTCCTATCCGACTAAGGAGTACTAACTGCTGTCATATCTAACTACGACCGTAAATTTACATCCGAGCTATAGACTAGTATATAGAAAGCGTTAAGTATAAAGCTATTAATAACTACCGTATACTACCTATAGGGAGATGGTCTTATAGAGCAAAAGAACCAAATGGTAGAAATCGCTCTACGCTTCTTCGTCTACAAGAAACTAGATGACAATTAGACCGCTATACTTCTATAGCTCTAGTAGCATTTGAACAGCATATATGCCGCTTCTATTAGCGTATCTCTATATAAGCTACTATACGGTTTCAAACCAGCCGGACCGCTAGAAGCGCTAATGGCGCCGTCGAAAACGGCATAGAATATTCTAGTCCTACACGAATATCTACGCTAAGACGCCTAGATGGCAATAGACTTTATAGCAGCCCACGCTAAACACGGATACGACACTAGCTACCGTGACATTAAATTTAAGCCGGGCGACCGAGTATATCTACGCCTCTATTATAGTTACCACTTGCCCAGACGGCTGTTGCCTAAACTATTCTAATAGCGTGCCGGACCTTTTAAAGTCATTAAACGTATTAGCCGCCTAGTGTACCGTCTTCGACTGCCGCCGAATATAGATATCTATCTTGTAATATCTATAGTATAGCTGTCGCCTACTCCTCCTAGAACTAACCTGTACGACCATACCGTATTACCCCCTGACCCTATTAAGGATAGTTATACCGATAGTAGTTTAGAATCTAGAGACGAGTATAAGCTCGAACGTATTTAAAACCATAAGCTTATATACAGTAAATATAAGTATCTAGTTAAATAGAAAGGACTTAGCTATAAATATAATATATAGAAAACCGACTTCTAGCTACATTACGTATATAAGTTAGTTAACGAATACTAGGCACGTCAAGGAGGTCAACCTACTACGGCTCAAGTAACGTAGGGTAAACGCCTATATAGATACCCTCGTAAGAAGGTATTAAAGACTCCCCTAGTGTGACGAACCCAGCTCAGACTTCTTCTGAAAGGGTTCAGACAGAGGTGAATTAAGCGGGACAAGCGTACAGGTCGTCTGAGGGATTCGGTGAAGCCAAAAGGTTTATAACAACACTAGAGTTGTCTCCCACAATAGTCAGTGATGCTTGGTATAAATACTAGTGATTGTAGGTTAGGTTACTATCACTAGTAAACTCCTAAAGTCCACCGTAACGAGTGACTGGCTAGCTATATATATACAATTATCTATCCCTCTTCAATAGTTATTACTAGTACTATTTCTCCTTTTACTCTATGATTCCACGTTATTAACGGTGATATATTATTATTACTAGTAAAGACCTTAGTCTTGGTAGTGATAATCTTCTAATTGGTCTGTCAAGTGATTAGCTGTCGGAATGTCCTATGTCCTAGCTATAGCCTGCCGGGCCGTCTATATGCTTATCCGTGACACGATGCCCTTCCTTCAAGGCTTTCGACCCGAAAGCCCTCTTAGGCCGTTTCAAATAGCGCTAACAACCCTTCGCTTGTGAGTATTGCATTCTTCCTGTTTTCTGCGTTATGGTTGCCATGTTGACAAAATGCTAATAGAGAAATGGAAGTTGTATTCTGTACGTTACCGTGCTTCCCTTGCTTAGAACATTGCTAAGAACGGTTTTGTCGTTATGCCTTGCTCTTGGTGCGTATTATAAGGCCTTGTCTATAAAATGATCGCGCGTATGAAGTGTTACGAAGCCTACGTTTGTCGAGGTTATTCTTACGATAGCTCTAGTATACCGCTTTCTTCCTATAAGCATGTCTCCTTTTTTTTTTTAAATGTAATTCCTAATGTTCGTTCTAGTAGATTATATTCTCTAGGAGTAGCATTATATTAAAGATGCTAAATATTGTACTGAACTTAAGCTAGATAAATCTTAACGCTGTCTAGAAGAAGCCTAGTACAAGTTGTCCGAAAAGCTTATGCGGCTCTAGCGTCTTCGTTAGTAGAAGGAGTTTTTAGTAGAGAAAGATGCCGATATAGTAGCACGCGGTCTGTCAACCTTAGACAAGTTAGAGGAGGTTAAGCGGTAAGAGCGGCAAGAGGCGCCTGCTATACCCTTGTTATAGATTAATGATGCTGTTAATACTATTGACTAAGGTGCTATCTTTGGTTCTGTCCTAGGTTTTCCTTTAGTCGATCCGGATTCTGCCGGTAGAACTGTTCTAGTTTCTTAGGGCAGTTTAAATTCTTGACTAGTTCCTATAAGTTGTCCTCTAGTTTAAAATCAAGCTATTTGACTAGATACTATAGTTCCCTATTAATAATATATAAATCTAGAATTTCTTTAACGTCCTATTCTTCCTCTTTATCCTTTGCTTCGATGTTTATAGCGATTTTAGCATTCTTTAGCGCTAGTTCGAGAAGTGAAATATGAAAAATATCCGTCTGTAATCGCATAGATAACGGTAATAATAGTCAGTAGTTAGATGTCGAAATTCGTTCCTTGATAACAAAGGGTCTGAGACCTTTTTAAAGTCTAGCTTTGTACTTAGTCGTTTGGTTTGTAGGTTTCGTACGATTAGGTAGACTTTGTCTCCCTTCTCTAGGTAAGGTCCCTTGAGCCTATGTTTATTATAGTAGTTCTTCATTCTGATCTTGACAAACTCGAGTTCCTTTTTAAGTTTCTTATATACCGTGTACATTTGTTCTACTTTGACTGCTGCTCTTAGCACTATGACCTCTGGTCCTTGCCTAAGGTCTGCTTTATATCTGTAGTTTACGAAGAACGGTATAACTTTAGTCGTTTCCGTTAGCATTATGTTATAAGTGAGTTGTACCGTTAGTAACAGCATGACCTAGTCATCTTGCTAGTAGTTAACGTAAGAGTAGAGGTACTACTTAATAACTTAGTTTAGTTGCTCCGTTTGTCTATTAGTCTATAGGTAATATGCCGTTAACAGCTTGCTATTGACACCTAATCGTTACATTAACGCTTGCCAGAACTTCAATACGAACTTAGTGTCTCTATCGGTGATCCATTCCTATGGCCAAGCATGTACTAATACGACTTGCTAATAGATTACGTCTGCTAGCTATTTAGCTATCTAGGACTCCTTGTAGGGAAAGAAGTATACCTATTTAGTTAGGCAATCTACTATAGTAAGAATACTATTATAGATTACCCCTATAGCCGTGTCTTTAGATTCTAGTAGCTTTGTAATAAAGTCTATTATAATTAAACTCTATAGTTTGTCGGCTATTAGTAGTGGCTAAAGTAGCCTATATAGCTTGTATTGTACCGTTTTGCTTCGATTACAGATATCGTAGCTCCGTACAACTTCCTTAACTCATATCGTTAACTATAGAAAGTTATAGTGTTTCTTGACTTGTACGATAGTCTTCGTGACTCCTTTGTATCCTCCGAGTTTCGACTTATAGAGTTTTCGAATCATTTGCAGCTATTAATCTTTGTCGTAGATATACGCTTTACCTCGGTACTAGAGTTTCCTATCTTTTTCTTCTACTCTGTCAGGTACTGCTAGTCTAGGTATTGCTTAATACTATACCTTATTAATCCTTTCTTCTCGAAAGATTATATAGCATTCTAGGAACGAGTCGAGTAGATCATCTTCTATAGGTGTCTACGTTTCATGATATAGCGTTCCGTCTATTCGTTCCTTAAATAACGGTAGCGTTGTTTCCGTTCGTCCTTCTATATGATCCGTTTGTCGGCTTAAGGCATCTACTCGTACATTCTCTTTACCCTTCTTATAGCAGATCTTAAAATTAAATTCTATAAGGAATTCTGCCTATTATATTTATCGTCTGTTAAGCTCCTTTGTCGTCGTAAAGTATCGTAAATTCTTGTAATCTATATATACTTGTACTAGTTTAATCGTACCACTAAGGTATAGTCGCTATTCCTTAAAAGCTTCGACAATTATAAGTAGTTCCTTATCATAGATTAGATAATTGAGACATGGTCTATCGAGCTTCTTTGAAAAGAAGGCTATAGGATATAGCTTCCCTTGTTCGTCTCGTTGTCCTAATTGTCCTCCGATAGTATAGTCTAAAGCGTCCGTTTCCACCTTAAATGGCTTCTTAGGGTTTAGTAGTACTAGTACTAGATCTTTAGTAATGGCGTCACGGATCTATATAAATACTTGCTTATGTTGTTCTTCCTATTGGAATTTAGCGTTCTTCTTGGTAAGTTCGTATAAAGATCTTACAATCGCTCTAAAGTTCCTAATAAACATCCGATAGAAGTTTGTAAATCTAATAAAGCTTTATACTTCTGTAACTGACGTTAGTCGTAGCCAATTCTTAATAGCTTTAATCTTTAAAGGTTCTATCCGGATTTGTCTTAGGGATATTTCGTATCCTAAAAAGACTATCTTCCTAATATAGAATTCGCTCTTTTCCTTATTAACTGATAGCTTATACGCGTATAGCGTGTCTAGTACTACTTTTATATACTTCTAGTGTTCGTCTATCGTCTTAGAGAAGATAAGTATATTATCGAGATAATATACTATAAATTTGTTAAGAAAGGGTCGGATAGCTTGATTAATCAGGGCTTGGAACGTTGTTAGCGCGTTTGTAAGTCTAAATGGCATGACGAGGTACTTGTAGTGGCTATAGGGTGTCCTAAAGGCCGTTTTCCACTTGTTGCCTTCTTTGATCTATATATAGTTGTAGGCCGATAGCAAGTCAAGACGTATGAAATATTAGGCTCCTGTTAACTAATCTCGGAGCCGTGAGATCAGCAGTAATAGATATCGGTTTTTTACGGTCTGTTCGTTAAGTTACCGATAGTCAATATATAACCATAGCTTTCTATCTTTCTTAGGTATAAATAGGATTAGGTAGCCTACTAGCGATATCGACAGGCAGATATATCCTCTTCGAAGATTCTCCTCCAAATATCGCTTAAGTTCTTTATTCTATATCTAGCTTGTATAGTAAATCTTAAAGAACTTTAGTCATACTCCTTCCTTAAGCTTAATCTTATAATCCTATAGGCTGTGTTCTGGTAATCCTTCTAGATACTTCGGTTCAAATGCTAGGTGTCCTTTATATTCCTTTGGTACTTTCCTAGTCTTGTCTCGTTTCTCGATTTTCTAATAGTATACGAACTTGGTTCTGTCTATAGCGATACTAGTGATTTCTCCTGTCTTAACCTACTACTCTAGTTATAGTGCTCCGCATTCGTCAACGGAGAGAATAGCTATCGGCAATTTAGCTTATTCCTTCTGTTATAACGTCGATGTCGTTATGCCGCTTCTTCTAGAGTCTGTAGTAGTCTGCCTACTACTGTCTGTCTCTTACGGTAGATCTATAGGATATACCTTCCCCTGAGCATTGTCTGCTTGCGATCCTTATATACTCCCTATCTTGCTAGTCGAATATGACTCTGTTTAGGGTTATAGGTAGCCACCATTCTTCTAGCTAATGTCTAGGTTATAATCTTTATACTATAATAACCCTAATATTATATCTTTGTCGTTACCTATATCTATAATGCTAAATACGACTACTATAGTTTTCCTTACTATAGTAATATTAATTAGTTCGGTTTCCTTATGTACCTATTATGTCAGAAATAGCTCTTTAACTATGCCATACTTCCACTTTATTCTCTAAGATATCTATAGCTAATTTATAAGCGTCGGTAAAATCAGGTTTATCTCTGCTCTACTATCTACTAGTACGAGCATTTCGTGCTATTTCTATTATGCTATTGTCTATAATCGCTTGTCTTGCCGCCGTCATCTAAAGATTACGGCAATTTCCTATATTTCTGCTGGGAGGTCTTAATATAGTAGTCTCTTACGCTAGTTCCTCTTATATTACGCTACTACCTGCCGCTACATAGGCGTTAATGGTTTCCAGGCCCCTCGAAGGGCCCTAACCCGTTTTCTAGGTCAGTGCTGACCTTTTCGGTTGTTTGGCTAATAGCAGCTTCGTCGATCGTGCTCATTTCCGTAAGCCATTAAGTGCTTGCAGCTTCCCACCATTAGGTCCGTTCTGCTTTTCGTTGTACGTGCCATAGCTTCATCTAAAGCTCCTAGATCCGCGATTTCTTTTCGTCTATATAATAGAGGTAGTCGTTACTCCGGCATAAGTCCTATATATCTCATCCTATTCTATAGTACCTAGGCTAGGCTCGTTTTAGTACTACCGTAATGCCTTCTAGATCGCAGGCTTCGATCTTCTAGAGCAATTCGGCCGCTCTATTTCCTATATCATAGACCCATTCCACAGGGCGGAGGCTTCCGTCCTCATTTCCTTGTCATTATTAAGCTAGAAGTAGGATCGGAGGTTTGTTAGGAATCCTATAAGATCCTCCTTAGTTCCTCTATATTTGCTAGGTAGTTCGATCTTAATACGGCTCGCTTTAGCGCCCTCAAGTGCCTTAATTTTAGCGTAGGCCTCGTTAACCAGCTTCTACAAGTGCTTTTCGCCATTTTCGAGTTCCTTGATCCGAGCTTATATAACCTTATCTCTCTAGTCTAACTCCTAAATCCGCTACTAGAGTTGACCGAGCTAGGCAAGCAGCTATTCGGCCGTGACGTTAGTAGCCATGTCGATGTCAAGGTCGAAATCACCTCCGTTCTAAGCTATAACAGAACAAAGGGAGTGATAGCAACGTGTGACGAACCTAGCTTAGACTTCTTCTAAAAGGGTTCAGACGGAGGTGAATTAAGTAGGACAAGCGTATAGGTCGTCTAAGGGATTTGGTAAAGCTAAAAGGTTTATAATAACACTGGAGTTATCTCCTATAATGGTTAGTAATACTTGGTATAAATATTAGTAATTATAGGTTAGGTTACTATTACTAGTAAACTCTTAGAGTTTACTATAACGAGTAACTGGCTAGCTATATATATACAATTATCTGTCCCTCTTTAATAGTTATCACTAGTACTATTTCTCCTTTCACTCCGTAATTCCGCGTTGTCGACGGTGATATGTTATTATTACTAGTGAAGACCTTAGTCTTGGCAGTGATAATCTTCTGATTGGTCCGTCAAGTGATTGGCTGTCGGAATGTCCTACGTCCTGGCTACAGCCTGCCGGGCCGTCTATATGCTTATCCGTGACACCTAGAAGGAGCCATAGATAGAAGACGCTAGAGTAGGGCCGTAGGTAGCCAAGAGGAAGATATATAGGACACTATAATAGTAGAATAACGCTACTACTTTCTATAGCAATATTACTATAGAAAGAAAGCGCGTTTAAGAGCTATTTAGAGCTATAGTATAGGTACTACGTTTTTCCTTCTGAGCGGGGGACTTGATGTAGTACGTTGTCTACGGACGCGTCTATCATGTAAGGCTATATAAGATAAGACCTATAGATCTGGCAAACGGGCTGGCAAACGGAGGGTTCTTTGTTCCTAATCCTCTACTTATACTAGAGCCACAGGGCTAGTATACGTAGGAAGAAGATATCGATCTTTTGAACTATTTACAACTTACTAACTTTCTTCTATCAATTGGAACCATCTTCCATCTATTGGAACCATCATCTATCATATAATCTTCCCTATCCTTTTCGCGTTCTCGACCCCTAATTATCCGTTCAGCTCTTAGGGAAGGCCTTCTATTAGCACTGTTTATCGAGTTTCGGGACCCTCAAGCTCACCAGCCCGGGCGGCCTTAACGATCGTAATCCAAGTGCTAGTCTTAGTCTCAAAACATTCTCAAAGTCCTATAACTCTTGGTTATCGGTATGTCTACTACCAAGCCACCTAATAGTATATTGGGTGGTGTGTAATTAAGCTAGGACCGATGCTGTGGCATGGTAAACTTGGCAAAATCAAGAGCTGCTGTGGCTAACGAACCATTCGAGTCCTAGACCATGTGCGTTCATATCTATTACTATTACACTGACTGCCAACATTGGTGGGGAGATGGCTGGAGGCAGTGTCCAGCTCGGCAAGCTGAGGGTCCCGAGGCTAGATGCTTACGTCAACATTTGGGAATCGAGCGTGCGAGGGAAGTGAGGCAGGGGGCTTGTCAACGTTGTTACCTTCCTTCACCGTCGGACTCGTCGGAATCGGAGTGACATGTCGAGGCTGGGGCGAAGTGAATCGTGTGAGGGGCTGAGTCCAAAGTGCCCTGTCTGCTGAGCTCTCGGGCCGGACCTAGAGCACGTCCTGTCAGTAAAGTTGTCTACAGTTAACAATTCTTGTTATGGTTTGCTTATTTCCTCGCCAGAACTCTGTGTAGATATACTACAGTACTGGGGTTAGCTGCAAGAATGGCGCCTCTTAGCTCTGACGAAAGCCCCGACTTTGGCAGGGTATTATTAATTAGTTGTATTACGGTGATAGACGGGCCTTGATGCGAATCACTTCATTCCTATGCAAATAACCCCGATCTGCCAGAGGAATTTCCAATAATTAGTCCATATATAACTTGAAACCCTGTTCTTTGGACGTGGAAAGAAGAGAGGTTATCGATGGGCTGCTAGGTGGTTCGAGCAAGTGGGACTGACACTACGGCATACCCGATTTTTAATTAACATTCAAAAAAGGAAGGTAACGTTAAGTGTTTCCCGTTCTCCCTCTTTTCGTTTGTTTCCCCCGCTTTATTTGTGTCGGAAGCTGTGGAGCTTCTAAACGTATTAGCCACATATATGCCACAGCTATATAAGGCTGTTTAACACATTGGCCAGTCCCTTTGTCTATAAATATCAGTCGTTTTGTCTCCTTTATAGATAGCTTCAATAAGGTACTCTTTTCCTTCGTACAGCCACCTACTATAGACTACTTTCAACGCTCCTAGAAGCTTATCACTACGTCCGGCAGTTATAAGCCCGGCGCCTTGACTACTCCTCTGCTAACGTATCTTTAATATTAGTAGTAGCTTCTTCTATTACAAACTCTCTTACCCTGCTTTAATATGCTTTCGACGACGCGTCTATTATATCCGAGATCCTAGTCAAGACTTCTACGCGCCTTATAGGGCCTAGTTCCTAGAACTCGTAGTATATTAAACTATAGTTATAGGCTAAATTCGCCGGTATATAGGGATTTGTCAACCCTAACGGCAACCGCGAGCCAGATCTAGAAGTTCTATAGTGCCTAACCTGTAAGCAAGCCAGAAATAACCTTATCCTGGCTTCCTAGAAGTAACTCCTAGAAGAATTGTTACCTTTGATATCTATAGATTTGATACCTTCTAATGTAGCTATTGTAGCTAAATTTGTATAACTATAAGACTCCTTTTATAAAGATATTATATATACTATAGACGTTAACAAGTAGATAGGATAGTTATAATGCTAGCTAGTGTATACTATAGATCCTAAGCTTTATAAAGCTACGAAAGCGTATAGGAAGAAGGATATTAACCTTATTAGGGGGATTATCTAGGTGCTTTGTACTATACTTACGCTATCTATTGTAATGCTCTATATAATAGTTACTATATAATATATAGCTAGTCTTGACATAGCTAAGCGTTTAGGAGTTAACCTATAGTATTAGATTTATAACTTTAATATCGCCTTCTAGCAAGCTATCTAATATAATATCCTAGAAGTATAGGGTATACAAGGACTTTATACCTTTCTTAATACTATCGCTATATATATCCTACTAACCTAGGTAGCAAATAAAAGGATAGAAATTAAGCTTGCTAATGGTATAAGATAGCTACTTCCAGAGTTTAGTACCCTTATTACGATAGCCGAGATCCTAATTAATAACGATATATAACCTAGAGTCTCTCGGAAGTATAGAATCTTCTCGACAACTTATACGCTAATACTTCCTATAGCTTAGAAGAGTGGTAAGGAGAGAGGCGGAGACTCGTATAGAGACTCTTGTAGCGGTTAGCGGCGTAATACGAGATGTCCCTATAAGCGTCTAAGACATCTATAGGATCTAGTAGACTGCTACACGCTTAAGCAAGCTGTCTACGGTAACGAGCAACGCTTGTACCTTTCCGATAAGGAGTATAAGAGGATTTGCTAGGAGCTTGATAAGCCGAAGTAGGCTAGACTAAAAAATTAACTTATCGCTAAGTAGGGGGAGCTATCCTGTTCTAGGTAGTTAGAGGTAGGATACCCTGGTTTCTTTAATACGTTAATTATTAGCCCTTAACTACTTGGTAAGCTCTTAACTTACTATAAGGCGTTTAGTATAGTTACTCTATAACGCTATCCTCTTTTGAAAAGCACTTTACTAGACTTATATAGTATGACCTACTTGGTTAACGATAAGAAGTTCCTTTTACCTAGGACGTTCGTTAAGGTAGAAGATCCTAAGTTTATTAAAGTAGGTATGACGACCTTTCCTATTAGTAAGAAGGGTACTTAGGTGATTAAGAATGTTCTAGATAGACTATATAGACTATATACTAAGAACCTAATACTTAAGGATATCGCTATCGTCAAAGGATTCTATATTAATATTGTCCTAGAAGCTCTATTGCTTAAGGTAGGCGCTTAGTACTATAACTTAGACTATTTATTATATTTCGGAATACTAGAAAATAACGTTATTCTTTATAAGCTAGAACGTAAGTATAATCTTACCTTTCTCAAATATAAGCCACTTTCCTACTACTTAAGCCTCTTAGACTACGTTTAAATTAGTAAAGCAGGTATTATAAACATTTATATATCCTTATAGAACGTGTTCGCTATATATAATAGAAGGTCCTAGACGCGAGCATTACCTACTATAAGAGAGAATACCAAGGATCTTTAGTACTTAAGAGCTAGCTACCTTAGACTAGAAGCGTTGAAAGCGCTTGTTAATAACGCTAGAAACGTCTATATTAAGGGGATAGCGTATATTAAGTATAAGAGCTACACTTGTACTTACGTAAGCAAGGTTATCTCTAGGAAAACACCGCCTAAGTAGAAGTCTATATACCTATTCTAGCAAGTAGCCTAGGATTTGTTCGACTATCCTAAAGCGATTAATAGATCGCGATAGCTGCTTATAATTATTAATAAGTATAGTAAGAAGCTCTTCCCTTTCCTCTTGATAACAAAGTCACTAGACTAGATTATAGGAGTCATCTAGAATTTCGAGAGCTAGGTAAGACGCTAATACGAGCTCGCTATCTATAAGATTAAGCAGGATAACAATACTACGACGATTAGTTTAGCAGGGTATATACCGACACGCTACTAGACTTAGGCTATAGAAAGCGGTATTGATTTTAAACTCTTACCTTTATATACCTACAAGCCTAATAGACTAGCGGAGCAAGCAGGGTAAGAACTGATCTTATGCTTAATCAAGATACTTAACGGCGCGAATCTGCCTATAAAGCTCTAGTCAGAAAGTGTATAAGCGGTGGTGTACTTATATATAATGAGCCTAAGCCGTGCTTACTTATTTAGAACTCTTAATAAAGTGCTTTATAGCTAGTTTAAATAATACTTTCGCTAGTATAAACCTAGCTTAATAATTATATTAACTAGCGACCTATGCCTAGACTAGAGTAGTATCTTTATATATAGATACCAGGCGTATATCCTCTATAAAGATAGGGAAGCTAAGTAATATACAAAGAACTTTAAGGTACTATCGTATAGGCTGATAGAGTATCTTATAGAATATTATATTTCTAATATCTATCGTATTTAGATACCTAAGCTCGATAGGGTCATTATAACTTGTAACGTTTGCTTCGATAAGAAGACTTTCTACCGTCTAGGCAAAGAGTAGCTAATAGAGTCGTCGCTAACGGTAGCGAGCTAGGAAGTTAATTAATTCGATCTTAGTAAAGATTCCTAGGATACCGACTTTCTCTAGGAAGCGTTATAATAGACCTAATAACTAGTAAAAGACTCTATTATAGTGGCTTAGCCGCCTCTATTATAAGAGAGTCTGGCGGTAGACTAACCTCCCTAACGGGGTCAAGACTTAGGGGTAAGGGAGCTCTCCGATATATAGCTTATAAGCGAGTAATCAGTTTTAGAGACTCTTATAGTAGAGATGTAAGCAATAAACGAACTCACTGAATAGATAGAGAGCTTTAGAGGACTCTTGACCCCTAAATATACACCTAAGCCCTTGGTGACCTGCCCTACGCCAGCTAGTAAAAGGGATATCTACTAGGAAGTAAGAAGGTTTAAATTAAAGCCTTCCTAGTCGCTAGCTAGCTAACTAAACGCTAGAGAGAGTAGGGGAGCTATTAGATCTAACGGAGAAATGCCTTTTATGGAAGAGTTAAACGTATATAGTATATTAATAGAAGAGCTAGAAGCTAGGGACGGTATTATTAATATATTATACCTAGCTAGGCTAGAGGAGTAGAGCGTTAAGCGAAGTCTAGATTAGCTAATATATCCTCTAGAAGGTAGAAGTAAAGGAAAAGCTATTTGGTAACCTCCTATAAGGAGAGGCAGAGGTAGGAGGAGGGCCTATGTACCTAGGGACCCTATATAGTTAAGCAAATAGCTATAAAACAAAGAGAGGGTCAATTACTACTACTCTTTCATCTATATAATAAAGGAACTCTAGTAATAGTTCTATAAGACTTACCTACCTGATTAATAGAAAGCTTACCTAGAGGACTGGAGTATAAGAATAATATATATAGTATTTGCTACTACTATATAACAAAAGGACGCTATATACCTTAGAGCAGCTCTAAATAAGCCATATTAGTATATTAACAATCTTACTCGTATTCCTACTAACTAGCGAGACCTATATAATTACCCGTTAGGACAATAGTTTAAAGATACGGCTCGTAAGGAGATATATAACTTGGAGAGCAGGGAAATATAGAAGATCGTACTATACGAGCAGGCGAAAGCACGACCTATCTCGTTAAAATAGGTCTTCGTATACAAGTTCGATAAGGACAGTTTCTTAGAGAAGTATAAGGTAAGGATCTACATAAGAGGAGATCTATAAGATATTAGCTTGGTAGAAAGTACATATATAGCTACTCTGGCGGCGTAGTCATTCTATATAATGATAGCGATCGCTATATACTTCGACTTGGAAGTCAAATAGTTCGATATAACGTAAGCGTTCCTTAACGCTAAACGACTAGAAGACGATCCTATTGTCTACAAATTTGTTACGATTTGGCCGCATAAGGCAACCTGGCAGGGCACGCAGAACCAATCACAGGCAATGGATACATAGCCAATTAGGAACAGATCATTAGAACCAAGGAATAATCCTAGATAGATCATTAGGATGCCAATATAATCTAGTAAGTTAGATCATTAGATCATAGTAATAATCCAAAGATCCAAAAGAAGACTAGGGGAAAGGAAATTATATATAGTCACTCGTTCTAGCAAACTCTAGAAGTTCACCAGTAATAGTAATTATAATCACAGTACTTATACCAAGCATTACTAATTACTATAAGAGACAACTCTAAGTGTTATTATAAACCCCTTAGCTTTACCAAATCCCTTAGACGACCTGCCTACTTATCCCGCTCAATCTACCTTTGTCTAAACCCTTTTAGAAGAAGTCTGAGTTAGGTTCGTCACACGTTGCTATCACTCCCTTTGTTCTGTCATAGTTCAGAACGGAGGTAACCTTGACCTCGATACCGACATAGCTACTAACGTTACAGCCGAACAACTGCTTGCCTAGCTTGGTCAACTCTAGCAGCGGATCTAGGAGTTAGACCAGAGAGACAAGGCTACCTAAGCTTAAATCAAGGAACTTGAGAACGGCGAAAAGTACTTGTAGAAATTGATTAACGAGGCCTATACTAAAATCGAGACGCTCGAGACCGTCAAAGCGAGCTGTATTAAGATCGAACTACCCGGTAAATACGGAAGAACCAAGGAAGATCTTATAGGATTCCTAACAAACCTCTAATCCTACTTCTGGCTTAATAATAACAAGTTTCTAGATAAAAAAGCCAAAGTCCTTTATATAGCCACAAGACTAGAAGGCAAGGCACTTAGATAGTTCGAGCCTATATAGAACGACTATCTTACCGAGGAAGACGAAGACGACCGAGACATATTTATATAGGTAGTCTTCTAATCTTACGACCGCTTTAAAGAAGAGCTTTAGAAGGTTTTTAGCAACAAAGACAAGAAAATTCATACGTAAGAAAGACTCGCTAATTTCCGATAGACCAAGTTAGTAGCCTCCTACGCTATATAGTTTAGATAGGACATATTTAAGTCCTAACTTAACGATAAGGCATTAATATAATTGTTCTATAACGGCCTAAAGGAAAAGGTCAAAGACAAGCTATATAAGTATGATCGGCCTAAGACTTTAGACAAATATATCATACAGGCCATTAGAATTAATAATCGGCTCTATATACAAGAGTAGCAGAAACGAGGTCAAACAAATAGAACTATAGTCAAGGCTAACGACAAGAAAAAGTGAACGTACGTCAGTACTTCGTATAGGACATACCCTAGAGCTATAGATATGGACGTAGCGTAGAAGCAGGACCGGAAGAAGATGACCAAAGACAAGTCTAATGTTACCTACTATAACTATAGAAAGAAAGGGCACTATAAGCGAGAATGTCGAAGCCCAAAGAAAGAGTAGAAGCTAGTCCCTAGAAAAGAAATCGCAGATATCGACGAAACTACTAAGAACGTTACCAAAGTAGTAGCTATAAGTTATAAAGATAAGGATAGCGATATAGACAGTTTCGGACACGATAGCAATAGAGAAGACGGACAAGTACTATACTCCGAACTAGTCACTGTAAACCTAGAGATAGGTCTCGCTAAATGGGACACGGCAGGAGAGTACGTACTACCAATTTCGACTCTCCTAGCCTTAAGGTAGTGGGGTTTTACAGTTACCTAGAGGCAGGATAGATCGTAGACAACCAATACCTAAGGAATTAAAAGACCTAGACCTAATGTTCCATTCCTCTAAGAACGAATTAAATAATATTGTAATAAAGTTTTCCGGCCTAATATGAAACTATATAAACGGGATAAACGCTTGATTTGACTTACCTAGTAGAGCGATAGAATGAGGGACGAGATAAAGGAACTCTAACATATCGTAGAAACCATCAAAGGGGAACAGCCTATGACGTACGATAGGCCCGACAGCTACGCCAAGCATTTTGACAATTAGCAACTCAGCCACGACGTATGGAACCCCAAGTACTAGTTCATACGCGCAAACCGTAGAAAAGATAAGCGTATATAGGAAAGCTACTAGAAGAAACACTCCTACCTTAGCATTAGAGTACCTACAGCCTACGTATAGTAAGAAGGATTTAGGAGAGAATTCTAATACCTCCTAAGCAACGCCACACGATTATACCCTTGACACGAGGCACATGCGCAAGTGCCCTGGTTCTAATGTATGGCATACGAATGCCGATACTACTTTCACGACAAATTCGAAAACAATCACTGGCCGACCTGACAAGGAAATGAGGACGGAAGCCTCTGCCCTATAGAATAGGTCTATAATACAGGAAACAGAGCGGCCGAATTGCTCTAGAAGATCGAAGCCTACGATCTAGAAGGCATTACGGTAGTACCAAAACGAGCCTGGCCTAGGCACTACGGAATAGGACAAGATATATAGGACTTGTGCCGGAGTAACGACTGCCTCTACCACACGGACAAAAAGAAATCGCAGATCTAGGAGCTTTAGATGAAGCTATGGCACGTATGACGAAAAGTAGAACGGACCTAATGGTAGGAAGCTATAAGCACCTAATGGCTTATAGAAATGAGCATAATAGACAAAGCCGCTATTAGCTAAACGATTAAAGAGGTTAGCACTAACCTAGGAAACAGGTCAGGGCCCTTCAAGGGGCCCGAAAACCATTAACGCCCGCATAACAGCAAGTAATAGCATAGTATAGGAGGAACTAGCATAAGAAACTACTATATCGAGACCTCCTAGTAGAAATATAGAAAATCGCTATAATCTTTAGACGACAGCGGCAAGATAAGCGATTATAGACGACAGCATAATAGAAATAGCACGAAATACTTGTACTAGTAGATAGTAAAGCAGAGATAAACCTGATTTCACCGATGCTTATAAATTAGCTACAGATACCCTAGAGAATAAAGCAGAAGTATAGCATAGTCAAAGGGCCATTTCTAATATAATAGGTATATAGGGAGACCAAACCAATCGACATCATTATAGCAAGGAAAACCATAGTAGTCTTATTTAGCATTATAGACATAGGTAACGACAAAGACATAATATTAGGGTTACTATAGCATGAAGATTATAACCTAGACATTAGCTAGAAGAATAGTAACTACCTACAACCCCAGATAGAGTCATATTTGACTAGCGAGATAGGGAGTATATAAGGATCGCAAGCAGACAATGCTCAGGGGAAGGCATATCCTATAGATTCATCACAAGAGACGGACAGTGGCAGGCAGACCACTACAGACTCTAGAAGAAGCGGTATAATGATACCGACGTTACGACAGGAGGAACGAGCTAAACCGCCGATAGCTGTTCTCTCCGTTGACGAATACAGAGCACTGTAACTAGAGTAGTAGGTTGAGACAGGAGAAATCGCTAGTATCGCTATAGATAGAACCAAGTTTGTATACTATTAGAAAATCGAGAAACGAGACGAGACTAGGAAAGTACTAAAGGAATACAAAGGATACCTAGCATTCGAACCGAAGCATTTAGAAGGATTACTAGAATATAGCCTATAGGATTACAAGATTAAGCTTAAAGAAGAAGCATAACTAAAGTTCTTTAAGATTTACTATACGAGCTAGATATAGAATGAAGAACTTAAGCGATATTTAGAGGAGAACCTTTAAAGAGGATATATCCGCCTGTCGACATTACTAGTAGGCTACCTAATCCTATTTATGCCTAAGAAAGACGGAAAGCTATAGTTATACATTAACTATTGGTAACTTAACGAATAGACCGTGAAAAACCGATACCTGTTACTGCTAATCTTATAGCTCCGAGATTAGTTAGCAGGAGCCTAATATTTTACACGTCTTGACTTGCTATCGGCCTATAACTATATATAGATCAAAGAAGGCAACAAGTAGAAAACGGCCTTTAGGACACCCTATAGCCACTACGAGTACCTCATCATGCTATTTGGATTTACAAACACGCCGGCAATGTTCTAAGCCCTAATTGATCAAGCTATCCGATCCTTTCTCGACAAATTTACGATATGTTATCTCGACAATATACTTATCTTCTCTAAAACTATAGACAAACACTAGAAGCACATAAGAGTAGTGCTAGATATATTATACGCGTACAAGCTATTAGTCAACAAGGAAAAGAGCAAATTCCATATTAGGAAAACGGTGTTTTCAGGATACAAGATATTCCTAGGACAAATCTAGATAAAACCTTTAAAAGTCAAAGCTATCAAGGATTAGCTACGACCGACGTTAGTCACGGAAGTACGAAGTTTCATTAGGTTTACAAACTTCTACCAGATGTTCATTAGGAACTTTAGAGCGATCGCACGACCTTTATACAAACTTACTAAGAAGAACGCTAAATTCCAATAGGAAGAGCAATATAAGCAAGCATTTATATAAATCTATAACGCTATTACTAAAGATCTAGTACTAGTGCTACCAGACCCTAAGAAGCCATTTAAGGTAGAAACGGACGCTTCAGACTATGCCATCGGAGGACAATTAGGACAACGAGACGAACAAGGGAAGCTACATCTTATAGCCTTCTTTTTAAAGAAGCTCGATAGACTATGTCTTAATTATCTAATCTATAATAAGGAACTACTTACGATTGTCAAAGCTTTTAAGGAATAGTGACTATACCTTAGTAGTACAATTAAACTAGTATAAGTATATATAGATTATGAGAATTTACGATACTTTATAATGACAAAGGAGCTTAATAGACAACAAATACGATAGGCAGAATTCCTTACGGAATTCAATTTTGAGATCTGCTACAAGAAGGGCAAAGAGAACATACAAGCAGACGCCTTAAGCCGATAAACAGATCATATAGAAGAATGAACAGAAACAACGCCACTATTATTTAAGGAACAAATAGACGGAACGTTATATCACGAAACGTAGATACCTATAGAAGACGATCTACTCGACTCGTTCCTAGAATGTTATACAATCTTTCAAGAAGAAAGGATCGACGAAGCATAGTATCAAGCAACACCTAACCCAGCGGTACCTGACGAAGTAGAAGAAAAAGATAGGAAACTCTAGTACCGAGGCAAAGCATATATCTACGGTAAAGACCAATAGCTGCGAATGATTCGAAAACTCTACAAGTCGAAACTCGGAGGATACAAAGGAGTCACGAAGACTGTTATATAAGTCAAGAAACACTACGACTTTCCATAGTTAATAATACGAGTTAAGGAAGTCGTATAGAGCTACGACATCTGCAATCAAAGCAAAACGGTATAATATAAGCTATATAGGCTACTTTAGCCACTACTAATAGCTAATAAACTATAGAGTTTAGTTATAATAGACTTTATTACAAAGCTGCCAGAATCTAAGGACACGGCTATAAGGGTAATCTATAATAATATTCTCACTATAGTAGACCGCCTAACTAAATAGGCATACTTCTTTCCCTATAAGGAGTCCTAGACAGCTAAACAGTTAGTAGACGTGATCTATCGGCAAGTCGTATCAGTGTACGCTTAGCCATAGGAATAGATTACCAACAGAGACACCAAGTTCGTATCAAAGTTCTGGCAAGCGTTAATATAATAATTAGGCGTTAATAGCAAGCTATTAACGGCATATTACCTATAGACCGATAGACAAACAGAGTGACTAAACCAAATCGTCAAATAGTATCTCTATTCTTACATTAACTACTAGCAAGACGACTAGGTCATACTATTACTAACAGTATAACTCACTTATAATATAATGCTAACGGAAACAACTAAAGTTATACTATTCTTCGTAAACTACAGATATAAAGCAGACCTTAGGCAAGGACTAGAAGTTATAGTGCCAAGAGCAGTAGTCAAAGCAGAACAAATATATATACTATATAAAAAGCTCAAAAAGGAACTCGAGTTTGTCAAGACTAGAATGAAGAATTACTACAACAAACACAGGCTCGAGGGACCTTGCCTAGAGAGGGGAGACAAAGTCTACTTGATTATATAGAACTTACAAACCAAATAACCAAGTACAAAGCTAGACTTTAAGAAGGTCAGACCCTTCGTTATCAAAGAACGAATTTCAACATCTAACTACCAACTATCGTTACCATTATCTATATAACTACGGACAGATGTTTTTTATATTTCACTTCTCGAACTAGCACCGAAAAACGCCAAGGTTGCTATACACATTAAAGCAAAAGACAAGGAAGAAGAATAAGACGTCAAAGAAATTCTAGATTTACGTATTATTAATAAGGAACTATAATATCTAGTCAAATGGCTCGATTTTAGACCAGAAGACAACTTATAGGAACCCGTTAAGAACCTAAATTGCCCTAAGAAACTTTAGCAGTTCTACCAGAGGAACCCTAATCGGCTAAGAGCGACAAACCAGAGACTAACCCGAAATCGGCTAGCAAGGACGGATCTAAAGGAACTTCAGGATACACGGTATCCCAAAGCTATCCGAAATCGGCGGACAGGCAAGATAGGGTCGAAGAAGACGTAGTAACTCTAGAAGTTTCCGCTGCCGCTGCCGCCTCAGCCTCCTCACGCTCCACTCGCTCCAACTCCTCTACACTGTCGATACCCCAAGCGATAGCCCGCGTCATTTTCTTGAACTACATTTGCTTTTGGAGGCGCAAACGGTTAACCTTCGCCATAGATACCGCTAACTTAGCCTCAGCCTTTTCTATCTTAGCCTCAAGCTTGTCATGCTACGAAACGATTCGATTAAGTTACTAAACCGAAATCCTAAATATATCGCACTAAGACTGGCCACGACGAACGCATTCAAGATAACGAGAAGAATCGGAAGCCGACACCTCGCAAGATAACTTGCAAGACTCGCAGAAAGAACACAGACGCTGCATGAGGGTAGGCACACGGAGAATCGATTAAATTAACTCGAAGCGCTAGAGGGACTTCGGATGGAAATTACAAGACTTCGACCTCTTCTTTATACGGTTAGCCATTGTGGTAACATTACGAAGGAAAGAAGAGAAGGGAAAAGCTAGAAACGTAACTACTTATAAACGTAGGATGTTAGCGCTATTTAAAACAAACCTAGGTCTTTCGAGGACGAAAGACCTGGAGGAAGGGCATCGTGTTACGATTTGGCCGTATAAGGCAACCTGGCAGGGCACATAGAACTAATCACAGGCAACGGATACATGGCCAATTAAGAACGGATCATTAGGACCGAGGAATGATCCTAGATGGATCATTAGGACGCTAACATGATCCAGTAAGTTAGATCATTAGATCATAGTAATGATCCAAAGATCCAGAAGAAGACTAGGGGGAAGGAAATTATATATAGTCACTCGTTCTGGCGAACTCTAGAAGTTTACTAGTGATAGTAATTACAATCACAGTACTTATACCAAGCATTGCTGATTACTGTGAGAGACAACTCTAAGTGTTGTTGTGAACCCCTTGGCTTTACCGAATCCCTTAGACGACCTGCCTGCTTGTCCCGCTCAATCCACCTTCGTCTGAACCCTTTTAGAAGAAGTCTGAGTTAGGTTCGTCACAAAATTACTAGAAGGATTTAAGTAGCTAGGGAAATATATAGAGTTGCGAAGAGCTCTATATAGCTTGAGAGACTCGTTATTCTTATAGTATAAGGAGTTTTATAAAATGTTATTAGAACTAGGTATAGAACCATTAGACAAAGAGAAGTACCTCTTCCTAAGCTATAATAAACAGGTTATTCTGATCTTCTATATTGATAACTTCTTAGTCTTCTTCTATAAAAGTAACGTTATAGCGGCTAAGTAGGTAATAAAAGAAATTAAAACTTAATATAATATCTATAAGTAAGGTAATGTTAGTTAGTTCCTTAGTATTAGGGTGATTCGAGACCGACCTATATATAAGATATTGTTAGTCTTTAACTAATATATTAGAAAGGTAGTAAGAAGATATAGGCTAGACATACCTAGTACGTATAAGCTAACTCTCTTAAGCTATAAAGAACTTAAGAAGTTCGAAGGGAGCGTTACTAATATATGGATTAAAGAGTATTAGGAGCTCGTCAGATTAATCCTATACTATATAGTTATATTACATCTAGACGTCGTATATGCCTATTTAGTACTCTCTCGATACCTAACTAACCTAGGACCAGACTACTTGTCAAAGGTATAGCAAGTAGTGAGATATCTATTTAGGAGCTCTTGCCTATTAATCTAATATAGAGGCAAGCGAGCGCTAGAAAGTCTGACACTTATAATCGCTAGGGACGCTTTATATATAGATAATCTAGACATACGATATTTGTTATAGGGATATATCTTCTTTCTATTTAGAGGTCCCATTATATAGAAGGCATCGTACTAGGATACTATTACGACGTCGAGCACTAAAGTAGAACTTCTAATACTCTCCCTTATAGTAAGAGAGGCTATAGCACTTAAAAGGCTATTTATAGATATCGATCTTAAGCTTAGAGAGCCTTAGAACATCTACTACGATAATTAGCAAACGATTAGACTAGTAATAGCTAAGAACGAACGTATCAATACTTGCCTATAGTATATAAATATCTATAATATATAGTTATACTAGGAAGTAGTAAAAGGAACGTTTAAAGCTATATATCTACTAACTAGTTGGATACTAGTAGATAGGCTTACTAAATAACTTAGCTAATAAACCTTTAAGCGCTAGAGGGCTCTCCTTAATCTTCAAGATATTAGTTATAGGCTAATATAACTAGGGGGTAGAAAATAAGTCAAATTCGTCAAACAAAATACCGCCTAATACTCCCTATCTACTATTATTAGCCATCGCTAGGATTAATAGCCTTACCCTTGCCTTTATCCTAGCTAGGCGATAACGTAGCGCCTAATACGTCATTAGACGCGCTAATACAAGCTTTACGATCCTCCTTAATCTTGCCTAACTAGTGGAAGATGTCGTATATAGAGCAGGCAATCTTTGTAAACCGTGTAAGTTTAACCTTATTAAGCTTGTACTCCTCTGTATCGTCTATATTAGCACGTTTAAGGTCATTCCAAGAAACTATATATAACTTCTTAAGATCCTATACGTAACTGTTAGTGATTTGCCTATATATTAGAGGTAGAGGTTTAGGATCTAGGGACTTATAGAAGCCTTAGCTCTATCCATTAGAGCCTTCGTTAAGTCCTTAGCCGACCTAATATAAGAAGCAAGACTACCATTATAGTTAGTATAAGTATTATAAGAGCTATTAGACGTATAGGCGATTAACGTATATCTCCCTACACTTATAGGAACTATAGGTATAATAGTAATAGTAGGAGCTAACGCCGGAATGATCGTGACATTTGCTAAAAGAACGTCCTACTAGAGCCGACCGTATATATATTCTATAGGGTACCTTACAAAGCTCGCTAGCTTCGATGTTGCTATATTTAGTCAGCTTAAACGATCTAGACGTGACTAGTAAAGCGCTAGAAACTGTGATAGAGTCGCTATCAAATTAACCAGAAGAAGCCGAACCACGTAAACTCGCTTAAATCGCTAGAACTACTAAGAAAACTACAAAACTAGTAATAAAGTTAATCAAATAGGGACAATAGGAACACTTACAGTATAGAAGCTTTAGTATACTTATACTTACGAGGTGTTATAGGAGCAGGAGTCGACCTACTAGCAGTTATAGTGTTTGTAATAGGTAGACCTAACGAGTCATCTATTGATTCAAGCATAAGAGGCGTCATCCTATTATTACTATTATGATTAAAACTAGTAATACTATTACTACTATAGTTATAATGGCCATATTTGATCTATAGCTTTAAAGGAATCGCTCTACTATACTCGACTCTTTTAGACTTCCGAATACAGAAGGCAGGCCCCCTGAAGGAGCTACCGAGGTAAGAGCGACAAAGGATATAATACCAAGAACAGTATCACCACAAAGCGTAGTTAAACGACTACTACGTTTAACTAGGGGGTGTGTCGGAAGCTATAGAGCTTCCAAACGTATTAGCCATATATATGCTACAGCTGTATGAGGCTGTTTAACGCATTGGCCAGTCCCTTTGTCTATAAATATCAGTCGTTTTGTCTCCTTTGTAGATAGCTTTAATAAGGCACTCTTTTCCTTCGTACAGCCACCTACTGTAGACTGCTTTCAACGCTCCCAGAAGCTTATCACTGCGTTCGGCAATTTGTTATTTTCCCCTCCCCCCTCTTTTGTGGGCGAGCACTTAGTTTGAAGCTGACAAACAGCTATGACTTGGTACGCTAATTATGTATGTACAGCACTTGAAAAGAAGAGAGCTCGTGAACCCGCAACGGCCTTGGGGGCCATCCTCGGCCTTCCTGTTTAAGCAACCCTTGCAGAGTAGTTGTTGACGGTAAGGGTGGTCTCGCCGCCGGTGAAGGGCTCGGTGCCCGCCTGGAAGACTGCGAACGGGAAAAAAAAGGGGGTTAGTGCACTTGTACCGCACGCATATATGGTATGCTGTTCGAGATCTCGTCTCCTTACTGAGAAGGTATTGGCTGCTGGCCGGGAAGCCCTGGTTGGACTGGAGATAGTTGAAGAAGTCCTTGACGTTGGCGCTGAAGCTGTTGCGGGGGCTGGGCGCTACGAAGCTGTAGACCCGCATGTTGCCGTTGAAGCCCGTCCACAGCTCCCAGTCCTGGCCGGCCACGTTGACGTGGCCCTGGGACGAGCCGATGGGGTAGACGTCGCCGAATCTCGCCAGCCTATTACAGTATCATTGACAAGAAGAGAGAGTCAGCAGGGTTAAGGAAAGAGGGCGAAGCAATGGATAAGAAAATAAAACAGGAGAAAGGAAAAGAAAAGAAAAGAGAAGAAAAGAAAAAAGAAAAAAAAAACTGACCAGATCATGAGCTCGTAGTCGCCGCTGCTGGTCGCGTGGTTCGGGTCTGCCGCGGTGAAGAGGTCGTAGGCCACGTTGGCGCGGATGTTGGTGTTGCTGTAGGACCACGAGATGGAGGTCTGCAGGTTGCTGATGGACGAGATGGTCCTGCCCTTGGGCACCTGCAGGCCGCAGTTGGCGAAGCTCTTGACCTGGTTCTGGCCTCCTTCCCACTGCCAGGTCGTGTGCCAGGCGACGCCGCTGGAGCTGCTGCTGTCGACGTAGGTGCACTGATGGCCGCCCGAGGCCGAATCCTTGCCCCAGTTGTTGTTGTTGACCTCGTAACCGTTGCCCGACCAGTAGCCGTACTGCTCGCACAACGTCGCCTGCTGCCGCTTGTCGAGCGCCGTCAGGGGGCTCGCCGCCGTGACCGACGAGAGGAACAAGAGCAGAAACGGCTGCATGATGAATCTAAACGCTGCCACGATGGCGGAAAGGAGTATTCTTGAGTCTTGAAAGAAAGAAACTGCTACTAATTATTATTAATCACTGACGGGTCTTTGTCGTCGTCCCTACGGGAGAAAGATATATAATACTGCACCACTGTGTAATTATGCGCGCCGGAGTCGTCTCAAACAACTCCTTGTCTTGCGACATAATTAATTACCAAGGTCAGGACGAATACGAGTAAGTTTTGATGTGCGGAAGCCGAGAACACATGCCGTAACCCCCTTACCGGGTCGCGATACGCCTGCCGATTGGACACTGACGTTGCAACCGAGCGCAGTTCGCGACAACAACTCGGACTGGTTTAAAAAAAGGCGGAACCCGCCTCCGCCCGGGCAGCCCGGGTTCTCCAGAAGAAGGTCGGTCCTCGGCTTCCGCTCCGCAACGGGAGGGCTGGCGACGGAGCTTACCATGGTCTCTTGCCCCTTTAGTCCACCTCCCGGGGATTCAAGAAACAGCTGAGAACCTGTCAACACCTACGAGCGACATCACGCGGCACGGGACGCTTGCATAGTACCCGGCTCGACCTCGGTCTTGTCTGGATGCAGGAAGGAGGCTCGTTGAAGTTCTAATTGGCGCGCCTGAGTGTTGTTGTCTCATTCCCCCCCCCCCCCCCCCCCCCTTCTTCTTCTCCCCTCTCCTTAATACCGACGATCTCGGGATGCAACCCGAGCATCGGTCGGCTTCTGTGGAGGCGCATAGCTGGATGGCGGGGTCCCTGGGCCGCTCTGCCAAGGTCCCGGAACCTCGGTTCTGCACCGTCGATGCGCCCCAATAGGGTCTCATTTGCCGCCTGTCCCCACGGTCCACGCTCCAGGGCGGCTGTTTACGCCTATTTTATTACCCGGAAGACCCGCTGACACCTCCGCTCCCGCCCTGTCTGTTTCCCATGCAAGAGGGATCCCCGGGGGAATCCAGGCTAATACGGGTAAAATGCTGCACAGAACAGGATCAACATACATGCTGATATCACAGACTGCCTCTGGGCTAGTTCCCCTCGAGCGCGGGGTCATGGGGAACCGACCGGGTACCGGGTCCTTACAGTGATCTCGCGGGGGCGGAGTTGGGCGGCGAGCAGCGTATATGTTTTGTCGTTTTGCATTTGGAAGGGGGGGGGGGGGGGATGGAGAAGAAATCAATCATCAAGGAGCTCTCGCTGCTCTACCACCACCGTCCCGCCCATCCAGCCACCCATGATGGTTGTTGCCACCATGAAGGCCTCTGTATCATGCCTCGTCGGCATGAGCGCCGTGGCCTACGGCCTCGATGGCCCTTTCCAGACCTACCCCGACTGCACCAAGCCCCCCCTGTCCGATATTAAGGTGTGCGACCGGACACTGCCCGAGGCGGAGCGGGCGGCAGCCCTCGTGGCAGCCCTGACCGACGAGGAGAAGCTGCAAAACCTGGTCAGGTATGTATGCGGAGAGAGAGAAACACACACACACGCGCGCGCGCGCACACACACACACACACACTCTCTCTCTCTCTCTCTCGCGTACCATGGGTGCCGTCTGACGTTTTCCCTTTGTCTCTGTGTCCAGCAAGGCGCCGGGGGCGCCGCGGATCGGCCTGCCCGCGTACAACTGGTGGAGCGAGGCGCTGCACGGGGTGGCCCACGCGCCCGGGACGCAGTTCCGCGACGGGCCGGGGGACTTCAACTCGTCCACGTCGTTCCCGATGCCGCTGCTGATGGCCGCCGCCTTCGACGACGAGCTGATCGAGGCCGTCGGCGACGTCATCGGCACCGAGGCCCGCGCCTTTGGCAACGCCGGCTGGTCCGGCCTCGACTACTGGACCCCCAACGTCAACCCCTTCCGGGACCCCCGCTGGGGCCGCGGCTCCGAGACGCCGGGCGAGGACGTCGTGCGCCTCAAGCGCTACGCCGCCTCCATGATCCGCGGGCTCGAGGGTCGTTCCTCCTCCTCCTCCTCCTGCTCCTTCGGATCCGGAGGGGAGCCGCCGCGCGTCATCTCGACCTGCAAGCACTACGCCGGCAACGACTTTGAGGACTGGAACGGCACGACGCGGCACGACTTCGACGCCGTCATCTCGGCGCAGGACCTGGCCGAGTACTACCTGGCGCCGTTCCAGCAGTGCGCGCGCGACTCGCGCGTCGGCTCCGTCATGTGCGCCTACAACGCCGTCAACGGGGTGCCGTCGTGCGCCAACTCGTACCTCATGAACACGATCCTGCGCGGGCACTGGAACTGGACCGAGCACGACAACTACGTCACCAGCGACTGCGAGGCCGTCCTCGACGTCTCGGCCCACCACCACTACGCCGACACCAACGCCGAGGGCACCGGCCTCTGCTTCGAGGCCGGCATGGACACGAGCTGCGAGTACGAGGGCTCCTCCGACATCCCGGGCGCCTCCGCCGGCGGCTTCCTGACCTGGCCCGCCGTCGACCGCGCCCTGACGCGGCTGTACCGGAGCCTGGTGCGGGTCGGCTACTTTGACGGCCCCGAGTCGCCGCACGCCTCGCTGGGCTGGGCCGACGTCAACCGGCCCGAGGCGCAGGAGCTGGCCCTGCGCGCTGCCGTCGAGGGCATCGTGCTGCTCAAGAACGACAACGACACGCTGCCGCTGCCGCTGCCGGACGATGTCGTTGTCACCGCTGATGGTGGCCGCCGCCGCGTCGCCATGATCGGCTTCTGGGCCGACGCCCCGGACAAGCTGTTTGGCGGGTACAGCGGCGCGCCCCCCTTCGCGCGCTCGCCCGCGAGCGCCGCCCGGCAGCTGGGCTGGAACGTCACGGTCGCCGGAGGGCCCGTCCTGGAGGGAGACTCGGACGAGGAGGAGGACACGTGGACGGCGCCGGCCGTCGAGGCGGCCGCCGACGCCGACTACATCGTCTACTTTGGCGGCCTGGACACGTCGGCGGCGGGCGAGACCAAGGACCGGATGACGATCGGGTGGCCGGCGGCGCAGCTGGCGCTCATCTCGGAGCTGGCGCGGCTCGGCAAGCCCGTCGTGGTGGTGCAGATGGGCGACCAGCTCGACGACACGCCCCTCTTCGAGCTGGACGGGGTGGGCGCCGTCCTGTGGGCCAACTGGCCGGGCCAGGACGGCGGCACGGCCGTGGTCCGGCTGCTCAGCGGCGCCGAGAGCCCGGCCGGCCGCCTGCCCGTGACCCAGTACCCGGCCAACTACACCGACGCGGTGCCCCTGACCGACATGACCCTGCGCCCGTCGGCGACCAACCCGGGCCGGACCTACCGCTGGTACCCGACTCCCGTCCGGCCCTTCGGCTTCGGCCTCCACTATACCACCTTCCGGGCCGAGTTCGGCCCCCACCCCTTCTTCCCGGGGGCGGGCAAGGGCGATGGCGACGGCGAGGACAAGGGCGAGAGCAAGAGCGAGATCAGGACGCAGCAGCAGCAACAGCAGCAGCAGCAGCAGCGCAGGGCGGCGGCGGCGGCCACCACGCCGATCCGGGACCTGCTCCGCGACTGCGACAAGACGTACCCGGACACGTGCCCGCTGCCGCCGCTGACGGTGCGCGTGACCAACGAGGGCGAGCGCGCGTCCGACTACGTGGTGCTGGCCTTCGTGTCGGGCGAGTACGGGCCGGCGCCGTACCCGATCAAGACGCTGGTCTCGTACGCGCGGGCGCGCGGGCTAAAGGGGAAGGGCGGCGACGGCGACGGCGACGGCGACGGCGCCACCACTACCGTCTCGCTCGACTGGACCGTCGGCAACCTGGCCCGCCACGACGAGCGCGGCAACACAATCCTGTACCCGGGAACTTACACCCTCACTCTCGACGAGCCGGCCCAGGCGAGCGTGCAGTTCGCCCTCGAGGGCGAGCCCGTCGTGCTCGACGAGTGGCCTGCGCCGCCGAGTGCCAACTCCACCGCCAGGGGGAGGCACAGGTAATAATTATAAAGGTAAAAAAAAAGGCCACTCGGTTTCATTCCGATACTTAGAACATGCTCGGAAATAAGCAATGCTGGGAAGCGGTGTGAGACTTGATCTGGCGGTTATATTTGGAAAAGCAGGAAATGCCCAGAAGATAAAAAGACCAACAAGAGTCGGAGCATGGACTAGATAGATATGTTTGAGACTTGCCAGTAAAATCGGGATATAGACCGCCGCAAAGTGCCAATAACATACATTCTCCCCACGTTTTGTAAATGTGGTGCGCTTGCATGATCGTGGGATATCTCGACTCTAGATTCCAATAAATGCTGTGGAACTCCAAGGAGAAAATGAGGAGAAGTCACAGTCGCACACGGGATTCGCACTAAGATATCCAAAGCCCGTACGTACATGGGAGCATATTAGTAGATATCGGGAACTCGCTCAGTAGCTCATCAAGTCTGCCCATACGTCAGCCAGTGAGCACAAACACACATCGGTAAACACTCGCGACTCGAGAGTTCATGAATCAAATAAGAGAAGGGGGATAGAGAAAAAAAGGGAGGGAAAGGGAAAGGGAGAGGGGAAAAAAAAGAAAAAGAAAGGAAAAAAAAAAGGTACGTACCTCTCCCGAATAACCCCCTCTTGGCCCAGTCCATGGCCATCATGACGCGGGTGCGGAAGCTGACGCTCTGGGCAAAGTAGATGCTCCGCCAGGCGTACACGGCCCACAGGCCGCCGGCCAAGCCCCAGCCCTTGCCGAGGTCGAAGACGGCCGAGTTGCCGATGTAGGCGAGGCTGCCGAGGTGCTTGTACTCGAAGGCCTTGTAGACGGCGGCGTCGAGGTCGCCGTCGAGTATGTCGTTTGCGCGGAGGGCCGGGGTGGCGCGGGCGAGCTTGTTGAACTTGCGGGCCAGGTATTGGCCCTGCTGGTGGGCGCGCTGGGCCGTGGCCGGCAGGCTGGTCAGCTTCCTGTCGATCTGGCGGAGCAGCTCGCGCAGCTCGCCAAAGTCGAGCGTGCCCGACTGGTCGCGGTCGTACTCGGCAAAGAGCTTGTCGAGCCGGCGGAGGTGGCCGACGGCCTGGGGGAAGCGCCGCTTGACCTGCTCGGCCACGCTGCGCCAGTCCGAGAAGCGCAGCTGCAGCCTCTCCGGGTCCGACCCGTGCTTCCACGCGAGGCTGCGCAGGAAGGTGACGATGTGGTCGGCAACGTTGTTCTGCACCGTCGCGCAGTCGCCGATGGCGTAGACGTCGCCGAGCGGCGTCCCGTTGAGGCGGAGGTGCGTGTCCGTCTCGAGCGCGCGCCGGTTGCTCTGGGCGCTGCCGAGCTTCTTGGCCAGCCGCCGGCAGAACTCGTTCTGGGACACGCCCGTCGACCAGAGGCAGAAGCCCATGGGCAGCTCCTTGGTGACGATGCCGCCGTCCGCGTCCTTTTGCGTGAAGACGATGCTGTCCGGGCGGACCTCGCTGACGCGCGAGTTGGTCAGCACCTCGACCTGGTCGCGCGCGAACCGGTCCTCGGCGTACTTGGAGAGCGTCTCGTCGTACGTGTTGAGGATGTGGTCGCGGCTCTGGATCAGGTGGACCGAGATCTCGTTGCGGAGGAGGCGGGGGAACAGCTGGATCAGGTCCTCGTTGAGCAGGTCGAAGAGCTCGGCGGCGAACTCGACGCCGGTGGGGCCGCCGCCGCAGACGACGAACGAGAGGAGCCGCTTGCGCTCCTCGTCCGTCGTCGTCGGGAGGCAGGCGAGCTCCAGGTTCTGGATCACCTTGTTGCGGATCTCGCGCGCGTCGTTGATGTCCCTGAGGAAGTGGCAGTGCTCGAGCCCCTTGACGCCGTGCGGGTTCGTGACGGAGCCGACGGCGATGACCAGCTTGTCGTACGGGACGTAGAAGCGCTGCTCGACGCCGTTGCAGTCCACCTGCGAGACCTCGACCAGGCGGGCCGAGAAGTCGACGTCCTCGGCGCGGGCGCGCAGGAAGTGGCCGCCGATGCCGTGTACGATCCTCCGGATGGGCTCTACCAGCGAGCGCAGCCCGAGCGTCCCCACCGTGGCGGACGGCAGCATCGGCGTGAAGAGGAAGTAGTTTGCGGGAGAGATGACGGTGACGTGGTAGTTGTCCGGGTCCAGCTCCTTGATCAGCGAGACGCCGCCCCAGCCGCCGCCGAGTATCACCAGCCTCGGCTTGTCCTTCTGGCGGCGCATCTCCTCGCTGTCGTCATCGTCGATGTAGTATTCGAGGATCGGCAGGTTCTTGGGTCCGCCGCGGCGGGGGCTGAGGGCCAGGGCCGAGATGTCGATGTCGGCCTGGCTCGGGTGCGTGTGGTAGGTCGACGCGTCGTAGAGGAAGAAGCCGAGCACGCCGACGCCGATCAGCAGCACCGAGCCGCCGAGCCACGCCGCGGCGCGGTAGGCAAAGTTGAGCAGCCGCGGCTTTCCTTGAGGGAGGGGCTTGCCCGATAATTGGCGCGCGAGCACCAGGGGCGCAGGGAAGAGAGGCCTCGAGGGATGAAGGTCCGTCGTCGTCGTCGTCGTTCCTTCGCTTTGCCCTGCAGCCTCTGGCCTAGTAATACTCGGCGTCCTCGTGAACAAGGGTTGAAGCCGTATCCTGCTCCGTTGGGTCGTCCGTGCCGTCAGGTTCGCGCCGCGGGGGCCAAGACGGCCCACTTGCCGAGCTGCTCGAGCGCCGAGCATCGCGATGTGGGTTATTTAGTTCCTTTTTTTGGTGTTGCAAGCCGCGACGTCAATTATGCCCGACGAAGGGGATTAGCTGTTCATGAGAAGAAAAAAAGAGAAAAGAAAAGAAAGAAAGCAGTGCAACGAGGGACCTGTATAGAAGAATAAAATGGCGCAATCCCGGCGCAGGAAATATTCTCCTTTCTTCTTTCTGGAAAGAAGCGAGTCAATTGAGAAGTAAGGACCGATCCGGCGACAGGAGAGCTGAGTGTGACCAACGCAGCAACGCAGCGCCGCAGCGCACTACGTCAGTTCCCCAGCCGCTGGGGCTTTGGCGAGATGTAGTGCCATTTCACATAGTCCGTTTAACTAATCGTGCGTATCTGCTGCTTGATGTGGGTTAGCCAGAGTTCCGTGCCATTCGCTATTTGCACTAACCTCTGGGTCTGCTATTTCCGGGTACGCCAGGGCCCAACGACAGGGGTTGTACAGTACATACATACATACATACTGTAACTACATACCTCTGTTCACTACTGTAATTCCCATGTTTTGCAGTGCCTTCCTGCGATCACTGCTGAATTTTGACTGGGTAATCGGAATCTGGGCAATCCTGAACAACATCAGGCACTTCTGAATTGATCTGGCATGCGCACTCCTGAGTTCGATTGTATTAAGGCACCTATTATAGGATACAGCGATGTCTTAGTTTCTTTGGGCAATTAATCTTCCAGATTCTAACTTAAGCCTATTTGTCAACTACAGAAATTTATCGGCAATATTGAGCTGTAGTACTGGGATTGCGGCAAGCATTCCGCAGCTGTTTCTTCTCTCTATTCTTCTAATTAATCCCTACCTACCTGGGTGCTTTGAACTCGTGTCCTCACGTCTCGGCCAGCGGACGTCCAATTTCACATCCCCCCCCAACACTCGGGCCATGCCGATCTCAGATCCAAAGGCCCTACGGAGTAGTCTCCGCTGATTCCGTCCCGGCCAGCGGGATTCTGGATCTCGTCTCGACAAGAACCTACCTAGGGACTCCGCACCTCAGGTACCTTAGCCACGGGGGTATCTTGCCTGACCTTGAGTTCTAGTACCTGATTACCTTCAGGCGCCTCCTCTTTCACGGTTCTTGGTCATCAGACTCGTGATGCGCATTTTGCGCTTCAAACGGTTGGTAGTTGGCGGCCTCGTGTTGTTGTTGCCTTTTCTGTTTGAATTCAGGCCGACTCTTGAAATCTCGGCTTGCGGTTGCCGTCTTGCCCTCTTTTGACCTCTCTTGTTGGTCCCATCCCATCCAACCGAACCGAACCTTTTTCAGCCTCCACAGCCCTGTGCCGCTGGAAGTTAATTATCACCAACCTGTGGACCAACCCAACTGCGCCTCCCAAGCAGTGACCAGACTCAACTGACCTAACACCGGCCCATTTCCTGGGGAAGGTACTAATTAGACCCAAAAAAAGAAAAGAAACAAAGAGAAAGAAAATGCACACAACCAACACTGAAACAACCATGACATGTCCGCCCAACTTGCAGTCATCGCCATCGCCGACACCGCCACTTTTGCGCTTGAGCCCCCGCATCCGGCACCGCATTTACCGCTATCTGGGCCTGGCATCGTGGGATGGCCACCCCTACACGTACAAAATCAAGGGCGGGAAAACGCTGTACCACTCGTGGTACGTGCCAAAGCCAAGCTCTTTCCACGGTTTGCTGCTCTCTTGTCGCGCCCTTCACGCCGAGGCGGCCGCGCTGCTGTACTCGGCTAACCGCTTCTTCGTCTGGTACTCTTCTCGTCGCAACCGCTCCCGTTTGGGCTCGGAATCAGGGCTGTACTTTCTGCATGCTCTGACCGCGCCGGCGCTTTGGTCCCTTTCCAGGCTCAAGATTGTTCTCAACCAGGCCTCCTGCCATGAGCTCGACAGACGCGACCACGACACGGGGAGTTGCTGCTTCTACGATCCCCATCGCTGGAAGCCTATTTACTCGGATGGCACGTCCCAGTGCCACGGGCACCCCAAGACCGCACACCAACACCCGCTCCTGAGCCGAGATCTTGAGGGCATCCGCGATGATGTATCGAAATATGCCCGCGCCGTGGTGAGAGACTGGCGCTCAGTCGCCCCACGTCTTTTGTCCGGCGTTACTCCGGGGCATCTCGCCCTCTCTGTGGTTTGCGACATCGACCCCGGACACCCAGAGGCTCGACCGCTGGCCGAGTTGGTCGTGGCACCCATCCTCCTCCTCCCGCCGGGCCACCTCCGAAAATGCAACATCCGGCTAGCCATGACACCGGACGGCAGGCTCCAGCAGCTCGCAAAGGATGCGGTGTGTCGTTCCTGCGGAATTGCCACCGATCCCTTGCCGCTGCCGCCCAACGCCGATCCGGTTCTGACTGCCCTCCCACGCGAGCTCCGCCTCCGGATCCTCGAGTATACCGACCTCGTCACTCCAACGAGACAGGTCATGTGGAGCGGACAGGACCGCGCATATAGTGTGTTCGCCTTCGCATACTCGGACAGAGGCATCGCCGACGAAAACCACAGGGCACAATTTTTCAGGTGTTGGATAGGAGAGGACCTGGCACCAGAGCCACCGAGCCCCGGCTGCTTCTGCCGCCGCCATCACGCCGCCTTTTCGCCGGCCTGTAAATGCTGGGTGCCCCCCGGTCCTTCCCTTTTCCTCGTCTGCCGTACCCTGTACGAGGACGCCCAGTATGTTTTCTTCTCCAAGAATCGCTTCACCGTCCATGACTACAAGATATCCCCGCCCTGGGCCCTGCCCTTCGTTGAGGATTGCGAAGAGGACGAGCTCCCACCCAAATACCCGTATCCGAACGAGCGCTTTGCCGCCTCCCACTTCCTGCGGGAAATCATCCCCGCGCCCTCCCTCGCCCACCTCCGATTCCTCGAGCTGGTCTTTCCCCCTTACCGCCCCGGCAGCTGGCCCGAGACGCATCACCCTGCCATGCAGGACTGGCGCGCAACCATCGACTGGCTCCGGCCCAGGATTAACACACGCAGGCTCACGCTTCAGCTGGCCGTGTCAAACGTGGGTGACATTGCGCTGGAACCGTATTACCGGCCGATAACGGCCGAAGAAGCCCGGGACATGTTGAAGGCATACATGGACCTCGTGCAGCCCCTGGCACGGCTCGCCGACGACGGGCTTGCCCGCTTTTATGCCCACTTCCCCCACCCACAGCAGTGGACCGAGGAGTTCAGGTTTAATAGCACCTCGCATGATTGGGATCGGTTGCGGCGCGCAGAGCTCGCCCTCAAGGAGCATGCCGAACGTTGCGTTCTGGGCTCCCGGTACGACAGCCTCCACGCTGACGGCAAGGAGGAGCCGAGACTCGGCGATTGGCAAGAAATGTACTGGGATTGTTAATTACTAGGTTCCTAACCTTGATTGCGGATGTCAGCTCCTTTAATTCTATCTAGGATGGGTAAGTAATTACGTGGCTGACAGTTTCCCCCGACTAATTATCCATGTTATCAACCCACTGTCCAGAGTCAGGGGCAAAAAACACTTAAACTCAACCATCTAATCATTCTCTTCCCGCACGCAAAGCTCGCACTTAATAATAGGTATGTTCCCCGGATGGCGTGTGCCAAGGGGGAATAACGCATTGGCCCTGTGATGTTTGTCTACCTGTATTCAGGAAGGTAGGCACTTGAAGGAGCAATCAATTTTGGACTCGGACCCCTCAAGTTGACGTTTCTTACTATTATGAAGCTAGGTCTAAAATCTGACATTGGTTTCCGTTTTCAAAACCATCAAGCCCCAACCTCCCTCGGGTCGATGGGGTACTCTGCCTATCCCGCAGCGTTCTGTCCTCCACCTAAGAGGAGGAAGAGAAGGAGGGTATAGCCGCTCAATCGGTGAAGTTGGCAATCAATAATTCAGTACGTATTTACATGCCAAGCTATCATCCCATGGGAGATGATAAACAAATTATTACCCCACCCATTTCGGGAGGATTAATTACCTCGAGAAGACATCCTTGCTTACGGAATTCCCCCTCTCCCACCAGCCAATGATGAATCACCTCACTTTTCGGCGTGGGCATGTTTCTCAGCGGCGGGCGGGACAGACAGCGCGTAGGCGTCGACGTGGGAGGTGGCGAACTTGCGGGCCGGGGTGCGGTTGGCGAAGAGGATGTCGAGCTCCTCGTAGGTGCGGCCCTTGATCTCGGGCAGGCGGAAGAAGGCCCAGACGAAGGTGAGGAAGGCGGTGCCGCCCCAGAAGAAGCCCGACTTGCCGCGGAGGTCCCAGGCGGTCGAGTTCTGCATGTAGCTGTAGAGCACCTGAGAGACGATGTTGGCGACCTGGTAGGCGGTGCGCGCGAGCACGACGGTGAGCGGCCGCAGCCGCACGCTCGACGTCTCCGAGATGATGCTGTACGCCAGCGGGCCGACGGTGAGCGAGTAGGTGAAGAGCCAGAAGATGCACAGCCCGCCCGACGGCCACAGGCCCCGGCGCCCGGCCGAGACGTCGAGGATGCCGATGACGAACAGCACGGTCGAGAGGATCCCCATGCCGGTCACGTAGAGCGTCCGGCGGCCAAAGTAGGTGATGAGCCACCAGGAGCTGTATTAATTAGAAGAAAGAGTCAGGAACGGGACGAGACGATCAATTATCTGCTTGTATAAAGAAAAGAAAGAAAAATGAAACAAAAAAAAATGGGAACGAGAAAGGGAGGGGGCAGGGGGGTGGAAACGTACAGGACGGTACCCAGAAACCCCATCCCCTTGGCACCGAGGCCGAGATTAAAAGCGTTGTACGTCTCCATGCCGGCGGTGGTGAAGAAGTAGGTCGGCGTGTAGGCGAAACTGCTTCCCGAGAGGATCTGGCCCATGAAGGTGAGCATGCAGATCTCGGTGCGGCGGAGGTCGACGCCGCGGAAGCAGTCGAGATAGGTGGCCCCCTTGGTCACCTCGGACTCGAGCTTGGTCGTGTGCACCATCATGGCCAGCTGCGCGCCGATCTGGTCGTCCGTCTTGTCGCCGCTGAGCCGCTCGATCGACTTCCTGGCCTCGTCGAGCCGGTCCGTCCGGACGAGGTACCAGGGGCTCTCGGGGGCGAAGTAGGCAATCACCATGATGGGCAGCGGCCACGCCCACTGGAGCGCAAAGGGGATCTTGTACGCCATCTCGCCGACGATGGGCAGGCAGCCTCGGAGGACGCCGCTGGCCAGGAGCTGGCCGATGGCCCAGCACAGGTTCACGTACGTGGTCAGGTAGCCGCGCAGGTTGGTCGGACACACCTCGGAGGCTGGAGAGAGAGAGAGAGAGAGAGGAGAGTAATTAAAAGACGGTGTCAGTCATTCTTTTATCTGGATGAAAGCGACGGGATGGCGTCTGCCTCACCATATGCGGGACTGAGAGTGGCAAAGACGCCCCAGCACAATCCGCACAAGATCTGGCCGCCCACCAAAGTGGCAGCGTTGGGCGCGAAGAAGACGACAAAGATGAATGCGTTCAGGAACCCCATGGCTCCGATCATAGACCAGCGGTAGCCGAACTTGGACGCAAAGTATCCGTTCAAGAGACCTCCTGGGAGACAAAAGGAGGTCGTCGTTAGCGCGAGAACTCCTAATAATTAGCAGCAAGCCCGAAATAATTAATACGCACCAAAGATGCCGCCGACGGTGCTGGCCATGTTCAACCCCGTCTGCCACGGAGCCGAGACCTGCCAACCGTCCTCTTCTCCATAGTAGTGTCCAAACTTCTTGGCGAACTCGGGGTAGGCAAAGAAATTGCCCATGAGAATGGTATCGTAACTGGAGCCAATCGCGCACTCCGTTAATTAGCGGCGACAAGCCCTCACAGTCGTGGATGAGGGGAAGTGGATGCAGGGACAGTAGAAAAAGGGGAGAAAAGGAAGGAAAAGAGAGCACAAAAAAAAAAGAAAGGGAAAAAAGAGGGTCAGGACCGGACCATACCCTTCCATAATAATCGACAGCGAGATCAGGACGGACCACAAGACGGCCTTTCGATTCTCCCGCAGTGCCTGCATCAAGGTCTGGGCGTGCTCCTCGTCGGTCGCCTGCTTCGCCTGCAAGATGGCATCCTGCCCCAGCTTCTCCTCGAGGTCCTGGTCCACCACCTTCTGGTGGTGGCTGACCTGCACCGTTGCCGTCGTCATAGCAAAGCTTTCAGAGGGAGGAATAAGGAAAAACGAGATATTATTTAATAAATGAAGAATCCAGGCGCCTTTTCTTCTCAGTCCTGACGGTACCCTGAGATATTTATTAATTAACTCCCCCCGTGATAATTACGCCTCTTTCTTCTCGTTAACCACAGGACGGCGAAGTGATGAAGGGGGAGATGATCTGCAACCAAGCTGGAAGGCTCACGGCGGGTTTTGCTATATATAGTGTACATCATCCCTACATTGTTGTATACATACACTAATACATGCGCAATGGAAATCCGGGGAAGTTGGGGTAGCCCCCCCCCCCCCCACACCCCTGTCAAAGCCATGGGACTGGGAAGGATGCGGGGGAATGCGACTAACATGGGATGGATAGTGTATGTTGGTGCATGCTCTGGGGCACCCTTGGGCTATTCGGCTACTCTAATTCGGCAACGCGGTCCAAACTACCCCGAGACTTGGAAGGCCAACCCGCATCCGCCCATGTCGAGATTGGTCCGGAACCGTCCTCCCGCTCCGGTCGCTCGGGTTTGATGTTCATTTTCATCCACCACTAAGAGCGAAGTAGCAAGCAATTTGTGTGAACATCCCCGACGCTAGCCAACGTGGGGTCCCAAAGGATTGAGAGGGGAATAAAAAAAACTCTTGAATGACGACTTCTCGCCCAGTTTTGTCTCTAATAATGATATTAATACGCTGAACACATAATTAAGGGTCGATTGTGGCTCTGTGACCGCCGCTCTTCCCAGCGGTTGCGGATGCCTTTATAGCATGATAGGCTATGCAGGTATGATAGGGCACCTAGATCGGGGGTTGTGATGAGACGTGCATGTCCCGCACCTCAAAATTGTGCAGATTGATAGAGTTATTAGTTTAGGCTCCTGCCCGAATTGGTTTTCTGCTTCTATTACCTAGCCTGTCCGCTTTTACCTCTTAATTATTTGGTAAGGCGCCACAGGTAAGGGTTTCAGGAACGCTCGCCTTGTTGCAGAAGTGCAAAGTCGAGATAAGAGAATATTATATTTTTGCCTTGAGATCGTTATCTGACTGTTGAATGAGATGGTTTAGCGTCGCCGCACCTTAGAAATGATTGACACAGCTTTAATCATAACTAGGTACCTACTAGGTACCTGAGTGTTGCAAGTCTCTTGCCAACTGACGTGAGGATAATGCCCTACCTGACCCCAGGAGAAGGCTAAAATTGACCTGGATATTCTAAAGCTCGTCTAATAAGACTGCCATAATTACATCACGAAAAACCACGACTAATTACTTGTTCCGTAGTCAGATGACATGATCGGTCGAGGCGAAGAGCACAGGACGGGATTGAAGAGAAATATATATCCGGATATATTTAGCTATGAAATTTCATAATGAGCGGCCCAAGACATCGCAGTGGATTGCTGTTCATGTGTGCTTTTGCCACGGGTTTTAGCCTCCAGAATGACCCAGCAAGTCTGATGAGACATGCTGGGGTTCCGGTATAATAGGCATCTTTTGACAGCAGACAGCAGATGCTCTATTAGAGGCCGCTCCAGGGAGTTGCTTGGTTCCCTTCCGGCTTATACGCAGTGGGGAACACCAGCGATCGACTCGCAGCGACCAGTACCGCAACTGGCCGCAAACTCTAGCCGCCCGTTGCTGCAAATGTAGATAGCGTCTTGTCCGTTTCTGTAGCCGCATGCGTATTGCCCTATGTGACGGTAATCGAGTTAGCTTGGGTATACTATCAGTTCCTTACTTTGATATCCTTCTCCCTTTTTTGTTCCACTTGCCGTTTCCATTGTATGTCCAGGATTGCTCTGTGGAAGGGATTCTCACCAGGAGTGCAGGCTGTGGCGCTAATCGGGATGCTCTGTGACAACACAGATGGAGCCACCCCAAGAGCGGCAAGGGAGACAAAGGTCGCGATCGTGGTGAGTTGCATCTTTTCTTCGAAGGCCGCGGTTGGCAGCTGGGGCAACGCCAGTTCTGTGCGGTGCTTGAAAGTGTTGATTAAGGTGAATGGCCTGGAGAAGAAAAAGAGAGAGAGAGGTCGGGATCACGGCGCTCTTGGACTGTTTATGTACATGATCTGTACTCGCCTAGCCAACTGACGAACGGAACGGCATCGCAGTCAGGTCAGCCTCTCGAGTGCAGATTACTACTCCGTATACGGAATACGAAATACTACACTAGTTCCTGCAAGTAAGAGTCCGGGGCTCCTGCTGCTCCGCGGGATAGTCCAAGGTCTGCATCCAAAGCGTGGCCCGGCCCACTCCCCTTGGGCCGAAGACGATGAGATTTCGTCGGTCCTAGCTACTCTCATTGGGAACAAGTAGGGCGGTGGAGAAGAAAAATGGCCGAAATTAACTATGGAGTAGCTTGCAGTAGTACTGTAGCCTCGATGACAGAGCAAGTCGAAGAAAAGCCTGCAAGGGCTTTTCAGAGACGAGTTTTGTGTTGCGTGATGGGTTGTAGTTGCTACCTATCACGCAGTAGTGCTTAGGAGGTAATTAATTTAGAGTGGTAGTTCAGCCCTACCAACTAGTGTACTCCTACCCTAGAGTAAGAACTAGTAGAATAAGGATCCGACCCGACTGCGACGTTTCATTAGTATGTACCTAATCCTAATCAAGAGTACATTGTAATTCTTCCCTAAGCACGGTATGCAGTACTGCACTGGTCCCAGGTGATCGGTCCGTGGATCTCACCTTCCTGCTCATGGTAGGTAACTAGAACAGGATATATGAATCACGGCTAAGCATTCTTCTGTCACATACGACCATAGGCGCCAGAAAACACGGGATCCCGTCTGCTCTCCCTTCGTTAAACTGACGACCGCTGGACTAGTACTCAGGTCGGTGACGACTGGGGAATCCCCAGTGTTGTATGTTTTTTTCTTTGTTTATTATTTTTTCTTGTTCTCTTCTTAGCCCTTTTGACAAAAACTGAGTTATCCGAAGTTGCGCTGAGTGAGATTGTAAGGGTGGTTGTGTGTTGTCATACCTAAGTCCCTGTTGGGGACCAAAATCTATAATATTACATGCAGCAAGAGAACCCGGAACTCTCCATTTTGGGACAACCTTGTGCCCAATGGTACCAGGCCCCTGCAAGCTCCGCAGCCATCCCAGGGAAGAAGTGATGATAAAGAATGGAGACTGACGTGAGAATATCTGACACGATGTAACATACTCTGGTAGTTATCCTCCACTTTTACCGCCTCTTCGTCCGCGGACCTCCATTGTGTAAGAATCAGGCCGGGCTTGCTCCAAACATCTCTTTTTGGAACAAGCTCTATGGATCATTTGTGGTTCGTTGAGTCACCACGGTGTTGCGAGTGCATCCGGGACTGTCCTGGAAATCTAGGTAATAGTTAGATTTTCAAGCTTTGGTGTGACCTTTTTCATGTAACAGTGTCACGACTCGCTGCCACCACCAAGCTGCATCGGGTCGGTATCAAAGGGGCAAAAAAAAAAAAAAAAAAAAAAAAAAAAGATAAACTAAGCTGACATGGCGAGGCCGAAGCCTGGACAGCGACGGTGGCGGACGCCCACACTCCTCTCCTCGCGAGGACTGACTGTGCGCAATGGCAACGCCTCATATCATTGCGGGCGCGGCGCGGGAGACAGAGCAAACTCTCAGCGAGGTACAGTACTAGCCACGGAGCCCGCCAGCTTGGGGCAAGCCCCTTACTCCGGAGAGAACCCTCCGAAATACTTGTAAAGATTGCCACGACCATCTTCGCCTGTCGTCGACGAATGTTGCCAACAGAGTCCTGCGTGCATGGCACTGTCCGAAGGTCCATGTCGCAACCATGTCCATGTCAAACTAAACCTAAAACTCTAAATCAATTGAAGGCTTTCCCAGAATGGCACGACGAGGAGCGCCACCAAGGGAACGCAAAGGTAAAAATTACTTCGTTTTGAAGTCGACTGAGATAAAGGGTACCCGGAACGACTGCTACCTAATTATTTCGGAGACGGCATCACTCTGCCCCTGACAGCACCTCTTTGAAGAGAGAGTACTGATGTTGAACGACGGACACCAGCTATACGGCTCTGAAACCGCCATGAGATGCTGGTGCGCCAGTCCGTTAGTTATGAGAAGGTGGAAGAACTAACAGGTGCATATGCCAGTGGCAACAACGGCCAAAGAAGAAGACATATATTTTCTCGCTTCTGCCCATGCAAACCACCTCAGATGGAGAAATCCTTGTACGTCCACTTCTCTGTGACCTTGGTCTTGGCCTGCTTCCTGAACGGAATCTTCCTCCGCGCCTCCACCTTTCCCCTGATCAGCATGCTGCGGTACCGGTCCTTCAGCAGGTTGCCCTCAGGCTTGAGCAACCGAAGAGAATCTTGCAGCTCGTCGGGCAACACCAGCTCCAAGTCTTTCTCCGGGAGCTTGATCTTGCCCAGTTTCTTCCGCCGCAGCTCAACGTCGTCCGTCTCCTCTTCGCTGGGGTCGCTCATCTCGATCTTCTCCAGCGCCCTCTGGCGCTCCTTCTCCTCCACCTCGCGCACAATCTGCTTGATGCGGTCTTCTTGGGCCCTCTTCCGCTTCATCGCCGCTTCGTGTTTCAGTCTCCGCTCCTCCTCCTTGCGCCGCTTGATCCTGTTCCTCTCGGCTTGTGTCTTGCGCCGTGGCTTCTTGGCCTTGACGACCGCCTCCTCAGCCGCGCTCTCGAACCCTTCCCAAGAAGAGTCATCCTCCCACTCTGAGAGCTCAGCCCGCGCCTCCGCTGCTTCTGCCTCTGCCGCTGACCGCGCCGCCGCCTCCATCTTGATGCGCTCGGCCTCGAGAGCCTCCAGCCGCTTACGCTCTGCCTCCACGGCCTTCTCGCTCTCCTCGATCAGCCGCTCCTGATAATCGGTGAAGGTGGGATTGTAACTGTGCCCTCCCTTGGGTTTCGGTACCGCTGGAACTGGCTTGCCGCTAGCCGCCAGCGAGATGGGCCGTTGCTCCAACGTCTTCGGCTTCTTTATCTTTTCGACCTTGGGTAAAAAGAGCTGATCCTCTTTCTTTGGCTCTTCTTCCGGCTGCGCCCAGGGGTCGTAAGTTGCATCTTCGACCGTGACCGTCGACTCGTGGTGTCCATCGGCAACCTTCTTGATCCGTGCAAGCTCTTTGTGTGTGACATAGGTAGTCCGTTGCCTCTTAACGGGAACAATGCCGTCTGTGGTCTTGTCGCCCGACCGCTTGCGCATTGGCACGGCTGGTATTGCCGACCGCTGCGCGATGATTTCGTCCGCCTTCAGCCCCTTTTTGATGTGCTTCGGGAACCGTTTCGGAAGCTCTGGGTCGCCTTCCACATCGATGGTAAAGAGTTCCGACGAGTCCTTCTCAGCGATGACACCCCTGCGAACCAGTTAGGCCATTGCTTTGCTCATCCGTCGCTCAAAGCGTACCCCTTGATTATCTGGTCGTTGAGCTCCTCGAGACCCTGTTGCACCTCGGAAATATCGACATTTTTGCGCCAGGCCTTCTTGCCTTTCCTGGACGGTTGCTTGTGCTGTTGAGGGGCGTCCGGATTCCCCGAAGGAGCTTTTAAAACGGGCATTTTGGCTGCTGAGGAACACCGAAACCGGCAATGTTTGGACTTTCCTGTCCTCGAATGTTTGTCGTGCCGGAACGGAGTTGCTGTCGTGCGCCTGAGCAGCAAGCAATGCTGTGGGGTCACCCTCAAAATTTCGAGCGGATAGGGACCGATAAGATAAGCTGGGCTGCAAAACAGATCAGATCCATTAACTTTAGTGTAACTCCTCACTTTGCACTAACCCACCCCGTCCGTGCCAGTGGCGACGACCCAGCTGTGCCGGGGCAGTCTCGTTCATTGGCAGCTGGCAGCCATGGCGGCAACCCAATACTCGCGTCGCCAGCCAGGCACCCCTTTTTGAGGGCGCTGGAGCCACGCGAACTGCCCGCCAGGTGCCAGCTCGTCCGCCAAATACCGATCGATTTCCGCCCCAAATACTTTGAGCATACCTTGCGCCGGCCAGTGCAAGAGGATAGTCGGCCCTGGAGATCAATACCAAACCAGACACAGCATAGAAAGTACCACCAGCATCACACTGTTTCCGCGCCGTTCATCGCCGCCTCGGAACCCCTCGGCGCATTCTCGAGAACAGCAACACCCAACGAGCCCGTCTCCAACCCCGGTCGATCACCAACATGGCGCAAGCAGGAGCTGGCGGGTCGTATAGCAACCCGCTGAAGAAGTTCAAGTAATGTCCTTCGTGTGACGTGCGTGCGGCTGGACCAAACGTTCTAATACTGCGCCTAGGCTCGTCTTCCTTGGGGAACAGAGCGGTATGCGATTCGAGACCGGGGTATCAGATTTCGAAAGAACCACGTTCCACTAACACCAAACTGTAGTCGGCAAGACATCACTCATCACACGCTTCATGTATGATTCGTTCGACAACATGTACCAAGCCACCATCGGCATCGACTTCCTTTCCAAGGCAAGCCTCGAGCCGTCTGACCGACGACGCATCGCAACAACAAAAACGCTGACCAGGCCTGTCTAGACCATGTACCTAGAAGACAGGACAGTGCGGTTACAGCTCTGGGACACAGCCGGACAGGAACGATTTAGGAGCTTGATCCCGTCCTACATCCGGGACTCGAGCGTGGCAGTAGTGGTCTACGACATCTCAAGTAAGCCCCGCAAACCCCCCCTCCCCCACCCCCCGCCCTTTTTGGCTCGAAAGGTTTTCACACTCCCCATGCTGACCGGACACTTTCTTTCCCCCATCGTTCAGACGCGAAGAGCTTCCAAAACACACGAAAATGGATCGACGACGTGCGCGCCGAGCGTGGGAACGATGTCATCATCGTGTTGGTGGGCAACAAGACGGACCTCAACGACAAGCGCGAGGTGACGACGCAGCAGGGCGAGGAAGAGGCCAAGCGCAACAACCTCATGTTCGTCGAGACGAGCGCCAAGCTCGGCCACAACGTCAAGACGCTCTTCAAGAGGATAGCCCAGGCCCTCCCCGGGATGGAGGGCACCGACGCTGCCGCCCAGGCGTCGAGCCAGATGATTGACGTCAAGACGCCCGCCGCCCCGGCACCCCAGGAGGGTTGTGCTTGCTAGATTGGACGTGTTTGTTCGGGAGATGGGGGAAGTTCATAGATGGGAGAGGTCAAGACGGAGATGTCTGCTTCCGCTGGAGTTAAGACTTCCGTCGGCCACCGTGAAGATGGCAGAGCAGAAAGGGGATGTGGCGGGTGCGTTTGCATCAGCGTTACATGAATCTAATAATATGTACTCAATAAACCTCTGTTTCTAAAGTTCCATGTGCACGCGCACACCGCATCCTGTATTCCTGGGGCGAGAAGGAAAGCCGGCAGCAGCATTTGGCTCTCGCTCCAGGCGTCACAAAACCCGAGAACAAAACAGAATCTCACAATCACCGGTCCGCCCGAGTATAAGTAGCCAACGTTTTTCTTGCCGTCCTCGATCTTAGCCCCCAGGAGTATCAAGCATGCGTAGCTGATCACAAGTCGTGGCTGTAACAACTATCCTCCATTAACGCCAATTTCGCCAATTTCCCAACCAATGGTGTCTATGAGTGGCACACAACGGGTCAACGACGTGGGGACCACTAAAACTAGGGGAAACTCGCAGAAGTTGAGCCCTTCAAAGCTGTTTCTTTCCCCTGGCGAGTCCGAAAGCGATGATCGGCAACGGTTGCCAATCATTAAAAACCTGGTATCACCAAATACGGGGTGACAACGGTGTCTGTTACCGTGGCGGTATCTGGACCCAAGGGAAGCAAGGTAGAGATGGACCGGTAAACGGCGCCGCGGAGTGTCGGCATCGATGGTAGAAATCTCCTCAGTCGGTATCCATCCCGTCGTCGTTATCGTCGTCGTCCGCGTCGTCGTCGTCGTCCACGTCCTCGTGCATATGACCAGCCGCCGACTCGGTGATCTCCTCGACCCCACCGTCCGTCCGCACCCTGAGCCTGCGCACCTCGCCGCCAAACGCCTTGGTCTTCTTGCTGGTGCGCAGCTTGGCCAGCTCCTCGCGCTCGAGCTCCTCGACATCGACGCCCCGCTCGGCCGCCAGCTCGGCCAGCCGCCTCTTCTCGCTGCCGCGCAGGCGGGGCAGCAGGTGCTCGTTCTCGGCGACGAGCTTGCGGGCGGCGGCGACCTCGCGGGCGCGCTTGCCGGCCATGCGCTTCTTGTAGAACATGCGCTCGCGGCGCGCGCGGATCTCGCTGATGCGCTCCATGGCCTTGAGCGTCTTGGCCCAGAGCTCGCGGTCGTAGCGGACCGGGACGTTGCGCCGGGCCGCGAACTGAAGCGTGCTGTCCACCACCATCTCCTTGCCCGCGTTCTTGCGGTACGCCTTGGTCCACTTGAGCTTGCGGGGATTGCGTTTCATCTTGAAGTTCTTGTGGCACTTGGAACGGCAGAAGCGGAAGGATTTGCCTTGGGAGAGAGAGAGCAAAGTTAGCGTCCTCCGTCTCTCTCGTGCAATCGGGCCCGCTGGGAAGGACAAACCGTCATTTCTCATGAATGTAATGCCCTTGCTGGGCCACGCGGGCCTCCCGCAAAAGAAGCAGTTCTCGACACGCATCTTTCTGCTGGGGACCGGCAGTCGACTTCGAGGGCTGTCGAGGTGTTTGGGGTTTTGTCGTCAACTGCACAGCCTGAAAATGGGGTTGCTGCAGGCCTTGATGTTCCGAAAAAAATTGACCGCCTTTGCGTTTAGGTGCAAGTAAAGTGGGGGGAGGTTGGCACCCCACCGCTTATCTCCTGCAATCGCTCGCATCCCAGGGTTAGGGTATACACTAGTTCACTCGTCTCGTCAAATTGTTCTCGAGAGTTGAATCACACTTGAAGAGACGAGTCCGCAGAGGCTCAAGCCGGAAAGCCTCAATCCCGTCTCGACGGTACGCAATAAATCTGGCAATGTGGCTGCCGTTCCCAATGACACATTTCCAAACTGTATATACACCGGAAAATGTATCGTGGGATCACTTTCCGCTGCCGTAACACTCGCACATTGCGAGTTCATCAACAAAGAGAAAACTAATTGGCGTAAACAGATTCAGTCAATTACCAGATAGCAGTTCTAATGGTGAGTCCTTGTTCCCATCAGGTTCGCATTCCTCTGATCCTGAACTTCACCGGTTAATAAATGTGGCCGCATTTGAGGCAGCTCTCACTCTTCGCAGACCTCAAATGCCAAGAACACACCCCTTGTTCATGTTGTAGGCAGCTGGGCTCTCGCGACATTGATTCAAGGTTGTTCATATATCGAGGTAGGCATTTTGTAACAGACAAGGCAGGGAACGAGAAATAAGGCTTGAGATGCTTAGTGTGTTGAGATCGCATGAGTCTTATTCTATCTGATTGCGGTGCCATTGTGGCTGGAGTGGTTTGTTCCTCTTCCCCAGAAGTTGGAGTCGTGTTTCCAAGCAGTCCAATCGAATCAGCTCCGGGCGTTATGTGGCCCCGGGCAGCTAGGACCATTCGACGGAAGATGCTAAAAATCCCAACATGGCTATGTTAAGCTGCAGAAACAGCTAGAATAGTGTCACGCAACTGTATGAACATCGCCGTTGAGCTTCAAATACGCTAAGGACTCAAGCCATGCGCACGCGAGCAAAACGTCCAACGGAGCGGCGTCTCAAGCTTTCGCACTCCACCAGATCCACTTCATCGCGGGGGTGGAGTCTGGGGAAGTGGAGCTTCACAAACGATCGGGTCCACCAGTTCCTTTACCAACACACTAGCGCGCATCAATGAAGCGACCCTGAAGTCGAGCTTGATATCAACATGGAAGATTAAGCTTTTGGTCGACGATGTGATGAGATTGTAACTTGAAACAAAGCGAGGTTGTACCGCATGGTCCACGGGGTGAAGGAATCAATTGATTCAAAGCAAAGGGACGGGGACACCCTGGCAGCAAGTGCCCATTCTTCCGCTTCCCTCTTTGGATGTGCCACCGACATGGCGCCATGTCTGGTTTCGAGTCAGGGAAGAAGGACCAAGCTTGACCGCAGACGGAAGAGGTGTGATTGCACGCTGACGTCCACTCCCGGCCATGATTGGCGCTGGGTAATACGACGACGGTTACCCCGCTCCGCTTCTGGCCGCTGGGGTGTGATTCGAGGCGCTGGCGGAAGACGCCCCCTTGCAGATGAACGCGACTCTTGGTTCTTGAAGAGGCAAACCGATTGTCTTTCTTCAGTTGTCCGACAGCTGGCGGAGCTGTATGTTCCAGCCCATCTGTGTCGGGTAGTGCCTGCCCGAGTTGGCCATCCAAGAATAAAGGGACAGGCGTGCCCTCTTTCTCCAGCTTCTCCTCCTTGTGCAACACACCAACATCCCCAAGAACATTGCTGCTGCCATCAATCAACAGCCAAACATCCAGACTTCTGCCGTTCATCACCGGCCATCTTCCAAAGTTCAATTTTCTTCGGGCTTCGAAGAAACAAAGTCGAGTACTGCGGCGGCACAGCTGTTTGCAAGGTACGCAAACACTGTTATTGTTTGGGCATGTTGCCTCCATGTCCCTGCTCCTAAGCATACCCCGCACGTTGCCACTTCTTGCTGCTCGCCCGTTTTGTGGTCCATAACCATCGATGCCTCGTCAACTCGAGAAGAACTGATCATCTAACAGCTGCCAGTCAACAGCACCATATTACCTGTTATAACTCCATCTACCGTCAACATGCCTGTTCGCATTCCCGCTGCTACGAAAACCGAGGTCTTCTGCATGGGCGCTGCTGGCGTCACCGGGTTTGCGCCTTTCTACCTGATGGCCCCCGGCGCCGAGGAGCGTCTGTCTCGTCAAACCGTCAAGTGGGCTCCCAGCTGGGAGCGCAACATCACCTTTTTCAGGAACCCCGTTGAAAGGGGCATCCAGCGCATATCGCCGCCGGTTGAGCGGACTGTCAAGAGGATTGAACACGGTCTTCCCCTCGAGAAGGCAGCCAAGAGGACAAACACGACCCTCAGGAGGAACTTTGAGAGGTTGGGCTTCAAGCCTACCTGACTGGATCTTGATCCAATACAACAATGCCACAGAGATAGCATGATAAACACAGTTAGAATACTGGATGGTTGGATTGCTCAACAACACAAGATGATTTTCGAAATCTCTAACTCGGTGTTGCGAAAGTCCTAGGAGGGAACAGATGCCATCTTTCCACGGATCCTCCATGGTCAGCTGTCTTTCCTTCCTCCTGTTGACGACCTATCGATGGTGACAGCTACGGGAGTGCGGTACTTACGGTGGCATGGTTCGCAAGTGGTCCCTTGCACCACGAACCGGCGAAGAGATGCCATCAGGTCGACATCCATCTCGGTTCTTGAACGTTGAGGAAGCTCTTGACAACCGCAAGGCTCCCTTAGCATCGTAGGTATAGATCCAATGGACAACCTCGCTGTGGCAGGTTGTTTTTTAAGCTTGTCACCAACACCTCCTCCATCCCGAAAGGTTGGATTTGACATCCCTACCCTCGTCGCCGTCTCCTCCAAGTACAATGTCTTGTCTTCTCATCCTCTACAAACCCAAGCAGGACGACCACTACACGGTGGAGAACGCAACGCAGATTGACAAACAGCTGTTGAAGTGCTCCAAAGCTGGTTAAGGTAGCGTGGGACTTCACTCAAATTTTCTTATATGCCTTTCGAAATTGCCTCACTTGACATCATGAGCACTTTGTCGACTTCCTAAGTCGTTCATAATTGTCATTTTCCTCCAGTTTAGCTTCAGCGAGAAGGATTCGCCCCTGATATTGCCCAAAGAAGGAAGTTGAAACCTAGCGGGAGACAATTGAATTCTCGATTTGCCCACAGAGATACCAAAAGATGCATATATTCTCCATCGCTTGTTGTTCTAGCGAAGTTTGACTCGGACATTCTAAACATATCACTGTTTTCATATCCTTCTTGGTGATAACGCCGCTTCTTGAAAAGTGGGCATTGAATCAACAACATGCAAACACAGATAACGATCTGACGCCTCATTTTTTTGTAGATTAAGACGAAGGACTGTCTCCTAGCTTTGGATCGTTGAACACTAGGTGGCGCTCGTGCAACAACTCATATCAATGCACAGATTAGATGCCAGAGGATTCCCGTGCTTCTGGCGCTTGTTGAAAACAGAACGACTGCCCCACCTGTTCCCCTCTGGTTGCAATATCACCCACCGAAAGGTCTGGTTCCCGAGATAGTGATGCCGTGCAACAAGCTCTGAGCGTCCAATGTGGACAAGGTAGTCGTTGAGTGTGAACAAACCAATGGGCAACACGGTAGGATGGATATGAGCTGTTTGAAGAGGTCATTCATCACGCAGCATTGAAGACTCCGTGTGGAGCTACATACATAATGTTACCTATATACAAGATCGAAAAATGAACGCACCGATGTTAATGTATTCCGTACGCAGTACGGAGTAACTACATCCGTAAACTACTTACACTAGAGGTTGTTATCTGCCAAGACTAAACGTTGCCTGATTTGGGGGGGGGGGGGGACTAATTTCTCGCCTATAGTGTAGAGTGAGCAGGTACCTTACGGAGGACGGACGTACTTAAACTCTAGTTACTATATAACGCATCCGAGTCAATACTGAGAGAGCATCGGCAAAGTGCTGTACCAACCAAAGTGGTGTCGAAAGCGCAAAATTTCGCCAGTGCGTCTTTCCATTAACATGACTACTGAATGACATCTGATGTCACTGAGGTGAGTGCCGTCAAGATGTTTGGCCAATTGGACCTCTAAGGAGTTTGCCGCTGGCTGTTGCGTCAGGTGAGTGCCGACCAAAAATGGCTGGTGTTGAGCTGAGACAAGGTTTTGGCCATGGAGTGGAGCCCCAGGGGCAGCCAATGCCGTGCCCGCATGTGCTTGCAAAATTGGTTAGCCACCAACAGCCAGCCCTTTTTGGGGTTGACCTGTGTTTGTGCCGATGCATCCGATGACCTGATGGCCAGCGTCTCAGTCGACTCCACCACCGCCCACCGCCAGAAGGTTGACGGGTCTCTCGGGGTCCTTTGGGAAAACAAGACACCTTCAAACCAGCGATTGAGATGGTTCGATCTTCAAAACATCCACAACAACAGTCCTAGACACCGGCGAAAATAAACCCGCAATATGCCCTCAGCGTCGAGGCGATCCTGGCGATGGCTGCCCAGGCCCAAGGTGCGTTTCAACCTCCCACTTGCTTCCTAAGAGAAGAATTTGCATCACAAGATTTCGCTGACCAGGTTTCTTATGAAACAGTCCTTTCTCGGCTTCATGTCGCTTCAAACTGGCACCGAGCTGATCTCGATCGCGCTCGTCTTTAATAAGGCGACGGCCGTCTACGGCGTCCTCACGCTCTTCACGGGCTACTCGCTCTCGGCGCTGCAGGTAACGGCCTACCTGTGCTCGCTCTTCGTGCTCGCCACGCTGGCCGTCTGCGTCCCGCACATCCGCACCCAGAGCCCCCTCCACAACCTCGCCCTCGCGTGGGTGTACGCCGTCGACTCGCTCGTCAGCGCCGCCTACACCGCCGCTTTCGCGACCAGCTGGTACTGCGCAGACATCCACGACCCCAAGGGCCCCGCCGGCGCGGCTCCGGGAGATGCGGCCGCGTCGCCGAGCAACGGGGAGGTGCAGCTGGATGCCGGCCAGGCGGCCCAGGCCGAGGCCGGGACGGGAGCGCACGACACCGCGGCGAGCCTGGTCCTCGTGGTCGCCTTCACGCTCGTCCGGGTGTACTTCAGCCTGGTGATCGCGGCATACGCGCGGATGGTGCTGCTGCGGTTCGTGGACGAGCACATGGGCGAGTCGGAAGAGATCGCGGACGTGTCGCCCGACCCCTTTGCCCTTGGAGCGCCCCTTGGCGAGGGATGGAAGGGTAAGCTGGGACGAGCAATGGTCTCCGTCGGCAGAGGGTATTGGCTGGGTGGCAGGAAGGAGGATGAAGAATGGGCACGGCAAGTCAATTCCAAATTCAGGAGCACCAGGGAGTGAAAAAAAAAGAAAAAAAAAAAACAATATGCCGCAGTGGGGGGATGGGTCGGTCGTACGTGTCTACTTCGGATGGGGGTCAATCACAATGTCCAGCGGTTGGAAGGGGTTGCATGATAGGTGGCGTTCTTGGGATCTTGGGAGGCATCAGCAGCGTCAGCGAAGGGATAGAGGGACAGCTCGTGATTTGGGCTATGAGCACATTTGCATCTGACGATTTGCAAGCAATGTAATGTTTATTAATCGAGACAAACTACACATAGCTGGAATTGCCAGCACTTCCAACCTTGTTTGCTGATTATGTTTGCTGCTGGAAGCCTTGGATGCTTGTGTTGACCACCAGTGCCGGCATACTCCTCGGGACCCTTTGCCCGGTCGGCGGCTCGGCGGCTGTCGGCCGGCAACGTGAGAAGCTTAAATACTGCAGGCCAGGAACTCGGCGTGGGAGGTTGAGGGAGTCGGGAAGCACGAGATGGGTCATCGAAACCCCCGAGTTAGCCCTCTTAACAGCACGTGCAGGGAATGCCACGATAATTTGTTAGTGCGTGCCTCTCTGGGCGAAGAACCCATGACAAAGCGATCTGGAAATCCCTCGCGCGCAATTCGCTGGATGATCTGGGGAGTCCGGGCAAAGCCCGGGATGTGAGGCGCTAGGGCGATCACGCAATCGCTCACCTTTCGCGTGCGGCGTCCTCTACCGACAAATTTGGAACGGCCAGCGGGTCCGATATAGGGCCTTAAATTGACTTGACTCTTGCATCTGGACCTCGCATAAAAAGTTAGGGCCCTGAGGGTTTTTGGAGAACCTGCGATGCTGCCCTCTCTCGCATCACCCCAATTCTGCCCGTTCAAACTTGTTGCTCAGCGATGGCAGACGTCAAGCTGAGGAGGCCTGAAGAGGCCGGTAAGTTTGGCAGTTTCATTGCCCCGCCACAGTTTCTGCCCCGCATTCGCGGCTCTCTCCCCATTGTTCGTTGACATTGTTATCCATTCCAGTGCCAATGAGCGTCCTTGCTCGGGAAATGGAATTGAAACGCTTGCATGGACAGCTGTATTCGCCGGCAGCATGGATTGCTAAACGCAAAGCTGACAATTGGTTCCTGCAGTCGCGGCAATCGCGTACCTCGCAAGCGACGTGGTTGTCTCGGTGCAACCGTCGCTGGCCTCCGATTCGGAGTTCTCAGGGCTCCTCAAACAGCTCGCCGCAAAGAAGGCACCCAGCTTGGTCGCGAAGACCAGCGACGCCGTGCCCGAGATTCAGTCCGTTAGGCACAACACCGACCCTCTCCTGTCCGTTTTCACGCCCATCCGCTCTGGCCGTCTGGTCTCGGTGACGACGACGTCCTCCATTCTTCTTCCCTCAGTTGCGCACCTTTACAAGCTCGCAAACTTCCCCGTCGTGCTCCACGTCGCTCTTGCACCAAAGAGTTTCCCTGACTACACGGCCATCACATCGATCCGGAACTCGGGCTGGACATTCTTGCAGTCATGGTCGCTACAGGAGGCTCACGACATTGCCCTGACAGCGCATGCCCTGGCTATCCGTTCTGGAAAGGGTGTCATCCACTTCTTTGACCCCACCTCCAGTGCCGGCGCTGAGGCGATCGATGTTGCCAGTCTTGATGTCATCCGCAACATCTTGAACTTGGACAATGTGCGGAGGTTCCAGTCGGCTCCCATTGCCGGCTCTAGCATCTATGCCGACGATGGGCGGGTTGCCGTCGTCTCTGACCAGCCAGAGAGCCTCGCGACAGGCACCGTGCCGGTGGACGGCGTCCCGACCCCTAGCGCCGCGTTGGCATCCCCGACCATTACCTCGCAGTCCTCGGTCAAGTCTAGCCAACAACCGAGCGCGGCCAGTTCCCCTCCCCTCCCGTCTGCTGCGACCACGATCGAACCGGCAGCTGCCATTGTCTCATCCGAAGACATCTACAAATACGTCTCCTCGATCTGGTCCCAGCTCAACGACCTAACGGGAAGGCAATACAGCGCGTTTGAGTGGTCGGGGAACCCCAAGGCGGAGAGCTGTCTCTTTCTTTTCGGCTCCGACGTATCGCTCTTCTCAGATGCGATCGCCCATGCACAGGCTGACGAATCGTTCGCCACTGCCGATTTGCTAGTCCCGAGGCTATACCGGCCCTGGCTCGGCGCGACGCTGCTTCAAGCCCTTCCAAAGTCGGTGAAGAAGTTAGCTGTTCTTGAGCAGGTCTCAAGGAAGACCACAAAGTGGGGCCCCATCCTCATTGATGTCCTGACCTCAGTCAAGAGCGCCGCTGGCGGTGTTGAGACCATCGTCGGCCACCAGCTAGGGTACATCTCCAAGGAGACTGTGCAGCAGGCCCTTCGTGGCGTGTTCCAGAATCTGAACTCAGACAAGCCAGTCCAGAACCTGGAGGTTGGCGAACGGGAAGCCCCCCAACAATCCCCAGAGTATGGGCTAGAACAGCCCAAGCTGGAGACGGCTTATACCAAGATTCTCAACCAGCTCTTTGGCGACAGGGCGTTCATTGCCAACTCGCTTGACTCTGACAACGCTGGCATCTCCAACACCATTTCCGCAACCCCTGAGTTCGGATTCGGCTCTCTGCTTGCCAGGAAAGAGCGGAGAAAGAAGTTTGTGTCCGAAGTCAAGGCTGCTGCTAGCTCGGGCCAGTTTCTGACCGAGAACCCCAAGCGGGCACTGGCAAAATGGGTCGCCAATGCCGAGGACTCGAAGAAGGCGGAGGAGGCTGCCGAGGACGTCATCTCCAAGCTCACCATCGACAACTCGAGGCTGTCGAGGTCACTGCTGCAGAACAAGCACTTCTTCCGCAAGCAGTCACTTTGGCTTGTCGGATCAGATGCCTGGTCCTATGACCTCGGCAATTCCGGCGTGCACCATGTCCTAGCCTCCGGCGAGAACGTAAACATGCTCATCATCGATTCCACCCCATACTCGGAGCGTGCCGCTGCCGATGCCAACCGGAGGAAGAAGGACATTGGTCTCTATGCCATGAACTTTGGCAACGCCTATGTTGCATCGACGGCCGTCTACAGCTCGTACACGCAGGTGCTGCAGGCCATGGACGAGGCTGACAAGTTCGACGGGCCTTCGATCGTCCTGGCATATCTTCCTTATTTTGGCGAAACCGATTCGCCCCTGACTGTTCTTCAGGAGACCAAGAAGGCTGTTGATATCGGCTACTGGCCCCTTTACCGGTGGAACCCTGAGAACGAGAAGAAGAACGAACCCAATTTCTCCCTGGATTCCGAGCGGATCAAGAAGGAGTTGAAGGACTTCCTTGACAGGGACAACCGGCTCACCCAGATGATGCGCAGTACTCCTCAGTTCGGCGGCGTCCTCTCCGAGGACTACGGCACCGAGATCCGGGCACAGCAGAAGAGGCAGGCCAAGGATGCGTACAATCAGCTCCTCGAAGGCTTGTTTGGCGCTCCTCTCACTATCCTCTTCGGCTCGGACAATGGCAACGCTCAGTCCCTGGCGAAACGGTTGGGCACCAGGGGCAGGGCCCGTGGCCTGAAAACCACTGTCATGGCCATGGAGGATTACCCGGTTGAAGACCTGCCAACCGAGGAGAACCTCGTCATCATCACATCTACAGCTGGACAGGGCGAGTTTCCGCAAAATGGAAAGCCATTCTGGGATGCGATCAAGGACAACACCGAGCTCGACCTGGCTTCGGTCAAGTACTCTGTGTTTGGCCTCGGCGACAGCCACTACTGGCCTAGGAAGGAGGACCGGGTCTATTACAATAAGCCCGCTAAGGACCTTGACAGGGTGTTGGCGAACTTCGGCGCGACAAGGCTGACGGATCTTGGCCTTGGTGATGATCAAGACCCGGATGGATATCAGACGGGCTACCAGGAGTGGGAGCCCAGGCTTTGGGAGGCTCTTGGTGTAGCCAACGTCGAGGGCCTTCCGGAGGAGCCGGCCCCGATGACCAACGAGGACATCAAGCTCGCGTCGAACTATCTGCGCGGCACGATTGCCGAGGAACTGAAGGACACGTCGACGGGCGCTATCAGCGCCGCGAACCAGCAGCTGACCAAGTTCCACGGCACGTACATGCAGGATGACCGGGATCTCCGCGATGAGCGCAAGGCGAAGGGGCTGGAGCCCGCCTACTCGTTCATGATCCGGTGCAGGCTGCCCGGTGGTGTCTCGACGGCGAAGCAGTGGATTCAGATGGACGACATCAGCAACGAACTCGGAAACCAAACCATGAAACTGACTACGCGTCAAACATTCCAGTTCCACGGTGTTGTGAAGGGCAAGCTCAAGCCTGCCATGCAGGCCATCAATCGGGCCCTCATGACAACCATCGCTGCCTGCGGCGATGTCAATCGCAACGTCATGTGCAGTCCGCTGCCTTCTCAGTCCAAGTATCACCGCCAGGTGTACGAATGCTCCAAGAAGATTAGCGACCACCTGTTGCCGTCGACCACGGCGTACCACGAAATCTGGCTCACGGACGACGACGACAAGAAGACTCAAATTGCCGGTAATGCCGTGCAGGACTTTGAGCCGCTCTACGGCCCCACCTATTTGCCTCGCAAGTTCAAGATCTCCATTGCCATCCCGCCGCATAACGATGTTGACGTGTATGCCCACGACATTGGCCTCATCGCCATCAAGGGCGACGATGGCAACCTTGAAGGCTTCAACCTGCTGGCGGGCGGTGGCATGGGCACCACACACAACAACAAGAAGACCTACCCGCAACTTGGCCGCATGCTCGGATTTGTCAGGGCCGATGAAGTGCACATTGCCTGTGAGAAGGTGATGCTCGTGCAGCGCGACTACGGTGACCGCAAGAACCGCAAGCACGCTCGGCTCAAATACACGATTGATGATATGGGTCTTGACGTGTTCCGGGGCAAGGTGGAGGAGCTTTGGGGTAAGCAGTTCCAGCCGGCACGGCCGTTCCACTTCGACAGCAACGTCGACACGTTCGGCTGGACCAAGGATGAAAATGGCATGAACCACTTCACCTTCTTCATCGAGAACGGCCGCATTGAGGACACGGCAGAGTTCCGTATGAAGACGGGCCTGCGCGAGATTGCCAAGGTGCACAAGGGCGAGTTCCGCCTCACGCCCAACCAACACCTCATCCTCAGCAACGTCGCCGACGAGGATCTGCCCGCCATCAAGGCGCTCATGGCCGAGTACAAGCTCGACAATCTACAATTCTCAGGGTTGCGCCTCAGCTCGTCGGCCTGCGTCGCCTTCCCGACCTGTGGCCTTGCCATGGCCGAGTCTGAGCGGTATTTGCCCGTGCTGATTTCCAAGTTGGAGGCTTGCCTCGAAGAGAACGGGCTGAGCCGGGACTCGATCGTCATGCGTATGACAGGCTGCCCCAACGGGTGTGCCCGCCCTTGGTTGGCCGAGGTGGCCTTCGTCGGCAAGGCCTATGGGGCGTACAACATGTACCTGGGTGGCGGCTACTACGGGCAGCGGCTGAATAAGCTGTACCGATCGAGCATTAAGGAGGACGAGATTCTGGCCATCATGAAGCCCCTGCTCAAGCGGTACGCGCTCGAGCGCAACGAGGGTGAGAGATTCGGCGACTGGACCATTCGGGCCGGCATCATCAAGGAGACCAAGGAAGGCCGGGACTTCCATGATGGGGTGAGTCAATCTACTGTCTGATTCTGTTGTTTATTGTTGTTTTGCGTTGGCTGACCCAGACATCTGCAGGTTGCCGAAGAGGAGTCGGATGAGGAGTGAACAAGATAGGTCAAGCAGGCACAATCGGAAGTTGTAAATTAGAATCACGGGCGCATGCATTTGGGAGACATGAGCACTGCATTTGTTCTTGGTTACCATCATTGCCTCTGGCGTCAAAAATTCAGCTGCATATATTTGTCCATATCCTATGGTTTCTGCTCCTATTGTCGCTCTCACACCTTGATGGTTCGCGTACATTCCGTACCCTGTGTTGCGCGTCACGGCGATATGATAAGTCTTGATCATTGGCCGGCTTTGTGAAACAAAACGGAGGATTCCGCATTCTGTGTGCATGTACGGAGTACCTGCATACGGATTGTACGGATTACGTACGTCCGTACTCCAGTCGAGATGACTGCGTTGTGGAGCCCGTGGTGCAGGGGTCTTAGACGTGTTCCTGCGGTTGCCGTGGCAACGCGATTCCGGAGGAGGGACCAAACAACATTCGGGAAGGAACCCCTCCAACCCATCTGATGCCGAGAGGCAGTCGCATTCCACTTCGTTGATTTGGCTCCACGGACCCTCATTCATGCTTTTTGGGCGACTACTTTTCTCTGTAGTCTCTCCATTCTCGACCCGAGGAGCTAGCGCCATCCCCAATTCAATACTGATCAACCACATTTTGGGTTGCGATCCAGACTTCACCTCTCGTCCTTCCCACTCCTTCCTCCCTCGCAGACTGCGCAAGCACTGTAATAATATCGCAATTAATTCGTCACACATACCAACAACTGCGCAGCGCGACCAAGGAACGCGTGTCTCAAAAGACACATACCTGCCATTCGCGGCATTGCCTGCCACATAACCAGGCACCATGGACGGTCGACGCTCGCCTCCCCGTCCGCCGCCCGAGTACGCACTGCCCCCCTACGGGGATCCGGATGACTCGACATCCACCGGCACGCTGAACCATGGCGCTGCTGTGCGACTGCTGACCTCGATGGAGGAGCCTTATGACCCGCGACCGTATGTCTTGTCCCCAGTTCCTTCTTATCCCCCTTCCACGCCACCTCCCCTCTATCAGGCAAGCTTTGATGGCCCGTCCCGCAAGTGTGGAGTTTGCGTGCACCTCCCGCAGTTGAGAAACAAAAAGACGGCTTCGGCAAGCGCCATCTCGCGGCCAAGATTTGCGCTGGAGACAATGATCGCCGGGTGCAACTCTCCCAGGAGATGCTCGACCGCCAGGTCACAGCGAAGAGAACAGTCAGAACCGCCTGTCATGATGAAAACTGCAAGCAGCTTTACCGCGTTCGCAGAGGGCCTGTCCCCGGAGCAGAGAGCGCGGTTCCAGGCTCGATGCGAATCCCCCCGAGAAGAATACATCACTCCAAGACCAAGCATGAGCTCACATCAGAGAAACCATAGGAGCCGATCAAGACATCATTACGAGCCGTCGCTCGATTCGCGCCAATCAATTCTTGATCCCCCTCCCATGCCGCCTCCGGAACCCTCATTCAGCTCCTACAATCCGGCCGTGGATGGCGCATCTCCCACTCGACCGTGGACTCCCTCACGCGGCTCGTCCGAGTTTAGCCGGCCACCACCCGTAAGCAACCGGTATGAACCAGCGGATCTCAACGGCAGTCCGCGTCCCGGGACACCCGCTTCAACGTACGGTGGCAGTCCCAGGCGGCCGCTCCCTCCCGCGCCCCTATTCTCGACTGGGCCGCGCGGCTCGACTCATTCGTTTTCAGATGATGTCACGGTCAGCATCCCGCTCGCAGAGGATACTGACGATGTCTTTGCGCCCGAGTCGGACCTTGGTGGCAGCAAATACCACCAACGGGACTCGTACGCCGAGTCCCAGGCGACTCTAAGCGACGAAGCCACGGATGTGTCGACAAACGAAAAGACGGGCAGCTACGCGCCCGTACCAGAGGGGAAACAGGAGCGCCGAGGCGTCCGGGCACCCCAGATGAGCAAGAGAGAGGTGCAGCTGATCAACGGCGAGCTGGTCCTGGAGTGCAAGATTCCGACCATCCTCTACAGCTTCCTTCCTCGCCGAGACGAGATCGAGTTCACCCACATGCGCTATACCGCCGTCACGTGTGACCCCGACGACTTTGTCGAGAGGGGCTACAAGCTGCGCCAGAACATAGGAAGAACGGCGCGCGAGACGGAGCTGTTCATTTGTATCACCATGTACAATGAGGACGAGTTCGATTTTACTCGCACCATGCATGCCGTCATGAAGAATATCAGCCATCTTTGCAGCCGCAACAAGAGTCGCACATGGGGAGAAAATGGTTGGCAGAAAATCGTCGTCTGCATCGTGTCCGATGGGCGCGAGAAGATTCACCCGCGAACGCTGGATGCGCTGGCCGCTATGGGCGTCTACCAGCACGGCATCGCAAAGAACTACGTCAACCAAAAGGCGGTGCAAGCCCACGTGTACGAGTATACCACCCAGGTGTCGCTCGACTCGGACCTCAAGTTCAAGGGCGCCGAGAAGGGCATTGTGCCCTGTCAGATAATCTTTTGCCTCAAGGAGAAGAACCAGAAGAAGCTCAACTCGCACCGCTGGTTCTTTAACGCATTCGGCAAGGCACTCAACCCTAACGTGTGTGTCTTGCTGGATGTTGGCACGCGGCCCGCAACCACTGCCTTATACCATCTTTGGAAGGCCTTCGATACCGACTCCAACGTGGCCGGCGCGTGCGGTGAGATCAAGGCGATGAAGGGAAAATGGGGAAAGAATCTCCTCAATCCCCTGGTGGCCTCGCAGAACTTTGAGTATAAACTCTCCAACATTCTGGACAAGCCGCTGGAGAGTGTGTTCGGGTACATCACGGTCTTGCCGGGCGCTCTGAGCGCCTATCGCTACCATGCGCTGCAGAACGACGAGACGGGCCACGGGCCACTCAGCCAGTACTTCAAAGGAGAAACACTGCACGGCCAGCACGCCGACGTCTTCACCGCAAACATGTATTTGGCAGAGGATCGCATTCTCTGCTGGGAGCTGGTGGCCAAACGGGGCGAGAGATGGGTGTTGAAATATGTCAAGGGGTGTACTGGCGAGACTGATGTGCCTGGTAAGCAAGCGTCGAGGAGGTGCCCATTTTTTGCAACTGCTCTTGACTGACTAACGGCCGACAGATAGCGTTCCCGAATTCGTCTCTCAGCGCCGCCGTTGGCTTAACGGTGCCTTCTTTGCCGCCGTGTACTCGCTGGTGCACTTCAAGCAGATCTGGCTGACGGACCACACACTGGCGCGGAAGATACTGCTGCACATCGAATTCGTGTACCAGTTCATCCAGCTCATCTTTACCTATCTCTCCCTGGCTAACTTCTACCTCACGTTTTACTTCATCGCTGGCGGCCTGGCTGACCCCAAAGTGGATCCGTTCGGCGGCGCGGCCAAGTATATCTTCCTCATTCTTCGCTATGTCTGCATCCTCCTCATCTCGACTCAGTTCGTCCTCTCGCTGGGCAACCGCCCGCAGGGTGCCAGGAAAATGTACCTGGCCTCCATGCTCATCTACGCCGTCATCATGGCCTACACGTTGTTCGCCTGCATCTACGTTGTCGTCCGTCAGTTCTCCAAGAAGGGCGACGCAAGGGACGAGAACGATAAAATCTCGCTCGGTAACAACGTCTTCACTAACCTGATCGTGTCGACCGCCTCGACCGTCGGGGTGTACTTCCTCATGTCCTTCCTCTACCTCGACCCGTGGCACATGTTCACGTCCTTCCTGCAGTACCTGATCCTCCTTCCGTCGTACATCTGCACACTGCAGATCTACGCGTTCTGCAACACGCACGACGTCACCTGGGGAACCAAGGGCGACAACGTCATGAAGACGGATCTCGGCGGCGCCGTCGGAAAAGGCAGCATCGTCGAGCTAGAGATGCCTTCGGAGCAGCTGGATATCGACTCCGGATATGACGAGGCATTGCGCAACCTGCGCGACCGCGTCGAGGTTCCGCCCCAGGGCATCTCGGAGGAGCAGATGCAGCAGGATTATTACAAGAGCGTGCGCACGTACATGGTAGTTTCGTGGCTAATCGCCAACGCTACGCTGGCCATGGCTGTGAGCGAGGCATACGGCGGCAGCTCGATCGGCGACAACTTTTACCTGCGCTTCATCCTCTGGTCGGTGGCCGGCCTGGCCGCGTTCAGAGCGCTGGGGAGTACCGCGTTTGCCGTGATCGGGCTGATCAACATGGTGGTGGAGGGACGGGTCCGGATGAAGCTGGAGGCGCCCAAGTGGTTGGGCGGCTGGGGGAGCAAGATCACTGACACGATGAGTAGCGTCGCTAGTGGTGTGCGGCGGTAGGTGGGTTATTCTGTATGGCTTGCGTTGGTTGGGGGCAGTTGATTAGGTTAAAGTTACCTAGGGTTTGGTGGACGATGTGATGACGGATGTGGATGGGATGGATAGGTAAGGTATGTCGGCATGGGTTTTGTGGGAATGATTGGGATGTATGGACGGCAGATGACAGGATGTCGACGAATTATGGTCAAGTGGAGATGCTATGATGATGAAGGACGGATGTGATGCTGTTGTTAGCTTAGGTCGGATGATTCTTAGTATTTGATGGCCCATGTAGGATACCCGGACAATTGTTTTTTCTTGTTAGCACACACACACACACACACACACACACACACACACACACACACGCCTGGTGGTGTGTTCAACAATTTGGCACATACAGTGAGAGCTGCTTGTCCGGTCGTTTGCTCTGTCCTTCCTTTACATACCACATTCCATCACTCAATAAGTATTCGTAGCCAACCGTTTGCTTGATATTAATTAACCCCGTTCCTCCCTCGTGTAAGTCGGCTCACTCTTGTCATTTCTATTAACCCACTATTACCCAACTTAACTGTAAAACCAAGCCAGGAATATTGTCCTTTCTCCCCTTCTTTGTTCTTTTCTCATCCCCTAAGCAACATAAGCCCCCGTCCTGCCCCTGCCGGGCCCGGCGCGCCGCATCTGCAGGTACCCGATCGCGACCAGGCCGGCGGCCATGCCGAAGCAGAGGAACTGCAGCGCCTCGTCGGCCTGCGCGCGGCGGCAGTTGCCCCGGAGGCGGCGCTCCACGGCGGCGTGGTCGTTACCCGGCGGCCGGACGACGCCGTGCCCTTTCTCCCCGTCGTCGAACGACTCGCTGCCCCGGTTGAGCAGCCCGTGTTGAGCAGCCCGTTGTCGGGCATGCCGTCCAACACGATCGGGACAAGATCCGGGGCGAAGGCGACAATCGCCCAGAATGGCGCCGACGCCCCCCACGATCATGCCGAAGCCGCCCGTGAAAGTGCTGTAGCGGGTGGTGACCGGGGCGATGTCAATGACTTGCTCCTTGATCATGACGACCGCGGGGGGCGAGAACGGTCACGGCACAGAGAGACTGGGCGAACCATCTGGTTAGGTTGCTGCTCAAACATAACAAAAAGGATTTGGGGAGTTAGCAACCTGCAGAGAGAGCCCGGAGGCCTAGGGAAATGAGCCGCAGCATTTTAAGTGGGATTCCCTTTCCTTTCCTTTCCTTTCCTTTGCTTTGCTTTCTTTCCCTTGACGATGTCGAGGTTGAGGAGAAGGAGACGTTAAACGACAAGCCAAGGAGAAAACGTTTGACAAACGAGGCCGGGAGGAGGGGACGGCTTTAAGAGCTCCTTCTACTGCTCGGGGGTATCAGAAGGAATAATGAAACTCCCCAACCTACCAGACTGCCGGTTGGGGTAAGTCGTGGTCCCGACATCTCAAGCCCTATAAGGCGTCCAAGAGTGGTCCTGGAACAGAGTACATAGATCGACGTTGCCGCCTTGCAATGCCGTCTGATCCTACCCATCTTGTACAATGGAGTGCCATTCGGCAGCTGTCTCCAGTGCCTCCTATAGTGTCGACCCACGGCAGCAGCAATAGTACGAGGTTGGCTTATTGGCGTCAGATTTGCTCAAAGGGGCACAGCAGAACCTGAATTTTTGGTTCCTTGCCAGCCACAGCACCTTTCAGTTGATAATGTGGGTCTACACTAGGCCGCCATCCTACGACCTCGAGCGTCGTGCTTCAAAACCAACCCCCCTGCCCCCGGTCGAGGAGGACTACGGTCGTATCTCTCTCCCATTAGTGTAGTGCATGGTCTATGGTCCAGTATAAGACCAGCCGCGTCGCCGTTGCGGACAGTCACCCGGACATTCTGTGCATTTATTGACTTCGTGGGCTCGCGTGCGGCGAGGATCCGGCAACGCTTCGCTGCCGGTAAGGAGAGTCAACAGGGTACTCGCAGTGTTCTATTAGTGTGATGGCTGGCTGTCTATAGCGCCGGTACTGCGTGCTCGACTGCTTCGCGCTGAGCCTCCCATGCAAGCCAGTCGGATCTGGTAGTCCTGGAGGCATTGTCAGTCATCCGTTGCCCAAGGAGCAGCACCCGGGAAGAGCAAAACTCACGGTAACAGCCCCATTGCGTTGACCTTCCATATTCCCAGTGCCAGCGCAACCAGCTGCATTACCACATATGCCAGTTTCACCCGCACCATCTTTGCCCGGTTGGTCTCCGTTTCGAAGCGCTCGAACGCCTGGTTAGTGGCTAGGATGCCCATGATGGGGTTCTTAAAGGCCATAAAGACCATCATGATGCTGAAGATCTGCAGGGAGTTCCCCGACATGTACATCATAATGGCCGTCATGGGCAGGCTCTTTATGGGGCCCAAAGCCACCTCCCACGCTTTTTTGAGCTTCAGCGTGTCCATCTCCTCGGGTGTCTGCGCTTTCCGCTGGGTCGCCTTCCCGTCCTTGGCATCCTTCTTCTGCGAGAGGGGAAACCAGTTAGCGACAATGCGACAATGCCACATGAGCCTGATTCATCCCCCTTCGAACGCTCTCGAAGTACCTTGGAGTTGGACGACGACTGCGCTGACGGGTACCCGGGCGGGTCGGGAATGCCGGGCTGCTTCGACTTGTGCGCTGGCGGGTTCTTCAGTTGTGCTGCCCAAGCGGGCAGCGGTTCCGCGGCGTGGGTTGACATCGTGCGGTGTGATTCACTTCTTGCGCAACCGGGCGACGCGATCGGGGATCCGGGGTTGATGGTTTGGTTCAGAAAGCTGCGGACGAGCGGGTTGCCGAATTGATGATGCGAGGTTGGACTGACGTCCGAGCTCCCTAACAAAGTCGAGCTCCATAGCGGTGCTTGGCGAGCCGCTTGCTCCCGCGTTAGCGGGCCCGTGGTTGCCCCAGTTGCCCCACTTAACTAGGCGTCGCCATGCTGAGAGTCTCGTTGCACTTCTCAGGGGGGCAGTGGGGACCACGCTCTGGCCCAATGGATTGCACCCGCGTCTCGTTCAACAGGTCAACACCAAACTGCCGCCTCCAATCTGCCATTAGCAAAGGGCACAAGACTGCGCGACGTCGAACAACAGCGGGTTTCGATTCATGGCATAATTCGACTGTTCGAGGAACCTTCAAAGAGCGGCACCGGCGGAGAGATTCGCAAAGTACAGAGTACGCCTCCATCGAAAACCACACGGTCGACGGCAATTGGCCCGGACGAGGCGCACGCGATATCGAGCCGAACTTCCCAGCCGCCCCAGATCTGGGCATCGCCAAGTCGGCCGGTCAACCATAAGAGAAGCCTCCCTTAGCCCCGGCCTGAGGGCCCGCCACGGCTGCCTGTCGTCGCGACCATCGTGAGGTAGAGAGAGACGACCGACCTCCTTCCGAGACCCGGCGCCGTGATACTGCTCAGCTTACCAGGAGCCCACGGGCTCGACATCTCGTATCCCATCACACGGTACAGGCATTGGGCAGTGTTGAAAACGAGAAACGAGGAGCAACAATGTCGGGCACTCAGGGAGGAGGGGACTCGAAGCTGTTCGCTCGGGTAAGCCCATCCATTCATTCATTATCCATTATGGGCTTGGCTCCCGTTTCCTTGGCCGTCGCGGGGCTTGCGCGGGGAGGGGTGATCAAGCCTCGCATTTCCCATTCATTCGGCTCTCCATCGTCCAACCTTGCTGCCCCTCACCTACCCTCCCCTCTTGGCGACCGCAGCCCGCGTCTCTTCTACCCTCTTCTTTGCTTCCCCGACTGCGTCTCACCCCTACATTCCCACAACTGGCGCCCCTAAAGCTTTGTATTCCACAGCCCCTACCCGCGGGTCACAGACATCATGAGCCTGCCCCCCCCCCTAGACAGTCGCCACCATGTTCATGGCATACCTCCCTCCGTCGGTTTACTCACCAACGCGCGGACCACAGGGCAAAGTCGCCGAGCTGCGCTACGAGCTGAATAGCGGCGGCAAGAAGGACAAGCACTTCACCGCGAAGAAGATTGCCCTCAAGAAGATTGTCGCCAACATGACTATGAGCAACAACGACATGGTTGCTCTCTTCCCAGACATTGTCGGCTGCATGAACATACCCAACCTCGAGATCAAGAAGATGTGAGACAATCTCGGGGTCCACATGTCACCGGCTTTGCGGCGACTAACCGGCCTCTCTCTAGGTGCTTCCTCTACCTTGTCAACTACGCAAGGATGCGCCCCGAGGTCGCGGTCAAAGCGATCCCGGTTCTGGAACATGTCCGTTCCTACTTCCCCATGATCCCGTTGCACCCCCCTGCGCCTTGCTGACCGTGCTTTAGGACATGGAGGACCCCAACCCCCTTGTGCGAGCGCTTGCGCTACGCACAATGTCCTACATTCATGTTCGAGAGTTTGTCGAGGCCACCGTGCCAATCGTCAGACACCTCATCCGCGATCCGGACCCGTACGTGCGTAAGACGGCAGCGTACTGCGTGGCCAAGCTGTACGACCACGACAGGCACATGGTGGAGAAGTCGGACCTCATCGACCGGTTGAACGGCCTGCTGCGCGACGACAACCCGACCGTGGTCGCGAGTGCCCTGGCTAGCTTGATGGACATCTGGGAGAGGAGTGACGCCATCAAGCTCACCATCGACTACAGCAATGCCTCCAAAATGGTGGCCATCTTGCCGGACTGCTCAGAGTATGTGTTTTCCCCCGTCTCGAGACCTCGCTATCCGCATGCTGACCCTCTGCAGATGGGGCCAGACATACATCCTAGAGGCCCTCATGTGCTACGTACCGCAAGAGTCGGGAGAAGCCTCGCTGCTGGCCGAGCGCATCGCCCCGCGGCTCTCGCACTCCAATTCGTCTGTCGTCCTCACGTGCATACGCGTGATCCTCTACCTGATGAACTACATTGCCGATCAGAAACAGATCACCGCTCTGTGCCGGAAGCTCTCGCCACCGCTGGTGACGCTGCTGGCCAAGGGGCCCGAGGTGCAGTATCTGGCCCTCCGGAACGCCTTGCTCATCCTTCAGCGGCGGCCCGAGGTGCTCCGGAACGACATCCGGGTCTTCTTCTGCAAGTACAACGATCCCATCTACGTCAAGGTTACAAAGCTCGAGCTCATCTTCATGCTCGCCAACGAGAAGAACATTGACGAAGTCTTGACCGAACTCCGCGAGTATGCCACCGAGATCGACGTCCACTTTGTCCGGAAAGCCGTCCGCGCCATCGGCAAGCTGGCGATCAAAATTGAGCCCGCCGCCAGGCGGTGCATCAACCTCCTCCTCGAGCTTGTCGCCACAAAGGTCACATACATCGTGCAGGAGGCGACGGTAGTGATCCGCAATATCTTCCGCAAGTACCCCAACCAGTACGAGAGCATCATCGGCACGCTCTGCGAGCACCTCGACTCGCTCGACGAGCCCGAAGCAAAGGCGGCCATGGTCTGGGTCATCGGCCAGTACGCGAGCCGCATCGAGAACTCGGACGTCCTTCTCGAGGACTTCCTCTTCTCCTTCGCCGAGGAGCCCGTCGAGGTCCAGCTCGCCCTGCTGACCGCCACCGTCAAGCTCTTCATCCAGCGCCCCACAAAGGGCCAGGAGCTCGTTCCCAAGGTCCTGAAGTGGGCCACCGAGGAGACCGACAACCCGGACCTCCGCGACCGCGCCTACATGTACTGGCGCCTGCTCTCCACCGACATGGAGGCGGCCAAGCGCATCGTCATGGGCGAGAAGCCAGCCATCACGGCCGAGTCGGAGCGCCTCGACCCGGCCACGCTCGAGGAGATGTGCCTCAACGTCGGCACGCTCGCCACCGTCTACCTCAAGCCCGTCCAGACCGTCTTCCGCAACGCCCGCCCCCGCCGCCTGCAGGACTCGCCCGCGCTGCAGCGCGAGGATCTCGCCCTCCCCATCGGCCTCCGCTCCGACGCCAACAAGAGCCTCAGCCAGCTGGGCATGGGCGGGCAGCCGGCCGTGTTTGACCCGCGCACCGATAGAAACTACAACCCGCAGATGCAACAACAACACCAGCAGCAGCAGCAGCAACAACAACAACAACAGCAACAGCAACAGCAACAGCAACAACAGCAGCAGCAAAACGGGGACGGAAGCGCCAATCTCGCACAGGCGGTGAGTGACGCCGACGCGTACTTTGCCTCGCAGACGCGCTGGATGCAGATCCATGAGCAGGGCGACAGCTTCGGCGGGAACGGCGGCGAGGCGGCCGGGTACGTCGTGAACCAGTACGCGCCGCAGACCGTCTATCAGCCAGCGCAAGCGGTGGCGAACAACGGGGATTTGTTGCTGTAAGAGGTTGACTGCCTGTCTGTCTGTTAATGGTAAGGGAAGTAATGTTTTTTGTAATCGAGCTGGCTTGCCTGGGGCATGTGGAGAGGAATCATTGTGTAAGATATACTTGCGGGGCTGTGGCGGTGCCAGGGATAGTAGGAGTGCCATCCCTCGATCTCGCATATCCGGCCGCAGACACTCGCGATGTTGGCTATCAAAAAGGTCGGTATAGGTATGCTTGGTTTACATTTAGGGCATGACGCACTCACCCTGCATGTAAGATGGTACTCTGCAGGAACATAAAGCAGGGACGTTAAACTCCATGTGTTATTGCCAGCCCATCATTTCAATTCGCCATTAATTAGTCTCCATTGCCTTAAACTCTCGACCTGCCCCTGCATTCATAATGTCATAATAAGCGGGATGGAAATGAAATAACATGAAGGAAATAGCAAGGCTCCTCCAACCCTCCCCCTTCCTTTCATTATTACCACCCCATCCTCAATCCTCCTTCATCCTGCCTCATCCCCTAGCCTGTAATCTCTCTGAATCCTGGGTCATAAGCAAATGCCGAAGAACACGGCATGTACCAGGCATTTTGATGGGGGTGTCTGCGTTCTTGTACAAACGTCAACCATCATTAGATCATGGCAGGGGCAGGACACGAAGGAATATTGGAAGAGAGGACGAACCACTATTTAGGCAACAGCCATGACCAGTGCCACGGCGCCGCCTACAATGATGCCACCGACCGTCTGTGCCTTGTTGCCGCCCGCGCCGTTGACCGCGGTGGTCGGGGTAGCGGTGGCCGAAATCTCAGAGGAGGACACCTCGGTGATGGTGTGATGGGTGGAAGTGGAGAACGACGAGACATCGACGCTGCTGCTGGGGACGGCGGAGTCCGTGGTGCCGACGGAGTCCGTAGTACCTGCAGTAGCCGTGGAAGTCACGAAAGAGGTGCTCGTTGAAGTGCCCGTAGACGTGGTAATAATGGTCTCAGAGATGGTGGTGCTGGAGTCCGTGCTCTCAGTGTCGGTGACCGTCTCGCAGGGGGAGCTGCCTGCAATAGTGATCGTGATGGTCGCCGTCTCCGTCCAAGTAACCGTGACCATGTCGCTCTCGGCGAAAATGCCACGCTCCTGGAGATGGGTTCGGAACGCTGCACCGTTGTCGGTGGCGAGGGCCAGGCCGAAGAAGACGGCAGTCATCGCGGCAAAAGCACCGTTGAAGAACATCTTGGATGATCGGTGTGGTAGTATACTCGGAGCTGGCTGACGGGAATCGTTGTTAGTGTCCGCGTACTACTTGGATATTTCCGGGTAGGAATCCTATTTCGTGGAAACCGGGCAGTGATATGTTAAGAATGTATTCGATTGCTCATTCTAGAACAGAGGAGTGTCTCGAGGTGACGGGAATTAAGTAGTGCAGTTTGTAGTATAGCGATCCATGTGCCGATAATGCAAAGTAACTCACCAGATCGATCAAAATAACGGCCGTTTCCTCGATGCTCAACTTCTGCGTGAATATTGGCTTGTAGTGAAGGAGTCAGGAATGGAGTTGGTCGGAGCCAAAAAGCGGAAGATGGGTGCAGGTCTCGCGGATTTCTTCCTCGTGGCACGGTTAGACCAAGTCACAGGCGTCACACTGGTGGCCGGAAATTGCTGAAAATGGGAGGAAACAAATGGAAGTGTTTAGCGTTTCGTGTGATGCTGCAAAGAGCAATTTGTGTGACGGACTAATTAGAGGTTAGAGGCCTTTGTTGTTCCTTCCCCTTCATTGCCAAACAACTCGGGTAACGCCTGCCGCGCTTCCTGCGAGCTACTCACTGTCACAAACACCGGCAGCTGAAAGGAACTTCCGGGGTGGAAGCCGAAACGAATTGGAACCTACTACTGGAGGTTTTAATCGTTAACTATAGAGTCAATACAAGTGCCCTGGTTCCAAAGCAGAGAGCAGGAAGATGCTAATCGAGAGCAGGCAAACCGTCAGGTGCTACCGTACCATGTAACACCTTATGCCTATAAGTCACAACCGATGAGTCAAGCACTATCTCCTGATCTCTGTCTGTATAATTAGCTAGTAAAGCAAACTGCTTCTACGGAATCACGGTATACTGACCGGTGCAGGCAGTGTGACCGTCGCTCGTTGTCATTGAACCACTACCAAGGGACTCGCGGAACACGGCTGGCTGTCATACTTCGTGCCTGTCGGTAGAATACAAGTTCCACACTTGCCGAATTACTTAGTGCTCGGGCTCCGTCCATTTTTGTTCTCTCGCTACTTCTCCCGGCCTACTTATGTTAGATGTATAACATAAACAAGAATAGATCCTCCTAAGTATTGGAAATAAGGTAGTGTCTAGCCAAATATAGTAACTGCTTGGTGTCAAGAACGTTAGCAAGTTACTTAATCTCAGGCGATCTATTAAAGATACCCTCAGGGTAGCTACGAATTTCACTCTATGCCCCTCGTTCTCTGGTTTGAGGGTGCGGATCTAGGCTTTGTGCTGCTGTGTTTCAGGCACCAGTGTGCCGTCTGTTTCCGATAGCGATAAAGCGGAAGTGAGAAGTAAAAACTTGACCACGTAGATTACATTTTTAAGCTTTGATAGGCTGAAACTCAATGAATTAATTACTAGAGGTGCTTTCTAGTGGTAGGCATCAGTCGCAATGCCATCTATCCTCTCCGTTGTCGTCAGTTTTTAATGCAAGTTTTATACGTCCGTACAATAAACTGTATCCGGGATGTAGTTACACACTCGCCATCGCCATGACCACCGTTCATTACCTGTCATTACTTGTTCATGTACCTCATCCTTCTATCTCACTCTCACCAGATATCACCAGATACCTGTCACCAGGACAAGTTCGCTTATGTTTTCCAATTTTCTGGCTAAGGAACCGCTATAAGCCGTCATTCGGCGTATATAGGAAAAAGGAAGCGGTCTTGCCATGACAGATGATAAATCGACTAGCTTCGGTATTACGCATCAAAGGCTGTTTCGATTAATACTACAGGGTCGCTTCCTAACCGAGGTCAGTTTTAGGCCTGGATTGACTCCTGTTGCATTGACGAATGAGCCTCGTAGAGTTCAATCAAAAACACCAAGTCTACATTACTCCCTTGGTGCCACCGGCTACATTTACAAATATTACTATCCGATCTTTTTGCCGACGCTAAACTGGAAAATGCCCTCCTACGCTGTCTGTCAGAAGCGCTGGAGCTTCTAAAGCACTAGCCATACGCTAGCCACAGCGCGTTAGTACGCTCACGAACGCTTTAGCCATTTCCTTTGTCTATAAATATCACTCGTTTTCTCCTTACATTTAAGCCACCCGCTACAAGCCTCTCTCGAATGCTCACTCGAGCTTGCCACTACGTTCGACACTGTCGATAGTTTACCCGCAGGTAGATACATTCTCCTCAGAACAATCAAGGTTTACTATATATAATAAAGCTCCGGAGGGTTAGATAGCTAGTTCCCGAGAGGAGACAGTCTCATGTTGTTGTCAAGCTCGCTCTTGTTTGTCATCCGTCGTATGTTGTACCGGTACGGCTTCAACCAATGCAGACCCAAGCCTCACGGACGTTTATTTATCTTCTTGTCGTCGACACCAATAGGCTTCCAAGGAGCACATCGATCAAGAACTTGGGCGCTATCGCCGCCTTTCGATGTTACTTGCTAATGCCGCAGGAGCTGCGACGGGCACTGCACGCAGACCTCTACGCAGGAGCCCGCAAATCTGGAGCGCTTTGACTATATTTGTCTACTAGGATCGGGCAACCACGGAGGCTGGCCGTCTTAAGTTCTCGCCGCTTGCGACGACTTTGTCTCAAACTGTATCGCCTGGGATGACGTCCTCAACACAACGTCATAGCTGAGGCGAGTTCCGGCTGCTATTGGGCACTGCTAGTCGGTGGAAGTCGCACCCTGGGAATTGGGCCACAGTTCTCTCCTTTTTCCTTTCCTTCCTTCTTTTTTTCTTTTTGCCTTTTTGTTTGTAAAGGTGTGTGTTTGGGGGGATGCCTAGTCTGTTGTTATCATTATTATTGCAGCCAGCAGAGCGGGAGCTCCTTTTACTCATAATCTTTACAGTTGCCATTCTGCTGCTTTTACTACAATTGAAATGACGAACGTGTATTTTCCCGGGACAACTATTGTTGATGGCTTTCGTGCGGTGTTTGTTGGCAGGCTAAGCTGTACATGAGTGAACGCATCCCCGATATGTCGATACGATGTGGGACGTCTGAAGTTCGATCCCGAGTTTAGAGCGCAGGACGGAGCAAGAGCAATACAGTGGCATCACGAGCAACTATCGTAGCCGAGAGCGGGCCGGGGACTCGGGGAGCCAGCGGGGCCGCAGTGGTGGTGCAGAGCGTCACTTCTACGCAGTGCATACTTCAGAAGTCTCCAGTTTCATGGTCTAGACACCATCTCAGTTGCCTCATGACACGCGTTGAATGTCGAGTTCCTCCGTAGTGTATCCCTGCTTGTGGAGTCTCCGAAGAAAAATAGTCATCCTGTCTTTAGGTTCAGTGAGTAAAGTATGGGAACTTGGATACCTCGGCGGAAAGCTAGGCGAGGAAGGTATGTAGTGTAGCTTGGCCTGTGCATATGCGAGTGCTTTGGTTCCCTTATGCGGCACTGGGTGGAGCTTTCCCCAGCTCCCAGTGGGACATCAGGCCGTCACTGCACACTTTCCCCTTGGTCTGGCCTGGCGGTCTCTGAAAGATTGCCCGGGGGTCCGCTGGGGGAAGTGTCCTGCCAAGACTGTCTCCTCTCCAATTGAGTTCACTTGGACAAGTGACGACTTCAACCATTTCAGGCACGGTCGTAAACCTAGCCCTTTCATCATTTGGACGTCCTGTTTGGGTTGAGACTCCGGTCGCTGTTGCTTCAGTTGGGTCTCTCGCTTCACCCCTACCGATCTGGCAGCTGACCGTGCGCCCCCGTCTCACTGCGCTCGGTGGTTCCCGCAGTCGCCCATCCGCGTGTTGCATACCTCGCTAGAGCTAGAGGGATAGTTGACCGACCAACCAGCAAGCCATCTCGTCTTCGGCCGTTCCGAAATTCGATTTGCGGTATTCATATTACCTAGATTCTGCGTTTTGTTTTCGAAAAATCTCTTGACCTGAACTTTTATCATCGTGTTAGAGAGCCAATCCCTCTCGACAGCTCTGCAGCGATCTCCAGCGAACACATGACGACAGGCTGCATCTCCGGTAGATCCGACGTGCACGCTCTTTGCAGCGAGCACCCACACCTCGCCACCGCCTGAACAAGAGAAGAGGAGGAGACAAACAGGGGGAAACGGGAAACACGACGCACTAGCTCGGTACGCGCAACCGATTTCAGTCACTGACGAAGCACTGGTTCCGGGCGTTCGGAGCTGGTTACCCACTCGTATCCGACGGCGTTACGGGGGAACCCCGTCTCTGAACTGTATTCCCAAACACATCGAACACCACGCGCACCGGGTACCCGATTTTTGTCTCGGAGACTTATCTTCTTCAATTGCTCGTGTCGCTGAGACTATCACGTTCGCTTCCGATCGTCTTGCCGATCCCTTTCCGTCCTCTCTCCCCTCTGACCATGGCGGAACCCGCACCTAAGAATGGCGACACCGAGCCTGTCAGCCAAGTCAACCACGATCCTGTACCACAACCAGCTGGCCCGTTACCAGTAAATGAAGCGGACGAGGGAAAGGATCGGACAGACACCAAGGAGACAGTTACGAAGGCCACAGCGGAATCAAGCGCCGCAGTAGCCGACGCAGAAATATCGTCAAAAGGGAAGGAGAAGAACGAGCCGTCGCTGCCACCGGCCGAGGAACCAAAAGAAGGCGACTCGCTGTCAACAGGGCCATCTTACCCACCGCAACATGCTGTTACGCCCAGCCACCCAGATGCACCCGTCTGCGCCATCACCCTCTTGCTCCCGACGGGTGCCAGACACCCTTACAAGATCGATGAGAAGTACCTCTCGAAACGTAACGTCGACGTGCCGGACCTGACGGAATCGGGCGCACGGGATCCCTTCAGTATTTCGGTCTATAAGCTAAAGGAGCTGATCTTGCGAGAGTGGAGGGAGGAATGGGAAGGCAAGCCGGCTAGCCCGAGCAGCATTCGGCTGATCCATTTTGGAAAACTGTTGGATGATAAGGAGCAGTTAAAGAGTCGGTGCCTTCCTTCCTTTGCCTCATGCCGCTTGGGCGTTTGAGAGAGATAAAACTGACCGGCTCCCAGAGTACCATTTTAGCCAGGACAGCCCCAACGTCGTCCACATGTCAGTGCGTCCGCCTGAGATGATGGAGGAAGAAGAGGCGGCCCATAGTAAGGCCAGCGGCCGCGAGGGGAGGACCCGCGATGGGGGCAGCGGCTGCTGTGTCATTCTGTGAATTCATGAGAGACTCGACCGAGTCGCCGTATCCAGATCCATGGCACGTCTGACGTGGATCGTATCTTCCGGCTAGATGCCGGGTTCTGCTTCATGACACAGGCATATTGGGCTCTCTTTCCGTCTCTCGGACATTCAAATGCATTTCTGGTGGCAAGGAGCACGAAAGCGATGTTTGTCTTTTCCACGAGGGGCTCTTCGATTTAATGTGCACGGGTTGTAGGAGTTGGGTCTGGCGTACTGTGTTTTTTATTCGTCTTTTTCTCGAGCACAAACACATGACGAAGGACGGCCAGGGGACCTCCCAGCGATGCCTTTATACATGATGTTGTGGGGATATTCTAGGTTTGGTGCGAGCACTTGACGTTGTGCCGCGCCGAGGCGCAACAGCTGCTGCTGCGCGGATGCTCTGCGACTCCCTTTCCATGGTGACAACCGCCTGCTCATCACAACTCTACCCCACCAATTCTATTGCTTGCAGCCTGGCATTCGAACCACGATGGGCAACGGCGGCAGCGCGGTCTGTTCACAGGGACCAGCGACGCCATAACTGTTCTCAGTCGTGCCGCCCAACCCCGCTGAGACGCATTCATAGAACGGAGCCTCATTTTACATCATCTTCAGCTTCCTCTCCATCTCTTCGTGCATGCCGACCAACGGCCGCGAGTCCTCTCCGGTGAAGACGTCCTCCCAGGTGATGGTCTCATCACGGCCGGCCAGTATGTCCTCGTGCACGCTCGCGCCGGGGAGGCCGCCGCCGAGGGCCATGGGCTTCCACTCCCCCTCGCGCGTGATCTTGAGCTCCATCTGCCGGCGGACGGGCTCGGCGATGCCGTAGACCCGCCGCAGCGTCTCCATGCGCAGCGCCTCGCGGGTCGACTCCCAGGCCTTGAGGCGTGCCTCGAGCGGGTGCGACGAGATCGGCCGGTTCGCGGCCACGTCGAAGGCGGACGGGCCGACGCCCGCGCGCAGCGTGTCGTGCAGGCCCGGGGCCGACGGCGCGACCGTCTCGCGCGAGGCGAGGTGGGTGAAGGTCTTGTGGTGGTTGTCGGCGGGGACGATGCGGAGGGACTGCAGGGCGGGCGGGGGTTGGAGCACGCCGGGTTAGCAGGTCGCATGATGACGGCTACTGGTAGGAGGAGGAGGAGGAGGAGGAGGAGGAGGGAGGGAAGAGACGAATGAAGGAGGTTGAAGGAAAGGTGGGCAAGGGAATGCTGCTGAGAGCGGAGGAGGGGCATTTACCATCTTGGGCGGTTTTGAGGATATGTTGAGTGCGCGATTAGTTTTGTACCGTTATCCTTGACTGTGAATGTAATGGGCCCCTTCGGTTGAGGATTATTCTGAGTTGATCGGTCGTTCGAGAGGGTTGTGGCGGGTTGAGGTTTCTGCTGGGAAGTCGTTGCAGGCCGAATGGATGCTTTCTTGGGTCGGTCGGCTTTGGAGCTGTAGTTAGTTAGTAGGTGATGCGCAGGCTCCAAGCTGCCTCGCGTTCATCAGCAGGGATCAGGCCGCTAGAACTGCCAACTGGTCGTCGGTACTCCGTAGGGAGTTACGTAATCTGAAGCTGCCCTGCCGGACCTCGACCTTTGACCCAATCAACATCCGGAAACCCCAGTCGCGGGCACTGTAAGTTGCACAACGGCATTACAGCGATTATCTCCGAACCCGGCAATGACTACTTGAATATTGTGTTGACTCATGATTCACCTCCTTGCAACATCATGACTTGCCGACACCACATTGTTGGCGGCCAATTGACAAGATGCGATTGCCATCCGGCCCGCCGCCCATCATTCGCATCGCCAATGGCACCTTCTATCGACAACAACCGGGCTCTGTCTCGGCACTAACGTCGCAAGCACACGTTCACGCCCATCCAAACCCACCGTACTTCAAGAATTTGAGCTTCGAGCTGCCCGCGCGGAGCAAGACGGCACACAATTGGTGCATCGTCGGGCCGTCCCTTTCCGGAAAGACCACCTTCCTGCAGGTCCTCCGCGGCCAACACTTGGCTTTCCCCCCCACGTCACGGGCTTTTCCGTACCTCAGCACTGAAGAGGTCCCGTCGCATCTGCGGACCCCGGCGCGTGCGGTCCAGTACGTCGGTTTTGACTCACAGGGCAGCGGCAGCGGCCTCGGCCCAGCTGCTCCGACCTACTTGGCCGCGCGGTACGAGTCGCGGCGGGAGATCACCGACTTCTCCCTGCGGGACTTCCTCCTGGGCAACACGCAGCTGAACCCGTCTAAGCTCCCCGACGACAAAGGCGTCGACGAGAAGCTGTTCCAGCGCGTGGTGGCCGACCTTCGGCTGGAGAGCCTCCTGGATCTGCCCGTGACCTTCCTCTCTAACGGCCAAGGGCGGCGAGCGCGCATTGCCCGGGCGCTGCTGACGAGCCCGGAGGTCCTGTTGCTCGACGAGCCCTTTATGGGCTTGGACCCGCCGACCGTCTCCGGTCTGAGTCCGCTCCTCCAGTCGCTTGCCGAGAAGGCGAATCCGCGGCTGGTGCTGAGCGCCCGGCCACAGGATCCCCTGCCGGACTGGATCACGCACCTGGTCTACCTCAGGACGGATGCCCAGGTCGCGGCCATGGGCACCAAGGAGACGGTCCTGGAAGGGCTGAGGAAGTATGTGCGGGGCGTCCGAAACGGAAAATTGGCCGAGGATGAGTCGCTGCCGGTGCATGCTCTTAGTGAGATGGGCAGGACGCTCACAAAGGATGGAGTCACGGGGGAGGGAATGGCCGAGGACTTCTCAATCGGCGTTCCCGCTCGAGGGGGTGCCACGGATTCAGAGACTAAGAGTCTCGGTGAGCCCCTCGTCGAGATGGCCGGCTGCAGAGTCCAATACGGCGGGAAGGTTGTCCTGGGGAATTGGACCGAGGAGAGAGACGGCGAGACCGTCAGCGGTCTTCACTGGACGGTTCGGAGAGGCGAACGGTGGGGCGTCTTTGGCCCGAATGGGTCTGGCAAGACCACCATCGTTTCCCTCCTCTGCTCTGACCATCCCCAGACCTACTGCCTCCCCATCAGGTTGTTTGGCCGCAGCCGGCTGCCCGAGCCGGGTTCCGGCGAGCGGCCTCTCACCTTCTGGGACGTCCAGTCCCGCGTAGGCCATTCGAGTCCCGAGATCCACCAGCACATGCCGCGCAATCTGACCATTCGACAAGTGCTCGAGAGCGCGTGGGCCGATACGTTCCGCAGCAAGCCGAAGCTTGACGCGGCTGCCACGGAACAAGTCAAGGCCACGCTCAGATGGTTCGAACAGGAGCTCAATCCTGCCGTCTTCCACAAACAGGCACGGCCGACCTTGTCCGACGGTAGTGCAGATGGGTCGGTTGGGTGGGCCAACGATTACATGTTTGGCGAACTGTCCTTCAGTGCCCAGCGCGTCCTGCTCTTTCTCCGTGCCATCATTAAGCACCCTGACGTTGTGGTGCTCGATGAGGCGTTTGGCGGCATGGATGATGCCGTCCGAGACAAGTGCATGCTTTTCCTGACTTATGGAGAAGAGAAGATGTACTCACTTGGCCCCAAGCAGGGCAATGGATCGCTGACGGGCGCCACCATAGTGGATAGCCCGGCCTCCAGGTCGGGCAGCGTGAAGGTAACCGGTCTCTCGGATCAGCAGGCGCTCATTTGTATCAGCCACGTCAAGGAGGAGGTGCCTGACTGCGTGAGGGAGTGGCTATGCCTGCCGGAAGCCAACACCGGCCTGCCGGCGAGGTTCGGGCGGCTGGATGGCCCCTTAAGGAACAGCTCGAAGCGCTGGGCCGAGATCTGGGGCGTCGGACAGGGAGCTTCAGCACCGCCGGTATAGCCATAGCTTCTCACCTGCTACTGTGGACGTACTGTACTCTAGGTGCTATACACAAACATATAACCAAACCATGCGGCCTTTTCTCGATAAATCAGTGGCCAAGAGAGACATGTATCTCTTCGAGTAGTGTATAGCGGAACCCTAACCCTGTTTCGTTCTGCTGGGGCACTGAGAACCAAATTGATAAATTACACAGTAAGCCGAGTCCCTTGGGTTTCGGCAATGGGTGGATCTTCTCTCTTTCACAGCATGTATTAAAATATTAAATCGTCCGCTTGTGTCCACGGGTGTATTGGCACCCCTTCAAGGTATTAACGTTGATTAGAGACCCGGGGGCATTCGGGCTGTCCGACCGAGATGGATAGGGGAATTCACGTTCTCGGATTGGGAAACCTGGGTAAATACGTTGCCTTCGCGCTGAGGCAGGGGCACCAGACCGACGTGCCTTCTCGTCTTCCGCCCGTGACGCTATTCTTCCACAAGCGTTACCTCCTCCGGCACTGGGAGAGCGAAAATCGGTCGATATCTTACATTCCCGAGATCGACACTCTACCGCCAGAATCCAGAAAACTTGGGCGTGCGACGGGATTCCGCGTGGAGCTCGTCGGTGATGCCGCTGCCGGGATCCAACCAAGCGAGATTGAAAATCATCCAGGCGTGGTCGTCGGTAGCGATGCTCCAATCAGGCACCTGATTGTTGCGACAAAGACCATGGCGACAACTTCAGCCATCGCCCCGATAAAGCACCGGCTGAACAAAGACTCGCACATCCTGTTTCTGCAGAATGGCATGGGTACGTATCAATCCAAAGGCCGTCTTCGATGCAGACAATCACCTCGTTATCGTCTGACTGACGCACATCCTAATTAGGTGTTGCCGACGAAGTGTCGGAGAAGCTCTTCCCCGATCCAGAGAGCCGTCCGACCTACTGGGCCGGTATATGCAGCTCGGGCATCTACTACAAGTCACCCTTCACTTTCGTTCATGCCGGAACTGGGGCCCTGTCGGTGGGCGTTGTAGGCGGCGCCTCCCCGGCTTCCGCCGACCTCCCGCCGCCTGCTAACATGGACAGAAACCCCATGGTGACACAGCTCCTGGATGCCCCCCTGCTTGGGGCGCGCCTGCTCTCTCCGGAACGAACTCTGCGAGCCCAGCTGCTGAAGCTCGTTGTCAACTCCATCATCAACCCTCTGACGGCCATTTTTGGGTGCAAGAATGGGCATTTGATCGAGTCCGCCGAGGCGAGAGACATGTCTCTTCACCTTCTTCAAGAGGCTGGTCTCATCGTCAGGGCACTACTCCCAAGGTCTTCGGGCGAGCTCGTCGAGCAGGAATTCACAGACGCAGCCTTAGGGGACTTTGTCTGGGACGTAGCCCGGAAAACCGCCAACAATACCAGCTCGATGCTGCAGGATGTCCGGAATGGAAAGCCAACTGAGATCGACTACATCAACGGCTACCTGGTCTCGCAGGGGCAGAGGCTAGGCTTGCCCACCACGCATCACGCGAAGATCTGTAGGATGATCAAGCAGCTGGAGTCCGAGCATGCAAGCCAGCGCTCCCAGGAGACTTGAACCAGGCAGACCATGTTCAGCGGATAGCTGGCTTGGACCTAATTTAGACTTTGCCGACCCGTCGTCAACGGAGGAGCGAGCCTCGGCAGGTATATGTCGAGCAGATGTCCGCCTCCCAGCTGACTGGAGAACACTGTCGACACAAGCTGCGTGGTTTGCAGGTCCTCCTTGATGAGCGAGCACACTCTGTGCACTGACGACGTCTGCACATCGCCCACGCCATACACAGCGAGTTTGCCATATCGTCCCGTGGTTCCGTCCTTTCCATTATTTCTCCACGATATTTCGCCGGAGCACAAGCCCCGAGCAACTGTTTTTTTCGAGGCCGAGCATGGCGCCATGCCCACCTCCACCCTGATCCCGCGCCGCTCGTCTGGAATCCCCGGAAGAGCAGTACAATCGAAGACTAGCAATACGTCCTGCAGACTCCGCATGATGGGTTCCCTAATATCCTCCCAGAAGAACCGGCTCGCCTCGGGAGAAGGACCGCTGTTATCATCATCCCAAACCTGATCAGCCCCGTGCCTTTCGTGCCGCAGAGGAAGCGGGATCCGAAGCGTGCAACACGCAACGCACCTGAAGAAGGCCGTTCTCCCCTCCACATCTAGGCAACCCCACCCACGGTAGTAGACTACCAGCTGGCTATCGCCTCCCGCCGAAGGCGTCGGCGACGCTGCCGGGCCGAGAGACGGCGAACCCCCCTCCGGGAGGAACCGGTGCAGGATGGTCTCGACCGCCGCCGTCGGGTAATCGCACGGGATCGTGCGGCGCTGCACGTGGTACCCGCGCCGTTTGAGCGTGGCGCGCAGGGAGTCGGTGTCGGCAAGACCAGTCGTTTCCCACGGCAGAGTCAGAACATGGACGTTTGTGGGAGGGCGCGTTTGCGCTGATATGGTGAAAGGAGGCGGGGACGGTGACTGTTATTGCTGTCGTCGAGAAATCAGGGAGTTGCTAGTCGCCTAGCAGCTGCTTCTGAAGGAGGTACGGTATCGTTGAGCCGTCGCCATGCCGAGATGGCAGCCGTTTAATATTTCCTGCGTTTGCGGGCGCTCTCCACCGGCCCTATATCTTCGGCCTGTGGGATTGACAAGTCCTCGACGGCGATATGGGGTAATGCGGGAGTCCTGGGCGGCACGGTCGTTCTCGGCCACCCGCAGCTTAGGGGAGATGAGAGCGCCGTTTCTATGTGCCTAGACTCCTGATCCGAAACCACGGGGTGTCTGGGCTGTGATCATCCCCTGTCTGGGGGCTCCGCCTGCAAAGTCGTCAGCACCGATTTCCTTGAGCCTCGCGCAGCTCTTGAGTATTGGTGACTTGACACGCCCAGAAAAGGGTACTCTAATAAGACAAACACGGGTCTCTGTTTACACACATTGCTCAAGGAAGATCCCGTCGAAAAATTACAATGCCTGGAGGGAGTTTTTTTTTTTTATTTTTTATTTTTTTGCACGATGGTCTGCCATGAATGTGTGCCAGCCAGTAATCGTTGAATAAAGATGGCGCGCCACTCGTAGTGAGAGAACACCTTACGAGCACCCATGACCCCCTTCAAACTCGTCGTCTAGGAATCAGGAAAGCGAAGCTTCTGAAATTTGACCCTTCTCGAGCCACCATGATGCCATGGACCAACACCAACGAGGCCAACACACACCTAGGCGATGATAATATTATGGGGTACTCTAGTATTATGCTACTTGCACCCCGCCAAGCGACGAGGGGAAAAGTTCATTAAAACAATCGTAATAGGTTCCATGATATATCTCAACAAGTATTAGGACAGAGCATACTCCAGACTCCAACGCCGACCAGCATTCCGAACGGCTGGCTCGCTGCCGGGTGGTATCTCTCTTTCTCAGATCAGACCAAACCAGACCAAAAAAAAAAAAAAAAAATTAAAAAAGTTCAGACCCATCGAACGAATTCCCAGAACCCAGCTTGTGAGTTCCGCCAAAGTAGTACAAGAAAAATGAAGAGGGGCAGACTGACAGATAGACAGACAGAAAGACAAACTCAGAACAGGTCATCATCGTCGCCGACCGCATTCCACCTCTTGCCAGGCAACTTACGCACTTTGCGGGATTTCCCGCCTCCCGCAGAGCTTCGCGCCGAGGCCTGGGCGTCATTAACCCGCAGTCTCTCGAGCCTGTCCAGCAGGCTACCCTCCTCGTCATAGCTGCCACCACCGCCGCCGACAGCCCTGGAGGTGCGCGCATGCCGCGGGCTGCCCGTCTCGGGCTTCCCGCCCCTTGCCACCGCGCCGGCGTCGCTCACGCGCTCCCTCAGCGGGAGTCTCTTGGTGGGGCTCATGGAGGCGATCTCGCGTCTCAGAGCCTCGTTCTCCCTCCTCAGCCGCTCGTTCTCCTGATGGACGTCCTCCACGAGGATGTTCTCCTTGTCTTCGTCGCCCTCCTCCCCGCCGGCGTCGCCGTCGTAGTAGTCATCGCCGTCGTTATGGTTGCCATCATTCCGGAGGAGAACACCGCCGCCGCCGCCGCCTCCTCCGAAGCTTCTCTCAAAGAGCTCGATCTTGCGCCCCCAATGCTCCTCCCCGCGCTCCATCTCGACCTGCATCATGGCGCGCCACCGTGCCATCTCGATCTCGAGTCGGCGCTCGAACTCGTTGGTGCAGTCCTCTCGCACGGCCTGCTCCAAGTCCACCATCCGGTCCTCCATCGACAGGAGCCGCGCTTCGGCTTCCTGGCGGGCCGTTCGTTCCGCCTCGAGCGCCTGCTGCAGGTACTCGATTTCCTCCGTCAGGCGGGAGATCTCCAGCACCGCGGCTTCCACGGTGCTGCGGTGCATGCTGTTGTCGTTGCTGCCGGCCGTGTTGGCGGGGCTGTGAGCTGGCGAGGAGGCGCCGCGGACAATGTCGGGTGACGAGAGGAGGGGCGGGTAATGGACGGAGCCGGAGCCGGAGCCGGAGCCACGCCCGCGGCCCCGGGGGGAGGAGGGCCGGGCCTGAGTTGGGGCTTCGACCGGGCTCGAGAGGGACTGCGAGGCTTGTTGTTGTTGTTGCGCTGCGGCCGCGAGGATTGTCTGGGTGATGCTTGGGATTCGCGGCACCGTGACTTCCCGCGCGAGTGCGCTGTACCGGAGAATCTGGGACGTCGCGTTGTAGTCGCCGTGGGGGTCGGCCGTGACGATCATGACGGCCTTCTGCGGGTTCCGGTACCTCCCCGAGGAGATAGCCGACGGGGAGGGGTAACAGTTCGAAAAGAGCAGCTCGGTCAGTTTGCACTGCCGGAACGGGACAAGGTTGGGCTGGGCGCTCGTTAGGTCTGTTTGCCCCCTTGTTTGCACTGCCAAGAGCTTGCTTACTTACCTTGTCTTTGGTGGCGGCGTCGCTTTGCATTTGCAGACACTGTCCTAAGTACATCAAGCTCTCGTTGATCTTGCCAGCTTCGGCGAGCGTTGTGCCGGCTGTTTTGGCGTCTCTTGCCCTTTCGCTGCCGGCAAGGTCGACTATCGTGAGAGCGCTCCCACCCCAAGAAGGCTCCGCGCCGTGCTTCCTGTTGCCGCGGGTCCGCTTCTTGACTTCCACGCAAAAGAAGCCATGACTACGCGAGCTCACGCTATTGCTCCCCGTACCGGCGACTCTCCGCTCGTGGAGGCCCGCCTCGAGCACCATCAATGCCTGATGTAGGTTGCCGCAAATCACTTTCCGCAGTCCAGCTACAACCTTGCGGTCCGGAGATGCCTCGGTGGGCTTGAACAACAACGGCCGTCGACGGTATTCTTTGGTCGCTGTTGACTTGGTCGGCGGGGTCAGCAGGTCGAAGATTCGATCATTGTACACCTCGTACATGGAGATGAGGACCGCGTATTCAGCCGATGGGTCACACGACACAGAGAGGCCGTTAACATCGGGTTGCTGGGGAAAGGTCGAGGGCCGGTGGAGCCGGCGCGATGGTGTATGTCCCGGACCGATGGATTCGCCCTGAGAGTGTGCAGCCTGGTTAGTACCCGACTTCAATCGAACACAACTGGTAGAGGCTGTGGCTCGTCCGGAGGGTTGCATTCTCCCTCTCGCCCCTTTTGCTCTTTGCACTTGCTGGCGTCGGGGACCGCAGAATGCATGACCAGTCTGACGGTTGTGAGGAACGAAGGCAGCGCCAAGTCCACGTCTATTATCGGATATAGACTGGCTCTTGTCCGTCGTGGTCGTCGTTGCAAGCGGCGATAGTGTTGCGATCGAGTCCTTGCCCATCACAACGCGGACGGTCTCGCAACCCAAGCCTGGAATTCGCCCACTAGGGCCATGCTGAACTTCTTGTTGAGGGCGCGGCTGGGGAGAAGATGGCGGATATCCTACATTCATAGGGGTCTGTGCTCTTGAGCCGGGTCGGTGAGAGGCCGAGAGGTCAACAAATACGGAATCGAGGAAGGTTGGGGCTGAGAAGATGGCGGCCTCGGACGGATCGGATGCCACAATTGACTGTTCGAGGGTTGGGCACGTGTCGCAGTCGACGATGTTCTCGCCGAGAGACTGGAAGATCACGTCGAGGGCGAGTTGGGTCAAGCCGCGTTGGGACCGAGACCCGAGGATGGTGTGTGACTACGGTAGCAAGTCAGTCAGTCGAGGCCTACTCTTGCTCTCTCTCTCTCTCTCTCTCTCTCTCTCTTGGCCCGACTAACCTTCCCCGACCCCGTGACGCCTAGCGTAGCCACCAGAGCATCGGTCCCATCTCCGCCACAGGGTGCCAGAACTCCATTGATCAGATTGGCTACGCCGACGCAGTTGAAGACGTCGAGCTGGGTCGCATCCTCTTCGAAGACCTGCGTGAAAGCGAACTTCTCGATGGCACGGCGTCGGTCGTTAGGCGGATTGAGCGTGATGTGTTTGGGTGTCTTGCTGTCGTCGTCCGGTTCCTCGACCGTCAAGAACCGCTCTCCCGTAGCAGCCCCACCTTGCGGCGGCCGCAGTCGCAGGTAGACCTGGAAGAGGTTCGTGGCTTTTTGCGTCGATGCAGCCATGGCCCCGACTGGTTTGGGAGCGCCGGAAGGCCCAGAAAAGTGCCTGTGAGGTGAATGCAACACTCACAAGCCTGGGGTATTTGAGGTTGAATATGCTGCTTTATGCTGCTTGCAAAGAGGAAGAGTAGCAGGCAAAAAAAAAAAAAAAAAGAACAAAAGAAAGAGAGAGACAAACTCGGTCAGTGGCTTGCCTGCGTCAGAGGGTCCGACCGCCATCCGGCCATTACCGTACTGTTAAGTTAGTGGGGGCCGGGACCCCGAAATTGTTGATGCCAAGCCAGGGACCTGTAGCCTGTTGACCCAGCAACAGGCATGAACGGGGCGCTTAACTCTTAGTGGAGCTCTTTCCAGCCTGAAGCCGATAAGATAATGCTTTCTCCGAGGTCGACTTGGCGCCAAGCACGGAGGACGGAGGACCCTTTGGGAGAGGAAATGCCCCTCGTGCAGATTTACTGCCTACGTTAATCGGTACTCCGAAATCCGGATTACAGATTAAAACTGAACTTCTGTAGGCAGGCGCCACGTGCAACAATACAAAGATATGAATGAAGAGAGACGCCAACACGGCTGAGCATAGTGTCTCGGTTGACAGAAGCCCTTCCAAGGAACCCAACAACAACACGGAACAGACCTTTACCACGATTGTTTCAAGAGAAAGATGCTGGACGCTGGTGTAGAACTCGCTGATGCCGATGAAACTCTGCGAGACTGGGCCTTTTCGTGTAATCCGTACTCCGTAGAGATCCTCGTTTGACGGCTTCGGTGTGGACCCATTCGGGATTCTCGAACCTCAGAGGTGGCCCCGGAGCCCAGGTTGAATGCAAAACCTGAAGAATTTTGCTGAAGCTTTTCACCGGCAACGAGCGTTCCAGCCTTTGCAAATTTGTCGTCTCAGCATCCTTTCCTGCCCACCCCCCGCCGACAGTTACCGGGCCGGGAAAGGAGAGGAACAGTGATATTGACATGAATCATTTTCACCCACGCATGTCTGACTTGGCGCCGACCCCGTCCACTCCTCGCTGGCCAGGGTCAAACGCTACCACTACCAGTATGATGCCATGACCCGCTCGTTTAATGTTTGTTTGCTACCTGACGACTGGCAACTCAAGGAAGTAAGTGGGTAGTCTGTCACCAGCGAAAACCTTTCTCATCCGTAATAGGTTTAACAATTGAGGAGGATTCGGAACCTTCTGTGCGGGGCTCAAGTCGACCATCGTCTTCCATCGTGTCCACCTTCTTGATCCAGCAGCCAGCGTCGGCCTCGGCGGCAAGACTGAAATTGCTCGGTGGAGACAAGAAGGACGCTCTGTCGTCCCAGTCATGATCAACACGTAACTTCGTCATATGCGCTGCACCTTCACCTGCGTCAAAGTCTACCAGCGCAAGCGAGCGAGCTCCCAAGGGTGCGGGGCATTGGACGAGCCGCCCCGCTCTGCAACGCTGCAACTCTGCAACTCTGCAGCCCGGACGCTTGGTGTCAGTAGCACGAGCGGGGGACTTCGCAAATTGTTTCTAGTGTACGGATTAGTGTGGTCACTTCAAAATTTTGAAGGAGTGGGTGACGGATGGAGGGGTTTGATCGCGAGTCCAGAACCACGGTTCCTTGAAGCAACAAACGACAGCAATCATGGCCATTGCGATTCCCAACTGGTGCTCACCAACAGCTCTGCATCCCCAAGACTGTGCTTTCTTTAATTATCAGTGAGCCACGATTGCAGCCACGACACCAAAGAGCCGCGCGGGAAAAGAGCGGTGACGAGGCAGGGTCCTGCCGGGGGGTTGCGCTCCGGTAATTATCCCAGCCTGACGCAGCAACTGAAGCTTGAAGTGACCTTCGACGCGCGGGTGGATGCACGGTTGCCAGCTGCCAGCGGCAGAGGGGTGCCTCAGATGCCTCGGGTGCGCCCGTTTGATACAGTACATGGATACATGGATACGTCGGACCTCGACTCCACAGATCTGGCTCCAATTGCGGGTCGAGCCAAGCCCACCCTGGTCCCCACCAACTTCGAAAAAAAGTTTGGTCAAAAGAATCGGCCGGCCCGCACTTCCCCTCCTCTGAGCTTCCCTTTCCCTCAATACAAACCGAACCGGACCAACCACCCAAGACAACGAAGTCGCCCTACAGAAGCCAGAGATTCAGTACCATACCAATCCAAACTTCGTCGAGATTTTCAAGATGCCGTCGGCCGTCGTTGAGCTCTAAGCGCCCACTGCGGGCGTGCCAATTGACCCCGGCACGCCTGCAGTCCAGCAGCCTCAACGAGATTCCCAATCCTGCCCGCCCTTCGACGAAGTTTCTCGCAGACTTTCACCGTCTCGAGCCCATATCCGCCTCCAGACACGAGGCTTATGCTCGCACAGACAAACGAGAGTCTGCCCTCGAGCTGAGATCCACAGGTTCTATCGTATGCCCGCGTCTCTTGCACCCCGAAGCGACTTGAACGACTCCTCCCACCAGCCCTCTCTCTCTCTCTCCGTTCTTTCTGTCCTCCGGCTTTTCTTCCGACAGCCCTCCCGCCCACGGACTCTCCAACCTCTGATACGTTACATACGACCACTTCTCCATAGCCGAGCACTACACACTTGTGCTGAATTGCCTCCGCGCCGTTTCGGGCTCTTTTACCCTCCCCCATCTCTACAAGGTTCGCCTTTGCGAGGTAGTCTAAGAGGACCGTGCGCCATCCGTTCTCACCCTGCACTAGAGGTAACCCCTGCATGCCTGCCGCCATGTCTCGTAACGTCCGACAAAAGTACCCGCCCAAGCCGGTCCGAGCCCCGAAGAGCCGGGACTATGACTCGTCATCTCTCGACCTCTCTGACGACAGCGGCTACTCTGGCGTCGAGGATGTGACCGATTCCGAAGATGACGACGAGGAGCATGTCGTTGCGGCCGAGGAGGCGCACATAATATCCGATGCATTGCGCAAGCGATCATCGGGTCCTTCTCGGCCGCTGGTGGACGACGACGAAGACGACGACGCCGACGAGGAAAGTGAGGCGGATGAAGAGGACGACCCCGAGGTCGGGGCCGGTCCCGAAGACGCAGATCAGCACGACGACAGCGCGAGCTGGGAGGGATTCTCGTCGGACCACGACGACGACCTGATCCCTGCGGAGCCCGTGTCGCTCGATTTGCTCGACCAGGTTTCCATCAACACAGGGCGCCATGTCCGTTTTGTCGGAGTTCCCGACAGCGATACGGACTCGACTACGACCGATACAAGTGAGGTAACCGACATGAACGACTTCTTTCCTGATATATTTGTGGAGCAGAGCGCCCTTGATCCCATGTTCCGCCGCGAGATCGAGAGAGATGACGAGACATCCTCGAATAGCTCCTTCTGGGATTTCTACGCCGGCTCGCAGGATTTTGCCGCCGGCGACCTGGAGGACCAGGACGAGACTCCGACGGCGACGCCGAGGCCGAGTCTCCCGCCCAGCGAAGTGTCAACCCCTGTACCTGTTCCTGAAGAGACACAGGACCTTGACGGTTACGAGAGTGAGTTCACTTGCCGGCAATGGGAGCGTCTGGTGCTAATGCTACTCCGTCAGCCGACGGTGACACTACGGAGGAAGATATTCCAGAGCCCATTGTCCGCAAGAAGCAGATGCGCCGCGCGCACGCGACTGGAGCATCCTCGGACTCGGACACGGAGAAGCCGGTCCAGTGCAAACCCGGAAGGCCCCGCGTGGGTCGCTTCAAACTCGACAGATCAGACAACAAGCCTATCGGTGTCGTCGATCCTGCTACGGGCAAGATGATCATCTTCACGCCTCGCAGGACCAACCAGTTGGACCTCTCTCCCGAGTCGCTCCACGTGGACTTTTCCAGGCAAGACTTGGCCAGCTCTCCGCTTGTGAGAAACCCGGGCTACATCATGATGGGTGCCATGGTCCCGTCCAACAACCTGAACGATTTTGTCAACATGCAGCCTTTTGGCCCGGCCGAGGCATTCTTCCCCTGCACTTCTGACATCTTTGGCGGGGAGGAGGAGAGCGACGATTCGTACTTTGCCGGTATGGAAGAGGACGAAGAGGAGAGCATGCTCAGGATCGAAGATTTTGTCACCTTCAATAGCGACTCATCCGACGACGAGGAAGGGGCCGATTGGAACGGGGATCTCGTCTCTAGCCCCACCCGGCCCAAGACCGCTACCAGTACTGCCAGCGGGGGAACCGAGGCTGCGGCAGCCGCCCACCCGCTGCTTACCCACTTTGACGGCAAGTCGGATGTCGTGGGCGCCTTCCGGCGTAACCAGATCAATCAGCAGCTCATCTACAGCGACAAAGCGAGCCAGGAGTCGCTCGCATTCTCGGGACCGTACTACCACGGCACGCTCCGCGGAATCAAGTCGGGAAGCCTGGAAGCCGTCACGACACCCATCACGCCTCTCCGCCGCCAGAAGCGGAGCAACACGGTAGGAAGTGGATTCGCCGACCTCCAGCAGAGCAGCCCACTCAACGTCCTGTCGCAGAAGAGAAAGGCGTCCGGCACCCACGCCGAAGCCAACGCGCACAAGCGTCATCGAAGCATTTCGGACATGGAAGTTTTGCGCATCTGACTCGCCCGTGGAGCGAGTTCAGCCGCCACGGGACATGGTAAAACTACGTCGGAGGACGGCATGGTTCGGAAGCCTGGTGTCGCGGTTGTCGAAAGTCGACTCGGCACCGTCCAACCATCCCTGGCCTCATCATCTGTTACGACAGTGTCTGATCAAACGAACATTTTCCTTTTCTTGCCATTTTTTCTTTTTTTTGTCAATCAAAAAATAGCACAGCATTCTTTCTTAGCTTACCGCAGAACAAAAAGCGTGTTTTGTTTTTCCCCCTCGAACTTCTTTTGGTGTGTCACTTGTCGCGGGCGTTTTCAATGTCTTTAGAGGTGGCAATGTAGGCAGTGATATCAACGATGGGATATCGGGACGTTTGACGTCCCCGGGGCTGTCTGCACTTCTCTGCTATTCCGAAGAGGCATTTGATGGCAATAGACAAGACGGGCGGGCAAAACGTGGCACGACACTAGAGGTAGACAAAAGAGGACTGGGCATTGTAATGAGGTATGGCCTATTATGTCTTTCAAGAAAATATCAATGACTGTTCAGGCGCCAGAAGAAGGGGGGACGAACAGGCCGTAGAGTTGGTAGCGCATTTCTGTTTGATAACGCACATCATTTGTTACCATTTGCTTTCCAAAAGGTTGCTCCTTTATTATGTGATTACCGTAATTAAGGACTGAGGAAACGATGGGTGTCCAGCTTTGTCGTTTTCAAAGAGCAGAGTACAGAGGAGAGAGCATTCGGGTTTCAGGCCAAGCATCACGAGAGCAAATCAGATTCCAAGCAAAATGTGTGCTCATCAGCATGATCTCAGCTGATATTCGCTGTTCACACCTTTGTTACCCTCAATGGGTAATTATGGTTATTTATTTACCATTCAATTTGTTCCCTGATCTTCTCGCTCTCATGCTGAGACTCTCGTACCTTTATTGTTTCTCGGGGTCACCAATCCGCACCACCTTACCCACCTCCTCTTGGTCGTCATTCTTTTGATGCGAGCCCGAGCCGGACTTTCCGTTGTTGACATTGAGTGGCCTGCCCACGGCGTCGTGGGTGGCATCCCACTCGGCTACCTCAGCCACGGGCACCTTGACCAGCCTGTGCGACTGGGCACCGTCCTCAAAGACCAGGACCTCCTGGCGTATGCGGTAGCCCTTGACGTGGGGGATGAGGTTGACCCAGAGGTAGTAGTAAATGCCACAGCCGATGAGACTGTTTAATTTTTTGGTTGCCGTTGTTAGCTCAGGCGAATTCCCAGTACTTAATACTCACTTTGCTTATTATACACTACCACCACCAGAGGAAGCAAGTATGAAAAAAGAAAAGAAAAGAAAAAGAAAGACAATAGGGAAAGAAAGAAGAGGGGCTGCGCGAGAGATAAGATACTTACATGCCAATGCCGGTGACGATGTAGGTGCCGTACCAGAAGCTGACGTCGCCGGCGTTGGCGCCGCCGGCCGGGGGGTACCAGGGCATGACGAGCAGGTAGACGTAGACGAGGATGTTGAAGGCGATGACGGGGTCCCAGGCGCGGAACTCGGAGCGGGGCAGGCCGAGGCGGCGGCGGCGGCGGCGGACGAGGAGCAGGCCGACGCCGAGCAGGACCTGGAAGACGGAGCTCGGGTAGACGTACAGGTCGTTGATGAAGTTGAACGCGTCCCCCGCCGGCGGCGCCAGGATCATCAGCACCGTCAGCGTGTACTTAAGCGCGTACGGCCCCAGCGGCGTGCCGAACGGCCGCGTCGACGCCCAGAAGCGCGGGAAGGGGAGCACGCCCTGGCTGTGTGTGTGTGTGTGTGTGTGTGTGCATAGCGATTTATTAGTAATTAACCAATTTTTCTTTTATAATAATTAACCAACGCAAAAAAAAAAAAAGAAAAAAAAAACAAGTGAAACCTACCGACCGCACTCGCGAATCAGGCGCGACGAGCCGAGGGCGACGGCCACGATGTTGCCAAACGAGCTGAGCGCGATGAGGAAGTTGAGCCCGTTGACGGCCTTGTCGGGCCCAAAGACGCGGCTGAAGAAGAGGGCGGCGGCGATCTCCTTGGCCTCGGCCAGCTCGGCCTTGGGGATGGCGGAGAACCAGGCAATGTTGGCAAAGATGTACAGGACCGTCACGATGACCAGGGCGGCGAAGCCGTTGCGCCGGAGCTGCTTGACGGGGTTCTGTGGCCGACAAGTCTCAGCTACTATTTAATAATATCTTGGATAATTCTTCTTTTCTTTTTTTTTTTTTTTTTGTGTTTTCTCTATCCTAGAGGAACACCAAAAAAAGGGGGGGGGGACGGGGAATTACATACCTTCACCTCGTTGACGACGTTAAAGGCGTTTTCGTAGCCGGCGTAGGAAAAGATGATGCGGTAGAGCGCGTTGGTCAGGCCGTAGGGGGTGGCGTGGCCCTCGAAGGCGTTGACAAAGTTGGCCTTGGGTTCGGGAACGCGCGAGACGTGGCCGCCGAGGACGACGAAGCCGGTGATGGAGATGAAGATGAGGGTGAGGACCTTGATGATGCCGATTCCGTTGGACACCCAGTACGAGAAGCGCGTGTGGAAACCGACGACTGTTGCAGAAAGCATGAGCCATCTTGAAGTGTGCAGGAAAACAAAAAAGGGGGGGGGGGGGAATAGCCATACTCAGAAAAGCACAAGTATAGCAAGCGATGGCAGTTCCCTTGAGCTGCCAGTCGGTCGGAGTGCTTGTTCCACATCGCCACAGATACTGGGCCATCACTAATGGGGGGGAATTCTCGTTAGCCTAATCACGGCGTTCCAATATGCGGGTTCTAGTTTTTCTCTTCTTATTTCTTTTACGAGGTAATTAGCTATAAACGTACCGATGGCATTGCTGCTGCTAAAGGATAACGCAACCGACTGGAAGGCAAAAGTGGTTGAGATGAGCCACTTGGGCCGGGGATAGGCCTGCTCCAGATAGACGACCTCAGAGCCGGACCGGTTCGGGAAGTAGGACGCGTACTCCAGGTACACGCACAGGCTGGCCAGGGAAGTGAAGAAGCCGAGAGTCCAGTAGATCATGGCCAGGCCTACCGAGCCGGTACCCTTGTAAATGGCCGACGCTGCGAAGCGCAAGGGGGACTTGGTCAGTCGAACTCCCCTAAAATCATCAAAAAAAAAAAAAAAAAGAAAAGAAAAGAAAAGAAAAGAAAAGGAACTCACGCGTCGAGTAGACGCCGGTGCCAATCATCTTGCTGACATTGAGGAAGATGATGGTGATGCTGCCGACGTCGTAGCCCAGGGGCGAGCGGCGCTCGACGGGGGCGCCCGAGGCCTCCTGGTACGAGACGGGCGAGTCGTTCTCGCCCTTCTCGAGCGTGTACTTGAGACTGCCATCCGTCACCTCGCCGGAGCTGTCGAAGCGGTCGACCGAGGAGGAGCTCCCCCCGCCGTTCCGCTGCTGCTGCTGCTCCGTCTGCACGCCGCCGCCGCCGCCGCCGCCGTCGGTGCGGAAGGGCCGCCTCCAGTTGAAGGGCATGGTTGAGGGCGGGCCTGAATTGACGATGATAATTAAAGGTTGTGACTAGAAGAAGGGGGAAGGGACGAGCAAGGGCGGAAAGAGGGAAGATTGACGGAGAATGAGTGAGGAACTATTATTATGCCACTGGATAGGTAGGTAGGTGGTCACACCGTTGCAGTACAGATCATTTACAGCACGGGGAGAGGTCCGGCTGAGGGAAGGCAGATAGATCGTCGGCGGCCGACATCTGGGGTGCAGCACGGCCTTTTTATTTTGTCTCACGCACAATACAACTGTTGGTTAGGGGTCCAGCCGTCGTGCAGAAGCAATTTGTCGTGATACTTGCCATGCGCCCCCACGAAATTGGGTAGGGGGAGATAGATAAGGAGGCTACCATCGGGGTATTCCGTACTTCGTGGTGTATGTATGTATGTACATGATGGTATACAGGGCCCCGGCCTTGTTGTCTATCTAGGTACATACATACATGATATATACATACGGTCTACCTCTGCTCCGGGTGCAATGAACCAAACAAAAGTCCCCAAGCTGAGGGGACTGAGCCGGGGGGGGGGGGGGGGGGTTGATTTACTTATACAGGCTTCAGGGGTGTACGCACATCTGTACGTTTGCACGGAGTACATATAGTAGTATATACGGAATGCACTCGACCTGTTGGCGGCGAGCCGGTAATTATGTAACTGTAAACGAAGCAAAAGGATTGGTTATCTTCGGGCGATATTCGGCTACAATTGTATGGTGCAGCAGGCCTTGGATTCGCAGCCCAACTGCCGGCTTTGGTAGGTTGTAGTACCGTAAACTGGTTGCTCATCGCGGACAAAGATAACGCCATCGGGGGTATCGGCCTGCAACTGGCAGGTGTGGCAAAGCTGAGCTGGAGATCCCGGTTCGTTGGCAGTCATCCTTCAAAAAGACTGGGTTGAAGATAAAAAAAAAATGCATGCCGTGTTGTGCTCACTAATAACTACCTAGCATGCCTCAGCACACTGCTATTTGGGGGAACTTTTTAACGCCGATATCCCTCTGCCTCGCCTCGCCTGGTCGCTAAGTGAGTTCGTCATAACGTTTGTGAGCGGCGTCATCGAGAACTCGGCTGAGGGTCCGCGGTATGTCATCCGATTAGGTGAGGGACTCTGGAAGGCATCGGGGGCTGGTTCTTCTACACAGTACAGCTGGTCACCAAGGTCCAGAGTAGATGGTATCCCGTCGACCTGCATGGGCATCACGCAACTTGGGCACTTTTTTGTATGTACTATATGTATGTACCCAAGTACCCCCTGAACGATCCGGGTTTCGCAATATGGTTGCATCAAGATGTCATTAATTAGGCACCCCGAGAGCCCCCCATGGTCCTCCGCCCTAGAGAAAAAAATTCAAAAGAGGAAACAAGACAAATTAGGGAGAGAGAGAAAGGATGGCATATTTTTGTGGCTTGATTTCGCACCATCTTCCCCTCCTCTGCAGTTTAGCGAGCACGAGAGTAGCCCACAGCATTGACGATCCACCTGGAGACTGGTGATATTGATATTGAACAGGTCGGTTCGTATTCAGCTTCGCTTCTCTTCCCGGCCCCTAGTAACTCTAACTCCGCCCCGAGGTAGAAGCCATAATTAATCTCTAATTAAGCCTTGACAGGCGGTGGCGCACTGGCGTTGGTGCTACTGCTGGCAGTCCGGAGGTACTGCTCGAGCGGGAACACGCTGTTCTCGGGCGTGACGCCCTTATAGATGCGGTCCCAGCGCGGCTGCAGCACCTCGGGCGTCTTCCACGCGTACTCCGGATCGCGGAGCCAGAGGCGGACGAGGTGGCGCCTGGGGAGAGAGACATGGAGGCATCAGTAACTAATAGTGTACGCGGGACCGACCGAACCAAACCAGAGCCGGGGAAGGGGGAAAGCACACGTACTGCTTCTCGGCCGAGTCGCGGAACTCGGCCCGGGCGTGCAGGATGGTCAGGTTGTTGGCGTACTGGATGTCGCCCTGGTGGAAGTCGAGCGAGACGGCGTACTTCTCGGCCGTGAAGTGCAGCGCGTCGAGCGCCTCCGCCTGTGCCTCCGTGATGGGCGGGATGTCGGCCGACCGCGGGAGGCCCCAGTAGCCCGTGAAGGTCCGGCGGGCGTATTGGATGATCACCCTGACCGGGTCCTTCTCGGTGGCCGGCTGTAAGTGGATCACGGGCGCCAAGTTGTACGGCTTGGCTTGCTTTCCGAACCTATAGTACTCCGTAATTTTTTTTGTTTTTTTGGTGTGGAGAGTCAGCCTAATTATTTGTTTTTATTTCTTTTTCCTGATTCTTCAACGGAAGGGAATGACAGGGAGGAAGGGCAGCAGCACGCACGTGTCAGCAGCCCAAGGCTCCGAAAGGGTCCAGATCAGGTCCGGCCGGGTGGCGGCGATCTCGTTGTAGACTTTCCCGAAGCTCGACAGGTAGCTCTGGCCGCCCTCGGCCGCCTCGCCGAGCGCGAACAGGCCGATGACGTCGCCCGAGTCGGTGTGGAAGACCTGCTTCTCGTTGGTGTGCGAGGGCGCCCCGATGACGCTGGCGTCGACCTGGGAGCTCACATCCTTGATGTGGGCCAGCACCACGTCGGCCGGCCGTCCCTGGTACTGGCTGTCCTGCCGGGCGCGCACGGGGGCGACGTGCGCCGAGATGCCCGCGAAGATGATGATGTTCTCCTCGCGCGTGTACTTGGTGACCGGCACCCCGCGGACCACCTTGAAGCCGTGGCCATGGTGGAGCTCACGCGAGACCTCGCGCAGCGTCTGGTGCAGCTGCGGCAGCGGGAAGGTCTCCTGGTCGATTAAGCCAAGCGGCTTGTTCAGGCCTGCGCCGTCAGCGCTCACCTCTTTCAACCCATCTTTGCCCTTGCCTGGTGAAATAGCGACGGAGAAGGCCCATATAATCTGTTCATTAGTTACTCACTCTTGAAATGCTGCAGGGCAGAGTCGATCTCGGCCAAGTCGTCCTGGGTCAGATGGTAGTTCCAGTCGTAAGTTTCGGCGAGCGTGTTGCCATCCCAGACCAGATCCGACTCCAGCTGCTGGGGGAAGCCGTGGGGCAGCGTCTTGGCCAGCTTCTCGGTTTCCTGCCGCCGCTTGGCTCTCGCGAGGTACTTGTCATGGTCCGGAAGGTATCCGATATCCGGCTGGCCCGGGGGCCCTGCGGGCGCCACTGGCTGCTGGGCTGCGACAGTCGCCATGGTCGTCGTCGAGTGAGAGACACGAAGTTTGGCTGCAGGAGTTCCGGACAGCGAGATGACTAGGTACTCACGACCAAGCTTTTATGTTATATCAGAGCTTGAAGGAAGCTCGTGAGGGGTTCTTTGGGAGATGTTCACTGTTTAAAATAATCATCCATGCCCAATGCGGATGATCCGTCGATGGGCCATCTCGAAGAGATTTGGCGCGTGTCCGATGGATGCTACCCGAGATGCAGCGGGCAGAGGTGCGCGACGTTGTTTCCAACTGATGCCATCGCGTGTTGCAGGGGATTGATGCCGCAATACCACCCTCCTCCCCTCTCCTCTCCGCTTAGGATGGAAGGCGTGGAAGCCATATGTCGAATCATCTGACATGACACCAAATCATCTGCATGTCGTTGGCTTTTGGTTTTCTTTTTCCTCTTTTTCCCAACTGTACTGGTGCTCGTGCTCATCTTCAGTGATTCTGACTGCTGATTGCGTGACAGGTTGCCGTCGTCGCTGGGCTTTCTGCTCAAATCCTTCACAAGTGCAATTGCTAGTTGACTGATGCCGACCGTCTACTTAGTCAACAAACATCCGTTGAGGCACACCTACTCTAGGTGGTCGAATGTTTGAAGCTCTTGACGTGGCGCTTAGTGTTCACTAAGCTATGCTGTGTAAAGGAGCAATAAGCGTTGAGGGGCATATAGTGTTCCCTAAAGGGTTGGCATAAGGGTTAGGGTTCATGGTACGCTTCAATGTTCCAACTGCTACTCCGTAGTCCGTACCTACCTAGGAAATTAAATAGAGGCGCTCGGGTTTCGGATTACCAAATACTTGGATATTAAAGAGAGTTTATTCGTTTTAATTCTACATGCCAAAAGCTCTCTAGAACGTTTGGTTATACGAGAGGGAGATAATTAGATGGTAATTGCAAAAAGAGGGGTGATCAGTTCTAGGGATCAATCACGATTATTTGTATGTACAGAACCTAGGTAGCTTTACGGAGGTATTTAAAACAATGTTAGTGAAGAGTCTCAGATTCACTACCTGGTGCCTAATTAATAATCAACCTTACTTCCCAGCATCACGACACAAAGCGCACGCGAGAGAATTACGGCCAAGACCTAATTACCTCGCCGGCGTCAGGGCAGGCTGGCCCTTGGGCAGAAACGGAAACCTGGTCTGGGCGGTCGTGAGATTCCGGGCACAGTCGATCGAGTTGCCCTGGCAGGTAACGCAGTGCCAGCGGCGGGCCCAATCCCCGGGCAGCGCATAGCTGCAGCAACTGGGCACGTACGCCCCGCAATCCGGCCAGCCACACGCTCTCTGCTCGGACGGTATGCTCGTCACCCACTTCAAGGCGAGCCAGAGCTCCCGCGCCTTGTCGGGGCCCAGACAGGGCAGGAACCGGTGCAATCCCATGTCCCTGCCGCAGCACGCCAGACCGGCCAGGCACAGGACGCTCGCCCGGAGCCGGCTGTGGCGGAGGCAGAGCATCCGCTTCCGTGCCGGAGTCATGGCCCCCCCCGGTCTCCGGACGAAGCAGAGGTCGATGGCCCGCATCTTGGCGCGCGCCTCTTTTATCTTCTTGTGGTTCGCTTCGATGTGCAGCTTGACGCTGAGCACCTTCACCAGCAGACACTCCCGGCAGATCCGGTCGCCGCAGGGGAGGTCGTGGATCTGGTTGAGCGTGGCGCGGGCGTGGCAGTTGGTGCAGGCCGTCTGCCATGCCACCGCCTCGTGATTGTCCGAATTGCTGTTGGTGTTGCTGGTGCTGGTGCTGGTGTCGTGGCGGTGGTCACCACACTCTCGCTCGCCGTACAGGTAGAAAGGGGGAATGGTCGCGGCGACGTGGTCCGGAGGCGGGAGCGGCAGGTCGTCGTCGATCTCCGCTCCAAGTCGACGATCGACGACCGGATTCTGGTTGTCGGCCATTCCTGCCGGACAGGGTCTGAGCTTGCCCTGGGAGAAACTAAGGAGAGGGAGAGAAAATTGGGCAACTGTACATCCGGTAATAATTACATATATATCATTTCCTGAGACTCGAGCCCAAACCAGAGGGGGACCGCCCTGCTCTCATATACAGACAGGAACGCTGAAAAACAACATTGTCCCTAGCACAAAGGATATCGAGGCGCTGGTGTGCTACACCATTCCATTCTTTGTTCGAATCCTGACCCAAGGTGCGTACAACAGCGAAGCCGCGGACAGCGAAGCTTGTAGCAAACTCAGGACAATGCTTTTTTTTTCTTTTTTTTTTTTTTTGGCAGAATTCTAGGACGGAAAGAGAAAAGCGGCCCTTTTGTTCACAGCCCAAAAGCTTAAATAATTATCGAACAGTTGGATCGCAATGCCGAGATAGTCACTTGCCCTGATCACCAGCACTATCGAAAACCCTTTTCTTCAATTTTGTTCTTTTGATTATCTCACTTGGTCTGGTCTTTCTTGCTATTCCGAGTCTTAAGTTTAGCTGACATTAATCTTGTTTGAAACTATCTCTTCTTGACTAAGGTAGCAATCGTGTTTTTTACTCGCTTTGAATTGATGATTCCTGCTCAGTCACTAATACCACCTGACCTAACCAGCCATATTGTGCCCATCCAATCAATCCTAGGTATTCACTGGCAAGTTACACTAAAGCGCATCCACTCTTAGGTAATTATGCAGGCAGGCCAAGCGCTGCGGTATGCGTCATGATTTCATGACGTCACCGACGAGCAGCAGCACAAAAGGAAAGATGAGGAGCTTCCCGTGCAATTGAATGATCGTTTGCCTCGGGAAAAATTCACTTCTCTGCTACCTCGCTGAAAAATACCTCTAATACCTGAATTGCGTTCTCGCATCCATCTTCATTTATTCTAGGCACAAACGAACGACGCATACAAAGATAGTATTAACGTGCAAATACCATGGCCTTCAACACTCTCTTCTCGAGCATCCTCCTGCAGCTTTGCTTGGCCTCGATCGGCCTCGCAGCTCCTGTCTCGACCGAAGCCATGGACAATAGCTGGCAGTATGGCACGGGTGGCGGTCTGGTCGGCCTTATTGTTCTCATCCTCGATATTATCGTCTTTGGTGTGTGGGCTCCGCGCCGGCTTCGCTCAGTCTCGTCCGAAGTTGTCAGCGAAACAAAGACTTGGACCAAATGCTGACCATGGCAACAGTCGAGATCCTCAAGTCAAGACGCACGCCCGTTCAGAAGCTCATCTGGTGTCTCGTCGTCTTCCTCTTCCCCGTTCTCGGCCTGATCATCTACTATCTCTTCTCAAACCGCTCTGCATACCAGCGCGACTCTGGTTACGAGTCCTTGGCATAAGCGCTGGTAAGAAGAAATGACGTATTGGAGTTTGCAGAGTGGCGGCACATATGGATATGGATGTAATTACTAATTATTTTCTTTGCAAGATTGTCTAATTAATTAGGTCTCAACTTTGTCTCAAATCAGTGAATTATTCAGTAATTATCCTATCCCTTGCTCCTTTGGTTGCCATGCAATCAACGATTGCGATTTGACGCGTCCACTCGTCGTAAGACGAGAGTCACCTATTTTGGAGCTTCTCTGCCTCACCATCTCAACTCCGTTGTCATCGTCACATTCGTTGAGGTGTTTCCGTGTCGCTGAACTACAGCAGAGAACACTGGCAGCCCAACCATACACACCGATTTGGTTTGCTTTTCCTCCGCTCACTGCTCTACGAGAGAGAAGCCAACCTCCGTGATTGAAGCTTGACAGAACGTTCTACGATGCTCGGAATTACCGCAATCAGCAGAGCATACCAAGTTATTCAGCAGAATATCTCTAATAGGGGTTTGCCAACCGCCTGTAAGTGCCACCCTTAAAACCGAAGCTGTGATATGACGGAGTACCTTGCTTCCTTCCCGCTGAAACAGATAGGATGCCGGCTCTGTGGATACCATACGGATTACCTCTCCTTCCATCTACTAGGCAGCAATGCACCCAAGGTGCTCTTGCATGACCTGGTGTGAACCCATCTCATGCACCTCGCGCAGGGTCGACACAGGTTATAATCAGCGGCATGTACAAGAGATAGTTTTGTACGTTTTTATCCAACATCTTCTCACGAAGCAGATAACTCCTTTGAGCAGTAATTAATGGAGACCGCTCCTGGCTCCTGAATGGCTCCTGCGCTCCGGCGAGGCGAGATGCGGGGCGCTTCAGAGATCGGCAAAACACCTACCGCAGACGGCTTCTTGATGAAGGTTGAACGGGATAAATTGGCAGCCCCTTGTCAACGGTCCGACGCGACCGGCCGTTGATTGGGGTCTCCATCGAGCATCCGGCCCGCCGAACTTCCAGATTAAGCAGCGCGGAGCGTGGACGAAGAAGACTCATTTGGTTTGTGGGGGGGGGGGGGGGTGCCGTGGACACGTAGATCTCGTTGCGATTCCGGGGCCGAATAAGCTTTGCCTCGGCGGGAACGGAGCGAGATTCCTGGGCCCTCTGGGCTTGTAATAGGAGATCGGGGATAAATATCTTGGGGGACTGCTTCGTAGCCAAACCCCCCCCTATGCTCGATCGTTTCGCGGGGTTTCATTTGCTCGCCCGAGTCATCAACCTCCAAGCTCCCCTTGTTCTTCACGCCTATCACCCGACAGGAAACGCCACCTGCCCACCAATGTTCCGCAAGACCGCTCTTCTGCTCCTCGCCGCCCTCCCCTTCTCCTTCGCGCAGATCTCGGAGGACTTTGAAGGCGGTTGGGACGAGTCGGCGTGGCCGATCTACGCCAACGACTGCAACCAGGGCGGCAAGGTGTCGCTGGACACCACCACTGCCCACAGCGGCTCTAACTCGGTCCGGGTTGACGGCGCCGGTGGTTACTGCGGGCACATTTTCTTTGGCACGACGTCCGTCCCTAGCGGTGATCTCTATGTCAGGACATGGCTGTACGTCTGTGATTTCCTCCTTCTTCTCCTCACCCTCATCCTCATCCTCATCCTCATCCTCATCATCACCATGAACTTGTTTTTTCTCTTCTAATTATGCTCCCCCTTTCTCTCGATTATTATTTGCTTCGTCCAAAGGTATGAAAAAGAAGACATCCGCTCTGACATTCGCTGCCTCCCCTTGACAGGAAAGCGCAAAACGCCCTCACCGACGCCCACGTTAGCTTCATCACCATGCCGGACTCGGCCCAGGGGGCGAACAAGCACCTCCGGATCGGCGGGCAGAGCAAGATCCTCATGTACAACCGCGAGTCGGACGACGCGACGCTCCCGGACCTGTCGCCGCAGGGCATCGCCGCGTCGAAGGCCCTGCCCACGGGCGACTGGCAGTGCCTCGAGTACCACGTCGGCGCCGACGGCACCATCGAGACGTGGCTCAACGGCGAGGCCATCGAGGGGCTGACTGTCAAGTCCGGCGTCGACAACCCCAACGCCGGCCAGTGGCAGAGGAGCAACGTCGTCCCCAAACCCACCGCCGTCTACTTCGGCTGGGAGTCGTACGGCGGCGACACCAACACCTTCTGGTACGACGACATCGTCATCAGCGACACCCGCGTCGGGTGCGAGTAATTAGACTTGGCCGAGAAGAAGCCGGGAGAGGGGGAAAGCGGGTGAACATGGCATCGTTCTCCCCCCCTTTTTTTTAGCTGGTAATTTGTGTTGTACATACATACCTTTCAAATCGTAGATAGGTATCACGACATATCTAAGGGCCCGATACCGATAGCTATGCTGCTCTTTGCATTTGCTAGACCGCTGTATTCGACCTTCTAGCGGAACCCCCTGAGCTCATCAGCGCAGAATGGAGCAAAGGGCAGCACACCCCATGCACCCCAGACATCCATAAGGTGGAAGTAATTAGTCTTCCGATACTTGCCAGAGGCACCAGATCATGGGTGCTGCGGCTCGGATTGTTTCCTAGAAGAACAGTCAACCTGGCTGTCTAAGAGGGATGAGGAAGTGTGAAACGCAAAAGCGACGCCGCAATTGCTACTTCTAGTAATTGCACCTATACGTGTGCATTTTGACAGGAAGCAGAGTTAAATCGATCATTACGGAGTAATTGGTGTCTTGATTTCTCAGAGATGGATGCTAAACGAAAAATAAGAGACAAGTCGGAAAGAATTGACGAAAATTGACGGTCGTGTGGGACCTAAAGCGAGCCACAAGAAACTTGCATTGAGCCGTCGATGATCAACTGGCGTATAACTACGGACTAATTATTCAGTGTCGAGTGCGGGGAGTCGACTCTTTCTGGGTTCCAGAGTCGAGGGTTAGGGTTACGAAGCAAGATCCCAACTAAAAATGGCCTTTTGAAGTTGCCACTTGCTCTTTTCGCGGGTGCATTCCAAGTTCCACATACCTCCACGACGAGGTAGCACAACACGCCTCCACCCGGTCGAGAGCGCAACATGCGCTGGCGCGTGCCACATCTCTTCGCCATAACCTCATAGGGATACAATTCGCAAGACGGCGGAGATGATGTTCCTCAGGTTGCCGGTGCAGATGCAGCTGTTGGTGCTCATTGGCGCCGCTCTGGTTGCGAGGGCGCTCGCGGCCACCAACGGCCACGAGCTTGCTCTGCCCTCGTACCACTACGGCGCTCCCATCCGCGTCGAGTGTATGAACCGGAGCTCGTAAGTGCGGTGCCGGGCATTTGCTTCCCCGGATAACCCCCAGCCCGCCGGACATGCCCCCTCGGCTAACCAATCGATGCGCGCGAGCAGGGAAACGGGCGAGCACATCCAGAACGAAAAGCACGAGATCGAATGGGTCCCCTTCCCGGTCTGCAACGAGACGGACCAGCCGCTCGAATTCCACTACGGCATCGAGGGCGAGGTGAACTGCACCATCCCCATGGTCAGCGACCCCTTCTTCCACCTGCTCGAGTTCTACATCCACAACGACGCGCCCCTCGCCTGCCGCCTGCCCGCCCGGCCGCCCCCGCACATCGAGGTGATGGGCGAGACGCCGCCGCCGCAGGAGTACATCCCGCTGGTCTTCGCGCTGGCGGGCACCCTGCAGCTGAGCCACATGCACATCAGCACCCACCTCAACGTGCTGCTGCACAGCACGCCCAAGCAGCACATCCACCCGCACGACAGCGGCGTGCTCGACAGCGCCACCGCCTACAGCACCAGCCCGCTCACCCACCTCGAGGGCAGCGCCACCCGCCGCCTGGTCATCGGCGACCCGCTTCCCCTCAGCTTCAGCGTCCGCTGGTTCCCCACCCCGGCCCTGCCCAAGGTCTCCGGCAAGGTCGAGTGGTCCGGCATGGGCGGCCACATCTACGCCAGCACCGTCTTCTACAGCCTGCTCTCGTTCTTCGCCGGCGCCGCCGTCTCGACCGCCTACTTCTTCGGGTCGGTCCTGCCGAGGCGGCTCAGGGGAAGGGGCCTCGGCGGCGCCACCCCTCTCGGATACGGGTTGAACGGCGTGGGCAACGGCTGGGGATATCAGAAACGGGCGGTCGATTAATTGGTGGCGGTGGCCGAGGAGGGGACAGTCAATGGAGCGCATAGTCACGGGCTTGCCTATGTGGAATGTAGTACTACACACAAAAGATACCATGGCGTTTTGGGGCGTTGGGGTTCCGACAATGACTTTTATTGCTGGCTACCGAACGAAGCTTGTTTATGGAAATGCGTAGTCCTGCCGTCATGTCATGTCTCTCGAAATCACAGGCAAAGAAAGAAGGGCTTGGCAGAGCTCGACCTTGCCCGTCTTTCCGTGAGAATTAATTAGATTTGCCTCCTACTGCGACTGCTTGGCAGCCAAGACAGCATCCGCCGCTTTGACGCGGCCGAGGATTCGGCTCGCCATATCGATCGCCCCGAGAGCCGCTTGTCCACGTTAGCCACGCGCGCGCGCACACACACACACATACACATACACACGCACGCACAAGACACCCCACCATGGGAGTTGGGGAAGACATCGTGCGGAAGCCTCGGGGATAGTGCGTGGGAGAAAGGGGGCGGGGCAGGACTTACGCACGACGAACCACGGGCCGTAAAGCTGGAACTGCATCTCGCGCTTGATGGCGGGCGGGTAGGCGGCCTCGTCCAGGAACGAGACGTCGTAGATGCAGATGAGGGTGGTGAAGGCGACCTCGAGGGCGTAGACGAGCAGGAGCAGCTCGTCGGCGGCCGAGGTGCCGCGCCGCCGCGAGAGGGCCAGGCGGTAGAGGCCGTACAGCACGGTGGGCAGCAGGAAGAAGGCCTCGAGGTGCATGAAGAGGCCCATCCAGCTGTCGTGGCCCGACGCCGTCTCGGCCGACCACTGCACGATCGGGTCGTTGTACTTTTGCACGTACCACTCCTTCAGCTCGTACGCCGCGTGCAGCGGCGAGCCGGCCGGTTGGTACAGGGAGGCGGGCCAGATGTAGTCGAGCAGGTCGACAACTGGAAGGGGGACCTTGTCAGCTCTTGCGATATACTGTGTAGTAAGCAACATTGAGGTTTCGCCCTCGCTGCTGTGCTAGCGGGTGCCCCTATAACCCCCCTGGGACGGAGACAATCAATGGCGCGAATCAGGGAAGGACTCACAGAGAATGATCGGGAGTTGCATCAGGAACCACCCGATCCACACCTTGTTCCTCCACGTCTTGGTGTAAGTCGCCATTTTATTTTATTTTTATTTTTGGCCGTAATTGTACGGTTTAGCCGGAGAATCAATCTCGCGCAGTTGAAATGGCAGTGGTGTATCCTGATGTACTCGCGGAGGCGACGTGAACCTTGGATGCCAAGGGGGAGTTTTTCTCAGCGTCGTGTCGCGTCGCGCTCGTTCGCTCGAGCAGTCCGAGGTTGGACGGTGAGCAGGGGTCCCGCAGGATGTATGTACACCTCCTCCAGGATTCTGAATCCTAGCGTTGGTACGTGGGTCCTGCGCCCAAAAAGCCACTGGCGGCAAGTACCGCGCTAGGATTCAGAATCCTGGAGGAGGTGTAGTAAGCGGCATCTGCAGGGGTGCGACGCCAGTCTGGTCCCTGACAGCTCCACAGGCACCAGTCAAAGTCATTAGTGGACTGTGGAAACTTTCGGACATCCACTACTCCGTAGCACCGACAGAAAACTCCGCTTCTGCCACGAAGTTTGCGTTCAGCATCATGGCAAGGTGGCCGAGCGGTCCAAGGCGCCACGTTAAGGTCTTCAAAACCCTTAATCCCAGTTTCCGTGGTCTCGAAAGGGGCGTGAGTTCGAATCTCACCCTTGTCAATTCTATTTTGCCTCATTTGTCTTTCGGCATGCTCTTTCTCTATGGATTAACTTCGCTCTGTTCCTTTTTCTTTTTTGAGCCAAGACATTGAATGGTCTGTCTATGTGAGGGGAGCACAACCCGAAAAGACTAATGGCTAAGGCGTGCGAGCAGACCTGGGCCGAATTTGCCTATTGGTCACTATATAGCATCCAAGGTACCAAACCAATGATAACCAGAGATAACCAAAGAGAAAACCAACGAGGTAACCAAAGAGAAACCTTCCTATTCCTACAGTCCACCGAATTTTCATAGCAGACTCCGCCTCCCTGCATGAAGAAGCCTACCTGCCCTCGACCATTCCCTCCCAACCCTTCGGTCCTCCGAGGAGATCAGTCTGGCCAATACAGGATTTCGGGGTTCCCATATATATATTACCAGCCGTCATAGTGGATGTGTTTCCCATTGGTGTGACGAGGGGGGGGGGGGGTTCAATCCATCAGGAAGGAATTGGCGTGTTAATAATAATAGGTGTCGGTGACCATGGGCTTCGGGCCGTAGCAGCGCTCTGAAACGGGTTGCGAACTGTGGGCGGGCTCCGTCACCATCGGCTTGGGCCCGTAATAGCGTCCAGCAGGGGGCTCTGAGTGATAGGTTGGATAGGCAGGCGCCGTGTCATAGGTTCGGACGGGTCAATGAGAGCCTTCCGTGCGCCGGTGCTACTTGACACCCATCTCAGATCATTGTACATCGGGGCATTTCCAATGTCCGGCATGTGCTTGTCGCCCATGTACAGGCACCGTTCCTCGAGCGCGTCTAAGAGGGTTTTAATAATGGGTCGTTGGAGGTGCTGCGACTCTGGATTCTTACCAATGCTCATCGGCAGCTTAATGAACTGGTTTTCCTCCATGATGCGTAAGACCTCCTTGACCCAGACGCGCCAGGTCCAGCGAGGCTCTCCGGACGGTAATTGGCTCCCGCTTGTCCATAAGACGGACGGCCGATGCGGCGTACCTGAGAGCGTCCAGGCCGGGAGATTTTGCGATCTTGAGGAACACCAATTTCCGGGGGTCGCTGATGTTCCGAAACTCTGAGTAGAGATCAGGGAGGGTCCCGGTTAGCATTGGTAGCGTGTATGAATGAGGTAACCGCTTCGCGGCGTCTCTGGCGAGCTCTGACTGGAAGGCTTGAATGCCAAGCTTTTCCAGAGCTCGCTTGCCGCCAGGCTACCATCGGGTCTACCTCCTACCTTCCTCTATATCTGGCCTTCAACCCAGCCCATGACATTTTTCGAAGTCCGTTGCATATCGGTCCCCAATCCTCCTCTCTGTACCATAAATATCTCCATTAACGTATTTTCTGACGTTAGGTATTCCATGGACCCAAACAGAGAAGCAGTCAACCGGGCACTGTCGCTCATTGCGGAGCTCGACCTCCCACATCCGTCGGGCGCACTGCTCGCATCTTTTGTCAACGAAGCCCTTCACCCAGTCGTAGCCGCCCGCTATGTGAACGATAAGGTGTCAGCGGGCGACGTCCAATCTCTGGTATCTGACTGGATCTACATTGTTGAATCTGGTAAACATTCTCCTTCACCGCCCTACCGAGGTTTCCTCTGGCACTGAAAGTGAGAGAGAGAGAGAGAGAGAGCTTCAGCCTAACCAGTTTCCGATAGTTACAAACGGTCGCATACCGCCTCCGCCAGACGCCACAGAGCAGCTGGAAATCCGGGCACGAGACGGTAACAGGTGTTGTATCACCGGCAAGACTGGCACTGCCCGGGATCCCCTAATTGTTGTCCCTGTTCTCCCTGTCCCGTCTGGATGGGTTGCAGACAATGTGCGTGAATGCCTCCTTCTATCAAGCCATAAATAACACTCCGCATACTAACCAGCCGTCTCCGAAGCCGCGGATATTCGAAATGCTTGGGGTGTTCTTTAGTCCTCCTTACCGCGACTGGTGGCTCTCGTATGTCAGAGCTCCTGAACGAATGCTGCATTATTACAGCCATTGGTTAGTTCAGAAGTCCGCTGCTCAGGCTTTTGCCCAGGGGTTGGTCAAGTTGGAAAGACAGCAACCATCAATGATTGAGGTGAGATTGACTCGACAACACTTGTCCCCCTGACCTTTGCAGCCAGTCGCTGACGCTTGCAATCACAAGTACAAAGTTGAATTCGTTCACATCGGGCCAGAGAGACCTATTGAAATTAAAGGTCCCTACCCGCTTTTGGGTGATCACTCGCGCGCTGGCATTCTCACCGTAGACGCACGGTTTATCGGCACCCAGGCCCGACTGGCAAGAAGCATCCGGTATGTCAAGATCGCCAAAAGCATTGCGCCGCAGATCTTGCCTCGTAAACCTGGAGAGCTTGTCCTCCCTGCCATGAACACCCGCAAGCCCTCCTCCGGACGCTCTCTTCACTGGGCCTGGTTATCGCCTTTGTTCGGACACGTCAAGTCTCTGATCAACTTCATCGGCCGTGGCTTCGTCTCAAGCTTGAGAATTCTGCCTAGGAGCGCCCGATCGGTCACCTACGATGCGCTGCGAAAGATCGGGGAGATGATTTACGGGCGGGACGACCCGTCGCTCTTTGTTCAGAGACTACCCTTTGAGCTCTTCTTGAAGTACAGGGGAACCGCTAACCTGGCCCGCAACGAGTTCAACGCCTTGCGGATGGTCCAGCAGAGGACTTGCATACCGGCCCCAAAGCCTCTCGACGTGATTCCCAACGGCGACGACTCGTATCTGCTCACGACGCGGCTGCCAGGGGTACCCCTTTGGCTCTGTCAGGAGGTCATGTCCGATGCCGACTGTGATGCGATCGTTACTCAGCTCAAAGACTACTTGAGCCAACTTCGAGACATACCGCAGACGGTCAATCCCGAGGCGCCAATCTGCAACACTCTCGGCGAAGCATGCAGAGACCACCGCATCCGCGGTGGCGACCCCATCGGACCGTTTGCCGACGAAGCGGCCTTCAGTCAATGTCTACGGTTCTCGGACGAACCGAGCCGCCGCGGGCACAAGATTGTGTTTACGCATGCCGACCTCAACCCTCGGAATATCCTGGTGGACCAGGTCGCCCTGCCTGACGGGACCACCGGCTGGAGGGTGACGGGCATCGTGGATTGGGAGACTGCCGGTTTCTACCCAGAGTATTGGGACTACACAAAAGCATTGTTCGAGGGCTTCCGGTGGAAGCCACGGTATATTAAAATGGTGCATAGGGTGTTTGAGGAATTCGGTGACTATTCTCGTGAGTTGGATGTTGAGAAGAGGAGCTGGGAGGCCGGTGATGGCATTTGATGGCGACAACCACTCCAGTTCTGACCAAACACTTGGGTGATATATTAGGGGTTGCCTTAGATTTCAAAGGTAATCTGACCACGCGTTTCAGAGCGCTCGTACCAGAAAATTGCATGAGCCATGGCGACGGCACCTCATTCCGAGAAAGAAAGAGAGAAAAACAAAGAAACAATTCACAGGAAGGAGAACTGAAAAGAAGAAAAGTCAAGGCGCGATATCCAGGCACCGTCTGAAACTCAGTCTACTAGTTGTGTAACGAGTGCGCAGGATTACTAGACGTGTATTATTCCATACAGAGATTTTGCCCATAAAAGCTCCCTGTCTGCTCATAAGGGTCCAGAACTGGTAGCTATGAGGACAACAAACCGCACCTTTTGAACAGCGAAGACCAGAAGCTGTCGTTGTTATGGGGAGGGTGAAAACGTGATTCTGGACCCGGTACTTTCATTTAACTCTACTGTGGTGTGATCCTAACATCGCCTTGTAAACAAGAGTTCCACCAACGCGTTTGCGGATTTTGTTAGCCAACCAAACGTGTTTGCGGCACTTCAACACTTCAATTCGACACTTCCACTTCATGTTTTTCGAACCTGCACTCAACTGGCCGCAACAAGTTCGTCATCGGTCAAAGTCTCAATTCTTGCTAATGAACATGGCCGTGCCCGAGGACAAGCGCTGGCCACCAGTTCCACCAGACGTCGACAGGAGCACGATTGAAGTCGAGACGCCTGAACTCTCGATCACAGGGAACAGCATGCTCTACAGAGTCAAAGGGCACCCCGGCATAGTCTACAAGGCCAGAGCTGAGCTTCGAGAATACGAACTCCAGAAGGCGGCTGGCGATTGCGCAATTCCGGTCCGGGGAAGAGTCATGCTCAAGTCAGCATCCGACGGCGAAATTGATTGCATGGGCTTCCTGATGGATCTCGCAACTCCGATCACCGTTCCGACGGGCCCGGCCCCGCCCTCGGCCCCGGTCCTGCCGCCATCTCGACGCCATGACATCATGCACCAGATGATTCGGCTCGTGCAGCGCTTGCATGCCAAACGCATCGTGCACGGAGACGTGAAGCTGGAGAACATGCTTCTCGACAACCAAGGCAAACTCCGGCTTTGTGATTTCGCCGAGGGGCGGTACGTGGACGAGGACGAGAGCGTCTGGGAGGGGAGTTCAACCTGGCATTACGAGTCTCCAAATAGGCTTCTGAGGGGGGAACGGATGGGAAGGGACCCGGCACCACCTACAATCGAGGATGACTTGTATGGCCTCGGTCTGAGCATCTGGCACTTGTATACTGGCAAGATGCCACATGAGGATATGGCTGGCGATGACGTGGGTCTGAAAGAGAGACAACGGAAGGGAGAGACAGTCGATGTGGCCAAGGTAGATGATCCGGAAGCTCGTGAGATCATCAGAGGCCTTCTTCGCCAAGGAGGAGCTCGGATTTAGTCCATGCAATTGGTAGATTGTAAGGTAAGGACTTCTAGTTTGCATCAGGGTTAGTTAATAGAGTTGATATTAGTTACGCACCTGACACCTGTTCTACGAGCATCTGTACTTGGTAATTTAGGTCCTATCCCCACTCCGTCAAGTGGGTATTAAATGGCGTCTACCTCAGGTAGGTAGGTAAGGCTTGAGGAGTTCGGTGGCATGTTGAAATGGACCATCACCCTTGTCCACACGTTCATCCGATGAAATTGAGTGCTCGTTTCTCCCCGCTGTGGCACCCCGCAGTGCCAGGGCCCCTTCCATGAATGAATGACTGTACTGGGTTAGGGTCTGCAAGATCTCCACTTGGCGTGCCAACTCGGAAGTTGTTCACATGCTGGCGAGTACCTATTCCGCAGCATACTCCGTACGTCCCGTAACTGAACTCGATCCACCAGACTGTTGCAGTTGGCTTGGGGTGCCTTTGCAACTTAACACCACACGTATCCATCACGACAACGAACGGTCTGCGCCCGCGACAAAACACCCGCGCGAGTCCCAATCGCCCCCAAGGAAGCATGGCTCGGGTTAATCTTGGTCCCGGCCAGGGGCCGCCAAGCTTCTGGAAACGACAAATTACGTTATGGGAACATTGAATGGTCCACTGCAGCGGTCGAGCCGGCAATTATTCACGAGGATGCGTCTCGCCGTTCCTGCAACAAAGTATCCGTATTTTTGCCTTGGTTCTCTTGGGGCTTCTACCGCGCATTCATCGCCCAAACGAGGTCGAAGAGCGGCCGCTTAGTTCGGGAGCGAACACCAGCGGGTGCATCCTGGCCAGCACTGGCCGCAGCAATCCACGATCATGGGCCAAGATTTCTCCGATGCCAGCTCCCGTTCTTCCTTCGACGACGACGACGACGACCCCGAGGCCGCCCTCAACCCGCACGGCGACGACGACGACGACACCGACAACGTGGCTCCCCTCCGCCTCCGCCGCCTGCCTCCCCGGGGAGAGCAGGATGCCAGCAGCGCCGTGTTGCTGCCCGGGGACGGCACCATCATGTCAGTATACATGATGATGCACCGGTACGTTGAGGGCCTACCTTTGCCCACATTCGGTCCGGAACGGGGAGCTTGGAGGCTGATGCGTCTGCAGGATCCGGCGCCTGGTCATTGCCGCCATCGGTGAGCCGCTCGCGAACTCAATTTCGAGGGATGGGAGGTCCGGCAATGTGACTGACACTTGACAAGATGACATCTACACGTTGGACGAGCTTCGAGCGCCCCATATGGACCGCCAAGTTGTGCGGCCGCTCGTCGACCGGCTTTACAATCCGCAGGACCCCGCGATCGGTCAGTATCACTGCGGTCTAACTCACCACGAAACGAATACCACAACTTACGGCAAGCTTGTTTGCAGTGTACTGTCTCGTCGCCAATCGAGTCCAGTTCCTCCGTCCCCGTTCCAGCGAGGCGCTGCACCAGGGTGTTCACGAGTCGCGTGCCATCCTCTGCGAGCTTGTCGCAACCCGTATCCTCCGCCGATTCCGTGAAGATCATCCAGGGCGCCCAGGTCTCCTCCTCCTGGCCAACATCCTGGTCTCCGGCTTTGATCCTTGTGATGCGGCGCCCGAGTCTGTGCGGTCCCGTCGTCCGCAATGGGCGATTCAGAAGCGCGGTGGCCACGAGCGGAAGCTGACTGCGCTGGAGCTCGCCATCATCTCGGAGAGCAAGATGCTCATCAAGTCTCCGGCCTGCCAGCTCGTCGTCGACGCCGTATACAAGGGAGTCGTTGTCTACACCCCCCTCTCTTTCGTCGACTTCCTCCCGGACCACTACAAGCACCACCCCGTCTCGCTCTATGAGCCTCGCCGGGCGCCCATTCTCAACCACCACCGGCTCATCGTGCCCCAGATCCGGAACGCGATAGAGCTGCTGCACTTCGCCATCCTACTGCTCCTGTACATGCTGACGGTGGCTCACTACGGGCTTGGTGCCGACATGGAGGGTCTCCGCCTCTACGAGACGTTATTCAATGTCTTCGCCGCTGGCTGGGTGCTCGAGCAGTTTGCGGCAGTCGTCGAGCACGGATGGGAGGTACACGCCCAGAACCTCTGGTCTTTTCTCGACCTTACTTTTGTCGCCATCTACGGCGCCTATGGCTTTGTGCGCGCGGTTGAGTTGCTGCTTTTCGACGACGCCTACTACGCCCTGCCGGTTCTCTGCACCGCGGCGCCCGTGCTGCTGACCCGGATCGCGTTCACCTTGATGCCGGATAACATCGTCTTCATTGCCCTCCACGCCATGATGCGAGACTTCACCAGGCTCACCTTTATTGCCGTCTGGTGCTTCGCCGGCTTCGTCGTCGGCTTGCTGTTCCTCGCAAGGACAAGCGGCGAGGACTCGCTGAACGCGGGCGTGACCTGGGCCACAATCACCAAATGGCTGCTGTGGTATGTAACCCGCAAACAGAAGAGTTCGATATCTAGAGGGGAAACATACAACGCTCGTTTGCTAACACACGCTTCAGGATCTGGTTCGGACTCGACGGGACGGGCATCGAGCGCTCCGCCGATTTCCACCTGATTCTAGGGCCGACCCTGATCATCACCTTTGCCTTCCTCGGCAACACGCTGTTCCTTACCATCCTCGTCGCCATCCTGACCAACACGTTCTCCAAGATCATATCGAACGAAGCGGCCGAGATCCAGTTCCGCCGCGCAGTCCTGACCTTCCAGGGCGTCAAGAGCGACGCTATCTTCTCATATCCGCCGCCCTTCAACATGGCCGCGCTGATGATTCTCCTGCCGATCAAGTTCTTGGTCGGGCCGCTCGCCTTCCACCGCATAAACGTCGCCGCGATCCGGGCGCTCAACGCCCCAGTCCTCCTGCTCATCGGCCTGTGGGAGCGGCGGCGCGTGTGGGCCCGGCGGGCCAAGTCGTCTCGGTTCCGGTACTGGCGCTACTTTGCCGGTCTGTCTCCCCACGGGGACATCCAGGCCGTCTTCAGCTCGGAGCCGCCGCCCGAGATCGTGGACGCCCTCGAAAAGATGGATGCGCTGCACGATCTGGCAACCGTCGACCGCGAGCTTGCCGCTCACTCGCCCAAGGATCTGCGCGCGCCGCCCGCATCGGCTGTACGAAGGCGAAGGACGTCCAACAGCAGCAGCATCAGGAGGTTTGAGGTGTAGCACTTGTTAAAGGGGGGGGGGGGGGGGGAATAACGTAACTCATGGCTTTGTTTATAATTATCTAACCACAATCACCTCTCCCCCCCCCCCCCCCCCGTCCTTTTTTTTTTTCCCGCCTCTTGAAGAGTCTTGACGGTAATTAAGATAATCAAGGTTCAACCAAACACGGGCGCGTTCCAACAGTTCGGACGGGCCGAGATAGACTTTTTTTTTTAAAATTCAAGGCATCAATCAGACTGCCCGTACAGCATGTCCCTGACGATGAGACCGACGTCTCGGGCGGCGTCGCGGGCGGCGGCGGACCAGGCCGTCATCTGCAGCCAGGCGTGGGTGAGGTCGGCATAGTGGCGCCAGCGGGCGAGCCCGCCGACGGCGCGCAGCTTGCCCGCGTAGGCGAGCCCGACGTCCCGCAGCGGGTCGTACCCGTTGGTCACGACGGCCGCCGGCGGCAGGGACGCCAGAGCCGCGCACGGCTGCTTCCCGGGGGCGACGTACATGAAGGTCGGCGAGGGGCCTGCCGCACGGATATTTCGCCGAATCGAATGAATGAGTTCGGGTGCGCAAAGAAGGGATCATTCGGTTAATTATTTATTAACTTACCGCTGATGGTATGGGGTAGGTAGTGGTCGGCGAAGCCAAAGATGCCGTTGAACTGCAGGTAGAAGCCCGCCCGGTTCTCCTCGGCGGCGGGGGTGTCGGTCGGCAGGCTGGTCGCCGGATACAGCAGCACCTGGGCGGCCACCGGGTGCTTGCCCTCGTCGCGCCGGCGCATGCAGACGGCCGTCGCCAGGCTCCCGCCGGCGCCGTCCCCGGCCGCGACCAGGCGCGTACGGTCAACCCCCCTCTGCTGGGCCGCCCCGTCCAGCACCCAGTCGATCACGGCGTCGAACTCGTCCAGCTGCGTGGGATAGGGGAACTCGGGTGCCAGCCGGTAGTCGGGGGCGAAGATCTGCAGATTCAATGCCTTCAGCAGCCGCTTTTTTTTTTTTTTTTTGTGTTCCGTTCCCGCGTCCCAGCAGTGGCCAGACAAAATGGTTAAATATTTAATAATAATTAATATAATTAATCATGGGTCAGGAGGGATGACTATTAGGACCTACGATGCAGGCCGACTCCTCGGCGAGGAGCCTCAAGCCGTTCTCGAACTCGTCCACGCTCCCGGTGCAATAGCCGCCGCCGTGAAAGTAGATGATGCCCCCCATCTTGCCCTCTCCCCTCCTGGGCTCCCCGTTGTCGGGATACAGGACCCGGATCGGGATGGTCCCGTGGGGCCCTCGGATGGCGGTGAACTCGACAGCGCGGATGGGATTAACCTTGAACTTTGGGAGCCTGTGGAGGGCAAATACCTCCATGTGCTTCCGGCGTTCTATGGTGTACCCTTGGGCGCCGCCGAGTTCGAGGTCCGGATGGTTGGCCAGGAAGTCGGCTATGTCTCCGTTGACCCTCGGGGCACGAGTGCCGACCTCAGGCACCACTATGTCGAGCGCTTTGCCGTCGCTCATGATGACCTCAAATGGAAACTGTCTTTCTCAAAGGTTAGGATTCTTGGCAGGAAGAGGGTAATTAATTGCAGAGACACAGGGGCAAAAATTAGTAATTATCGCTAAACTATCTCACCGTGATCAGGGACTTTGGTGTGTTCTATACGTGCTTACTCACCCGTGTGTGTGTGTGTATGTGTCCTGGTTTGATGCTCATCATGATGGTCGAGGGATGGGCCTACTGGTGTATAAGTGAGGTAAACTACGACGTAAGTTTGGGTTTGTTTGGCCAATTTGGCCACCTTGTACCCACTGGATCTGTTTCATCTCATCTCTTTTGGGATGACACCGCCTGCTTACACGTGCTCGCTAGTTAAAGATGCACCTACGAAGAATAATGTACATACTTTCTCACAAAATATTGAGTCGCTTCACCGAAATATGTGAGCACCTGACCAAGCATATAATTTGTATATTTTTTTGTAGGTTCTTGGAGTATAGTGCATTTGAAGTTCAAGATTTCAGTCCTTAATAATTATTAATTAAATACTTAATTGGCAATACCTAGAAACCTTTGACAACTATTACCTGAATTATTGGTTTTCCCACGCCTGCTGCGTCATTCTATGAGCCCAGCGTCGTTCCCTACGGTCCTGCTTCTGAAAACCACAGAATCGAATCGACCATCCAAGTGTTGATCCTAAACTTTGATATCTTGGCCATCCTTCGCCGAGCTGCCGCTTCCCTGAGAAGTGGCCAATGGGGCAAGCTTGTTGACGGTTCCCAGTCCCACATGGTTTTTTTTTTCTTTTTGCACAATCCAATCATTTTCAATTGCTGCCAATGGGAAGTTGTGACGGCCGGCCTCATTGGCAGCACGCTCCTGCTTGTCCTACCAGTGTTATCCTCGCCGAACACGGGGGCTGTGCAACGGCTGCCCATTTTGCACTGCGGCACCATGATCTCCTGGAAGGCGATGCGCCTCGTCTGACGCGATCAGGGTCGGTCCCCTAATGTTGTGTGTGTCGATGGACGAGTCGCTTCTTGTTGTTTTGGGAGCCGGCGCCGGGGGAGCGCTCTTGCAACGACAACAACGACGCTCGGCACCGTCCGGGATAACGGCCAGTGAGTTATTATTAATTATCACCAACCCGTACAGATTTACCTCTAAATCCATCTTTTTCGTTCGGTACTACCCACGATACCACCCGGCCCGTCCCCTTACCTGCCTGACTTTGGTAATATTAATTATTAGTTACTGGAGGCGATGCGGGACACGAGCCGCGAGGGACTGGTTTGGGTTGACCACGGCCTGGGCCCGGAGGCGCAGTGGACGCGGGAACCCGACCTGGGGGCCATCAAGCGCGTCTGCCGCCGCCACCTGGGCATCCCCGAGGACGCCGCCGAGGAAGCGCTGACGGTCTCGTTCCACCGCGACGGCGCCTTCAACAAGCTGTACCGGGTCGACTGCGGCCGGCGCCGCTTCATGCTGCGCGTGTCGCTGCCCGTCGACCCCCGCAACAAGACGCTGGGCGAGGCTGTCACCCTAGAGCTGGTCCGCCGCAACACGGACGTGCCCGTGCCGGCCGTCGTGGCCTTCGACGCCTCCCGGAGCAGCGAGATCGGGTACGAGTGGCTGCTGATGGACAGGATGCCCGGCGTGCCGTCCCACTACCGCTGGCGCAAGATGACCATGGCCCAGAAGGAGCGCCTGACCGCCCGCGTAGCCGAGTTCCAGGCCCAACTGCTCCGCTGCGGCGGCCATCATCTCGCCGAGGGCTTCCGGGGCATCGGCACCCTCGGCACGGAGCCGCCCCGGTCCGACGCCCACGCCCACGCCCACGCCGACAGCGCTCCGGAACCCGGGCCGATCGTGTCGAGCTTCTTCTTCTCGGGCCAGCGCTATCACTACCCGGTCCCCCGGGGCCCCTTCAGCTCGAGCCACGACTGGCTCCGGGCCCAGCTCAACGTCATCGTCCGGGAGCACACGGCCGCCCTGGCCGAGGCCAAGACGGACCTCGACAGGGAGTACGCCGAGAGCGCCCTGCGCGTCGCCCGTAAGCTCCTCCGGATGCTGCACAAGATCTTCCCGGCCGTGGTGCACCCGCCCGAGCGCACCGTCATCTGGCACGACGACTTTTCGCTCCGCAACATACTCGTCGACAACAGCGGCAACATCACCGCCGTCATTGGGTGGTACGTAGAGTCACTCGAGAGAGAGAGAGAAAGAGAAAGAGAACACTAACAAGAAACGGCAGGGAATGCGCCTCGGCAATGCCACGGTGGGTGGCATCCCAGGTACCCGAGTTTCTGCGAGGCGCGGCGAGGGAGACGGAGCCGGACCGCAACTGCTACACGGACGTCGACAAGGGAGCTGCCCGCGCCGCCGTCAACGATGGCGATGGTCCGGGAGAGGGCGGGGAAGATGACGACGACGACGGGCTCGACAACGAGGGCAAGACGGAGCTCTACTGGATCCACCTGATGGAGTACGAGCAGACGCAGCTGCGCAAGGTGTACGCGGCGCGCATGCGCCAGCTCCGGCCCGACTGGGACCTCGAGGTTGAGGAGAGCGCCCTCAAGGTCGACTTCCTCGCCGCCGTCGCCCGCTGCGCCGCCGGCTTCTACCTCCGCCGCATCGAGCAGTGGGTCGACGCCATCGAGCGCAGAGAGTACCTCCCCCTGATGGAGGTCCTCAGGGTCGGCATGCATCAGGCGGACGGTGCGAGCGCAACGAAGACAGGCGCTATTAGATCGGCGGTGACGTGGTCAACCAATACCCTCACTCTCGTGAGCAGGTTATCATGAGAACTGTGCTCCTTCTCTTTTCCTCGCCCTTTCTAATTTGTAGGATATTTATTTAGGCCTTGTACCTCCTATGTGCCTCCAGTAATTTGGGAGAGCGATCTACTTTTGTCACTACTCCGAAGAGTTCATTGATACATTTAGAGTTCACGATCTGTAGTGCCCTACTGCCCCGTGCCGCTGCCTATCCTTAGACACATTATAGAATTATTTGACTGCACTATAGTGGCGGCCTAAAACTGCTCGAGAACCTGAGGTAACACTTGGCAGGTATTATAAGCGCCCCCTGCGCCCCCCGCGCCCCCCAGGTCATACCAAGAGGTATATACTCTAGTCTAGTAGTTAGACGTATTAGATAAGAATAATAGCAAGTATGAAGCACTTAACGGACCGAATAGGTAAATCAGAGACTTGTTAAGGTTTATCTTCATAATGATAGAAGGTAGAGGAAGTCTAGGGAGTGGAAGCAGGGAAAGGAGAGCCTGTAGATATGCCCACAGCCCACTCAAAGAAAGGAAAAGGGCAGTCTGCAGCCACAAAGGGAGCCACAGGCAGGTGGCTATAATTACCTGCCATATTAGAGCATGATTTCTAGTTTCTTCGATACTATGCTATCAGAAGCTAGGGAGCTTCTAAAGCTCCAGCCACGAGCAATACAAGTCACCCTTACAAGCTTATGGACGTATAGATCATCTTTTCTTTATCTATTTATATTGCTCTTTCTCTCCTTTATAGATAGTTTAATAAGGCACTCTTTCCATTCCTTCCTTACCATTACTCTTAACGCCTCCTAAATGCTTATTCGAGCTTGTAACTATATTTAGTAGTTATAAGCCTAATGCCTTAATTACTCCTCTATTGGACTAATATTAACTAGTTAAGAGCTTGCTCCTCTATAAATATATATACTTTACTTTTATTATTACTTTATAACGTATTTAACTATGACTAAGTCCTCGAACAAGTACTCTATATACCTTATTAATACTAGTAGTTAGCCTTCCTAGTATAGTACTTTTAAGTCAAAGGCTAGATTCCTAAAGATCTAAAGGGAGGTTAACTTAGAAGATAATCATAAACTAAGTAAGTAGATACTACTATACCTAACTTATAAATAAGTACTAGAGAATATTATTAAAGCAGTTCGAAAGTAGCATCTTAAAGCACTTATACTAGTATCTAGTCCTTCTGGGATTTTTACCTCCATAATAGATACCTTTACTCTATTTACTAACCATATACCTACTATAGAAGAGATTAGTAAAGAGCTTTTAAGTCTAAATAAGTAGTAGAAAGTTAATATTATTCTTCCTACTAAGAACTCTAGGAATTATATAATACTCCAAAGCTAGATTAAGAAGACTATAGAATCGCGTCTCTACTATATAGCTAGAGCTAGGAAAGAAAGGGGTATGAATGATAATAGGGCTATAGTATAAGCGTTTTAAGATATAATTACTCTCTTGGAAATAGGTATATATACTCTAATTATAGCTTAGTACGTTGCCTACCTAGATATTACTAAGCACTTAGGAGTCAATCCCTAATACTAGCTCTGGGAATTTAGTATTATATTCGAGTAAACGCTCTAGTATAATATTCTAGAGGTATAAGGTGCTTAAGGAATCTTTACCTTCCTTAACGCTATTGGTATACGAATTTTACTAGACTAGGTGGTATATAAGAGAAGAGAGGCCGAAGTAGTAGACGCCCTAGGCAAGAGTCTTCTAGAGCTTAGAAAGCTTATATATCTAATAGAGATCTTTATTAATAATAATAACTTAGGGGCAATTTTATGGAAATATTCGATATTTATAACTCTATAGCTTACTATAGCTAAAAAGAGTAGTAAAGAGAAAGTAAAGAGCTTCTAGACTCATTAGAAAGATTATAAATATCCTTATAAGCGACCTGGATATAAGTAAGATCTAGTAGATTATAATATACCTAGGTAAGCCCTATATAGTAATAAATAATATATATATCTCTCTAAGAAGGAATATAAAAGAATTTATAAGTAGCTTAAATAACTAAGATAGGCTAAGCTAAGGAGTTAGCTTATTACTAAGTAAAGAGAGTTATCCTATTCTAGGTAATTAAGGGTAAGATATCTTAGTTCCCTTAATACTTTGGTAATTAACCCTTAGCTACTTAGAGAGCTTATAAGCTACTATTATATATTTAGTACTATTAGTACGTAACGCTATCCTCTATTAGAAAGCATTATAGTCGATACTTATAGGTCTACCTATCTAGTTAATAATAAGAAGTTTGTCACGGAAATATACATATAGGACGCCGCCTAAGCCGCCTTCCCCGACAAGCCAATAGGACAGCAGGCACGAACGGACTAATCAGGAAAGGATCACGCTTAGCAAAGTGATCTATACGCTATAGGATCACTATTACAGCCGTGATCCAGACAACAAAGGATCACTAGATAAAGAGTAATCCTAGGATTATATATATATATAGATAGTCACTCGTTATAGTAGACTCTAAGAGTTTACTAATAGTAATAATCATAATCACAATACTTATACCAAGCATTGCTAATTACTATAAGAGACAACTCTAAGTGTTATTATAAACCCTTTAGCTTTACCGAATCCCTTAGACGACCTGCCTGCCTGTCTCGCTTAATCTACCTTCGTCTAAACCCTTTTAGAAGAAGTCTAAGCTAGGTTCGTTACACGTTATTACCACTCCCTTTGTTCTGTCATGGTTTAGAACGGAGGTGACCTTGACCTCGATATCGATATAGCTACTAACGTTACGGCCGAACAGCTGCTTGCCTAGATCGGTTAACTCTAGTAGCAGATCTAGGAGTTAGACTAGAGAGATAAGGTTACTTAAGCCCGAATTAAAGAACTTAAGAACAGTAAAAAGTACTTATAGAAACTAGTTAACGAGGCTTATATTAAAATCGAAGTACTCGAGACTACTAAAGCGAGTTATATTAAGATTAAACTATCTAGCAAATATAGAGGAACTAAGGAGGATCTTATAGGATTCCTAATAAACCTCTAATCCTACTTCTGGCTTAATAATGATAAGTTTCTAGATAACAAAGCCAAAGTTCTCTATATAGCTATAAGATTAGAGGGTAAGGCACTTAGATAGTTCGAGCCTATATAGAACGACTATCTTACTAAGGAAGACGAAGATGACCAAGATACGTTTACATAGGCAGTCTTCCGATCTTACGACCGTTTCGAAGAAGAGCTTTAGAAGGTTTTTAGCGATAAAGACGAAAAGATTTATATATAAGAAAGACTCGCCAATCTCTGATAGACTAAGTTAGTAGCCTCCTATACCGTGTAGTTTAGATAGGACATATTCAAGTCTTAGCTTAATAACAAGGCGTTGATATAACTATTCTATAACGGCTTAAAGGAAAAGGTCAAAGACAAGCTATATAAGTACGACCGGCCTAAGACTCTAGACGAATATATCATATAGGCTATTAGAATCGATAATCGACTCTATATATAAGAGTAGTAGAAACGAGGACAAATGAACGGAACCACGGTTAAGGCTAACGACAAGAAAAAGCAAGTATACGTCAGTACCTCGTACGGGACGTACCCCGGAGCTATAAATGTAGACGTAACGTAAAAGCAGGACTAGAAGAAGACGACCAAAGACAAGTCTAATGCTACCTACTATAACTATAGAAAGAAAGGGCATTATAAGCAAGAATGCCGGAGCCTAAAGAAAGAATAGAAACTAACCCCTAGGAAGGAAATTACGGCTATTGACGAAACCACCAAGGACGTCATCGAAGTAGTAGCTATAAGCTATAAAGATAGGGATAGCGACATAGATAGTCTCGGATACGACGATAATGGTAAAGACGAACAAGCATCGTACTCCGAATTGGTCATTATAGACCTAGAGACAGGTCTTGCTAAATAGGATATGGTAGGAGAGTATGTACTACTAATTTCGATTCTCCTAGCCTTAAGATAGTAGGGTTTTACGGTTATATAGAGGTAGGATAGATCGTAGACAACCAATATCTAAGGAATCAAAAGACCTAGACCTAATGTTCTATTCCTCTAGGAATAGATCGAATAGTATTATAATAAAATTTTCTAGCTTAATACGGAACTACGTAAATAGGATAGACGCTTGATCTGACTTACCTAGTAGAGCAATAGAATATAGGACGAAATAAGGGAACTCTGACGTATCATAGAAACTATCAAAGGAAAACAGCCTATAACATACGATAGGCCCGATAGCTACGCCGAGTATTCTAACAATTAGTAACTTAGCCACGACGTATAAAACCCTAAGTACTAGTTTATATATACAAACCGCAGAAAAGATAAGCGTATGTAGGAAAGCTATTAGAAGAAACACTCCTACCTTAGCATTAGAGTATCTATAGTCTATATATAGTAGGAAGGATTTAGAAAAGAGTTTTAATACCTTCTAGGCAATGCTATACAACTATACCCGCGACACGAGGCATATATACAAGTGCCCTAGTTCCAGTGTATGTTACACAAATGCCAATACCACTTTCGCGACAAATTCGAAAATAATCACTAGCCGACCCGACAAGGAAATGAGGACAGAAGCCTCCGCCCTATAGAATGGGTCTATGATACAGGAAATAGAGCGGCCGAATTGCTCTGGAAGATCGAAGCCCGCGACCTAGAAGGCATTATGGTAGTTCTAAAACGAGCTTGGCCTAGGCACTACGGAACAGGACGAGACATATAGGACTCGTGCCGGAGTAACGACTGCCTCTACCATACAGACGAAAAGAAATCGCGGATCTAAGAGCTTCGGATGAAGCTATGGCATATACGACGAAAAGCAAAATAGACCTAATAGTAGGAAGCTATAAGTACTTAATAGCTTATAGAAATAAGTATAATTAATAAAGCTACTATTAGCCGAACAACCGAAGAGGTTAGTACTAACCTAGGAAACGGGTTAGGGCCTTTCGAGGGGCCTAAAAACCATTAACGCCTATATAGCAGCGAGTAGTAGCGTAGTACAGGAGGAACTGGCGTAAGAAACTACTATATCAAGACCTCTTAGTAGAAATATAGGAAATCGCCATAATCTTTGGACGATAGCGGCAAGACAAGCGATTATAGATAATAGTATAATGGAAATAGCACGAAATGCTTGTACTAGTAGATAGTAGAGTAGAGATAAACCTAATTTCGCTAATACTTATAAATTAGCTACGGATACCCTAGAGAATGAAGCAGAAGTATAGTATAGTCAAAGGGCCATTTCCAATATAATAGGTATATAGGGAGACTAAACCGATCGATATTACTATAGTAGGGAAGACTATAGTAGTCATATTTAGTATCGTAGATATAGGTAACGATAAAGATATAATATTAGGGTTACTATAGTATAAAGACTATGACCTAGACATTAGCTAGAAGAATAGTAGCTACCTACGACCCTAAACAGAGTTATATTCGACTAGCAAGATAGGAAGCGCGCAAGGATCGCAAGCAGACGATGCTTAGGGGAAGACATATCCTATAGATCTACTACAAAAGACGGATAGTGGCAGGCAGATTACTATAGACTCTAGAAGAAGCGGTATAACGACACCGACGTTACGATAGGAGGAACAAGCTAAACCGCCGATAGCTATTCTCTCTATTAACGAATATAGAGCACTATAACTAGAGTAGTAGGTTAAGATAGGAGAAATCGCTAGCATCGCCATAAATAGAACTAAGTTCGTATATTATTAGAAAATCGAGAAACGAGACGAGACTAGGAAAGTACCAAAGGAATACGAAGGACACCTAGCATTCGAACCGAAGTATCTAGAAGGATTACTAGAATACGGCCTATAGGATTACGAGATTAAGCTTAAAGAAGGAGTACGACTAAAGTTCTTTAAGATTTACTATACAAGCTAGACATAGAACGAAGAACTTAAGCGATACTTGGAGGAGAACCTTCGAAGAGGATATATCTGCCTGTTGACATCGTTAGCAGGCTACCTAATCCTATTTGTGCCTAAGAAAGATGGAAAGCTACGGTTATATATCGATTATTGGTAACTTAACGAACAGACCGTAAAAAACCGATACCTATTACCGCTAATCTTATAGCTCCGAGATTAGTTAGTAAGAGCCTAATATTTCACGTATCTTAACTTGCCATTAGCCTATAATTATATATAGATCAAAGAAGGCGACGAGTGGAAAACGGCCTTTAGGATACCCTATAGCCACTATAAGTACCTCGTCATGCTATTCGGACTTACAAATACGCCGGCAACGTTCTAAGCCCTGATTAATCAAGCTATCTGATCCTTTCTTGACAAATTTATAGTATGTTATCTCGACGACATACTTATCTTCTCCAAAACGATAGATAAACACCGGAAGTATATAAAAGTAGTACTAGACGTGTTATATACGTACAAGCTATTAGTTAACAAGGAAAAGAGCGAATTCCATATTAGGAAAACGGTGTTTTTGGGATACGAAATATCCCTAGGACAAATCTAGATAGAACCTTTAAAGATTAAAGCTATTAAGAATTAGCTATAACCGATATCAGTCACAGAAGTACGAAGTTTCATCGGGTTTACGAACTTTTACTAGATGTTCATTAGGAACTTTAGAGCGATCGTACGACCTTTGTATAAACTTACTAAGAAGAACGCTAAATTCTAATAGGAAGAGCAATATAAGCAAGCATTTACGTAGATCCGTGATGCCATTACTAAAGATCTAGTACTAGTGCTACTAGACCCTAAGAAGCCATTTAAGGTGGAAACGGACGCTTCAGACTATGCTATCGGAGGACAATTAGGATAACGAGACGAATAAGGGAAGCTATATCCTATAGCCTTCTTTTTAAAGAAGCTCGATAGACTACGTCTTAATTATTTGATCTATAATAAGGAACTATTTGCAATTATCGAAGCTTTTAAGGAATAGCAATTATACCTTAGTAATATAATTAAACTAGTACAAGTATATATAGATTATAAGAATTTGCGATACTTTATAATGACAAAGGAGCTTAACAGACGACAAATACAATAGGCAGAATTCCTTATAGAATTCAATTTTAAGATCTGCTACAAGAAAGGCAAAGAGAACATACAAGCAGATGCCTTAAGCCGACGAACGGATTATATAGAAGGACGAACAGAAATAACACTACCGTTATTTAAGGAACAAATAGACAGAACGCTATATTACGAAACGTAGACACCTATAAAAGATAATCTACTTGACTTGTTCCTAGAATATTATATAATCTTTCGAGAAGAAAGGATTAACGAGGTATAATATTAAGTAGCACCCGGACTATTAGTACCTGATAAAGTGAAAGAAAAAGATAGGAAACTCTGGTACCGAGGCAAAGCATATATCTACGACAAAGATCAACAGCTACGAATGATTCGAGAACTCCACGAGTCAAAACTCGGAAGATACAAAGGAGTTATAAAGACTGTCGTACAAGTTAAGAAATATTATAACTTTCTATAGTTAACGATATAAGTTAAGGAAGTTATATGGAACTACGACATTTGTAACTAAAGCAAAACGGCACAATATAAGCCGTATAGGCTACTTTAGCCACTGCTAACAGCTAATAAACCATAGAGCTTAGTTACGATAGACTTTATTACGAAGCTACTAGAATCTAAGGATATAGCTATAGGAGTAACTTATAATAGTATTCTTATTATAGTAGATTGCCTGACTAAGTAGGTATATTTCTTTCCCTATAAGGAGTCCTAGATAGCAGAACAGCTGGTAGACGTAATCTATCAGCAAGTCACATTAGTACACGCTTGGCCATAAGAATAGATCACCGACAGAGATACCAAGTTCATATTAAAGTTCTAGTAAGCGTTAATATAACGATTAGGCGTCAATAGCAAGCTATTAACAGCATATTACTTATAGACCGATAGACAAACGGAGCGACTAAACCAAGTTGTCAAGCAGTATCTCCGCTCTTATATTAACTACTAGTAAGACGACTAGGTCATGCTATTGCTAACAGTATAACTCGCTTATAACACGACGCTAACGGAAACAACTAAAGTCACACCGTTCTTCGCGAACTATAGATATAAAGTAGACCTTAGGCAAGGACTAGAGGTCACAGTGCTAAGAGCAGTAGTTAAAGTAAAACAAATATACATAATATATAAGAAACTCAAAAAGGAACTCGAATTTGTTAGAACTAGAATAAAGAACTATTACGACAAACATAGGCTTAAGGGACCTTGCCTAGAGAGGGGAAACAAAGTCTACCTAATCGTACAAAACTTACAAACTAAACGACTAAGTACGAAGCTAGACTTTAAAAAGGTCGGACCCTTCGTTATCAAGGAACGAATTTCGATATCTAACTACCGACTATCGTTACCGTTATCTATGCAATTACGGACAGATGTTTTTTATATTTTACTTCTCAAACCAGCGCCGAAGAACGTCAAAATCGCTACGAATATCAAAGCAAAGGACAAAGAGGAAGAATAGGACATCGAAGAAATTCTAAATTCATGTATTATCAATAGGGAACTATAGTATCTAGTTAAATGGTTTGATTTTGGACTAGAAGATAACTCATAGGAACTAGTTAAGAATTTGAACTACCCTAAGAAACTAGAATAGTTCTACTAGCAGAACCTAGATCGACTAAAGGAAAACCTAGGACAGAATCGAAGACAGCGCCCTAATTAATAACGTCAATATTACTATTAAGTTACATACCTAGAACCGCCCCTAATTCTTGTTACTCTACCTCTTCCAATTCATCCAAAGACATAAGACCCTGGCAAACCATCTCTGATCCTCGAGATAATAACGATCGCTTTTGACGACAAATGCAGTCTAAACGAGCTAGAGACTTGTCTAGACGACGCTACGCTTTTGCCAACGAATTACGGTCGGCACGGAGAGCCTCCTCAGCATCTTATTCTAATCGGTCAAGGCGCTTCGATTCGTCTACAATATAGGATACTACAGAAGTTAGTATAGGAAAAATACATTAACAAGGGAACACCGACAAGACGAGACTAGAACCCTAGAACCGTTATATAACCTCCTATAACGAACACATTCGCTATAACGAGAAGAACTCTCTATTATACGGCAGCAGAGGCCGCGAGAAAAGTAAAAAGAACAAGGCATCACTTCAAACCCTAGCTCGTTAATAGTAGCAGCCAGGGCAATACGCTCCTTGGTCTTTACAGACCTTTTTATTAAACGCTTCGCTATACAAGATATATTATTAGTAGTATACAGAAGAAAGAGGGAAATACAGGAGACAACTTACTAAGGGTTATTAGCGCTATTTAAAACGGCCTAAGATAGGCTTTCGGGTCGAAAGCCTTAAAGAAGGGGCATCGTATCACGGAAATATACATATAGGACGCCGCCTAAGCTACCTTCCCTAACAAGCCAATAGGACAGCAGGTACGAACGGACTAATCAGGAAAGGATCACGCTTAGCAAAGTGATCTATACGCTATAGGATCACTATCGCAGCCGTGATCTAGACGACAAAGGATCACTAGATAAAGAGTGATCCTAGGATTATATATACATGTAGATAGTCACTCGTTATAGTGGACTCTGGGAGTTTACCAGTGGTAATAATCACAATCACAGTACTTATACTAAGCATTGCTGATTATTGTAAGAGACAACTCTAAGTATTGTTGTGAACCCTTTGGCTTTACCGAATCCCTTAGACGACCTGCCTGCCTGTCCCGCTCAATCTACCTTCGTCTGAACCCTTTTAGAAGAAGTCTGAGCTAGGTTCGTCACAAAGTTCCTTATTCCTAGGTCCTTTATTAAGCTTAATAAGCTAGAGTTTATAGAAGTAGATATAATGATATTTCCTATAAGTAGAAAAGGAACTTAGATTATCGAGAATGCTCTAAACAGACTGTATAGTCTATATATAGAGAGTCTAATACTTTAGGATATCGCTATCATCAAAGGATTCTATATAAATATCATTCTAGAGACTCTGCTACTTAAGGTAGGAGTATAATACTATAGTCTAGATTACTTATTATAGTATAGAACGCTAGAGAAAAATATTATCCTTAGAAAGTTAGAATATAGGTATGACCTTACTTTCCTTAAATATAAGCCGCTTTCTTACTACTTAAGCTTTCTAAGCTATATGATAATTAGTAATATAGGTTTAGTTAATACCCGAATATCTTTCTAGAGTATGTTCATTATATAGGGGAGGAGGTCGTATATATAAGCTTCCTTTACTATAAGGGAGGATACTAAGGAACTCTAGCACTTAAAGGTAGGATACCTTAGTCTAGAAGCATTAAGAGTACTTATTAATAAAGCTAGGAACGTCAAGATTAAAGGGATAGTATATATTAAGTACAAGAGCTATACTTGTACTTATACTAGGAAGGTTATCTTAAGAAGACTACCTAAACAAAAGTCAGCCTATCCGTTCTAACGCGTTATATGGGATCTTTTTGACTTCCTGGAAGCAATTAATAGATTACGCTAGTTACTTATAATCGTTAACGAGTATAATAGTAAGCTATTCCCTTTTCTATTAATAACAAAGATATTAGAGGAGATCTTAAGAGTTATTTAGAACTTCGAGAGCTAGGTAAGACGTTAGTATAGGCTTACTATCTATAAGATTAAGTAGGATAACGATATTACGATAATTAGTCTCGTAAGGCAAGCGCCTTTATAGTACTAAATATAGCTAATAGAGAGCGGTATCGATCTTAAACTATCGCCGGCATATACTTATAAACCTAACGGACTGGCTAAGCAAGTAGGGTAAGAACTGATCTTATACTTAATTAAGATAATAAATAGAGCGAATCTACCCAAGAAGCTCTAGTTAGAAAGTATATAAGCTATAGTATACCTATATTTAATTAGTTTAAGCAAAGCTTATGAATTTAAAAGCCCTAACGAGATACTATACTCCTAGTTTAAATAATATTTTTACTAATATAAACCTGGATTTATAATTATAATGACTAATGACTTATACCTAGATTAGAGTAGTTTCTTTATATATAAGTATAAGGTATATATCCTCTATAGGGATAGGGAAGTAAATAGATATATAAAGGACTTTAAAGTGCTATTATATAGACTAATAAGGTATTTTATAAGATATTATATATCCAATATTTACTATATCTAGATATCTAAGCTTAATAAGGTCATTATAACTTATAACGTTCGCTTTAATAAGAAGATGTTCTTTTACCTAGAGGAGATATAACTAAAAGAACAACCTATTACTATCCTAAGTTATAAAGTTAATCTTTTTAACCTAGGCAAGGATTCCTAGGATAGTTAGTTTCTCTAGTAAGTATTAGAGTAGACCTATTAACCTATATAGGACTCTATTATCATAATTTAGCCCTTATTATAGATAAGTCTAACGATAGAAGAACCTCTCTAATAATAAGGTTAAGACTCGAAGGTAAGGGAAGAGCTCTTGGAAATGTAGCCTATAGCTAAACCAATAGCTTCTTAGCCACCTATAGTTTAAGAGGGAGCAACAGAAGAACTTACTAAGTAGATGAAGAGCTTTAGAGGGCTTTTAACCCCTAAATATATATCTAAGCCTACGTTAGTATACTCCATACTAGTAGAAGAAAGAGCTTACTATTAAGATAAAGGTTTAGACTTAGGGCCTCCTAATACTCTAGCTAGCTAACTAGTAGCTTAGGAGAGCAGGGAAGATCCCCTATAGAAGGGAGAAGTGCCTTCTATGGATATATCTAACATATATAATAAGTTAGCGGAAGAGCTAGAAGCTAGGGACAATACTACTAATATATCTTCCTAAGTATAGGATTAGGAGGAATAAAATACTAAGCAAAGTCCGGATTAGCTAGCGTATCCTCTAGAGCGAGTAGACAAAGAAGAAACAAATCGGTAACCTCCTATATAGAGAGGTAGAGATAGGAGGAAGGCTTTATAGCTACAGGCTCCTATACAGTCGAGCGAAAGACTATACTATCGAGAGAGAGTCAATTATAACTACTCCTTTCGAACTATTACTCTAGAGTTCTAGCAGTTTTATATAGCTTACCTGCCTAATTAATAGGAAGCTTGCCTAGACGACCAGAGCACGAGAATACTATATATAGTGAGCTAGTGCCAACCCTTTAGGGCACTACTTAGCACCTCCAGAACCTAACCTCCGTCTGGTCAGATAGGGAGGAGCCTCGGCTCAAAATGTCTAGGGCATCTGAGTATTCGCGGTCACAGTAGGCAAGTCCGACCATCCGGACGATAACAACAATAGAAGCGAAGGTAGCGATAACGATGTCCCTTTGGATAGACGTAGAAGAGTCTACTTACGTGGAAAAAGATACCCTAACTTACAAAAGAAAGAAGAACTACATCCCGTCACTTAGATCTATTAGAGCAAACGAGTGTTAAAAGCCATCTGTTGTCCTTGTCTATCTGTCTAGTGCCCCTAGATAGGCAATCCCTATTTATGCCTATCGTATATAGCAAAGCTCTATGGAACCGGAAAAATGAAACTGTACCCTATGTCCCTCTAGTCATATTAAAAACTTCTAGCCCTAGTCTAATGGTATTTATAGCTATAGTATAATAGAAAGATACTATGTGCCTAGGAATATCTCTAAATAAGCTATATTAGTATATTAATGAACTTGTCTAATTACCTAATAACTAAAAGGATCTATATAACTACCTATTAAAAGAATAGTTTAAAGAAGCTACTAGAGACAAGATATATAACTTAGAAAGTAAGGGAACGTAGAAAGTCATCCCTTATAAGTAGGTAAAAGTATAACCTATACTATTAAAGTAGGTATTTATATATAAGTTTAATAAGGACGGATTCCTGAAGAAGTATAAGTCGTAAATATATATATATAGTAATCTATAAGATACAAGCAGTCTAGAGAATATATATACTGCTATACTAGCGATATAAACATTCCAAATGATAATAGCGCTTATAGTGTATTTCGATCTTAAAGTTAAATAGTTCGATATAGTATAAGTATTCCTTAACGTAAAAAGGCTAGAAAATGACCCTATTATCTATAAACTTCTAGAAGGCTTTAAATAGCTAGGAAAGTATATAGAACTCCTATAAGCCCTATATAGCTTAAGGGATTTACCGCTTCTATAGTATAAGGAGTTCTATAAAATGCTTTCTAAGCTTAGCTTATAGCCTTTAGAGGAGGAGAAATGTCTATTTCTAAGCTAAGATAAACGTATTATACTTCTATATTAATGACTTCTTTATCTCTTTCTATTAAAAGAACGCTATAGCCGCTAAGTATATAATAGAAGGAATCAAAGCTCGTTATAACGTCTATAAGTAGGGGGATATTAGCTAGTTTCTCGGGATTACAGTAATTTAAGATAGATCTATACGTAAAGTCTAGCTTGTCTACAATTAGTATATTAAGAAGGTAGTAAAGCGGTTTAGGTTAGACGTACCTAGCGCTTTCAGGCCTACTCCCTTAAGCTATAAAGAACTTAAGAAGTTCGAAGGGACGGCTATTAATATATAGATTAAGGAATACTAGGAGCTTATAGGCTTAATCCTATATTATATAGTAATATTACGACCTAACGTAACATATACTTATATAGTACTATCTTAATATCTAACTAACCTAAGTCTAGACCACTTGTTAGAAGCAAGGCAAGTTGTAAGATATCTATATAGGACTTCTTACCTATTAATTTAGTATAGCAAAGAGTAAGCGCTAGATGATCTAATGCTTCTAATAGCTAGAGACGTATCGTATATAGACGATCTAGATATACGGTATTCGTTATAGGGGTATATTATCTTCTTATTTAGAGGACCTATTACGTAGAAAGCGTCGCGCTAGAATACCGTTATAACGTCTAGTACTAAAGTAGAACTTCTAACGCTCTCTCTTGTAGTAAGAGAGATTATAGCGCTTAAGAGGCTATTCGAAGATATCGCTTTCGATCTCGGCAAGCCCTGGAAGATACGCTACGACAATTAGCAAACTATTTAACTAATAGTTATAGAGAATAAACGTATTAATACTTACCTATGGTACGTAGATATCTATAACTTATGGCTATGCTAGGAAGTTATAAAAGGAGCGTTCAAAGTAGTATACCTACTAATTAGTCAAATGCTAGTAGATAGGCTTATAAAATGACTTGGCTAATAAGCGTTCGAGCGATAGAGAGCGCTCCTTAATCTCTAAAATATTAGTTATAGGCTTATATAAGTGGAAAAGTAAAGAAAACTGATTAAATTAAAAAAAAGCAAAATAAACTAAGGCGCTTACTAGTACCTAAAATGCTATCCTAAGCTCCTAAAGACATTAGACTAGTGTCTTACTCCATCTAAGCATTACTATTATATAAGGGGTAGGGTCTAGACACTTATAGAGGCCTTAGCACCCTCTAGTAGTACCTTAGTTAAAGCTAGAGTTACTTTAACGTAAGAGGAAGGACTAACATTTTAGTTAGTAAGAGCATAGTAGAAGCGATTAGTTACTAATAAGCAAGGGACGTATATCTTAAAACACTTATAACCACTATGGTAATAATAATAACAATAGGAGCCAGGGCCGGAATGATTATAACATTTGCTAAGAGAACGACTAGCTAATGCCAAGTATATATATATATTATAAGAGACCTTCTAAAGCTCGAGAGCATTAACCGTACTATAATCTGTTAGCTTGTAAGACTTAGAAACGATTAGTATAGCGCTTAGAAACTATAATCGAAGTCGACTTTTCGACTAGGAAACTATAAAGCGAAACTATATAATAAAGAAATAACGAAAAATCGCTAGAATCACTTAAAATCGATGGATTTAATAGAAAATTATAAAATTAGCAATAGAATTAAAGAAAATTAAATAAATAGAGTAAATAGGAGCACTTATAGCAACTTACTATTAGTATGTTTACGCTTCTAAGATATAATAGGTATAGGTACTAACCTACTAGCTATAGTAGCCCTAGCTAAACTAGAAGTAGTAATAGAAGACTTACTAAGCTTAACTAAGGCTATAATGGATATAATAGATATAGCTAGTAAGCTATTCTCTAATTTAGGTATAAAAGGTACTATTTTACTATTATTATTACTATTATTATTATTATAGTTATTATTACTATTATTATTAGTATTATTATTATTATAATAGTAATAATATTTAAATTACTATTTTAGAAGAATCGCTTAAATATCTTTAATTCTTTTAAAATTACTAAATTAAGAAAGTAGACGCCTAGAATAATTAGTCAAGGAAGGTATAATATAAGATATAACACCAGAAATAACATTACAATAAGCAGTTAAAGCAACTACCACACTTAACTAGGGGGTATATTAGAAGCTAGGGAGCTTCTAAAGCTCTAGCCACGAGCAATGCAAGCCACCCTTACAAGCTCGTAGACGTATAGATTATCTTTCCTTTGTCTATTTATATCGCTCTTTCTCTCCTTTGTAGATAGTTTAATAAGGCACTCTTTCTGTTCCTTCCTTGCCACTACTTTTAACGCCTCCTAAATGCTTATTCGAGCTTGTAACTGCGTTTGGCATATGCTAATTTTTAATTAGGAGTGTGCCTAATATAACTATGATTGGACTTGTAGAGGACCTGAAATCAGGCTACCGATAAGGTACGGTCTAAGAGCAACTGGTAGCCAAAGAGAGTAGAGTAGAGATAATTAGTAGAATATATCTGTAGTTAACTGCAGAGAAGGCTTCGAAATTGGTAGGCCACTTTGCATGCTTCAGTTTGACTATCTACTGCACATAGCTATTTAGTAGTGTGCCCCGTGCCCGGCGCAACTCATGGGTGTGTTTCTAGCCCTCTAGAAGTGGGCGAGATAGGGGAAAATGGCGTTTGGCGGCCACAGAGGTGCTTCTGTGAGCCCCGTCGCCGCGCCGCCCTTCACGGTCGAGCCCAAAAAAAAAAAAAAAAAAAAAAAAAAAAAAACATGGTAGGCGCCAGCTACATTCGGCGGCCAAAACAGCACTTTCTCGACCAAATATGTAGCTTTGGGTCTGTTTCAGTCTACGATGTAAGTTAATTAAAAGGTCAAACGGAGGCACTTATCCTTCCAACGACCTTGCCATCAAATGTGTCTCGGAAGACTTCATAGTTGCCCTCGTTCCTCCGGTCAAACACGGCGAACCAGATCTCCTTGAACCAGCCGCCCACGAACTCGGCCTCGCTGAGCACCTCGTCCCAGCACTTTGCCACCTCCTCGGGCGGGTTCTTGAACGCGCCGCAGCCGATGGCCCCCAGGACGAGCATCGTGTGTCCCCGGGCGCCGGCCATGCGGAGACACAGCCGCATCTTGTCTTTTGTCAAGTCGCGCGCGGCAGCGTCGGCAAACACCAACGGGCCCCGGGGTGCTTTCTTCGCCCCCTTCTCGTCTCTGCCCTTGTTGTCCCGCCCGCGCTGTGCTCGTTGGTCCGTTCCCAACGCTGCGCCATTTTTGGATTGAGACTCCCCCTTACTAGCACCACCGCCGGGCCCCTCTGCCTTGTTCCCGTCTGCACTCTCCCCCTCGGTGTTTAGCACCGCTTCCCCGGCACGCCTCACCTCGGGCCTCCGGATGCCCGCCACGCTCAGCACGCTCACGACGGGCAGCTCGGGCTCGGGCGTGTCGGGGACCATGAGGCGGTGGTCGGCGGCCATGGAGCGGCGGAAGACGACGACGTCGCGCGTGTACAGGCCGGCACGGGGCTCGATCGGGTAGTGCAGGTCCCGGCGCAGCGACGCGGCCAGGGTGCTGCGGAAGCATAGCGCCTCCTCCTGGGCCGCCGCGCCCTTGAGCCAGCCCCCACCCGGGCTGCGCTCCGACGCCATGTTGAGCACCGCCACCCGCCCCGCCGTCGCCGCGTCCAGGTTCTCCGGGGCCGACGCGCTCGCCCGGAGCTGCTCCACTCGGAGGGCCTCCTCCGCTTCGGCCGTCAATGGTGTCGTCGCCGTCGCCGTCGTCTTCGTCTGCTTCGGTGATGATGGGACTCCCAGCACGGCCGAGGGCATGGCCAGGGCGGCGTCGAACGTGTCCAGATTGAAGACGCGAAGGACGGTCCCGCAGGCCAGGCCGGGCTTGTCGCTGTCGTCGCTGCTACCACGCGCGAGTGCGAGCCGGAAGCGCGGGCACTTGGACGGGTCGAGGGGCGCGAGTTCCGAGAGCTTGAGCTTCTCGCACTTCGTCGTGTCCAGGTGGGGCAGCTTCGCCGCGATGGTGGCCGTGAGCTCCTGGGTCTCCTTGGCCACGGCGGCGAGCGCCAGGCGACGCGGGTTTTCGTAGTACTTTTTCCTCCACATCGTGGTGCTAGTCGAGTTCTCACAATGATTCTCTCAGAGAATGAAAGTTGGCGTTTGCGTGTTCGATGTGCTCCCAAGGTCTTTTGTGATTTGCACTTGTTGACTTCAGGTCGAGCACGTCTTCATTTCGTTCACTTCTATACCTAGGACTCAGAACAGAACGAACTGAGTCCTAGATCATCACTTTGTGAGTATATCGGTAGTTTTGTGACTCTCTTTTCGGTCAACCAAAACAGTTGCTTCGCCTTGATGAGGGGCTGCGCCTGTTTCGCCGGTGTGCGTCACAGGGGAAGGCACCGCCAAGCATCGTTTCCTGATCCGGCAACGCATCAACTTCAGGCAAGCGTTACTGCAAGGCGTGCCGAATCAGGCGACCTTTGCGGGAAGGTCTAGACCCGGGGACCCTAACCCTTGTCTCCCTTTCCCCATGCTCCCCATCTCCCTCCTTTCCGTGCTGTCGGGAGGTTAGTTGCATGGTCGGTGGAGTTGTCGACGTCAAAACACTCCTATCGACTCGTACACTAGGCAGCACTTTTTGCCTGAAAGTAGCTCCGCGCAACGGTGCTTCCGAAGCTTCGGTCGTTTTCCAAGGCTCGCAAATCGGGTTTAACTCCTTCCCCTCATCGCCAGCCTGCAGTTGACAAACTTAAGGTCAATCCAAAACAACAACAGCAAAAAAAAGAAAAACAGAAAAGAGTAAAAATAAAAATAAAACTTGATATCTTTAGCTCTTGAAGCAAGCGTTTAGCGCCCTTGAGTCAGTATATTCTCGGCAGTCCCCTCTAATTAACCAATTTAATCCACCATCGCAGTCCTGGTAATTATATCACGCCACATATATACCACACACACAAACGCACACTCACACTCCCGATCTCAGAAGACAGACCCAAAAAAGAGAAAAAAAAATGCCCGTCTACTGCATCACCGGCACTAACCGCGGGCTGGGGCTCGAGTTCGTCCGGCAGCTGGCCCGGTCGAGCGACAACACCATCATCGCCGGCGTCCGGTCGCTGGCCTCGACGGACCTGAGCGACCTCAGGGCGGCGGCGTCGCCGTCGACGCACATCCTCGAGTGCGACACGGGCAGCCTGGCGTCGATCCACGCCTTCGCCAAGGCGGCGCGGCTCGCGCTAGGTGAGGACCGGAAGATCGACTACCTGATCAACAACGCGGCCGTCAACCTGGCTTCGCACCAGACCTCGCTCAACCTGGGGCCGGATGAGCTGCAGGCCCAGATGGCCGTCAACGTGATCGGCCCGGCCAAGACGCTCGAGCTGTTCCTCGACGCCGGCCTGCTCTCCCAACACGTCCGCGTCCTCAACATGACCTCGGGCCTGGCCAGCCTCCACCTCACCGCCCAGAGCCCGGCCCGCAAGTGCGCCGGCTACTCCATCACCAAGGCCGCCCTCAACATGCTCACCCTCCACCAGGCCGCCGACCTACGCAGCCACCTGCCCGGCGCCGTCGTCGTCCTCGCCGACCCGGGCTGGGCCAAGACCCGCTTGGGCGGCGAAGGCGCCGTCATGGAGCCCAGCGACAGCGTCGCCGGCGTCCTCAAGGTCCTCCACGGCCTGCGCCCCGAGGACTCTGGCTCCTTCTTCAGCCACTCTGGTGACAAGATTCCTTGGTAAATGAAAGGAGTGGAGAGGAATATAACGACGCTTTTTTTCCCCTCTTCTTTCTTCTTTTACTTTAATTATTTTCTTTTTTTTTCTTGACATTCGATAGCTGGAAAATCATAATCATGTAACGCTCGATGTGACATCAGGTCATAATTAATTATGCTGTCTTACTCGCCATCCATCAACGTGACTAAAGGAGGAAAGTTGCGTTGATGTTGAGGCGTGAGATAACTCAAATGGAAAGAAACTTCCTTAAGAAGAGCGGAACGATGATAGAACGGCGGGATCATAAATGCGTTGGAGTAATGGGACGAGCAAGGGGAACGACAGCACGGTGCAGAGGACCGAGAGCACGGCGACGAGAACGAGGTGCCAGGCGCTGAAGCTCCGGCTGTTGCGGTATGCGTAACCCCGTGGCGCGGCGGGGCCGACCATCTTCTCGATGGGCGCGATCCCCTCCCTCTTGTGCGTCTCGTAACCGATGCGCATTCCTGGCAGGCCGTCCACGCTGTACGAGTTCCTGTACGCCCAGTACCTGCAGGACTCAAGTCAGCACCTGTGATCACCTACTAATAATAGTTGCCAATCAGGTAATTAATTTCACCCGGTAATTACTATCCACGCCGATGCCGGGAGGAAAATAATAAACGCACCTTTCCCTGCTCTCATCCGACGCGCCCTGCACGAACTTCTCTTCCTTCTTGGCAAACACCTCATTCAGGGTGGCGCGGAAGCCCTTGAACTCGTAAAAGGGCACCGAGTAGCCGCACGAGCTGGCGACCTGGTGCAGGCGGACGATGATGATGGAGCGGGAGCTCGGGATGACCTCGACGTCGTGCTTCTTGACAAAGTCGTCAAACGTGCTGCCCGCCCCGCCCCGCTCCGGGCTTATTCTTATCGGTATTAGGCGGGTCTCGTGGCCCGGCCGCTCGAGGACGGTGCCGTGGCCGAAGAGGCGGACAATGCGCGGCGGGCCCTCGAACGAGCCGAACATGACGGTGATGCGCCCGTTGCCCGGCTCGTACAGGTGCGCGATCGTCTCGGTCCCGCTGCCCGTGAGGTCCATGTACCAGAACGTCCGGTCGTCCAGCAGGCCAAAGTACGGGCCCCCCTTGGGCGACACGTTGACGTGCCCGGACGCCGCCAGCGGCGCCGTGGCCACCCAGAACATCTTTTGTTCCAGGATCCATTTCATCAGGTACTCTGGAATCGTCTCGAAAAACTGCCCCATCGTGTGTGTGTGTGTGTGTGTGTGTGTGTGTATGATGTCTCCTCCTCCTCTTCCTGCTGCTGCTGTTGTTGTTGTTGTTGCAATGGAGGATTTGAAAATTTGTGGCGCTCAAATTACCTTACCTAATTTCTCCCCTCATTACCTCAGTTGGTGCATTTCCGCATCACCACTAGAATCCGTATATCCTCTGTAGTAATCCGTCCAGTTTTCACTGCGGGTGGTCAAGTGACTCAGTGCGCCCTTCAATTTGAGAGGGCTGATTGGAGTACGTCCGTACTGTACCTCGTCTCGCAGCCAAGCCTCTCTGGCTGGTAGCTAACTAACTACTTGCAGTAAAGCCTGCATGGGATGCAACCCTTTCTGCCAATGAAAATGAGTTTGTCTACTCCGTACTCCGTAGATGGGTCCGCAACCTGGTGTCTCAATTAGGGCCGGATGCCGACGATGTCTCCCAAGTACTATAATCTGCAGTGAGAAGGCTCTTGGGGTACACGGCACCTGGCTGAAGGGCCTCCAGAAATAGCAGTTTGTGGCTGTGGGAAAGTTTCGATCTCCGCTACTTGCACAGATCTATCCCACGTGGTTCACATGAGCGTCAGTTTTAAGAAGATAAGTAAATTTGAGCAAGTGAGTCCAACAAGCGGCCATGGCATTGGCCCTCGTGTTGTCGTTTGGCTACAAGTTATAGCGGACAAGACCATATAAGTTTGTAAGGAACCAGGCAGGTATGTACAATACATACATACATACATACATACATGGTTTGCTGTGTACTGAAAGAGAGCACCAGTACAAATACTTGTATTAATGTCCTGGGGTAACATCGCCCATCTCAACGACAAGGGTTTGAGCACCCCTGAAGGGATGGCGCCAAGATTGGATCGGCAACGATTGGACCGTCTTATTCCCCCCCCACCGGCCGTCAATTTAAAGTGAGCTAACGCCTGAACTTTTGCTCTGTCCTTCCCGTCGAAGCGTGGCAGGACGACGACTCCGCGCCCACCGTCAAACATGAAGCTCGCCGCCCTTCTGGCGTCCTCGCTCCTCTGCGCGGGTGTTTGGGCCGCCCCGGCCACCAAGAGCGATGACAAGAGCAGCACCAGCGAGATCGATCCCCACCACGGTTACGTGAACCATGAGGGTCACACGTGTGAGATTATAGACGAGGACGACGTCAAATGCCGGGCGGGCCCAAGCACCGAATTCGACATCGTCACGACGTTCAATAAGGGTTTCAAGGGCACCTTCATCTGCGCCGAGAAGGGGAAGTGCGTGCTAATAGACGGGTTGGAGAACTGGTATGTGCCTTTGCCTTGCTCACAGTCGCCGCTGGGGGACGAGCAGATGTTTGGCCCATCAGCTCTAGGCCTATGGCCTACTCGTTAAGATTCCCGACTAACTCCACAACTCCACCCTTGTAGCACATGGGACCTCATCTATATCTTGGGCGTTCCTTGCTATGTTAGCGGACATTACACCGACTCTGAATGCGGGGTGGCCAAGTTGGGCCTCTGCTCGGGTGGCTGAGTGATCTGGTCGCATGCAGGGTACATGGGGACATGGGTTTTGGGTGTTGGTTAGAGGTTAAAAGGGAGAAGGAAGAAGGAGAGGACGGGAAGCGAAGGGGGGGGGAGGAAAGGGGGACCGCGCAGTCACGACACGAAGATTGGGACGTCTCTGCAGCACGACTCACCCACTTGCCGAGGACGTCATTTTGAACTTCGGATAAGGAACGGACTGTATTAACTCGATGATACCTGTATGAACCGATAGCGCGTGCTTGGGGCTCTCGGAATTGAAGATGTGCGACCTTCTGTGCACATTGTGCTTGACTCCACCCCTTATGGCTGCACCCAAGTTGTTCGTCCGGATCTCAAATGGGGTTTTTTACAGGATGCTTTAACCCTGCTCTACAAAAGTAAACATCACCGTCTCAGAAACCTGATCTCTTCTGCTCTGGCGCTTTGGCCACGAAACACGCACCCTGTGCGGAAGACTCGTGTCTCATGAGACCTTATTTGTTGCCCCTGAGAAGCCGTGCCTTACCAAAATATGCCTGGATAAGAGAGTCTGCGCCATCCATAACAGAAAATTTCTTCAGTATAGAACTGCCGGACCAGGAACCCCACGTGAATGACTTCCTGGGCTGTGTCCCCAGGAGGCTATAGATTCTCGATTGGCATCCTTCAGGTTAGGGAGGGTACTTTGAAACCCCAATCAAACTCGACATTCACCGATGCCCAGGTATGTCTGATTTCACAAATCCATTGTCTTGTCATCGTGCGTAGATCCCGGAAGGAGAGCCGTGTTACAGTATTTGACTGCCAGTGGGTCAGATCTGGCTGACCCACCAACAGGGATGACAAGCCAGGGTGTTGACATGTATTTAGACAGCATCTCCAAGTGCCTCTGGCACTTGGAACAATTAACGCTTTTATCACCTACTTCTGCAGACCGTAACAGTTGGTCCAGGAGTGCCGCCCACGGCGCAAATACCGCTGTGGTGTCGTACCTGTTTGCAGCCTTTCTGAGCTGTACTGATTTGCAGCCACCGAGCTGTAGCAAGCCGTATCGAGCAGCGTGGCTATCTTCACGAGGAGTTCGAGCCGAGCCTCGATCATCCGTTATCAAACCGACGCTCAGGGAACAGGCTTTCCCGCATCACCAACGGCTGTGACTTGGAACCGAACCAACCGAGGCCGGCCACCACCGCTGTGCCTACTTACTCCGGCTCATCCGTGAACGCCCAGAGACAGCAACACTTTCCTTTTCTCAGTCGAAAATGGACTGATGGTCTTCTAGTCAGCGTTCTTCCCATGGAAGAAATCAACAGAGTTTGGTGCTAGCTAGAACTCTGCCGGTATTATTTACCAATAACCGCTAAACTGGCTGCGGCCGTAGGGATTCGACTGTGTATCGACTTATCGCCTCGTCTTAGTTGCATAGGTGCCTACCTTAGGTAAGTCTTCTCATCTGCAATTAATTATTATGTATTTGTCTTGTTTCGTTCCTTGAATCTTATCGAGTATCCTGCGCTTCATAGCTCAAATCCGTTCTGTTTTGGGACCAGACATCCCATGTCCAAAGGAGCGACATGGAACACTCGCAGTTCTTCAAATACATGTGATGGTAAACTACGTACTAGGGAGCTAAGGAGGCAATCGCGATATATACCTATGTGGTGGGACCGGGCCCCACTGGGGTTCCGGGCCCCACCAGGGTTCATCTTCCCTGCAGGATGGCCCTGGTCAGCCTCTTCCTTCTCTCCATCATCGAACTCCATAGCAGTTATACGAAGATCGTTGATTTCCGCATCCATCCATCTATCTACCACAATCGGTTATCGTTGCTCGTATACCAGAACACATAGCTCCCCCGGCGCTTTGCAGTTACCGACCCCTGCAGCTAAGTCACGACCAATCAGCATCACGGATCGGAGCACACCCCCAGTGTTAACCGCTTCCCGAGAACAATAGCTGCTCTTGGCGACTATGCAAGCGGACCATCGATGGGATAATGGGAAGCTTCCCAACCGCCACGTGCCGAGGAAGAACAAGTGCAACTCAAGAGCCATAGTGACAGTGCAGTTCCTCATTGTCGGGGGGACCGGGGTCAGATAAGGACAGTGGAGTGAATATGTGGGCAGTAATTAAGTTGGGAACCGAGATCTTTTTTGCTACACTAGAGAAACTGGGCTAGGTTCGACACACGTGCTGTCCCCGGACAGCCCCCTCACCCAAGGGTCGTACGCACATAAAATGGGGAGTTGATCTCATACTTTCCAGCCGTTTGTGTGAGACAGGTGAGACCACAGCTCTCTCTCTTTCTCTCTCTCTCTGTCTTCAGAGAACCAGACCAACCGGGCCCCTGGCATCCACCATGGTCATGCTTCGTTCACTGATATGGTCGGCCTTGGTAATCCCAAGCCTTCAAGCCCCCCAGGGGCATGATGGCTTTGGTTCGGGCCAGGGAAAGGGCAAGGTTGCTCCCGTTAAGCGGATCTCACTCGGTCCTCGGCCGTACTGGCTTGTTGACAAGATGGACGACGGCCCGCTGAAGCAGAAGCTCGCTTCGTGCTCCGAGAAGGAGATGAAGAGGAGCGACTGGAGCATATCGCACCGCGGCGGCGGGACGTTGCAGTTTCCGGAGCATACCTACTCGTCCATCATGGCTGGGGTGAGCAATAAAGACTTTTCCTTTTTTTTGTGCTAGCCAGGACATGGATTCAGTGCTCGAGGATTGGTTATTAATTAATATTCTGGAATCTAACCCAAGACGTAACAGACAAGAATGGGGGCCGGGATCCAAGAGTGCGACGTCACCTTCACCAAAGACAAGCAGCTTGTGTGCCGCCATTCTCAGTGCGACCTCCACACCACCACCAACGTGGTGACCATCCCCGAGCTGAACGCCAAATGCACCGTCCCGTTCCAGCCGGCCTCCAACGGCACCGCGGCCAAGGCCAAGTGCTGCACCTCCGACTTCACCGTGGACGAGCTCAAGCGGATGTGCGCCAAGATGGACTCCTCGAACCCGGCCGCCGCCACGCCGGCTGAGTTCGTGGGCGGCACCCCGGCCTACAGGACGGACCTGTACGCCAAGACGACGTGCGAGCGGATCCTGACGGTGCGCGAGTACATCGACCTCGTCGACGGCCTGGGGCTCAAGTTCACCGCCGAGCTCAAGACGCCCGAGGTGCCCATGCCCTTCCCGCCGGGCGGCGACTACACGCAGGCCCGGTTCGCGCAGCAGCTGGTGGACGAGTTCAAGGCGGCCAAGATCGGCCCGGAGCGCGTCTGGCTCCAGTCCTTCCTCTACGACGACCTCCTCTACTGGATCAAGGCCGAGCCCGAATGGGCCCGGCAGGCCATCCTGCTCGACGAGAGCGCCACCACGCCGGAGGCCATGCCGCAGGCGGTGGCGCGGCTCGAGGAGTACGCCCGGGCGGGAGTCCGGATCATCGGGCCGCCGCTGCCGTACCTGGTCACCGTCGGGGACGACGGCGAGAAGATCGTCCCGAGCGCGTACGCGCGGAGGGCCAAGGAGCTCGGGCTCGACATCATCACCTGGACCCTGGAGCGCAGCGGCTGGCTGGGCGACGGGTCCCATGGCGGCTACTACTACCTCAGCATCGCCAACGTCACGGACAGCGAGGGGGACGTGTACAACCTGCTGCACGTGCTGGCCCAGGACGTCGGCGTGCGCGGCGTCTTTTCGGACTGGAGCGCCACCGTCACCTACTATGCCAACTGCTTCGGTCTCATGTTGAGTCGATGACATGGCCTCGAAGAGGACTAAGTACGTGGACGATGCGGGTCTTGCAAAAGTCTAAATGGTTATTGTTTTTCAAAAAAAGAAAGATGCAAATAATAATGACTGGCATAATCAGTGCGAACGAGCCTTTCGTCATATACCTTGATAATCTAATTTAGATGCAGTAGACGAGACAGGAAGGTTGGGTTTGGCTGCTCAGGTCCCCTAATAGTTTACTTGAGGTGCTGCACCTTACATAATTAAGGCAGGGTGTAAGTTCTGATTTTGTCTCTCCCAGTTGTATCCTAGACCTCTTCTTAGTTCATTGTAACTTGCAATTTGCGTTTTACAATGACTCGGACGGAACTACCAGTAATTACAAACTGCTTTTCTGCATAGCTAGCTTAAGTACCTAGGTATGTATTTCGTTCCGAGTCTGTTTAGTTCTCATTAAACTATTATCTACAGTAGGTACCAGTATCCGACAAGTAGAGTACCATTCTAGTGGTCCCGCAACCGCTGAAATTAGCCGGCGGTTCAAATGTCATGAAACCCAGAAACTCAGTTCAAGCCAATGCCGGGCCCACTAATTAGGGACACATTGCATCTTGCTGAACAGAAACACAATTAATTAATACTGTCTGGTGAGAAGACTGCCTTCCTTTTGTCCAGACTTTCCCTACCCGGCAGATTTCCCCAGATTTCCCCCATTATTAGCCTCCGAAGATGGCAGATGTAGGGCCAGCGACACGGGATCGCCGCTCTCTTTCGTCATTGTTTCTTGCTCTGCGTCTGCCGCTATTCCTGCTAATCGCGTTTCATGTCGCAGCCGCAGCGGCATCGTCCTCGTGGCGCTCGACGCAATGTCCAAACGAGCCGGGTCGGAGACTCCACGAAGCCGCCGAGACCAAGGACTGCCCCGTCCCGGGGAGGATCGGGATCGTGCACGGCGGCGGCGGCAAGGACGATGACGGCAACGCCATGACCTGGACCGTGCCCCCGAGATGCCTGGACCAGGCCTCCAAGAGGGACAACTCGCCTTCCCGGGTGGACTGCCTCTTCACCTCGGCCGAGTTCCGCAACGGCTACGGCATCAGCCTGGTGACCAGCACCACCAGCGCCTCCCATCTGATCGGCCTGGAAGCCTTTGTCGACAAGCCCATGCCCCAGCCCCACGCCTCCCGGAAGGAGGACGCCTCGCTCGGGCCCGCCTACGAGATCGTTCCTGTTGAGGGCAAAGGCGTGGGCGTGGTGGCGAAGCGACGGATCCGCAGGGGCGAGATCATCATGGTCGATGTCCCCTCCGTCCTGATCGGCATCCCCTTCCTGGCCGATGCCAAGCCGCACCACCGGCGCCGTATCCTCAAGCAGGCACTGAACCAGCTGCCCGAGGAGACCAGGAACCGGGTCTATACGCTCGGTCGAGGCTCGTCGCCGTACGAGGTGGACGCCATTATGGGCCCCAACACGAACACCGTCGTGATAGCGGACGACGAAGTGCATGTGGGCCTGTTCACAGAGGTAGCGGTAGGTTGTAACGGACAGAGTTTATTAGATGGCCAGTCTTGCGGGGGGAATTGAAGCTAGGTAGCTAATTAACTGACACGGGTGTTGACTACTACTACCCATTAGAGAATCAACCATGCCTGCAGACCAAAGTAAGTTTGTTCTCGCCAGTCATTGCTTCTCGATCAGTTACAATTGTCATCAACAAATAAATATACTGACAAAAAAATAGCGCATACTACCGCTTTTCTGAGCGGCGCTTGACCATGGAAGTGGTCGCTTTCCGTGCCATTGATGCGGGGGAAGAGATTCTCATGAGCTGTAGGTCTTGTCGTCGTCCATTGCCATATTCATCCGTTCATCATTCGCCGTCCCAGAAGCTTTGTTGACTAATTAACCGCCCACCACAAAATTCACCGAATATAGATGTGCCCCTGGAGACGCCGGCGGAAGAGCGCCGGAGGTACCTGAGGAACCACTGGGGTTTCGAGTGTTCCTGCTCGCTCTGCCGCGCTTCCCAGCTGGACCTCGACAACTCCGAGGTCTGGAGGAGCAAGGTCAAGAGCCTGAAGGAGACGATCCTGAACGCGAGGAGCGAGGGCTTCTACCAGAACGCCATCACCATGACCGAGGAGTGGCTCATGGTCTCCGAGTGGGACATGACCCCGCCCCTGATGGCCGAGTACCACGACACGCTCGCGGACCTGTACTTTCTGAAGGGGGACATGGTCAACGCCACGAGATACGCTCGCATGGCCGTGGATGGCTGGGCGCGGCTGGGCAGCGTGGATGACGAGCAACTCGAGAGGTCCAGGCTGTTTCTCCGCCGCATAATAGATATTAATTAGTCTGAACCAGAGAAAGAAGTGAACAAAAGATTACGAGACGATACCCGACGGGGGAAATGGGCTCCTGTTCGCTCAAGACCAAAAACGGGGTTTGAGACATCATTGTGGCTCGACTGTGTGTCTATTAACTGTTTTACATGTGGTGAAACCTTTTTCGTCGGCAAACGCGACGATGTGCCCAAAGCTCTCGGATTCTCGGCCCTCCACCATGATCCGAGCGCCTCGCCGGTTCAGCTGTGGAAAGAAGTGTATTAATTACGGATTTACTTTAGAAGCCACTAGAGTTGGAAGGTGGCAGTTGGAAGTAATAATAATTATGCGCACCTAAATCTCTATGTTACGCAGGTGACTCACGTCTCGGGCTCAACACCGCTCACCCCGGCTATGAGCTGCCAATGATACCCATGTGGCGCACACACGAAAGGCGGCATGGCTCAGGGCGTGAGTGGTTACGCCATCCACGACCGGTGTTACCAGCCCTGCGTGCCATCGTCGCTGGGGAGGGTCTCTGCGCTTACTGCATGATAGTGTAATTAATTAACCGTGGCTCAAGCTGGGTCATTGAAACCATTCGATTCCGTCGAATGTCAACGGGACATAATTACCTAGGGATGAGCGCCCTGAAAGTCCTCTAAGCTCTATTAACCACGATTGTGTCGCTGCGCCCTGGCCGAAGGACCCGCTGTGTAGTTCCCTCCAACGGGCGGCATGAAGAGAGCAGGGTTCAGCCACTTATCGAAATCATAGTCCCAGTCGAACGAATCTAACGCGAGTCCAACATCGCCCTCTGGTGGCTGTATCGGCGGCACTTGGGGCACAGGACCGATGCTGTTCCACTGGATGCCCAGACCACTAGCACCAAGACCTAGCTGTGCTTCGAGCTCGTCCAAAGTTATGTTGCTGGCTCCCACCACCATGTCCGGAGTCGAGTGAGGCTCTGACCCCGATCCCGGGTCCGTGCCTTGAGACAAGAGGGGCGTGAGGGTCGGCTCGCTGCCGCTCGCAGTCCTTCCCGTCTCTGCATGCTGCTGTGGACCGTACTCGCTCAGGGGCATCTGTGACTGTCTGTAGAGGCTCAGAAGCCTGGGTTGCAGACTCAGGACAATGTCGGCAACGCGGGGACGGATTCGCTCCTCGATGTCCGGGTATTCTTCCCGGAACAACGTCTCGAGCTCCCGCCGCACGAGCGTGGGCATCTCTCGGCGGATGAAGGTGGCGTAGTCCTCCAACTCGCCAGAAAGTCCCGAGTTGTGGTTATCCCCGCCATCCTCGGATTCGCTGTAGTCTATTCAACGCGTCGCCGTAATCAGGATCTACTTTGTCTTCTTCAAGGTCATGATTAGAGCCGATCAAACTTACATGGCGATGGAATGGTGTCCGGGTCGTCGTCCGGAAAGAGGATCATGTAAATCTCCCGCCACTTCTCCTCGTCAGTCATGTCCGCATGCGTCTTCTTGCGGCTTCGCAGCTTCTTTTCCTGGTCCTTGGTAAATCCTTCCTGAAGCGTGCGGTTGCTTTGGATGGGGCACGGCGGGTTTTGTTGCAGATGTGCCTGGAGCTGGGCGTCTGTCTTAAACGGTTCCCAACACCGGGGGCATTGGATGGGAAGGGGGTGCCGTCTGTAGAGGTGCGTTCTGTGATTGTTTGTCAGCGTCCGGGAGACACGTTGACATATATCCTGGCTGCGGCAACCACATACTTGACCCGGTGAACCTCGTCCCATCCCGGCCCGGGACACGAAGTCCACTTGCGATACTTCCTCGGGTTCCTCTTGAAATAGGGGCAAGCAAACTTTGGTAACCCTCTCCCTCCCTGAACGGCAGCGTTTGAACTTCGTTTGCTCTTCTTGCGCCTGCCATCACCGTCTGTTTCCTGCTCCACCTCCAGCAGACCATCTGGGCTCGAAAACTCCGGACTAGCCGCTCGCTTCACGTTCTGATTCACTCGCAGCAGACCTCGTTCCTCGTTTGGTTGCGGTTCAGTTGCAGGAACATGCGATGCCGAGGCAGCAAGAGCCAGGTTGGTGGCATATGGTGATCCGTGGAAATCGGGTGCCGCAACCGTAGGAGATTCGAAGGCTGAGTCGGAAGAGAAAGCCCCGGTCACGGTATCGGGGCGTGGAACGGCTGACAAGAAGTCCCGTAGGCTGGTAATAGCCGAAGAGGGGCCCTCGCTACCACGCTCGACATTGGCATTCGTGGTAACGTTCGAGGAGGTGCGCACCGGCGGGCCCCGTGATCCCCTGGCCGCCTGGAGTCGGGCGGAAACTTCCTGCCCCCGGGTAAGATGATCAGGTTGGCCACTGTTACGACTCGACGGCGCAGCAGGCCAGGATTGGCCGGGTAGGGCGGCCCCTTGATGAGCGATGCTAGGTAATTGCTGCACAGGAGGGGGAGGGGGAGGAGGAGGGGGAGGGGCGACAAAAAGATGATGAAAGTGGATTGGCATGGGGGTTGCGGGCAAGGGGGGCGGAGGCGGGGGCAGGCCTGAAGTCCCTGGGACCGGCCCGGCCGTCGGCGGCTCCGATCGGGGAGGCACTGGAGGGGGAGCATACGCTGCGCCAGGTGCCGGTGGCCCATTCTGGGGTTGAACCCATCCCTGGGGGATGCTCTTTTTTTTCAGCGCCCGTTTGCTCCGTGACTGCGCGAGGTGCGTCTCTGTGGTTTCCGTCTCAGCCTCCTTCTTGACTGTCGGCTGAGCTGTTCTCCCCCCGATCGTAGCGATTTTGGAGTCGAGAGAGGCACGGAAACTCTTCATGATGCGCTCGATCATCTCTGACCGTTTTCGTTCCAGGGGACTCTTCTCATAGGTATCGTCATCCAAGTCCGGGCCGGGCGACTCATCGGTTGAGATGTCCGATTCCACGTCGCCGTGATTGACTGCATTCCCGCCCGCCACGGCGGGGGCTCCTTGGGAGTGTTGCCCTTCATCGTCGTGACTACGCGCTGGTGGTGGCAGAGTTTCCGCTTCTTGGGAATCCTGATGCTGGAGGCGCGAAAAGTCATCGACCAGACGGGCAATCTGAGTGTCAGAGTCATCTCTCATCGTTTGTTGTTGGTCTTGTCGAGACTCTGTAGCCCTGTAGATAGGCGGGGAGCTGGCAGTTCGTTCATCTGAACATAGACGAGCTCCGGGTCTTCCTGCTATGTTGAGCCCAGTCAAATTGTGTTGCTGAGCGTTGGACATTCCGTGCTTCCTGAGACGTCGAGGGGTAGTTGGGCTGAGAAGTTTCAACTCGCGCGAGAATACGGGAACTGTCTCAGGTGGTGAACCCGACAAGAGCAACGGGTATAGGGTTGTTCTCAACTGCCATTAGCTGGTGAGGCAGCAGCATTCTAGGACAGGCACCCGAGTTCTGTTGTGCAGTGGATCCCGTATCCTCCTTCAACTCATGGCCCTATCTCTAGGCACCCACACCGCGGGGTATGGCCCAACCCACGTGACCCTAGGTAGGAAGTAGCACCTGGAGGTAGCTGACCGATTCCTCGCCCTAATAATTAGTGGTGAAGGTCAGACTGGAGAGTTGAATATGGCAAAAAAAAAAAAAAAAAAGGACCACGAAGTGAATCTTGAGCGCACTCAAGCTCCGTAGTCATGAGAACGAACGCTCGCTAATTATGTCAGGTACCTCCAAGGTAATTCGATAATTTGCTTGGGTTATAGCTTGGAAGTCCTTATGCACCCCCGTTGAGCAGCCTGGGGTCCGCAAATCTTCGTATACAAGTCCTTCTTGACACTACACAAGAAACATGCTTGTATCTTCCAGGATTGTCCTTCCCATAAATATCCAGTTATTCGACACTCTGGTACTCCAACTTGGCTGATTCGGTTCTTAAGATTGATCACATATTATAGAATGCTTGTTCCCTGTTCGCAACATCCCACTGGGATTAATTAATACTGCATCACATCAGGCATTCTCTAAATTCCAAGTACATGTTTTGGAGGACTAGGTGATTATTAGCGTGTGTCAGAATGCCTATAATGCTGCGGCTCTCAGAGCACATCCATAGTACACACAACAACAGAGCTTGATGGGGTATTGCTCGCCGAGATTGTCTCTCCGGCCCTATGAGGTCGATTATTTCGAGTTGTTTCCAAGTTCGCCATCAACAGAAACTCCACCGGCCGAGAAAAAAAGGAAAAGAAAAGGAAAGAAGAAGAAGGCAAAAGAAAAGGAAAGAAGAAGAAGGACGGAGAGGAATATCTGATCACCCGAAGAGTTTTATCCCACAACAACGTGCCACAGTAATCAAGATTGGGGGAGATAGTATTGCCCTCAAGCTCTCCCAGTGAGCCACAGAACATAACCCAAAGCCTTCAAGAACCCGCGCCAGAGGAAGAACATCAGGCCGGTGCTGTGACCCCACTTGATCCGCGATCTCGAGGTTGCGAGCACCTTGGTAGCCCGAGGGACGCTTACGGCGTCGTACTTTCGGACCGCATCCACGACCGAGTCCGCCGCCGTCAGCTTCTGAGCCAAATCCCAGCCGTCCTTCAGAGCCAAGCTGGCCCCGTATCCCGCAAAGGGGCTGACCGCGTGGTTGCTGTCTCCGATGAACACGATAGGCCCCGTCTTCGCCAGGTCGTGAGAAAATGGTTTCTTGTCTCTTGCCGGCAAGCAGAAGACCTCCTTGGGATCGGTGGCGGAGCCTGCGATGGTTTCAAACAGCTGTCCCAGCATGTGACCCTTCTGGAGAATCTCATCGAGCAGAACCCGCGCGGTTTCCTCCGAGGTTGGCGGTTTGATGGTCTGCCGAGGCGTCGACTCGCGGAAGCTGAACGCCCACACGAGCCTATGCTTGTCGACGGGCGAGTAGAAGCAGGAGACGCCGCGGCCACCGGACACCTGCTGGCCCCAGTTCTCGCCCAGAGGTGGCGGGATGCCTTCCGGGAAGTGGGCCAGCCCACCCATCTGGACGGCGCCGGCGTACTGCAGCACATCGTCTGGACGCAGGCTCGCCCTGATCTTGCTGCTCGCCCCGTCAGCCACCACCAGCAGGTCGCACTCGACCGTGGACTCTTGTGACCCCTGGTTGTCCGAGACGCGGACCACCACCTTCCCGCTCTCGGACTTGGTGGCCGATAGACAGGCAGTCCCCCACCGAATCTCGTCGGTCACGGCACCGAGGAGCGTCTCGCGCAAGTGTTTCCTCGCAATCCGGATGCCGGATGTCGGGAGCCCGGGAGCCGGGCGCAGTCGGACGCTCAGGACCTGGCTCCAGTCGGCATCCCAGAGCTTGAAGGCGCCCTTCTCGTCCGTGCCCAGGATCGCGTGCCCGAGGATCTCGTCCAGCAGACCGAGATCTCTGAGCGCAACCAGCCCGCCTGTATCGTCAGCACCCGCGAGCGAGAGGCTGTATCCCTCGCGGCCCAGCATGTCCTGTTTCGTGTCGCGCTCGAAGATGGTGACTCGCGGTGGCGGCACGCCAGTTGGCCAGATCTTGCGAAGGGCGACGGCAAATGACAGGCCCGCCATGCCGGCGCCGGCAACAACAATGTGCCGCCCAGACAAGAAATGGGTGCCCGTTGTCATGGCGGCTCGCGAGAGATTTTTCCGAACGAACAGGAGGGCTGCACCGAAGAGAGATTTGAAAAAAAAAATTACCTGTTAATCAGTATCTAGATTAAGATTAATTACCTGTTAATCAGTATCAAGATTAAGATTACCTGACGTGCGATGGCGATAATTAAGAGAAAGAAAATGACAGCTGGAAACGTGTCAATGATCGGAAAGCGGAAATTCGAGTCGCATTCCAGCCTCTTTATCCCCTATCGTGGCCGCGTGGACCAGCAGACAGCCAAGGGTACCGAAACAGAAACAGCCCCTGGAAAGGCTTCTCAAGCCTACCTATTGTAGATATTTTGTTACGTATGCTCGGACATCGGACAACTTCACTGGGCGATAGTGTCTCTGCTAGGACCACTTGTAGTGGCTTTTAGAGGAACTTGGTGGCTGGCGCCGAGAGCTGCATGACGTAAGCATAGTGTTGGTTTGGCAAACTCAAACCCAATACGGATTAGACAAAAGAGCTAGTAGCCTTCTGACCATACCCACGATTGAGAGAGAGAACATTAGCATTCTGACTGTACACAGTGAATGAAGTGCACTTTGTGGTTTGATGATGGTGGTACTTGTGTGCTTGATCATTACCATGAAAAGTCACTACGATAATGGACAGTTCTGGGCAATTACGGATTACATACAACTCGGTTCTACAACAGAAATACGGATACAGGTTACAAATACGGAGTAATCCGTACAATACCATTCGATCCTCTCAGTAACCCCACTTCCTCGAACGCAACGTAACCACTTTTGATCGAGAACTCACAATACCTCCGTACAACAGTCGTCATCGGGAATCACTTGATTATCGCTTCATCTCTAGAACTCGTCTCGAACCTTCGGTGTGCGCTTCAAATTTACGCACTACCGTAGGAAAACATAGAACTGGCACCTCTAGACGCGTTCCACTTGCTGATTGCAAGGGTCACAGTAACAATTTGGTTGCTTAACTGTGCTCTGACGGCCCGTGCGGGGCTTGTCTGCCCAGGGCATCCAAAGCATCTCGTAAGGTATCGGCGACTTGCACGTACCAGAGTAAACTACAGATATATCATACCTCTTTCCAAGAGGACTCACCTTGCCGAGCGGTGACAGCCCTTGGGCCAAGGCCTCGACCGACCGCCTCCGCAGTCCAGACCTACAGCATCGCGGTATCGAACCTCGGAACCTCTGTGGGCAAGTCGATCAGGTACACTGGCAGCCCGGCGCCTTCGATACAAGTCCCCGCCGCGAGCGGAGCACGCAACATGTCATTCCCCAACATCTACACACATCGCAAAGTGGCCGAGGCAAAGGCCAAGTCGTGTGACATCTGCTACAAGCCTAGCTCCAGCGTGCTGATCACACCCGACAACAAGGTCCGCCCGGCCGCGGCTCACCAGAGCTGCCCACCATCGACACCCTCTGACGCTCTCTGACTGGCAATTCGCAGGACTGGTTCTACATCTGTCCCGCGCACCTCAAAGACCCCGGGTTCTGCACGCCCAAGATCGACCAGGCCGCCATCGAGGCCCGCAAGAAGCGCGAGCTGGAGGAGGAGATTGAGCGCGTAAAGAAGGAATACGAGGAGAGGCAGAAACAGAAAAAGAACAAGGAGAAAAAAAAGGAAGAGGAAGCGAAAGGGGAGGCCAAGTCGGGCGACGACAAGAGCAAGGACGACGACAAGGCCGATGAGGACAAGCGGCAGAAGGTGCCAGAAAAGACGGAACCGGTCAGCAATCCTGACGGCCCCCTCCTCCACGCGACGATGCTCAGCGCTGTCGGTTACTGACTTGACTTGAAATACGGATACACGCTGCAGAGCAGAAGCGGTGCCTCAACCTCCCCGGCTGCGGAAGAGGAGGAGCCACGAGTATTTGAGTTGAAGAGGTGGGAAATATCTTGTCCCCGTCATCGCTCAGTTCACCCGGTTCCTCTGTCTTGCTGATGCAACAATCCCCGCGCAGCACCTTCTACAATCGACGGCTGAGCAAAAAGAGGCAAGCCGAGATTGCGAGGCGCAACTTCGAGACCATGCAGGATCCCAAGTTCTTCCCGTCAGTGCCCAAGGGCTTTCCATGATGCGGCACCCCTGCCGAACGCTCCTGCCCGGCCGCCCACAGATTCCCTACCCAGCATGCACATAAGACGGGTTGGTGACGAGATCTGCCTGACAATCAACTCCGGATAGCGCGGTCCCGGCCATGGCACGTTTCAAGCGTGGGGGGCATCCAACATTCAACCGGCACCCCCACTACTTTCTGCCCAGGCTGTCTTGTCTGCATTTCCGGGGCCAGATAGGGTTTTTTTTCCATCCTGACAGAAACGCCGTGAGACGGCAATGTCGGTTGATTCTGGATACGAGGGCCTCTTCCCAAATTTGCATGAGGTGGATTTGAGCGCCGCCTAAAGCTCCGGAGGGAAGCACTTCGAGCTTGAACCGAATGACGGCACACATACACGCATATGAACGAAGTACGGATCACACTTATCCGTTCCAAGCGTGCAAATTTCTTTCTTTTTTCTTTCTTTTTCTTTCTGTTTTTGTTTTCTCAACGAATCTTCCAGGCTTGCGACGGTGGGCTGACAGCACTCCTTCCACTAACTGGCGACATCGAACGACGACTCAATTAACGGAGGCCAACGTGCGTCTCCGTTTCCAGAAGGAACTTTAGGGTCAGAGGCAGGGACAAGGCTTGCAAGTGGATGACAATCATTCGCTGACGGAGGATGAAATGGTCGCCTCGACTTGTGCCCTCACGCATGGCACGTCTATTCTCGGTAGTTATCGGCCACTCCGTCCTTGGCGATCTGGCTCGGACTTTTCCCCAGGCCAGCACGCCAGGGGGAAAGCTCCCTTCATCCCGCAGGAGTGCTTAGTACTATCCGAATTGTCCTGAAGCAGTTGGGTTGTTTACGCAGCACCGATTCCTCAAGTAGAGCTCGGACGCATCGGACCACTAGCCTGAGCCCTCAACGACAGCAGCAGCGAGATCGTGGCCAAGAGAATGTCGTGGATGGTCTTCCGTGCTCTTGTAAGATCCGCGTTAAACACCCGGCGGCCCATTGTATTCCCATCTGACAGCGATCGCTGGCAGCATGGACAGTGCTTGTTAATACAGCAGGAGCCCCGGCCGCCGGCCGCCGGCCGCCAGGGAAGACAAGAGAATATATGCTTCTACATACATTCCAACGTACACCTCGGCAAATCAGTACCCCGGCTGTATCTATCTAAGAAATGCATTCCAAGGCCATAGGCAATTCATGGCCCAAAAGTCAAGCTGCCAGAAACCCGTTTGCTGCTGCTTCTGTAGCGAGACATGTCACTCCACGACGGAAACAAACCGCGGCGGTGGATTGAACCAGGATCATGAGTCTTTGACCTTCTGCCTTCCATGATGCCAGACCCCTGCCTCACCATCCGGAGCGGATCTCAGGCTCGGGAATCTTCCATGCATTCCACCAGATATATCCGTCTAACGTGTCCGCTGCTCCATGCCACATTAGTGCTTACTCTGTGCTGTCACCACACGGCAGCCGGCTGATGAGGAACATCCTGCAGAGTCAGCCAGCGCTGGACTAGCGGATGTCGAGAAACATCATGTACGGTATGAAATCCGTACACACACGGGAGCAAAAACGCCGTGGCACATGTCGGGGCTCTTTCCGCAGCATAGCCAAGACGCACTCACTGTTCGGCGTGATCGCGAACGGCCAGAGTGGCAGGAAATCGACCCGCGCGGGGAAGATTCTGACCAGACTGAAAAGCGGTTTGCGCCAGAGGACCGGGCCGAAGGGACTTGCTTTCAGCGGGATTCCCTCACACAGACCGAACCAACGTCGGAACAGGAGAGAGTTGGGGCAACGCATGGGAACGGCCAATAACGTGGCTCGGATCGTATACGTATAAACTTGGTCTGTGTACACACATACATGGTACATACACGGGAGGAAAGGCGGAACCGACCAGCGGCCCCATAAGGCTCGCGACGGCCCTGGAAGAGGCCTCCGGTGGGGGCGAGGGGGGAGGAGCGGCTTCCAGCCGGCGAGCCGCATCCTGCTTAGTACTGAGCGAAGAGGGAATCGCGCCATGATTGGCGTCCATAGCAATAAATGGAATGCGTTCGAATCTGACTTCGCGGCAAATGGTGCGGCGATCCTCCCTCCCAGGGGACACAGGATAGGTATGGTGTGTAAACCGGCACCACTACACACACCAGGACGACCCCACCGCGTAAGACACTCGAGGGCTCCACGGTCCAGGCGTGTCTCCCAGGTCGAGAGAGAGATTCCCCTCGCGTGCAGGATCCTTCAGGTTGAGAAGCTCCAGCTGGCCAACCGATCGTGGAGACATGAACGGTTGTGCAGATTGCACCTACCTTCCCGTTTTAATCGACGCGGAAGGGGAATCTGGGAGGGTCCAATACGTGTCTCGCCGAGTTCCCCCTCCTGGCATCTCCGCGAATCCATTGAGGATGTGGAAGGTGGGCTTTGAGGCGGCGGCCCCTTGTGGTTATCACAGATTCTCCTTGGATTTGTCGACCACGGCGCCGGGCGGGGCTACGGTGGGAGGACCTGCCATCCGCGGAGGCATGCGGATGCCCAGGGCAGCCATCCGGCTAGCTACGAAGGCGCCGCCGCCGCCCTGGTTCCCCCGCGTGACCACCTTGTCGACCTTGCTGGTCTGGAGCGAGAAGGCCGGGGCAACCCACTCGCCACAGCTGCACTTGAACCCCTGCCACGCGTAGCGGCCTATCGAAGCAGAGCACTTAGCGTTCGGGCAGGTCAAGCGGCCGTCGAGCTCTCCCTCTTCCAGGATTGGCCGCATCCACGACAAGGCCTCGACGAAATAGTGAGGACAGCCCGACCGCTCCGCGCCGGCACCCCGGCCTTGATGCGGCACGATAAACGGCCCCGTAGCGAGCACGCGCCGGCACTTCTTACATCTGAGCTCCGTGCATTGTTGTTCCCCCGCGCCGCTCCGCCCTGCTCCTGCTGCGGTTGCCGTCCCGCCGGCATTTCCTCCCGCAACCTCCGCCGCCGCCTCGTCCTCGAACCGGATCCGGTCGGGAGCCCGGCCGACGCGCGCCGCGTCCTCGACTTCCCGCCTGTACAACCAGCGCTGGTAGGCCGGGTGCTTCTCGACCGCGTCGTCGCTGTCGGCCGGGCGGCCCATGTCCCACCACATCTCGAGCTGGCGCATGAACCCTTCGTTGGGCTCGGCCACGGGCCTGCTGCGGCGAACCCAGTGGAGCGCCCGCTCGACAGCCTGCTGGGCGGTTCCTGCCGGGTCTGCTCGACCGAAGCGGTGCGGGTACTTCCAGAGGAGGTAGGCGATGATGGCGGTGGCGGAACGGGACTTGCCCATAGCGCAGTGGACGAGGACTGCGCCGGAGCGGGGAGAAGACGAAGAAGACCTCGGTGGTTCGGCTGCCGGGGCCGGGGGAGGTGTTACCGGTGTGGTCTCGTCGCGACGGCCTTTGTGGCGGAGGCCGTTGTCGATGAAGCGCACCATCCGGGGAAGGTGCACGAGGATGTCTTGGTCCTCCATGTCGTCGATGTCAATGCTGAGGTGCTCCACATCTCGAAACGCATCTTCGTCTCGGTTGAGTGTGTATTTGATGACGGATAGGATGTGGGTAAACTTGTGCTCCTGGATGAGTCTCGGGCGGTTGAGGCCGAAAACGCTGCGCAGCATTCAAATGGTCAGGTCTCGATTGGTTCGGCTTCGGAAGAGGTACCAAATGATAATTAGGGAACAAAAATAGTGAGAAGAGAATAAACACAAACTTACCCTCCGATGTAGAGCTCATCGGCACCGTCAATCCTGTTTAGGGCCATCTCAGCGGTGTCAAGTCGCTTGTTACTGTGGTTGTCAAGGTCCTGCCTACCCCGCGGACACGGGAAAAACCGTTGGAACGTGGTCACACCCTGGGGGGGTCCGCCCCACACCCGGCATACTCGGTAATTATCTAGCAGCCGAGCAAGAGCTGTGCATGAGTGCATTGCGGGGCTGATGCTCCCTCCCCCATCCCCCTTTTCTTTAGCTCAGGGCCCGGATGAACAGAGCAACCCTGAATGATCTCATGTACGAAATATCCGTATTTCATCTAAGATCGTCACGGCGGTTATTGTTTACGGGTACAAAAGTATCAAATTTACCGACCTACGAATATACTCCGTATTCGCCCAGAGACGCCTCAATTCCCAGAAAATGCAGCACAATTCTTGGGGGTCGCTTTTAAAACAGAACCATGCCCATCAAACAGTAAAAATAAAAATAAAAAAAGAAAACAGAAAGGAGAAAAGATAAAAAATCAGACAAAAACAGGGGGAAATGCTGAGCATGATCATCAGTTTTTATAGATCTCCCATCAAGGCAACACACGCCGGCTGCCCAAGATCCAAAGAGAGCCTTGACGCCCAGTGAATTCCGCCATGGCATGCAAGTGTGTAAAAGCCCCAGTCATAACTTCGTTCAAGCCGACAGGATTCGCCGTCTACTGGACGGCCGGGTGCAGAATGCGCACAGAAACGCTTGAGGTGGTCTAGGGCAAGTTCACCGCCGTTCTGAAAGACCGCCGGATGGTTAGTGCATCGCCCGATCAACTACTGTAGTTAAGAGTACTCCAGGTCGAGGGTGTGAGGTCATGGGTCGCCGCCGGGCCGATAACGGGACGCTCGGGATCTCCTGAAGAATCTGCGGAGGAGTACGGAGTATCGAAGATGGGTTCAGCGAACCGAAAGGCTCGAATGCCTCCCTAGTCCACTGCCTCCGCATGCCTCTGGAACAAGTGACAGACACAGGGAGAGAGAAGGCGCCAGCGGGCCCCAAGCAGGGATCCCGCCCATGGTTGGTCTGGCAACCGGGTCGAAGGGATCTGTCGGATGGACGGCGGTGGCCCCCGTGGACAAGGGCTCGTTCAGGGCCCATGGCCAATACTGCTCCCTGCTGCAGGGTTCCTGAGGATCGTTGCCCTTGCGCATCAAGCGGAACGTCGCAAGGCTATGATGCACTGGGCCACCTCCGCAGGAAAAAAGGACGTTTCGGCCAAACTCTTTCCCTGGCCCCACTTGCCGGACCCGGAAACGTCCCAACGCTTCCAAATCCTAGACCGAGCTTCGATGCGATTGGCCCCCTTCCCCCCTCTTTTTCCGCCGAATGTTCATCAGCCCTACACCTCGAGCACTCAGAGTTAAGCTTAACATGAAATGATAATGATAAAAAAAAGGGAAAAAAAAAAAAAGGGAAATGCGGTCGTTCGGCCCTGCCGAGACGCCGTAGTCTCGCGGAAATTTTCACACTCGACTTCGGCCCTAATGTGCCTCTCGTCTCGCCCAGATGAAACAGACACGACGAATCCTCTTTCTCGTCGAATCCCAAGAAGGGATTGGCTAAGAGAGGGGGGAGCCGGTCGGGTTCTCATCTTGTGGGGGCGGGGGGCTCTTCCTCCATCATACACGCGTTTTCCAGCATGTTGGTCCACTTGCCGCTGGTACCGGCATGGCTGTGTTTAAGGTGTTGACGGAAGTGGTCGGCGCGGTAGAACTTCTTGCTCGAGTTGCACTCGCGGAACTTGTGCACGTCCTGTAGGTGCCGTATGCGGTCTTCCCAGTCCTGCTCGCTCGGCGTCAGTCCGCCCGGGCTCCGGCCGGTCCTGGGGAACTCTTCGCCGCAGTAACCGCAGACGTCGGCTTCGCCGGGCCTTGCCGTGCTGTCGTGGAACGCCCGCTCGTAGCTCGTCAAGGCCGAGCATGACCAGCTGTGTCGCCGGACGTGGAGCGAGTTCTGATGTCTCTCGGCCTCGTTCTTGTTTTTGAAACGATTGCCACAGAATGAGCACCCGTACTGCTTTTCGGCTTCGTGCGCTCTAGATAAAGAAAAAGAGGTTTGGGAGATTGAAACGTTAGAAAAAAATAATATTCCGTCTTTGTTTCGTGGGAAGGTTGGCCAAGTAGCATACCTGAGGTCCTCTTCTGTCTCGAACTTCTTGGGTTTCTTGGGGCAACACTCGCACATGTAGGGACCCTTGAGCTTTGCGGCTAGGCTGCTGTGACTCTTGGGAATCTCGGCGAGCTTCCGCGGCGAGGCTACCGTGCGCGTGACCTGGGGTGGCAGGGGCTGCTCACAAGCAGTTCGTTGCTGTGACGAGAGCGCACTGAGCGAACGCGCGGCCGAGGGCCGGGGAGAGGCGGATAAGCTGGACGGTGGAGGATACGGGCTGCTACAGCTCATGGGGTCCGTCGGGGATAGACCAGCCGGGGACAGGGGGTGCGGAGAGCGACGCTCAAAGGAGCCCATGCTTGTGACGCTGCTGGCCGTGAGGTTACTGACGAAGCTTCCGCTTCGGCTCACCGACGACGCGCTCGAGACCGAGTTCTGGGGTATCATGAGCAGCCTCGGCGTGGGGGAACCTCTCGATAGCAGGCTGCCGTCCCTCCTTCGCAGCGCGTCGCTTGCAAGCGCGGAATCGTCACTCGGCGGCGACGAGGCCCTGCGTTTCTGGCCGGGCTGGTAATAGTCACGCTCCCTCTCCCTTTCCCGGTCCCTATCCCAGTCCCTTTCCCGCCATTGGTCCTCAATGGCCAGAGTGCGCATGCGCGTCGTTTCTTCCATCGGGAAATCAGTGTCGTCTTCGCGGGCATCATAGGCCCCATAGCCCGGACCTGGCCCATCGTCGGCCGCCGAGCCCGTAGGCGTTCTGTGGGGGCGCGAGAGGGGGGAGCGATCGTAGTCGCTTCCCGCTGCCTCTAGCGGCGAGCGGTGGTCGGCAGAACCGCGCCCATGGTTATAGCCAAAAGGTGCGCCGCCGACCGGGGACGTCGCCGACACGGAAAGGGGAGACTTGGTGAAGCTCGCGTCGCTGAACGGCTGCCGAGTTCGGTGAGGAAGGGAGAGCGTCGCTAGTTGAGTGTGGTGGGGACGGGGCCTGGGAAGGTCGTTGACCGACGCGCTGAGACCTGAACGGCGCGCGGACCGATTGAGCTTGTCGAGCATCGAGTTGTCAATCGCGTCGCCATTGGGGCGGTAGCTCTGAAGAGTGTGATGGCCAAACGGGGAAGGCAAGCCACAAGACCTAAAACTCAGGGCAGTGCGCGCGGGGTCAGTCAACCTGAACATGGAGCCCAGAGCATATTGGCAAGACTCGCCGCGCGGGGGGGGGGGGGGGGGGGAGGGGGAACCTTAAGCTGTCGAGGCTGTGGTATCCGTCATCAGAGACGTCGCTCCTGAACGATAGGCCGGGCCGCCGGAAGCTATGTCCCAGCGAGTCAGTGTCGGGACTGCCGTAGTTGTCCCGGCGCATGCTCTCTTTCAACTGCAGCTTGGGGTCGACGGGGCCGTCGATGGGAACCAGACGGGGCGGTGGTAATGGCGGAGGGACGTCGTCGTGGTCCATGCCGCGTATCATCATCGGAGCCGAAGCGGCCGAGGGTGAGAGGTTGCTCGAGAAAGGGACAGTTCGGCTCGGGAGGCCAAATGGTCCCGGGAGGGTCTCGCCGTGCCCTGTTGATATGGGCGGGAGAGAGCCTGGGCTGGTGCTCGCATCTCTCCCCCCATACCCTCCTCGCGAGGGCGCTTGGATGGGCATGGCCGCCATGACGTCGAGCTGGCCGGGTGTTGCGCGCCGTGGCAAGTACACGACAAGTAGGAGAGGGACGGCGGAGAGCGAGCTGACGAGCAAGGCGACGGGCGCTGCTCTCGCTGCCGCCGCCGCTTACGAGGGCCTAGCTGAACCGAGACCCACCGAGGCCGGTAAGCGAAAGGCGAAAATAAAAACGTCCCTCCAACCTTGGTGGATGGCGAGGACTGAATGGAAGCTCGCTGAAAACACTCAGCTGTTCAGGCGTCCCGGAAAGCCCGTCTTGCCGCGCTCTCTCAATCTCGGATTGGTTGCAGGCACGCCTCTCAAAATCCAGCATGTAAAATCACGAGGAGACCTCCCCAGCATGAACCAGTAACGAATAGGAGAGGCAGGGACGGGAAGGGGGCGAAGGGGGGCGAAAGGCGGTGGTAGAACATTAAATCATTTCACCTTGCTTTAGTGATGGACATTTTGGGGGAGGAGGTGACAAAAAAGAAAATAAACGCAGGGCGGCCCGCCACTACAACTGTGTTGAATCCCGGTCCAGGGACAGGCGTGCGAAGCCCGCCCAGTGGAGCGACCTGGCCCTGGGTTTGCTGGGGGGGGGGGGGGTTTACGCCGGGTATGCCAGTCAGCAGGGTGGGGGAGAGGATTTTGAGAGAGCCCACCACGTTTGTGCATACACTACGCTAATCCGTACTCCACTGTGGAAGGGCGAGTTGCCGGTGGGTTCAGCCCAGCACCTTGTGGGGCAGTCGGCAGCGTTCGAGTCGCTTCGAAATGGGCACACGGACGTGCACCCCCGCCATTCATTTTGGTGACTAGCTTTTGGAGGTATTGTACCTACTAAGTGTCGTTTCGATAGTTCAGCCGGCAGCGAAAGGTCCACGACACGGTAGTCTCGCTTATCGCCAGTGACGTAAATTGAGCGAACCTCCAGAGAGCGCAGGGTACAGCCGCGTTGAACTGAAATCTCGGTTAGTGTGGGTTTGCCGTTTCAAGAGCCCCAAAATTCCAGGGCGTTGAACACGCCGAGTCGTAGGGCTGTAGGGCGCGGGATCTGGCGGCAGAGCGACGGGACGGCCGGGCGGATGGAGAAACGCAGCACGAAGGATTTGGGCAAACGGAACACGCGGGAGCTGGCGTGGAACAAACTAAGGACGACACGGAACCCAAGGAGCCCTGTGCGCAGAAATTTCCGTCGCTAATACACGGAGTTAACGTACTGGTACCTTACTTGTTGTGTAAGCTTCATAGCACAGTCACGTACTGAAATGTGTACTATGTAAGGAATGTGCATACTGCAGGTATGGTACTTCTCCTCCGTACGAACTCCCCTTCCCTTTGGTGCTCTACGTACCATATTTAGGTGCATACTACCTCTGACCCAATGTTGTGTACGGTACTAGTAGCTCGTAAGCAAAACTCAGGTGATACTTTAGATGGGTAGCCTGTTTTGCACGCACATGTAGCGGGTACAATACGTGCATGTATGTACATACATACACGAGTACTGTATGTATCGTACCCTCATGCACAGGAGCTTCCTGAATGCGGTACACAGTACGGTACTTGCAATGGTGCCAGAGCTACGATTCTTCTGCAGAGCGCGCATTTGGAAGGGGCGGCCTCTGCAGATGCCCTTTACTCGGCACGATTTGCTCCCTGCACTCGCATGGCATCGCGCCGAATGTCGCGCCATCCAAAAAGGGTTCACGCCCGGCCCACCCATCAAGCCCGCCCTGCCTTTGTGAGTCTTGAGTTGTGGTATAGTAAGCCGTACATATACTTCGTACGACGGACCATGCCAGTCCGCAGTCCACGAGGCCCTAATCAGCCCCCGAGTGAGCTCAGAACCAGGAAGAGAAATGGAGAGGTGGGCCCCGAAATGTAGGCGGCCTGCGAGACGAGATCAACAGGCATCCCTGCTCGGGTGCGCATCTTTTTGTTCCACAAGCAGATTGTTTGGCAACCGATTCACCCTCCTTTCCCACAGCAGGCGCCCGCCCGTCTCCCTCCTCGGCCAATGCAACAGCAAGACAAGAGGTATTGTACTTCGTACTGCTCTTTTCTTCGAAGTAGCCGCCTCCCCCCATGCATGCTGTTTGCCTGCCGTTTGGGAGAGGTGCCTCTCTTCACCGAGGACGATAGGCATGGCAGGAAGGTGCCGAGCCGATGATCCATGCTAAAGCGGGGCTTTCGGGGCTTCGCCTTGCTGGGCAAAAAAGGGGTCACCGCCTGTGGGGGAACTAACCGCATCGGCGTGGACGGGGACCCAACAACAAGGTCGCGATGGACGGTCCACTTTCTTCTTAATAGATAACCATCTCCGAATTCCGTGCAATGCACGGCACGGGTGTAGTAGTGTCGCTGGCCGTCGTTGTGTTGGGTGTTGTGCAGTGTAACATATACATACATACGTAAGCTCGTGAAGTGCGTCAGAAGGGCAATCTTCCTTCCTACGAGTCCTTCGGCTGAAAACATGGAAAACACACCATACATTGACACCGTTCGAACACACATTACCATGCCCCTAATTAGGCACATCATTGGAATGTACGGGTTTCAGGAACGTATGAATGGATTACAGTTAATACGTGGAATGCAAACATGGGGCTCTTGGCGACCGATGACATGTTCAAGAGCAACTGAGTTGTGACTCGGTCAGGCAGATTGATCAGGTACCGATATTTAATCCATACAAAGTGCGCGTTTAACATGCTTATATCATGGTTGTCTGACTTCTCGTATACGAACACCCGATTTACGAGTACGATATACTAGTACACTCAGGGAGGCAGTGCATTCTCTGTGGGTTGTTCGTCATTCAATTTTTTTCTCCTTTCCCCGTGACCACAGCAGGGCGACCTGACCTTCCACTGAGCCTTCGCGTGGCGCATGAAACAGGAGGGCGGGTGGAGCGCTCATCTGGCAGGTGGCAATCGGTAGCGTGCCGGCGGCAAATGGCCGTTCCTCCGAGACACGAGCAACTTGCACGCTCAAATCGCGGCTCAGTGCTGAGACAGCGTCATCTCTCATCGTTTCTGTTCTGTTTCACCTATGGCAGTTTGGGTGGGAAACCACTGGAGAGGATGATGCGGACGTAGAACGCTGTGAACTGTATGTAACATTCCCGTACATCTAGAGTATTACCATACACCATGCTTTGACCTAGTACAAGTATGTACGTTCCCTATTAACCTCAGGATTGGCTGAGCAGCGGTTTGGAGCCAAATTCGGCGATCCATAAATCGTCTCGGGATGGCGTTACACTAGTCCACTCAGCCTCCTTCATCCCGCTGGTTCGGATTTCCCAGGAAGGTAACAATAATCTATGGTCTGCAGGAGGCCACTGCACGCGCCAGTGGATGCGTTGTTGTCATCCCCGGCGAATCGCCGTGCGCTCTCTTGTTCCACGAGGTCAAACACGCAGCTTTTGGAACCTTAGGCACCTTGGGTGCCTAGGGAGCTGCCCACCCGGGGCTCTAATACCCCACTCTGCCTTTGATCTCCGTACTGCTGCAAGTTGCCTGACCCGCGTCCCTCAAAGGGACCCCTCGGTTCGCCAACGTTTGTTTAGGTAGACAAGACGAAAAACAAGGACATCGGTTATCTATACCGCAACGTGCCCATCGAGGAGATTGAAGTCTGTGTTGCATGAGCGCGCGCCTCGGATACTGGGGGCTCGGGCGGGTACTCTGGGTTTGCGGCGCATCCACTAGCCAGTGTCGCACGCACGGTCCCGTCAGCAGGCAACTTGGAGCCCAGAGCCCGGCTCCCACGGATGGCGTGGGAAGGCTCTTTCAGCCCTACGGTAGGGACAGAGCGACCCTTGCCGGTTCCGAGACAGCGTTGATTGGCAGAAATCCAAGACACGCGGGCGTAATGTCAAACCGACTCTGACAATCGGTCTTAGTGTACGGACGTACACTAACTTGGCTTAATTACGGGAGTTCCTCCACAAAAATCTCCTCGTAATTACATACGTAGGTGCATACAAATACACACATGACACTGGATTTCCAAGGACCGAGGGCACACTGTCCAGCACCTGTCTCCGCTTGCGCTGGCCAACTCCGTCGTTCGTTCATTCCGGGTCGACTTAATTACCTCCTACTAGCACGGATTGCATTTATCGTACTGTGCTAATGTATGTGTGTATGTACGGTACCTATGTATTGTAGATATCCATACATACATACCTACATACATAATGCATACACGACTACTCCCTCGAAGGTCGGTTCGCCTCTCACATCGCCTTGTTGCGCCCACTTCTCGTTATAGTTGGGACCCATAGGTGCTTACATACCTACCTATAACACATCCCGCGAGGGCAGATTCCGTAATCACCGCACTCCCTGCATCGACGATCAATATAAACAGACAATGCCATCGCCGTCGGGAACTTCCATCCTCCGTAATCCATCCCCGCAGGCGGCTTTGCAATTGCGGGGTAGCTTCAGGACAAACTAAACCCGTAGTATACTCCGTACTGCGTAATCCGTACGTACTTGTCAGACCACTAAACTAATCCCTTCTGACACTAGCACTTGCACTAAGCCAAGTTGATGAAGCGGTGAGCAGCTCGAGAACCCCCATCCACCACGGTAACACCCGGCTTCATCACCGCGAGACGGCTTTAACCCCCCTCCCCTCCCCCCGCTGCAAAGAGGGCTGTAGCGTGAGCGGGGAACTGCACCATGCTGAGCACGGTCCTGCAGGTTGCGTCGGTGTATGTATGTATGTATGTATGTACATACATACATACATACAGTACATAGTGTATGGAGTAGCTCTATATAAGAGCCAATGTGTATGTAAGGTAGGTGTGTAATCCGTACTTTCGACAGCGGCCGAAGCGGAGCAAGCGCCGGCATTGCAATCGGCAGTACCAATCGGGGCGACGCAATGTCGGTACGGGTTCTTGGATGTGTTTAGCCTCGCAACCTTCTGTCCAACTGCTTGCTTGGACCTGGACGGAGCTTTCAATCCGGTACATATGTACATATATTTGGGACGTTTCGGTCCACAACACTGCTTCCCCCTCCCGGAGTGCCACCTACATGGCCTAGACGGCTCTCTCTCTTCTACCATGACCTTCCATGCGGATGAAGAGCAACGAGGAGGTGGGGTAGGGTAGGGGGTAAGGTTGGTGTCAGGGATGGTCACTGATCATCATGAGATGAAAGGAGGGAATAACACAGGTGCTGTACATACATACACTACACTAAGCCCATCCTTTCGCAGATGGAGCCACAACAAGGACGACTTCAACAATCATCCGCGATGCCAGTGCCTGTTACTCCCCAGACCTGGCCGTCTTACCCCGAATATTCCCGCCGGCTCTCGAGTTCCTGCTATCTCTCACCCCCTTTTTTTCTTTCTTTATCCTTTCCCCTCTCGAATGCAGAGGGTTGTACCCACTTGAGCGATAGAAGGAGCAGCAGCAGCAGCAGCAGCAGCAGGAGGAGGAGGAGGAGGAGGAGGAGGAGTGGGGTGTGTAGAGCAACCGGAGGCCGCTTGCAGCTCTTGTGGAACGATGGCAGCCGAAAGCCGTTTGATGCGGAAACAGGGTCCAGCCACTCGCCCACGCAGATGTCATTGTGCAGCAGCCAAAACATGGGGGGATATCAGTGCATTTTATGCGCATGCACACACAACAGGTAGGTATCGTCCACACACCAATCCAAAACTTCCCGCCATACAGGCCATACAAGTGTGACTCTCCATTCTCCCTTGCCGAGCCGATCCATTAATTACGTAGTGTTCATTACGTAGGTACTGATCGACTCAACTGCCGTGTAAAAAGCCCCGCCTTGACGAGGCGAGGCCTTTTTCTCCCTGGAACCGAGGATGCATTGTCGGAATGAACCCCGTGAATTGGCTCGGACTTTTCCGCTTTTCTTGTTTTTGTTATGTACGTAATCTTAGACTTGGTTGCACACTACTTTAGTGTGCATACATAGGGCGCAACTTGGGTGCCTTCAGCCTTTTTCCCCCAGCACCCTAAAGAATCGCACGGCCTATCAGAATCGTTCACTGTGGCCGTGGTGCACCGCACCAAGAAGCAGTCTAATGCAGGTAGTGCCCTGTTGGGTCTAGTACAACTTCTTCAACGGCCATGCGCCGGGACAGCATGGAAGAGAGAGAACCTCGCCTCCCGTGAACGCATGCATGGGTGTTGGCCGAACTTTCTCGGTCTCCCTGTCATTGTTGTTACCTTGGAAACAGCAGCCCACGATCGAGCTCAACCCGAGGTTATCCGTTGAGAACTATTTGAGAGGGCTGGCGATCCTGTCGATCAGGGAGGGAGCACCGTAGTAGGAAACCTGCGTTGCCATTGGCGTAGAGATAAGGACGCGGAGAGTAGAGAAGAGAGTAGAAGGAATAGAAGGAAAAAAGAAATAACAAAAAATTAAAGAAAAGAAAAAAAATACAGGAAAAAGTATCAGCCTAGAGAAGAGAGAGCAGAAGAATGGGAGGTCCGAGGGAAGGCTTGCGAAGCGCAGTTCGCGCGTCCAAAGTCCAGGATTCACGCGTGCACGAATGATCTCCCCTTCTTTTTTCAATGTGAATTTACAATGATGTCCAACAAAGAACACCAATCACCAGATGCTCCCCCAGCCGGGGGGGGGGGGGTTAGGAGCTACTCTTGCATGCGATCTGCCCCCTCCTCCTCCTCCTCCTCCTCCTCCTCCTCCTCCTCCTCTCCTTCTTCTTCATCGTCCTGGGCTTCACTGTCCTCGTCCTCTTCGCTGGATCCGCCTTCGCCCTCGCTGTCGCCCTCGCTCCCCGGATCGTAGTCCTCTTCGAGCTCGTCCTCCTCGTCCTGCAGCCGCTGCTCGGCCTCGCGCTGGGCCCGCTCCAGCTCCGTCAGGCCGTCGGCGCCCTCGTCCGCGGCCGCCGCGGCGTCGTCCCCGCCGGAGGAGGCGGCGGCGGCAGGCTTCCTGTGGTTCTCGGCCAGCTGCCGCTTCGCCTTGCGCTGCTCGGCCATGCTGCGGTCGGCGAGGCCGTGGCGGCGGACGTACGTCTCGTCGATCGCCTGGTAGTCCTCCTGGTCCAGCATGCCGAACTCGACTTCCTTTTCGATGGGGGTGGCGGCGGTGTTGTTGTCGTTCGCGTCGCCATTTGCGGGGGCGTCGGTGTCGAGCTCGACCACCATGTTGAAGGTAGTGCGGAGGACGTTGGTGTAGCTGACGGCGACGATCCGGTCCAGCGGCAGGAACACGAGGGGTTTCTTGAAGCCCCAGAGGATGCCGGTGGGGAGGAAGAAGAGGAAGCCATCCTTGGTGCCGCGGAAGGCCTTGACGTGCACGGCCTTCTCGCCGGGGCGGTGGGACTGGCGCGCGACGCTGTGGAAGAGCCTCGGGTCCGAAGCGATGAGCTCGCAGGCGTGGTTGCCGGCCGAGCGCATCGAGGTGACTAGGGCCCAGTGGAAGAGACTGCTGTACGTGTCCGAGACCGCCTCGGCCGCGGCGGCCGAAGGGCCCGCGACGGTGCCGGGCTTCGGCGCCGTGGCGGGGACGGTGAAGACGAGCGGCTCGAGGGGCTGCTGCTTGTCGTTGGTGTTGGCGTTGGCGCCAACCTGCTTCGTCGTCGGGAGGTAACTGTCGCGCGGGAGAAGAACGTAGTTATACTGTGCCTGCGACTTGTCGGGGACCGGTAGGTAAAACGCATGCTCTAAAAGGACACGTGGGGAAACGGAAGTTAGCAGGACAGCTTGGAGAGGACCAGCAAGTGAACAAAAAGGGGGGGGGGGGGGGGGGGGATAAGTTAGTTGTGTGACAAAGCGTACCGATATCTTTCCATGGATACACGATGCCCTGGACCGGGACCGACGTCCCCGACGCGCGGGCATACAAGTAGTGCTTGGTGAAACAAAGGTCGTACTTTTTGCGCTGTGGTGCTGAGACCGAAATATCCTTGATCTCGAGCAGTACGGGGTCGGCGGCGGCGGCGTCGACGCCGGCGCTCAGGCTGGCCGGCGGCAACCCGCCATGTGCCTGCCCGTTTGTTTGCGTATGGGTCGGCAACTGTGCAATGTCGACTCGCCTCCTTTTGGATGCGGGACCGTTCTGGGCGTCGGCCGCGCCGATCTGCTCATACACGAAACTGGCAATGTCATTGAACAATGCTATGCGCGCTGGGGTATCTATGGTAGTCCAACGAGCATCGGCCCCGAGACGCTTGCGTTAGCCGACGAAAATGTTCCTGAGCGTCCAGTCCAGCATCGCTCGCCCGATCGCACGAAATCTGGTGCCTCCTGTGCGCCGATTCTCGAGCAATTCGAGTCACTAGTGGGTGGTCGAGCGCAGAAGGAGAAGAGTGGCAGGCGCGCGTACCGGCAGCTTTCTGGATGCCGGCCAGGATGTCTGGTCGCGACTGGAACACGAGGCGCAGCGTCCGATCATCGAGCTGATCCGTCATGGTGGGCAAAGCACACCGTTGGTTGCCAGGGAGCCCGGGGAGACTCGACAAACGATGGGAATTGCGTCTGCGGTTTTTCTTTGCAAGACGGGGAGGATGTCTCGTGGTATGGCGGGAAGAACACCCGTTTCGTTGACGTTGTTTGAGCGCCGTCCGGGTCTGAGGGGTCCACAGCATTTGGTAGCGACCCTGACGCGTTAAGTTACCAAACACGGCTTTTGCTTGGTGCCAGAGGCCAGGGCTCTAGGCTCAAAGAGGCAAGGCGCCCGTGCCAAGGCGTCACTCTTAGCTCTGTATTTAGTCCGTTCACACACGATCAGATACCTAGGGACTCGGACGATTAAAGTACCTATACGACTACTACTATCACCAGCACCCTGTACGGATTGCACTATGTCTACAATCACTCTTGCAAGCGCAATGGTAAAGACCAGAGACGATTACTGTTTTCTGACGTTTAATCATAGTGGTGTATGTGTGTAGGTGCGAGGACACGTATATACAGTATAATTACTAGTATACCGTAGGCTCATATTATCTCTCTGTATAAATGTGATACTTATACCCAGATAGATAACGGGTAGGTGCTCACGTTTTCCCTCCCAGAAAGACTGTTTTCACTTTAATTTTCCATCTCTCCTTTTGGAATTGGGGTTGTGAATTCCAATCTTCAATATGTACTTGGCGGACAATCAGCTCGGTAAAAGTTGTCCATGCTCTCATCTAGAGATGCCAGCTACTTTATATGAATCGAGTCCATCCACAGCGAGGTAACAACCAAGTCAAATTCAACTGCAGTGAATCCGTATCATCAGCCACCAACAACATGCAGACCTGGCAAACCGTATATAGGTGCCTTGTGTGACCTCAACTGCCTACAATCGATGAACCACTTGAGCGGATAATTGGTTATTCCTAGGTACCTATACAACCTCTATGACCAGCTCAACGGCCACCTCCACTGTCTGGCTGTCAGAGCCAGGTGTGAGTTAGTTACGAACGCACCCGAGGTAGCATTTATTAACTGTTAATTATACATATTTGCCGCCAGGATGTCCTGGCAACCATCCGCTTCCGAGGGTAGGTTACGTTGCTGCATTCTACCTCGACCACACTTGTGCTGAAGGAAAAAGGCACAGAGAAGCCACCACCACGCAGCTGACTTTGCTGACGAGTTTCCGGTAGTCACTCCCCTTTCAGTAACAGACCTCGGATCATCGGTAGATGAGCCTGAATCAGCAAAGCAAACGATTGGATGGAAGGAAGGGGAGGGAAAGGGGACCAGGTTCGTCAGCGATGTGTGGTCGCACATAGAATTACACACAACCGAGACCAACCTACTAATTAGTATATCTTCCCTCGGAGCATTTCTACAATGCCGTGGTTGCCCCATGCCGGCAGCCGATAAAGCGAACCTCGGCCAAACCCGCCCAAAGCCTCATTGGCTCCTGCCCTGTTGTTGGAAATACGATGAAAGTGAGCATAGCACCTGATTCCCAATATTTTGACCCTAGGCGGAGCATCGCAAACACTCTTCGACTCATCCAAGATTGCAGGTAACTATATCCATGACCACTATGGTGTGTCTCTTGTTGTGTACCTCTTTAGGGCTATTGGCTATTTGCAGCGATGGCCTGGCTGAGGGAAGGCTGTTGTCTTCTTGATGATGTCCCTAGCTCGCTCGGCTACGTTGCCCAGTGCTGCCGTCGTGTATGTGTATTTTAGGCTCGAACACCGTTACACTTTGCTCCACTTGCCCACCGTTGATGGCGTTCTTGACAGGTGGTGCGGTGAAAGGTACCGCATTGTCTTGACTTCCGTGCCTCCAGGGTTGCAGTAATAGCGGGGGTTGAGCCATGCCGAAGCTACAAAATAAGGTATATATATGGCGTTGAAAAGATGGACACCGGAACCCGTCTGTCATTTATCTCGGCCTAATTGTCACGGGAAAGGTGCGTTGGCATCCTTAGACATATCGGGTTGATGATGCCTTAACGGCCGAGTCGGAGTGGGAAGAACAGCCTCTCTCTTTCTCAAAACTCGCTCTGTGGACTATGCTATTTACAACTATCTCGACCTTTGGGTTTCAATATGGTGGGTTTTGCCCGTACTGATACCCGTCCCCGTGGCCGTAACACCCCTGGTGGCCATGCGGCTGGCCCGGCTGATATTGCTGAGGTCGGTACTCCCCGTACGATTGGGGATTGACAGACTGATATCCTTGCTGGGGTGGGGGTCGCTGAGGTTGGTATTGCTCTTGTGGTTGGTACTGCGGGGCATGACTGTGTTGTGGCTGGTAAGGGGAAGCAACCGGAGCATGGCTGGCCGGAGAGGAGGAGTGGCCGAAAGTTGGAAGAGGAGCTGTGGACTGGTGGCCGCCCCCAAGCTGGATGTTGGAAGTCGGCGCTCCCACACTTACACCCTCGTTGCCAATGTCATCGGGCACCGAGATCTTGACTTTAGGGAGATACTTCTGGACCTTTTGCTCCACCATGTTCTGCACGAACAGCCAGCTCTGGCGCTCGAACTTGCGGTGCCCACCGTTGACGATAGCCAGGATGCTCTCCCGGAGGGTCTCCTGAACCTTTCGGACAAGACCGCGAATCTTACTGAGCAGCTTTGCTCTGATGTCGTCACCGAAACCGCGGTCGGTCGAGGCACCCGCGTCGCGGTCAAGTTGCGAGTCGAAGGGGTTACCGCCGAGAATCTTCTCTAGCGGCCGCTGGAACTCATCGGGCAGCAGCTCGAACAGCTGCTTTTCGATCACGCCCAGGATCTTGCGGAACTCGAGACGCACCTCCCTGTGAACCCCGGCCAGACCGGTGCTGAGCTTCTCGCTGATCAACTTGGAGAACCCCCCGGACCCCTCTGTCTCGCCTCCGTCGCGGTCTTGGGTCCGATCTTCGAGGCCCCTGGACGCCGCGTGGCTGGGTGTCTTTTTGTTTCCGAACAGCCCTCCCAGCCCCTTGACGAGGTCCTTGACCTGCTCTTCAATCTCCCCTTTGACACCGTCGCCAAGATCCCGCGTGCTTGTGTTCCCGCGCAGCCAGCGCTTGATGTGGTCGAGGGCGATGCGGGTGAACTGCTCGGCGATCGGGGCGTGCTGCTCTCTGAGCTTTGCGGCGACCTTTTCCTTGATCTCCGGCGCGATGAGGCGAGCCTTTTCCTCCGGGTCGCGCGCGGCGTCCTTGACGGTGTTACTGATGACACCGAGCAGCCCGTCCAGCTGAAAGTCGCCACCTCCTGGCCCTTTGCTATTATTCTCTAGGTGGCCCTGGACGGCCTGGACGGCGGCGGAAAGGAAGCCCTTGACGTTGTCGGTATGATCCGCTCCTCGAGAGCGTGACCCACCCGGGCGGTCACGGCTCTCGGTCAGGTCGAAGATGTCGCGCAGGTCGTCCCCCGCTTCGGCAGCGACGTCGGTGAAGCTGCGGGCGAGGTTGGCGATCTCGTCGGCGAACGGCAGCGACTGCCGGCCGTACGCATCGGGAACCCGATCGCTGAGGGTCCTCGCGGTGCTCTCATTGGACCCACCCGTCTCCTTGTTAAATAGAGAGCGGAAAGCATCGATAACCTGCTCCTCCAGGCTATCGATAGTCTTCTGCTGGAACACGTCGAGTTCTTGGGTGATGCGGGGCTGGATCTGCGGTGCCAGCGAATCGACGTATTCGTCCACCTTTTTGAAAAGCACTTCAGAAAGTCCGGTGGATGCCATTGCTGCCGTCGTTGTGAATAAGACGCTCTCGAGGTTATCGGCTTGGGTTGCCCGGACAGAGCAGGAACGGTCTCAGCATGCAAGGCAGCAGCTGGCTACCTACCTGGTACGTACAGTGTCTGGCATGATCCTTGCCTTGGCAAGGGGAGATGAGCGAGGGGCTGCCGATGCCCCACGTTGAAGTGAAACCTTGACGAATTGGGGGGCTCGGGCGGCTTGGCCCGCCTTGTGGATCGCGCCACACCTCAATGCGGGGTCTGGCACCCTGGGGCATGATGTATTATGTCCGTAGTGTATTCGCACGTCGGGATGTGAGTACCTTCATACGTAACGTATATATGTACGGATTATGTATGTACTGTATGTACATACATACATATATGCAAGGCCCCAAAACATATTAACTAAGTCCTACTAACTCTTGCAGGCCCTAGACTACCACACAGACCTTATTGTCGGTACCGAAGGATATAAGTACTGTACTCGTATGTAAACAGCGTGGAATGCTATACGCCCTCATAGTCGTTATCTCACTGACTCGGTCAATATCTGCCGCGCGGACTAATAAACAATATCTGTCGCGCGCACTAATAAGCAATTTATGATGCTAGTTGATGCCTTCAAGATAGATCAACATGGGGGGCTCATGCTTACCCCGACAAGATACAGTTGGGGGCCGTCGCCAATGGCCTCTAGTGTAGTCGGGCACCGGGCTCCTGCGTCTGGAAGTATTTGCCGAAGCAAGGAGCGGGGAGCCTAGTCCATACCTTATACTGTTATACAGTACACAGGACTGGCTAGTGTAGGGGACACAGCGCAGCGCGGGCAGAAAAATCTCCGCGGATAACAGCCTCTGCAGTTGACGTTTGTCCTGTCAAGGAGACTATATACCTTGCGTAGTAAATCTACTAGCGTGCTAAGGTGCCGCTCATCACGACAAGCCTTGCCATTCATCACCTCATCGACACCAGACCAGACAAGTTAAGTTAGATTTCAACCTTGAAAAGGTAGACCGGTGTTGTGCCAGCACCACGATAGCTCCGCCTATTTTACCTAAGGTAGGCAGTTATTGATGCCAATGCAATGCAACCCGCATCTTACAGACCGTCACCACGAGACCTTTTTATGGAACCCTTGCCCGGGCACGTATCAATGGCACCCGCGGACCCTGTCACCGCACATTGGGCCCAGAGCATCCATACAGCGATCAGCAGCTCGCTGCATTCAGTGTTCAGAACCAGCTTGGAGTTGAGCCAATCCTTACTGCCTGCCTCGCGGAGGACGGGGCTTACGACTCCCCTAACCATTAATACCCATTCACCCCTTCCTTCCCTCACGGCTGGCAATCTGGTTTCGCCCCCAACGGAACGCTCCACGAATCCTTGCCGCTGTGGGCCGGCAGTTGAGGCTGGAGGCTGGTGACTGGGCTCCATCCGGCGCTTCCTGTACATACATACATACATAATTACATAACCACCGCCATCATCATTGCCGTCTCTTTCTTGTCTCGTTTTCTATAACATCTGTGTCAGAATACCTACGGCCTAACTTAGGTGCAATTGCTGGAAGCAGCAATTGCGGCGTCGCTTTTGCAGTTTCGCAATCTGCGATCCTCTTGATTACCACCGGGCTTTGACAAAGCCCCAGGATCGGAAACAAAAAATGGCGTCCCCATTCCTCATCTTCCTCGCCGGCACCGTAGCCTACGCCCTCTTCCGACTCAGCAGGGTCGGGAGAAGACCAAAAGGGTGCCCACCTGGCCCCCCTACGTTGCCCATCCTCGGAAATCTGCATCAGATCCCAAAGAAGAACGCCCACGTCCAGTTCAAGAAATGGGCTGACGAGTACGGGCCGATCTACTCGCTGATCCTGGGGACCATCGTGACCATCGTCCTGTCGTCCGACGTTGGTGGTCAAAGACTTGCTAGACAAGAGGAGCGGCATCTACTCGTCACGGCCTGAAGCGTACATCAGCTCGCGAGCGAGCGATGGCTGCCGCATGGTTCTCATGGTTCGTGCCCCGCCCGCCCGAGGAGAACGCTGTCCGGAACTTTGGTATCAGATAATAATTATTCCCCCCGATCTGGAACGAGGGCTGACTGACGGGACGGAGCAGGAATACGGAAATCAATGGCGCCGCATCCGAAAGTTCTTTCACGCCTTCTTGCAACTCAAGGCGATCAAGGCGTACGTGCCCTGCCTGGAGCTTGAGAGCACGTCGGTCATGGCGGACCTCTTGGACAAGCCGCAGCTCATCTTCCACCATATCCGGCGGTACACAAACTCGGTATCCACGCAGCTGGTCTACGAATTTCGGACGCCCAGGATCGATGATCCGAAGCTCCTCCTGATGTACGACACCATGGAGAAGTTCGGCGACGTCACCGGGGCGGGGGCTGCGGCCCTGCTCGACGTCTTCCCCGTCCTGCGCTATCTACCGCCGGGCATCCGGCCGCTCTATAATCATGCACTCTCCATTCGGAAGGCGTCGCTCGATCTTGCCGGTGACCTTTGGTTTGAGGCCAAGCGGAAAGTGCGCGAGGGAACTGCCAAGGTAGGACCGGTTGTGTGTTTGTCTCCATGAATGTGACCTTGGCTGATTATTCTTCCTTTTCTTTTCTTTTTTTCCCTTTTCGTTTCCCCAGCCCTGTTTCTGCGTGGGTCTGGCCGATGCCCAGGCCAAGGAGGACGTTGACGACATGGGACTCGCAATGACAGCCAGTACGGGATTGGAAGCTGCCTCGGACACGACCGCGTGCATCCTGTCCGGCTTTATCCAGGCTATGGTTATCTACCGCGACGCACAAAAGAAAGCGCAGAAGGCGGTCGACCGTGTGTGCGGCGACAGGTTCCCAACCATGGCCGACATGGATAACCCCGAGGCGCAATACATCAGGGCTTGCGTGAAGGAGATTCTGCGGTGGATGCCCACGGCAACTCTGGGCGTGCCACATGCCGTCATCAGAGCTGACGAGTACATGGGATACCGGATTCCCAAGGGCGCGAGCGTCGTCCTCAGCATCTGGGGCATCCACAAAGACGAGAAGAGATATAAGAACCCGCGGGCGTTTGACCCGTCCCGTTACATGGACGACACGACGACCTCGAGCGAATCGGCACTGGGCCCGGATCCGACAAAGCGCGATCATTTCGGCTTCGGAGCGGGACATCGCATCTGCGAGGGCATGCACGTCGTCGACAGGACCCTGTTCCTCTTCATCTCTCGTCCCGTTTGGGCCTTTGACCTGTCCCCGGCCAAGGATGCCGACGGGAACGACATCATCCCCAACCAGGACGACTTGATCGGTAACTTTCTGAGACAGCCCAGGCCGTTCCCGCTCGGGGTCAAGCCGCGGAGCGAGTCGCGCGCCGCCGCGGTCCGTCAGGCTTGGAAGGACGCCCAGGAACTTCTCGATCAAGATCAGCAATGGAAGGAGACGCCCGAAGGGATGCCATTCACCTTGTGAATCGTGGGAACTCGAAAAGCAAACCGGGCCGAAAACAAATGACACAATTACTTGACCTGTGTTGTCGAAGAGTCGCACGAGAGAACAACTAAGGAGGCCAACGGTATGAAGGTGGCCTACGTCTAATTATGACTGTTGAGTACGGAGAATGATCTAAGAGATCTGATGTTTCTGTCATGATTCTTTTTCCGGGTCATAATTATAGCGAAACCACCTATCTTATATTATTTAAAGCGCATTTGGACTTAACCATGGCAAGGGAAGGACGGTCATGCCAGCGCGAAGAGCTTGTCCTGCCAAGGTGTGCCTATCAGCAACTATGAGCAACAACAACTTATTTATATAATAATTAATTATCTCTCATAATATACTAGCTGTATCCGGTTCCTTTTTGTTGCTGTTTGGGAAAACTGCTTTGCGTTAGGGTTAAGATGCCCAAACTGTCACTAATTAATATAGTATATACTTTAACTCGCGAGACATGACAAGGTGCCGAACTAATTACATAGAGGCTCTCTACCTCTGCTAACCCTTCATTTATGTCGAGAGAACTGTACCGGGATTATTTCCGTTGAGCTCATGAAGGCGCAACTAAATCCGTGCTCCACAGAAAACCCCGAATATGTGTGTAAAAAGATGCTCTCTCTGTCTTCTGGAGACACGGCTAGGAGTTCTTGTCTTGATTACGCCCCGAGCGATCACAATAGCGCAACAGGAACAGGATTTGTGCATAATTACCTAGCATAAACTAGGCCCCCCGTTTCCACTTGTATGCCCGCTTGTCTTATGCTACCTTCTCCTCTGCTGTTACTTCCGGCTGATCCAGGGTCCCCTTATTAAGGTCCTTTGGCAAGGTACCCAGAGACCTTTCGCCGAACAACAGGTCTATCTCCTCCAGGGAGAGCTGTTTTGTCTCCTTGAAGAAGAAAAAGACGACCGGAATGGTGACCAAGACGTCCCATGCAACGAAAAGAAAGTAGAACTTCCACTCCAGCTTCTTAAGCGCCATGGGGGAGAGCTGAGACCAAAAGGTCGACACCAGCCAGTTGCCGAGGCCGGTGGCGAAAGCATTCCCCCGGGCCCGGATCTGCATGGGCATGACCTCGGACATGTAGACCCAACTGATGGGGCCCCAGGACCACGAGAAGATGACGGTGACGCAGAAGAGGAAGAAGACGCCGCCGATGGAGAGCGCGTGGTCCGGATTGCTCTTGTCGATACGGCTGTTGATGGCCGACTCGCAGATCAGAGCGATGACGATGGCGACAGTGCCCCAGAGGAGGGGACGCCGGCGCCCGACGCGGTCGATGATGAAGATGATGAAGATGAGGTTGGCGAGGGGGCCCAGGCAGTTGTAGATGCCCGCCACCAGCAGGGCCCGGTTCCCGGTGACGCCGAGGGCCTCGTACATCTGCGTCTGATAGTACCCGATGACGTTGATGCCGGTGAACTGGGTGAAGACCTGGACGGCAACGCCGTGCATGAGCCGGGTGCGCCACTGCGGCACCGTGAACATGATCCTCCACCCCGGAACCGTGATGGCCTTCTCGGCGGCGATGGTCGTCTTGATCTCGTGGAACTCTTGCCGGATCCATTCGTCGTTGGTGCCGTCGTAGTGCAGCTTGCGCAGGACCCGCATCGCTTCTTCCTCGTTATCCTTCTCCATCAGATGGCGGGGAGATTCCGGGAAGAACATGATGCCGCAAACAAGGAGCAGCGCCGGCGCGGCCTGGAAAGCGAGCGGGAACCTCCACTGGAACTGGCTCAAGCCTCCGGACGCATACGAGGATCCGTATCCCACCCAGGTGGACCTGCGAGGCCGGTTATTAATCAACGATCGGGCGCGGAGCGGAGGGGGGAGAAAGAAAAAGGGGGTAGGGGGTGTGGTGTGGTTGGTATGGTTCGGCAGACAAACAAAGGCACAAGTTGTCTCGGCTGAACCACTGGGTACGGAAGGGGACTATCGATCAGTAAATAAACACTTACACGATGAAGCCAACACCAATCATCTGCTGAGACAAGCCAACAATCAGACCACGGATCCTGGGGTGGGCACACTCGGACTGGTAGACGGGAACCGACATGCTCAGCAGCCCGACCGCCCACCCGGCGATGATGCGGCCGACGAGGATCATGGGGAGGTTCCGGGCGGCGGCCTGCAGGATGGAGCCGACAAGGGCAATCATGGCCCCGATCATGATGGTCTTCCTGCGGCCGAACCTATCCATCGTGAGACCGCCCATCAGCGAACCAAAGACGGCGCCGCCGGAGAAGGTGCTGTTGATGGCCCCGATGATGGGGCTTCCGGTGCTTGTGTTGAAGAAGCTGAGGAAGTCATCGGACGCAATGACATCGGTCATCACACCCGAGTCGTAGCCGAAGAGGAACGACCTGGAGAACCGCCATCAATGTCAGTCAGCACACACCAAGCAGGGCTTCCTTCATCTTTGGCTGGGAAGTTGGCATGTACAAACCCGGTAGCGGCAAAGGCCGCAAGGCAGATGTTGAACACTTTCCCCATGGTGTTTCTGTTGGGTTCCTCCTGTCAACCGCCTCAAGATTCCCTTCTTCGGGGCCAAGCTAGACACCGCGGAGTGCCATCGCCGGCGTACTTATACGACCGCGGGCCCGGCCCGTCAAGCCGCATGCCCTCGATGCTACGCTGGCGGTCAACCACCTCGGAGGCATCCCCACCGCCGCCTAAGAAGACCGGACGGGGCTCCTCATTCGAAATAATATTGGCTCCCTTGAACAAGTCGTCCCGTTGGTTCGGGACTCCTGCACGTGGCCCGGCAGGCTTGTTTTGCACTAATTTTGGTAAATAATAATTAGTAATTAATAGATGTTCCCACTACGCAGCATGGAGGGATGTATGTAATCCGGACATACACACAGAACACTCATTGTATGTACACACCCAGAAAGTACACCCTCGTATTGAGTACATACTAGTACAAGGACGGTTGTAGAAACATCAGAGACTGGGGGGTTGTTGAGGAGTGGGGCTGCTCGGCTCAGTGTCAGTCAGCCTCCCTCCGCGATTCGTGCGCCTAGAGAAACGCCACCAGTGAGCTAGCTGGTCGAGCCAGACGCAAGACGGCCAGGTGTGGAGATCACCGCCTCTGCTGCGCAACAATGTCGAACAAGTTGGGGTTGGGGAAGGTCCTCCAGTGCGGGGATGGTCGTACCGAGCGCGCAGTAGTGTCCGGGGTAGTAACTAGTGTAATCCGCACATAGGTAAAAGCTTGAAAAAGAGTATGGAGCGCAGAGAGCACTAAGCAGCGGCCAGGATCGGGCCGTCGAACGCCTTACTCCGAACCTGGTGTGTAATTATACCGGGAAAAATGGGCCTTGGTGAAACATCTTTGGTAATTAACAATGAGTTGGAGGACAATGAAAGATAAACAAAATGAGAAGAGAAAACTGAACAGACAATTTTGAGGGAGCAACTGAAAGAGTGATATAGGTCATCATCCAGTTGGAAAGGCGAAAAATGAGAAGAGAATTAACCACACGACGAGGGCCAGTTGCGAAGGAATCAGAAGGAATTAGTGTGCAGAATCCTCTGTAGTTCTTCGTTCCACTGCCAAGACTAATGCTATAACTACTTACAGAATCACGCGCGAACGAGGAGCCCTCGCAAGGCAGCCGAGACCCGAGAGAAGCTTTCCATGCGCGTGCCATGGTTTTCTCAAGACTCATTACCCTGCTAGCCTCTTGCCTCAAATCACGAATGGTACAAGTGCGCTTGCTGTGTGAAGGCAACGTGGTTTGGATTAATTATACAGTTTCGCAGCTGTGTGATAGAAGATGGTTCCAATTGATGGAAGATGGTGGTTCCAATTGATGGAAAAGTTGGTAAGTTGTAAATAGTTCAAAAGTGCGATGTCTCCTTCCTACGTTTGCTGGCCCTGTTGGCTCTGTATAAGTAGAGGATAGGAACAAAGAACACTCCGTTTGCCAGCCCGTTTGCCAGATCCACAGGGCTTATCTTATCCAACCTTACATGATGGACGCGTCCGTAGACAACGTACTGCATCACTGTGTTGAACAGTGGGATGCCTTGGGGGGTCAGCTGTGTATGCTCCTCCAACTCCCAATTGCCAGTGCCTTACATTGCAATGTCTGTAATTCTGGGCCTCGTAGCAACTTGCGGGTTTGTATGTAATTACAGCATCCAGTGGCTGACTGGAATCTGTTCACCACTAAGAAGGAGCCAGGAACCATGAAAGACACGGTCCAATCAGCGAGCCAAGCCATAAGCAGTCCCCAGACTCCGGATATCGCATGTTCTGGCCATGAAGTCATCCTTCCACAGAAGAAATTTTATTTATAGGAAATGGGAAATGGGAAAAATTGGTAGATTCTCTTTCGTTCTTCCCTTAACCCCCTTGACATCATCGCCTTAGAGGATTCCCCTCAGGAGCTCACGACATTGATGACCGAGCTGCCAGATAGCAGTTCCTTTCCGATAATCTCCCCGTCCTTGACACGCAGGGTACCTACAGTCTTGCCCTCGGCGTCGACCAGCACGGCGCTGGCGCTGTCACTGGCAAAATACGCCCTCACCTCGACGTCGCTCGTGTAGTCGTACACGGTCCTCGTCTCTCCTTCCTTGCCCAGAACCAGGAGCGTGTTGGGCCGGACGTAGAGCGGCAGGGTGCCGAACCCGTGGGTCTCGGCGAACCAGCCGGGGCCCTCCTTGACCTCGCCGGTGAAGAAGTTGGTCCACTTGCCCCTGGGCAGGTAGAACTCGACGGTGCCGTCCTCCTCGAAGACGGGGGCGACGAGGAGGCCGTCGCCGAGCATGAACTGGCGATCGAGGGTCCAGGCGGTCGGGTCGTCGGGGAACTCGATGCACATGGCCCTCAGGCTGAGCGGGAGCCCGCCCCGGACGCTCTCCTGCGCCTGGGAGAAGAGGTAGGGCATCAGGCGAGCCTTGAGATGGGTCCACTTGCGCAGCGTGGCGGAGCATCCCTCCTCGGACTGGTCGTCGCCGTCGACCGTCCAGGGGACCCGGTACGAGTTGGAGCCGTGCAGGCGCGAGTGGGAGCAGAGGAGGCCGAAGGCGACCCAGCGCTTGTAGATCCAGGGAGGCGGCGACCCCTCGAAGCCGCCAATGTCGACGCTCCAGAAGGCGAACCCGGACAGGCCGAGGGACAAACCACCGCGTAGCGACTCGGCCATGGCCTCGGGGGTCGACTCGCAGTCGCCGCCCCAGGTGAGGGGGAACCGCTGGCAGCCGGCGGTGGCGGCGCGGGCGAACAGGACGGCCTCGTTGGCGCCGTAACGCCTCTGCAGGGCCTCGTAGACGAGCTTGTTGTAGATGAAGGCGTAGTAGTTGTGCATCCGCTCCGGGTCGACCGAAGGGTCGAACCACTGCACATCCTCGGAGGGGATGCGCTCGCCAAAGTCGGTCTTGATGCAGTCGACGCCCGTGTCGAAGAGGCGGTCGAGACAGGCGGCGAACCAGGCGCGGGCGTCCGGGTTGGTGAAGTCGACGATGCCCATGCCCGTCTGCCACAGGTCCCACTGGAAGACGTCGCCGTTCCTGCGCCGGAGCAGGTAGCCCCTGGCCGCGGCCTCGGCGAAGACGGGGGACGCCTGGCCCAGGTACGGGTTCGTCCAGACGCAGACCTTCTTGACGAGGCCGCCGGCCTTGAGGCGCCCGATCTGGCCCCTCGGGTCCGGGAACATGTCGCGGTCGAACTCGAAGTCGCACCACTGGAACGCCTTGAGCCAGAAGCAGTCGAAGTGGAAGACCTCGACGGGTATGTCGCGCGCCCTCATGCCGGCCAGGAAGCTGTTGACCGTCTCCTCGTCGTACGAGGTGGTGAAGGACGTGCTGAGCCACAGGCCGAAGGACCAGCTGGGCACGCTGCCGGGGGCTCCGGTGAGGACCGAGTACCGGCGCAGGATGTCGCGCGGCGAGGGCCCGTAGATGATGAACCAGCGGAGCCGCTGCCCCTCGACGCTCGTCTGGAGCCGGCAGCACCGCTCGCTCCCAATCTCGAGCTCGACGCGCCCGGGAGTGTCGACGAAGACACCGTAGCCGCGCGAGCTCATCCAGAAGCCCACGTTCTTGTACGCCTGGTCGGACGAGGTGCCCCCGTCCGCGTTCCACAGCTCGACCCTCTGGCCGACCTTGTTGAAGGGCCCGAAGCGCTCGCCGAGCCCGTGGATGGACTCGCCGACGGCGAGGGTGGTCTGGGTGAAGATGTAGTGGCGGAAGTTGCGCATGTCGGCCAGCTGCATGGGCGTGCTCGGGGCGGGCGTGTAGGCCAGGCCGACTGACCGGTTGAGCAGGGTGGTCAGGGGCTTCTTGCCCCCGGTCGGATGGAAGGCGATCTCGAACTCGTGCGGCTTGCCGCTGACTGTCGCCGAGAGCGTCCCGGACGACAGGGTGGTGCCGCTCTCCGTCTTGGTCACCTTGGCGTCCACCTCGGGCCGGCCGGCGGGGAAGAGGTCGAAGTCGGGTCCGCGACGGACGGCGCCTTGCCAGTGGGTGGTCTCGACAGAGAGGACGCCATCAAAAGCCGGCTCGATGTCCTGGGCCACGGTTGTGTGTGAGTTTGTATTATTCTTCTTGTAAGATCCAGCCACGGCTAGAGGGTTATGCGAATGTGCAAACGTCGAGCTTCACGTACGATGCTGAGCGTTGCCAGGTTCAGAGTGTTCCCACGGTTCAAGATCTTGCGCGTCGGGCACAAGAGGCTGATTCCCTTGCCCGAGGCCGTGGGAGTGATTCGGTATACTTCCTCGGCGTATTGGACTTGTACGCCCTCGGCCACGAGCCATTGTCCTGGGAAATCGCAGGGTCAGACGCTACCGAGGATATTGCGGGGAAAGGAGCATACCGTCACGGAACCTCATCTTGTTGTCTTCTTCTTCTTCTTCTTCTTCTTCTTCTTCTTCACAATTGCAACGCGTATGTGCCCAGAAGAACAGAGCACTGCTTGGCGGCAACCTGTTGTAGGCGCGACCGAGTTGAAGGGTAGCAAGCAAGCAGTCTCCCTAAATCAGGACAGTGGCATGATGTGAAGGCCCAAGAGATCAAGCAAGCATCTCTCACTTGGAAAGGTTTCTGTCCGAATCTTTGTGAAGGTAGTGGGGTCATCCCGCGTTGGAGTTGGATGGGGTACGTGCAGTAATCTATCTGTAGGGGATCAATCGTAACACCACTGGATTACCACCTGCTAGTGTGGGTAGGTGGGCAGGCAGGTAGGTCGTGTAGGTGAAGAAGCTGACCAAGGTACATACCTTGTACAGTACATTACATGTATGTACATACAGATACCTACCGACCCGCCAGGTCGGGGCTGGTCGGATATCCTTGGTGTAGGTCCTTAGATGTCCATCCAAGCTTGGGAAGACGCCGTGGGGTTTGTTGGCCAAACGCCTGGCATGCCAGCGCGAGTTGAGCATGTGCCTCTGCATCTGCACGATACTCGATTGGGGTCTTGGAGTCGCTTCCTCCTCCATCTTGTCTCGGTAATTCGGGCGAGCGCCGGCCGAGAGATGATTGGTGGAACCTCGGGAATCCTCCCCGATCCCCACACCAATTCCCGGAGGGGGCGGGTGTTTAGGTGCTCCGCTCTTACACTACGCCCCGCGTTTGGCGACAAGAGAGGACGGCGAAGGCGTCAATCAACAAGGGTCGGTAACTCCACCACGCGGGGCCCCAACTCTCCAAGCGAGCGGGTCTGCCTCGGCGGATTTGGACCGTGGCCCTACTTTTACACTAGTGTGTAGCCAGTGTATCCGCCGTGAAGTTGGTGTAGACTTTTGACGAAATCGCCGAAGGGAACAAGGCCCGGTTAGCCGGTCGGCGAAAACACCAGCCAATCTATGATTGTAAACCGCTGATTCTCCAAGAAGAGCCAGCGACGAGTCGTTAAGCCGACCATGCACTTCCTAGGTAGTATTTCGCAGGTACCTGGGCACCTTGTACATACATACATACTATGTACATACAGTACATGCTGATTACATAATTACATGCCTCGGTACCATGTAATTAGATCAGGTAGCGTATGATCCCGTAGAGCGTCGTTGAGCAGACGGGTATGTATGTACGCACCCCTGGCACTAGACCTTGGCAGCGATGGGGAGTTTCCTCGTATGGCCTTGGACGGGAAAAATGAGATGTGCGGTTTCACACTCGCAGGTATGTATTACTATATGTAGCGGCGTAAAGCCATCATCACTCTCTCTTCGTTTTCTCATCATGGGCAACGAGAGGGTGGACTCGACCAGTCCGTTCCACACACCCTTCGCCGACTCGACCACGGCCGACTGACGAGATCATGAGGTTCCTCCCCTCGACGTTGCTTCTTGCGGCGGCCGCCCTGGCTGCCGACAAGGGGCGCCCGAGTCTCAAGAATGCTGTGTACAAGAACCCCAAAGCCTCGGTCGAGGACCGTGTAGCCGACCTTCTCTCCCGAATGACCATCGAGGAGAAGGCATCCCAGCTTCTCCAAGGTGACATCCGCAACTGGATGAACGAGACGACCAATGCGCTCAACCAGACCGGTCTGGAATGGAGCACCAGATACCGGGGGAGCGCCTTTTATGTAGGCGTCCCCGTTCCCAATGAGTGGCTCACAAAGCACATCAAGGCCGCCCAGGATTACATCCAGAAGGAGACCTACCTGGGTATCCCGGCCTTTGTTCAGACCGAGGGTCTTCACGGTTTTCTTGCTCGTGGGTTCCCACCATCGGTTCACGCGCCGCATAATTATTTCATCCCACCCACCACACCACCGCTCCGCTCTCGAGAGCGCCGATGATTGCTGACTGTCTCATGCCCTCAGACAATGCCACCATCTTCAGCTCGCCCATAGGACTCGGCTGCTCATGGAACCCGTCCCTGGTTGAGGAGATGGCGGCTGCCATTGCCAAAGAGGCGCGCGCCCTTGGCGTCAACCAGCTCTTTGCCCCGGTCGCCGACCTCGCGCGGGAACTCCGCCACGGCCGTGTCGAGGAGATGTACAGCGAGGACGGCCTCCTCGCCGGCGAGTTCGCCCGTGCCTATGTCAAGGGCGCGCAGTCGGCCGGTGTCAGTGCCATGGTCAAGCACTTTGCCGCCTTTGGCGTGACGGAGCAGGGCTTGAACACGGGGCCCGTCCACGGCGGCGAACGAGAGCTGCGCACAACCTATCTGCCGCCCTACCAGCGCGCCATCATCGACGGAGGGGTCTATTCCATCATGACGGCCTACCACAGCTACGACGGCATCCCCGCCGTGTCCGACCCCCACCTGCTCACCGACATCCTCCGGGACGAATGGGGTTACGGATACTTCACCATGACAGACGCCGGCGCCTCGGACCGCCTCTGCGCCGACTTCAAGATGTGCGCCTCGGATCCCATCGACAAGGAAGCCATCGTCAAGTACATCCTCCCGGCCGGCGGCGACGTGGAGATGGGAGGCGGGTCGTACTCGTTCGAGAAGATCCCCGAGCTGGTGTCCAGCGGCAAGATCGAGGAGGAGCTCGTCGATACCGCCGTCGCCCGCGTCCTTCGGGCCAAGTTTGAGCTCGGCCTCTTCGAGAACCCCTTCCCGGGCCTCCCGTCCGAGGAGGCGAACAAGGTGATCCACGCGCCCGAGCACGTCGCCCTGGCGAAGAAGCTGGACGAGGAGTCCATCGTCCTCCTGGAGAACCACAACAACGTCCTGCCGCTGAGCAAGGATGCGTCCGTGGCCGTCATCGGACCCATGGCGCACGGATTCATGAACTACGGCGACTACGTCGTCGTCAACTCTTCGACCCGCGGGATCACGCCCCTCGACGGCATCAAGGCGGCCAGCCGGGGCAAGGTCACGTACGCGAAAGGCTGCGAGCGCTGGTCCAACTCGCAAGACGGGTTTCCCGAGGCCGTCGCGGCCGCCGAGGCCGCCGACGTCGCCGTCGTCGTGGTCGGCACCTGGTCTCGGGACCAGAACGAGCTCTGGCAGGGCCTGAACGCCACCACGGGCGAGCACGTCGACGTGGACAGCCTCGACCTGGTTGGCGCCCAGGAGGCCCTCGTCCGCGCCATCGTCGAGACGGGCAAGCCGACCGTGGTCGTCTTCTCGTCCGGCAAGCCCGTCACCGCGCCGTGGATCTCGGAGCACGCCGCCGCCCTCGTCCAGCAGTTCTACCCCTCGGAACAGGGAGGCGCCGCCCTCGCCTCCATCCTCTTCGGCGACGTGAACCCGAGCGGCAGGCTCAGCGTCAGCTTCCCCCGCAGCGTCGGCGACCTGCCGGTCTACTACGACTACTTGAACTCGGGACGCGGCGCCTCGCCTGATGCGGGCGTCGCTTACGAGAACGGCACTCTGGTGTTTGGGCATCAGTACGTCCTGGGTGACCCGAGGCCTCTGTACGAGTTCGGTTACGGGCTGAGTTACTCCAAGTTCGAGTACGGCGACGTCACTGTCGACAAGACGATCGTGACGGCCCAAGACACCGTCACCGTCACCGTCACCGTCAAGAACGTGTCGAGTCGGGAAGGTCAGGAGGTCGTCCAGGTCTACGTCAAGGACCTGATCGCCAGCGTCGTCGTTCCCAACATTCGGCTGAGGGGATTCCAGAAGCTGAAGCTGAGGCCGGGAGAGAGCAAGCGAGTGAGCATCAAGGTCAACGTACAGGACCTGGGCGTCTGGGACGCGAGGATGCGATACGTTGTTGAGCCCGGCGACTTTCTGTTCCTCGTTGGTGCGTCGAGCAACGATTTCAGGGGAAATGTCACTGTTACTGTCAAGTAGGGGGGACAGCAACTGTTTCTAATGAACTTATATATATGTATATACACTGACGTACATATAAAACCTAAGGTACCAAGCCTTAATCGATTAGTGTAGTGTCAGCTGATTTCAACCACTTATAGTTATTCCCTTACCGACTTTACTTAGGAAGGTACTGTACCTAATTAGGTTTAGGTAAGACACCTCTGCGGTACACGGATTGGATCAGGCAAAGTATGTACATACATACTTGAGTTTCCCCAGCTGAGATAATAATTAACGTAATCTGGCCAAGTTTGGGTTCCCAGTAACTACCTAATTAGAGCGCGTTGGCGTCGGGTGGAACAAATTGGAACAAACAAGACCGTCATTGTGGGGTCTTGGGGTTAATTAGGCAAAACCTTCCACCACAACAACAGCCTTCTTCGGACACAACTCGAGAAATTCACACCCTGATCCTCTTACCTGCAGTTTGTCGGATTTGCCAACCATGGACACCTCTAACAACAAAGTCATCACGTTTTACGACATCATCCTCGATCCGACGGCCTACCCTATCTCACCAAACCCGTGGAAGACGCGGTAATTAATTATGCCCTGTGTTCAGTTTAATAATTAATACCCCTCAGCTCTTGGTCTTTTAACTTTCCAACTAACCCCCTCCCCCCTCTTACCGCCTTCAAGCTACGCGCTCAACTTTGCCAAGGTGCCCTATCGCACGACTTGGGTGCCCCTTGCTGCCGTCGCAGAGACGCGGAACGCGCTGCAACTCCCTGCCAACCGGAAGCATGCCGACGGCAGCGACTTCCCCACGCTTCCCATCATCCGCGACCCGCTCGCCGCGACTACGTCCGGGTCCGAGGTCGTCGTGGGCGATTCGTTCGACATCGCGCTGCACCTGCAGAACACATATCTCTCTAATAATCCCCCCTCCTCTTCCTCCAATGACCCCTCCTCCGCCGCCGCTGGACAGCAGCAGCAGCAGCAGGGTCAGCTTTTCCCGGCCGACGGGAGCGGGACGGTAGCGCTTCACCGCGCGTTCAACGCGTTCGTCGACCAGATCTTCAGCCAGTACGGCGCCCCGCTCGCCGGCTTCTACATGCCGCTCGATCCGCGGACGGCCGAGTCCGACAAGGCGGCCTTTGTCCGGCGGATTCCGGGGGTGACAAGATGGGAAGATCTAGAGATCCCCAAGGGCTCCGAGGTGAGGAGCAAGATGCTGGCCGAGTTCGAGAGCGCTTTGGACACCAAGCTCGGGCCCTGCTTTCCGTCTCCTGCCCCCGCCGACGGAGCTAAGGGAGGACCGCAGGGGACTGGTCCTTTCATGGACGGACGCCAGCTCCCCATCTACGCCGACTTCATCGTCGGCGGCTGGCTGCAGTTTATGCGGGGATGCCTGCCCGAGTGGGAGGATATGCGCAACAAGTGGTCCGGCGGCAAGTGGGGAAGGCTGCTTGATGCGTTGGAACCGTGGGCGGACGTCGATGGGCGCGAGGGCGTCGTTCCGGCGAGGCGATGATTGCGGCTGATGTCGGCCGCTGGGAATCAACGCCTGGATGGGAGACTGTTCGAATTCAATTCAATTGATTTCGTAAACAAGGAAAGAAAGAAGACGATGAGATAGAAATAGAACAATATTGAAAGAAAACCGACAAGGAAGAAAATAACAACACGGTCATGTCTCGCGCCGTCTAATAATTATATTACGAAGTCTCTGGCTTCGTTCTCTGTTCTCATTCTCCCATAATTGCCTACCTACACGAATCGGACTTGTCTAGGCCCCAAGGGTAGAAGGAGGTTCAAAAGAAAGTGGGCTAATTAATTACCTAATAACTGGATACGAGGTAATAAGTACCTCTGTAACGTAATTACTACATAACAACATACCTCTTACTTTGTCAACTCTACACCTTTATTATTATTATTATTAATCCTCCGCTACTATGCCAAAGCATACCAGAGCCTCTCTAGTTATATACAAAAGAAACCGTACCTAATATGCCGGATAAAAACCTCTATCCCTCCTTTTAACGCCTAATCCGGAAGATGTCCGAATGTCGAGAATGGCATGGCAGTGGGACAGTCAGTAAGGGTATCTGCCCCAAGGCAACGACATTGGTGGTTCTGATTGCCCGCCATGGCTGCGCGGATCTTGTCCGCTGTCTAGGATCAAAGATTTCCAAGCAAAGATGCTAAACCATTCAGCAGGTGCAGCATTGAGAATAAATTTTTTTGTTGCGGACCGTCCGGACCTCGTGATATCCTGCGATACACTGCCGATTCATGAATCTCGCGGTTTATATCCTCCTCCGCCAGTCATTCTGACCCTATATGCGGCCGATGGTGATTCATCTGATCTCCCTTTCAAACAGTGATTGCGGGATCCACGTGCGGACAGGTCTTGGGCAGGCAGCCGCAGACTTGCATCGTGTCCTGCCAGATCACTATCCCCTCGCTAGCCGTCCGCTACGATCTTGAAAGCTAGCTCGGTATCGAAAGCAGCATCCTTCTCCTCAGTCGAGACCGGTCAGAGTCCTTGCAATCTTGCTCCTCCTCGAAGCTGTGCCTCCGCTTCCGTGACCGCCCCCGAGGCTGGTCCTCTTGCCGCTCAGCAGGGCCGAGCTCGTCATTATAGCAGCCATCGTTCTCAGAGGTATCTGCCCTAAAGTAGCCGCTATCATACAGCCTGGGGCTCTCCTTTGCCAGCAGTTCCTCAGCGGCATCGGCAGACCTCGGTGCGCTTCTCTTCCTAGGAGAGCAAGACCTGGCATTCTTCCACATCTTCCTGCACATCTCGGGACTAGCCTCTTCAGTCTCCCATTCACCCTTCTCGCGGTTCCAGAGGAGCAGGCGCCTCGGCACAGACGTCGAGGGGAGGAACATATCAAAGACACGAGGGCTTAAGATGGTCCAGGCAAAACGCGCGAAGAGACACTCTACCGCCACCGTCGCGGGGATGGGGTGAACGGCGCGGTTGTGCCAGAGGTTCGGGAGCTGTCCGCTGGGCGTCGAGTTGAAGACGTGCAGGACGAGCTGCGGCGGCTTCCGCTCAGCTGTGGCTCCGTCGCGACCTGTATCTGCCTCACTGCCGTCTCCCCCACTCTTTTCCCCAACCTTGGGAACAAAACAAAAATGTCTCTCGTTAAAGACGCTATGGAGATCCGCCCGCAGCGTCAGGAGGTTCGCTGGTCCGTCAATCGGGTCGGTTGAGAACAGCTGCGTGGGCGAGTACTGTTGCATCTGGTTCGAAAGCCACCAGTTGTCCTCGCCGGCCGGTACCAGGTGCGCCATCTCCAGGCCGTCGCCGTAGTTGGAGAGTACGCAGCGCCGAGCCGCCTCTCCTCCCATGCGTGTCGCCGCCGCATCTGCCGCCCATCTTTGCCACAAGGGTGGTAAATCATTATGCGGGAAGCGCCAGTGTGAGAAACGCGGCACAGTGGGGTATGGAGGATTAAGCGGGCCGGGAAGGTGAAAGAAGTACTGCGGCTCGCGCAGGATGCCGTCATCCGGGCGCTCCACACTCACGGCGCCGCTGCGGTCTAATGAGAAGAACCCATCATTCCACCGGTTGCCGGCAACAAGGCCGCAGGCCACCAGCGCCGTGTCGAAGTCGATGCCGCCATCGTCGAGTGCGGGCAGCGAGAGAAGCACTGCCCTTCCGGGGTAGCCGGGGTGGAGGAAGTCGACCCTGCAGGGCCGTTGCGCCGTCGCAGGGCTATAGTTCGGCTGAGATTCGGGCTCGTTTGCAGCGGGACGCAGTTGCATCTTGTGTGTTTTGTCACGATTATGAATTGGATGGAACGGGCAAGAGCCGACCAATGGATTGCTAATCAAGCATTTCGCGCGGCGTTGATCGGTTGGTCTATGCCCGCTCGGGCAGTTGTCACGCCAACCAGGCAAGATCGCAAGTAGAGTGTTAGGGTCTGCCCCTTCATGCGCGTTAATGCCCCTCATCCACTGCCTTCTCAAGTGACCTTTCGTATACCAACAACACCTTCAATTCGCCCTCCCTTGCGGCCGCAGCCTCCGAGATATGCTCTTCGACGGCTGCAGCACCTGGGACCCATTCCTTGAACCGGATCATCCCCCGCTTGACCTTCGTGACAGGGAGGGCCCGAGATGTCAAAGATGGTGGCAGCAGCTAGTCGGACGTGCACTCTATGAGTGCCAGTAATTTCATTATGGGTCAGATATGGGAACCCATGCACGATGGGGCTGCTGAAAAGTGACGACGTTCGTCCTCCCCTTGCTCCGCTCTTCTTCGCTTAGTTGGAGTCCTGTAGGCCCATCGCGGCCTTGCGTGTTGGTGCTGTGTCGGTTAGAACGGATCCGATGAGACATGCGTCCGGTAAGTCAGACCACCTAGATGTAAACCACCCCCCCAATTGGACCACTCCAGCTTTAACCCTCAGGGTTATATATACAAAAATATCCTCCCTTAACAACACAATAACTAGATATTCAAGATATAAAATAATAACAGGAAATTATTCCTTAAACGTTTCTTAATAATTAGTTTAGTTTTTCTTATTATTTATTATCTTATATGAATATTTAAAATATTAAAGATATTAAAAAACCTTAATATTTTTTAATAGCTATTAATAATATTTTTAGATCTTAGTTCTGATTGTCATAGCTATTCTAAAAAAATAAAATAGTAATTTCTTAGTATATTTTCTATATTACTATCTGCTTCTAAAGATTAAAGTCTATTGTGCTATTATGAGATATATAATATAGGATTAAAAAGTATGAGTTTGTATAGGAATGGGCAGTCTAATTAGGGGGGCGGTCTATATCTAGGGGGTCTGACTTACCTATAGCACTACCTGTTAAGCTTGAATAACTCTAGTCATATCAAAAAGGAATCTGTTTTGGGATACTTATAGATCTAAATAGAGCGGAGAATAACTTTTTGGGTAGTTGTACAGAGATAGCTGTGTGTGTGCATGTAAAGGGAAGTAAAAATCGGGAAGAAAATGATACAAACTGACTACCTTAGGTAGCCACATAGAAATAGCACTTTGGGAGAGAACCGTTGTACGGAATGGTTAAGATCGATAGCGAGACCCAATCTGATTATTAAAAGCCAAGAAAACCAGGGGAAAGGAAGAAAGTCACCAGAGCTTAAAAGCCTGGCCAAAACATGCTTTTCACCAAATCCCACGGGCATGAATTTCCACGTCCTCTTGCTGTCCATTGTGCTGGCCTTGTGAATTGTGGCCATTGCTTGCATCCGGCAACTCCCAATCGTCAGCGTAGCTCTTTGGCTGCACCAGATCATCGTCCGCCTCGGCCCTGCCTCGGCCATGTGCCCTGAGGTCCCATCTCTCGACGCCTTCGACACCCCGCAGGTCGGCGCCGTATTCACGGAACACGTCGGTGCTGAGCCGTTCGTACTCGGCGTAATCCTTGGGCCAGGAGCCCAGGCGCTGGATCGCGAGCTTGAGTAGACGCAGGTGTTGCCGGACCACCTGGCCGGCGTCGGGCTGTGCGCGGTGCAGATGCTGTCCATGGGCCAGGAGGCGGTCGAGGTCGAACTGGAGGGTAGGGCTCACGTCGCCGTCACCGCTGGGACTGACCGCGCCGCCGTACCCGTTGGTGTGAGTCACGAGGGCGACGTCGTCCATGCTGGCATAGGCCGGGTCGCTATAGACGCGCAGGATGTTCTCGTGGATCGCGGCGGCCTTGCGGTAGTAGCGGTTGGCCATGGCGGCACCGTTCTCGTCACCTCTCGCGTGCGGCTGGTTCTGGTAGCGCTGCCCGATTTCCGTGTACAGCTGGCTCAGCAGGACCGACATGTCAAGCGTGATGGGGTCGCGCAGGCCGAGGACGCGCCGGCAGTTGTACACAATATGCTCGGTCGCGCGCAGGGCGCCCCTGGAGTCTCCGTCGAGCCAGCGGGCCAAAATGTAGCGGCGGAGCAGGGCAAAGGTGACCGAGGGCGGCCACTCCTGCTGCGTCTCGCGGCTGCTCCAGAGCCTGGCCATGAGGGAAACGAGGGCATGCCAGTTCTGCTGCTCGCCGAGAAGGCCGATCAGCTGGTTCAGGTGCACAATGCCGAGCTTGGCCAAGTTGACATTCAGGTCGATCAGGACCTGCAGTGCACTCTGAAGGATGGTCCGCGACGTCTCGAGCAGCAGTCTGCTGCTTTCGGCGTTGAGCTTAGCAGACGGCGCCGCAGCACCCGGCTCTCGCCCCCCTAATGCCATGCCCATGGTCAGCACCAGCTTGGCCATCGTGGTGGTGCGGTATTTCTTGCGGGCCGCGATGTAGTGGAAACAGGCAACCGCCAGGTCGCAGGCATCCTGGAACCGGCCGTTTTTCCGCAACCGGAGGACCTGGGTGTTGCCGATGATGCCGACGGTTCGGACTATGTCTCTGGACTTGTGCGTCCCGAGGTGGTCGAGGAGGCTGTGCAGGAAGGCCTGGACCTGGGTGGTGCTAAGATTGGCCATGAGGTTGAGGCGCTTGGCCTCCGTGTCGTTGAACCACTGAGTGAAGCGTGAGAAGACGTACGCGGCCGCGAAGTCCCGGCCAGAAACCAGCAGGGAGTGGTAAAGGCGCGCAGAGGATGCGGAGACATCCAAAAAGCTGCTGCTGGACGAGATGAGAGAGCGGAACTTTTCAAACTCGATGTACTGGGTCGTCAGGTCGGCCAGGATCTCGGTCAGCGTGGCCGAGCTGCGACGGAGGCTGTGCTCGAACTGGGCCAAGAAGATCAAGCTCTCGCGGCCGCGGGACGATAGGTCGACCTGACTCGTCTTCTTGACATCGGCCGTCTCTTTGATCAGGATCTGAGAGTACACCTGGTCGACGAGCTCTGTAGCCTTCTGTACTTGGTTGACGGCCATGTAGTGCGAGGCGATCGTCGAGGCCGCCTCGACGAGCCGCGTCGAGGACGTCTCGGTCGCCATGATGTTCACGACAGCCTGCTCGAGCTCACTCACCAACGCCTCGGTCTTTCCCTGTCTGCTGTAGGTGTGCACCAGCTCCGTCAACGTGGAGAGGGTCTCCCCGTGAGCCCAGCCGTACTTCTGGCGGACAGACACGATTCGCTCACGCAGGACCGTCGAGTGGCGGTCTAGTTGCGACGACGTAACCTCGCTCCGGGTCTCTGACGACTTGATGGCGTTCACTTGGGCGTCATGCAGCACTTTCAGGTCGGCCGATATCTCTTCGCGGTTGATATGCTCGGATCCCAGTTGGAGGAGCTCTTCGTACAGCGCAATGGCCTTCTGCTCGTGCGACCTGGACTCCTGGTACAGCCTGGCCAGGATCAGAGTGACCTGCACGGTGATGGTAGCCTTGGCACCGTATAGGGCCTTACACTGCGCCAGGAACTGAGACGTGACCTCTTCGAGGACACTGAAGCTCACCCGCAGGCTGCGCAGGCAGTCGGTGTACTGGGAGAAGCACCCGAGCACCCACTCCTGGTCCTGGAACTTGGGGCTCGTCTTGGGGGCCTTGAGGAAGGTGGCGAACAGCGTCCTGTAGTAGGGCAGGGCGTCGGAGAACATGCCCCTGCTCCACAGCTCCCTGGCGACCACAATGACGGCCGGCAGGGCCTCCGGAGTGCTAATCTCGGCTTCCTTGTTAAGGGCGCGGACGATCTTGCGGTAATACTCGACAAAGACTGGCCGAGGGCGTGCAAGGTCCGCCAGCTCCCACAGGGTCTTGATGACGGCCGGGTGCTGTTCGCCGTAAAAGGTCGTGTAGTCCTCCAGGATCTCCTGGCGCAGGGCGATGAGCGACTCGGTCTGGGACGCGCGGCGGTAGAAGACGACCAGGTCGGTCGTGGCACGCTCCCGCAACTTGTCGTCGACTCTGCCGCTCGCCCTCAAGACACAGTAGACGCGCACCCGGATGTTCTCCTCGTGGCCCCAGAGGCGGCGCACGTGGTAGCAATCCGCCAGGCGCCCGGCGAGGTCCAGACACAGCTTGATGCTCTCCCGGGGCAGCTTGACTTCTTGCGCATGTGCCGAGAACAACGACGGCCAAATCCTGCGTAGCACCGTCTTGAGGAGACGAGAGGCATCGTGCCAGCGGTGCTGGGAAATGTAGAGTGAGACCAGGCTGTTTGTCGCCGAGAGCGTCAACTGAGTCTCGCTCCTGGAAAAGCCAAGCGACTCGAGCACAGTCTGCTCCAACGTGAATTCGGAATATACGCTCTCTGACGAGCTAACCCACTTCAGCACCTCGCGCGAGGTGGTCTCGATGCTCTTCTGAAGCTCTCTGTAGGTCGACGTCTCTGTGCGCCTCGTTGCGCGGTAGTAGTGCTCGCACTGCTGGAACAGGGACAGTGCCGCAAAAGACAAGTCGACAGACTTCATCACTTGGGCGATCTGGACCAGGAGCGACGCAGACGTCTCGGTGATGCTCCAGCCCTTGGACGAACCGTACTCCTTCCAGACGCCCACAAGGATCCCCTTGGCCTCGGACGTCCGATGCTGACTGTGCAGGAACTTGGAGTAGCTGAGCAGGGTTTGCAGGTTCCTCTCGACCCAGACTTCCGAGTATTGCACCCGGTATTCCTCACTCGCCCACCGCCACAGCGTGAAGTAGGTCTGCTCGGCCGATTCGGCATCACCATTGGCGGCATATTTCTCGGCCTTTTCAAGGAGGTCGCCGAAGTTGTACGACTTGGACTCGCCGAGAAGAAGCTCGTCACGTTCTTCGAATTCAAGACGCAGCGCCTGGCCGTCCTCGTGAGGGGTTGACCAGATATGGTACAGGTGAACTCGACCATTGTCGGGATTCACATAGTCTCCGCCCTCGGGCTTCTTGCGGTCCGTTGACCTGTCAATTTTTGTCTTGATCTCTTGGGCCTTTTGTTCTTGGTGAACGGAGCGGTAATGTTGCTCTAGCTGCCGCAGAATGGAGACAGCCTGGGTCGAGGTCTCGCCGAACTGCACCTTGTAGCCCTCTACCAGGACGAGTAGGACCTGCTCTCGCTTGTCCATAATCCCGGTCACGAAGCTGGTACGCTTGGACTCGGTCACCTCGAGGTAGCTGTTGGCCATCTGGATGGTGACGGTATGGCCCGGGCCGAGAAACTCGTTGCCGGTCAAGACAACCTCGAAGAAGAGGGAAGCCGCCTGATCTATCTTCCCAACCTGACGGTGGAGGACCGCCTGGAAGATCAGGAGCTGCAGGGTCAAGGCGCTCTTTTCCCGGTAGAGCTGGCGGTAGATGTCCGTGATGGTGTTCTGGTACTCGAGCAGGGCCGGTGTAGGGCGGTGTTCCCATAGGCTGGCCTGGAGGAGCAAGGCCGTGATGGTCGTAGGGAACACGCGGGAGAACGCCTTAGCCGCCCCTTCCTTGCCGCCGCTCCTGAAGTCTTGTGTCTTGGTGAGGTGGATGGGCCAGTAGAGCACGGCTAAGTCCAGCAGGGGGTTGTTGTCGAGCAACTGGCCCGTCTCATGGCTGTTCAAGACGGTGACGGACGGCTTGTGCTGTTCCGGCACCTTCGCCTTGATGTACAGCAGCAGACGGGCGACGAGGTCTCCCTGCGCGTCCGTGATCTCAGGGGCCAGCTCTGCCTTGGCGATCATGTCCAGGAGGGCGGCGCGGACCAGTCCGTGCCGGAGGTACATCAGACCGTCTTGGACGAACACAAGCCCCTGGACATGCTTCATCGTCGACAGCACATCGATGTGCCGGTTCGAGATGGTACCGTTGCCGACGTCGATTTGAGCCAGGATCGCGAGCTCCTTCAGCGACAGCGGACGATTTGCGATGGCAAGCCACACGAGCATATGCCTCGCCTCGTCTCTCACATTGGGGGACCGGACCTCGCGAATGACGAAATCCTTGATGGTCGGCTTTTTCGTGACCACTTCCTCAATAGCCTCGCGCAACTTTTCGAGGCCGACTGCGCGACGCAAGCGCTTGGTGGCCAGCTTCGCCCAGATGAACGAGCCAGTCGAAGACTCGGCGAGCCGCGTTACGATAGACTCTTGCTCGAATTCGGACATTTGCGAAAATTCGCTGTCCACGTCGAAGTCGTTCCGGATGACGGCCATGATGTCGTCTAAGATCAGATCCTCACTCATATGGATGCTCATGAGACCGTCGGCCGGCGAGTGCGCCTCCCGGCCGAGGGTAATGAGCCGCACATTGGTGCCATTTGCCGTGGCCTTTGCGAGCCGCCCAAACAAGGCGGCTTCGTCGCATGAGGCCTCATCAATCCCACTAACGACCAGAACGAGCTCTCGGGCGCCGGGCAGAGCCGTCGCGAGTGCCCGCTCCACGGCCATCCACATGATTTGGTCGTATTCCTCATACGTGGAGGCGTGCTTACTCTGGTCATGGGCATCGCAGAGTATCTGGAGGAGCTTGACGTTGCCAATGCGCTTCTCAAACAGCTGACCCAGAACGCTTTTGGCGACAGCCCGAGCCGAGGCTTCGACGGGAATCCTCTTGCCTGAGGACGTACATCCAACTGTGTCAGCTGCTTGTGCTCGACCAAATGGCCCCGCTTCAAGCGGTCCTTAACTAGAATAGAAGACCGCGAGCATGACCGACCGAAAGGCACAAAGAAGAAGGAGCAGCCTGCGAGCAGACTTACTTATAGGGATGTACAACGCGTCATAGTTAACGCCCAATATGGGCCGCTGAAGGTACTCCACTATGACGGAGGATAGAACGCTCTTTCCGGACCCCGGCCTGCCGCTGATGGATAGGATCTTATTCTCGCCTTTCAGAAACCTGGTCAGATGGGGAGCGATCCAAAGACAGGTTAGTTCCTCTCGGTCATGAGCCAACAATGAACGTCTGTCGGCGACGCTGGTTAGAACGCGATCCTCAGGAGCAAGCCAACGTTTGACCAGCTCGGCATCCGAAACTATTAATAGCAGACACTCTGGTTAGCCGGACCGTTTCCAGGTGTGTGACAAAAGCGAACGCTTTGGGACTGGAAGCATAAGGCGAGGACAAGACAGCAAACCTACCGGCTTCGGCATCCAACTTTGCCATTACCAGCTGATATCGCCACATGATCTCGCCTATTCTCTCGCAGCGTACCCTAAACGTTCTAATTTGTTCCGAGAAAGTGCTATAAAGGTTGAAAGAAGAGATGGGCGTGCTTGAAGTATCGAGCTTGCTTGAAGCATCGGGCTTGCTTATAGCATCCTCGATAGTATTGCGAAAATGCGTCGCTACGCTGCCGACCAAACCTACCAGATCCGACAGGGCGAGGATGAGCTGCTCCTGGATTTCCTTCGATACGTTGAAGAGCTCAGTACGCTCCAGGAGGTTGACCATAGGCATAGATATGGTGTAGAAAAATCGGAACGCCCTCATGAGGGCCTGGGAGTTTTCCTTGCCTAGCTAATTACATGGTGACGCGGAGTCAGTCATCTAATTATAATCTACAAGGATTGGCACAGCAACCCGAAGCAAATTTCCAGGACAGACACACCTCGAGCAAGATGAAACAGTAACCATATGCTACCTGGGCGGCCATGGTGCTTTGTCTGTCAAGCTCCCTGATGGCCGTGTCGAACGAGTGAAGACGCTCGATAAAGAGCTGGGCCCAGGCCAGCACCTTGTCGTAGTCGCTGCCCTCCGGGGGCAGGTGGGTCATCCTCTGATTCTTGATCCAGTTACGGATTGAGTCATATGTGGCGTTGAGGAGCTGAGAGGACACGCTCGAGCCAAGCACGTTTCCGCTGAACTGCTTCAGGGTGAGCACCATGTTGGCGATGCTCGACCGGTGGCTGGTGGAGGCGTGACTCGAGTCTGTCCCTAACGCGTGCTGCAACGCACCGTTCGACAGCATTGTGTGGCCCTCTCCCAATGCCATGACTTGTCGAGAAGCCGTCCCTCGCTCGCCAAGTGCGTAGGGGTGGCCCAATCCCGGCGCTTTTGAGATGAGAGCGCTTGGGGCCATTGTTATGAGTTTGGGATTCAAGATCAAGGTTTAATCTCGATAGAAAAGGGTGCCTCTACTGTAGACATAGGTTCATCGTCGGGAGAGAAGGTTCGAACGGGAAGATTTCGATACTTGGTTTCTCCTACCGTGGTTGTTAACTATTATATACGAGTTGGTCCCTAGGGGTGTTTGCTTGGGTAAACGTAGTTTGTCTTCACGTGACGTCAAAGTGAAAGAAAGGCTTATAAGGAGTAGGTAACTGTTCCATCAGGATGATATACGATCCCTAAGCAAACATTACAGTGTACTGGGATAAGATCTGACAACCCAAAAATCGCGGTTGCCATTGACACTTGATCGACTCGACGTTGCCTAGAAAGAATGACTAGGCTTAGACCGGCCCGATTATACCTGACTCAAGTAAAATCTCCCGATCAAGCCGAACGTTATGATCATCGACGTAGCAGGATATAAGGGAATTCAGGTTGTTATAGTAGATATATCCTTACCTAGCAAGAGCTTGAGGGTTGAAGGTTGGGAAGAGGGCGAACCCTAGACATGTTAGAAGTTTCAACAGAATCTGAGCACGATCATTGACGGTTGATGCAGTCAACCAGCTCTTCAGGTCTTTAGATTGCCTTATTGTCATAATTCTATGAGCTAATTTAATGCTTCATTACTTTCCTGGATCCCCGACTGGGAGAGGTTGAGTCCTTGTAAAGCAAACAACTAATTATGGAGTATCAATTCACGTCCAATCAATTTTGCGAATGTATGTCCGGATTACCTCAATACAGTATTTGTACAGTGCACACACCCTGCTGATTGAGTGACCAGACAGACCCCAAGTTGCAGAACGCAACAGCATACTTCTGTTCTCCTTCTGGAATAACCCCCTGAACAATACGCCTACCAATAGGCGAGAGCTACAGCGTCTATTACTCTGGAGTGCGGGTTCCATGCCACTTGCTTGCGCGTCGACTTCCCAGGTCCTGACGTCAGCAAATATGCGTGTCTAGTAGGCCGCTGGTGGCGTACAAATAAGCAGGTCTAATTATCTCCCAAAGGATGTCGGTGTCTTTGTATATCAGGAGCTGTACGGTGTAGCATTACACGCATCTTAGGAATCAATTGGCCTGAACAAAACAAGCACGACATCACAGCTCATCTGCAAAGGATTGCCGAGTTCCTACATTTACACAACCTCTTGTCTATACAGCCCCAGTGCTTCTATCATAGGCATATCGTTGACGGCGAACAAGTAGGCATTCCCTTCCTCCAAGGTATACCTGTGGGACACAGCACTCCAAGCCGGCACGCTGAACGTGTCTCTTGCCTTCCACCGCACTTGCTGTTTCACCCCGCCAAAGCCGACAATGATAGAATAATACCACTCTCCTTTGTAAGATTGACCTTGTCGTGGTTCCCGCAGCTACGCGCTCCTCCCGAGCCCCAATGGCCTGGGACAGATAGGCTCCGTTCTCCAATCGATATTCGTACCGCGCGTACATCTCTGCCGGATTGGCATCCAGCGCGGCTGCCGTCTGAGCCCAGGGAAACTTCTAGCTGCTGTTTTCAGCCAGGGTGCTGGGATACCTCGCTTCAGCGTTAGTTGTCGGCAAATTTGACGGGCAAGAAACGGTACACCGGTAGGTCCAGCCCATCAAGCCACACCATTGGGCCCATCCCCTCGCTGCCGTGGTCGTGCCAGTGCCAGCTCGGCGTCAGGATCACCCCCTCCCCCTTCCATCATCAGCTTTTGGCCCTCGACGGCCGTGAAGCCACGCGACCCCTCAACAATGAAACGCAGCACTAAAGCGACGTGCCGGTGTGCGGGTGCCGTTTGGCCTGGCAAGATGAGCTGCAGCACGGCATAGATGGAGTCCGTAGTGTAGGGAGCGAGCACCGAGCGTTGGATTCACGAGCATTGCTACAGCACGGCAGGGTGTGCTGCAATCGGGACAACCACAGCAGTGGGAGCGCTGTGGCAGGCACTGCTGGAACTCTCGTATGAGCCTCAGAAGTGGTGATGATGATGGTTGATTATTCTCTAGTGCCGGAGGCACTGATAGAAGCTCTCTAAATACATCTTGAACCCTGGTCCGTCATCCCTGGGGGTGGGTCGGCCAAGTCTGGCCTCCGAGTGCCTGAATCCTGTAAGAAGCATCAAGACTTGACGCTCGGCTTCCTCCGCCGTTATCAGTGTCCCCGAATCCATTAGCAGCGAACAAATGGATTCGTACGGCCATGAAGTAACCTGTGCTGTCGGGTTTACGCGTGGCGGAACCATCTTACTAAGTACGGTCCAGAGGGGAGAGACATTGTTAGACGCTAGCGCAGCATAATACTGCTCCTTTGTACTAGTCGTGTCCTTCGTGGCCATAGTGTTGCTCGCGAAAGTGTGTAGGTTTGCCTTAGTTGCTAGTGTGCTCGCGATAGAAGTCCGTTGTTAAGGTCAATGTCAGAGCGGAGATATCCGGCATTGGTTAGCCAGATGACCCTGTCACCAACCTTGAGGTTGTACTTGTCTGTGCCAGGACCTAGGGTTACGACGACACCCGCTGCTTCCCGGCCCAAAACCTCAGGTTTCGGTGACGGATACAAGCCTGTGCGGAAGTAGGTATCGATGTAGTTGATGCCCGCAATTTCGTTCCTGACTAGCACTTGGCCTTCTTTCGGTTGAGGTACGGCATGGTCACTTCGATGTTCCAGAACCTCCGGGCCGCCCGTCTTCTCAACCAAGGCTGCTCTCTGCGTGGACGGGATCTCCATCGGGACGGTGTACTGCTTGGCGGTTGAAAAATGAATTCGGGCGAATGAGGAATGAAAGCGAAGCGGGAACGAGCATTCTGGACTAGCAGTCACCGAACCAAACCCAAGGTCTCTTTGAAACTCTCGGAGTAGTACTTCGTACGTGGGGAGCCGGAGCTAAGTTGGCCAGGCCCGGGGCAAGCGGGCCTTGGCGGGACCGGGCCGGAGGAAGCCGGAGGAGGGTCCAGCAGGACCTTAGCGGGGTCCGGCTGTGTGATGGTCCGGGCCCCACTAGGGTTGCAGCCACCCACATCTTCCTGCAGGGTGGCCCCAGTCAGCCTTCACTTCCTTCTTCCACCAACACCATCGTAGCAGTTGCAGTATACGAAGATAGTTCGCTTTTCCGCATCCTACCGGCTGCCAAGCAGAAAAGAAGCGAGAAGCTCGCCCTTTGTGCAAGTCTTGGCACCGGAAAAGGACCCCTAGTTTACTGAGGAGGTGAGGATGTTCGCCGTCTTGGAGATTCCCAAGTTGGGCCTGGAGCATGGATTTGCCATTAGAGGAATCGGGAGAACGAGGCAGAGATGAAAAGCCTGGAGAGGGCAAGCAGGGCAGCTGTGGCGTGGTTTAAGGAGTGGCTCTAAATGCTTCACACTAATTGTGGCCGCATGAAGACTTTGTTTCTCAAACGCTACGTAGTAGTGTGCAGATGAATATACTCGTCCCATCTCGATCTTAACAGCGCATAACAATATGTGCATGTTAGTAGATGTCAGGTTTGGTAAACATATATAATTGCCTCTATATCATAAAGGAAAAGGGAAAAAAGAAAAACAGACAAAAATAGAAGTGAACCTATAAGAATTGTAGTATAATTATACACACGTGTATACCCGGCTAACAAACTGCATTCCTTGATGCTACCATCAGTTTACTCTCTCCTAGTTGCAATTTCCTTTTGGCAGTATGTAGTTTCGACCAACGGAGTGCTCAGTGCTCGAGCGCACCGGACGGCTTGCGGCGGCGCTTCCGCAATATCTCCGCAGCAGAGACCATTCCGCCGCCCCAGCCGTAGTGCTTGGCATTCACCAGGTGCTTCCTCCAATGGATTCGGATTCCGGATGGCATCGGCTAACAGGAGATAATGATGGAGAACAAGACACAATGCAGCTGTCGGTCAAACCAGCTGAGATAACGTCGGCTGGCAACGGCATCAGCTAGTAGTCTCTTGCCCATCACAACTGACCTATCATGTTAGGTACCTGAGTCGGACATAAGCCAGGGCATTGTCAGGTGACCCTGAATTATCTATACCTACTACGCCCTTTAGCTAGCTATCGGAAGCTAGCTGCCCCGAGCTCCAAATAATTCGTGCCGGACCAAGACTCCGTGTAGAATACCAGAAACGTGGCTATACCTGCAAATTCAACTCCTTCTACTTCCCTCTTCAAGTGCCTGTTGCCAACCCTTCACCTCTCCAAGACCCCACCCTCCCTTTAGTGTTGGCTTGTCAGAAGCTATGGAGCTTCTAAGAGTATTAGCCACATACGTGCCACAGCGTATAAGGCGTCGTTGCCAACGCATTAGCCAGTTCCTTTGTCTATAAATATTAGTCGTTTTGTCTCCTTTATAGATAGTTTAACAAGGCACTGTCTCCTTCGTACAGCCACCCACTACAGACACTGCTTTCAACGCTCTCGGAAGCTCATCACTACGTTCGGCAGTTATAAGCCTGGCGCCTTGACTACTCCTCTGCCGACGTATCTTTAATATTAGTGGTAGCTTCTTTCTTCGGTTACAAACTCTCTTACCCTGCTTCTATACGCTTTCGACAACGTATCCGTCTATTATGTCCGAGATCCTAGTTAAGACTTCTATACGCCTTATAGGGCCTAGTTCCTGGAACTTGTGGTATATTGAACTGTAATTATAGGCTAAATTCGCCGGTATATAGGGATTTGTTGACCCTAATGGCAACTACGAGCCAGATCTGGAAGTTCCGTAGCGCCTAACTTGTAAGCAAGCTAGAGATAACCTTATCCTAGCTTCTTAGGAGTAGCTCTAAGAAGGATTGTCGCCCTCGATATCTACAGATTTAATACCTTCTAATATAGCTATTATAGCTAAATTTGCGTAACTATAAGACTCCTTTTATAAAGATATGGTATATACTGTAGATATTAGTAAGTAGATAGGATAGCTATAACGCTAGCTAGTGTATATTATAGATCCTAAACTTTATAAAGCTGCGAAAGCGTATAGGAAGAAGGATATTAACCTTATTAGGGGGATTATCTAGGCGCTTTACTTTATACTTATACTATCTATCGTAACGCTCTATATAATGATTACCGTATAATATATAACTAGTTTTAATATAGCTAAGCGTTTAGGAATTAATCTATAGCACTAGATTTGTAACTTTAATATCGCCTTCTAGTAAGCTATCTAATACGATATCCTAGAAGTATAGGGTATATAAGGACTTTATACCTTTCTTAATACTATCGTTATATGTATCCTACTAACCTAGGTAGCGAATAAGAGGATAGAAATCGAGCTTGCTAATGGTATAGGATAGCTACTTCCGGAGCTTAGTACCTTTGTTACAATGGCCAAGATCCTAATTAATAATGATATATAACCTAGAGTCTCTCGGAAGTATAGAATCTTCTTGATAACTTATACACTAATACTTCCTATAGCTTAGAAGAGTAGTAAGGAGAGAGGTAGAGACTTGTATAGAGACTTTTATAGCGGTTAGTAATATAATATAGAATATCCCTATAAGTATCTAAGATATCTATAGGATCTAGTAAACTGTTATATACTTAAGTAAGCTATCTATAGTAATAAGTAATACTTATACCTTTCTAATAAGAAGTATAAGAGGATTTGCTAAGAGCTTAATAAGCCAAAGTAAGCTAGACTGAAAAGTTAATTTATTACTAAGTAAGGGGAGTTATCCTATTCTAGGTAATTAGGGGTAGGATACCTTAGTTCTCTTAATATATTAATTATTAGTCTTTAACTACTTAGTAAGCTCTTAACTTACTATAGGGCGTTTAATATAGTCGCTCTATAACGTTATCCTTTTTCGGAAAGTACTTTACTAGACTTATACGGTATAACCTACTTAGTTAACGATAAGAAGTTCCTTTTACCTAGGATATTCGTTAAGGTAGAAGATCCTAAGTTTATTAAAACGGGTACGATAACCTTTCCTATTAGTAGGAGGGGTACTTAGGTAATTAAGAACGTTTTAGATAGACCATATAGACTATATACTAAGAGCCTAACGCTTAAGAATATTATTATTGTCAAAGGATTCTATATTAATATTATCTTAGAATGTCACGGAAATATGCATGCAGGACGCCGCCTGAGCCGCCTCCCCCGACAGGCCAATAGGACAGCAGGCACGAACGGACCAATCAGGAAAGGATCACGCTTGGCAAAGTGATCCATACACTATGGGATCACTACCGCAGCCGTGATCCAGACGGCAAAGGATCACTAGGTGAAGAGTGATCTCAGGATTATATATACATGTAGATAGTCACTCGTTATGGTGGACTCTGGGAGTTCACCAGTGGTAACAATCACAATCACAGTACTCATACCAAGCATTGCTGATTACTGTGAGAGACAACTATAGTGTTGTTGTGAACCCTTCGGCTTCACCGAATCCCTCAGACGACCTGCCTGCTTGTCCCGCCCAATCCACCTCCGTCTGGACCCTTTCAGAAGAAGTCTGAGTTGGGTTCGTCACACGTTGTTACCACTCCCTTTGTTCTGTCATGGTTCAGAACGGAGGTGACTTCGACCTCGACACCGACATGGCTACCGACGTCACGGCCGAACAACTGCTCGCCTAGCTTGGTCAACTCTAGCAGCGGATCCAGGAGTTGGACCAGAGAGACAAGGCTGCTCAAGCTCGAATCAAGGAACTCGAGAACCGCGAGAAGTACTTATAGAAGTTGGTCAACGAGGCCTACGCCAAAATTGAGGCACTCGAGGGCGCCAAAGCGAAGCGTATCAAGATCGAACTACCTGGCAAATACGGAGGAACCAAGGAGGATCTCGCAGGATTCCTGACAAACCTCCGATCCTACTTCTGGCTCAATAACGACAAGTTTCCGGACGACAAAGCCAAAGTCCTCTACGTAGCTACAAGACTAGAGGGCAAGGCACTCAGATGGTTCGAGCCTACGTGGAACGACTATCTCACTAAGGAAGACGAAGATGACCGAGACGCGTTTACGCAGGCAGTCTTCCGATCTTACGACCGATTCGAAGAAGAGCTTCGGAAAGTTTTTGGCGACAAAGACGAGAAGATTCATGCGCAAGAAAGACTCGCCAATCTCCGACAGACCAAGTCAGCAGCCTCCTATGCCGCACAGTTTAGATAGGACATGCTCAAGTCTTAGCTTAACGACGAGGCGTTAATGCAATTGTTCTACAATGGCCTGAAGGAAAAGGTCAAGGACGAGCTATATAAGTACGATCGGCCTGAGACTCTAGATAAATACATCGCGTAGGCCATCAGGATCGATGATCGACTCTACGCACGAGAGCAGCAGAAACGAGGTCGAATGAACGGAACCATGGTTAAGGCCAACGACAAGAAAAAGCGAGCGTACGTCAGTACCTCGTACGGGACGTACCCCGGAGCCATGGATGTGGACGTAGCGCAGAAGCAGGACCGGAAGAAGACGACCCAAGACAAGTCTAATGTCATCTGCTACAACTGCGGAAAGAAAGGGCACTATAAGCGAGAATGCCGAAGCCCGAAGAAAGAGTGGAAGCTAGTCCCTGGAAAAGAAATCGCGGACATCGACGAAACCACCAAGGACGTCATCGAAGTAGCGGCCACGAGCTACGAAGACAAGGGCAGTGACACGGACAGTCTCGGACACGACGGCAACGGTGAAGACGAACAAGCACCGTACTCCGAACTGGTCACTATGGACCCAGAGACAGGTCTTGCCGAATGGGACACGGCAGGAGAATACGTACCACTAATTTCGATTCTCCCAGCCTTGAGTCAGTGGGGTTTTACAGTCACGCAGAGGCGGGATGGATCGTAGACAACCGACACCCAAGGAATCGAAAGACCCGGACCCAATGCTCTATTCCTCCAGGAACGAATCGAATGGTACCGCAACGAAGTTTTCCGACTCAACACGGAACTGCGCGAACGGGATAGGCGCTTGACTCGACTCGCCTAGCAGAGCGATGAGATGAAGGACGAAATAAGGGAACTCCGACGTATCGTGGAAGCCATCAAAGGAGAACAGCCTGTGACATATGATGGGCCCGATAGCTATGCCGAGCATCTTGACGATCAGCAACTCAGCAACGACGTGCGGAACCCAGAATACTAGTTCATGCGCGCGAATCGCGGAAGAGACGAACGAAACAGAGCGGCCGAATTGCTCTGGAAGATCGAAGCCCGCGATCTAGGAAGCATCACGATAGTTCTAAGACGAGCCTGGCCTAGGCACTGCGGAACCGGACGAGACACATGGGACTCGTGCTGGAGCAACGATTGCCTCTATCACGCGGAAGAAAAGAAATTGCAAATTCGGGAGCTTCAGACGAAGCTATGGCACGCACGACAGAAAGCAGAACGAGCCCAATGGTGGGAAGCCGTAAGCACTCAATGGCTCACAGAGATAAGCACGATCGACGAAGCCGCTATCAGCCGAACAACCAGAGAGGTTAGCACTGACCTGGGAAACGGGTCAGGGCCCTTCGAGGGGCCCGGAAACCATTAACGCCCGCACAGCGGCGAGTGGTAACGCAGTACAGGAGGAACTGGCGTAAGAGACCACCATACCGAGACCTCCCGGCAGAAACATGGGAAATCGCCGCAATCTTTGGACGACGGCGGCAAGACAAGCGATTGTGGATAACAGCACAGTGGAAACAGCACGAAATGCTCGCACTAGTGGACAGTGAAGCAGAGATGAATCTGATTTCGCCGACACTTGTGAATCAGCTGCGGATACCCTGGAGAATGAAGCGGAAGCATGGCATAGTCAAAGGGCCATTTCCGACATAATGGGTACGCAGAGAGACCGAACCGATCGACATCACTATGGCAGGGAAGACCACAGCAGTCGTATTTAGCATCGTGGACATAGGTAACGACAAAGACATAATATTGGGGTTACCATGGCATGAAGATTACGACCCGGACATCAGCTAGAAGAATGGTGGCCACCTGCGACCCCGAACGGAGTCGTATTCGACCAGCGAGATGGGGAGCGCGCAAGGATCGCGAGCGGACGATGCTCAGAGAAAGGCATGTCCTACGGATCCACCGCAAGAGACGGACAGTGGCAGGCAGACCACTACAGACTCTGGAAGAGGCGGCACAACGACATCGATATCGCGACAGGAGGAACGAGCTAAACCGCCGATAGCTGTTCTCTCCGTTGACGAATGTAGAGTACTGCAACTAGAGCAGTGGGTTGAGACAGGAGAAATCGCTAGCATCGCCATAGACGGAACTAAGTTTGTATACTATCAGAAAACCGAGAGACGAGACAAGACTGGGGAAGTACCGAAGGAATACGAAGGACACCTAGCATTCGAACCGAAGCATCTGGAAGGATTACTAGAACACGGCCTATGGGATCACGAGATCAAGCTCAAGGAAGGAGCACGACTAAAGTTCTTCAAGATTTACTACACGAGCCAGACATAGAACGAAGAACTTAAGCGATATTTGGAGGAGAACCTTCGAAGAGGACATATCCGCCCGTCGACATTGCTAGCAGGCTACCTAATCCTGTTTGTGCCTAAGAAAGATGGAAAGCTACGGTTATACGTCGACTATCGGCAACTCAACGAACAGACCGTGAAAAACCGATACCCGTTACCACTGATCTCACGGCTCCGAGATCAGTTGGCAGGAGCCCAATATTTTACGCGTCTTGACTTGCCATCGGCCTACAACCACATACGGATCAAAGAAGGCGACGAGTGGAAAACGGCCTTTAGGACACCCTATGGCCACTACGAGTACCTCGTCATGCCATTCGGACTTACGAACGCGCCGGCAACGTTCCAAGCCCTGATTGATCAAGCTATCCGACCCTTTCTCGACAAATTTGCGGTATGTTATCTCGACGACATACTTATCTTCTCCAAGACGATGGACGAACACCGGAAGCACGTGAAAGCAGTGCTGGACGCGCTGCACGCGTACAAGCTATTAGTCAACAAGGAAAAAAGCGAATTCCATGTCAGGAAGACAGTCTTTTTGGGATACGAAATATCCCCAGGACAAATTCGGATGGAACCTTCAAAGGTTGAAGCCATCAAGAATTGGCTACAACCGACGTCAGTCACGGAAGTACGAAGTTTCATCGGATTTGCGAACTTCTACCGGATGTTCATCAGGAACTTTGGAGCGATCGCACGACCTTTGCACGAACTCACTAAGAAGAATGCCGAATTCCAATAGGAAGAGCAACACGAGCAAGCATTCACGCAGATCCGTAACGCCATTACTAAAGATCCAGTACTAGTACTGCTAGACCCCAAGAAGCCATTCGAGGTGGAAACGGACGCTTCAGACTACGCCATCGGAGGACAATTGGGACAACGAGACGAACAAGGGAAGCTACATCCTATAGCCTTCTTTTCAAAGAAGCTCGATAGACCACGTCTCAATTATCCGATCCACGACAAGGAACTACTTGCGATTGTCGAAGCTTTCAAGGAATGGCGACCATACCTCAGTGGCACGATTGAACCGGTACAAGTGTATACGGATCACAAGAACCTGCGATACTTCATGACGACGAAGGAGCTCAACGGATGACAAATACGATGGGCAGAATTCCTCGCGGAATTCAACTTCGAGATCCGCTACAAGAAGGGCAAAGAGAACGCACGAGCGGACATCTTAAGCCGACGAACGGATCACACGAAAGGACGAACGGGAACAATACCACCGTTGTTCAAGGAACGAATAGACGGAACGCTGTATCACGAAACGCAGACACCCGTGAAAGATGATCCACTTGACTCGTTCCTAGAATGCTACGCAATCTTTCGAGAAGAAAGGATCAACGAGGCACAGTATCAAGCAGCACCCGGACCAGTGGTACCTGACGGAGTGGAAGAAAAAGATGGGAAACTCTGGTACCGAGGCAAAGCGTATATCCACGACAAAGATCAACAGCTACGAATGATTCGAGAACTCTACGAGTCGAAACTCGGAGGACACAAAGGAGTCACAAAGACTGTCGCACAAGTCAAGAAACACTACGACTTTCCACAGTTAACGGCACGAGTTAAGGAAGTCGTACGGAACTGCGATATCTGTAATCAAAGCAAAACGGCACGACACAAGCCGTATAGGCTACTTCAGCCACTACCAATAGCTGACAAACCATGGAGTTCAGTCACGATAGACTTCATCACGAAGCTGCCAGAATCCAAGGACATAGCCACAGGAGTGACCTACGATAGTATTCTTACTATGGTAGATCGCCTGACTAAATGGGCATACTTCTTTCCCTACAAGGAGTCATGGACAGCTGAACAACTGGCAGACGTGATCTATCGGCAAGTTGCATCAGTGCATGCTTGGCCGCAAGAATGGATCACCGACAGAGACACCAAGTTCGCGTCGAAGTTCTGGCAAGCGTTAATGCAACGATTGGGCGTTAACAGCAAGCTGTCAACGGCATATCACCCACAGACTGACGGACAAACGGAGCGACTGAACCAAGTTGTTAAGCAGTACCTCCGCTCTTACGTCAACTACCAGCAAGACGACTGGGTCATGCTGTTGCCAACAGCACAACTCGCTTATAACACGACGCCAACGGAAACGACCAAAGTCACACCGTTCTTCGCGAACTACAGATATGAAGCAGACCTTAGGCAAGGACTAGAGGTTACAGTGCCAAGAGCAGCAGTCAAAGTAGAACAGATGCACGCACTGCACGAGAAGCTCAAGAAGGAACTCGAGTTTGTCAAAACCAGAATGAAGAACTACTACGACAAACACAGGCTCGAGGGACCTCGCCTAGAGAGGGGAGACAAAGTCTACCTGATTGCACGAAACTTGCGAACCAAACGACCAAGCACGAAGCTGGACTTCAAGAAGGTCGGACCCTTCGTTATCAAAGAACGAATTTCGACATCTAACTACCGACTATCGTTACCGTCATCTATGCGCCTACGGACGGATGTTTTTCATGTTTCGCTTCTTGAACCAGTACCGAAAAACGCCAAGGTTGCCATGCACATCGAAGCAGAGGACGAAGAGGAAGAATGGGACGTCGAAGAAATTCTGGATTCACGCATCATCAACGGGGAACTGCAGTACCTGGTCAAATGGCTTGATTTTGGACCAGAAGACAACTCATAGGAACCAGTCAAGAATTTGAACTGCCCTGAGAAACTGGAACAGTTCCACCGGCAGAACCCGGATCGACCAAAGGCAAAACCGGGACAGAATCAAAGACGGCGCCCCAGTCAACAACGTCAACGCCACCATTGAGCTACACACCCAGAACCGCTCCCGATTCCTGCTGTTCCACCTCTTCTAATTCATCCAAAGACGCAAGACCCCGGCGAACCATCTCCGACCCTCGAGACAACAACGATCGCTTTTAACGACGAATACGGTCCAAACGAGCTAGAGACTCGTCCAGACGACGCTGCGCTTTTGCCAACGAATCGCGGTCGGCACGAAGAGCCTCCTCAGCATCTTGTTCTAATCGGTCGAGGCGCTTTGATTCGTCCACAATGCGGGACACTGCGGAAGTCAGTACAGGAAAAATACACCAACAAGGGAACACGGACAAGATGAGACCGGAACCCCAGAACCGTCGCACGACCTTCCGCGACGAACGCATTCGCCGCAACGAGAAGAACTCTCTATCATACGGCAGCAGAGGCCGCGAGAAAAACAATGAGAACAAGGCATCACTTCGAACCCTAGCTCGTTGATGGCAGCAGCCAGGGCAATGCGCTCCTCGGTCTTCACGGATCTTTTTGTCGAACGCTTTGCTACACGAGACATGTTGTTAGCAGCATGCAGAGGAAAGAGAGAAACACGGGAGACAACTTACCAAGGGTTGTTGGCGCTATTTGAAACGGCCTAAGATGGGCTTTCGGGTCGAAAGCCTTGAAGGAGGGGCATCGTGTCACGGAAATATACATGCAGGACGCCGCCTGAGCCGCCTCCCCCGACAGGCCAATAGGACAGCAGGCACGAACGGACCAATCAGGAAAGGATCACGCTTGGCAAAGTGATCCATACACTATGGGATCACTACCGCAGCCGTGATCCAGACGGCAAAGGATCACTAGGTGAAGAGTGATCTCAGGATTATATATACATATAGATAGTCACTCGTTATGGTGGACTCTGGGAGTTCACCAGTGGTAACAATCACAATCACAGTACTCATACCAAGCATTGCTGATTACTGTGAGAGACAACTATAGTGTTGTTGTGAACCCTTCGGCTTCACCGAATCCCTCAGACGACCTGCCTGCTTGTCCCGCCCAATCTACCTCCGTCTGGACCCTTTCAGAAGAAGTCTGAGTTGGGTTCGTCACATAGAAGCTCTATTACTTAAGATGGGCGCTTAATACTATAGCTTAGATTACTTACTATATTTTAGAATACTAGAAAATAATGTTATTCTTTATAAGTTAGAATGTAAGTATAATCTTACCTTCCTTAAATATAAGCTACTTTCCTACTACTTAAGCTTCCTAGACTACGTCTTACTTAGTAAAGCAGGTATCGTAAACGTTCGTATATTCTTATGGAATATATTTACTATATATAGTAAAAGGTCCTAGATATAAGTATTACCTACTATAAGAGAGGATACTAAGGATCTTTGGCACTTAAGAGCTAGCTACCTCGGACTAGAACCGTTAAAAGCGCTTATTAATAACGCTAGAAATGTCTATATTAAGGGGACAGTATATATTAAGTATAAGAGCTATACTTATACTTATATAAGTAAGGTTATCTCTAGGAAAACACTACCTAAGTAGAAGTCTATATACCTGTTCTAGTAAGTAACCTAGGATCTATTCGACTATTCTAAAGCAATTAATAGATCACGATAGCTACTTATAATTATTAACGAGTATAGTAGGAAGCTCTTCCCTTTCCTTTAAATGACAAAGTCGCTAGACTGGATTATAGGAGTCATCTAGAATTTCGAGAGCTAGGTAAGATGCTAATATAGGCTTATCATCTATAAGATTAAGCAAGATAACGATATTATAATGATTAGTTTAGTAGGGCGTATACCGATACGTTACTAGACTTAGGCTATAGAAAGCGATATTAATCTTAAACTCTTACCTTTATATATCTACAAGCCTAACGGACTAGCAAAGCAAGTAGGGCAAGAGCTAGTCTTACGCTTAATTAAGATGCTTAATAGCGCGAATCTGCCTATAAAGCTCTAGTCAGAAGGCGTATAAGCGGTATTATACTTATACGTAATAAGCCTAAGCCGTGTTTACTCATTTAGAACTCTTAACGAAGTGCTCTATAGCTAGTTTAAATAGTATTTTCGCTAATATAAACCTAGCTTAATAATTATATTAACTAGTAACTTATACCTAGACTAGAGTAGTATCTTTATATATAGATACCAGGTATATATCCTCTATAAGGATAGGGAAGCTAAATAGCGTATAAAGGACTTTAAGGTACTACCATATAGGCTGATAGGGTATCTTATAGAATATTATACTTCTAATATCTATCGCGTTTAGATACCTAAGCTTAATAAGGTCATTATAACTTATAATGTTCGTTTTAATAAGAAGACTTTCCACCGTCCAGGCAAAGAGTAGCCGATAGAGTCGTTATTAGCGGTAGCGAGCTAGGAAGTCAATTAATTCGATCTTGGCGAAGATTCCTAGGATACCGACTTTCTCTAGGAAACGTTATAATGGACCTAATAATCAGTAGAAGACTCTATTATAATAGCTTAGCTACCTCTATTATAAGAGAGTCTAGCGGTAGACTAACCTCTTTAATAGGGTTAAGACTTAGGGGTAAGAGAGCTTTCCGATATATAGCCCATAAGCAAGTAATCAGTTCTAAAGACTCTTATAGTAGAGACGTAAGTAATAGACGAACTTACCAAATAGATAGAGAGCTTTAGAGGACTCTTAACCCTTGAATATACGTCTAAGCCCTTGGTAACTTGCCCTATGCTAGCTAGTAAAGGGGATATCTACTAGGAAGTAGGAAGGTTTGAATTAGGGCTTTTCTAGTCGCTAGCTAGCTAACTAGACGCTAGGGAGAGTAGGGGAGCTACCAAATCTAGCAGAGGAATGCCTTATATGGAAAAGTCGAGCGTATATAGTGTGATAGAAGAGCTAGAAGCTAGGGATGGTATTGCCGATATATCGTACCTAGCTAGGCTAGAGGAGTAGAGTGTTAAGCGAAGTCTAGATTAGCTAATGTATTCTCTAAAAGGTAGAAGCAAAGAAGAAGTTACTTAGCAACCTCCTACGAGGAGAGGTAGAGGTAAGAAGAGGGCTTATAAGCCTAGGAACCTTATCTAGTTAAGCAAACGGCTATAAAATAAAGAGAAGGTTAATTACTATTACTCCTTTATTTATATAACTAAGGAACTCTAGCGATGGTTCTATAAGACTTACTTACCTAATTAATAGGAAGCTTACCTAGAGGACTAGAGCATAAGAACAATATATATGGTATTTGCTACCGCTATATGATAGAAGGATGCTAATTGCCTTAGAGCAGCCCTAAATAAGCCGCGTTAGTATATTAATGATCTTACTTACGTTCCTACTAATTAGTGAGACCTATATAACTACCTGTTAGAATAATAGTTTAAAAATATATCTTATAAGGAAATATATAACTTGGAGAGCAAGGGAATATGGAAGATCGTACTACGTAAGTAGGCGAAAGCGTAACCTATCTCGTTAAAATAGGTCTTTATATATAAGTTTGATAAGGATGGTTTCTTAGAGAAGTGTAAGGCAAGGATCTATATATAAGGAGATCTATAAGATATTAGCTTAATAGAAAGTATATACGTAGCTACTCTAGCGGTATAGTTATTCTATATAATAATAACGATCGTTATATACTTCGACTTGGAAGTTAAGTAGTTCGATATAGTATAAGTGTTCCTTAACACCGAACGACCGGAAGACGATCCTATCGTCTACGAATTGCTAGAAGGATTTAAGTAGCTAGGGAAATATATAGAGTTATAAAGAGCTCTATATGGCTTGAGAGACTTGCTACTCTTATAGTATAAAGAGTTCTATAAAACGTTATTAGACCTAGGTATAGAACTATTAGGCAAAGAGAAGTGCCTCTTCTTAAGCTATAATAAACAAGTTATTCTAATCTTCTATATCGATAATTTCTTAGTCTTCTTTTACAAAAGTAATGCTATAATGGCTAAGCTAGTAATAGAAGGAATTAAAGCTTAATATAATATCTATAAATAGGGTAATGTTAATTGGTTCCTTAGTATTAAGGTGATTCGAGACCGACTTATATATAAGATATAATTAGTCTATAACTAATATATTAGAAAGGTAATAAGAAGATATAAACTAGATATACCTAGTATATATAAGCTAACTCCCTTAAGCTATGAAGAACTTAAGAAATTTAAAGGGAGCGTTACTAGTATATAGATTAAAGAGTATTAGGAGCTCGTTAGATCAATCCTATACCATATAGTTATACTATATCTAGACGTTATATATACCTATTTAATATTCTCTCGATACCTAACTAACCTAAGACTAGACTACTTGTTAGAAGCGCGGCAAGTAGTAAGATATCTATTTAGGAGCTCTTACCTATCAATCTAATATAAAGGCAAGTAAGCGCTAGAAAGTCTAATACTTATAGTCACTAGGGACGCTTTGTATATAGATGATCTAGATATATAGTATTTGTTATAGAGATATATCTTCTTCCCATTCGGAGGTCCTATTATATAGAAGGCGTCGTATTAGGATATAATTATAATATCGAGTACTAAAGTAGAACTTCTAATACTCTCTCTCATAGTAAGAGAGGCTATAGCACTTAAAAGGCTATTTATAGATATTGATCTTAAGCTTAGGGAACCCTAGAACATCTATTATGATAATTAGTGAACTATTTGACTAGTAATAGCTGAAAACAAACGTATTAATACTTGCCTATGGTATATAGATATCTATAATATATAGTTATACTAGGAAGTAGTAAAAGGAATATTTAAAGCTATATATCTACTAATTAGTCAGATACTAGTAGATAGGCTTACCAAATGACTTAGCTAATAAGCCTTTAAGCGTTAGAGAGCTCTCTTTAATCTTTAAGATATTAATTATAGGCTTATATAACTAGGGGGTAGAAAATAAGTTAAATTCGCTAAACAAAATACTACCTAATATTCCCTATCTACTACTATTAGCTATTACTAAGATCAATAGCCTTGCCCTTACGTTTATCTCAGCCAGGCGATAACGTAACGCCTAACGCGTTATCAGACGTACTAATATAAGCATTACAAGCCTCCTTGATCTTGCCTAACTAGTAGAAGATCTTAACCCTAAAGTAGGCAATCTTTGTAAAACGCGCGAGTTTAGCTTTATTAAGCTCGTACTCCTCTATATTGTCTATACCGGCGTATTTAAGGTCATTCCGAAGAACTATATGTAACTTCTTAAGATCCTATATATAACTGTCAGCAATTTACCTATACGTTAGGGGTAGCGGTTTAGGATCTAAGGACTTATAGAAGCCTTAGCTCTATCTAATAGAGCCTTTATTAAATCCTTTGCCGACCTGACGTAAGAAGTAGGACTACCGTTATAGTTAGTATAAGCATTATAAGAGCTATCAGACGCGTAGGCGATTAGTATATATCTCCTTATACTTATAGAAACCGTAGGTATAATAGTAGTAATAGGAGCTAGCGCTAGAATGATCGCGACATTTGCTAAAAGAATTGTGACGAACCCAACTCAGACTTCTTCTGAAAGGGTCCAGACGGAGGTAGGTAAAGCGGGACAAGCAGGCAAGTCGTCTAAGGGATTCGGTGAAGCCAAAGGGTTCACAACAACACTTGGAGTTATCTCTTACAGTAATCAGCAATACTTGGTATGAGTATTGTGATTGTGATTGTTACTACTGGTGAACTCCTAGAGTCTACTATAACGAGTGACTATCTACATGTATATATAATCCTAGTGATCATTCCTGATTACGGTGATCGTGAGTGATCATATGGTGGTGATCACCCTGATCATTGGTAAGCGTAGTGATTACTATGCTTCCTATGCTATAATTAGTCCTTTCGTTCCTTTGACTTGATTGGCCTATTCGTGCTAGTGGCTTAGGCGGCATCTATATGTATATTTCCGTGATACGATACCCTCCCTCTAAGGCTTTCGACCTAAAAGCCCTCTTTAGGCTATCTTAAATAGCGCTAATATCCCTTACGTTCCTTGTATATGTTTTTTCTCCTTAGCCTCTTATTACCCTTTATACTATTAGTTATACTATCTAATACATATAGATCCCTAGTATCTATTTGTCATAAGCGTTTAGCTTAGTTTATTTCTGATTATAGGTTCGTAATGATGGCGTGTTCTCATTGTATAGAGTATAACCGAGTATATAAGATGATTGAAAAATCTCGTCGCTACAAGGCTTACATGTGTTAGGGTCGTGCTTACGATGGTTCTAGCGTTCTAGTTTCTTTTTATAAGTTCCCATTTCCTTGTGAGAATATATCTCTAATTATAATATAGTGGATCGTATTATACGTAAGTAACGTCGTTTAAAGGCTAAAGAGAAAGAGGCCGAAGCCTTGCTATAAGAATATCAACGTAAAGCTTCCAAGGCATTAGCCTGTCTGACTCGGGTCCGTGAATAACGAGAGTTCCTGGTGGAGAAGGGGGTAGATATAGTTATACAGGGTTTGTCAAATCTAGACGAATTGGAGGCGGTAGAATAGCAGGAATCGGGGGCCGTTATATAGCTTAACAGTAGCATCGACGTTATTAACTAGGGCGCTATTTTCGGTTCTGTCCTAGATTTGCCTTTGGCCGATCCGGGTTCTGCTAATAGAACTGTTCTAGTTTTTTAGGGCAGTTTAAATTCTTAACGGGTTCTTATAAGTTATCTTCTAGTCTAAAATTAAGCTATTTAACTAGGTACTATAGTTCCCTATTAATAATATATAAATCTAGAATTTCTTTGACGTCCTATTCTTCCTCTTTGTCCTCTGCTTTGATGTGTATAGCAACCTTAGCATTCTTTGGTATTAGTTCGAGAAGTGAAATATAAAAAACATCTATCTATAGTCGTATAGATGACGGTAACGATAGTCGGTAGTTAGATGTCGAAATTCGTTCTTTAATAACGAAGGGTCTAACCTTCTTAAAGTCTAGCTTTGTGCTTAGTTATTTAGTTCATAAGTTCCATATAATTAAGTAGACTTTGTCTCCCCTCTCTAGGTAAGGTCCTTTGAGCCTACGTCTGTCGTAGTAGTTCTTTATTCTGGTCTTGACAAACTCGAGTTCCTTTTTGAGCTTCTTATATAGTGTATACATCTGTTCTACTTTGACTACTACTCTCGGCACTATGACCTCTAGTCCTTGCCTAAGGTCTGCTTTATATCCGTAGTTTGCGAAGAACGGTGTAACTTTGGTCGTTTCCGTTGGCGTCGTATTATAAGCGAGTTATACTATTGGTAATAGTATGACCTAGTCGTTTTGCTAGTAGTTAACGTAAGAGCGGAGGTACTGCTTAATAACTTGGTTTAGTCGCTCCGTTTGTCTGTTAGTCTGTAGGTGATATGCTGTTGATAGCTTGCTATTAACGCCTAATCGTTATATTAGCGCTTGCTAGAACTTCGACACGAACTTCGTGTCTCTATCGGTGATCTATTCTTACGGCCAAGCATGTACTAATATAACTTACTAATAGATTACGTCTGCTAACTGTTCTACTATCTAGGACTCCTTGTAGGGAAAGAAGTATACCTACTTAGTTAGGCAATCTACTATAGTAAGAATACTATCGTAGGTTACTCCTATAGCTATGTCCTTAGATTCTAGTAGCTTTATAATGAAGTCTATCGTGACTGAACTCTATAGTTTGTCAGCTGTCGGCAGTGGCTAAAGTAGCCTATATAGCTTATGTTATACCGTTTTGCTTTGATTATAGATGTCATAGTTCTATATGACTTCCTTAACTTGTACCGTTAACTATGGAAAGTCGTAGTGTTTCTTGACTTATATAACAGTCTTTATAACTCCTTTATATCCTCTGAGTTTCGACTCGTAGAGTTCTTGAATCATTTGTAGCTATTGATCTCTATTATAGATATACGCTTTGCCTTAGTACTAGAGTTTCCTATCTCTTTCTTCTACTCCGTTAGGTACTAGTAGTCTAGGTGCTGCTTGATACTATGCCTCATTGATCCTTTCTTCTCGAAAGATTGTATAGCATTCTATAAACGAGTCAAGTGGATTATCTTCTATAGGTATCTACGTTTCGTGATGTAGCGTTCCGTCTGTTTGTTCCTTAAATAACGGTGGTATTATTCCTGTTCGTCCTTTTATATGATCTGTTTGTTAGCTTAAAATGTCTACTCGTACGTTCTCTTTGCCTTTGTTATAGCAGATCTTAAAGTTGAATTTCGCGAGGAATTCTGCCTATTATATTTGTCGTCTGTTAAGCTCCTTTATCATTATGAAGTATTGTAAATTCTTGTGATCTGTATATACTTATACTAGTTTAATCGTACTACTAAGGTATAGTTGCTATTCCTTAAAAGCTTTGACAATCGTAAGTAGTTCCTTATTGTAGATCGGATAATTAAGATATAGTCTATCGAGCTTCTTTAAAAAGAAGGCTATAGGATGTAGCTTTCCTTGTCTGTCTTGTTATCCTAATTGTCCTCTGATAGCATAGTCTGAAGCGTCTATTTCTACCTCAAATGGCTTCTTAGAGTCTAGTAATACTAGTATTAGATCTTTGATAATGGCGTTATAAATCTGTATAAATACTTGCTTATATTGTTCTTCCTATTAGAATTTAGTATTCTTCTTAGTAAGTTTGTATAAAGGTCGTGCGATCGCTCTAAAGTTCCTAATGAATATCCGGTAGAAGTTTGTAAATCCGATAAAGCTTCGTACTTCCGTGACTAACGTTGGTCGTAGCCAATTCTTAATGGCTTTAATCTTTAAAGGTTCTATCTAGATTTGTCCTAGGGATATTTTGTATCCTAAAAAGACTATCTTCCTAACATAGAATTTGCTCTTTTCCTTGTTAACTGATAGCTTGTACGTGTATAACGCGTCTAGCACTACTTTTATATACTTCTGGTGTTTGTCTATCGTCTTAGAGAAGATAAGTATATTATCAAGATAATATACTATAAATTTGTCAAGAAAGGGTCAGATAGCTTGATCAATTAGGGCTTAGAACGTTACTAGCACGTTTATAAGTCCAAATGGCATAACGAGGTACTTGTAATGGCTATAGGGTATCCTAAAGGCCGTTTTCTACTCGTTGCCTTCTTTGATCTATATATAGTTATAGGCCGATGGCAAGTCAAGACGTGTAAAATATTAGGCTCCTGCTAACTAATCTTAGAGCTGTAAGATTAGTAGTAACGGGTATCGGTTTTTCACGGTCTATTTATTAAGTTGCTAATAGTCGACATATAACTGTAGCTTTCTATCTTTCTTGGGCATAAATAGAATTAGGTAGCCTGCTAACGATGTCGATAGGTAGATATATCCTCTTCAAAGGTTCTCCTCTAAATATCGCTTAAGTTCTTTATTCTATATCTAGCTCGTATAGTAGATCTTAAAGAACTTTAGTCATGCTCCTTCCTTAAGCTTGATCTTATAATTCTATAGGCCGTATTCTAGTAGTCCTTCTAGATATTTCGGTTCAAATGCTAGGTGTCCTTCGTATTCTTTCGGTACTTCCCTAGTCTTGTCTCGTCTCTCGGTTTTCTAATAGTATACGAACTTGGTTCCGTCTATAGCGATGCTAGCGATTTCTCCTATCTTAACCTACTACTCTAATTGCAATGCTCTGCATTCGTTAATAGAGAGAATAGCTATTGGCGGTTTAGCTCGTTCTTCCTGTCGCGATATCGATGTCGTTATACTGCCTCTTCTAGAGTCCGTAGTGGTCTGCCTGCCACTATCTGTCTCTTGCGGTAGATCTGTAGGATATGCCTTCCTTTGAGCATTATCTACTTATAATCCTTACGTACTCCCTATCTTGCTAGTCAAATATAACTCTATTTAGGGTCGTAGGTAGCTACTATTCTTCTAGCTAATGTCCGGGTTGTAATCTTCATATTATAGTAACTCTAATATTATATCTTTGTCGTTGCCTATATCTATAATGCTAAATATGACTACTATAGTCTTTCCTACTATAGTAATATCAATTGGTTTGGTCTCCCTATATATCTATTACGTCGGAAATGGCCCTTTGACTATGCTATACTTCTGCTTCATTCTCTAGGGTATCTATAGCTAATTTACAAGTATTAGCAAAATCAGATTTATCTCTGCTCTACTATCTACTAGTATAAGCATCTCGTGCTATTTCTATTATGCTGTTATCTATAATCGCTTGTCTTATCGCCGTTATCCAAAGATTGCGGCGATTTCCTATGTTTCTGCCGGGAGGTCTCGATATAGTAGTCTCTTGTGCTAGTTCCTCCTATACTACGCTACCATTTGCCGCTATACAGGCGTTAATGGTTTCTAGGCCCCTCAAAGGGCCCTGACCCGTTTCCTAGGTCAGTGCTAACCTCTTTAGTTATTTAGCTAATAGCGGCTTCGTCGATTATACTCATTTCTATAAGCCATTAAGTGCTTGTAGCTTCCTACCATTAGGTCTATTCTACTTTCCGTCGTACATGCTATAGCTTTGTCTAAAGCTCCCGAATTCGTAATTTCTTTTCATTTGTATAATAGAGGTAATCATTACTCTAGCACAAGTCCTATATATCTCGTCTAGTTCCGTAGTGCCTAGGCTAGGCTTGTCTTAGAACTATTGTAATGCCTTCTAGATCGCGGGCTTTAATCTTCTAGAGTAATTTGGCCGCTCTGTTTCCTATATCGTAGACCTATTCCACCAGGTATAAGCTTCTATCCTCATTTCCTTGTCAGGTCGGCTAGTGATTGTTTTCGAATTTGTCGCGGAAGTGGTATCGGCATTCGTATGCCATACACTAGAACCAGGGCACTTACATATGTGCCTCGTGTCGAGGGTACAGTTGTATAGTGTCGCCTAGGAGGTATTAGAATTCTTTCCTGAATCCTTCCTATTATATATAGACTATAGATACTCTAGTGCTAATATGGGAGTGTTTTTTCTAGTAGCTTTCCTACGTACATTCGTCCTTCCCGTGGTTTACGTGTATAAACTAGTATTCTAGGTTCCGTATGTTGTTACTAAGTTATTAGCCGTCAAGATACTCGGCGTAGCTATCGGGCCTATTATATATTATAGGCTGTTTTCCTTTGATAGTTTCCATAATACGTCGGAGTTCCCTTATTTCGTCCCTTATTCTATCGCTTTACTAGGCAAGTCAAATCAAGCGTCTATCCCGTTTGTATAGTTCTGTATTAAGCCAAAAAACTTCATTACGGTACTATTCGATTCGTTCCTAGAGGAATAGAACATTAGGTCTAGGTCTTTCGATTCCTTAGGTATCGGTTATCTATAATCTATCCTACCTCTACGTGACTATGAAACCCTACTGCCTTAAGGCTAGGAGAATCGAAACTAGTGGTATATATTCTCCTACTATGTCCTATTTAGCAAGACCTATCTCTAGGTCTATAGTAACTAGTTCAGAGTACGGTACTTGTTTATCTTTACTATTGCCGTTATATCTGAGACTGTCTATGTTACTACCCCTATCTTTATAGCTTATAGCCGCTACTTCGATAATGTCCTTAGTAGTTTTGTTAATAGCTATAATTTCCTTTCTAGGGACTGTCTTCTACTCTTTCTTTGGGCTTTGACATTCTCGCTTATAGTGCCCTTTCTTCCTATAGTTATAGTAGGTAACATTAGACTTGTCTTTAGTCGTCTTCTTCTAGTCCTACTTCTACGTTACGTCTATATCTATAGCTCTAGGGTACGTCCTGTACAAGGTACTAACGTACGCTTGCTTTTTCTTGTTATTAGCTTTAACCGTAGTTCCGTTTATTTGACCTTATTTCTACTACTCTCGTATATAGAGTCGATCATCGATTTTGATAGCCTATACGATATATTTGTCTAGGGTCTTAGGCCGATCATACTTATATAGCTCGTCTTTAACCTTTTCCTTTAAGCCGTTATAGAATAGTTATATTAACGCCTTATCGTTAAGCTAAGACTTGAGTATGTCTTGTCTAAACTATATAGCGTAGGAGGCTATTAACTTAGTCTATCGGAGATTGGTAAGTCTTTCTTACATATAAATCTTCTTGTCTTTATTGCTAAAAACCTTCCAAAGCTCTTCTTCGAAACGGTTATAAGATTAGAAGACTACCTATATAAACGCGTCTTAGTCATCTTCGTCTTCCTTAGTAAGATAGTTATTCCATATAGGCTCGAACTATCTAAGTGCCTTGCCCTCTAGTCTTATAGCTACGTAGAGGACTTTGGCTTTATCGTCTAGAAACTTGTCGTCATTAAGCCAGAAGTAAGATCAGAGGTTCGTTAGGAATCCTACAAGATCCTCCTTAGTTCCTCTATATTTACTAGGTAGTTTGATCTTAATATAGCTCGCTTTGGCGGTCTTAAGCACCTCGATTTTGGTATAGGCCTCGTTAACTAACTTCTATAAGTACTTTTCGCGGTTCTCGAGTTCCTTGATTCGAGCTTAAGCAGCCTTGTCTCTTTGGTCTAACTCCTAGATCTACTGCTAGAGTTAACTAAGCTAAGTAAGTAGCTGTTCGGCCGTGACGTTAGTAGCTATGTCGATGTCGAGGTCGAAGTCACCTCCGTTCTGAACTATAATAGAACAAAGGGAGTAGTAACAACGTATAACGAACCTAACTTAGACTTCTTCTAAAAGGGTCTAGATAGAGGTAGGTAAAGCGGGACAAGTAGGTAGGTTGTCTAAGGGATTTGGTAAAGCTAAAGGGTTTATAATAATACTTGGAGTTGTCTCTTATAGTAATTAGCAATGCTTGGTATAAGTACTGTGATTGTGATTGTTACTACTGGTGAACTCCTAGAGTCCACTATAACGAGTGACTATCTATATATATATATAATCCTAGTGATTATTCCTGATCATGGTGATCGTGAGTGATCATATAGTAGTGATCACCCTGATCACTAGTGAGCGTAGTGATCACTATGCTTCCTATGCTGTAATTGGTCCTTTCGTTCCTTCGACTTGATTGGCCCATTCGTGCTAGTGGCTTAGGCGGCATCTGTATGTATATTTCTGTGACAAGAATGTCTTACTAGAGCTGACTGTATATACATTCTACAAGGCACCTTGCAAAGCTTATTAGTAGTAATATCGCTATATTTAGTTAGCTCGAACGATCTTAACGCGACTAGTAAAGCGCTAGAAAACTATAAAACCGGTATAAAATTAATTGAACAGAGACAACAGGAATACTTACGGTTTAGAAGCTGGTTTAGAAGCTAGTTTAGAAGCTTTAGCATGCTTACGCTTTCAAGGTGTAGCGGGAGCAGGAGTCGACCTGCTAGCGGTAGCAGTGTTCGCGACGGGCGTACCTGACAAGTCATCCGTTGATTTAAGCGTAGGAGGCATTATCCTATTATTATTATTATTATTATTACGATTAAAACTAGTAATACTGTCGCTACTACGACTATGATAGCTATATTTGATCTATAGCTTCAAAGGAATCGCTCTACTATACTCGACTCTTTCAGACTTCCGAATACGGAAGGCAGGCCCCTGAAGGAGCCATCGAGGTAAGAGCAACAAAGGACATAATACTAAGAATAGTATCACTATAAAGCGTAGTTAAACGACTATCGCCTTTAACTAGGGGGTATGTTAGAAGCTATAGAGCTTCTAAGAGTATTAGCCACATATGTACCACAGCGTATGAGGCGTCGTTGCTAACGTATTGGCTAGTTCCTTTGTCTATAAATATCAGTCGTTTTGTCTCCTTTGTAGATAGTTCAACAAGGTACTGTCTCCTTCGTATAGCCACCTACTACAGACACTGCTTTCAACGCTCTCGGAAGCTCATCACTGCGTTCGGCATGGCTTACCCAAGTCGGCACGATATGCAAAACGGGACTACATCTTCGTGAGTCAACGCCCTAACTCTGCTTCGCATTGCAGCCACCTGGCACTAATCATATATAATTATTGTTATTCTACTTAGATGGGATGCGGACCTTCTCCGCTCCCGGTTTGTGCGCGCCCTTTCGGACATGTACAGGAACGAAGTGCCGCTGTACGGTCAGCTGGTGGATATTGTCCAGGGCGTCGATCGTTCGGTTCTTGCCTCTCGAGGGCAGAGCTTAGATGACCTCCCAAAGCGTCACCAGCTTGAGCGCCACGGTGCCATCCGGCTGGGGACCCAGCACGAGATGCGTATGATTAGCCGATTATTTGGCATCATGGGCATGCATCCTGTGGGATACTACGACTTGAAGATCGTTGGGTATGGTTGAACTCCCTTGTTCACCTCAGGTGAACGGACAGAGACCATCGGGACGGTGCTGGGCTAAAATAACAACATCAGGTTCCCCCTTCATGGTACTGCGTTCAGGCCCACGAGCGAGGAATCGCTGCGCAGGAACCCCTTCCGCGTTTTTACTACTGTTCTACGACCTGACCTGATCTCATCACCTTCAGTGAGGAAAAAGGCAACGGAGATTTTGTCCCGGCGGACTCTCTTTTCCCCGCGGCTGTGCGAGCTGATGGACGCGGCCGAAAAGGATCGATCGATTTTGACGGCCAGCGATGCTGACGAGCTGATCGCGGAAGCCCTCAAAATCTTCAAGTGGCATTCCCGCTCCACCGTGCCCTATGAGACCTACCTTAGCCTTGAGCAGGAACATCCCATGGTTGCCGACATTGTCTGCTTTCCCAGCGCGCACATCAACCATCTGACCCCTCGTACACTAGACATCGACGCCGTCCAGGCCGAAATGATTGCGCAGGGGTTGCCGGCTAAAGAAACTATCGAGGGCCCTCCGGCCGGGCGAAAGTGCGAGATCCTGCTTCGGCAAACAAGCTTCAAGGCCCTCGAAGAGCGCGTCACGTTTTCCGATGAACAGGGCAGTCCCGCCGGCGGAAAGAACGGCACGCACACAGCGCGGTTCGGCGAGGTAGAGCAGCGCGGTGCAGCTGTCACCAGAAAGGGCCGTGAGCTGTATGATCGGCTGCTCACTTCCGCTATTACCCTTGCGGAGCGCGAAGGGCGCGTGTTGAGCGAGGTCCTCGCCGAGGCTTTCCGAGAATACCCGGACGACTGGGACGAGTTGAGGAAGCAGAATTTGGTCTATTTCCGGTACCGCGTCCCGCAGGGCGTGACGCAGAAGAGTCTGGATGCCATTGGTGTTGCGAAGGAGTCGTCGGTACATATGGAGCAACTTCTCCAGGCAGGGTTGGTGGAGTGTGAGGCCATTACCTACGAAGATTTCCTACCCTTTTCGGCTGCCGGCATTTTCACATCGAATCTGAAGGAAGAGCCCGGTTCAGAGGGCAACGGAACTACTCGGAGGAAACTTCAAGAGGTAGAAAACAGCGGTCGCGACGAACTGCAGAGGCTGCTGGGTAGCGAGATCCCGAGCGAGATTGATCTGTACAAGGAGCTGCAGAGTGCCAGTGTTAGAGAGTGCGCGACCTTGCTGGGATTGAAAGAGGTGTTGCTGGCCTGATCATAAGCAGGGCGGGTATTGCACGGGTTTCATGAGGATAGGTACTTGAAGTGGTGCCATTTTGTGTCAGTTCTGTTCGCAGTATTTTTAGTAGGGGTGTGTATATACATACAAAACATAATTAATACATAATCATTATCGTTACCAGACCTGTGCAAGGAGAGCGGGAAAGATAGGTTACCTTCTCCATAGGCACCCTCTCATCTGGATAAGGACCTCAACCTTGCTGAGTAACAAGGTGGCGATTGGGAGGGAAAAATTGTGGATTGGTGTAGGATGCTTGAGCGCATCTGCTCGTTGAATAGAAACCCTTAGAGCCCCTAGGTTGATTATTCCAGGGTAGGATCTAGAAACCTCTTCTTTAAGGCCTTCCGATATCCTATGTCTACTGCTGAATCTGGAAGTAAGCATGAGTGATATAAGATGAGTAAGACATGTTCCCACTAAGGAAAGGGGAGGGGGATGCCTCTATTGTCTTCGTTTTTTGATTCCCTGACATGATTGAGTTCTATATACATACGTGCACACACCTAATGATTCGGATCGTCGTGAACAGCAAGTATCCCCCCCCCCCCCCGGGCCCCCCTTACGCAGAACATACACATCAAGGGACACTTGATGTGGTTCAAGTCTGCGGGTCTCTTTTTATAATTCCGACCTCATCGTCCTCTCGGGACGACGCCTCGTCAAACTCAACGGTGGTCTGATACGACCTTTGGACATATATGCCGCCTCCCGTCTGGTTGTGCATAGCATCCAAGGGAATTGACTCGGCCACCATGACGGTACGCGATTCCGAGTTAGGCCCATATCCGCCACCGTGGCTGCGGTGAGTTGCCAAGCCTTGAGGAGTCCTAGCTGTCCCATAGCGGCTGCCCTTGGTACGCGAGGAGCCATGATACTTCTTGAGATTGCGCGATAGTAGTGCCTTGAGCGGTGGCAGGGATCCGACGATGACGGCGGTGGCGGTCTCGACAGCTCCCCAAATCGCGAGGCCGATGAGGTCGACCGCGTCTGTGCTGTTGGGTTTAATGACCTGGGTCATGCGAACAATGGCAACTGTGATGATGATTGCGCCGAGGCTGAAAGCAATGCCTAGACCGATCTTGCGCCTCTTATCGAGCTTCAGAGAGGGCAAGATGGATATGGGCAGTGCCATGATCATGAGGTCGGTCGCGACGTCAACTGTGGTCGAGTAAATGACGTTGAAGCTCTGATTCCAAACTTCGCGGGGCGAGTTGCATTTGCCTGCAGTAGCAAAAGGGGGTTACATGTTAGCAGACGGCCGTGTTCGAGAACCAAGCGAGTCTGACGAGCATACCGGCTTTGAAATAATCACTCGGGGGATTGCAAGTCAGCGCACTCGACAGCCAGCAGCCAATGTAGGCGAGGGCAGCGATGACGGCAACGCAGTACCACAGGCGACGAATGACGGGAAAAGGCTTGACGAGGCGGAAGAAGACTGTCATGAAGCTCGCTTTGACGGACCACAAGGTGGTCCAGAAGAGCTTGATGATGGGGAATTGCCAACGTGTGAGCTGTTCTGTCTTGTGGGCCGTGCTCTGATCGGGGACGATGCGGCCCGCGCGGAGATACGTTAGATACCAGAGAGACGGCATCTGAAGTGTCTGCAGAATCGCCATGGTAAGGAGGGTCATCCAAGCAAACATGATCCAGTAATCGTCCGCCAGGAAGAAGTGGTTGCCTCGAAAGCGGACGATCAGGCGCAGGGCGGCGAAGAGAGTGGCAATCGAGAAGCAGACCCAAACGACCGCGACAAGGCCGCTCTCGGAGACGGACCGCGCGGCCCCAGAAAGAGGCGCATCCGGATGGGGGGTGAAGGCGGCCGGAGGGGTGGCTGCTGTTGCCGCTGCTGTTGCCGTTATTGACATGGCTGCGATTATCCGATGTCAACAAGAGGGCCGAAGGGTGTACATACCAAAAGGGTCCGAGTGCAGCAGCACAGCAGCAAGAGCAAGAGAAACTTCGAAACCCGACGTGAACGGGACACGGGGCCGGGACGTTGCGGTCCTATTTTACATGGCAAACCTGCTTGTATCACTGATGCATGCGGCGCTTCAACAGGCCGGCAAGTCCTAGCTTACTGCAATATAATAATTAATACGCCGACGAATGCAAGCCACCATGTGTCAGCAGCGAGCCTGGGTTGCGGAGAAGGTGTCATTGCATGAGCATGTGGAAGCTTGAAAGCCGAGGAAGGAGGTAATGCTTCATCCGAGACCGACAGCAGAGACAGATTCCCATGAGAGAATGGGGTTTCGATATTATACACAACCCCCCTTACAGAGAGCCAAGGACCTGCACGAAACTCGGTCGGACGCCCTTTCATAGACGACAGGGTTAAGACTTACCCGACTTGGCTTGGTTCGACGCGGAAGAATGCAAGAATGATCCTGTGCTGTTAACTAGCATACAGTGGCGCACACTAGTACTATGTAAAGTGTTCTTTGGGAGAATCGTGCTTGAGGGGGCCAAGACTGAAGAGTCGCAATTCATCGACAGTCCCTCCGAGAGCGCGACGCCCGAGCGGCACAGCAGCGGAACGGACCAACGACGGAGGAGCTGCAGGGGTCAAGCCGGGGCACGCTAATGCAGGTGTATCCTCCCGGGTGCATCGTTGACGTTACACGTAGTCCTCTTGGCTGTGTTCCTGCATCAACAAGAAATTCCTTCTAGGATTCCATGCGGTGGAATTCCCAAGAACGACCTTGACCCCCGAGCTGGATAGTAGGACCCAAGTTCCGAATTTAGCCAGCTCACCAACAACTCTCCCAAGTGCTGGGATTTTCCCCCCCAACTTGATCAAGTCCAATGATTGTCCCGTAGGCATGGGGAGGCCGGCTGATCTTCGATCGATGATGGAGATTCTAGCGTGATCTGTACACTAGTGCTTGTAAGATATTTGTGTCTGGGCTAGTCTGCAATACCCCATGACAAGCTTGTGCCAAAGATATAGTGTAAAGCTCGGTCAAGAAATAGCACAAGATACCATGTCTACGGAATCAAGCCTTGTATATAGTCATTGGTCTTGGGATGCATCGTGACCCAATATATATTATTCCGTTGTCGAGGCATCATGCTGGATGCCTCTATTGAAAGGATAAGTTGTCTCGAGTACTTGCCTCAAGATAAAAAAACAATAAAGACTTTGTACAGATCAGTATGATCCGTAAAAGCTAAGGGATCGAAGTATATAGAAAGGGTAAGGCGGTTCTGGGGAGGAGGTAGCTACGATTTCGTTTCAATCCTCATGTTAATTACTCTAGGTGGCCCGGGCAAGAACCATAAACGGTTAGACACCGTGCACGCAAAAATAACACCGTAAGCTCTGTTGGGAACTTCTCGGAGTTGTCGGAGACACCTGTGCATTAAGGGTTCAGGGTTATTACACTACACTTACAATCGTTAGCGGATGGAGTAATGGGCCAATTTGCCCTGGTTTCCCCTTCCCCCGCATCTGCCTCCCTGGCCGTCTGGTTTAGGTTAAATGAACGACATGTCTCTCTGTCATTGACTTTTCTAGTCTGTGCCGCTATCCCACCTTCCGCCCCGGGCAGTCCAAGATAAATCCGTACCGGAAAAATGCGTCTGCATATAGCACTGTCGCTCTTTTACACTCTTGGGCATGCTGTGGGGGCTGAGCCGCAACACGCCAAACGTACTCCCAAATGTAGATGTGTAAGTCGGCCTGCGGCAAGAGGAAGGAAGCCAAGACTGACCGTTTTCGAATACCATAGACGCCGGGCGAGGCCTGCTGGCCCGACAACAGCGTTTGGGAGGCCTTTGACAAAACGTTGGGCAAGGGCAAGCTGATCAAGACCTCTCCCATTGCTCAGTCCTGCTATGATGGCCCTCAGAAGGACCTGGATCGGTGCGCCTACGTGAACAAGATGTGGACCGACCAGGACTTCCAGACCAGTGATCCCATCGGCAGAAACTATCCCTACAACATCACATGCGCGCCCGTCGACTACGCTGCGGGGGAAACCCCCACGTCGTGCATCCTCGGCTCTCTGCCCTACTACGCCGTCAATGCGTCCACTAGGGAGGACATTACTCTAACTCTTAACTTTGCCAAGCAACACAACATCCGTCTTGTCACCTCGAGCACCGGCCACGACCTCCTGGGCCGCTCTGACGGTTATGGCGGTCTCGAGCTCTGGCTGCACTCCTTCAGAAACGGCGTCCGCTTCCAGAAGAAGTATACGTCGGCCAACAAGTGCACCAAGTCCGGATGGACGGGCAGCGCCATACACATCGACGGAGCCTACCAGTGGAGAGACGTGTATACGGTTGCTCAGGCAAACAATGTCATTGCCGTCGGCGGCGGCTCCCCCTCTCCCGGCGCTATTGGCGGCTGGCCCTCCGGGGGCGGCCACGGCCCGGCTACCCACAATTTCGGCCTTGGAGCCGACCAGGTCCTCGAGGCCCAGATCATGCTGGCTGATGGAAGGATCGTCACCGCCAACCATTGCGAGAACTCCGACCTTTTTCGGGCCATCCGCGGCGGCGGCCCCGGCTACGGCATCGTCCTGAGCCAACACATCAAGGTCCACCCCAATGTCAAGGCCGTCACAGCCCACCGGCTTGCTATTGCGCCGCGGAACGAGACTGCCGAAAACAAGGACCTGCTAGATGCTATCGCCGTCCTGCACCAGCAGCTCCCGGCCCTCAGCAACAATGGCGTCGCTGGTTACGGATTCTGGTTCCGCAGCTTCCCCGGCCCCTTCGTTGGCGACGCCCACTCCGGCTATACCCATGGCTTCTGGACCATTGGCAAGCGGCAGGCCGAGGCCGAGAAAGCTGTGGCGCCACTCATGAATGCGCTCAAGAAGTTCGAGGACAAGCTTGTCATCACGTCGACCTTTGCCGAGTACCAGGACTACTGGTCCTTTTACTGGGCCGAGTCGGGCCTGCACGACCCGGTCGGGTCTACGTCTATCATCACTTCGCGACTGATCAACCCGGAGGCGTTGACCGACTACAACAAGGTCCGGGAGGCAATTGAGGTAGTGGCGGGCAAGCCGGAGGAGGTGTCATCCAACGTGGTCCTGCTAGTATCGGGCGGCCAGGTGTTCAAAGATAAGGCCGACACGTCGTCAGGGCTGCACCCGGCCTGGCGCGTCTCGCCATTCGTCATGATTAGTGGACAGGGCATCCCCAAGGTGGCCTCGCGCGAGATTCGCGATTATGTGCAGCACCAGGTTACGCACGTCAAGGGAGCCGCCTTGAAGAAGCTGGCTCCGAACACTGGCGGCTACATGAATGAGGGCGACGGTAGCGATCCGGAGTACATTGACGCCTTTTACGGCAAAAACTACGCCCAACACCTTGCAGCTAAGCGCAAGTACGATCCGGACAACATCTTCTTCTGCCGCACCTGTGTAGGCGCTGAAGACTTCATCGAACGTCCTGATGGACCTCTGTGCCGCAAGTAGAGAAGGGCCATTTTTTAACATTTATCGTTAAAAAGGCTTTGCTTTATAGACATACAAATGTATAGTACGTAGTATATAATAACTACAGTTATTTTTAACAAGTAATGTTTGTTACAGTACGCTGGTGACAGCTTTTCAATATCTATAGGATGCTCCTACAAGTTTGGAGAATCTGGGCTCTCGGAGGGTGCCGGCGGTTTTTCTTGGCCAATTGCAACACACTCGCTTCGTTGCCTAGCAAATAAGACAAGACGGGTCCTTTAGTGTCTCCAGTCGGCAACGTAGCTCTCGAAACCAAATGGTAATTAACTCTTGCTAATAGGATTCAGGAATGAGATTAATCGCCCGGCACGACTATAATCATGACCGCCGCTACCATTACGACATTCTATCCACTTCCCCGCCTCCCATTCGAGATCCGCGCTCGCATCTGGGAGCTGAGGGTCGAGCCCCGTATCGTCGAGGTAGTCTACTATTACCCGAGCCCCGCCAAAATGACCGACCCAGACGCGTGGGCGAAGGGGTCGATGAAGAGTCTGCCGCCGGTGCGCCACCCACCTGCGCTCGTCTACCGCAGTTCCGGCCCAACTGCAAACTCGGAAAGACGACGTTGCAGTTTACACACTTTTTCAACAACAGCCCGCCGCTGCCTGTCCTCGACCGCCCCCAACTCCCTGATCTCTAGTTCTTTCTCCCTCGACTTTTGACTCCGCTTGTGATTAAGACACGATGGCGGCTCCAGAACCCCTGCGGACCGGCGGCTTCATGGCACGGTCTGGCCCGGTTGAGATTATCCTCCGCATCCTTCAATGCTGCCATTCGACGCGAGACCTCCTAGCCCTGGTCTCGACGTGCCGGCACGTTTGCAACGTCTGGCGCGGAAATGTCGCCGCGGCGCTCTGGCCCGTCTGGCTCCGCGAAATCCCTCATTTCCAGGACGCGCTCAGCGCGGTAAGTACCCCCGGATGGTTCAGTTTGCATGGATGCAGCCAGTCACTAACCTAGCATGCCAGGCCCGCATGACAGAGCTGGTGGTGCAGGCCGAACGCCGAGGAGAGTTGCCGCCAACGCGCATCACGCCTGACCTGCTTCAGCGCCGGCAGCCAACGCTTTCGGAACTGAGGGCCGCTTTCGGTCTCCACCGACTCTCCCGTGCCATCGCAGCATGCTTGTGCAGCCTGGATCTGACATATCCCGATGACAGGCCGGGAGGGGACCTTAGGCCCCCCGAGGATCCCGCCCGTATGCCTGAGTGGACGGCCCGCGTCTCCCATGCCGTGTTCCGACTTCTCATCGTCGGCGCGGCGCTGGCGGGGGCTTACAAGGAACCCCTGTTCAAGGCCCTCGAGCACCCGGACCCCGAGATCCAGGCTCTCCCGCGGCGTGTGCCACGGGAGCCCTCACACATTACGTGGGAATGGGCCAGGGACAACAAGCTTGGGCACAAGGAGATGGCCTTTCTCCTTCAGTTTGCCGTCTGCGACCTGGACGCCTCGCTCGAGGCGCAGGACGCCGTCTTTGGCCCCATCGCTGACTGGCTTCTGGAGAGCATCCTATCCGACAAGGAGTCTCGACAGGCCATGGCGGACCGCTTTGAGCAACGCCGTGGCCGCGCGACATACTGCCTCCACTGGGAAGAGTGGGAGGAGGAGGGACTTCAGTGTCCTGTGGGCCTCTTGACTGACGGCCGTGGCACCCACTCGGACGCGCATCTTGTCGTCTGGGAGCTGATGAAGATGCTCTGGCTGGTTGAGCAAGTCCATCCCATAGCAGGTTCCTATGGCGTTCTTGACCGCCTCACGTCCCGGCCCCCTTCAACAACGCAGGGTGTTAACGCCGGCGAGCACAGTCAGGGCCCGCTCGAATCCGCAGTCGCGGTATTCTTTGGAATGTTCAGGGCCGAGGAGACGCTGCTCACGGCAAGACGGCTTAAAGGGCCCATCGAAAACCTAATAACGTACCCGGCGGTGCCCGAGACAAAGGAGGAAGGCTACGGCGATGAAAAGCTCCCCAGTACCATGAGCGTGGTGGTGTTCTTCGACTACATCTTTAACAACTCCGGGCAACCGAATCACATTGTGGGACCGAAATATCTTGTTCCCCCGTTGGAACTCAAGTTTTTCGAGTATTTCCTCCAGCGCCATCTCGGGCTCTGCTTCAACGATGGGGCTTTTATAGACGACCCCGGGTCCGAGAGCGACGACCGGTCATATGAGCGGTTCGTCGATACCGCAACTATCTTCTCCCATGACGATGTCGAGAACCGCTGCGCAATGTCCGACGCGCTGAACTTCGCCGACTTCCTTGACGGCTCCGAGATGCTCACGAAAGTTCCCCAAGACTTGACGCGGATTTACCTGCAAAGACGGCCGTGAGTGGAGGCTGCAAGCGAACAGCAATCCCTCTCGTGTTGGTGCAGGGGTTAGTAGCGAGGTGACATTGACACGCGCCGGTTGCGAGCTCACGGACTTCATACTCGCAGACGAGTCCCGCAGTAACAATGTTGCATTATTGGACCCTGCATATGACCCATACTATGTATGCAGACCGAATACTGTCCCCTGTGCAATCTCCGTGGGGTGATCTTGACTCGTCCCTCGGTCCAGGACAGGCACAGGGGAGAGGGCAGATAGGAATAGATAAGTCTAGTAGATACTTATTAGTAGCTTAATACTCTTAAGGCTATTAAGTACTTCCTTAAATGCTATATATACCCTGTCTTTATATTAGTATAACTATAGTATATATTATATATACCCTAATCTAAGTGATATATAATATAGAGCTTAGCTATGAAAAGCCTGTTAGTAAGCGACTTAAGTAATTTTAGCACTTAGATATCCTTAGCACCTTATATATTAGTACTAGCTAGCTATATTTACTATTAGAAGTCAATGCTTAGCTAGTGATTAACACTTAATATCTTAGTAGTTATATAAAGTTTTAATATATAAGGACTTAGTAGTTATTATAGGGGGTATTAGATACTAGTACTTCTAAATCGATACTACCCTAATATAATATATAGTAATAATATCTATTAGGGGGGCTACTATATACTTATACTTCTAAATTAATATTATATTATAATGTCCTATTATAATTACTATTACTTAGATAGGTTAGATTCCTATACTATTATATTATAGTTAAATATATTTAAAGGTAGTTTACTTATAACTATATTTAGAGATATATTACTCCTACTTTACTATTCCCTTATTAATATAAAGTATATTCTAAGGTATATTATCTTAGATATAATAGTAAGGAATCTTATAAAAGCTTCTCTAAAAAATAGCTTCTCTTGCATCTTTGCGAAAACCCTACCAAAACACACAAGACTACCATCGCTAGAAAGCTCTCGAAAAACGCTATCTAACGGTACCACTTTCCACTGCGCGCGAGCCGTTATAGGTGTGCAACAGGCATCGTAGGCGTAGGAACCGGACCCGACCGCAATCCGACCATACCTCGCACGCCTGTCAAAATTTTCACTACACAGACCACCTAGCGCCCCTAAACGCGACGTCGACTTAAGGCCTAACGCTAAGCCACTAAGTAGGGAGGCCTATAGCTTCGAACTAATTAAAGGGGGGCCTACTATAGGCCTACCTTACCCTAGATATTAAGGAGCTAAAGGGTCTTGTTATATAACTAGTCGACCTTATATTAAGCCCTAAACGGGGCAAGGTATGGGACCTTGCTAATAGGCTCTTATAGAGCCTTATAATTACTATTATAGGCCTAGTTCTAAACCTATAGGAACTTGTAGCTAAAGAAGTTAAAAAGGGGCTTAAAGAAGCCCTTAAGGCTACCCCCTGCCCTACCTAGGTATAGGTAGCTATAGGGCCGTAATAAAGGGTAATAGGCCCCTAAGTAGGCCCACCGTCGGCTAAGGCAGTGCTGTTATAGGCCTTGTAGGAGGTTATAATATAGAACGTAAGCCTATAAGAGGACCTTAAAGCCCGAACCCTAGCTAAGATAGTCTAAGTAGTTAATAGGGCCTCTAGCTACTAGGGAGCCGTCATAGCTAGGAAGCTCCTAGGCAGGGATATAGTAGTGGTCTTTAAGGATAAGGCTATTAAGGATTAGCATTTACCTAATAAGCGATAGGTAGCTATAGCCTTTAGAGAGGAGGCTAGGGAGGTCGGTAGGGCCTATATAGTCCTAGCTAAAGAAGTCCGGAAGGAAGAGCTATAAGGGGTTAGTAAATAAGACTTTAAGGGGGCTATAGGCCTACACTTGATCGAAACGGTTAAGTTCCGGCTGCTAAAGAGCCTATGGAGGAAATGGGCTACAGTACTCCTAGGCTTATAGGACCTCGAAGAGGCCCAGAAGGCCTATGATAAGGGCATAGTCTAGGATGCCTAGGTACTAGACTATAAACCTTACTAGGATGCTCTAGAGCCAAGGTAGTACTATAAGTATCAGAGCTTTGGCTATACCTAGTGATATTACTAGTAGCCGGCCTATTATAGCTACTATAGTGTAAAGGCCTATAGGGAAAGGGGGAAGACTAGGGAGGCCTAGTGCCTTACTTACTCTAACTAGCTCCCTTATAGGATATAGCCTATAGGGGCCCCTATATAGCCTAGTATAGGGGTTGCCTAAAGAAAGTCGAAGCCTAGGAGGGAGCTAGGGAGGCCTACTAGTATAGACTCTAGACCTTCTAACTACTAAAGTAACTATACTAGAAGGTAGCCTTCGAGTTTAGCAGCTAGTTAGAGGATAACGACTACTACCAAACCAGGGCTAAATGCCCTTATAGGAGGCCTACCCTAACCTAATAGGTAGCTAGGAGTGCCTTGTTCGATGCCTAATAGACCTATATCTCCTTTCCATAGCCTAGAACCTCCTCCCTCTTATAGCCGGCCAAGAGGGTAATGGCTATGGAGCCTACTACTACTACCGTACCTTTGTCCTTTGCCCTAGCTACCTTAAATGTAAATTAGGAACCTTTAGTAGAATACCTAAGGTAACAAATAAGCCTTTGAGGTCCTATTAAAGGAGGCTAAATATAACCTACTAGCTATCTAGGAACTATAGATTAACCGGTTTATAGGGTTAATATACTACCCCTAGGCTTCGAAATACTACCTAGTCTATAAGCCTAAGGGTAAAGCGGCTATTCTAATAGCTAAACGGTTCCTGGTTAGCTAGTAGGACTATTTGGTAGAAGAGAACTAGTATAAGGTAACCTTTCTAGCCCTAGGAGAGAAGGGGTTCGAACTCTAGTCAGTCTATGATAATAAAGGCAAATAGGCCCTCTTATAAGACCTGCTAGCCCTACCTCGGCTAACCTATCCCCTAGTTCTTATAGGTGACTTTAACCTTTACCACCCGGTCTAGGACCTGTTCGACAGGCTTAGCCCGGGGGCTAGGGACCTCCTTAGCCTTACAGACTAGTAGGACCTTGACCTATATACGCCCTATAGCTAGGTTACTAGGGCCCCCTAGGGGGACTAATACGGCCGGCCTTCTATAATGGACCTATTCTAGGCCTCGGCCGGGCCAGAAGCAACCTATAAGGACATCGTAGAACATAGGAAATCTGACTATGTCACGAGCCAACCATATACCACGACCCGGTAGGGTGTAGCAGGCTAAATGAGCCACCAATCAAGAAGGGCACGAAGCAAGGCTGACACAGGATCGCTAGGGAGCGCGGGCTACCACGGGCGAACAATTGCTAAAAAGGGAAAGATAGCAGAGGATAGCTAGCTACCAAAGGCGATCTAAGGACAGGATAGAAGGGGACTATAAGCGACCGATAGAAGTATATATATATATAAATAGTCACTTATTATAGTAGACTTTAGGAGTTTACTAGTAATAGTAACCCTTATAATTATAATACTTATACTAAGCATTGTTATTAACTACTATAAGAGATAACTCTAATATTATTATAAACCCTTTAGCTTCACTAAATCCCTTAGACGACTTGCCTACTTGTCCTACTTAATCTACCTTCGTCTAAACCCTTTTAGAAGAAGTCTAAGTTAGGTTCGTTATACGTTACTATTACTCCCTTTATTCTATTATAGTTTAGAACGGAGGTAACTTTGACCTTGATATCAATATAGCTACTAACGTTATAGCTAAATAGCTGCTTACCTAGCTTAGTTAACTCTATTAGCGAATCTAGGAATCGGAGTAGAGAGACAAGGCTACTTAAGCTTAAATCAAGGAACTCGAGAATGGCGAAAAGCACTTGTAGAAATTAGTTAACGAGGCCTACGCCAAAATCAAGACACTTAAGGGCGCTAAAGCTTAGGGTTAGGGTTAGGGTTAGGGCTAGGGCTAGGGTTAGGGTTAGGGTTAGGGTTAGGG